>NW_027361716.1:25002500-26202500 GCF_039654945.1 Dendrobates tinctorius | reverse complement strand
ATATTCGCCATCCCATAGTCGAGTGCTCATATACCCCTCACACATCCTTCATCTCATAGTCCCATGACCAAATATACCCATCATACATATCCTCCATCCCATAGTCCCGTGCCCATATACCCATCATACATATCCGCCATCTCATAGTCCCGTGCCCATATACCCGTCACACATATCCACCATCCCATAGTCCCGTGCCCATATACCCGTCATACATATCCTCCATCCCATAGTCCAGTGCCCATATACATATCCGCCATCCCATAGTCCCGTGCCCATATACCCGTCATACATATCCTCCATCCCATAGTCCAGTGCCCATATACACATCACGCTTCCTCCATCCCATAGTCAACCATTATGACATCATAATGAGCGGCGGGACTTGCAACCTATGATGACATCAGCGTCGCCATGGCAACCATTGTGACATCATAATGAGAGGCGGGGCTTGATATACACACACTTTACCCAGTATACAAATAGGGGCATTATGACATCATAATGAGGGGCGGGGCTTGACACACACACACTTTTTCCCCAGTATGTAGATAAGGGCAAAATTGTTTGGTGAATTGGAACGCGCGGGGTTAAAATTTCACCTCACAACATAGCTTAGGACGCTCTCGGGGTCCAGACTTGCGACTGTGCCAAATTTTGTGGCTGTAGCTGCGACGGTGCGGATGCCTATCCCGGACATACACACATACATACACACTTTGAGCTTTATATATTAGATGTGGCACAGAAACAACTGAACAATTCCAATAGTTATGTGAGATTGCCATCTGATCCGACTGACATCTGCAATGGAAAATTAGAAGGTTTACTACATGCTGCCTTCATTGAGGGTGTGATTGAGGCTGCGTTCACACGTAGCTTTTTTTGCGTTTTCGCAGCATTTTTAAATGTGCGATTTTTCTGCGAAAAAAGCATCCCATGCAATCCTATGGGATTCCGCAATGCTGTGCTAATGCTGCGGATTTTTCCACGGCAGAATCGCATCACAGAAAAATACGCATACGCAGCATGCTCATTAATTTTGCGGAATCGCGGCGATTCTGCCCACATAGGAATGCATTGCTCTACTTACTTTCTGCATGTGGCTGTGC
Organism: Dendrobates tinctorius; assembly: GCF_039654945.1. NCBI lineage: Eukaryota > Metazoa > Chordata > Amphibia > Anura > Dendrobatidae > Dendrobates > Dendrobates tinctorius. The sequence goes on along the minus strand of NW_027361716.1, from coordinate 26,201,388 downwards.
CCACCATGCGACAAGTAAGCAGAATATTTGCAGATGGTACCCAGGGGCTGGAGGAGAGGAGACTATCCTCCGGGCTGTGGGTACCATATCCCTGTAAAAAATAGAATTAAAATAAAAAAAGTCATATTCTCACCTTCCGACATCCCTCGCAGCGTCACCAGGCCTCCACGATGCTCCCGGCAGGTCCCGTTCCCAGTGATGCATTGCGCCAATGACCTTTCATGACGTCACGGTTTTTAATTATTTTTAACATTATATTTTTTAACTACTGATGCTGCATAGGCAGCCTCAATAGTAAATAGTTTTCAGTCAGGAATTTTCTGCATACGTGTGCACGTAGCCTAATAATCAAGAAAAAGAATACATTTTTGTCAATAAACCTGTGGTACCAACGTTCTACTTAACACCTAAATTACACAAGAATATTACGTGCCCACCGGGGAGACCAATCGTTGTAGGGATTTGGAGCCTTGGAGAGAGAGCCTGCACATATTTGGATTTTTTCTTACAGCCTATGGTGCTAGGTGTTAGGGCTGGCGGAACGCACCAAATAATAAAATGATAGTAAGGTGCATTCGCAGCCCGTGGTCTATCGTGCAGAGGTGGTAAACTGCTGCTTGGTAATGACGGATGTATATAGTGGTATACAGAAGGTCACACGCAGGTTATCGTCACCCGGTGTGAACAGGAGCGGACTCTGTTCCATCACAGAGCCGCAGTACCGTGGAACATAAATGCCGGAGCGTGTTAAAACTCACAGCACTCGGCAAGAGAGCGCTCAGTATGTGGTTTATCAAATTGATCAAATTTTATAATATTCAGATTATTATAATGAAGGGGCAGAGGAGGAAGCGGCACAATTGATAAAGAGGCTCAATAATAACACCTGGGGGATTACCATTACATCACAAATTAATAAAGAAAAAATGGTGTTTCTTGATCTAGAGATCAGCCTTGGTGGGAAAAATGGTATTACAAAAACCCACTTCAAATGGGTTCAAATGGCTTTTTAGATTTCAACAGTGCACATTACAAGAAGTGGAAGGTTAATATACCCCACAACCAATTTTTTTGTATAAGAAAGAATTGTACAAGAGAATCTGATTATGTACTGTAGCTCAGTCTAAAATTCTAAAAAAAAATATAAGGAAAAAAGATGCCCAAAATTTTTTATAAATGGTGCATATAGGGATAACAAAGTAAAAACACAGGAGGAATGTTTAAAAGGAAAAAATAGGAAGGGGGATAATTTAACTATTGGTAAAGGAAAAATTGATGATCGCTGGAAATTGAATTTTGCGACAACAGTCAATAGGGGAAATAAGAACTGTGCTTTCAAAATATTGGTATATCTTGAAGCGTGACCCTGTATTGGGAAAACATCTCCCTGATAAACCAGGGATCACATATAGAAGGGGAAAAACTTTAAAAAATTTGGTGGCCCCCAGTAAATTAAAAAAAAAACAGTTGGATTCAAAAAGAAAAAACATTCAAAAAAGTAAGGATCAAATTTCATGTTGTGTTTATCAAGGAACTGGAGTTTTTAAATGCAACTCCAAAAAATGTTGTACCTATGGGATCCTAGATCACAGGGCTAAAACTATCAAATGTAATAGTACTGGTGAGGTCTTTTCAGATTTCACAAAGACTCACCTGTAGCAGGGATTATGCTATATACAATATATCATCACTTGCAGTTGCAGTTTGCAATATGTGGGACGCACTGTACAGACACTGCAGTCCGCATTAATGGTCACAGAAATAGAGCAAAAAACGGCTTTTTAAAACATAGTCTCTCAAGGCATCTGCTAATTAAACATAACAAAATTTTTAACATAAAAGTAACCCCGATGGAGCAGATACCCTCTGGTGTTGCAAATAGGAATGCTCTTTTAAACCAGAAAGAATATATATATCATCTAGGAACATTATATCCAAATGGATTGAATGATATCATAAAGAGAGTTTAAACGATGTTTTTTTTTCTTGCATCTATGTGGTCAAGGTTGGATCAATCAGTGGGTGTGTTCCTGAACTTGGTCCACACCCCAAATCAAGTTTCTGAGGCTGGGATAAAAGGTTTTCTGCTATATATAAGTGTAATTGAATTTTATACTTTAACGATTTGCACTGTGTTTTTATGACACCTGATGAAGGATATATACTGTATCCAAAATGCATTGTATCTTCTCTACTTTAACGTATCAAATAAATAAATATGAAATATCATCTTTGAATGTGAGTCCTGGGAAGTGCTGCCATTCATGGGCTGGATGTGCTTTTCTTGATTTATCCAATTTTGTCAGGCGGAATGGGCCCAAATTCCGACCAACTATTATGAGAAACTTGTGGACGGATATTCCAAACATTTGACCCAAGTCGTTCAGTTTAAGGGCTATGGTATCAAATATTAATAAAATGTATGTAAACTTTTGACTTTTCAATAAGTAATAAAAATGACTTAAAATATTCTCACTCTCTCTGTTATGCGTCAGGTTCCTGTCACTGCACAGCAGGAATCCCGAGCCTTGCATTTGGCAGTCTCCCGTTACTCTCCGGCCGCAGAGGAGGCTGCTCAGCAGACTCGTCGATCCCGGCGCTCTGCTCACACCAGCACTGTGGGTTTGGTTGCTGCTGCTGCCACCTCTGGTCCAGCTATAGCAACGCATGCTGGTCAGCAGTGAGTTACTCCAGGGACTAAGTCCTCCTTTCGGTCCACTGAGCATGCCCGTGGGACGATCTCTTATTGGAGATCGGAGGTCACATGCTCAGGTCCTTCTCCAGCTCCGATTGGACCATGAGGAAGGTCAGGAAGATCCCAGAAGGACGCTGCTATAAAAGGTTCACACTAGTATAGATTGCATTACCGGACTATGAGGAGTGAGTGTTGCATGCATGTATGAATGTCTCTGGTGAATGACTCATTGAGAAACCCCTACCCTTGGTATGCATGTGTTGTGTAGCCTAGCCTGTTAAGTGCCCAGGCTTAGGTGTAGTTAGAGGCAGAGTCTGAGACTGGCATCGGTGTCCACCGGTGGCTCTGCATGCCATGGTGCACGTGCTCGACACTCCACCATAGTCAGCATCTATAGAGGCGTCCGCAGGTGCGACGCCGCGCGCTCAGGAGGTCTAGAGGGACTCTGACCCCGTGTCCTTGGGGCAGAGTTCTGAGACCGCATTCTGTGCGCTCCGTTGCCGAGCTCTGTGAGCTAAACAGGCTCAGGCATTTATGTTCTGCGGTAGTGCGGCTCTGTGAGGTAACAGAGTTCACCCTGTTCACACTGGGCGATGTTAACCCACGTGTGACCTTTTGTATACCGCTTTATACTTCCAAAATTACTAAGCAGCAGTTTACCACCCCTGCACGGAGGACCCCGGGCTGTGAACGCACCTTACTATTATTTTATTATTTGGTGCGTTCCGCCAGCCCTAACACTCTCATTATTCTGGCATTTGGAAAATATTAATAATTACGGTAATCCAAATTGGCCTAAAATTGAAAAGGTTTATTCTGATTTCATGTCAGAGATCGAGGAAAAACATGCATGTGTCTTTTTTTATTGTGTATGTAAACTTCTGGCTTCAACTGTAAACGTTCATTGAATTGAGCCGAACTGAACCTTGAAAGGTTCGCTCATTCCTACTTCTGAGAACAATGTTGTCAGAGTATTAGGCCAATTTTACGTATTGACAATAAAATATGCAAAACCGAAGATAAAATGGATTTTACTGGAAAAAATGTTAAGAAACATTCTTTTCAGGATAATGACTTATAATGATAATGTGAGGGGAGCCAGGGCCGTAGTCATGGCTGACATAGATTGCTCAAACACGCTCTGGTCTCCTATCACATACATGCAATGTCCCCTTTGCAGCGTACCTTTTGTAAATGCCTTCTGTACCATCAGGGTCCCGTCTGGTCTGCTGTGGGTTCAATCCAATTGGTTTCACACAAAGGGAGACAGAGTCCAGTTTCAACTTGTAACAGACAACTTTACTTGTATTCTTTCACAGTACATCCAGTTCAGTTACAGCAACTTCACAGGGAACATCACAGTACACATCCTTGTCTATTCCTGTGCTTTTCCCTACTTCTTCTAGAATGCTCCCGGGTCATACCATTTCGTCCAGTACCGCAGCATTCCTTTGACTGTCCAGCTTTACTACCTTCAGCAGTTCCCCTGTCTTTTTCGCCCCAGACATAAGGGCATCTGCCCACGCAGTTAGCTTCCACATCTTGGTGCTGCTCTGCATTCCAATGTTGCTGAATATTTCAGTTCCCAAGCCCTGGATGACTGGGCACCTTGCTTCAAATGTTATGAGTCCACTGCTTTGCCCCGAGCAATAAAGCCCTACAGGACTGTCTGGGTTCCCTGGCCCTACTAACTATCTTCAGGAAATATTCCTGTCTTGCCCACAGTAGGTTCCTTCTATGTTAACTGTTTGTTACACTAAACTCCTATTCCTATCCTACTATGCCCCCTCTAGTGGCTAACCCTATAACTGTACTGTCCCTATCTACACAGCATAGATATATATACATAGCAGCATACAATACACAAACAATACAGTCCCAACATGAGAAAAAGGGAGGGGAGCACCACGTGAACCTGGCACACCCCTTACACTAAGGCAAAATAAATGAGAAAAAAATGCTTCTCCACACCTTGGGCTTTGTCCACACTTAATGTTTTTGCACATTTGCTTTCAATAGTGAAAATAATATTGACCCGGAAATGTAATTTTAACATTTTAGTACCTTATCTAGCCATTTCTCAGAGCCATCAGGTGGCCCTAACTGTTTGTAGATGGATACTGGGTGGGCCCTTACTATTGATAGAGGGCTAGCAGTCGGCCTTCACTATTGATAGAGGGCCAGCATGTGGCCCTCACTATTGTCAGAGGGCCATCAGGTGCCCTCACTCTTATTATAGAGGGCCAGCAGCAAGCCCTCACTGAGCCTTTTGGAGGGCCAGTAACTGGCTATGCTTTGCATGACTATATATTGCTAATGCAATATAATATGTCTATCTGAAGTGAGCAAATTTTATTTTTCAGATTGAAACTGTAAAGTTTGATACTTGGAGGGCCAGCAGGTGGCCCTCACAATATATAGAGGGCCAGCAGACAGCCCCCACTACTTTTAGAGGGCCAGCAGGCATCTTGTGGACAGATGAGACCAAGATAAAGTAGAAAAGAACATCATTCTACTGTTTTCTGTTAATGGAATGAGGCCTACAAATAAAAGAATACAGAAGTTACAGTCAAATATGGTGAAGGTTCAAATAAATTTTTGGGTTGGTTTGATGACTCTGGCACTGGGTGCCTTGACCCTATGCAAAGCATCATTAAATTGAGGATTCCCAAAGGATTTCAGGTTGCAATGTAGTGTAAAGTGTCATAAAGCTGGGTTTGCATCCTAGGTCATAAGTCTTCCAACAGGACAATGACCTCAAACATACTTCAAGAAGCACCAAGAAATGGATGGAAACAAAGCACTGGAGGGAGAGTTCAGAAGTGGTAATTACAGCTCCAGTAGTGTAAAGTCTCTCAACATTACTTCTTACACACAGATGCTGCAGAGAAACTGTGAATAGAAACATTAAATCAGTTAATTTTGCCTGCTTTGATGAATTTTTGAGTACAGATAACCGTAAAGAACACAAATCTGTCAATGAGTGTATAGAAAAGAGCAACTGTGAAAGAGATATATGTGACCAGAATAAACACTCATTTCCAGCAGATGATACCTTGCACCTATCCCTACACTTAACTGAGCTAACTACGGTATTAATAGGGAACAGAACTTTTTTTAGGTTGCAGCAGCAAGGATTAGAATTTCTAAGACAATAATCACTGACTAGATGCCTGTAATACGCTATCCGTACTGCGGCAGCTCACCATAGATGAATTGCAGATAAGTACGGTATTATTGTAGAATATAGAACAGATTAGAATTGGCCTTGAAAATTTTTTTTCTTGAACATGGTAGTAACAAACTATTTAGAAAATAAAGAACACAAAAGGAGGGCACCATCATATGTATAATTAAAGGGATCCATCTACAGTATGTCCTAAATACAGACCAATAGCAACCAAGAGCAAAGAGACAAATAAAATGCTTTGGGATCACCATAAAAACTTATGACAAAATTTTATTAGTACACCCAACACCACAAGTAGAATTTTAAAAACATTTAAAAGAGAAAAAGATGGTTTCAAAATATGTAACTGTTACACACAGGAGCAACAGTTTACCAGAACCTATAAATACCATATACAACCAATATAATTCCAAGCAAATAATTGTCCATGCCCCTATACAGATATACTCAGGTCTAAACAGTTTGGTGGTTCAAGGTTGAGGGGGAGAATATGCATGTCTCCTTCATTAGATGGAATAAATAGAAAAGGATTGGCACCAAATACAATGAAAAATATAAGAAAAACCTTTCAAGAAAGATAAATACATATCAAAGTCATCAACTGCCTGATCAAAATTATACCCAAACGAAGGTAGCAATTGGAATAATCTGTTCAGCCAATAATATAAGGCAAAAGCAAAAGAGCCTCAATAATTACATGGATATACCAACAAGTATAAGTAAATCCCATCCAAATGGCCCAATAAAGCCTTAACTTGTTAATCAAATATCCATCCACCTATTGTAGACAGCTGAGACATGCTCACAGACATTTAGGTGCAAAGGCAGGCACCGGCTCCTGTCAGGCCGACACGTATCGTTACAACTGTGACTTCATCAGGGACAGAAAGTGTGGTTTGTCTCATGGACTCATGTCTATATATATCAAAAGAAAATTATCGAGTTCCCACAGCTGAGGGGTTTACCATAATGCTATGTGCGATGTCGGCAGGGACGCCAGGTTACCGGAAGAGTACCCGGAACATGGCTCTCTACAATGGCGCACACGCAAAGATCGTCATAGGAACCAAAAGGAGACGGGATACTGTGTCTGCGCAACATCATCAAGTGCAGCCCGCAGATTCCCGGTCACTCTTCTAGTGCGCCTGCGTAAGTTTTTGTCGGGCATTAGCAAGGAGCCCCCAATGATTACAAAGTAGCTATCATATTGCGCATGCGTCCCATGAATGAGTCTTTTACAGAGCTCTGTAGCCCAGCAATCTTTATAAACATAGGACTAGAGACGGTATTGTTGCGTATATGTCCAGCCTTATGGTGAAAGAAATTGGGGGCGCTCACATTACAGTACGCATTACAACGATATGGATTTTCAAGAGATTAGAAACACCACTAGATTTCACATATATATTAAATTAAGTTTTATGATTTTGATATTTCACATATTGCAAAAAATACAAAACTATATAGAGAGGCATCGCAGTGGCAAAGGGTTCTATTAGGACTTTAGTCACCATATACTGATATATTAGTTTACCACACATGCATAATGAGGACAAAAGGGAAGCAAGTAGGAAATATGAAATCATTCCAATTTCCAAACCATGCAAGTACAGCCTAATAAGAAAGTAACCGGGGAATTAGGTGTGCAATATCAATCCCTAACTCTAACAAGGTGCCATATTATGAAATAACACCAAATGTAGAGAAATATCAAAGTGGCAAAGAACTCTGTTAAGATTCTGATCACCATGTATATTAGTTTATCACACACACTTAATAAGAACAAAAAAAGAAGGGAAAAATTGTGAGAGTTGGTATTATAATGCCGACTCTCTACCACACAAAGTAGAACCAAATATGGAAGTCCCAGGGGAATTAGATATTCACTATCGACCCCTAGCTATAGCAACAAGCCGCATTATTTGATAAAAATTTAAGGTTAATGTGAATACTATAGATACAGATATAGTCGAAGAAAACCAGTTTGGCTCCAGCTGCATAAAAATTCTTCTTTATTGAAACAGGTTAAAATTTGCTATAAAACATAGCTCTCCATTAGATAGCCACACTTAGGACAGAGGCTACGCATTTCGACCTATGCGGTCTTTGTCAAAGCCAAACTAAATCTCAAAGCATGATCTGCAATATAGAGAGAACTCACCAATGAAAGTGCATTTACAATATCATGTGACATAATGAGAAAGGTCCTTTTTCAGATGAAAAATAAATATGACACATAAGCAAAATTAAATGGACATAAAGCATAAAATCATTTAACAGTAATGCGACATTAAATCGTTTGGTTTATTTAGGCCACTCGGAAATCAGGTATTTAGATGATAGATACAAAAGGCTTCTCGGGTTAGGAGACGCCGCCTGGCATCTCCCCCCCCGAAATGGTAACACTACGTGTTCAATTCCCTGTACTTTGAAATGGCATGTATTTCTGGCATGATGCTTTATGAAATGTTTAGATGCCGCTGATACATTTCGTTCAAAATTATTAGTATTGGTTATATCATATAAATGCTCTCTGATTTGTGTTTTGAGCTGTCTAGATGTACATCCGATATGACACTTTGCAAGCATTGCAATCTATTTTATATACTATATTCTTGGAATTACAAGTAATGTAATGTTTAATTTTAAATCTCAATGTATTATCTGTGTTACTAAATTCTTTGGATATTTGTGCATGCTTGCACGTTTTGCAGCTATTAGTGTCACACCTATAAAAACCCTTACAGCTGAGCCAATTTTTTTGGAGATTTTTTATTGTTCAAAATGAACATACTTGGTGACAATGTATTAGCCAGAGAGGGAGCTCTTCTTGAGACTATATTTATACCAGGAGTTAAAATTTGCACTAGTTTGTCTGTTAGGAATGGCGGAACGCACTAAATAAATAATAAAGTGTGTTCGCCGCTCAGAGTCCACCGTGCAGTAGGTGTTAAAACCGCTGCTAGACAGTGGCAGACACGTTATATGGCGGTATAATGCGCACGAGTTCAACGTCACCCGATGTGCGCAGAGCGGACTCTGTTAACTCACAGAGGCGCTGTAACATAAACATAAACACCGAGCCTGTTAGACTCACAGGTCTCAGCGAAATTGCATGCACGGTATCAGGTCACAGGACAGGGTCCAAGACAGGGGACGGTGTCCGTCTAGACCTACCGTGCGTGCGGCGTCGCAACTGCGGACGCCGGTAAGTGCTGCTGGATGCAGCACGGCGGCAGACACAGCCGCTATGCGAGAGTGCCGTGAGAGACGTGACACAACCGGACGCTAGTGTAGAGGTGCGGTGTGCACAGTGACCTATGGCTTGCCACTGACTGGCGCTGACTCTTTCTATAGTTCCCTATCCACATGCATAATATCAGAGGGAGGGGAATCTTAATAAGTCAGTCATCAGAATCATACATCCATCACCAATCACACATCTAGCAAGAAGAGTCTATACTAGCGGGCCTTTTATAGCCGTGCGCTGCCGGGACCTTCCGGATCTCTGAGATGGACCAATCAGATCTGGAGAAGGACCTGAGCATGTGACTCCAGACCTCCAATGGGAGATCATCTCGTGAGCATGCTCAGTGGAGCGGCAGAGGAACTTAGCCTCAGGAATGACTTGCTGCAGAGCAGCATGGGAGGCTCTGGATTCCTGTTGTGTAGCTGCAGGAATCCAATGCCTAACATTACCCCCCCTCCTAGGGCCCCCTCCCTCCTGAGTCTTCCAACCCACCAAGCAAAGTTTTTTGCCACGTACCACCTTGTGTCCCACAGAGGCGTAGGCCTCAGGCTCGTCCGAAGACCAGCCTGATGTCCCGGGAGATGACTTGAAAAACTGGGACATGTGAATCGGTTTAAGAAGGGACACGTGGACGGCATCAGGGATGGCTAAGTCGCCAGGAGCCGAAGTTGGAGAGGGGCGCCGAAGCGTGTCGCCGAAGCGTGTCGGCCGGCATCTTCATTCTCATTTTAGAGATTTGAGTGACATGCGGGGTGCGACCCAGACTGTCGCGGACTCCCATTGCCCGGTCTGCCACCGGCAAGGGAATCAGTAACCCAGCCCGCCTCTGTTTAGAGGAGCTACTCCGAGCACAAGAAACGCCTTCCTGAATATATCTTTTAGTGTCCTGAGCCCTGTGCGGCCACCAATAAGAGCTAGCCAGGAGTTTTGTGATCCACTTGTAACCAAAGTGACCACCCACCCTGGACGCATGTGCCCACGCGAGAACCTTGGACCGCACGTGAGGTGGGACAAATGTCTTGCTTGGCAGCACTGGCTCAGGGTCGACTGAAACCATGGACTCCAGATTCCCAGTGAGGGGCGCGGAATGATCCGCGGGCACCTCCGCAGAGGCTACTTGGACACTACCCCCCATGCAGCTTCACACACAATCCTTGCTGCAGCCCAGTATGCTCCCCGAGGACCAATCTATATGAGGGGAATGGCAACGGAGCCAGGGGAGTCCAAGAAGCACCTGGTCGATGCCCTTAGGCATAATGAGCAGATACAACGTCTCGCGATGAGACGGGGAGATTGATAACCCCAGGGGTGCTGTCTGGTGGGTAACCTGAGACGGTAAGGTAGAACCATTGACCACTCTGACGGTCACGGGGTGAGGAAGTGGCACCAGTGGAATGGCATGTTTTTAGGTGAAGGCTGAAGACATAAAGTTTCCTTCTGCCCCAGAGTCCACTGTGACCTCTATCTCCCAGGTGGAAGCACTGCTATCTAACGTCACTTGGAATACAGGTTTGGGGGAGAAAGTTTTCATATTAGGTAGATCTCCACCAACTGCCACTGGAGGTGAACGTTATTTCGACCGCTGCGGACACCTGTTAGCCAGGTGGCCCGACTGTCGACACAGGTAGCAGCAAGTGAAGCCCTGTGCCGGACACGGTTTCGGACCGGTACAAGACACATCCATGGGCTCAGGAGGTAAAAATTCCAGATCAGGAGGTTCCAGAAATTCAGAGAAGTCGGGAGTCGACCTAAGCTTCTGTCTGGATAGAGTATGCTCCAGCCCGCTCTCCGTAAAACGGAAGTCAATACGGGTGGAGATCGCTTTCAACTCTTCCAGGCTTGTGGGGACCTCCCTGGTAGATAAAGCATCTTTGACATGCTCAGCCAACCCTCTACAGAACACAGGGATGAGTGCTTTATCAGGCCACTCGAACTCGGAAGCCAGTGTCCGGAAACGGACGGTGTAGTGACTGACCGAAAGGGATCCCTGCGTTAACGCAAGTAACTGGAGAGAGGTATCATGAGTGACCCGGGGGCCCAAAAAGACCTGCTTTAGAGATTTGAGAAACTGAGCCGCGCTCAGGACCACAGGGTCATCACCAGGCCCGGATTGGCAATATAACCAACTGGGCATTTTCCCGCTGGGCCGCTGTCATGTGGGCCGCGGGTGGCAGCGCCCGATCATCTGGCCGCTTGCCAGCTGCTGCGGCCACTGTTGCTCCTGCCGCCGGCCCTCTGAGGCACGGCGGTGATAGTTTCCAAGTTCCTCCCGCACTGCAGGGAGATAAGCTACCACGCCCCCCCACGCACTCCATCCTCGCCATAGCATGAGACCCCCCACCCCCGCAGCCACTCACAGTGTCACTTGCCTTCTCTGTTCGCAGGACCTGTGATGAGGTCACAGGAGGGGAGGAGTCAGGGGGTCACATGATCAGGAGCCTTTGTCCAGACCCCTGATCATGTGACCCCTGACTCCACCCCTCATATGACCTCATCACAGGTCCTGTGCGCTCAGCCTTGCCTCTTGGTGTCTGCGGTGCTGTTGGCTGTTGTCATGGTGCTGGATGAGATAAGTATGTGTGGGGTCAGGAGGGGTTTACAGGGTAGATGTAGCAGAGCTGTATGTGTATGGGGTGTACTGAGCGGAGCCGTGTGTGTATGAGGTGTACGGAGTGGAGCCGCGTGTGTATGAGGTGTACGGAGCAAAGCCGTGTGTGTACGAGGTGTACGGAGCGGAGCCGCGTGTGTACGAGGTGTACGGAGAGGAGCCGTGTGTGTACGAGGTGTACGGAGAGGAGTCGCGTGTGTACGAGGTGTATGGAGCGGAGCTGTGTGTGTACGAGGTGTACGGAGCAGAGCCGCGTGTGTACGAGGTGTACGGAGCAGAGCCGCGTGTGTACGAGGTGTAAGGAGAGGAGCCGTGTGTGTATGAGGTGTATGGAACGGAGCCGCGTGTACAAGGTGTACAAAGCGGAGCCGTGTGTACGAGGTGTACGGAGCGGAGCCGTGCGTGTACGAGGTGTACGGAGCGGAGCCGCGTGTGTACTTGGTGTACGGAGTGGAGCCGCGTGTGTACTTGGTGTACGGAGCGGAGCCGCGTGTGTATGGGGTATACGGAGCGGAGCCGTGTGTGTGCAGCATGGAGACATATGTGTACGGGATGTACGGAGCGGAGCCAAGTGTGTACGAAGCATACAAAGCGTGCTTTTCCCACGGACACAGGAGTACACGGCGGAGCCCCGAGGAGCATTTTAAAACACACACATGACGTTCCACCTGTAGTGATGTGCTTGAAGCTGACCAGAAATGAGATAATTTCTTGAGGAGATTGTAACAGAACCAGGAATGCTTCAGTTCCATCACCGTGTCCTCCGACAGCGCAGACAGCAGGATCGCCTTGGAATCCGGGATGCCGGCCATGTGAGCGGATCATGATATGTCCTGCATCGGGAGGCTCAGGTGGGAACTACAATGGGAGCCAGGCTGCTATAGTATCTTTATAGAATCTTTCTTTATTTCTTTCTCTCTTTTTCTTTCTCTGTTCTTTCTTTCTCATTCTCTGTTCTGTCTTTCCCTCATTTTTTTTCTCTCTCTCTGTTCTTTCTCTAATCTTTCTTTTTTTCTTTCTCTCTCTCTCTCTGTTCTTTCTTTCCCCTCTTTCTTTCTTTTTCTTTCCTCTCTTTCTTTCTCTCTGTTCTTTCTTTACTTCATTCTCTCTCTATTCTTTCTCTGTCTCTCTGTTCTTTCTTTCTTTCCCCTTTCTTTCTCTCTCTGTTCTTTCTCTGTCTCTCTCTTTTCTTTCTTTCTTTCTTTCTTTCCCCTCTTTCTTTCTTTTTTTTCTTTTTTCTCTCTTCCTTAGTGCCAGTCAGTGTGCCCATAATGCCAGCCACTGTGCCCTCAGTACAAGTCAGTGTGATCAGCAGTGCTAAATGGGTACAATTAGGCGTGGACATGGGTGTGATTAGTTGCGGAATGGGTGGCCGGGCGTGGACTAAAATTTGCAGCGCTGCGCGCGCCACAGTCTTTGTCCCTCTTTCCCTTCCTCAAAAGTTGGGAGGTATGATAGGAGCAGCTATGACCAGGGGGTCTGGTTGCCCAATGGATAGCAGTTCTGCCAGGAATTCTGTCACCATGCGTACAAAAAGGGACAGAGCTTTGGGATGAGTACTGTACCTAAAAGCAATAAATAGGACTGAGCTGAAATACTGGGCGCAGCTCTGACTACATGTTATATAGTCGTGTTAATCTCCTCTCACTTCTTGTAACCTACAAGTGTACAAACATATTATATAGTCACCATGTGACTAGTGGGCCTGTGTACCTTCAAATGCCAGGGCTGAATTTTAGTCCCAGTCCGGCCCTGGTCATCACGCTCCCATAGTGGCGTAGCCCACTCCAACGCTCTGCCCGACAGGAGGGAGACCATAAACCCCACCTTAGCCCACTCTGTAGGGAATCGCGTGGCCAGTAACTCGAGCTGGATAGTACACTGGCTAACGAAACCCCTACAGGTGGCGCTGTCACCAGTTTATTTTTCGGGCAACGGGAGGTGGGAAACTGTCAGTGCAGGCGTGGATGTGGACACACGCGAGACAGCCTCTGCGACTGCCTGCGCAGCAGCCTCAGTAACCTTCGCAGCTGAGGCGGAACTCTTGAGAGTCGCCAACCTGCCCTCCAGCTGGCGAATGTACTGCAATAGCTGCTGCTGCTAGTCCGCCATTACTAGCCAGACCCTGGAGCTAGTATAATGTTAGGAATGGCGGAATGCGCTAAATAAATAAATAATAAAGTGCATTCGCCGCTCAGGGTCCACCGTGCAGTAGGTGTTAAAACCGCTGCTAGACAATGGCAGACGTGCTATATGGCGGTATAATGCACACGAGTTCAACGTCACCCGATGTGCACAGAGCGGACTCTGTTAACTCACAGAGGCGCTGTAACATAAACATAAACACCGAGCCTGTTAGACTCACAGGTCTCAGCGAAATTGCACACACGGTATCAGGTCACAGGACATGGTCCAAGACAGGGGATGGTGTCGTCTAGACCTACCGTGCGTGCGGCGTCGGTAAGTGCTGCTGAATGCAGCGCGGAGGCAGACACAGGCGCTATGCGATAGTGCCATGAGAGACGTGACACCACCGGATGCTAGTGTAGAGGTGCGGTGTGCACAGTGGCCTATGGCTTGCCACTGACTGGCGCTGACGCTTTCTATAATTCTCTATCCACATGCGTAATATCAGAGGGAGGGGAATCTTAATAAGTCAGTCACCAGAATCATACATCCATCACCATTCACACATCTAGCAAGAAGAGTCTATACTAGCGCATGGCCATGCGCTGCCGGGACCTTCCAGATCTCTGAGATGGACCAATCAGATCTGGAGAAGGACCTGAGCACGTGAATCCCAACCTCCAATGGGAGATCGTCTCGTGAGCATGCTCAGTGGAGCGGCAGAGGAACTTAGCCCCAGGAATGACTTGCTGCAGAGCAGCATGTGAGGCTCTGGATTCCTGGTGTGTAGCTGCAGGAATCCGACCCCTAACATTGTCATCTTCATATAAAATGGGCAAATATTTCTCAATGATTTTTCTGATACTTAAAAATTGTGGACTATATTGAAAACAAATACATGATTTTTTGCTTATATTTTCATCCTTTGTTTTGTTTTCAGATGACATAATTAGTTCATTACGATTTTTTCTATGCACAATTTGTTGCGCTCTATGTAGAGTCCAATTCGGATATTTTCGATTTTTTAGTTTATTTATGACATGTTTAAATTCCTCCTTTAGATCACCATTCAAATTGCAATTACGTTTTACCCGGGTATATTCTCCCACTGGTATTGATTTTATAGTGTGCTTGGTAGCATGCAGGATTGTATGCCCACTAAACGGTTTATGGTGCGTTTTTGAGGAAATAGTTTGACCATCAATGCCAGTTAAATCCAAATCTAGAAATGAAATGTTTTTAGGATCATATTTATATGTAAATTTGATATTGTAACTATTTGAGTTAAGATATTGAACAAAATCAGGTATGGCAGATACATCTCCACCCCAAATAATTAGGGTATCATCAATGTATCTGCCATACCAATTAATCTGTTCCAAAAACGGATTAGACACGGAATAAATGAATTCTGATTCCCTGAATGACATTACCAGGTTTGCAAGGGAAGGTGAGAATTTCGCCCCCATTGCCACACCTGTTTGTTGCAAACAGAATTCACCATTGAATACAAAAAAATTATGAGACATCAAAAATTGAACAACCTGTAAAATGTAATCTTGTAATTTAAGAGAGAAATTACTGAATTTTTGCAGGTGAAAATGAAGTGCACGAATTGCTACATCATTTAGATTGTGAGCCCCATCGGGGACAGTGATGATAATGTGTGCAAACTGTAAAGCGCTGCGGAATATGTTAGCGCTATATAAAAATAAAGATTATTATTATTACATCATGACGAATACAGGTGTATAACAATATTACATCGCAAGTAAGCCACATAGTTTTAGATGACCAAAATTTTTTAGAAAAAATGCCAAGAATCTGTTTAGAGTGTCTAATATGTCCAGGTGTTCTCTGGACTAAAGGCTGGAGTAATGAATCAACCCATTGACACAAGTATTCATTTGAGGACCCAATTCCGGACACTATTGGTTGCATGGGGGGTACACCATCAGTTTTGTGAATTTTGCGAACCCCATGTATTATTGGGAGAACAGGATTTTTCATCTCCAAAAATTCTGCCTGTTTCGCTGTCAAAACACCTATATTGAGACCTTCTTTAATGATAGTGCTGCTTTTTTTCCTGAACTCATGTGAAGGATTATATTTCAATTTTTTGTAAGTGGAATCATCAGACAATAATTCCATCATCTTTGAATAACAATCATTTGAGTCCAGCACCACCACCACACCACCTTTGTCAGACATCTTTATAACCAAATTAGACATTTCTTTTAATTCTTTCAATACTTTGCGTTGCTTATTGGACAAATTTCTATTAAGTCTAGTAGAAGATTTAATTTGGTTATATAGAATATGCAATTCTTTTTCAACTTTTTCTTGGAAACGCTCCATACAATTAGATCTGGTTTGCACCTGATACAAGTATGGATTTTTCGTAACAAAGTTAAGTGGTTGTTCACATTAATTATCATTAGACAAAGATTGTGGATCCAGGTCCTGCAAAGTAACCATAGTTAATTGTTATTTGAAACTCATGTTAGAAAATTAGTTGCAGGAATCATTAGACCTTGCACATATTTGTTGAGAGATTTGTACTTCTGGATCAGTGTAATTTAAAAAATGCTTTTTTATTGTTAGATTTCGCATAAACTTACTAATATCCAGAATGGTAGAAAAAAGATCAAAGTCCTGATCAGGAATGAAATTAAGACCT
This sequence comes from Dendrobates tinctorius, assembly GCF_039654945.1. Lineage (NCBI taxonomy): Eukaryota > Metazoa > Chordata > Amphibia > Anura > Dendrobatidae > Dendrobates > Dendrobates tinctorius. The sequence goes on along the minus strand of NW_027361716.1, from coordinate 26,184,838 downwards.
AATGAGAGAATCTGTGTCTGTTCAGAAGTGAGATTAGTAGAAGACAAATTTAACACATTTCTGCATTCTTCCAATTGTCCTAGTATTTTTTCCTCCGAGTATTGATTCCGTGACCTCCTGCGGTGCTTTCTGCCCCCCATGTCTTTTGCGTTTTTTGAGTGCCGATAATCCTTTTTTGATGCACTAGAGGCGCTTTCATTCAGAGGCACTGAGGGGGTTGTCTGAAGAGTCCAGGTCTGATGAAGTGAAAGATACATACGATTTAGTTGCTTTTTCTGGAGGCTTTGCGCCTATTATGAGCCTGGCTGTGCTTAAGAATAGATTTGGGAGTTTTATGAACATTGTCCCAATTGCCCCATTCATATGTTTTATTGGTAGAATAGTCATTCCAATCTCTGGCAAACTTTCTCTTTTTGCGCTCCATATTTTACCTTTCCAAGGCAGTGACTTTTTGATTCATGGTGGCTATAAGAGAATCAAATCAAATTGCGTGAGAGATTTATATTATACCATAGAAGAATTTAAAGAGTCCATTTCTTGTTGAACTTCTTTCAATTTCGATTCCTCATATTTTATAATTAATCTCATTAGATTTAAGGAACAATTGCTTAAAATTGTGTTCCATTCATTTTTGAACTCCTCTGAGTAAATAGTGGTGGGCAGTTTCTTTATGCGCAGACCTCTTGGGATCATTTCTTTTGCTACATAGTTATTTAGCGTAGCATGGTCCCACCATATTTTCGTTTCATGCATCAGTAACTTTTCTAACCTACTGAGACTCTTATTAAAATCAGACACACCGGTGTCAGGTTTATTGGAGAAAACATTTGCGGCTTTCTTGGATCGATCTCTAGTCACATCTGTGGCCATGTTGCAAAAAATATAAAAACATTGATATGAACTGTCTTTTTCCTTGTGGGCTATTGTTGCAAATTCAGCTCAATTAGAGTAGAGAGAAAAACTGGGGGCACGGCAGTCAGCAAATACAATAAAGAAAGAAAAGTAAGCCAGCTCACCAGTAACCAAATGCAGAAACTCGGAGCTCCATGCAGACAAACGTCAGGAACAATCGAAGAAAACCAGTTTGGCTCCAGCTGCATAAAAAATTCTTCTTTATTGAAACAGGTTAAAATTTGCTATAATACATAACTCTCCATTAGATAGCCACACTTAGGACAGAGGCTACGCGTTTCGACCTATGCGGTGTGGCAATGGGGGCGAAATTCTCACCTTCCCTTGCCAACCTGGTAATGTCATTCTGGGAATCAGAATTCATTTATTCCTTGTCTAATCCGTTTTTGGAACAGATTAATTGGTATGGCAGATACATTGATGATACCCTAATTATTTGGGGTGGAGATGTATCTGCCATACCTGATTTTGTTCAATATCTTAACTCAAATAGTTACAATATCAAATTTACATAATATAAATATGATCCTAAAAACATTTCAATTCTAGATTTGGATTTAACTGGCATAGATGGTCAAACTATTTCCACAAAAACGCACCATAAACTGTTTAGTGGGCATACAATCCTGCATGCTACTAGTAGCCACAATAAGCACACTATAAAATCAATCCCAGTGGGAGAATATACCCGGGTAAAACGTAATTGCAGTTTGAATAGTAATCTAAAGAAGGAATTTAAACATGTCACAAATAAACTAAAAAATCAAAAATATCTGAATTGGACTCTACATAGAGCGCAACAAATTGTGCGTAGAAAAAATCGTAACGAACTAATTGTCATCTGAAAACAAAACAAAGGATGAAAATATAAGCAAAAAATCATATATTTGTTTTCAATATAGTCCACAATTTTCAAGTATCAGAAAAATCGTGCAGGCTATGCAGCAGAGTCATTACATGCAGAAGTCAGTGGTGTCATTTCCAAATGTGCCACCACTGACTCGCTTCACCACACTACCGACTTCTGCTGCATACCACTGCACGGCCACTTGCATTCCAAGCCAAGCTGGACACCACTACACCACCCCAAGTCCGAGTGCTGCTGGACACTCCTCCACAACCACCATGGTAAGCGCTGCTCCTGTCTGGAGCACCACCACCGCCACCGGTCCACCTGCTTGGAGCACCACCACCGCCACCTGTCCATCTTCTTGGAGCACTGGCACTGCCACCGGTCCAGCTTCTTGGAGCACCGCCACCGCCACCGGTACACCTTCTTGGAGCACCACCACCAAACCTCCTGCTAGGAGCACTGCCACCACTCCTCCTAGGAGCACCACCACCACTTCTCCTTCTAAGAGCACCGCCACCACTCCTCATTCGAGGAGCACCACCAGCACAACCGCTCCTCCTGCTAGGAGCACCGCTAGCGCTCATCCCCCTTGGAGCACCACCACCACTTCTCCTTCTAAGAGCACCGCCACCACTCCGCATTCTAGGAGCACTGCCTGTGCTCATCCTCCTAGGAGCACTGCCACCAATTCTCCTTCTAGGACCACCGCCACCACTACGCATTCTAGGAGCACCGCCATCACTCTGCATTCTAGGAGCACTGCCAGCGCTCGTCCTCCAAGGAGCACCACCACCGACCCAACAGAGCATCAGCAGCAGAGGGGTGACCCCCATTACCTTTTTTTTGTTGAAACTCACCCAAGTTCCACCCAGTCCAGCCACTCAACAAGGTCAAAGCGGTCACACAGTGCCAAGAGGTCCAGGCAGGAGACTCCAGGACCAAGAAAAAAAAAGAAATCCAAAACTTTGTCTGTCCCTCCCCCCTCTCCTCCTAATGTGTCTTACCCTGCCTCCAGTTCCATCCCTGAGCTCCCTTCCCCCACTATGTTCGTCGCCCCTTCCCCTAGAACCCCTTCCTCACCTTCCAGCCGTTCCTCGTATCTCCACACCCCCAAGGTGCCATCATCTTCCCCCAAACGTCATTCCCAATAACCATTTTTACTTTTTTTTTTTAAAAAGTAAATGTAAAATTCTGGTTTCTCAAAATACTGTTAGGTCATTGTGCCTTTCGCCACCTACACACACTGCGCTGTACACTTTGCATTTTTGCCACCACATAGCTCCATTACTGACACATGTTTCTTGTGTCATTCATGGAGATATGTGTAGTCAAAAACACAAATATATGACTTGTATTTTCACCACCATTAGTGTATTCAGTCTGCTAATATTTCGCAGACTGAATAGAGGGTGGTGGTGAGTGCAAGGCATATCTATTGTTACCTTGCCAGGTATCATAAAGAGTGAATTGAGGATGGTGTGCTTTTCCATCATCATTTGACTATTTGTGACACAAGGCCAGGGGATTCTAGATATACCTTGTAAGTAACCACATCCTCTATTCAGTGTGTGGTGAATAAACTGAAGAGATGATGGTGAAAATACACATCATATGTACAATACTCAGGCCTCGTACCATAACTATTTATCACACCTAGGCAGGTGAATACACATATGAGTTAACCTGCAGCGTCGCTTCAGTCTGGATTATCTATTTCACGCAGACTGTAACAATGCTGCTGTTTAATTCATATGTGTATTCACCTACCCTTGTGTGAAAACATTCTGAAGTCAGGTTGCGTCATTTTTGGCATCCTCACTTCAGCATGACACCAGGCCTGGGGATTGTAGAAGTTGTATAAACTTTATTATCTCTCTAGTCTGCGTTCATACACCAGCCACAGTGTTGATCATACAAATAATATTTATAGTCACATGGATAGTTGTCATAAAGAGTGACTGATGCTAGTGCATCCCCAAATCACTATTTGTAACATCAGGCCTGGTGACACAAATATTAGTTGTATTATCTCCACCATCGTAAATTGAACACAAACTGGAGAGATGATAAAGGTCATACAACTTGTGTGTATGTATAGTCACCTGGTCAGGAGTGGTAGTAAATTCATGATACACAAACCACCACATCATGAATTCACTGGTACACTTGGGCAGTTGATTATTGTATTGGAGTGTAAAAAAACAGAGTGCACTCGGTACAGGTATCAAAACAGGTTTTTTATTAACATACACACAAGAAAACATTTTTACACCATTTGATCTTGCCATTCCACCCGGCCTACATCTGACATAAAGTAGGCCGCAAATTGGTCCCTCATTTGGCCAACTTCAACGGATGACCTGAGAGGGTGCTGATTGAATTCAGGCAATGGGTTTGGAGCTGCATCATCTAACTCAAAGTTAGGGTGCTCTTTAACCATCACAAAATTATGAAGAACCACACACACCTTCACCACCTCATCCACTGTTTCCAGTTTCAGATTAATGGCTGTGGCGAGAATGCGCCATCTGGAGACAAGAATACCAAAGGCACACTCTACAGTTCTTCGGGCCCTGGTCAGTCTGTAATTAAAGATTTTTTTGCTGTGGTCCTAGTCCCGGCTGGAGTAGGGTTTTGGCACATTTGAAAGGCCTCATCCCCAACCATTGCAAATGGCAGTGGCGGACCTTCGGTGTTGGGAAGAGGCCGTGGCATGGGGAAATTGAAATGGTTGCCATATAACCTCTGGCCCATGTCGGAGTTCTTAAATGCCTGGGAGTCATTCCCACGGCCAAATGCCCCAATGTCCACTGCAACAAACATATAGTCTGCATCTGCAATGGCCATGAGTACTGTAGAAAAGTACTTTGTGTAGTTGTAGTACTCTGATCCACTTCTTTTGGGTTTAATTATCTGGATGTGTTTCCCATCCACCGCTCCCAAACAGTTGGGGAAATTGCACACTGTCCAGAATTTTTCAGCAATTTGCATCCACTTTTCCGCGGTGGGCAGGGGCATAAATTCTGGACAGAGAACATCCCACAAAGCCCGACAGGTGTCCACAACAATTCCCGACAAGGTGAATATTCCAATCCTGTACTGGAAGTGGAGTGAAGAGAGGGCCTCTCCAGTAGCCAGGAATCTGTGAAACCGAGAAAGAACAAAAATTAATATTTCTGTATATGGTTTTTTAAAACAATAACATTTAAAAAAAAATAATAAGTTCATGGCATAACAATAATTCTGCAGGCTTTGGTTTACTACATGGAAGAACAATAATTCTGCAGGCTTTGGAGCAGTACATGGCAAAACAAAGAAAATTATGCAGGCATTGGTTTTAAAATATTATGTACCGTAATGTGACAGGGAGTCGTTCCTCAGGAGAATCGCATGACGGAGCTGTGTGTCCTGTCTCCGGATGGATTCTTGAACACGAGCAAGCAAATCCCTGAAGCTTTCTTGGAACATCCGGGTATAGTCACTAAATTTCTCCGGGTTTGACTGGAGCTCGCTGTAGAGGGTGTGGTACGCTCCATGGCTCTCCTGGAGTTCAATAATCGAATGTATCCACAAATGCCACCGCTGCCCTCTTCGCTGTCTCTCTTTCTCCCTTTGTTGCTGGCAAGCAAATGCAAAAGCCTGAGCCAGCGTGATGTCCAGATCCAAGTTGAAGTGAAAACTCTTCCAGCGCAGAACCATGTTGACAAAGGAAAAAGCAAGCAAATCTGAAGAATTGAGCTGTAAACAGGGTATAATAAAGAATTTCTATGAGACACGCCCACTGATGTCCCAATGGTGGAGTCAGTTTCAAGAATTTTGCCAGGATTTTCATCCTGTGAAATGTGACACCTAGACAACGTATGCGCATAAAAAATGCAAGCACATGCAAAAACGCATGCAAAAGCATACAAATGCTGTATTTTTTGTCGTCATGCGCACGCTGATGCGTCAAAAAATGCTGCGTTGACATGCGTTTGCAAGCGGTTTTACAGTGCATTTCAAGTGCGCATAATGGCGCAAATGTGAAACTAGCCTTAAAGAATAGGAAAATTAGCCGTAGATGGAAACCCTCATATGGTGCGCCATTATATCAATTGAAGTCATGATCATAGTGATATTACCCGTGGCACCCACATGAGGGTCCAGTCAGCACAATACAAAGGAGATATTTAGAAGTACCGGGACCCATAATTTATTCAAAGTTATTAAAACCAGTCCTCGATTGGTTGGACCTCAAAGTGGCACCGGCCAGGGCCACCACACAAGGACCGCACAACCAAAAACTATGTTGGAATTTAGGAGTGTATGATCACAAGAATCACAATATTGTATTATGTGCCAATCAGACAACATTAAAATGATCATCACAGGTTAAATAGTAGAAAATAAAACTATATTGTATTTGGTGCCACTCAAACCACAATACTGATAATAAGATTAAAGGCTAGGAGAAAGTCAGCTGTGGGGACTCGATAAATTTCTTTTGATATACAGTATATAAACATGAGTCCACGAGTTATTGTTTTTAATGGTGTTTATGATGCCCGTCAACAAATTCTTTGATATTATGTTGCTGTATACCTCCCAGGGGAAAATGTTTGTCAGCCAATTCACTTACTGCATAGACATTACAAGTATAAGAGACCTGCAACTTTGTAATGGGAAGAGATTTTTAGGAGGCCCTCATCCACATCTCTTCATCCACCACCACTAGATCACCAGGGTGACCATTCTCCATGATTCCACACCCTTTTTATTGTTTTTAATGGTGTTTATGTAATGAGATAGATCAGACTGCGGGTACCTGCATGTCGGGTCTGGAACTAGACAGGCTGCATCCTCTGTTCCCGGAGGACAGTTCTGAGGAGGCGGACCTTCCCCTGTAGCCTCAGGGAAGCCTGAGTGGGAGGGACCTTTCTGCAGACCTGGAGAGCCAGAAAAAGGCACGCAGCAGCCGGGATACAAAAAGGAAAATCACGCGAAGGACTGCAGTTTGGCGCGAACGCAGAGCAGCATGCACAGCGGTGAGCGGAGCACTTAGCTGCCCCTTCCACCACCGAGTACAGGCACTGCGGCAGGGTCTGACCGGCTGCAAAGGGACCGCTGCCAGGAGACAAGCCAGGTGCAGGACAGAGTAGAGCTGTGCACACAGGACAGAACAGAGCTGTGCACACGGGACAGAGCAGAGCCGGCCGTGCAGCAGCCACAGAGAGAGAAGTGTTCCGTCCGAGGAGCACCAGCATTGTGCAGGCCAGCAACCGCCATTCCCCGTCACAAGCAGTGGGGACCAGAGGGGGATAGGAACATGCAGGGTGTGCCGGTGACTACCAGAAAGCAAGATGCAGAATGTACCGTGTCTGTGAGTACAACACACTTGCCCCTTAAGAGTGACTGGGGACAAGACAGACACTTGTACCCTGACTGTGCCAGTAAACACCTGCCGAGCCACGTTGGGCTTGTACAAGACCGTAACCCGCATTACCATCAGCTGTTTTGGGCTCGTTTGACTGAGACTGTGAGGAGAGTTGTGCAGGAGACACGTTGGACAGTACTGTGGCCCGTAACCTTGTAGGCATCTACAGTATATGGACTAGAGGCAGTGGACAGTACAGGAGACGACTACTGTTACCAGAAGGAGGGGTATTATTGGCTTGCTGGACCCCATTGATAAGGGCACCGTGTCGGCCGTTGCCAGCACCATTTAGTTCACAGCAGGAGCTGCGATTTAAGGACTTTCTGACATCTGTGCTGTTGGATAGCCATTATTTTGAACCCTTGTTCTTCACCTTAAGAATATCCTTTTATTTAATGTACTGTTTGTCCCCCTGTATAACCCTTTGTCTCCCTACATCCTTTTCCATTCTAGCTGTTTAACTCCCTGCGTGGAGTATTCCCCCGTAAATAAACCTGTTAATCCTTACTCTGTCTCCATCCCGTCACTGCATCCCGCGTTCCTGCTTGTTATCTTCCACTTGGCGTAGTCAGCAGGATGCACAGGGGTGGCAGACCAAGCAGTTGGGGGAGCTCCAAGGGCCAGTATACCACTGGGTATAATTTTGAGTAATCTCCCCAAGTTTACAGGGAGCAACATTCTGTTATGGAGCTGGACTGAGCGAGTCAGGAGGATGATGAGGATGTACCCCATGACTCCTGCGTTAGTGGCGGAGGTTGCTCTGATGGCTCTAGACGGAGAGGCTAGGGATTCCATCATGCTACATCCTCCCCATTAGTGAGACGCCTTTGACAAAGTACTGCAAATACTTGAAGAGACACATGGAGACCCCACGGATGTAGGGGAGTTACGCACGAGCTTATTTAGGCATATTCAAAGAGAGGGGAGACTTTGACACAGTACATGAACATGCTACAGGAGTCACACACTGCAATTCTTAAGAAAGAATGCATAGGCATAGGACTCCCTGATATAGTGCTGTGAGACCAGCTGGTGACAGGCCTGAGAGATGTGCTGCTTGGACAGGCATTGCGTGAGCACCTGCGAGCTAACCCACACATGACTTTTGCAGAAATTAGGGCAGAGGTGCACATAAGCGAGCAGGAGCAGGGGGTTCCAGTTTTGACAGGGATGGTCCGGTATTGCAGAGTTCCCAACCCAAACGAGGAAGAGCCGATGTGGACCTGCGAATTACGGCAGGAAATACAGAAGGTATGGCAAAAAGTTGAAAAGACCTGCTCCTTTGTAACGGGAAGAAATTTTTAGGAGGCAATCCTCTACATCTCTTCATCTACCACTGCTCTTTAATGGTTTTTATGATGCCCGTCAACAAATTTTTTGACAGTATGTTGCTGTATACCCCAAGGGGGAAATGTTTGTCAGTAGTGATGAGCGAGCACTAAAATGCTCTTTGCTCAGGTCAAGCAAATTGGAATACTCGGGTAGTCGGACAGAACAACGAGCCCAATGTAAGTCTATAGGAGACCAGAGCATTTTTACCACGATCCCCCCGGGGGTCCTTTCAAGGTCTAAAAGTGTCAGAAAATGATGGGCTAGCAAACATTTTCCCCTGTGGGGTACACCTCAACCTTTTTGAAAATAATTATTTTACGTCCTGCATAGCCACCCACCCTTGTTAAGAAATCAACGCTGGCTGTAGCAGCATGGAACACTGTTACCACGGAAGGTCAGGAGACAAATCTCCAGGAGTGGACCCTCTGGACCATGGCATCGAGGGGCCCCGGGCAAGCTGCCAGGTGGAGCCGACCCCTATACAGGGATTGTTAGGAGCAGGCCCAGGGGTTCGGGTACCACGATAGCTGGCAGCGAGAGGGGCGGCTCAGGACGGACTGGAGTAGGAGTGCGTGACTGAAACGTAGACAACAGAGTGGGATCACTGGAGACTAGACCGGAGTAGGACTGCAGGACTGGAGCATAGACAACAGGACGGAGCAGGAACATGGGAGGCAGGACTGGAGTAGGCCTGAAGGACTGGCGTGTGGTTAGCTGAATGGAGCAGGAACGCCGGAATGCAGGACTGGAGTAGGACTGAAGGACTGAAGTGTGGATAGCAGGGTGGAGCAGGAACATCGGAGGCAGGACTGGAGTAGGACTGAAGGACTGGAGTGTGGATAGCAGGATGGAGCAGGAACACCGGAGGCAGGACTGGAGTAGGACTGAAGGACTGGAGTGAGGATAGCAGGGTGGAGCAGGAACACCGGAGGTAGGACTGGATTAGGAATGAAGGACTGGAGTGTGGATAGCAGGATGGAACAGGAACACCGGAGGCAGGACTGGAGTAGGACTGAAGGACTGGAGTGAGGATAGCGGGGTGGAGCAGGAACACCGGAGGCAGGACTGGAGTGTAGATAGCTGGACCCACGGAGCACCGGTCTGCGGGGCTACTGCAGGGACCACAGAAGGCAGGACTGCGAGACTGTAGAGAGCACACGAGGAAACAGGGCCCAGTGTGCTAGCAAACAGAATGATCAGGCGCCTCCCTCAGGGGGAGCGGCCTGATATGGCCCTGTCAGGTTTGCCATTGGTCCGTAGGTGCTTCCGGGTCAGGGCATTGCCGGAGCACAAGTAACAGGAGGGAGGCGCGGCCACGGCCTATGGCGCATGCGCATTGCACGCAGAGACCCCGTCGGCCGCTAGCATGTTAGAAGGGACTGCCGTGGCTGTCGGGCGGCGGTGGGCTGCGGCGTGGGAGCGGAGGCTGGGTGAGTATGCGGAGGCGGTGTGACAGTACCCCCTCCCCTAAGCCGCCCTCCCCTGAGATTAGCAAAAAATCTCTTGAGGATACGGGGAGCATTGATATTCTCCAGAGGTTCCCAGGATCTCTCCTCAGGACCAAAGCCCTTCCAGTCAATAAGAAAAAGAGTCCTACCTCTAACCTTCTTCATGGCGATGATGTCTTCCACCTCAAAGACATCATCGGCACCAACCAACTGAGAACCAGTATCAGACACGGAATGGAAGCGATTCAGTACCACAGGTTTTAGGAGAGAGACATGGAAGGTGATCGGGACCTGGAGCGAAGCAGGCAACCTCAATTTGTAGGCGACTTCGTTGCTACGTCCAAGAATTTCAAACGGACCGATGTAGAGTGGACCCAACTTGTAAGAAGGCAGTTTCAACCGGATAAATTTGGATGAGAGCCAGACTTTGTCCCCGACACGATACGGTTGGGATTACAATCTCTTCTTGTTGGCATAATTCTTCATCAGATCAGCGACCCTCTTGAGTGACGTGTTGGTCTCAGCCCAGGTCTTGGAAAATTCAGAGGACAAGGCGTTGGCCACGGGTACCTTGGAGGCAGGGGTTATCGGAAGGGGAACACCAGGATGTCTGCCAAACACAATGAAAAATGGAGACTCAGCCGAGGACTCGCCAGCATGGTTGTTATAGGCGAACTCTGCCCAGGGGAGTAAGTCAACCCAGTCGTTCTGGTGGGCGTTGGAGAAATGACGTAGGTACCGAGTCAACGTCTGGTTGGTACGCTCCACCTGCCCATTGGACTGTGGATGGTAGGCAGAGGAGAAGTCAATGGAAATGTTCATGAGCTTACAAAGTGCCCACCAGAACTTGGAGTTGAACTGAACCCCTCAGTCAGACACAATGCGTTGAGGTAGTCCATGGAGTCTGAAGATCTGATAGATGAAGACTTTGGCCAACTCAGGAGCCGAGGGGAGACCGGGCAGAGGGACGAAGTGGGCCATCTTGGAGAAACAATCCACCACCACCAAGATGACTGTACAACCAGAAGAACGGGGTAGGTTGGTGATGAAATCCATGGCAATGTTTTCCCAAGGAACCGCAGGGATGGGCAACGGAAACAACAAGCCGGACGGAGGTCGTCGTGGCACTTTGTTTTTTGCACAGGAGGGACAAGAGACGATGAAATCGAGCACATCTTGGCGAAGCGTGGGCCACCAGTAGTGACGCGTGATAAGGGCAAGGGTCTTCTTAGTTCCGGCATGGCCGGCCAGTCTGGAGAAGTGCCCCCATAGAAGGACCTTTAGCTTGAGGTTTTAGGGCACAAGAGTCTTGCCAGGAGGTGGAGGAAGTCAGTTCACTGGAGCCACTGTGATGATTCTAGTGGGGTCAATGATATGCGAAGGTTCCTCCACTGTTTCATATGGCTGGAAGACCCTGGACAGAGCGTCGGCTTTGGTATTCTTGTTGCCGGGAAGAAAACGGAGCTCGAAGTCAAATTGGGCAAAAAATAAGGACCATCTGGCCTGACGAGAGTTGAGTCTCTGAGCAGACTGAAGATAGGCCAGATTCTTGTGATCCGAGAAGATTACAAAGGGATTGACAGCCCCCTCCAGTAGATGACTCCATTCCTCTAAGGTAAACTTTATGGCCAGGAGTTCCAGGTCGCCGATCGAGTAGTTACACTCGGATGGAGAGAAGGCCTTAGAGAAGAAGCCAAAAAAACCTCCAAAAAATATTTATGGGATCAAAGACAAAAAGAAAACCAAGGTAGCAGCAGGAAAAATGATCCCTAAAACTTCACTTTTAATCAATATTTAAAATCTGGACAATCCCAGTTCATAGGGACTAGGGTAATAAACAAACACCAGACACAGAATAATAAATACTCCGGGCCACTAAGCTCGCCCTAATAGGCCCTAGCAGTCCCTGCCTAGCCGCGGAGGTTGTCACCCTAATTGTAGACGATAGTGGCGCCCCCGCTCAACGTCGGTGACCCTAATACACCCTAAGAGACCCTAGTCCACAGCGAGGATACACAGAAAAACACAAACACACAATAAACACCCGAAAAAACCCCTGGTGGAGAGACTGTATAACGTCTCTAAGATAGTTGACTTATCTCGTACTAGAATCATGGGCATATAAACCCACCCTGAATAATATCTCGTAGTAAAAAATACTAGCTATAGCTATATCTGGTCTGTCATTTTTTGCAGCATAAGCCTTTTTTATTATGAGATAAGTCATCAAAAGCTGCTATATATCAGTATTTTTTACTATGAGATATTATTCAGGGTGGGTTTATATGCCCATGATTCTAGTACGAGATAAGTCAACTATCTTAGAGACGTTATACAGTCTCTCCACCAGGGGTTTTTTCGGGTGTTTATTGTGTGTTTGTGTTTTTCTGTGTATCCTCGCTGTGGACTAGGGTCTCTTAGGGTGTATTAGGGTCACCGACGTTGAGCGGGGGCGCCACTATCGTCTACAATTAGGGTGACAACCTCCGCGGCTAGGCAGGGACTGCTAGGGCCTATTAGGGCGAGCTTAGTGGCCCGGAGTATTTATTATTCTGTGTCTGGTGTTTGTTTATTACCCTAGTCCCTATGAACTGGGATTGTCCAGATTTTAAATATTGATTAAAAGTGAAGTTTTAGGGATCATTTTTCCTGTTGCTACCTTAGAGAAGAAGCCACAGGGGTGCAGACGACCGGAGGCGGATCTCTGGGACAATACTGCCCCGGCACCTGTCGAGGAAGTGTCCACTTCGAGTACAATGGTCGGTTGCTCTCTGGATGATGCAGCACCGGGGCCATGGAGAAAGCCCGTTTAAGGGTCTGAAAGGCCTCCTCCGCCTCAGGAGTCCAATCATTGGGAGTAGTCCCTTTACGGTTGAGAGCAGAAATAGGTCTGGTTATTGCGGAAAAGTGAGAGATGAATTGCCGGTAATAATTGGCGAATCCGAGAAACCGTTGTATCGCCCTTACTCCAACGGGGCGAGGCCATTTGAGAATGACAGTCAGCTTCTTGGGATCCATCCTTAATCCAGCGTTGGAGATAATGTATCCCAGAAATGGCAGAGAGGTCTGTTCAAAGAGACATTTCTCTATCTTACCATACAGGCGATTCTCCCGAAGACACTGTAACACCAGACGGACACTCTTTCTGTGGGACGAGAGATCCGGAGAGAAGACGAGGATGTCGTCCAAGTACATGACCACACAGGAGTACAAGAGGTCCCAGAAGATCTCGTTGACAAACTCTTGAAACACCGCAGGAGCATTGCAGAGACCAAAGGGCATGACCAGGTACTCGTAATGGACGTCTCAAGTGTTGAAAGCCGTCTTCCACTCGTCAGCTGCACGGATATGGACCAGATTATAGGCTCCCCTGAGGTCTAGCTTGGAGAAGACCCGAGCCCCTCTGAGGCGGTCAAACAGCTCTGGAATCAGTTGAAGAGGGTACCTGTTCTTGATGGTAATCTCGTTCAAGCCCCTATAGTCAATGCACGGCTGTAGAGATCCGTCCTTTTTCTTGACGAAGAAAAACCCGGCTCCTGTGGGCGAGGAGGACTTCCGTATAAAGCATTTGGCGAGGTTCTCCGGGACGTACTCGGACATGGCTACGGTCTCTGCAGGAGACAGGAGGTAGATTCTGCCCCTTGGGGGGTTGAACCGGGGACTAGTTCAATTGGGCAGTCAAAAGGCCGGTGTGGAGGAAGAACCTCTGCTTCATTCTTATCAAAGACATCAGCGTAGGAACTCTAGGCTGAAGGAAGGCTCGGAAGGTCTGGGGGTGGCCGAGGAGCGTCCACTAGACGGACAGGAGTCAGACAGCGAGCTTGGCACTGGAGCCCCCAGCGGAGTATCTCCCCTGAAGACCAGTCAAGGACAGGCTGATGAGTCCTTAACCATGGAAAACCGAGTAGAATCGCATGGGAGAGCTTGGGCAGAACGTAAAAGGCTATCTTCTCTTGATGTAAGGCTCAGACTTGCAACTCAACTTCCTCAGTGACCAAGGTGACGGTCTCCTGTAGCGGTTTGCCATCCACTGTGGCAATCAGCCGAGGATTACATAGGGTAACCACAGGAATCTGGTATTTGTCCACCTCTTCACGCCGGATGAAGTTACCTGCCGAGCACGAATCCACATAGGCCACCTTGGACCCACGTCTCTCCCCTGAAATCAAAATAACAGATATAGTAAGAGGTTGAGAGGAATCATTAGCACCTAGGAAGGCCTCTCTTACCTGACCTAGGTGGAGGAGTTTCCCTGTTTCTCAGGACAGGTACGGACAAAGTGACGAGCCTCCACAATAGAGGCATAGACCTTGTGCCCGCCTCTCTCTCCGACGCAACTCAGCCAACTTGAGGCGATCTACCTGCAGGGATTCGACCGAGGAGGGAGACGAGGACCCGGCAGGATGGGGACTGACAGACCAGATGGACACTGGCCTGGTGGACCTCCTGTCTCTCACTGACTCACGGGCACGCTCCTGGAAGCGTAGGTCAATGCGGGTGGCAAGCGAGATAAGGTCCTCCAAGGTGATCGGGGTATCCCGACCCGCGAGTTCATCCTTTATTCTGCTCGAAAGGCCGCGCCAGAATACCCCTACCAAAGCCGCGTTGTTCCAGCCGAGCTCAGAGGCGAGAGTGCGAAAACGGATCGCGTAATGCCCGACCGTGAGAGAACCCTGATGTAGGTTAAAAAGAGACTCGGTGAGAGAGGCTAACCGACCCGGCTCGTCGAAAACCCTGCGAAAAGTATCCAAGAAGACCGGAAGACTCGAGACAACGGGTTCGTCACGTTCCCAGAGAGGATTCAGCCAAGACAGGGCCTCTCCCTCCAGATGGGACATAATAAAGGCCATTTTGGCCTGGTCAGAGGGATATTGCTGAGGCAACCATTCAAAATGGAGGCTACACTGATTTAAGAACCCCCTGCAGAGTTTGGGATCACCAGTAAACCGCGGCGGCTTGGTGAGGCGGGGCGCCAGGAGAGCTGTAGACACGGGGGGAGGAGTCGGGATCGCAGTGGCAGACTGGAGGACCGACAAGCGGCTATCAAAGGAGGCCATGTAACTCAGAATATCTTGTTGCTGACCCAGATCCTGTTGAAGACTGGCCAGTTGAGTGGCATTTCCAGGATCAGCCACCTGCAGGGCCGACACACGGGTGTCCATAGACTTCATGACGGACATGATGCATCCCTGATTCTCCCGTAAAAAGAGCAACTCCTTCTGTCTGGGTAGCAGCAGTAGTACCGGCGGAGTCCATGGCCTGATCGTACTGTTACCACGGCTGGTCAGGAGACAAATCTCCAGGAGTGGACCCTCTGGACCGTGGCACCGAGGGGCCCTGGGCGAGCTGCCAGGTGGAGCCGACCCCTATAAAGGGATCGTTAGGAGCAGGCCCAGGGGTTCGGGTACCACGATAGCTGGTACCGAGAGGGGTGGCTCAGGTCGGACTGGAGTAGGAGTGCAGGACTGAAGTGTAGACAACAGAGCGGGATCACTGGAGACTAGACCGGAGTAGGACTGCAGGACTGGAGCATAGACAACAGGACGGAGCAGGAACACGGGAGGCAGGACTGGAGTAGGACTGTAGGACTGGAGTGTGTATAGCAGGATGAAGTAGGAACACCGTAGGCAGGACTGGAGTAGGACTGAAGGACTGGCGTGTGGATAGCTGAATGGAGCAGGAACACCGGAGGCAGGACTGAAGGACTGAAGTGTTGATAGCAGGGTGGAGCAGGAACACCGGAGGCAGGACTGGTGTAGGACTGTAGGACTGGAGTGTGGATAGCAGGATGGAGCAGGATTACCGGAGACAGGACTGGAGTAGGACTGAAGGACTGGAGTGAGGATAGCAGGGTGGAGCAGGAACACCGGAGGCAGGACTGGATTAGGACTGAAGGACTGGAGTGTGGATAGCAGGATGGAGCAGCAACACCGGAGGCAGGACTGGAGTAGGACTGAAGGACTGGTGTAAGGATAGCAGGGTGGAGCAGGAACACCGGAGGCAGGACTGGAGTGTAGATAGCTGGACCCATGGAGCACCGGACTGCTGGGCTACTGCAGGGACCACGGAAGTCAGGACTGCGAGACTGTAGAGAGCACATGAGGAAACAGGGCCCAGTGTGCTAGCAAACAGAACGATCAGGCGCCTCCCTCAGGGGGAGTGGCCTGATATGGCCCTGTCAGGTCTGCCATTGGTCCGTAGGTGCTTCCGGGTCAGGGCATTGCCGGAGCACAAGTAACAGGAGGGAGGCGTGGCTGCGGCCTATGGCGCATGCACATTGCATGCAGAGACCCCGTCGACCGCGAGCCTGTCAAAAGGGACCGCCGTGGCTGTCGGGCAGCGGGGGGCTGCGGGGTGGGAGCGGAGGCCGGGTGAGTATGCGGAGGCGGCGTGACAAACACTGTCATCATTTGGTGGTGTCGAGAAGTCTGGCCCAATCCAGCTCTTGTTCATTTTCAGCCTGTCTGCATTTTCCGTTGACAGGTGAATGCGCTTATCTGTGATAATTCCACCAGCGGCACTAAAAACCAGCTCTGAAAATGCTAGCGGCAGGGCAGGCCAGGACCTCCAAGGCGTAGAGAGCCAGTCCATGTCACGTGTCCAGCTTGGATACCCAATAATTAAAAGGCACAGAGGAATCACAGAGGACGTTGGTACGGTCAGCAAGGTACTCCCTCAGCATCTTAGAAAACATTCCATACCTTGTGACATTACCCCGTGCCTCAGGGCCAGGGAGATGGGAGGGTCTGAGAAAACTGTCCCAGAACTTTCCCAATGTTCTCTTGCCTCTGCTGGATTTGAGTTGTGTCTCTATCGCCTGTACTCCTTGGTTGGCCAATGAACTGTTAGGTCTACCACCAGCGTTTTGAGATGGGATTTTTTTTTAATAATTCTGCAACAACAGCACTCTGGTGCTGCACCATTTTAGTACACCTGTCTGCCTCTGGAACAAGAGATTGAAAGTTCTTCTTGTAACGTGGGTCTAAAAGTGTCACTACCCAGTAATGACTGTTATCCAATATTTTTACAATACGAGGATCATGGGAAAGGCAGCGCAACATAAATGTCATGATCCATGTTTGGATCTGTGGCAGATCCGGGCTCATATATAACCTTTTTTTACTTTCAAGCCTCTGGCTTAATGTTAGTTTTGCCCCCGGTGGCCACCGGTGTTACTATTCTTCTATTCTATCAAGAACAGTGGAAACCACCAGTAAGGTCAATAATTCAACTAGTATATCAACAAGGACCCTTACAACAATAGATATAGATATAGATATGCATAAAAACTAACCTTTAATATTGTCATAATAAAAGACAAATACATCCACAGAGAACACAAAACAAGCAGCCGTGTCACCTACTGAACTCTACAATGAAGTCCTGATATCACAATCTGCCTAAAAATGGAGGTTGGCACCCTACACATTGATGAGATTGGTGCCCCCGTTCCACGGCGGCTGTACCCTAAAGCTCCTACTGTAGATGACCCTGAGTAAGTGCCACACTCTTAGTCACTCAATTACTCAGAAAAGGAGTGTACAGGGGTTGCCAAAAAGGTAGTAGGGTAGGCAGCAATAGAAAAAGTGCAAAAATAGCGCAAAAGACAAGACATAAAAGTGACATGAGCAATTGGAGGACCTGACTTTCCGTTCCCTATAGTGAACGCCTTCCTGTCTGCGGAGGTTGGCACCCTAATTGTCAGCGGAATGGTGCCCCCGCTCCACGACGGCTCACCCTAAAAATTGCCCTATTATGGCTTATAATCAGAAAAAGGGGTTTAACAGTGATATTAAAAGAAGGCAAACCTTATTAGATATTAGACAAAATACAAATACCAATAACAATTTGTTGATAGCAGAAAGAGGGTACACATATTTGGATGATGGATGGAAAAAACCTCAACGCGTTTCTCCTAACCGGATCATCAGGAGGTGGATAGTTAGATGCCCTGTTACTACAACCTTGGTTGCTTTGCTCATAGTTTTGCCCCCGGTGTCCGCTGGGGTTACTACACGTTTAAATTAGCCAGCAGGTGTTGCCACCCCCTCTCCTTCCTATAAAAGGTTAGTAGAAACTGAAAGAAAAAGAGCGCAATAGGGTCTTACCCGAGAAAACAAAGATATAAAACAATGATTTATACTCACCCTCTGCAGGAGAGTATCAGGCATAAAGGAACAAAGGTCAGCTTGCTGCACATGCAAATGACCACGCCGTGGCCATAAATCTTCAGATTCAAGCAGGGAATTTTTATGGAATAAACGTGCGCTACCAGACCATCACTCCTCACAAGTTGTGTGGTTAATACATTTATTTCCCTACGCGTTTCAAAGTTAAAAACTTCTTCCTCAGGGGATGATATGTACCTTACATGGTACATATCATCCCCTGAGGAAGAAGTTTTTAACTTTGAAACGCGTAGGGAAATAAATGTATTAACCACACAACTTGTGAGGAGTGATGGTCTGGTAGCGCACGTTTATTCCATAAAAATTCCCTGCTTGAATCCTATAAAAGGTTGTCAGGTGCTCTGGATCACTGTTGGTGATACTGGTCATTCCCAAACCAACCTTGGAGGAGAGAGGAGCTTTTTGAGCAGTGCTGTTGCAGTTCATCTGAGAGCCTGGTGTTTCAGCTTGAAGCTGTGTTCGTGTGCCGTACTCTGCTGCCTCAGGAGCATTGGCAGCAGAGCAAGCTAAGTGCTGTTTATTTTTCCCTGTCTGTTATTTTCCTTGGTGTTTATTAGTACAGCAGTGGGACCAGTGTCTGCAATAGCCAGTTCCCTAGTAAGGGATAGGTGCAGGGCTAATGAGGGACTCAGGCATCCTGGTCGGCGACAGGTTGAAAGAAACTGAATAGGGAACGCTATCCACATCCCTATTATAGGGCCCACCGTTGTAATTGTGTCCCCTTGTTTGTCTTGTTGTTTTAGTCACCGACCGATCGGCTGGTCGCGTCACACAGGGCAAGTCACTTCGTGACATTATCACCAACCTACTCATTTTTCTGGTAAGCCATGACCCAAATACAGGCCTTTGCCCAACTGCTTCAACCCTTCATTGATGAGCATAGGGTGCTGCGTGGTGAGGTGGTGCAGCAGCTTCAGCAGTTGATGGGGTTTTGGGGCTTGGTTCAGGCGCAGGCCCAACCAGAACCCAAGATATCCCTCCCTGACAGGTTTGCTGGAAGGAGAAATACAGTAAATTCTTGGTTTTTCAGGAGGCCTGCAAGTTATACTTCAGGCTCCGTCCTCGTTCATCAGGGAGTGAGGAGCAACGAGTGGGAATCATTATGTCCCTTCTTAAGGGTGATCCCCAATACTGGGCCTTCTCCCTGCCGGTCGATTCACCATCCCTACGATCAGTGGACAAGTTTTTTTTTTGCGGCATTGGCGCTGGTGTAGAGATCCTGATGGCGTCTCCCAGCCAGAAACCCGACTCCGTTTGATCATGCAGGGAGGACGGCCTGCTGAGCAGTACTGCTGAGAGTTTAGGAGGTGGGCCACTGACACGCAGTGGAATGACCCTGCACTTAGGAGTCATTTTGTGCAGGGTCAATTTCCAAAGTTGCAGGATACTCTGGTGCAGTACGATGCCCCCAGGACACTGGAGGTCGCCATGTCCCTTGCCATCCGGGTGGATAGACGCCTCAGGGAGAGACATACACCATATGTGCCCCCTATAGTCCTTGCTAGGGAGGAGGACACACGAGTGCGGATGGAGGAACCCACGCAGCTCGTAGTAGTTTATGCTAAAAAGGGGTTGCCTGCAGTTCACCGTGATGTGGGGACATGTTTTTTCTGTGGGCAGACTGGCCATTTTATAGGAGCCTGCCCAGTGTATGCCAAACCTTCGGACGAACCCATGTAAGTAGGAGGAGCTAGTTGTTAAACAGTGTCACCTACGGTTCGTGGAGTGGTGGGGGCATGGTTTCACTGTGTGCAGACTGATCATTTCCCTAAGGCCTGCCCAGCGCGCGCCAAATCATCTGTACCAGCTAAGAAGCCGTGTTCCCTTGGTCGTGTGGAGGGAGATGACCAGGGAGTGTATATTTCCTCCATTTTGCCCTCTCAGAGTACTTTATCAGCTGAAGTGGTGGTTGGCGGGGTACCTGAGGGCATATCAGTGATTGTAGACAGTGGAGCAGGAGTCAATTTGGTGGACGCCCACTTCGTCCAGACTCATGGCCTGAGGTGTAGGATGCTAGCCAATCCCCTAAGCATTGACTCTGTCCCACTGAGCCAGGGGAGGTTGACCCAAGTCGAGGATGACATACATCTGTGCATAGGGACTCATCATGAAGAGTCCCTGTCATGCTACGTCTTGGGGTAATGCCATCACCCATTGTTCTAGGCCTCCCTTGGTTGAAAAAACACAACCCGGTAATTGATTGGCGGTCTAGGGAAGTAGTCGGCTGGGGTCAGTCGTGTGAGGGCTGCTGCCTGGGGGCTACTGTCTCTGCCGTCTTTCTGCAACTTCTCCAGTGGGGGCATCAGAGGTGCTGCCAGGGAGTAGGGGAAAGTCTCAACCCTCGCCATTAACCAACCCTGAGAGGCAGAGTCCTCGTAGGAGGAGGGTCAGAGGAAAGTGGTGGTTCCCTCTATGAATTGCGGGGGTGTGAGTGTGGTGACACAGGGGGATGCTGCTGTTGTCAGTCCCGTAAAGAGTTCACAGTCTTGTGGCAAACGTGTGTGTGGCAATAAACGTTCAGGTCCGGACCTGTGTGTGAACGAGTATGTATGGGTGGCCACCAAAAACATCCAGTGGAAGTGTGTTGCTGGGGTCTGGAGTTCTCGGGTGATCGAGCCGTATCGGGTGTCGGCCATCCTCGGCCTGGGGACTTACCGGCTGGAGTTGCCCCCGAATATGCCCATACACAACTCTTTCCCCATGTCGGTGCTCTGGAGACTTGTGGTGCCTCCGGAGCATACAGTACATTGCCATTTCCATCTGCCCACGTTTTCCATAAACCTGAGAGTCAGGTGGTCGCTGAGGTGGATTCTGGTGGCTCTAGGCGTCCTCACTGTAGGTACTTTTCTGGTGAGGTGCGGTGTTGTGGATCCAGAGACCCCTCATTGAGAGGGGGGTACTGTCACGATCCATGTTTGGATCTGTGGCAGATCGGGCTCATATATAACCTCTTTTTTTCTTTCAAGCCTCTGGCTTAATGTTAGTTTTGCCCCCCGATGGCCGCCGGTGTTACTACAATCTTGGTTGCTTTGCTCGTGGAGTTTTGCACCCCAGTGGCCGCTGGGGTTGCTACACGTTTTAATTAGCCAGCAGGTGTTACCACCCCCTCTCCTTCCTATAAAAGGTTGTCAGGTGCTCTGGATCACTGTTGGTGATACTGGTCATTCCCAAACTAACCATGGAGGAGAGAGGAGCTTTTTGAGCAGTGCTGTTGCAGCTCATGTGAGAGCTTGGTGTTTCATCTAGAAGCTGTGTCCGCGTGCCGTACTCTGCTACCTCAGGAGCATTGGCAGCAGAGCAAGCTAAGTGTTGTTTATTTTTCCCTGTCTGTTATTTTCCTTGGTGTTTATTAGTACAGTGGTGGGACCAGTGTCCGCACTATCCAGTTCCCCAGTAAGGGATAGGTGCAGGGCTAGAGAGGGACTCAGGTATCCTGGTCAGCGACAGGTTGAAAGAACCTGTATAGGGAACGCTAGGAGGGTTCAGGGGCATAGCCTCAGGAAAGTGCAGGAGTTGTACACGTCCCCATTCCCTATTATAGGGCCCACCATTGTAATTGCGTCCCTGGTGTCCCCATGTTTGTCTTATTGTTTTAGTTACCGACCGATCGGCTGGTCGCGTCACACAGGGCAAGTCACTTCATGACAATAAAGTCAGCCATGCATGCCAGACTGGTAACAGGCAAGCCTTCCGCGTCCTCACCAACAGGACGATGGACCAAGGTGTCCTCCTCCTCGTTCTCTTCCTCCCTGTCTTCAGGCCATCCACGCTGAACAGACGGTATGGCAGTTGTGCTTGTAGTACCGTATATAGCACATGAAAGTAGCTCCTGTTCTTCCTCCTCCTCTTCCTCATTGTCAACCAATCCATGTTGGGATGACATGAGGCTGGGCTGTGTGTAATCACCTTGTATGGTTCCTTGCTCCATGTCCTCGTGCTCTGCCTGCAATGCATCCTCTTTCATTGTGAGCAGAGAGCATTTCAGAATGCAGAGAAGCGGGATGGTGACCCTTATTATGACATCATCGCTGCTCACCATCTTGGTGGACTCAAAGTTTTGGAGGATGTTACATATGTCTGACATCCATGTCCACTCCTGAGGTCTTATGTGTGGAGTCAAACCTGAATAACGACGGCCTTGTTGATGCAGGTATTCAACAACTGTCCTCTACTGCTCACAAATCCTTTCCAACATATGCAGTGTAGAGTTCCAACGCGTGGGGACATCACACACCAGTCGGTGAGCCGGAATCTGCAAATGCTGCTGAAGTACGGCAAGGGCGGCTGAAGCTGTAGCTGACTTTGTAAAATGGGCACACAGGTGGTGAACTTTCACAAGCAGATCCGGCAGCTCCAGGTAGCTTTTTAGAAAACGTTGAACAACGAGGTTAAGCACATGGGCCAGGCATGGTACGTGTGTCAATTCACCTCACCTCAAATCTGCCACCAGGTTCATGCCAATGTCACACACAACTATGCCTGGCTGGAGGTTCAGCAATGTCAGCCACACATCTTCCTGCTCTTTTAGAGCTGTCAACAACTCTTCAGCATTGTGCAGTTTGTCACCTAAGCAAATTAGCAGCCTGTTGCCACTTGGCTTTGGCAGTGATGCAGTGCTTCCAGCTTGTGACTGATGTGCTCAATTCGGAGATGGAGATGGAGGCTGAAGAGGAGGAGGAGGTGCAGGAGCTGGAGACTGTGGGGTCAACTGTTTTGAATGGGTCACCGAGGAGAAAAAAGCAAAACAAGCTAAGTCACAGAAAACCAGAGAGGTTGGTAACTATGCAGATTGCAGATCCCTGATCCTAACCACACAACTAGCAGCAGCCGTGGAGCGTACCTACGATGGTCCTAGACACTTTGTCACAGCCGGAGAAATAAATAAGCCTGAAGCATGAAAAGGGGGAAAACTAACTGTCCCAGAGCAGACCCCAAAGGAAAGACATCCCCCACACATGTATTGACGGTGAAACAAGATGAAAGCACAAACACAGGCAGGAAAATAGGCTGAGCAAACGATGGGGCCCAAACTAACTAGAAAGGAAAGGAAAGGAAAGACACTGTCTGCAATCTGCAAAAAACCCTACAAAAATAATATCCAACACTTCTGATAGCAAAATTAACCCTGAAGTCACTAGACTTCTCCCACTATATCAGCACTCTGAAATATTCTGAGACAGAGCAAAAAGAGGCCAATCTAGTAAGGGACAAAAAAGCAAATTGGCAAATACAGATAAATAAGAGTGGAAATTTAGCGCAGCACCAGCCGGGGCTGGCTGACCACACAAAAACTGCATAGACAAACAAAATCAAGTGTGAACATTAGCAGAAAAACTTAGCTTTAGATGACTGGAACAGAGCTGAAAACCAAGACCAGACAAGCCAGAATGAATCACCAGCACCAGAATAGGGCGTCGTCTGTCTTAAATCCAGTCTGAGATTCCTGAGGTCCAATCGTCATCCTCATTATCAGGTGGCAGATCCCTACTGATTAAATCAGCCTCACTACCTCCTGTTACCACCAGAGGGAGCCTGAAAGGAGAACTCGCAACTGGTGGACCAGAGAATGAACTCACAACAGTACCCCCCCCTTGAGGAGGGGTCACCGAACCCTCATCCATGCCACCAGGCCGATCAGGATGGGCCCGGTAAAAGCACGAACCAATCTATTGGCATGAATATCAGAGGCAGAGACCCAAGAATTATCCTCCTGGCCATAACCCTTCCATTTGACCAAATACTGGAGTCTCCGTCTAACCAAACGAGAATCCAATATTTTCTCTACCTCATATTCCACATTGCCTTCAACCAACACAGGGTCAGGAGGTGCTGTCATAGGAACCACTGGCTCAGCAAACCTCTTCAACAGAGATTTGTGGAATACGTTATGGATCTTGAACGTAACTGGAAGAGCCGATCGAAGCGAAACAGGATTAAGAATCTCCAAAATCTTATAAGGTCCAATAAATCTTGGCTTAAATTTTGGAGATGCAACCTTCATAGGAATATTCTTAGACAACAACCAAACCATATCACCCACTTTAAACCAGGGACCAATGGTCCTATGCCGGTTGGAAAATCGCTGGGCCTTTTCCTGAGAGAGTGACAACTTATCCACCACTTGGTCCCATATCTGCTGCATTCTCTTAACCACAGTGTCCACACCTGGGCAGGACGAAGATTCCCCTTGCCCTGAAGAGAATCGAGGATGAAACCCAAAATTACAGAAAAAGGGTGACATCAAAATGGCAGAACTAGCTGTATTGTTCAGTGCAAATTCGGCCAAGGGCAAAAATGAGACCCAATCATCCTGATCAGCAGATATAAAACATCTCAAATAAGACTCCAAGGTTTGGTTTGTTCTCTCAGTCGGTCCATCGGTCTGGGGATGAAACGCGGAGGAGAAGGATAACTGAATTCCCAGATTGGAACAAAAGGCTTTCCAGAATCTGGAAACAAACTGGACTCCTCTGTCGGAGACAATGTTCTCAGGAATCCCATGTAACCGAACCACCTGTTGTAAAAACAAGGGCACCAACTCAGCGGAAGATGGCAACTTTGGGAGTGGTACAAGATGGACCATCTTCGAAAATCTATCAGAAATAACCCAGATAACAGGCATTCTCTGAGAGACAGGAAGATCAGAAATAAAATCCATTGAGATATGGGTCCATGGCCTCTTGGGCACCGGCAAGGGCATCAGCAACCCACTAGAACGAGAACAGGGTTTAGACCGAGAACAAGTCCCACAGGACTGTACAAAATTCCTGACGTCACGAGATAAGGCAGGCCACCAAAAAGACCGACTCACCAAATCTCTGGTACCAAAAATACCTGGATGACCAGCCAATGCGGAGCAATGAATTTCAGACATCACTCTCTTTCTCCACTGGTCAGGAACATACAATTTTCCCATAGGGCAACGCTCAGGATTATACTCCTGAAATTCCTCCAGGGCACGTCTCAAATCGGGCGAAATGGCAGAAAGAACTACCCCATCACCTAGGATGGTAGTAGGCTTGGTCACACTAAGAGAATCGGCAAAGAAACTCCTAGAAAGGGCGTCTGCCTTAACATTATTAGTGCAGGGAAGAAAAGAGACCACAAAACTAAAACGCGTGAAAAACAAGGCCCATCTAGCCTGTCTAGGATTCAAGCGTTTGGCCGACTCCAGATAAATCAAATTCTTGTGATCGGTGAGGACCACAACTTGATGTCTAGCCCCCTCCAACCAATGTCTCCACTCCTCAAATGCCCATTTCATGGCCAACAATTCCTGATTCCCCACGTCATAGTTGCGTTCAGATGGGGAAAACTTTTGAGAAAAGAAGGCACAGGGATTCATCTTAGAAGTCACAGGGTCTTTTTGGGACAAAACAGCTCCTGCACCAATCTCAGAAGCATCTACCTCCACCTGAAATGGAAGAGAGACATCAGGTTGCCGTAAAATGGGAGCTGAAGTAAATCTCTGCTTAAGCTCCTGAAATGCTGAGACAGCCACAGGAGACCAATTCAGCACATCAGCGCCCTTCTTGGTCAGATCAGTCAGTGTTTTGACAATACCAGAAAAATTACCTATTAATTTACGATAGAAATTAGCAAAACTCAAAAACTTCTGAAGGGCCTTCAAAGAAGTAGGCTGAACCCAATCATAAATGGCCTGTACCTTGGCCGGGTCCATTTCAATAGTCGATGGAGACAAGATAAATCCCAAAAATGAAATCCTCTGTACACCAAAGAGGCATTTCGATCCCTTAGCAAACGGAATTCTCCCTCAAAATCCGGAAGACAGTCCGGACGTGTTCCACATGAGAATCCCAATCACTAGAAAAGATCAAAATATCATCCATATAGCTGATCAAAAACTTATCCACAAAATCACGGAAAATATCATTCATAAAGGACTGGAAGACAGAAGGGACATTAGTGAGCCCAAAAGGCATCACCAGGTACTCAAAATGTCCCTCCGGAGTATTAAATGCCTTCTTCCATTCATCCCCATGCTTGATGCAAATAAGATTATATGCCCCCCTGAGGTCAAGCTTAGTAAACCAGCAGGCACTCTTAACTCTGGAGAATAAATCAGACATCAGAGGTAACGGGTACTGATATTTAACCGTCATCTTGTTAAGGGAACGATAATCAATACACGGTCTTAATGAACCATCTTTCTTGGCCACAAAAAAAACCCCAGCACCTAAAGGTGACGAGGATGGTCTAATATGACCCTTCTCCAACGACTCCATAATATAGGATCGCATAGCATCATGTTCGGGCACTGATAAGTTGAAAAGCCGACCCTTGGGAAATTTACACCCAGGGCTCAACTCAATTGCACAGTCATAACTCCTATGAGGAGGCAAAGACACAGACATGCTCTCTTTAAATACATCAGAAAAATCGGCTAGATATTCAGGAATATCATGAGACTGAGGAGAGGTGGAGAAAACAGGAGCGTCCCTAAGGCCTCTTTCACACTTCAGTTTTTTTGCATCAGTTCAAATCCGCCAAAAAGTCAGAGAAGCGGATCCGTTGTCAACTGATGTGAACAGATGGCACAGGATCCGTTTTCAGACGGATCCTGAAAATGAGGAAATTTAAAGGAATCGCTGGCTGGGAAGGGGAGAGAGAGAGAGAGAGAGAGAGAGAGAGAGAAAGGAAAACCCAGAACAATAGTATCATGCAAATTATGCAGCACCAAAAATTTACAATTTTATTGGTGGTCTGGGGCAACTCGCATTGTCACCTGGGTCCCAAACTGAGGTTTATTCTCTGCCAAAGGAGTAGCATCAATACCCCTCAAAGGAATAGGCGTCCGCAGAGGCGTCATGGAAAAACCACAACGTTTAGCAAAGTCCAAATCTATCAGATTCAACGCTGCTCCTGAATCCACAAAAGCCTTCGTGGAAAACATGGATAAGGAGCAGATCAGAGTAATTGCCAAAAGAAACTTAGGTTGTACACTGCCCACAGCAAATGTGTGTGCAAAACGTTTCTCTCGTTTAGGGCAGACAGAAATAGTATGAGAGACGTCTCCACAGAAAAAACACAGCTTATTACTCCTTCTAAACTCCTGACGTTGCGCCCTAGACAAAAACCCCATCACATTGCATAGGTTCAGACGTTTGTTCAAAAGGTGGCAGCGCCTCCCGTGTAGGTTTACGTTTACGTAAACGCCGATCAACTTGAATGGCTAATGACATAGAATCATCCAGACCAGAGGGAACAGGAAATCCCACCATAACATCTTTTACGGTCTCTGATAAACCCTGCCGAAAGAGAGCTCTATCATTCCAGGTAGTAAGGACCGCCCACTTTCGGAATTTTTGACAGTATAACTCTGCAGAATCCTGACCCTGGTTTAATGCCAACAGGGTTCTTTCAGCTTGATCAACAGCATTAGGTTCATCATACAACAACCCCAAGACTTGAAAAAATGCATCCACATTAGTCAGAATAGGATTTTCAGGTGTCAGAGAAAAAGCCCAATCCTGGGGATCGCCGCGCAGCAAGGAGATGACAATTTTAACCTGCTGCACAGAGCTCCCCGATGAGTTAGGCTTCAAGGCCAGAAATAATTTACAATTATTCTTAAAATTCAGAAATTTAGACCGATCCCCAGAAAACACATCAGGAGTAGGGATCTTAGGTTCAGCAGTATGTGACTGAATGAGGTAGGTGGAAATTCCCTGCACTTCAGCAGCAAGTTGCTCCACATGATCAGACAATTGCTTAATCTCCATTAGGAAAAAGAAAAAAAATCCTCCTACGGCCCCAGAAAAAAAAGAGGAAAAAATATAAAAAAAAAAAGTTCTGACACTTTTTTTTTCCCTTCTCCCAACAACCTTTTCCTGCTTTTGAGTACCTAGAATCTGCGGTATGGCTGGTGATTCTGTTATGAATGGGTCACCGAGGAAAGAAAAGCAAAACAAGCTAAGTCACAGAAAACCAGAGAGGTTGGTAACTATGCAGATTGTAGATCCCTGATCCTAACCACACAACTAGCAGCAGCCGTGGAGCGTACCTTCAATGGTCCTAGACACTTTGTCACAGCTGGATGACTAAATAAGCCTGAAGCATGAAAAGGGGAAAACTAACTGCCCCAGAGCAGACCCCAAAGGAAAGACAGCCCCCACACATTTATTGACGGTGAAACAAGATGAAAGCACAAACACAGGCAGGAAAATAGGCTGAGCAAACGATGGGGCCAAAACTAACTAGAAAGGAAAGGAAAGGAAAGACACTGCAATCTGCAAAAAACCCTACAAAAATAATATCCAACACTTCTGATAGCAAGATTATCCCTGAAGTCACTAGACTTCTCCCACTATATCAGCATTCTGAAGTGTTCTGAGACAGAGCAAAAAGAGGCCAATCTAGTAAGGGACAAAAAATCAAATTGGCAAATACAGATAAATAAGAGTGGAAATTTAGCGCAGCCCCAGCCGGGGCTGGCTGACCATACAAAAACTAAATAGACCAACAAAATCAAGTGTGAACATTAGCAGAAAAACTTAGCTTTAGATGACTGGAACAGGGCTGAAAACCAAGACCAGACAAGCCAGAATGAATCACCAGCACCAGAATAGGGCGTCGGCTGTCTTAAATCCAGTCTGATATTCCTGAGGTCCAATCGTCATCCTCATTATCAGGTGGCAGATCCCTGCTGATTAAATCAGCCTCACTACCTCCTGTTACCACCAGAGGGAGCCTGGAAGGAGAACTCACAACTGGTGGACCAGAGAATGAACTCACAACAGGCAACCCTGACTGACGTAGGGCCCGCAATCCTTGGCATCGGGAGGACGTGTTCCATTCAAAGGTCTGACTGGGTCCCGGCTTACACTATTAACCCAGTGTGCCATCAGCGAGATGTAACATCACTGTCCACAAGCAGTTGCCCATGTGTCCGTGGTTAGGTGTACTTTCCCAGTAACTGCATCGTTGAGGGCACGGGTGTCACCCGCAGAAACTGTTCATGGAACATGGGGTTGGGTCCACAAAGTCGAGTGCTTTGCTGCTCCTTTTGGAAGTGCATTGAGCAGCAAGGTGGTGTGCTGGTAAAAGGGGAAAAAAACAAAAAAAAAAACTCTTCTAAATCTTCTGCCTGAGCGAGTGTGAACGAGCTGAGTGTGACCTGAGCGTAAGTGCGAACTGTGGTAAGTGTGTGACTTGAGATTCAGTGAAGAGGTATTTAGAAAACCTATAACAAATACCTGTGTGAGTTGCTGAATTGTAGATTGCTGAGTGCTTTCTACCTGTTTAATTTTTGGGCGGCTTGGGGGCTTGTTTAACCTATTTTTTCTCTCTACAGGGTTAATCTCTTATTTTACTATCTGTGTTTTTAAGGGTTAACTATATTGCATTTAAATCTTGAGGTGTAGCTATATTAACAAGGGGTTAATTAAGGGTGGGAGTTCATACAGTAATTAAGGGTTTATAAGGGGCAGCTGGTTGGGGCTCAACTCCTTTTGGAAGTGCATTGAGCAGCAAGGTGGTGTGCTGGTAAAAGGGGGAAAAAAAACCTCTTTTAAATCTACTGCCTGAGCGAGTGTGAACGAGCTGAGTGTGACCTGAGTGTAAGTGCGAACTGTGGGAAGTGTGTGACTTGAGATTCAGTGACTTTAGATTCAGGGAGTTTCCAAGGGAGGTATTACTGAATTGCTGTTATATTTTATTAATACTTTTTATTTATTTTTGCTTATCTTTTTGTCTGCTGCAATCCCCATTAGGATGTGCTCCACTATTGCCCATGCCATCCAGTGCACGTCTTGCCGCATGTATGAAATCCTTGAACAGCCGGTCGAGGGTGCATACTGCTGTGCGAGATGTGAGCACGTTGTGCATTTGGAAGCCCAGATACTAGATCTAAATGTGCAGCTGGCAACACTGAGATACATAGACAATATGGAAAGGAGTCTTCTGCTCACTGAGCAGACGCTCAATGGGATAGATGAGGGGGGGATGCTAGGTTGGAGCTGCAGGACAATGAAGCAGCTAGCTGGGTGACAGATAGAAGGCGGGGTAGAGGGAAGAGCACCAGGGAGGCTAGTCCTGATCTGGCACACCCCAGTTTAAGTTTGCTAAGTTGGCAGATGAGGGGAGTGTTAGTGCAGGAGTAGCACTGCTGCAGCAAGGCATGTCCTCTGAAAGCCGGAGGAGTGTCTGCTTCAGTAAGGGGGGAAATAGGAGAGCAGGGCAGGCCAGATAGGTTCTGGTAGTGGGAGACTCAATTATTAGGGGAACAGATAGGGAAATCTGTCACAAAGACAGGGATCGTCGAACGGTGTGCTGCCTACCTGGCGCTCGAGTCCGACACATCGCTGATCGGGTTGACAGATTACTGGGAGGGGCTGGTGAGGATCCAGCGGTCATGGTGCACATTGGCACAAATGACAAAGTTAGAGGTAGGTGGAAGGTCCTTAAAGATAATTTCAGGGAATTAGGCTGTAAGCTTAAAGCAAGGACCTCCAAGGTGGTATTTTCGGAAATACTTCCTGTACCACGTGCCACGCCAGAGAGGCAACAGGAGATTAGGGAGGTTAATAAGTGGCTCAGGAATTGGTGTAGGAAGTAGGGGTTTGAGTTCCTGCAGAACTGGTCCGACTTCTCAGTTGGCTACAGGTTCTACGCTAGGGACGGGCTGCATCTCAATGGGGAGGGTGCAGCTGTGCTGGGGGAGAAAATGGCTAGAAGGTTGGAGGAGTGTTTATACTAGGGACGGGGGGGGGAGGGTATTCCTTTTATTGGAGGGGAAGACAGTGCAGATAGAGACCTGGGCGCAAATAATGACATTGGGGGTGGGGGTGGCATGGGGGGTGGGGTTAGAACAGTTAATAATTTAAGAAAGAATAGAGGTACAGAGAGATACATAAAGTGCATGTATACTAATGCCAGAAGTCTCGCCAACAAAATGGAGGAATTGGAGTTAATGTTGTTGGAACATAATTATGACATGGTGGGGATAACTGAGACATGGCTGGACGAGAGCCACGACTGGGCGGTTAATTTACAGGGCTATAGTCTGTTCAGAAATGACCGTATGAATAAGCGAGGGGGGAGGCGTGTGTTTATATGTAAAATCATCCTTAAAACCCATCCTTTGTGATAATATATATGAATCTAAAGAAAATGTAGAGTCCCTGTGGGTAGAGATAAGGGGAAGGGGGAAAAATAATAAATTACTGATAGGGGTTTGTTATAAGTCTCCAAAAATAATGGAAGCAAAAGAGAATATCCTCATAAAGCAAATAGATGAAGCTGCGACTCAAGGAGAAGTCATTATTATGGGGGACTTCAACTACCCTGAAATACATTGGGGAACCCAAACCTGCAGTTCCAGCAAAGGTAATAGGTTTTTGACAACTATGAGAGACAATTACCTTTCACAACTGGTTGAGGGCAGCACGAGTCCTGGGTTCGAATCCCACCAAGAACAACATCTGCAAGGAGTTTGTATGTTCTCCCCGTGTTTGCGTGGGTTTCCTCCGGGCACTCCGGTTTTCTCCCACACTCCAAAGACATACTGATAGGGAATATAGATTGTGAGCCCCATCGGGGACAGTGATGAAAAATGTGTGCAAACTGTAAAGCGCTGCGGAATATGTTAGCGCTATATAAAAATAAAGATTATTATTATTATTATTAAGGACCCAACAAGAGGGGGGGCACTGCTAGACCTAATATTAACCAACAGGCCAGACCGCATATCAAATGTAAGGGTTGAGGGTCACTTGGGTAATAGTGATCACAAATTAATAAGTTTTCATGTATCCTTTAATATGATGTGTAGTAGAGGGGTTACAAGGACACTAAACTTCAGGAAGGCAAATTTCCAATGGATGAGCGATGATCTTGGTGCAATTAACTGGGACGATATCCTGAGACATAAAAATACACAAAGAAAATGGGAGACATTTATTAGCATCCTGAATAGGACCTGTGCACAATATATACCGTATGGGAATAAACATGCTAGAAATAGGAGGAAACCACTATGGCTAAATAGAGCTGTAAGGGGTGCAATAAGAGATAAAAATAAAGCATTTAGAGAATTAAAGCAAGTAGGTAGTGATGAGTAGAGTTGAGCGATACCGTCCGATACTTCAAAGTATCGTATCGGATGGTATCGGCCGATCTTTAAAAAAAGTATCGGTATCGCCGATTCCGATACCGGAAGTCCCATTCAAGTCTATGGGACTTCCGGTATCGGAATAAGAAAAACCCTTTCCTGCCCTTGTACAGCCTCTCTGGGGTCTGTACGGGCCTTTCGGGGGGCTGTGCCGGCCTGCCAGGGGGTCTGTGCAGGCTCCGGTGGTCTGTGCCGGCCTGCCGGTGGTCTGTGCAGGCTCCGGGGGGCTGTGCCGGCCTGCCGGGGGGCTGTGCCGGCCTGCCGGGGGGCTGTGCAGGCTCCGGGGGGCTGTGCCGGCCTGCCGGGGGGCTGTGCCGGCCTGCCGGGGGGCTGTGCAGGCTCCGGGGGTCTGTGCAGGCATCGTCCGATGGGACTACAAGTCCCATCGGGCGATGCCTGCTACCATGACAGTGATTGACACATTAGCCAATGATGGGACAGTAGTAGTCCCATCATCCGGCTAATGTGTTAAATGTAAAAAAAAATAAAAAAAAAATTACATGCTACATACATACAACATGCATACTACATACATGCTACATTCATACTACATACTACATACATGCTACATACATACTACATGCTACATACATACTACATATATACTACATGCATGCTACATACATACTACATGCTACATACATACTACATATATACTACATGCATGCTACATACTACATGCTACATACATACTACATGCTACATACATACTACATATATACTACATGCATGCTACATACATACTACATGCTACATACATACTACATATATACTACATGCATGCTACATACTACATGCTACATACATACTACATATATACTACATTCATACTACATACTACATATATACTACATACATACTACATACATACTACATGCATGCTACATGCATGCTACATACATACTACATGCATGCTACATACATACTACATACATACTACATGCATACCACATATATACTACATACATACAATACATTCATACAATACATACATAGACATACAGTACATATAACATAGAGTAACATACTTACCAATACTTGTCACATTGTTCCCCGAAGCCATTGTCTATTCCGGGATAAATATTAACATAACAAACCACAAAAATACTCACCCACGATCCGAAGCAGTCCACGAGTGTGTCCCACGACGATCTTGGGTAGAGAACTGCAGCATCAGATGATGCTGCCGTTCTCTACGGGCTGCAGGAATCCAATGACGGAAGGTAGGTATCCTTCCGCACTGTATTCCTCCGCCACTTAAAAAAAAAAAAGTCCCTAGTCTCACTTTATGCCATTGCTGTGTGGGAATTTCCCACACAGCAATGGCATAAAGTGAGACTAGGGACTTTTTTTTTTTTAAGTGGCGGAGGAATACAGTGCGGAAGGATACCTACCTTCCGTCTTGCATTCCTGCAGCCCGTAGAGAACGGCAGCATCATCTGATGCTGCAGTTCTCTACCCAAGATCGTCGTGGGACACACTCGTGGACTGCTTCGGATCGTGGGTGAGTATTTTTGTGGTTTGTTATGTTAATATTTATCCCGGAATAGACAATGGCTTCGGGGAACAATGTGACAAGTATTGGTAAGTATGTTACTCTATGTTATATGTACTGTATGTCTATGTATGTATTGTATGAATGTATTGTATGTATGTAGTATATATGTGGTATGTATGTAGCATGTGGTATGTATGTAGCATGCATGTAGTATGTATGTAGCATGCATGTAGTATGTATGTAGCATGCATGTAGTATGCATGTAGCATGCAGTATGTATGTAGTATGTATGTAGTATATATGTAGTATGTATGTAGCATGCATGTAGTATGTATGTAGTATGTATGTAGCATGCAGTATGTATGTAGCATGTATGTAGCATGCATGTAGTATGTATGTAGCATGCATGTAGTATGTATGTAGTATTTTTTTTTTTTTTTTTTTTTTTTTTTAACATTTAACACATTAGCCGGATGATGGGACTACTACTGTCCCATCATTGGCTAATGTGTCAATCACTGTCATGGTAGCAGGCATCGCCCGATGGGACTTGTAGTCCCATCGGACGATGCTTGCACAGACCCCCGGACATCAGCACAGCCCCCCGGCAGGCCGGCACAGCCCCCCGGCAGGCCGGTACAGACCCCCACAGGGTGCACAGACCACCGGCAGGCCGGCACAGCCCCCCGGCAGGCCGGTACATACCCCGGGCAGTCCACACAGCCCCCCGGCAGGCCGGCACAGCCCCCCGGCAGGCCGGCAGAGACCCCCGGAAGGCCCGAAATGACGGCGCATCATGATGCGCACACACCGCGCATCATGATGACGTCAGGCCGTCAATCAACTGAACTTCCGATTCCGATGCCGAATTCCGATATTGAAAAAATATCGGAAGTCGGTATCGGAATTCCGATACAGCAAGTATCGGCCGATACCCGATACTTGCGGTATCGGAATGCTCAACACTAGTGATGAGGCATTAAATAAATACAGAAAATTAAATAAATTCTGTAAAAAGCAAATCAAAACAGCAAAGATTGAGACAGAGAGACTCATTGCCAGAGAAAGTAAAAGTAATCCCAAAATATTCTTTAACTACATAAATAGTAAGAAACTAAAAAATGATAGTGTTGGCCCCCTTAAAAATAGTCTGGGTGAAATGGTGGATGAGGATGAGGAAAAAGCCAATATGCTAAATGACTTTTTTCAACAGTATTTACACAAGAAAATCCCATGACGGATAACATGATCAGGGATAAAAATTCTCCGTTAAATGTCAACTGGTTAACCCAGCAGGAAGTACGGCGGCGTCTAAAAATCACTAAAATTGACAAATTCCCGGGCCCGGATGGGATACACCCCTGAGTACTGCAGGAATTAAGCACAGTCATAGATAGACCATTATTTTTAATCTTTAAAGATTCCATAATAACAGGGTCTGTACCACAGGACTGGCGTATAGCAAATGTGGTGCCAATATTCAAAAAGGGGACAAAAACTGAACTTGGAACTTATAGGCCAGTAAGTTTAACCTCAACTGTGGGTAAAATCCTGGAGGGTTTTCTAAGAGATACGATACTGGAGTATCTGGAGAAGAATAACCTTATGACCCAATACCAACATGGGTTTACAAGGGACCATTCCTGTCAGACTAATCTGATAAGCTTTTATGAAGAGGTAAGTTCCGGACTGGACCAAGGGAATGCAGTGGACGTGGTGTACATGGACTTTTCAAAAGCTTTTGATACGGTGCCACACAAAAGGTTGATACATAAAATGAGAACAATGGGGATAGGGGAAAATATGTGTAGGTGGGTTAAGAGCTGGCTCAGGGATAGGAAACAAAGGGTGGTTATTAATGGAACACACTCGGACTGGGTCACGGTTAGCAGTGAGGTACCACAGGGGTCAGTTTTGGGCCCGCTTCTTTTTAACATATTTATTAATGACCTTGTAGGGGGCATAGAGAGTAGAATTTCAATATTTGCAGATGACACTAAACTCTGCAGGGTAATCAATACAGAGGAGGACAATTTTATATTACAGGAGGATTTATGTAAACTAGAAGCTTGGGCTGATAAAGGGCAAATGAGCTTTAATGGGGATAAATGTAAGGTCATGCACTTGGGTTGAATGAACAAGATGTATAATTATGTGCTTAATTGTAAAATACTGGGCAAAACAGTCACTGAAAAAGACCTGGGTGTATGGGTGGACGACAAACTCACATTTAGCGGCCAGTGTCAGGCAGCTGCTGCAAAGGCAAATAAAATAATGGGATGCATTAAAAGAGGCATAGATGGTCATGAGGAGAACATAATTTTGCCTCTATATAAGTCACTAGTGCGACCACACTTAGAATACTGTGTACAGTTCTGGTCTCCGGTGTATAAGAAAGACATAGCTGAACTGGAGCGGGTGCAGAGAAGAGCGACCAAGGTTATTAGGGAACTAGGGGGTCTGCAATACCAAGACAGGTTATTACACTTGGGGTTATTTAGTTTGGAGAATCGAAGGCTTAGGGGTGATCTTATTACAATGTATAAATATATGCGGGGACAATACCAAGACCTTTCTAATGATCTTTTTACTTTTAGACCTGTGATGGGGACAAGGGGGCATCCTCTACGTCTGGAGGGAAGAAGGTTTAAGCATACTCACAGAAGCGGATTCTTTACTGTAAGAGCAGTGAGACTATGGAACTCTCTGCCATATGATGTTGTAATGAGTGATTCCCTACTAAAATTTAAGAAGGGACTGGATGCCTTTCTTGAAAAGTATAATATTACAGGGTATATACACTAGTTTCCTTAATATTGCGTTGATCCAGGGAGCTAGTCTGATTGCCGTATGTGTAGTCGCGAAGGAATTTTTTTCCCCAATGTGAAGCTTACTGTTTGCCACATGGGGTTTTTTTGCCTTCCTCTGGATCAACATGTTAGGGCAAGTTAGGATAGGATATGGGTTGAACTAGATGGACTTAAAGTCTCCCTTCAACCTTAATAACTATGTTACTATGTTACTATGTGCCTGATCATGCTGTTGGTGGTAAGGCTGGTAGTTTTGCTACCCCTGCTGATGCTGGCATGACAGTTGTGGCAAATGGCCTGTTTGGGGTTATCGGCAAAGTCTTTAAAAAAAATCCAGACTCAGGAAGACTGAACAGTTTGACTGGCAACTTCCGTCATGTTGGTGTTACCGGGAACAGTTGCCCGCCTTCTGTCTGCAGCCACCACAATGCTTCTTCTTGCCTGAAGGGGTGCCACACCTACCTCCCCCTGTGTGCTGCTGTCCTTGCTCTGCATATGGGTCGCCCTCCCAGGGCTGTGGGGTACTTGGTACTGGGCCGGTAACTCAGGGGGAAGTGTTATGAATGAGTCACCGAGGAGGAAAAAACAAAAAGCAAGCTAAGCCCAGAAAACCGGAGAGGTTGGTAACTAGCGGATTGCAGACCCCTGGTCCTATCCACAACAACTAGCAGTAGCCGTGGAGGGTGCCTACGGTGGTCCTAGACGCCTCGTCACGGCCGGAGAACTAAATAAGCCTAAAGAAAGAAAGGGAAAATCTAAAGTGCCCCAGAGCAGACCCCAAAGCAATAGACAGCCCCCAACATGTATTGTTGGTGAAACAAGATTAGAACACAGACACAGGTAGAAAGATCGGCTGAGCAAACGATGGGGCCCTCGCTAACAAGAAAGGACAGGAAAGAAAAGCTGCTGTCTGCAATCACGCAAAAAACCCTGCCAAAAAGAATGTCCAACACGTCTGATAGAAAAAGGCCCTGAAATCACTATATCAGCACTCAGGTATATTCTGAAGACAGAGCAAAAGAGATCAACTGATCAGAGACAAAAAGGGGATTCAGCCCAGTCCCAGCCAGGGCTGGCTGAACACAAAAAATCTAAGTAAACCAGACAAAAACTCATATGAACAACAGCAGAGAAAACTTAGCTTTAGGAAGGCAGGAACCAAACTGGAAACCAGGAGCCACAGTCAGGAAAAAATCACCAGCAAGAAACTAGGGAGTCGGCTGCCTTAAATCCAATCAGAAACTCCTGATGTCCAATCGCAGTCCTCTTCCTCAGGTGGCCGGTCTCTGCCATTTAGATCAGCTTCATTACCTCCCTTCACCAACAGAGGGAGTCCAGATAGAGAACTCACTACTCCTCTGTCAGCACAGCCAGCTCCATAACCCTCACCAGAAACCAGAGGCAAATCCGAAAATGAGCTCACAACAGTACCCCCCCTGGAGGAGGGGTCACCGAACCCTCATCCATGCCACCGGGCCAATCAGGATGGGCCCGATGAAAAGCACGAACCAATCTATCGGCATGAATATCAGAGGCAGAGACCTAAGAATTGTCCTCCTAGGCCATAACCCTTCCACTTGACCAAATACTGGAGTCTCCATCTAGCCAGACGAGAATCCAGTATTTTCTCTACCTCATATTCCACATTACCTTCAACCAATATAGGGTCAGGAGGTGCAGCCATAGGAACTACTGGCTCAACATATCTCTTCAACAGCGACTTATGAAACACGTTATGGATCTTAAATGTAACAGGAAGAGCCAATCGAAAAGAAACAGGATTAAGAATCTCCAAAATCATGTAAGGTCCAATAAATCTTGGCTTGAACTTTGGAGAAGCCACCTTCATAGAGTTATTCTTTGATGACAACCAAACCATATCATAGAATCATAGATTCATAGAATCGTAGAGTTGGAAGGGACCTCCTGGGCCATCTGGTTCAACCCCCTGCTCAAAGCAGGATTCGCTAAATCATCCCAGTCAGATGTCTGTCCAGCCTCTGTTTGAAGACTTCCATTGAAGGAGAACTCACCACTTCTCTTGGCAGCTTGTTCCACTCATTGATCACTCTAACTGTCAAAAAGTTTTTTCTAATATCTAATCTGTGTCTCCTCCCATTCAGTTTCATCCCATTGCTTCTAGTCTTTCCTTGTGCAAATGAGAATAAAGTTGATCCTTCTACAATGTGACAGCCCTTTAGATATTTGTAGACAGCTATTAAGTCTCCTTTCAGTCTTCTCTTTTGCAAACTAAACATTCCCAAATCCTGCAACCTTTCCTCATAAGACAGGGTTTGCAGACCGGTCACCGTTCTGGTCGCTCTTTTCTGAACTTGCTCCAGTTTGTTGATGTCTTTTTTAAAATGTGGTGCCCAAAACTGGACACAATATTCCAGATGAGGTCTGACCAAAGAGGAGTAGAGGGAAATAATGACTTCACGTGATCTAGACTGTATGCTTCTGTTAATACATCCTAGAATTGCATTTGCCTTTTTTGCTGCTGCATCACACTGTTGACTCATATTCAGTCTGTGATCTATTAGTATACCCG
Source organism: Dendrobates tinctorius (assembly GCF_039654945.1). Taxonomy (NCBI): domain Eukaryota; kingdom Metazoa; phylum Chordata; class Amphibia; order Anura; family Dendrobatidae; genus Dendrobates; species Dendrobates tinctorius. The sequence goes on along the minus strand of NW_027361716.1, from coordinate 26,145,701 downwards.
AGTCTTTTTCACATGTTCTGTTGCTTAGCCCTATTCCTCCCATTCTGTATATGTTTTTTTCATTTTTGTTGCCCAGATGTAGTACTTTGCATTTTTCCCTGTTAAAAACCATTCTGTTAGTTGCTGCCCACTTCTCCAGTTTATTTATATCTTTTTGAATCCTCTTTCTCTCTTCTCTAGTATTAGCTATCACTCCTAGCTTTGTGTCATCAGCAAATTTAATCAGTTTAACCTCAATTCCTTCATCTAAATCGTTGATAAAGATGTTGAACAATACAGGGCCCAGGACAGAGCCCTGTGGTACCTCACTTGAGACATTCATCCAACTGGATGTGCAACCATTTACGACCACTCTTTGGGTCTGATCACTAAGCCAGTTATGAATCCACCTAACAGTTGCCTTGTCCATTCCATACTTAGTCATTTTTTCAATAAGGATTGTATGAGATACTTTGTCAAATGCTTTGCTGAAGTCAAGATATACTATATCTACAGCATTTCCTTGATCCACCCAATCAGTGATTCCGTCATAGAAGGAAATTAAGTTAGTCTGACATGACTTATTAGTTACAAACCCATGCTGACTCTGTTTAATCACTTCATTCTTATCCAGGTACTGACATACAAACCGGGGACCAATGGTCCTATGCTGGTTAGAAAACCGCTGGGCCTTTTCCTGGGAGAGAGACAACTTATCCACTACTTGGTCCCAAATCTGCTGCATTCTCTCTACCACAGTGTCTACACCTGGGCAGGCTGAAGATTCCACTTGCTCTGAAGAAAATTGAGGATGAAACCCAAAGTTACAGAAAAAGGGCGACATCAAGGTGGCAGAACTAGCTCTATTGTGCGAATTCGGCCAAGGTCAAAAATGAAACCCAATCATCCTGATCAGCAGATATAAAACGTCTCAAATAGGACTCCAAAGTCTGGTTTGTTCTTTCCATCTGCCCATTGGTCTGAGGGTGAAACGCAGAGGAGAAGGACGACTGAATTCCCAGCTTGGAACAAAAGGCTTTCCAGAATCTGGAAACAAACTGAACTCCTCTGTCCGATACAATGTTCTCAGGAATCCGATGCAACCGAACCACCTGTTGTAAAAACAAGGGTACCAACTCTGAGGAGGATGGCAACTTTGGGAGTGGTACAAGATGGACCATCTTAGAGAATCTATCACAAATCACCCAGATAACAGTCATTCTCTGAGAGACAGGAAGATCAGAAATAAAATCCATTGAAATATGGGTCCATGGCCTCTTAGGCACCGGCAAGGGCATCAACAACCCACTAGAGCGAGGACAGGGTTTAGACTGGGAACAAGTCCCACAGGACTGCACAAAATTCCTGACATCACGAGATAAGGCGGGCCACCAAAAAGACCAACTCACCAAATCTCTGGTACCAAAAATACCTGGATGACCAGCCAATGCGGAGCAATGAACTTCAGACATCACTCTCTTCCTCCACTGGTCAGGAACATACAATTTTACCATAGGACAATGCTCAGGTTTGTCCTCCTAGAATTCTTCCAGATCACATCTCAAATCGGGCGAGATGGCAGAAAGAACTACCCCCTCACCTAGGATGGTAGTAGGCTTGGTCACAATAGGAGAATCAGCAAAGAAACTCCTAGAAAGGGCGTCTGCCTTAACATTCTTAGTGCCTGGAAGAAAGGAGACCACAAAATCAAAACGTGTAAAAAACAAGGCCCACCTAGCCTGTCTAGGATTCAAGCGTTTGGCCGACTCAAGGTAAATCAAATTCTTGTGGTCAGTGAGGACCACAACTTGATGTCTAGCTCCCTCCAACCAATGTCTCCACTCCTCAAATGCCCATTTCATGACTAACTATTCCCGATTCCCCACATCATAGTTGCGTTCAGATGGGGAGAACTTTCGGGAAAAGAAGGCACAGGGATTCATTTTAGACGTCACCGGATCTTTTTGGGACAAAACAGCTCCTGCACCAATCTCTGAAGCATCTACCTCCACCTGAAAAGAAAGTGAGACAACAGGTTGCCGCAAAACCGGAGCAGAAGTGAACCTCCGCTTCAGCTCCTGAAAGGCCGAAACAGCCTCTGAAGACCAATTCAGCACATCAACACCCTTCTTAGTTAAATCAGTCAGTGGTTTAGCAATACCAGAAAAATTAGCTATAAATTTACGATAAAAATTAGCAAAACCCAAAAACTTCTGGAGAGCCTTCAAAGAAGTGGGTTGAACCCAGTCATAAATGGCCTGTACCTTGGCCGGGTCCATTTCAATAGTTGACGGAGGCAAATTAAATCCCAAAACGAAATCCTCTGTACACCAAAAAGGCACTTCGATCCTTTAACATACAAGGAATTCTCCCTCAAAATCCGGAACACAGTCCGAACATGTTCTACATGAGAATCCCAATCCCTGGAAAAGATCAAAATATCATCCAGATAGATGATCAAAAACTTATCCACAAAGTCCCGGAAAATATCATTCATGAAGGATTAGAAGACAGAAGGGGCATTAGTGAGCCCAAAAGGCATCACCAGGTACTCAAAATGTCCCTCCGGAGTATTAAACGCCGTCTTCCATTCATCCCCATGCTTGATGCGAATAAGATTATACGCCCCGCCTGAGGTCAAGCTTAGTAAACCAGCAAGCACCTTTAACTCTGGAGAATAAATCAGAAATCAGGGGTAACGGATACTGAAATTTAACTGTAATTTTGTTGAGGGAACGATAGTCAATACAAGGCCTTAACCCTAGAACCCATACCTGGGGCCTCGCAGGCCCGCCCTGTTAATTGTTTTCTATTTTCTGCAAGATTACTTTAGTTAGAATTTTGAAACTCTAGGTATTCCTCTGGTATATAGTTGTTTGTCATTTCCAGTTGTTCATTTATTTTTATGTTACAGGCATTTCGGTATAGCAACTCTTTTTCGTGAATACCCCATATTCACATACCTGGGGCCTTTTAGGCCCGTACTAGGTTTACATATGATCCTAAGTCTTTTTGTCTTCACTGTTGCTGGGGAAGACTTTGACTCAGTCTTTATGACTCTGCTGTTGCTATGAAGAGTGTGAATTCTGCCTGACTACATGGTCATGTGATCTTGGGAAGGAGGCTCCCTCACAACGTCATGCATCTCTGACATCATAGGTCCTGAACACTGTTCATTGTGTGCTACTTGCTGAAGAGACTTTGGAGGAAGGAGTCAGCTTTCTTGTTTCTTGAAAACATGGATTTTTGTGAGTACTCACCGTAAAATCCTTTTCTCCGAGACGCTCATTGGGGGACACAGATACTGTGGGTGTATGCTTCTGCCACTAGGAGGCTGACACTAAGTGAAAAAAAGAGGTTAGCTCCTCCTCCGTCGTATACACCCTCGCCCCTATTGCGGGTGGAAATCAGTTTGGTGCCAAAGCAGTAGGAGGACAACAAAACCAGCCTTAATACAGGTACAACATATCCAAAACACCACCCTTATATCAAATTAGTAAATGCATATAAATTTAAACAAAACAAGAGCAAACTGGCTAATAGGGTGGGTGCTGTGTCCCCCAATGAGCATCTCAGAGAAAAATCCATGTTTCTCCTTCGCCTCATTGAGGGACACAGATACTGTGGGACATCCTAAAGCAGTCCCTGGGTGGGAGATTGACTTACTGATCCAAGCTACATGCACCTCTTGTTTAAAGGTGCGCCACCGTTGCTTGGAGAATCCTTCTACCCAGGCTCGCATCCGCCGAGGCCTGAGCATGGATGTTATAATGTTTGGCAAATGTGTGCAGGCTGGACCAGGTTGCTGCCTTGCAAACCTGTTCCGTCGAAGCCTGGTACCGAAGAGCCCAAGAGGCGCTCACTGCCCGGGTAGAGTGCGCTCTGATCCCTGCTGGAATCGGCGTGCCTCTAAAGCAGTAGGACTCCTGAATAGTCAAACGAATCCATCTGGCTATGGTCGACCTTGAGGCAGCGAGTCCCTACCTGCGCTCTTCAAGGAGCACGAACCGCGTGTCTGTCGAGGAAAGGGTGCCGTCCGCGACACGTACCTCTGGAGGGCTCTTACCAGGTCTAACGTGTGAAGAGCCTTTTCCACCCGGTGCACCGGTGCTGGACAAAATGAAGGCAAAACAACATCTTCATTAATGTGAAATGAGGACACGACTTTCGGCAGAACAGGAGGGGCTGGTCTGAGGACCACCTCATCCTTATGGAAAGTGAGGAACGAAGCTCGGCAGGATAGAGCCGCCAGCTCTGAAACCCGCCTGATGGAAGTGATGGCCACTAGGGGAACAACTTTCCAGGAAAGTTACCTCAAAGAGATATCCTGAAGTGGTTCAAAATGGAGCTTCCTGCAGAACACCTAGGACCATGTTAAGGACCCAGGCATCCATAGGTGCCTTATAGGGAGGAATCCAGTGGGAGACTCCCTGGGTGAAAAGTCTTCACCTGCAAATTGATAGTAATTCTGCACTGGAACAGGATGGATAAGGCCGACATTTGTCTCCTGCGGGAACTTAGGGCAAAGCCTGAGTCTAAGCCCGACTTGAGGAAAGCCAAGATGTTGGGAATCGAGAATCTCATCGGAGAAACACCGCGGCCTCGACATCAAGCACAGAACACCTTCCAGGTGTGGTGGTAAATTCATGCTGAAGCAGGCCTTCGGGCGCTAATCATTGTAGCGACCACCTCGCTCCCGAACCCTGCCTGGGTTAGAACCCAAGATTCAACCGCCATGCCATCATACACAGAGTCCCTGAGTTCGGGTGGCAAATCAGCCCTTGAGACGGTAGATCTGGGCGCTCTAGCAGGCGCCCAGGCACGTCGGCGAGCAGCTGCATTAGATCTGCGTACCACGCTCGACGGGGCCAGTCTGGGGCCAGCAGCATCGCCGGCCCCCTTCCGTCTTGATCCCTTTGCTGACTCTCGGGAGTAGTGGTAGTGGAGGAAATAGATATGGGAGGCGAAACTGGTTCCATGGCAGAACCTACGCGTCCACCGCGAATGCCTGGGGGCCCCTGGCCCGAGCGACATATGTGGGCACCTTGGCATTCACTCTGGAAGCCATCAGGTCCACATCCGGAGCTCCCCACAGTTGACAACTCTGCTGAAGAACTTCTGGATGTAGAGACCACTCTCCGGATGCAAGACCCTGCCGGCTGAGGAAGTCTGCCACCCAATTTTCCACGCCCGGGATATGGACAGCCGAAATCACCGATTGGTCTGCTTCGGCCCACTGAAGAACGTGGCCCACCTCGTGCATGGTTGCTCTGCTGCGGGTGCCCCCCTGACGAATTATGTAAGCCACCACCGTGGTGTTGTCTGATTGAATCCGGACGGGGCGGCCTGCTAGAAAGTGATGAAACTCCTGCAGAGCCAGCTGAATTGCTCGTCTCTCCAAAAAGTTGATCGGGAGGCGTGCCTCCTGTGGCGATCACCGTTCCTAGGTTGTGTGGTGGTGAAACACTGCTCCCCATCCGAGGAGACTGGCGTCGATTGTCATTCTCAGCCCATGACCTGGGAGGAAAGGTTTCCCCTAGGCTAGAGAGAAACTGGTTATCCACATCCGAGCGACTGCCTGACCTGAGATTACAGTTAGTACCGCCGATCGAGCGTGAAAAGTTTCTTGTCCCAGGCTGACATGAGGCGTGCTGCAGGGGGCGAAGATGGAACTGGGCGAAAAGGTATCGCTTCCATTGCTGCCACCATTTTCCCTAGGATCCTCATCCTGGATCGGATGGTATGAGGGACTGGTTGGCGTAGTGTCCGGACTCCCTGCCGGAGACTAGCGCCTTTTCCTGAGGATGAATTACCAACCCTCGGCAAGTGTCGAAGATCATTCCTAGGAAGAAGATCCTTTGAGCTAGCACAAGGGATGGCTTCTTTGTATTGACCAACCATCTAGGCAGGCAAGAGTATCTAGCGTGATGCTGACACCTTCCTCGCATGCCCGTATTGACGGGTCCTTGACCAAGAGGTCGTCCAGATAAGGCAAGATGACCATGCCTCGAGAATGCAGTGTGGCCATGACAATTGCCATAACCTTTGTGAACACTCTGGGAGCCGTGGCTAGCCCGAAGGGTAGCGCTACAAACTGAAAATGTTGAACGCTGATGGCGAAGCGTAGAAACCTCTGATGAGGAGGAAACATGGGAATATGCAGAAATGCGTCCTGGCTGTCTATTGAGGCCAAGTATTCTCACTACTCCATGGCCGATATGACTGAACGGAGAGACTCATCCGGAAATGTCTGATCCTGCTGAATTTGTTCAGAAGCTTCAGGTCCAAAACAGGCCTGACAGACCCGTCCCTTTTTGGGGACCGCAAAAAGGTTGGGATAGAACCCTGAGCTCTTCCATCACCAATACAAACAAGTTATACCTCAAATCACAAAAAATATTAATGATCCCTTCAGAATATTAGACCATAGCACCAAAAGAGAGACAGCGAAGGAACAAATAGATCCAAGAATAATTTTATTTATACAAAACACCTATTAAAAAGCATATCTGTTATGAGTTCATTTTCCCCTTCACCATTGAGGTCTGAAACTCCCTCTTCTGGTGAAGGAAGGTAGTGAGGCTGATTACCAAGCACCTGAGCTGGGAGAGGATGACTGGGCGACGGGGATCTCTGACTGGATATAACGCAGCCGACGCCCTTCTGCCTCGCTGGTGATTTCTCTGTGGAATTCTAGGAGACCAGTCTGATTCCTGCTCCTCAAAAGCTAAGTTTTCTGCTTTGCCTTTTTGCATTTGTGTTTTTGGTTTTAGTTTGCCTTGCTTTTCTGGATTCTGCCATTCCCTTCTGGGGTGAGCTGAATTCCTTTTTGTCGGTTTGCTCTGTCTTCAGAAAATACCTGAGTACTGACATAGTCTTTTTGAAGCCTAGCGTCTTCAGGGCCTTTTTCCCTGTCAGTCTGTTGGCTCTTATTTTGATAGGGTTTTTCGCGGATTGCAGACAGCAGCCTTCCTATCCTGTCCTATCTAGTTAGCTTGGGCCCCATCATTTGCTCAGTCTATCTTTCTATCTGTGTTAGTGTTTTTTCTTCTTGCTTCACCGTCATTATATGTTGGGTGCTGCCTATTGCTTTGGGGTCTGCTCTGGGGCAGTTTAGATTTCCCTTTCTGTCTTTAGGCTAGGCAATTCTCCGGCTGTGATCGAGTGGTCTAGGGCATCGTAGGAACCCCCCATGGCTACTGCTAGTTGTTGTTGATAGGTTCAGGTGTCTGCAATCCGATAGCTGCCAACTTCTCTGGTTTTCTGGACTTTGCTAGCATTTCTGTTTTTGCCTCCTATGGTGACTCATTCATAAAACATATCATAATAGCACAATTCCACACAATAAGACATAGAATGCATGGAGGGTGGTAAATACCTAACCCTAATCAGTTGCATATAGCTGTGAATAACTGAAAACTGTAAGAAGCCACATAAACCAGACCGTTAGGCAGTTATTAATAAATACATGGAACAATGTTCCTACCATATGTCACATAGCAGGAGCATCATCCCTAATCTGAACTAACGACAGTTACATTAATAAGACTATACAATCACTGGCTCCCTATTTCAGAATGCATATATCGATAAATAATGGCACAATAAATGGCTGTCTAAATATAGTCAGAGCCAATAAGAGGTAGCCTAAATAATCAGTATATAGCCCATTTACCTGCAGTCATATTGCTGTCTGGTAAGCTGGATAGGTGACCTGTAACTCACCCCGACGCACGTTTCACCGCCTCTGCAGTTTCATCAGGAGGCAGGTAAGCATGGGGTCTCACTCCTTTAAATACCCCCACTAATGTCTCCAATCACCGACGGCTGTGTTCGGCGCGTCCCCGCCATGTTGTGACGTGGCGAGGCAGGCGGCGCTCAGGACACACGTCACACGGCGACACAGTCCGGTCATGTGACCGGGTATGTTGCCAGGCAACGCAACGCCCGCAAGAGCGCCGGCCACCACACCGCAGCACAGCGCATGCGCGGTACGCGCTCAAGCCTACAATGCTGGAGACTGTGGATTATACATACATATATAATAGAATTACTTCCACATGAATACTGATTGCCTCATGCCATACTTATCAGTCATCGAGTAACAAAATAGGCATTGCCATGAACACTCAAAATGCAGAAATGAATGTTAACCATTAAAAAGGCCAACAATGGTGAGCGGATAAAGTATATATTAACCCCTAAATAACCACCAGTACCCAAAACTATAATTATAAGAGGTCGACCTCTCATATCTCACACATTGAGGGGCCCATAATACCGCAAATCTACCAGCCAATAATCCCATGCATATCAAACCCCAGATTATATCATTAGGTATATATGGGATCACTGACACAGATAATGTGTATCATTATTAGAACCTTCATAAGCCAACATATAAATTCCCAATATGTCACAAGGCCAACCTATTGATATTTAAGTAAGACGTATTTAAACAAACATACATAGCTTTTCAATATATATAAATATTCCATTAATTGTATATCAGGAATTTTTTCTTTGTTCTTTAATGTCTGTTGGTCCAGATGGTAAGATAACATAGGTTGGCTTTGATAGATATTCCTCATGGGTAGCTCTCCGCAGTTGGTGTCCATAGGCCAGAATATTCTTAGATCAATATTTCTAAAGAGACAATCTATATATATAAATGCCCTAAGCAGCTTCCGGTTGTAACAACTTCCGTCCAGTAGTAACCGGTGACGTCACCGCACACCTCTTTCCATGTTAACCCTCAACACACACACTCCTCTCACCTTTCACCATCTCCACTCACGTCCACTCACTCTTTCACTCCACATACGACCCTTTCTCTCACTCCGTTTCTCATACTCACGCCGTCATCGCCGCTGATCCACGATCCCCGACATCTTCTTCCGCCGGCGCCATCCTGGATCCAGACGTCCTCCACGCCGGCGACATGTTCTTGCGGCGACGCCATTTTGGATCGGCGAAATCCCGCGATAGTCAAGATGACGTCACCGCAAGAACATGTCGCCGGCGTGGAGGACGTCGGGATCAAAAATGGCGTTGGCGAAATCTCGCGAGATTTCGCCGACGCCATTTTGGATCCCGACGGCATCCACGCCAGCGACATGTTCCTGCGGCGACGCTATTTTGGATCGGCGAAATCCCGCGATACTCAAGATGGCGTCGCCGCAAGAATATGTCGCCGGCGAGGACGACGTCGGGATCCAAAATGGCGTCGGCGAAAACTCGCGAGATTTCGCCGACGCCATTTTGGATCCCGACGTCGTCCACGCCGGCGACATGTTCTTGCGTCGACGCCATCTTGACTATCGCGGGATTTCACGATACTCAAGATGGCGTCGCCGCAAGAACATGTCGCCGGCGTGGACAACGTCTGGATCCAGGATGGCGCCGGCGCAAGAAGATGTCGGGGATCGTGGAGCAGCGGCGATGACGGCGTGAGTATGAGAGACGGAGTGAGAGAAAGGGTCGTATGTGGAGTGAAGGAGTGAGTGGAGATGGTGAAAGGTGAGAGGAGTGTGTGTGTTGAGGGTTAACATGGCAAGAGGTGTGATGCTATCGCATCCTCCGGATGCGATAACATTGGGCCATAATCTAGTAGATGATAAATAAATATTCAGACATAGGGGGAAGGATAAGAGACCCAGGTGTGCCGATAATGCCAATTAAAACTACTACATACAAAGAACACACAATAAATTAAAATTCGCGCTTACTATAAGAAGGGCTTGAAGCTCAATGTTTCGTTCAGACCTCTAGGGGCACATGTCTCTAGCATCACAATCCACTTGGTTTCTCTTTTGAGTAGTTCTTTTTTGTAATCTCCACGTATCCCTAACTGTACTCTATCTATACCTTTTACCTTAAGCCACTTCGGGTTACTGTTATGACATACTCGGAAATGCCTGGGTATAGTTTTCAAACTACTCTCATCTTGCGTAGTTGCTGCATTATTAATATCCCTCACATGTTCCAGGACTCTCGTCTTGAGTTGCCTGGTCGTCATTCCTACGTAAATGAGCTTACACGGACAATAGGCATAATGCACTACCATTTCTGTAGTACACGTGATATGGTGTGTAATGGTATAAGTTTTCGTGTTGTCACCATTATCAAACACAAAAGCTCTATCTACATACTTACATGCTGAGCAATTGCCACACTGAAAACTCCCCCATTTAGGACCAATTTTCTCTGAAAAAAATGATTTATGTGGGGCCACATAGTGACTACGTGTCAACAGATCTTTTAAGTTCTTGGATCGCCTCCACGTGACGCTAGGATTAGCTGGTAAAAATTTACATAAATCCTCATCTGCCCTCAGGATTGGCCAGTGTTTTCTTGACACAGCCATGATGTCTGTCCATCTTGAGTTAAAAGTTCTAATTACACGCACTGGTTGCTCTGCTGTTTTTGCCTTATGTTTTTGAATCAATAATTGATTTCTGGGCGTATGTTGCGCTCTCCTATATCCGGTCCTAATCATTTTATGATTGTACCCTCGTTGTTTCAAACTAGAAGTGAAGGTTTGGGCCTGTTTTTGGAACTTATCATTGTCAGAGCAAATACGTTTCATACGCAAAAATTGACCACCGGTATCGCCCTAACCGTCTGTGGGTGATGTGCCGAGGTGGCGTGTAGGAGAGAGTTTGTGGCCGTGGCTTTCCGAAATACATCTGTTGTAATAAAATTGGTTTCATCGATCTCCAGCATCACATCAAGAAACTCAATCCTCTTTTTACTGTATTTAAAGGTTAATTTTATATTGAGATGGTTGTCATTCAATTTCTCTATAAATGAGTTTAGTGATGTTTCGGGGCCCTGCCATATAAACAGTATATCGTCGATATACCGAGACCATGAGATCACGGCAGCAAAGTCCTCCATGTTGTAGACAGTCTCTCTTTCCCACAGCCCCAGGAACAAATTAGCATACGAGGGCGCACAAGTCGCCCCCATAGCTGTGCCCTGGAGCTGTAGGAAAAACCTGTCTTTGAAAGTAAAAAAATGATGTGTCAAACTATAGTTCAATAATTCCAATATAAAATTAACTAAATCACCATCCAAATCCGTCATGTGTAAGAAGGACCTCGATGCCGCGATCCCATGCTCATGGCATATCGACGCATACAACGACTCTACATCACATGTCACTAAGAACATGTCATGTTCAAGTTGTACATTGTTGAGTCGTGTCAATATATCGGTTGTATCTCTAATATATGAAGGCAGGGTCTCTACACATCGCTGTAGGTAGAAGTCAATGAACCTACAAACTCTCTCATTAAGGCCACCTATCCCTGAGACGATAGGTCAACCCGGTGGGTCATACATATCTTTATGAATTTTTGGTGTTAGGTAAAACGTTGGGACTACTGGTGCTATAGTGGTAAGTCCTGCTACCATTTTACCTGTAATAATACCCTCCTGTAGTGCCCTCCGTAAGATATCATCCAGCTTCTTCTTATATGTTACCAATGGATTGGATTCTAACTTTTTGTAACACTGCCTATTATTTAGTTGCTTAAAGGCCTCATGTTCATACATAGTGCATGGCCAGATCACAACATTACCCCCTTTGTCGACTGGCTTGATAACAACATCTCTCATCTTTTTAAGTTCAAAAATAGCTTTATTTTCAGCAGATGTTAAATTAAATGATGCTCTATTTTCTGGTATTAATAATAAATTGTTCTTAACCAGTTTAATAAAGATATCAATATTAGCAGAAATACCTGAAGGAGGGAAATGTTGTGATCTGGCTTGCAGGTGCGTAGGAAAACGTACATCATCCATGTCATTTTGTTCTGCAAGTAATGCTTCCAAATCGGCCAAAACTTGTTGCTCTAAGTTGGTTGGAAAGATATTTTTAGATTGATTAGAGAAATATTTTTTAAAAGCTAATTTCCTCGCAAAGAGCTCAATATCCTTGACCATGGTGAAATAATCAAATTTTACAGATGGAGAGAAGGTAAGACCCCTCTCCAATACTTTAATTTGTGTGGGAGATAAGACGATATTAGATAAATTGATTACCTTTAAACTTATCGATTCTTTTTCTACTGCCTCTTGTGGTAATTTCGTGTGCGTACCGGAGGGAATGGAGTCATGGATTTGTGGGGAGGCTGTTAGCCACTTATTCCCTCTCCTACCCCACTCCGCTTTCCTAAAAAAGATTCTCCACACTGTTGTTCTTCGGTAGTACTTGAAGCAATTGATGAGGAACGTGACACTGATTTAAATTGTGGCCTACTATATTGCCACTTGTACACTTTATTGGTTGAATAGTCTTGTAAATCTCTCTGAAACTTGCGTATTTTGGTTGCCTGAATTTCTTTCTCCCACTTATTAAGGTCAATTGCGAATTCTTTATCAAATTTAGCACAGTCCTCCGATGTGAGCGCGAGTTGAATTTTATTTCTAACAGTGTCTATCTCCCCCTCTATTATTTCCAAGGCCTTACGGTCAGAGCCAATAAGTAGCTCTAATAGTGTTCTAGAGCATTTAGTAAGCGTCTCTTCCCATTTGTTTGTAAAAATGGGATCGCTTATTTCCAATGTGGGGTAAATTTGAATCCTCAATCCTCTAGGGAGAATATCTTTTTGAAGATAATTCTCCAAGGATACTTTGTTCCACCAGAGTTTAGTGCGCTTTTTTAGCAAATCTTTAACACTAAGCTTCAAGTCCTTCACATCACAATTTTCCATCTCCACAGCTACCTTGTTACCAAATAAGGATCCTAGTTGAGGGATCCAATTTTTATCACGTTTTCTATAATCCATGTATTCTGTAGTTGAGGCATCTGCAACACAGATAAATTAGACCAAAACCAATCCAAACAAGTTATACCTCAAATCACAAAAAATATTAATGATCCCTTCAGAATATTAGACCATAGCACCAAAAGAGAGACAGCGAAGGAACAAATAGATCCAAAAATAATTTTATTTATACAAAACACCTATTAAAAAGCATATCATAATAGCACAATTCCACACAATAAGACACAGAATGCATGGAGGGTGGTAAATACCTAACCCTAACCAGTTGCATATAGCTGTGAATAACTGAAAACTGTAAGAAGCCACATAAACCAGACCGTTAGGCAGTTATTAATAAATACATGGAACAATGTTCCTACCATATGTCACATAGCAGGAGCATCATCCCTAATCTGAACCAACAACAGTTACATTAATAAGACTATACAATCACTGGCTCCCTATTTCAGAATGCATATACAGTGGGGAAAAAAAGTATTTAGTCAGTCAGCAATAGTGCAAGTTCCACCACTTAAAAAGATGAGAGGCATCTGTAATTTACATCATAGGTAGATCTCAACTATGGGAGACAAACTGAGAAAAAAAAATCCAGAAAATCACATTGTCTGTTTTTTTTTTCATTTTATTTGCATATTATGGTGGAAAATAAGTATTTGGTCAGAAACAAAATTTCATCTCAATACTTTGTGATTAGTGTTGAGCATTCCGATACCGCAAGTATCGGGTATCGGCCGATACTTGCTGTATCGGAATTCCGATACCGACTTCCGATATTTTTTCAATATCGGAATTCGGCATCGGAATCGGAAGTTCAGTTGATTGACGGCCTGACGTCATCATGATGCGCGGTGTGTGCGCATCATGATGCGCCGTCATTTCGGGCCTTCCGGGGGTCTCTGCCGGCCTGCCGGGGGGCTGTGCCGGCCTGCCGGGGGGCTGTGTGGACTGCCCGGGGTCTGTACCGGCCTGCCGGGGGGCTGTGCCGGCCTGCCGGTGGTCTGTGCACCCTGTGGGGGTCTGTACCGGCCTGCCGGGGGGCTGTGCCGGCCTGCCGGGGGGCTGTGCTGATGTCCGGGGGTCTGTGCAAGCATCGTCCGATGGGACTACAAGTCCCATCTGGCGATGCCTGCTACCATGACAGTGATTGACACATTAGCCAATGATGGGACAGTAGTAGTCCCATCATCCGGCTAATGTGTTAAATGTTAAAAAAAAAAAAAAAAAATACTACATACATACTACATGCATGCTACATACATACTACATGCTACATACATACTACATATATACTACATACATACTACATACATGCTACATACATACTACATGCATGCTACATACATACTACATATATACTACATACATGCTACATACATACTGCATGCTACATACATACTACATACATACTACATACATACTACATGCATGCTACATACATACTACATGCTACATACATACCACATACATACTACATACATACTACATACTACATATATACTACATGCATGCTACATACATACTACATGCTACATACATACCACATATATACTACATACATACAATACATACTACATACATGCTACATGCTACATACATACTACATATATACTACATGCATGCTACATACATACTACATGCTACATACATACCACATACATACTACATACATACTACATACATACTACATGCTACATACATACTACATATATACTACATGCATGCTACATACATACTACATATATACTACATGCATGCTACATACATACTACATATATACTACATGCATGCTACATACATACTACATATATACTACATGCATGCTACATACATACTACATGCTACATGCATGCTACATACATACTACATACATACTACATGCTACATACATACCACATATATACTACATACATACAATACATTCATACAATACATACATAGACATACAGTACATATAACATAGAGTAACATACTTACCAATACTTGTCACATTGTTCCCCGAAGCCATTGTCGTCTACGGAATAAATATTAACATAACAAACCACAAAAATACTCACCCACGATCCGAAGCAGTCCACGAGTGTGTCCCACGACGATCTTGGGTAGAGAACTGCAGCATCAGATGATGCTGCCGTTCTCTACGGGCTGCAGGAATCCAATGACGGAAGGTAGGTATCCTTCCGCACTGTATTCCTCCGCCACTTAAAAAAAAAAAAGTCCCTAGTCTCACTTTATGCCATTGCTGCGTGGGAATTTCCCACACAGCAATGGCATAAAGTGAGAATAGGGACTTTTTTTTTTTTAAGTGGCGGAGGAATACAGTGCGGAAGGATACCTACCTTCCGTCATTGGATTCCTGCAGCCCGTAGAGAACGGCAGCAACAGCTGATGCTGCAGTTCTCTACCCAAGATCGTCGTGGGACACACTCGTGGACTGCTTCGGATCGTGGGTGAGTATTTTTGTGGTTTGTTATGTTAATATTTATTCCGTAGACGACAATGGCTTCGGGGAACAATGTGACAAGTATTGGTAAGTATGTTACTCTATGTTATATGTACTGTATGTCTATGTATGTATTGTATGAATGTATTGTATGTATGTAGTATATATGTGGTATGTATGTAGCATGTAGTATGTATGTAGTATGTATGTAGCATGCATGTAGCATGTAGTATGTATGTAGCATGCATGTAGTATATATGTAGTATGTATGTAGCATGCATGTAGTATATATGTAGTATGTATGTAGCATGTAGTATGTATGTAGCATGCATGTAGTATGTATGTAGCATGCATGTAGTATATATGTAGTATGTATGTAGCATGCATGTAGTATATATGTAGTATGTATGTAGCATGTAGTATGTATGTAGCATGCATGTAGTATGTATGTAGCATGCATGTAGTATATATGTAGTATGTATGTAGCATGCATGTAGTATATATGTAGTATGTATGTGGTATGTATGTAGCATGTAGTATGTATGTAGCATGCATGTAGTATATATGTAGTATGTATGTAGCATGTAGTATGTAGCATGCATGTAGTATATATGTAGTATGTATGTAGCATGTAGTATGTATGTAGCATGCATGTAGTATATATGTAGTATGTATGTAGCATGTAGTATGTATGTAGCATGCATGTAGTATGTATGTAGCATGCATGTAGTATGTATATGGTATGTATGTAGCATGTAGTATGTATGTAGCATGCATGTAGTATATATGTGTTATGTATGTGGTATGTATGTAGCATGCATGTAGTATATATGTAGTATGTATGTAGCATGTAGTATGTATGTAGTATGTATGTAGCATGCATGTAGCATGCAGTATGTATGTAGCATGCATGTAGTATATATGTAGTATGTATGTAGCATGTAGTATGTAGCATGTAGTATGTATGTAGCATGCATGTAGTATGTATGTAGTATGTAGCATGTAGTATGCATGTAGCATGCATGTAGTATATATGTAGTATGTATGTAGCATGCATGTAGTATATATGTAGTATGTATGTGGTATGTATGTAGCATGTAGTATGTATGTAGCATGCATGTAGTATATATGTAGTATGTATGTAGCATGTAGTATGTAGCATGCATGTAGTATATATGTAGTATGTATGTAGCATGTAGTATGTATGTAGCATGCATGTAGTATATATGTAGTATGTATGTAGCATGTAGTATGTATGTAGCATGCATGTAGTATGTATGTAGCATGCATGTAGTATGTATATGGTATGTATGTAGCATGTAGTATGTATGTAGCATGCATGTAGTATATATGTGTTATGTATGTGGTATGTATGTAGCATGCATGTAGTATATATGTAGTATGTATGTAGCATGTAGTATGTATGTAGTATGTACACTCACTGGCCACTTTATTAGGTACACCATGCTAGTAAGGGGTTGGACCCCCTTTTGCCTTCAGAACTGCCTCAATTCTTCGTGGCAGAGATTCAACAAGGTGCTGGAAGCATTCCTCAGAGATTTTGGACCATATTGACATGATGGCATCACACAGTTGGCGCAGATTTGTCGGCTGCACATCCCTGATGCGAATCTCCCGTTCCACCACATCCCAAAGATGCTCTATTGGATTGAGATCTGGTGACTGAGGAGGCCATTTGAGTACAGTGAACTCATTGTCATGTTCAAGAAACCAATCTGAGATAATTCGAGCTTTATGACATGGCGCATTATCCTGCTGAAAGTAGCCATCAGATGTTGGGTACATTGTGGTCATAAAGGGATGGACATGGTCAGCAACAATACTCAGGTAGGCTGTGGCGTTGCAACGATGCTCAATTGGTACCAAGGGGCCCAAAGAGTGCCAAGAAAAAATTCCCCACACCATGACACCACCACCACCAGCCTGAACCGTTGATACAAGGCAGGATGGATCCATGCTTTCATGTTGTTTACGCCAAATTCTGACCCTACCATCCGAATGTCGCAGCAGAAATCGAGACTCATCAGACCAGGCAACGTTTTCCAATCTTCTACTGTCCAATTTCGATGAGCTTGTGCAAATTGTAGCCTCAGTTTCCTGTTCTTAGCTGAGAGGAGTGGTACCCAGTGTGGTCTTCTGCTGCTGTAGCCCATCTGCCTCAAAGTTCGACGCACTGTGCGTTCAGAGATGCTCTTCTGCCTACCTTGGTTGTAACGGGTGGCAATTTGAGTCACTGTTGCCTTTCTATCAGCTCGAACCAGTCTGCCCATTCTCCTCTGACCTCTGGCATCAACAAGGCATTTCCGGCCACAGAACTGCCGCTCACTGGATTTTTTTACTTTTTCGGACCATTCTCTGTAAACCCTAGAGATGGTTGTGCGTGAAAATCCCAGTAGACCAGCAGTTTCTGAAATACTCAGACCAGCCCTTCTGGCACCAACAATCATGCCACGTTCAAAGGCACTCAAATCACCTTTCTTCCCCATACTGATGCTCGGTTTGAACTGCAGGAGATTGTCTTGACCATGTCTACATGCCTAAATGCACTGAGTTGCCGCCATGTGATTGGCTGATTAGAAATTAAGTCTTAACACACAGTTGGACAGGTGTACCTAATAAAGTGGCCAGTGAGTGTATGTAGCATGCATGTAGCATGCAGTATGTATGTAGCCTGCATGTAGTATATATGTAGTATGTATGTAGCATGTAGTATGTAGCATGTAGTATGTATGTAGCATGCATGTAGTATGTATGTAGTATGTAGCATGTAGTATGTATGTAGCATGCATGTAGTATGTATGTAGTATGTAGCATGTAGTATGTATGTAGCATGCATGTAGTATATATGTGTTATGTATGTAGCATGTATGTAGCATGCATGTAGTATGTATGTAGTATGTATGTGGTATGTATGTAGCATGCAGTATGTATGTAGCATGCATGTAGTATATATGTAGTATGTATGTTGCATGTAGTATGAATGTAGCATGTATGTAGTATGTATGTAGTATGCATGTTGTATGTATGTAGCATGTAATTTTTTTTTTTTTTTTTTTTTACATTTAACACATTAGCCGGATGATGGGACTACTACTGTCCCATCATTGGCTAATGTGTCAATCACTGTCATGGTAGCAGGCATCGCCCGATGGGACTTGTAGTCCCATCGGACGATGCCTGCACAGCCCCCCGGAGCCTGCACAGCCCCCCGGCAGGCCGGCACAGCCCCCCGGCAGGCCGGCACAGCCCCCCGGAGCCTGCACAGACCACCGGCAGGCCGGCACAGACCACCGGAGCCTGCACAGACCCCCTGGCAGGCCGGCACAGCCCCCCGAAAGGCCCGTACAGACCCCAGAGAGGCTGTACAAGGGCAGGAAAGGGTTTTTCTTATTCCGATACCAGAAGTCCCATAGACTTGAATGGGACTTCCGGTATAGGAATCGGCGATACCGATACTTTTTTTAAAGATCGGCCGATACCATCCGATACGATACTTTGAAGTATCGGACGGTATCGCTCAACTCTATTTGTGATATATCCTTTGTTGGCAATGACAGAGGTCAAACGTTTTCTGTAAGTCTTCACAAGGTTGCCACACACTGTTGTTGGTATGTTGGCCCATTCCTCCATGCAGATCTCCTCTAGAGCAGTGATGTTTTTGGCTTTTCGCTTGGCAACACGGACTTTCAACTCCCTCCAAAGGTTTTCTATAGGGTTGAGATCTGGAGACTGGCTAGGCCACTCCAGGACCTTGAAATGCTTCTTACGAAGCCACTCCTTCGTTGCCCTGGCGGTGTGCTTTGGATCATTGTCATGTTGAAAGACCCAGCCACGTTTCATCTTCAATGCCCTTGCTGATGGAAGGAGGTTTGCACTCAAAATCTCACGATACATGGCCCCATTCATTCTTTCATGTACCCGGATCAGTCGTCCTGGCCTCTTTGCAGAGAAACAGCCCCAAAGCATGATGTTTCCACCACCATGCTTTACAGTAGGTATGGTGTTTGATGGATGCAACTCAGTATTCTTTTTCCTCCAAACACGACAAGTTGTGTTTCTACCAAACAGTTCCAGTTTGGTTTCATCAGACCATAGGACATTCTCCCAAAACTCCTCTGGATCATCCAAATGCTCTCTAGCAAACTTCAGATGGGCCCGGACATGTACAGGCTTAAGCAGTGGGACACGTCTGGCACTGCAGGATCTGAGTCCATGGTGGCGTAGTGTGTTACTTATGGTAGGCCTTGTTACATTGGTCCCAGCTCTCTGCAGTTCATTCACTAGGTCCCCCCGCGGGGTTCTGGGATTTTTGCTCACCGTTCTTGTGATCATTCTGACCCCACGGGGTGGGATTTTGCGTGGAGCACCAGATCGAGGGAGATTATCAGTGGTCTTGTATGTCTTCCATTTTCTAATTATTGCTCCCACAGTTGATTTCTTCTCTCCAAGCTAGTTGGCTATTGCAGATTCAGTCTTCCCAGCCTGGTGCAGGGCTACAATTTTGTTTCTGGTGTCCTTTGACAGCTCTTTGGTCTTCACCATAGTGGAGTTTGGAGTCAGACTGTTTGAGGGTGTGCACAGGTGTCTTTTTATACTGATAACAAGTTTAAACAGGTGCCATTACTACAGGTAATGAGTGGAGGAAAGAGGAGACTCTTAAAGAAGAAGTTACAGGTCTGTGAGAGCCAGAAATCTTGATTGCTTGTTTCTGACCAAATACTTATTTTCCACCATAATATGCAAATAAAATGAAAAAAAAACAGACAATGTGATTTTCTGGATTTTTTTTTCTCAGTTTGTCTCCCATAGTTGAGGTCTACCTATGATATAAATTACAGACGCCTCTCATCTTTTTAAGTGGTGGAACTTGCACTATTGCTGACTGACTAAATACTTTTTTTCCCCACTGTATCAATAAATAATGGCACAATAAATGGCTGTCTAAATATAGTCAGAGCCAATAAGAGGTAGCCTAAATAATCAGTATATAGCCCATTTACCTGCAGTCATATTGCAGTCTGGTAAGCTGGATAGGTGACCTGTAACGCACCCCGATGCGCGTTTCACTGCCTCTGCAGTTTCATCACGAGGTAGGTAATCATGGAGTCTCACTCATTTAAAGATGAGAGATGTTGTTATCAAGCCAGCCAACAAGGGGGGTAAAGTTGTGATCTGGCCATGCACTATGTATGAACATGAGGCCTTTAAGCAACTAAATAATAGGCAGTGTTACAAAAAGTTAGATTCCAATCCATTGGTAACATATAAGAAGAAGTTGGATGATATCTTACGGAGGGCACTACAGGAGGGTATTATTACAGGTAAAATGGTAGAAGGACTTACCACTATAGCACCAGTAGTCCCAACGTTTTACCTAACACCAAAAATTCATAAAGATATGTATGACCCACCGGGTTGACCTATCGTCTCAGGGATGGCCTTAATGAGAGAGTTTGTAGGTTCATTGATTTCTACCTACAGCGATGTGTAGAGACCCTGCCTCCATATATTAGAGATACAACTGATATATTGACACGACTCAACAATGTACAACTTGAACATGACATGTTCTTAGTGACATGTGATGTAGAGTTGTTGTATACGTTGATATGCCATGAGCATGGGATCGCGGCATCGAGGTCCTTCTTACACATGACGGATTTGGATGGTGATTTAGTTAATTTTATATTGGAATTATTGAACTATAGTTTGACACATCATTTTTTTACTTTCAAAGACAGGTTTTTCCTACAGCTCCAGGGCACAGCTATGGGGGCGACTTGTGCGCCCTCGTATGCTAATTTGTTCCTGGGGCTGTGGGAAAGAGAGACTGTCTACAACATGGAGGACTTTGCTGCCGTGATCTCATGGTCTCGGTATATCAACGATATACTGTTTATATGGCAGGGCCCCGAAACATCACTAAACTCATTTATAGAGAAATTGAATGACAACCATCTCAATATATAATTAACCTTTAAATACAGTAAAAAGAGGATTGAGTTTCTTGATGTGATGCTGGAGATCGATGAAACCAATATTATTACAACAGATGTATTTCGGAAAGCCACGGCCACAAACTCTCTCCTACATGCCACCTCGGCACATCACCCACAGACGGTTAGGGCGATACCGGTGGGTCAATTTTTGCGTATGAAACGTATTTGCTCTGACAATGATAAGTTCCAAAAACAGGCCCAAACCCTCACTTCTAGTTTGAAACAACGAGGGTACAATCATAAAATGATTAGGGCCGGATATAGGAGAGCGCAACATACGCCCAGAAATCAATTATTGATTCAAAAACATAAGGCAAAAACAGCAAAGCAACCAGTGCATCTAATTAGAACTTTTAACTCAAGATGGACAGACATCATGGCTGTGTTAAGAAAACACTGGCCAATCCTGAGGGCAGATGAGGATTTATGTAAATTTTTACCAGCTAATCCTAGCGTCACGTGGAGGCGATCCAAGAACTTAAAAGACCTGTTGACACGTAGTCACTATGTGGCCCCACATAAATCATTTTTTTCGGAGAAAATTGGTCCTAAATGGGGGAGTTTTCAGTGTGGCAATTGCTCAGCATGTAAGTATGTAGATAGAGCTTTTGTGTTTGATAATAGTGACAACACGAAAACTTATACCATTACACACCATATCACGTGTACTACAGAAATGGTAGTGTATTATGCCTATTGTCCGTGTAAGCTCATTTACGTAGGAATGACGACCAGGCAACTCAAGACAAGAGTCCTGGAACATGTGAGGGATATTAATAATGCAGCAACTACGCAAGAAGAGAGTAGTTTGAAAACTATACCCAGGCATTTCCGAGCATGTCATAACAGTAACCCGAAGTGGCTTAAGGTAAAAGGTATAGATAGAGTACAGTTAGGGATACGTGGAGGAGATTACAAAAAAGAACTACTCAAAAGAGAAACCAAGTGGATTGTGATGCTAGAGACATGTGCCCCTAGAGGTCTGAACGAAACATTGAGCTTCAAGCCCTTCTTATAGTAAGCGCGAATTTTAATTTATTGTGTGTTCTTTGTATGTAGTAGTTTTAATTGGCATTATCGGCACACCTGGGTCTCTTATCCTTCCCCCTATGTTTGAATATTTATTTATCATCTATTTTCTCTTTAGAAATGTTGATCTAAGAATATTCTGGCCTATGGACACCAACTGCGGAGAGCTACCCATGAGGAATATCTATCAAAGCCAACCTATGTTATCTTACCATCTGGACCAACAGACATTAAAGAACAAAGAAAAAATTCCTGATATACAATTAATGGAATATTTATATATATTGAAAAGCTGTGTATGTTTGTTTAAATACGTCTTACTTAAATATCAATAGGTTGGCCTTGTGACATATTGGGAATTTATATGTTGGCTTATGAAGGTTCTAATAATGATACACATTATCTGTGTCAGTGATCCCATATATACCTAATGATATAATCTGGGGTTTGATATGCGTGGGATTATTGGCTGGTAGATTTGCGGTATTATGGGCTCCTCAATGTGTGAGATATGAGAGGTCGACCTCTTATAATTATAGTTTTGGGTACTGGTGGTTATTTAGGGGTTAATATATACTTTATCCGCTCACCGTTGTTGGCCTTTTTAATGGTTAACATTCATTTCTGCATTTTGAGTGTTCATGGCAATGCCTATTTTGTTACTCGATGACTGACAAGTATGGCATGAGGCAATCAGTATTCATGTGGAAGTAATTCTATTATACCGGGTGAGTCATAAAGGACGAATGTATTTGAAGTGGCTATAACTCACCACCAGGTGGAGGTAGAGATGTGCGGGAGGCGGGGTTATGTTTGTGAGGTGAAAGCATTGTTTTTATTTTAGTTTCAGTTTAAGCTATGGTGCCGTGGACGATAGAACATCGCGTTTTTGCGTACGACAGTTTTGTCAAGAATAATGAGTGTATCACAGCCGTTCAGCGTGAGTTTCGGCGTCATTTCAATATTCACAGAAATCAAGCTGTTCCCGCTCGTAACACTATCCTACGTTGGGTTGAAGCACTCCGTACACGAGGTACACTAATGAACAAACGACCACCGGGGACTCCACGAACGGCACGTACCCCTGAAAATGTGGAACTCGTCAGGCAAGCCATGCTGCGTAGTCCGAGTCGATCTGCTCGGAAACATTCTTTAGAACTTGCCCTCAGTAATCGTACAGTTAGGCGTATTTTGCATTTAGACCTGCATTTCCACCCCTATAAATTGGCCATTGTGCAACAGTTGGAGCGCGGGGATTACGCAGCGCGACTGAAGTTCGCACATGAGATGGAAGCAATTATTGAGCAAAACGACAACCTTATTTTATTCATGAGTGATGAAGCTCATTTCCATGTCAATGGCATGGTTAATCAGCAGAACTGCCGTTATTGGGCCTATGAAAATCCGAAAGAATTACATGAACGACCGCTGCACAGCCCTAAGGTAACGGTGTGGTGCGCTATGGGCAAATATGGCGTGATCGGTCCGTACTTTTTCGAAGGCGATAATGGCAATACTGTTACCGTGAACTCACAACGTTATATCGCCATGATAAATAACTTCTTTGTTCCTGAGTTACGACGGCAACATATCCCCATCTCTAGTGTGTGGTTTCAACAAGATGGGGCAACGGCCCACACAGCCGGAGCAACAATGAACGTTCTACGCCCTCTCTTCCCTGGTCGCATCATTTCCAGGTTTGGCGATATTAATTGGCCTCCTAGGTCCCCAGACCTGTCCATGTGCGATTATTACTTATGGGGTGACCTCAAATCACGTGTATACAAGCTTAAGCCTCGATCATTACAAGAACTGAAGGAAGCTATTCTAGTGGAAGTTGCCCAAATCGACAGAGTTGTGTTGGAACGTGTTGATGCCAACTTCCAAGAACGCCTTTGGAAATGCATCACTGATAATGGCCACCACATGGCAGATGTTGTTTTCCACACTTGAATTTGTCAAATATTTGTCAGTATATGTAACCAAATCTGTGAATACATTTATATTTAATAAATATTTAACGATTTTATGATTAGTTTAAAAACGTCCGTCCTTTATGACTCACCCGGTATATGTATGTATAATCCACAGTCTCCAGCATTGTAGGCTTGAGCGCGTACCGCGCATGCGCTGTCCTGCGGTGTGGTGGCCGGCGCTCTTGTGGGTGTTGCGTTGCCCGGCAACATACCCAGTCACATGACCGGACTGTGTCGCCGTGTGACGTGCGTCCTGAGCGCCGCCTGCCTCGCCGCTTCACAACATGCCGGGGACGCGCCGAACACAGCCGTCAGTGATTGGAGACATTAGTGGGGGTATTTAAAGGAGTGAGACCCCATGCTTACCTACCTCCTGATGAAACTGCAGATGCGGTGAAACGCGCGTCTGGGTGCGTTACAGGTCACCTATCCAGCTTACCAGACGGCAATATGACTGCAGGTAAATGGGCTATATACTGATTATTTAGGCTACCTCTTGTTGGCTCTGACTATATTTAGACAGCCATTTATTGTGCCATTATTTATCGATATATGCATTCTGAAATAGGGAGCCAGTGATTGTATAGTCTTATTAATGTAACTGTTGTTAGTTTAGATTAGGGATGATGCTCCTGCTATGTGACATATGGTAGGAACATTGTTCCATGTATTTATTAATAACTGCCTAACGGTCTGGTTTATGTGGCTTCTTACAGTTTTCAGTTATTCACAGCTATATGCAACTGATTAGGGTTAGGTATTTACCACCCTCCATGCATTCTATGTCTTATTGTGTGGAATTGTGCTATTATGATATGCTTTTTAATAGGTGTTTTGTATAAATAAAATTATTTTTGGATCTATTTGTTCCTTCGCTGTCTCTTTTGGTGCCCTGAGCTCTTCCATGTTCCGGCACTGGAACAATGACTCCGTTGTGCAGGAGCGACTTGATGGCTCCTAATAGAGCCCTTGCCTGGGTATCCACCGTGGGAAGCCGGAAAAGAAAAAAAACATATTGGAGGGTATCAGACAAAATCTATTTTGTAACCTGAGGCCACCAATTTCTTTAACCATGCGTCGTGAGCGACATTGACCCAGATGTGGTGAAACCAGAGTAGGCGGCCGACCACCTTGCCTGTGTCGTCCGGTAAAGGCCTCGAGTCATTTGGCCGACGATCTTTGGGATCTTGATCCCCTCGATCTGAGCCGCTGAGTATGCAACCTCCCCAATGGGTTGGCTCTATATGAGACCTGCTGCCCCTATCCTGGCTGGGGTGGCCTGAGGCGGCGGCATCGGCCCCTGTAGTCCACCCGGGGTTGCGAAAGGCCCAAAAACGTGCCTGAAAACGGGTGACGAAAAAATGTTTTGACCCTTTGTTGAGGGAGAAACCCGCTCTTTGCTCCTGTGGAGTCAGAGATAAGTTGATTCAACTTCTCCCCAAATAGATGGCCACACTGATAAGGCAGGGAAGTCAAAGACTTCTTAGAAGTACAGTCGGCTCACCATGTCCTTAACCATAGGGCTCTTCTGATAGAAATTGCGTTAGCGGCAGCAAGTGCCGAGCAATTGTCCGCATCCAAAGACGCATCGATTGCATAGTCTCCGGCCATCGCCATCTGACCTGCGACCTCTGAAATCTCTACAGGTAGATCCTGCTCCTGCGCGACCTTGTTTAATGTTTCTGACTATGATATCATGGCCTTGGCCACCCAAGTTGCTGCGAATGAGGAAGCAAGTGCTGACCCCGACGCCTCATATACTGAGCGAGCTAGGCTCTCTATAAGGCGATTCGTGGGATCCTTAATCGAGGATACACCAAGGACGGATAGCAGGGTCTTAGTGGCTAGGCGCGAAACCGGAGGATCCACCATCGGGGATTCCATCCATTTCTTACGGAGATCCGGAACAAACGGATACCCTGTTTTGAGTGCCTTTTGACCTGAAAAAACGCCTGTCTGGACGTTCTCTGTGCCGCTGCACTATGTCCTCAGACTCCGGGTGAGAGGAAAAAAATTCTGTTCGGGCGCTTCACTCGCTTAAATGCCACTTTATGCCCCATAGCCGCTGCAGGACCATCTTCAATCCCCAGGGTCTGATCGAAGGCTTCTATGAAGCTGTCCACTGTTTCACATGATCCTGGAGTGTCCAGGTCAAGGGGCTCGTCTGAGTCGCAATCTGAGGTCTGCTCGCTATCAACCACTGGTGACGGGGAGCGAGAAGCAGAACTTATGGATGCCGAAGCATCAGATGGACTGGGTGACACCGTGTGGACTCTTTTCCCCCGGGTCTGCCTGGAATGAGAGCGGCCCCTGCAGGCAAAAGGCTCTTGTGAGGTGGAGGTTCCCTCTAAGGCCGGCGAGCCACTGTCCCTGCCCCTATCTGGGGTCCGAAGGGACTCGACTGCCCTCGTCAGCGATGTCATGGACTGTGATAGATATAGCCCACTCCGGGGGGTCCGGGACCTCGGTCGCGGGGGAGGGCTCCTGGGCGCATTCGGAGTCACAGGCTTCGCATAATTTTGGCTCTGTGCTCGTGGAAACCTAACTCCAGAAGAAATGCATGCGGCATAAAGGAACGTGTGCCCTAATTTAAATGAGGGTTGAGGAGAAGGGACCTCTAAACGCCCATAGCGCGTCTCTAGGGTCGGGGTCACACTTACCCCATCCTGTGTCCCCACGTCCGCTGCCTCTGCGCTGCCCTGCATTCCTTTCCTCTGGGTAGGCCGGGACGTTCCTCTCCTGGACGCGGCCTACCCTGCCATGAAGCCGGGGGCTCAATTTGTTCGGCGTCCGCCCTAGCCCGGGGGGGCGGCGCCGGAAATGACGTCACACCGGGGACAATACTTCCACCTGCGGCCTAGTCACGCAGAAGCCGCGGGCTAAATTTTGCATGCCCGCCGTGAAAAGACGCCACGCCGGGGGCGGGACTTCCGCCCGCGGCCTAGTCACGACCAAAGCCTCGGGTTAAATTTTGCAAGCCCGCCCGCCGCGAAAAGACGCCACGCCGGGGGCGGGACTTCCGCCCGCGGCCTAGTCACGACCGAAGCCACGGGCTAAATTTTGCCTGCCCGCCGCGGGGGAGGGGGGTCGCGCTGCTGATCCCTGCCGCCGGAACCCGGCGTCCACGCCTGGCGGAAAGAGGCAGGAGGGAGGAGAGGGAAGGAGGAATGCCTTACACTTCCTAAGATGCCTGGAGCTTCAGTGGATTCCCCGGAGCGCTGCCGCAGGGCCCTCCCCAGCCCTCCTTACCTCACTCTGGATCTAGCACATCAGGTAGAGGGGATGGGGTTAATTTCTGGACGTTGCAGGCACCCTAGCTCCGTTTAAGCCCTTCAGGGGGTGAGGAGTGGGACCGTCCGCCGCCTTGCAGCACCGCCGTCTAGCGTTGGTGGAGCAGTGGGGGCCGCACAGACTAGTCTTGTGCCTCTGTACAAGCCCATGGTTTCAATACCTAGGGGTGGACAGGGCTAAGTCTGGCATAATGTCCCACGTCGCGGGAAAGGATACGTGGAGGAACACTCGCATGTGCTCGCCCGTTGATGGTTTGGGGAAATCAGATCCTTTCAATAGGATGCGTTGCCCCTGTCTTATCTTCATAAAATAACAAACAAAAATAGAAGTCTGGGGAAAAAGGCCCAGATATGTCCCCCAGACACGTGTGCCTCCAAAGACACTAAGCATAAAACTGATTTCGGCCCGCAATAGGGGCGAGGGTGTATACGACGGAGGAGCTAACCTCTTTTTTTCACTTAGTGCCAGCTTCCTAGCGGCAGAAGCATACACCCACAGTATCTGTGTCCCCCAATGAGGCGAAGGAGAAAAGAAACTTTCTGAGTTCCAAAAATCCAAAAGCTTCTACTGCACCTAAAAGAAAGTGGTGACCTGCTGAAGGTGAGAGGAGGGCTCTGCACTTTACCCTTAGCACACACACTAACAAAGAGTGTACAACCCTGATTGTAATCTTTTTTTTTTTCATTTTAGTTTACTGACTTCTAAGGTTACAATGGCACAGTCTACATCCAGGGGTTTGACTGACCAAGAAATCGAAGCAATCATTTTTGATAGTGATGAAGACAGTGAACTTCCTTTGTCTGATGAAGAGTACATGCCACCAGCTAATGTCTCTACTTCATCGTCCAGTAATTCTTCAGATGATGAAGAAGTAATGGATCCAGCAGAACGTACAAATAGAACATCCAAAACTAATGTTTTTTGGAACAGTACTGCGGAGGTTCTTGGACGAACCCCATCGCATAATATTGTAAGAGTTGCTCAAGGAACTGTAGGAATTCCACAATTCTTGTCCAAAAGAGATATGTTCTGTAAATTTTTTTCAGATGATATTGTAGATGAGGTAGTTTTGTGTACTAACTTAGAAGGAAAACGTATCGCTTCAGGAAGAAAAAAAACATGGAAAAATATAACAAAAGAGCAACTGTATGCTTATATTGGCCTTACTCTTCTGGCAGGGAGTACAAAATCATAACATGTTCCTATCAGAGAACTCTTTATGAACCCTTTTTCAGATCCACATTACAAAGCTACAATGTCAGTCAATAGATTTGAGGATATTCGGAGAAGCCTTCGTTTTGATGACAAGAGAACTCGTCCTGTCAGGTTGGAAACAGATAAATTAGCTCCCTTTAGCTACATCTGCAATCTTTTTATCAAGAACTGTACTAAGCATTACCATTCTAGTGACAATGTGACAGTGGATGAGCAACTTCTTGCATTTAGGGGACGTTGCAATTTCATTCAGTATATGCCCAGCAAACCTGCTAAATATGGTATTAAAATTTTCTGGATGCCTGATTCTACAAGCTATTATGGAATGAATGGTCTGATTTACTGTGGCAAAGATGTTGACGCTCCAGTCCAGAAAGACCTATGTTCTGACGTAGTAAAAACACTTGCAAAACCAATTTTCTATTCTGGAAAAAATATAGCAATGGACAACTACTTCACCAATCTTGAACTGGGCAATTTTTTGCTTCAGAAACAACTTACACTTGTTAGTACAATGAAGCAAAACAGCAGAGAAATTCCTCCAATCATGAAGCACAATCACCATTGACAACTTTATGATAGTGTATTTGGTTTCTGCAATCAAGCGACAATGGTGTCTTATTGTTATGCGAGGCCTAGGTCGAAGGAGGCTGACAAAACCCGGGCCCCTGCGGAGTCCCTCAAACTAGGGAAAACCCTGTCTGACCCTCAACTCAGGGTTTTTGCTAAAGGTGCAAATGCCTGAGCCTCCAGCCTCTCCTTATCTCCTGCTCAGCCCTAAGCTGAACCCTCCACCCTCCACCCAGTGAGTTGTCAAACCACCAAAACCCACACAGTAATGACAGACAGGGAGAACTTAAACCGCACCGCGCCGCATACACACAGGACAATACTATAATGTGAACAGGGCAAAACAAAGCACAAATATAGGAAGGCGAAAAGGTAACAACGGATCATACGACACCAGATATGAATTTCTCTCTCCAACACCTCCACTCCAGACCGGGACCACTTGGCACAAAACACAAGCTATAATCGGAGACGCCCACAGGCCAGCACGACTATTTAAAGACCGTGGGCGTGACCAAACATCCCACCTGATTTCCAGCTAGATTAACCCCAGATAACCTGAGTAAAATCAAGCCGGCGCCACTGAGGCTATAGTGGACGGAGATGGAACTACCGCTGCCTGCCGGACGCTGTGGTGTGAACAGCGTCCGACATGACACTTATAAAGCTAAGAAAGAAAAATCTGTGATATTACTGAGTAAAATGCACCGTGATGGAAGTATAGACACCAATAACAGGAAACAGAAACCCGAAATCATCTTGCATTATAATAAAACCAAAGGAGGAGTAGACAAGATGGACGAAATGATTGGAGAGTATACGTGCAAGAGGCAGACAAAACGTTGGCCTATAGTTCTTTTTTATAATATGCTAGATGTGTCAGCCCTCAATACCTTTATTGTTTATAGTAAGACTCATCCAGAATTCCATGCCAACAGAAAGGACAAGAGACGTCTATACTTGACAGAACTTTGCTATGAACTTTTAATGCCTAACATGATGGAGAGAAGCAGAACAAAATGCTTACAAAGGCAAACAACAGAAGCTATGATCCGATGTGGTATACGTTTTCAGGAACATCCAGAGCCAAGAGATAAAAAAAGAAAGCAATGTTATATTTATCCAACAAAGAAGGACAGGAAATCCGAGCGTGTCTGTACTACTTGTGGACAAAATGTCTGCAAGGAGCATTCTTCCGAACAGATAACGTGAGAAAGTTGTTGCGGTCATTAGTAAAGTAGAAAAGGAACCTTTGAAAAGAGATATTCCTGCAGCATGTTTACTGCAACTTTTATATAAAAAAAACTTTTAGACAAAATAACATTATTATAAAGAGTTATATCGAATGCGTATATTGGGCGTTTTAAGCCCGTTCAGTTACTCTTTTGGTTTTTTTTGCACATAGTAATGTTTTGAATTATTCACATCTTAGGCTGTGTTCCCACTGGCGCTGGGGTCTGCCAGGAGGTGATCCATAATGGATCTGATCTCTTGGCAACTCCAGTTAAGGCTCCTGGAAGCCGGGATTCCGCCAGCCTTAGCTGGGGTCACCAGGGGGTCAGATCCATTACAGATCTCCTCCTGGCAGACACCAGCGCTAGTGGGAATGCATCCTTACTTTGCAATTTTCAAATAAACTTTGAAAATTATTTTTGTTTGAGTTATTCCATGTTATTTGCACACGGGACTAAAAGGTCCCAGGTATGTGAAAGTGTAGATTTTTATGGTCATGCGTTCTAGGGTGAACCATCCTTCTTGGCCACGAAAAAAAACCCAGCACCTAAGGGCGAAGAGGATGGTCTAATGTGACCCTTCTCTAACGACTCCTGCTCGGGTATAGATAAATTGAAAAGTCGACCATTGGGAAATTTACACCCAGGTCTCAACTCAATTGCACAGTCATAACTCCTATGAGGAGGCAAAGACGCAGACTTACTCTCACTAAATACATCATAAAAATCAGCCAAATAGTCAGGAACATCATGCGACTGGGGAGAGGTGGAGAAAACAGGAGTGTCACCAAGAGCACATCAACAACCCCAACTCACCACAGACACAGATTTCCAATCCAAAACTGGATTATGGATTTGCAACCAAGGAAAACCCAGAAAAATGGTATCATGTAAATTATGCAACACCAAAAATCTGCAATTTTCTTGGTGGTCTGGGGCAACCCGCATTATCACCTGGGTCCAAAACTGAGGTTTATTCTTCGCCAAAGGAGTAGCATCAATACCCCTCAAAGGAATAGGCGTCGGCAGAGGTGTCATAGGAAAACCACAATATTTAGCAAAATCCAAGTCCATCAGGTTCAGAGCCGCTCCCGAATCCACAAAAGCCTTAGCGGAAAATGTGGACAGGGAGCAGATCAGAGTAATTGCCAGAAGAAACTTAGGTTGAACACCACCCACAGCAAATGTGTGTGCAAAACATTTCTCTCATTTAGGGCAGACAGAAATCATATGATAGGCATCTCCACAGAAAAAACACAGCTTATTACGCCTTCTAAAGTCCTGACGTTGCGCCCTAGACAAAACTCTATCACATTGCATAGGTTTAGACATTTGTTCAACAGATGGCAACATCTCTCGTGTACTTTTACGTTCACGTAAACGCCGATCAGCTTGAATAGCTAATGACATAGAATCGTCAAGACCAGAGGGAACAGGAAATCCCACCATAGTATCTTTTAAAGTCTCAGACAAACCCTTCCGAAAGAGAACTGCCAATGCACTATCATTACATGTAGTAAGGACAGCCCACTTTCGGAATTTCTGACAGTATAACTCTGCAGGATCCTGACCCTGGCTCAATGCCAATAGGGCTTTCTCAGCTTGATCAATAGCATTAGGTTCATCATATAACAACCCAAAGCTTGAAAAAATGCATCCACATTAGTTAGAATAGGATCATCAGGTGTCAAAGAAAACGCCCAATCCTGTGGATCGCCGCGCAGCAAGGAGATGACAATTTTAACCTGCTGCGCAGAGCTCCCTGATGAGTTAGGTTTCAAGGCAAAAAATAATTTACAATTATTCTAAAAATTCAAAAATTTAGACTGATCCCCAGAAAACACATCAGGAGCAGGGATCCTTGGTTCAACAGCATGTGAATGATTAAGATAGGCGGAAATTCCCCACACTTCAGCAGCGAGCTGCTCCACACGATCAGACAATTGCTTAATCTCCATCAAGGAGAAAAAGAAAAAAAAAAAAGAATCCTCCTACGGCCATAGAGAAAAAGAGGACACTTTTTTTTTTTTTTACAATTCTCTCCTGCTTTTGAGTACCCTAGAATCTGCGGTATGGCTGGTGATTCTGTTATGAATGAGTCACCGAGGAGGAAAAAACAAAAAGCAAGCTACACCCAGAAAACCGGAGAGATTGGTAGCTAGCGGATTGCAGACCCCTGATCCTATTCACAACTAACAGTAGCCATGGGGTGTTCCTACGGTGGTCCTAGACACCTCGTTCACAGCCGGAGAACTAAATAAACCTAAAGAAAGAAAGGGGAAATCTAAACTGCCCCAGAGCAGACCCCAAAGCAATAGACAGCCCCCAACATGTATTGACGGTGAAAACAGATGAAAACACAAACACAGACAGAAAGACAGGCTGAGCAAACGATGGGGCCCAACTAACTAAATAGGGAAGGACAGAAAAGCAACTGTCTGCAATCACGCAAAAACCCTGCCAAAAATAATGTCCAACACGTCTGATAGAAAAGGCCCTGAAGTCACTAGACTTCAAAATCACTATATCAGCACTCAGGTATATTCTGAAAACAGAGCAAAGAGATCAACTGATCAGAGACAAAAATGGAGTTCAGCCAGTCCCAACCAGGGCTGGCTGAACACAAACACTAAGTTAACCAGACAAAATCTCATGGAACAATAGCAGAACAAAAACTTAGCTTTAGTAGACAGGACTAAACTGGAGGTCAGAGCTCAGAGCAGAGAGGATCACCCGCAACCCAGCAGGGCGTCGGCGGCCTTATATCCACTCAGAGATTCGGGATGTCCAATCATACTCCACCTGTTCAGATGACAGGTTTTTCCCATCCAAATCAATTTCACTACCTCCTTTCACCAGCAGAGGGAGTTCATCGGACATCAAAGGTGAAGGAGGAAATGAGCTCATAACAGAGTCGGCTGCCTTAAATCCAATCAGAAACTTCTGATGTCAAATCGCAGTCCTCTTCCTCAGGTGGCCGGTCTCTTCCATTTAGATCAGCTTCATTACCTCCCTTCACCAACAGAGGGAGTCCAGATAGAGAACTTACTACTCCTCTGTCAGCACAGCCAGCTCCATAACCCTCACCAGAAGCCAGAGGCAAACCCGAAAATGAGCTCACAACAGGGAAGGTGTCACAGCAGCGGTGACCCGGTCCGTGGGCCTGGGCGCCCAAGTAAAAGGGAGATTGAATGATGGAATAAAGTTGAATGGTTCATGACTAGAGTTGAGCGAAACGGGTTGAAAAATTTCAAAAGTCGGGTTCAAAGTCATGAAACGAAACCCGACCCTAGGATGTGGTCGGCCACGAGGTCGGTGACTTAAGCGCCAAAGTCGCGTTTCAAAAGTTTGTTTTGCGCTCTTTTTCAGCCAATCAGGATCCACGGACACTGGGCAATGTGATGACATAGGCAGAGGTCACCACCATCTTTCAGAAGGGCATGCAAGTGATTGGCTTGCTTTGGTGGGCGTCACAGGGGGTGTAAAAGGGCGTGCACGCCGACCGCCATGTTACTCATGCTGATCTCAGAATAGTGAGAGCTGCTGCTGATTTTTTAGGGAGAGCTTTAGGCAGGGAAGAAGACACCAAAAACTGCTTCTGCTGCTAGCGATTTTTCCTGTACAACACACCAGTCACTGTGTGTACAGTGCAAGTGGAGGATATATTTTGCTGGATCAGCGGTGTTGGTTGTTAGGCTGCCTTCTAAGCCTTCCTGACGGCTGCATTGCTGTTTACCCACTGCTCTGCAAACTGCTTTTTTAAAAGCAATCCCAATTTTTTTTTGTCCTGGTGAGGTACTGAACGTGCATTTTTTCACACCATACAGCGGTGCACACTCCTCACACAGTGCCGTGTAACGGCTGTTATCACAGCCACAGTGAAGCAATCTGTGTGTCTAGCTTTCAAACAGTTAAATATATTTGCTGTTTGATCACATTCAAAACTATAGAGAGACAGCGTGTGTCAGTCCGTATACTTAAAAAACAGGGAGCTTGACAATTTTACGTACACCGGACAGCCGTGTACGTGCACGCTCCTCTCTCAGTACCGTGTAACGGCTGTTATCACGGCCACAGTGAAGCTATCTGTGTGTCGCTCTGTAAGGATAAGTCGAGGACATGTTCCGTTCTTACAGACCTGCACCTTCTAGTTTTGTCTAGTTTTCAACAGTTAAATATATTTGCTGTTTGATCACATTCAAAACTATAGAGAGACAGCGTGTGTCAGTCCGTATACTTAAAAAACACGGAGCTTGACAATTTTACGTACACCGGACAGCCGTGTACGTGCACGCTCCTCTCTCAGTACCGTGTAACGGCTGTTATCACGGCCACAGTGAAGCTATCGGTGTGTCGCTCTGTAAGGATAAGTCGAGGACTTGTTCCGTTCTTACAGACCTACACTCTAGGGAGATTCCTATTCTGCCCAATTCTATATACACCTTGTAGTTTGTCATACACTAGCCACTTTCTGCCTGTGACATAGCGCTGTGATATTCACTGGGCCTCACACAATCCAAAAATGTCCAGTGTCCACAAGTGTGTACTGAAATTCAAAATCTCCGTTATCCTCTAGTGACATTTTTCACACCTGCGACACTGAGCCTGTGACATAGCGCTGTGATATTCAGTGGGCCTCACACAATCCAAAAGTGTCAAGTGTCCACAAGTGTGTGTTGAAATTCAATATCTCCGTTATCCTCTAGCAACATTTTTCACACCTGCGACATCGAGCCTGTGACATAGCGCTGTGATATGCAGTGGGCCTCACACAATCCAAAAGTGTCCAGTGTCCACAAGTGTGTGCTGAAACTCAAAATCTCCGTTATCCTCTAGTGACATTTTTCACACCTGCGACATTGAGCCTGTGACATAGCGCTGTGATATTCAGTGGGCCTCACACAATCCAAAAGTGTCCAGTGTCCACAAGTGTGTGCTGAAATTCAAAATCTCCGTTATCCTCTAGTGACATTTTTCACACCTGCGACATTGAGCCTGTGACATAGCGCTGTGATATTCAGTGGGCCTCACACAATACAAAAGTGTCCAGTGTCCACAAGTGTGTGCTGAAATTCAAAATCTCCGTTATCCTCTAGTGAAATTTTTCACACCTGCGACATTGAGCCTGTGACATAGCGCTGTGATATTCAGTGGGCCTCACACAATCCAAAAGTGTCCAGTATCCACAAGTGTGTGCTGAAATTCAAAATCTCCGTTATCCTCTAGTGACATTTTTCACACCTGCGACATCGAGCCAGTGACATAGCGCTGTGATATTCAGTGGGCCTCACACAATCCAAAAGTGTCCAGTGTCCACAAGTGTTTGCAGAAATTCAAAATCTCCCCTGTCCTATAGACACCTTGTACCTTGTTTTACATTACTATATAGTTTGTTGGATTTTGTCTACATTTCTACCAAAAATGTGGAAGGCTGGTGGAAGAGGCCGTGGAATTGGGCGGGGGTTGGCAGCTGGTAATGATGGTGTTGGTGGTGGATCTGATGGTAGTGGCAAAAGAAAAATAGGACCGAATGCAGGAGTTGTTGAGCCTGCGTCATCGTCTGGCTCCACAAGGCCTCGAAGGCTTAGTTTTCTAGGAGTTGGCAAACCGCTTTTAAAGCCAGAGCTTCAGGAAAAAGTTTTGTCTTACATTGCTGACTCAGCCTCCAGCTCTATCGCCTCCTCTTCTGAATTTGTAAAAAATAAAAGCACTGAGTCGTCATTGGAGGCTCATGTTCATGAACCACACCTTTCCTTGTGTCCTTCACCCCAACCAAGATTGAAGGATGACGCAGGCCATACTACTGATTACTCCATGGAACTGTTTTCACATACCATGCCTGGATTATCAAGTGAAATGGTGAATTACCCAGGCCAAGATGAATCTGACATGGAGTGCACTGATGCACAGCCACTGATAGATGATTCTGCTGGTACATTCACTCAGAGCACTACATTGTCCTCGCAGTGTACAGAGCCAGATTCTGACCCTGATGAGACTCAGGTGCCCCTTCCCGCACACTATACCACCATACACGGTGACACAGAGGAAGGTGCACATGACATTGAAGAGGAGGTGATGGATGACCCAGTTGTTGACCCAGATTGGCATCCATTGGGGGAAGAGGGTGCTGCTTCCAATAGCTCAGATGAGGAGGAGGAGCATCCACAGCAGACATCGACATCGCAACAGCTGTTATCTGGCAGGCTCGGAGAACTCCAAAGACAGGTTCCAAAAATCAAAAGAGTTGCTGGACAGTTTGTCCAGAGGGTCAAAATATCACAGCGTGCTAGGCCGCAAAATGTCTGCCAAAGTAGGAAGAGTGCAGTGTGGCACTTTTTTGAACAAAATCCTCATGATCAGGCCAAGGTTATCTGTAAGAAGTGCGCAAAGACCTTTAGCCGAGGGAAAAATCTGAAAAATTTGAATACCAGTTGCATGCTTAGACATTTAACCAGCATGCACTTGCAAGCGTGGACACAACACCAAACCTCAAGTACCACATGTGCAACTGATCACAAAGAAGGTAGTCAGCAACGCTACATTGTTTCCCCTACTGTAAGCCCACCGGTTAGCACAGCAGCAAATGTTGAGGTGTCGTTGCAAGGCCACAGCAGTCAGGGAATCCCACTGTTATATCAACGAAAGACTGAATCTAGGCCATCAGAAAGAACACCAACTCCATCACCATCATCAACCCTCTCTCAGTCCGCCCTGTCCACCGCTACTTCCACCATATGCAGCTCTCAAGTCCAGCTCACCCTCCCAGACACTATGAGTAGATCAAGAAAGTACTCAGTCTCTCATCCGCGTACACTGGGTTTGAACGCCCACATTGCCAAACTAATCTCGTTAGAGATGATGCCCTATCGGTTAGTGGAAAGCGCAGCTTTCCGCGAACTCATGGCCTATGCAGTACCACGCTATGACCTACCCAGTCGCCACTTCTTCTCTCGCAAAGCCATCCCAGCCCTCCACCATCATGTGAAAGACCGCTTTGTCCATGCACTCAAGCAGTCAGTGAGTGGAAAGGTGCACCTCACAACTGATGTATGGTCCAGTCGGCATGGCCAGGGCCGTTACGTGTCCATCACTGTGCACTGGGTTAATGTGGTGGATGCAGGGTCCACAGGGGACAGCGGTGGTGGGACAGTGCTGCCTAGCCCACGTATAGGAAACAGTTGGCTGTAGGCGTTCGACCCTCCTCCTCCTCCAGAAGCGAAAGCTCGTCCACAGAGCGCAGTCGTACGAGCACTCCATCTGCAGCTGCCACTGTTGCACACGAGGTGTCCCCCTATCGAACAGCTAGTGGAAAGCGTCAGCAGGCTGTGTTGCAGATGATGCGTTTGGGCGACAGACACACCGCCGTGGTGCTGGCCGAGTACTTGAAGCGACAAACTGAGTCATGGCTGGGCAGTGTACATCTTGAGGCAGGCAAGGTAGTTAGTGATAACGGCCGTAATTTTGTGGCAGCCACAGCCCTTTCAAAACTCAGCCACATACCTTGCTTGGCTCACACCTTGAACCTGGTGGTGCAGTGCTTCCACAATAATTATCCGGAGTTAACAGCCCTGCTCCAGAAGGTGCGAAGACTGTGCGCGCACATCCGCCGGTCGCCTGTACACTCCATTCGTTTGTAGAAGCTGCAGCGATTGCTCCACCTTTCCAACCACTGCCTCATTATCGACATTGCAACAAGGTGGAACTCCACCCTGCACATGGTTGAGCGGCTATGCGAGCAGAGGCAGGCCATAATGCATTTGTGGGAGGATACACGGCCAGGCACTTTGAGAGCAGACATGGAGTTGACAGGTGTGCAGTGGTCGAAGCTGAAAGACCTCTGTAAAGTCTTTCAGTGTTTTGAGGAATGCACACGGCTGGTAAGCACACACGATGCCATCCTAAGCATGAGCATCCCACTTATGCGTCTGCTCATGCAAACTTTGAAGCACCTTAAGGAGCAGGCGTCTGCAGCCAATTTTGATGAGGAGGAAGAGGTGGAGGGAATCCTTGATGACATTCAGCCATTGTCTGCTCAGGGACCTCTCCTGGACGAGGTGGAGGAAGAAGAGGAGGAGGAGGATGATGGGGATGATTACTTAGGGGAGGAGGATGCATCTTGTGGGGCAAGTGAAAATGTTGGCGTGGCAAGGTCTGGTACAGGGTTTGTGCGTGACTGGAGGGATGTGGATTTGCCAGAAAGTGCTCCTCCACCCAGCACTCGCAGTGCATCATTGACACCGGGAACATTGGCCCACATGTCAGATTATGCCTTGCAGATCCTAAAAAGGGACCCACGCATTGCCAAAATGATGAACGATGACGACTACTGGTTGGCCAGCATCCTGGATCCACATTATAAAGGCAAATTGCAAAACATCATGCCACAGGAGAACCTTGACCTAATATTGGCTACTAAACAAGCAAATCTGGTTAACCGGTTGGTTGAGGCATTCCCAGCACACAGCAGTGGTGATTGTTCTCACACGAGCCGTACGGGCCAGGGGCAGCTTGGCAGAGGTGTTCGTGGTGCACACAGCAGAAGTGGCGTTGGAGACAGGGGTTTCATGACAATGTTGTGGACTAATTTTTCACGGACCACTCACACAACTGTTATTACAGCATCGATGGAAAGTGACAGGAGACAGCCGTTGTCAACTATGGTTAACAACTACTTTTCCTCCCATATCAATGTTCTCCCGCACAGGTCATTCCCCTTTGACTATTGGGCCGCTAAGGCTAGTTTCACACTAGCATTTTTGAGTGCAGCCTGCGCCCCCAGTGATAAAGATAGGGGACGCAGGGCGCATGCAGCGTCATGCGCCGGCAGGCGGAGCTACCGGCGGAGGCGCGGCGGGGGGCGGGGCTTAGCGGCGGCCGTGCGCAGGCCGTCGCTGCGCTCAAAAACGCTAGTGTGAAACTAGCTTAAACTGGACACCTGGCCTGAATTGGCACAATATGCCTTACAGGAGCTCGCTTGCCCAGCTGCAAGTGTGCTATCGGAAAGAGTCTTCAGTGCAGCTGGATCAATCCTGACAGAAAAAAGGACCCGTCTGTCAACCCAAAATGTGGATGATCTAACCTTCATTAAAATGAACCATGCATGGGTTTCCAAGGATTTTGTCCCACCTTCCCTTGATGACACATAGGTTGCCAGAAAAATGGCTTGCTTTGGTCCTCCTCCTATTCCGCGAACTTGACTTATTTCGCCTTTTGCAGCAGCTGAATGACCCACATCTACATATGCCACTTTGTAAACCTCCCTAAGTGGGCGGCCCTCCCATGGCCGGGGTCACCACCTAGCGCACAAAACCGTGCGAGTGCCGTTGTCCTGGACAGTTGGGTAGGCCGACTCTTGGGTGCGGGCACTGGCATAGGGTCCCTCATAGTGCAATCAAGTGTCTCTGACAGTGGTGGTGCACACCCGCCGTCAGACACACCGCCGTACTATGAGGGGCCCAGTGCCAGTACCGACGCGCACGAGTGTGCCCCCCTTGCTTGGGCAGGGCCCCAGCATTTGCAATGTTTACCTCTCCCTGCTCCTCTGCTGTTTAGTCTTTGCTGTCAAATCCTTCACTGGGACTGCCACTACAAATTGATTGAACTGAAAGATGATGGTTAAGATGTAGTTATGCCCTGTCCTGCTGGCCGGGCTCTAGCTCCAGATGATCAGTGGCTTCCATTTCTTATGGACGTTGACTCACAATTACATGCAGTGGTGGTTTATCATCAGCTTTCACAGTTTTCCTACTCACAAATGTGTGACATTCCGGCGCACATTTCAAAATGTGCCCTCTCATGCCAATCAAATAGAATCGCCTACGGCCTGTGGCTTCTGTCTTTTGCACTCCAAAGTTACGTGACAGATCATGATAGCCAGTGAGCACCATGTTTACATCGCTCCCTGTGATAAAAATTGGATTGAGATGAGTAACAGTGATGGAATCAATGGAAGTGCGATACAGCAAGACTTTATTCACAAAAAAATGTTTTCACTGTCTCAACACACAAATTAATTGAGGGTCAGCATCGCCTATGAGAATTGTGACGGAAGTTTTTCCCGTGAATAATAATTCCTAGATTTCTGCAATCAATAGCCTTTATGTCACTAATTGTATGCATCTCATTTCCTATTGCGGAGAGGCTGGACTGTATTACTGAGACAGAAATGTATATGAAGATTTAAAAATAACACCAAAAGTATATAGTTGTGTATGCCTCAAATGCATTTCCTTTTTTCCACTTTTCAGATTGCTGTGTAATCCATACTGAGAACACGGAGATTTTACATGTTTAAACTATGCTATATATACCTGCTATCCAGTGATAAAGTACCCTTTCTCAACTTTTTACAATCTGGTCAAATCCATACTGGGCCTGAGAACATCTGAGTCTGCCTCCTGATCTATAGACATTTATTTTTAATGTGTAAACTAGGCTACATATATGCGTGTTATCCGGTGAAACTGTACCCTTTATCAACTTTCTACAATGTTGTTGAATCCATACTGGGCCTGAGAATGCCTGCCGAGCTGTTAAGCAAGCTACAGCACCTGTGGTTTGGACACGTAATTTTTTTCAGGAATGACGGTTAGGCCTAACTCCGGAATTGCGGTTGACTTGAACTTACTGGGAACTCATCGTTCGCGGGGAATAATCTGAATCCCAGATCCCCATCACTAACGGAGTTCAGCAGGTTATCTGCACCTGTAAGCGACAAAAGCTGGTCCTTTCAGTGTAGCGTGCATGCAGCCCCGGACATGTACTGGAATGCTAGACGTGTTATTGCTCGATCTCACGTGCCACAGCCTCTCGTATCCCTCTAGTAAGCTTGACGCGTACCGCGGGGCCATGCCGGAGTCTCGGACATTAACGGAATAAAGCTGAGAAATCGCTAGCACAACTACAAATGGACATACCACACCACACACAGAATCGACAAAGCTTGCAATCTGTCCATCTTTTCTGTAGCTTGCATGGTAGTGGTTTCCCGGGTGCTGTCCAATTAAGCCACAGGCTCCACTCCTGGTGGTGCCCTTTTGGACATTCCTTTAAGGTTCAGCTTTGCAATCATACTGCCCCCGGAAACCAAAAACTTTGCCTTCAGGGACGCTGTTTGGAGGTTCGTGGGAATAACGCCGCCCGATCAGCAGTCGGCATATGGGTCGCCCTCCCAGGGCTGTGGGGTACTCGGTACCGGGCCGGTGTCAGTGGGATGTGTCACAGCAGCGGTGACCCGGACGGTGGTCCTGGGCGCCCATGTAAATGGCGTGGTATAATGGTAAAGAGTTTATATAGATAGTTTGACGCCACCTGTGGTGTTCGGCAACATAGATGTTAGGCCGACGCTGCATGCAGATCCTCTGGGACTGATGGTGTTGTGCAGCAAAGATGGTGAAGCTCCCCACAGGTGGAGCTGGAGTCCCAGGGAAGTGTAGATGTAGTGATGGGGGAAAAGCACAGGCGGTGTAGGTGCTGGTACCCAGATGTAGCGGTGCTGGAATAACTGTAGGACACCAGAGCGTGCAGTTCCAAAGCTTTACTCACAGTCTGCAGGTTACACAGATGCCTGCCTCCGTGCTGTGTCCTCCGGGTCAGGACCTCCGCCAACCTCCGGGACCAGAATGGAAAGCTCCCTTCCAACACTCCGCCAACAAGTACCTTCCTAAACGTCTCCTTTCTACCGCTTGTGGGGGAAGCACTCACAGGACCGTGGTTCACTGAAACGCCTCCTGTCTAACAGATGTTCCTCAGACTTTACTTGTATGGCAGACAGCTGTAGCCTTTTCCTTCTACCTTGCACATGTCGATGCTGGGGCCTCCGAGCTTTAGTTGGGTACAGAGCATTTATAGCTGCTACTTCCCCCGGTTTCTGCTTCAGGAACGTCAGTGTCCCTACAAACTCGGAGACCGGAATCCGGACCATGCGCTCCAGCTAGGAGTCAGCCTTAACTCTGCTCATCCTCCAGCTCCCCTTCTGACGCCCACACAATTCCCCTTCCCTGCACAGAGTGCCCTAACTTACCTCCTCCCGACCACAGAGTGCAGCTCCTCACCAGTCAGGTTCAGAGGTCTCCCTGCTGGCCTGGAGTGGGAAATGTGTTGTGTGTTGGTTTCACTGCTAGAGAGATCCTTCGTTGCTCCCAAGCTTGACAACACACTCCCTAGGAGGAAGGCAATGCCACAGTGGCGACCGTACTCTTGGGGACGCCACAAGTGCACTGAGGCCCAGCCACTGCTGGATGATGCTGCTGGTACATTGACCCAGACCACTACATTCCCCTCGCACTCTACACAGCCAGAATCTGACCCAGAGGAAACTCAGGTTCCCCTTCCCGCATACTATACCACCTTACACGGTGACAAAGAGTAAGGTGCAGATGAAAGTGCAGGTTCCTTGAGCAGGTGGGGGGGCATACTCATGGGCGAAGGCATTGGCACAGGGCACCGCATAGTACGCAAAAGTGTCTCTGCCGTTGGGAGGGCCTAAACAGACAAGTGCAGTGAGATGGAAGATGGGGACGACAAGGAGTTCAGAGTAGTGCAGGGATTCCCTAGCAAGGAGACTTATGTAATTGTTTTCAATGTTGGGACAGCAATTTCTGGGGAGCACTATACTCTGGTGAATGATATATGGGGCCCACCATACACTGGAGCATTCCAAAGGTGGACATCAGACACTGGAGCAGCATTTACAGGGCCCATTATACACTAGAGCAGTAGAAATGGGGCCCATTATATATGGAGCATTATTTGGGCCCATAAGACAGTGGAGCTTCATCCATTGGGACCAACATATACTGTAGCATTATGTGGAGCTCATCATATACGGTTTGAAACATTATATGGGAATAATGATTCCGTATGGAGAAATATATGGGCCTCATTACTCTGTATAGCGCACTAAGCGCTGGCCATAATACTGTATGGAGTTATATACTGTCCGTTTTTGGAGGTATTGGAGAATTTAAAATGGATATCAGTCATGAGATGTAAGAAGTGAAGTATTTTTCATTGTACTATACTGCTATTTCTCTGCCGTATCGGAGCATCATGAGTTGTGGTATGTGTTAAAGGGGCGCTCTTTGGCCCTGGGCCCACGAAAACCTGGAGCCAGCCCTCCCCCCCACAACTGTAGCCAAATAACCCCCATTTTTCAGTGCGTAACTAGTATTATGAAGTTAATTAAGGTTGACAAGCTTCAGTAACAAGAATTCATGCTTTTGGCTTTCAAATGGGCACGGTTGGTGTGTTTCCTGTCCTCCTCTCATTGCCGACTTTAATTCTTCATTGACTTACATTGGGTTTCGTGTTTCGGGACGACCCCGACTTTTCCCTATAGTGTTTCATGAAACGAAACTCGACCCTAAAAAAACAAAAGTCGCTCAACACTATTCGTGACGCCACCTGTGGTGTTCGGCAAGGGAGATGTTAAGCCAATGCTGCATGCAGATCCTCTGGGACTGGTGGTATGGTGCAGCAAAGATGTTATAGCTCCCCACAGGTGAAGCTGTAGTCCCAGGGCAGGGTAGATAAACTATGCGGGAATGGTGCAGTGGTAGGCACAGGGATGTAGCAATGCCAGGTGTGTTGGCGCAGGAATGAGTGGAGGACACCAGGGCATGTAGTTCCAAAGCTTTACTCACAGTCTGCTGTACAAACAGGTGCCTGCCTCCGTGCCGTGTCCTCCAGGTCAGGGACTCCGTCAACCTCCAGGCCAGATGGAATACTCCTTTCCAACACTCCACCAACATGTGTCTTTCTGAACGTCTCCTCTTATAGCGCCTATAAATGAAGTACTCCCAGTATTGAGTTACACTGGAGTTCCTCCTGTCCGATGTTCTTATGAACTCTACTTGTACGGCAGACAGCTGTAGCCTGCTTCGGGGACTCCTTGCTACCTAGTCCCTGCTCACTCCTCTGATGCTGTTGTGCCCCCAAGTCTTGTGTGGGAATAAAGTGGTGACAACTTCTATTCCTCCGGTGTCTGCTGCAGGACCATTAGTACCGATACAACCTCGGGGACCTGGCCCCGGCCTTGCGCTTAGAACTTCTAGGAAGGGTTCTCCTCTAACCCACGTCCTCTGTTCTCTTTTACGCCTCACATTCCATACTAATCCTTTCTTTCTATGGAAAATCAGGTTTTCTTTCTATGTCCCTTTCTTGTGCCAGCAAACGCAG
The DNA here is from genome assembly GCF_039654945.1 of Dendrobates tinctorius. Lineage (NCBI taxonomy): Eukaryota > Metazoa > Chordata > Amphibia > Anura > Dendrobatidae > Dendrobates > Dendrobates tinctorius. The sequence goes on along the minus strand of NW_027361716.1, from coordinate 26,100,974 downwards.
GTCACTGTGGCCTGCTGCAGCACTTCCTTCCTCCATCTCTCTCCCGGGGATCTTCTCTGTCTCACTATCTGTCCTTCGGCATCCTCACTCACTGACTGACTCCACCACTGAATGACTGAATGACTAAATCCTAAACTTTTCCCGCTCTTTTAATGTAAACTCAACTCCACCCACCTCCCAACACATTTCGTGTTCCAAGCAGGGAGCCACCAATGGGTGCTTTGCTATACTCTAAGCAGGGAGCCGCCAAAGGTGCTTTGCTACACTACTTTGTGGTGTGGGGGTGCAGGTGTTGGAGCATGGTCAGGAGCCTCCACCTTACCTGGATGGTGGGGTACCACACCTCAGGAGGAGGTGCAGTACCTCTGTGGCGACTGAGCCTCAGGGGCGCCACATAGCCCCCGTTAAACACAGCACGTCCGCGGGCTGCAAGGAAAACAAAGTTGACAATACAGGAACATACAAAATTTTTATATTGCATAATGAACATGTCTTATACTAAACTTCCCAATGTGGGAGGCACTGTTTCTTGAACGTTACAAACAATTTAACTGTCTATCTATACTTAAAGTTATGCTACCTAATTTAAAGTGCTATGGAAGCAAATTCACTATCAGCTTGAGTAACACATTTTCTAGCAGCACATTTCTTTTCTGTTATCTTTCACATTTTCTACTCTCTTCTTTTTCTTTTGTCTTAGGAGTGACAACCGCTATTGCCTGGTTCGTCATCTGCATATTTTTATTCAATTCTCACATCTTTATTCAAACATTATAAAACATTCACTGTATATCTTTCTCAATTAAACCCTATAAAATCTGTCATTAATAATTTCACTACACACTATCACTTTCTAGCTTCCTGTTCAAAAATACTAAGCATTATTAGTAAGTGCAAAGAGTAGACACTGGACCGGCCATCATGTCTGGAAATGTCCCTATAACGAGGTAGTCTTTTTTTTTTTTTTTTCCAAGGAGAGGTTCCTATGTAAAACCAAGAGAAAGTACCTAAAGAGGTGCAAACTATGTACATTGGCAGTTCTGGATCACTCACCATCCATGATCTCCACAGTTCAAGTGTAAAGGCTGCTTATCAAACTAGGCAACAACTGGATCAAATGGGATAAACAAGAAAAAAACAAAAACATGATAGCCAAAATAGAAAAACAGGCACAAAGGTGCAAATACCCTCCTGGGTAACAAAAGTTAGTTTAAATCAACATTATGGCTAGTTATCCCCTCCTGGGGTTCTGGAAGCTGGTTGCTTGGGCTGCTTCCAGGGGAGATGCTCTGGGTGTCCACTAGATGCAATGGCAGTGGTTGGAGTTGCTGCCTGAGGTACAGCTGGGGTAGGCATAAACACAGTCTTTGTAATTACTGTGGGAGGAGGAACAGCAGGCTTCTCCTGCCTGTGGGCCGCGACGAAATCCTCCGGGTTGCAGTGTATGTTTAGAGCGTACCATCCCCTTAGCCCCTCATGCCGGGTGAAAGTCACGTAATCCCCTGGTTGCAGGTCTCTAGCAGGATGCCCCTTCTTCAGGTGTGACTCCACGTCCCTTCGGTTGAAAAAGAGGTCGGAGATGCGTTTGGGGTCCGAGATGAAACCGAACCCCCGCTTGTGGTTCACATTGAGAACCTGGCCCCATACTGCTGAGTATAGTGACCATAGTGACCAGCACAGGCTTTCTCCTTGCGGTCCAGATCAGGGCCCAGCACAGCCGACCTCCGCTGCTCTCTCTCCCGCTGCTCTGCTGCCAGCTGCTGGATGGTTTCCTGACAAAAGGCCCTCGTCTCTTCTTCCTCTTCCCGGGACCTACCCCTGCCCACCATGGACCGTGGCACCACTGTTAGGGGTTCCGGTGTTTCCCCCTGGGGACCGATATCCCGGTCCCAAACCAAGTCCAGCACCACCTGTCCGGCCGCTGTAGCCGGCGGGCACCCAGTGGCTTCCCCAACTTCAGGGGCGACAGGCGTACCTGGCACCTCCTGGCGGTGCGGTCTCGGCTCCGGTGCAGGCACGGTGCGGGTTCTGGGGGCAGCGGTGGTAGTTGTGGCTGCCCGGTAGATACCGGAGATGGTGATGGAACAGATGGCGGCTCCAGGTCCGCAGGGGTGGACCTGGAGCCGCGTCAGGTCCAGGCGGGAGCTCCTCTTCCTCCGCTTCGGCTCCCAGGGCCTCATACAACTCCTCTGGACAGGCCTCACTCTGCGGCTGTGACGGCAGGGAAGGGGACGATAGATGCCGACGGTGGTATGACAGCGGCCGCAGGCTCCACAGAGTCTGCCTGGAGGAGATCCGGTGCAGCAGCGACGGGTACCGGTGACTGGAGTACCGCTGGTGTAGGACCCTCCTGGGCGTACTGCCAGTTCATTCTCCATAACGCCTCCTGCCTCAGCTGCAGATGGTGTGTTAGCCGGGTAATCTCTTCCTCCAACTCCCGGCGGCTCACTCCGGAAGCGGGGTCGGAGCCCCCAGCCACCGCGCTGGGGAGATTCAGCTCAACCTCCTCGCGCTCTGCAGGCCTCCTCCCTTCTCCTTCCAATATGGCGTTCTGGCATTCTTCTTCCTGCCTGGGCTCTTTTCCCGCCACTGGTTTCCGCTCCTCCTTCTGGGGGCGGCATCTTCTTCCAACTCCTCCATACCAGGCAAGTATACAAAACCCTCGGGGGGTGGGCCATGTTGCTGTCGCATAGAAGTTCAGGCAGGGGAGGTCCAGGACAGTTTGCGTTCTTTTCTTAGGACCACCCATGTTGTCACGCCCTTCTTCACCGCACCGGTGGCCATTTTTAGCGTTCATTTTACAGTCTATTAAATTGGGTCTTCTGCACATTTTCAAAAGATTTGAGTCTTAGGAACACAGAACCCGACGGCATCGGGTCTCGTCATCCTGTTCGTGACGCCAAGTTGGGTCGCACTCCCAGGGCTGTGGGGTACTCGGTACCGGGCCGGTAACTCAGGGGGAAGGTGTCACAGCAGCGGTGACCCGGTCCGTGGCCCTGGGCGCCCAAGTAAAAGGGAGATTGAATGATGGAATAAAGTTGAATGGTTCGTGACGCCACCTGTGGTGTTCGGCAAAGGAGATGTTAAGCCGATGCTGCATGCAGATCCTCTGGAACTGGTGGTATGGTGCAGCAAAGATGTTATAGCTCCCCACAGGTGAAGCTGTAGTCCCAGGGCAGGGTAGATAAACGTTGCGGGAATGGTGCAGTGGTAAGCACAGGGATGTAGCGGTGCCAGATGTGTTGGCGCAGGAATGAGTGGAAGACACCAGGGAATGTAATTCCAAAGCTTTACTCACAGTCTGTTGTACAAACAGGTGCCTGCCTCCATGCCGTGTCCTCCGGGTCAGGGACTCAGTCAACCTCCAGGCCAGATGGAATACTCCTTTCCAACACTCCGCCAACATGTGCCTTTCTGAACGTCTCCTCTTATAGTGCCTATAAATGACATACTCCCAGTACTGAGTTACACTGGAGTTCCTCCTGTCCGATGTTCTTATGAACTCTACTTGTACGGCAGACAGCTGAAGCCTACTTCGGGGACTCCTTGCTACCTAGTCCCTGCTCACTCCTCTGATGCTGTTGTGCCCCCAAGTCTTGTGTGGGAATAAAGTGGTGACAACTTCTATTCCTCCGGTGTCTGCTACAGGACCATTAGTATCCATACAACCTCGGGGACCGGGCCCCGGCCTTGTGCTTAGAACTTCTAGGAAGGGTTCTCCTCTAACCCACATCCTCTGTTCTTTTTTACTCCTCACATTCCGTACTAATCCTTTCTTTCTATGGAAAATCAGGTTTTCTTTCTATGTCTCTTTCTTGTGCCAGCAAACCCAGGTCACTGTGGCCTGCTGCAGCACTTTCTTCCTCCATCCCTCTCCCGGGGATCTTCTCTGTCTCACTCTCTGTCCTTCTGCATCCTCACTCACTGACTGTCTCCATCACTGAATGACTGAATGACTGAATGACTAAATCCTAAACTCTTCCCGCTCTTTTAATGTAAACTCAACTCCATCGACCTCCCAGCACGTTTCATGTTCCAAGTAGGGAGCAACCATGGGTGCTTTGCTATACTCCAAGCAGGGAGCCACTGAAGGTGCTTTGCTACACTACTTTGTGGTGTGGGGGTGCAGGTGTTGGAGCGTGGTCAGGAGCCTCCACCTTACCTGGATGGTGGGGTACCACACCTCAGGAGGAGGTGCAGTACCTCTGTGGTGACTGAGCCTCAGGGGGCGCCACACATGTCTTCCTGCCAGGTTGAGTCAGTTACTATATCATCCACCACCTCATCTTACACTTCCACACCCTGGTCCTCCTCCTCACTGTCTGGCAATTGTCTCTCATCATCGTCTACTCCTTGTGACCATGGCTGGTCAAATATTTGTGTATCGCTACATGGAATCTCATCTTGCCCCACTTCAAGTGGACCAGGTGAGACACACGAGTCTATAAATGGAAAACTGAAAAGCTCTTTGGAGTGTCCGAGTGTCGAATCAGTTGTCTCAGGGCACTCAGCATGCTGGGAGGAAGGAGGATCAGGGTGAGGAATATGTGGTCCAGATTCACGGCTACTCAAACCTGACCGTGTGGAAGACAGGGTGCTGGTGGTGGATAAGTAACAGCTATCCAACCAACAAACTTTTCACACTGCTCTGTCTTCAATAGTGCTGTCTTGCGGCGGTCACCTAGGACTTCGGATACTAAGGTCCAGCGAGAAGATGTGGGTGTTTTTGGTGGCCCAATTTCAGCTTGCTCACAGCCTCGGCATGCACCGTCACCATCACGTCCACTTCCCTGCCCCTGGCCAAGTGCCTTGCCCATTGTAAATGGACTAGAATATTATACACGTTCACTACAAATGGCTGAATTGGGAGCAAACATGTATGTGATACGCGTGCGGGAAAACCACACTTTAAACTATCTGGACTGTAGTTAAAAATGTTTTTTTGGTTATCAAATTAGTGTCAATAAGTATGGTAACAGACTGCAAAGACACTAGAATATGCAGGCCTAAAATAGCCAAATTTTTTCACAGATAGATGAGGTCTGGCACGGAGATATCACACTGCCAAATATGTGGCCTATTTATTTATTTTTTTTTTAAATAAAGCAAAATAGTGCTGTATATAACTAGAGTGACAGACAGGAAAACACTGGAATGCTGGTCTAAAATGGCCAAACTTTGAGCACGCAGATGTATGAGGACTGGCAAGGAGATACCACACAGCTAAATGTGGGGCCTGTTTTGTTTTAAAAATGCAATATAGTGCTCTATATAACTAGAGTGACAGACAGCAAAACAAATGGAATTTAGCCCTAAAATGCCCAAATTTTTATCACATGGATGTATGAGGCGTGTCACAGATATACCACACTGCCAAATATGTCGCCTGTTTTTTTTTAGAAAAGCAAAATACTGCTGTATATAACTAGCCCCCCTTGGGCATTTTTATGCTGGAATTCATCTGATTCCATCTTTTAGCCTCACCGTCGCAGTCTGTCTGTTTTTTATGTAGGATGTGTTCAATAAAGATACTTAAATATTAACTCTTTTTTGGACTCTGAGACTGCTTTCTGTCCTCCTGTGTGTTTGCTATGCTTAATGCAGTTGTCTAAGTATTTGTCCTGACTGTGGGTATTGATTTTTGTAATTTCTATCTTGACATCTATGACACCCACTATGTTCATCATAAATTTTGTTTATATTTGTGTTGCTGTGTTATGCACAGGTGTTTCTTCTGATGAAATGGACTATCGGGCCAAAGAATAAGTATGGGAAAAAGTATGGGAAACCAGGGGAAGAGTCTTGAGGAGATCATTTGCATATTCCCAGTGCCTTCTGGGATAAGTGAAGAGTCTCCGCGAGCTCAACGATCACTGGGTTTTGGCCGTTGCAGCTGAAAAGAGGAAATCGGAGAAACCAGGGGAAGAGTCTTGAGGAGATCATTTGCATATTCCCAGTGCCTTCTGGGATAAGTGAAGAGTCTCCGCGAGCTCAACGATCACTGGGTTTTGGCCGTTGCAGCTGAAAAGAGGAAATCGGAGAAACCAGGGGAAGAGTCTTGAGGAGATCATTTGCATATTCCCAGTGCCTTCTGGGATAAGTGAAGAGTCTCCGCAAGCTCAACGATCACTGGGTTTTGGCCGTTGCAGCTGAAAAGAGGAAATCGGAGAAACCAGGGGAAGAGTCTTGAGGAGATCATTTGCATATTCCCAGTGCCTTCTGGGATAAGTGAAGAGTCTCCGCGAGCTCAACGATCACTGGGTTTTGGCCGTTGCAGCTGAAAAGAGGAAATCGGAGAAACCAGGGGAAGAGTCTTGAGGAGATCATTTGCATATTCCCAGTGCCTTCTGGGATAAGTGAAGAGTCTCTGCGAGCTCAACGATCACTGGGTTTTGGCCGTTGCAGCTGAAAAGAGGAAATCGGAGAAACCAGGGGAAGAGTCTTGAGGAGATCATTTGCATATTCCCAGTGCCTTCTGGGATAAGTGAAGAGTCTCCGCGAGCTCAACGATCACTGGGTTTTGGCCGTTGCAGCTGAAAAGAGGAAATCGGAGAAAATTTTGGCTCATCTTTCATCTTTTTAAGAAATCTCAAGATGGAAGAGGCCAGGAGCCATTTGGTGAGCTGCATTTCTTGCTACATGTTCACAGATTTACCAGTGGAAAAGCCAAACTTCACATGCCACAAATGCAAGCTTGTGACCCTGTTGGAGGAAAAGTTGCAAAATCTCGAAGAGAGGTTAGCTACGTTGAAGATCATTAAGGAAGGTGAAGAGTTCTTGGACAGAGCAGAATTATCTCTTCATGTTACAGAAAGAGAAGAAATTCGAAGTGCACCTGAAGAAACAGAGGATTGGAGACATGTGACCCAGAGAAGCAGGAGGATCAGGAGGCAGTCAGCACCCATACTGCTCAGAAACCAGTACCAGGCTCTCACGCAGGAAAACGATGAAGAAATACATCAGGATAAGACTTTGCCAACAAACAGCAACCTTGTACGCCTTCAGAGTCCTCCTGGATGGAGAAAGAAAAATGTTGTGAAGAAGAAACGGAGAGTGGTGGTCATGGGGGATTCCCTGTTGAGAGGAACAGAGGCCGCTATCTGCAGACCGGATATAACTTCAAGAGAAATGTGCTGTCTTCCAGGTGCAAAAATTAAAGATGTGTCTGACAGGATATCAGGACTCTTCAGACCTACAGATGACTACCCATTCCTGCTACTACATGTGGGGACAAATGACACCGCAAGAAACGACCTGGAAACCATCTGCAGAGACTTTGAAGACTTAGGCAAGAAAGTGAAAGAACTGGGAGCGCAGGTGGTCTTCTCTTCCATCCTCCCAGTGGATGGCCATGGAACAAGGAGGTGGAATAAGATTCTGCAGGTGAACAACTGGCTACATTGTTACATTTCCTTTCTGAGAGAAAACAGATGCAAAATAGGAATTTAAAAGTTCAGCCTTCTCAACATCCTGTCTTACCATTTCATCATTTTCATCCTGTAAAAATCCTATAGCATCTTTGACTTTTCTTTTACTTTTGACATATCCCCAAAATCCTTTATTATTGCTTTTGACATCTCTTGCAAGCCTCAATTCATTTTCAGCTTTAGCTAATCTGATTTGTGCCCTGCAGGTTCTGCAGACAGCATTATATTCTTCTTTAGATATGCCTCCCTCTTTCCATTTTATAAACATTTTTTTCTTCCTTTTTAGCATGTGCTTAAGTTCTGTGTTCATCCATCCTGGTTTCCTTAACTGCTTCCTATTCTTCCCTCTTTTCGGAATTGTTAACAACTGTGCTTTGAGAATTTCATTTTTCAAGATTTCCCATCCTTCCTGGACATTTTTGTCTTTAAGGATATCCAGCCATTGGATCCCTCCAATTCTCTTTCTGAATCCCTTAAAATCTGCCTTTCTGAAATCTAACCTTGACGTCTGAGTCTTCACAGGTCTTCCGCCTCTAGTTATCCAAAATTCTAAAATAGCATGGTCGCTACCTCCTAGGGTCCCAGCCACTTTTACCTCCTCAACCATTTCCTCCCTGTTTATAAGGATTAGATCCAAGGTAGCAGTTCCCCTTGTTTTCTCCCTTACCTTTTGGAAGATAAAGTTGTCAGCAAGAGAGGATAAGAATTTCCTTGACCTGTTAGTTTTGCCTGAGAGAGATTCCCAACAAATGTCTGGATAGTTGAAATCTCCCATGACAACTATGTCATATTTTTTGGAGAACTTGGCCATTTGATGCATAAAGAGTTCATCCATAGCTTCAGCTTGCACAGGCGGCCTGTAGTAAATGCCTACAATGGTGTCCTTTCCATTGTTCTGTCCTTGTATTCTTACCCAAACAGTTTCCACAGAACTCCCAGTCTCTGAAGCTTCAATCTCTGTGCAGATATACGCGTTTCTAACATACAATGCGACACCTCCTCCTCGTTTATCAAGTCTGTTTCTTGCAAATAAATTGTATCCTTCTAGTCTTGTATTCCAATCATGTGTATTGTCCCACCAAGTTTCAGTGATTCCAATGACATCATATTTCTTTTCCTGTGTTAGTAGTTCCAATTCTCCTTGTTTGTTGCCCATGCTTTGTGCATTAGTATAGAAACATTTTAGTTTGTGATTGGTTTCTCTTTCTCCAATATTTTTATTAATTAGATTCTTTCGTCTTTGTTCTTCCTTTCCACTTCTAATAGCAGAGTTCTCAATAGCATTTGTCAGGTGTATGGCTTTTTCTGGTCTTTTGCTTCCCTTCCCATGTTGTTCTAGTTTAAAGCTCTCCTTACAAGTGTAGCAAGGCGACTTCCAAATACATGTTTACCAGTCTTCGTAAGGTGCACCCCATATCTAGCAAGTAGTCCATCGTATAAGTAGTTCACTCCGTGATCCAGAAATCCAAATCGTTGCTGACGGCACCATCGACGTAGCCAGTTGTTCACCTGCAGAATCTTATTCCACCTCCTTGTTCCATGGCCATCCACTGGGAGGATGGAAGAGAAGACCACCTGCGCTCCCAGTTCTTTCACTTTCTTACCTAAGTCTTCAAAGTCTCTGCAGATGGTTTCCAGGTCGTTTCTTGCAGTGTCATTTGTCCCCACATGTAGTAGCAGGAATGGGTAGTCATCTGTAGGTCTGAAGAGTCCTGATATCCTGTCAGACACATCTTTAATTTTTGCACCTGGAAGACAACACATTTCTCTTGAAGTTATATCCGGTCTGCAGATAGCGGCCTCAGTTCCTCTCAACAGGGAATCCCCCATGACCACCACTCTCCGTTTCTTCTTCACAACATTTTTCTTTCTCCATCCAGGAGGACTCTGAAGGCGTACAAGGTTGCTGCTTGTTGGCAAAGTCTTATCCTGATGTATTTCTTCATTGTTTTCCTGCGTGAGAGCCTGGTACTGGTTTCTGAGCAGTATGGGTGCTGACTGCCTCCTGATCCTCCTGCTTCTCTGGGTCACATGTCTCCATTCCTCTGTTTCTTCAGGTGCACTTCGAATTTCTTCTCTTTCTGTAACATGAAGAGATAATTCTGCTCTGTCCAAGAACTCTTCACCTTCCTTAATGATCTTCAACGTAGCTAACCTCTCTTCGAGATTTTGCAACTTTTCCTCCAACAGGGACACAAGCTTGCATTTGTGGCATGTGAAGTTTGGCTTTTCCACTGGTAAGTCTGTGAACATGTAGCAAGAAATGCAGCTCACCAAAAGGCTCCTGGCCTCTTCCATCTTGAGATTTCTTAAAAACGATGAAAGATGAGCCCAAATTTTTCCGATTTCCTCTTTTCAGCTGCAACGGCCAAAACCCAGTGATCGTTGAGCTCGCGGAGACTCTTCACTTATCCCAGAAGGCACTGGGAATATGCAAATGATCTCCTCAAGACTCTTCCCCTGGTTTTCCGATTTCCTCTTTTCAGCTGCAACGGCCAAAACCCAGTGATCGTTGAGCTCGCGGAGACTCTTCACTTATCCCAGAAGGCACTGGGAATATGCAAATGATCTCCTGAAGACTCTTCCCCTGGTTTTCCTTTTTCCTCTTTTCAGCTGCAACGGCCAAAACCCAGTGATCGTTGAGCTCGCGGAGACTCTTCACTTATCCCAGAAGGCACTGGGAATATGCAAATGATCTCCTCAAGACTCTTCCCCTGGTTTTCCGATTTCCTCTTTTCAGCTGCAACGGCCAAAACCCAGTGATCGTTGAGCTCGCGGAGACTCTTCACTTATCCCAGAAGGCACTGGGAATATGCAAATGATCTCCTCAAGACTCTTCCCCTGGTTTCTCCGATTTCCTCTTTTCAGCTGCAACGGCCAAAACCCAGTGATCGTTGAGCTCGCGGAGACTCTTCACTTATCCCAGAAGGCACTGGGAATATGCAAATGATCTCCTCAAGACTCTTCCCCTGGTTTTCCTTTTTCCTCTTTTCAGCTGCAACGGCCAAAACCCAGTGATCGTTGAGCTCGCGGAGACTCTTCACTTATCCCAGAAGGCACTGGGAATATGCAAATGATCTCCTCAAGACTCTTCCCCTCACTGTCCTATTAAGGGAATAGAAGAATCCAGGATATCTATAAACAGAAAGATAGTGAGGAAACACTTAGCTAACCTAAATGTATTCAAGTCTCCAGGTCCAGATGAATTACACCCCAGAGTACTGAAGGAGATAGCAGAAGAAATTTTTGAACCCCTCTCCATAATCTTTGAAAATTCTTGGAGAACAGGAGAAGTGCCAGAAGACTGGAGAAGAGCAAATGTTGTTCCTATCTTCAAAAAGGGGAAGAAGGTGGACCCAGGCAACTATAGGCCGGTGAGTCTGACTTCTATACCAGGAAAGATCTTTGAACAAATTATTAAACAACATGTATGTCAATACCTGGATAAGAATGAAGTGATTAAACAGAGTCAGCATGGGTTTGTAACTAATAAGTCATGTCAGACTAATTTAATTTCCTTCTATGATGGTATTACTGATTGGGTGGATCAAGGAAATGCTGTAGATATAGTATATCTTGACTTCAGCAAAGCATTTGACAAAGTCTCTCATACAATCCTTATTGAAAAAATGACTAAGTATGGAATGGACAAGGCAACTGTTAGGTGGATTCATAACTGGCTTAGTGAAAAATATATAAATTATAAAATTTTATAACTGGCAATAAAAATGAAAAAAGCATATATAGAATGGGAGGAATAGGGCTAAGTGACAGCACATGTGAAAAAGACTTGGGTATACTAATAGATCACAGACTGAATATGAGTCAACAGTGTGATGCAGCAGCAAAAAAGGCAAATGCAATTCTAGGATGTATTAACAGAAGCATACAGTCTAGATCACGTGAAGTAATTATTTCCCTCTACTCCTCTTTGGTCAGACCTCATCTGGAATATTGTGTCCAATTTTGGGCACCACATTTTAAAAAAGACATCAACAAACTGGAGCAAGTTCAGAAAAGAGCGACCAGAATGGTGACCGGTCTGCAAACCCTGTCTTATGAGGAAAGGTTGCAGGATTTGGGAATGTTTAGTTTGCAAAAGAGAAGACTGAGAGGAGACTTAATAGCTGTCTACAAATATCTAAAGGGCTGTCACATTGTAGAAGGATCAACTTTATTCTCATTTGCACAAGGAAAGACTAGAAGCAATGGGATGAAGCTGAATGGGAGGAGACACAGATTAGATATTAGAAAAAACTTTTTGACAGTTAGAGTTATCAATGAGTGGAACAGGCTGCCACGAGAAGTGGTGAGTTCTCCTTCAATGGAAGTCTTCAAACAGAGGCTGGACAGACATCTAACTGGGATGATTTAGCGAATCCTGCTTTGAGCAGGGGGTTGGACCAGATGGCCCAGGAGGTCCCTTCCAACTCTACGATTCTATGATTCTATGATTCTATGATTCTATGGCTCAACCAATTGGAACAGACTTTCGGTAGTAGTGGTGCTGGTACACAGTGCGCTGGTGGCTTTGGGAGCGAAGACAAATTATTGGCTATTAAAAATGCAGTGATTAAACGGTCTAAATTGTGGTGGAATAAGAGCTTTTTGGAGAAATACATCACAAATAAGATGATGTTGACCCGTTGAAGCGCTCGAGCAGCGGGAAACGGCCGTTGTCAGCCTTTCTTGCACTCCTTATGTCACTCCCCCGACTTGACATGTTTATGATATGTCAATAAATCAGTGAAACTTCCATCTCGATGAGTGCGACCTTTTCTCTTTGCATGGATTCCCAGGATTGACTGTTTCCAGGTCTTGCACCCGAGATTCCCAGCTGCTGGGCTTCTGTATGCCGCACATCATTTGAAGTCACACGGTAACAGCGGTGCCGTCCGCTTTTTATCTTGAGTTTTGTGACAAATAAGATGATACCCAGAGGTCTCAGGGTCAGCGTGGTTCCAACTTTTCCAGTGGCGGAGGATCAATTTATCCAAAAATGGGAGGAAGCCTGCAATGTGTGCTCTGTCACACTTATGCAGCTCCTGATTAATCTGAAAACCCACAGCATTGACGATCTTGATAAATCGATTGATGACATGCAAATAGCTGTACGGACTGATTGTTCTAAAGAGAAAATTCAAGAATTTGATAAGGATCTGGAGAAATCTCTGGATACATTGGTAGTGAAAATTCAGGAGAACCAGGCTTCAAAATATAATAGCGATCTACAGGACTATCAAAATAACAGAGTGTATCTGTGGAGGAAGAGTAATGTAAATTTATTACGAACATCATTGAGTGCTTCACTTTCCTCTTTGAGCGGACAGTCTGATATCTCCGTTTCCTCGGGTCCTTCACATCTAAGGGATCATTCATATCATCCATATAGGAGACAATATGTCCATCTATCCAACCCGGGAAAAAGGAATAATAAGGTGATTAATCTTAGTCAGTATACACTTTCTCCTTCTGATATTTCCCTGTTGGGTAAGGGTCTTTCTTTCTCACCAACCTCTGAGTTTGATACATTCACCACTGTCAAAGATTTGCACTTATTCGCTAGATCACTACTGTTGAAACATCATTTCTTTGATATTGACATCAATAATCTCTTTCCAACAAAGGAAGAACAAAAAGCCTTAAGAACGCTGGAGGAGTTGGCGGTGGGGCACGTCCATGATGGGGGTAAGATTCCCCCCTCAATTCGGCCTCATTCTACTAAGTTTCCCCCCCCGGCCTCCTGCTCTAATATAGAGCTCTTTGTTCAGGTGGTGACTCGGGAACTCCGTAGAATTCCGAAGTTCTCGAGTAATGATAATTTAACTAGGGAAAAACGTAGTAGATTAAAACATTTTCAAACTTTACCAGATGTGGTGCTGAAGCTGGCTGACAAAGGTGGTAATGTCGTTCTGTGGCCCAAAAAGCTGTACGAGGATGAAGCCTTCCGTCAGCTGAACAATAATGTATGTTACAAGAAATTAACTTACAATCCCTTGAGTGCGTATTCCTCACAATTGGAGGTTATTGTACGCAGGGCGGCACAGAACGACATTATCACCAAAGAGCTGGCTTCGGCACTACTTGTCCCTGAGCCAATGGTGGCTACTTTTTATCTGCTACCTAAAGTCCATAAGGATTTGAAGTCACCACCTGGACGCCCTATTGTGTCAGGGAGGGGTAACTTTCTAGAACATGTCAATCGTTGGATTGACTTCCACCTACAACCCCTCGTTATTACTCTTCCTTCGTATCTTAAGGAGACGGGAGATTTATTGCATAAGGCTGATGGCCTTTGCCTTGAGGTGTGAATCCCTTTTAGTTTCAGCAGATGTAGAGTCCCTTTATACAAACATTAAACACAAAGATAGCATTGCTGCGGCTCAATTTTTTCTTCAGACATCAAATCTATCCAATGGTTTGAGGGGACTCCTGCTGGAACTGTTGGAATTCACCCTCACTCACAATATTTTTGTGTTTAAGGGGTCCTTTTTCCTGCAGCTCCAGGGAACAGCCATGGGGGCGGCCTTTGCGCCGGCCTATGCTAATCTGTTCCTGGGGCTGTGGGAGAGGGACCTCTTTCTGTCAGATCGGCTGTTATCGATAGACCGCGTCCCTTTTTGGACGCGGTATATCGATGACATCCTTTTTGTCTGGCAGGGCATGGCCATCGACCTTGCGCAATTTATGGGATGTCTCAACAGTAGTGATTTAAATATCACTCTCACATTTGAGTATGATATGACCAAAATTAACTTCTTGGATGTGACTATTTGCAAGGATGACAGTGGGAATGTATTTACAGATATTTTTCGCAAACCGACCTCCACAAACACCTTGCTACATGCCTCCTCCTGTCATCCCCGACATATGGTGTCGTCAATTCCGGTGGGACAATTCTTTCTCCTTAATAGGATATGTTCTAACGATGCTGATTTTGAGAGGCGGGCGGAGGAATTAAGGATACGTTTTCATGAACGTGGCTATAGTAGGCGAGTTGTGAAGAAGGCTTACCACAGGGCGAAACACTCTATACGAAATCGTTTACTATATAACCAACATAGTGATAAATCTGAGGGCGGGAATCAGTGCAGATTTATTACGACCTTTCACCCGTATGCTGATAGGGTGCGATCTGCACTTACTAAGGCCTGGCCTATCCTGCAGGTGGATCCTGTGGTTGGTAAATTTCTCCCTAAACGTCCTTTAATCACGTTTAGGCGTGCTAGGAACTTACGGGACTTCTTAACTAAAAGTCACTATGTAGGACAGCAATCTAGGACATTTTTGGATAATTTTCCTGTTACGGGTGGCTGTACTCTGTGTGGTCGCTGTGTGGAGTGTCCCAACGTGGACAGGTGTTGTGATTTCCATAATTCGAGTGGTACAAAGAAATTTGAAATCAAGAAAAGGATCACATGTACTACTCGCTATGTAGTATATTATGCAACTTGCCCCTGTGGGCTTATCTATGTTGGGATGACGACAAGACAGTTTAAGGTTCGTGTTCGTGAACACGTCCTGGGCATTCAAGCTGCTGCTAGCCATACTGATGAGGCCACCCTAAAAATGATCTCCAGACATTTTAAAGCTGTTCATCAATGCGATAGTACCCTTCTTAGGGTTAGGGGGATTGTTGCCCTGGATATTAATATTAGGGGAGGTAATCTATCAAAACGAATGGGCCAGTTGGAATCCCGGTGGATTTGGACCTTAGGGACCATTCAACCTTTGGGATTGAATGAAAATATAAGTTTTGCGCCTTCCTATAGTCACTAGTGCACTGTGTTCTGATGTTATTCCGCATCTTGGTTTTGTTTTTAACACATTTTTATTAGTGCTTTTGTGTTTTGTTATCTAGTTACGTGTGCTGTTATATTTATCATCTTCTATCCCGGAATTACAGATATTCGTGATCAACAGGGCCTGAGATGTGCTGCTCCATCAATGGTGGTTCTTCTCCTCTTGGACCAACGGAGTATCCTGATTTATAGTGCTATATTGGACTTTCTGCTATTCGTGTCCATCATATGTATTTGTTTTTGGTGGGAGTGGCTGTTCTATGACTCATCTGCAATATGTTTCGTGGAATATTTATTATGAGGGGTGTTATACATATTAGTATTTAGTTTTAGAAAGTGATTTCGAATTATTTGGGGTATTATATGATTTTTTCGTGTCCGACATCATTTTTTTTGGCATCTAGTTTCGGACATTATGTACGCATGGGTTTGCGGTGTATACTGCTGATAGGTGCCCTGATGCTATCTTAATGCTTTCTTTATTAATATATGGTATTGTATATTTCTATAATAGGCATTTATGCACCATCGATATGTGACCTCGTTAATCCAATACTTCTTACATACAAACTTAATTGTATCGTTGTTTTTTGTAGTATTTATGTACTATTATTATTTATGCCTTCTTTATCTATATGCTCATTGTTGCTAGTATGTTGATACATCTGTGAAGTGCGCTAATTGTGCATAGTTGCATATTGATGCACCCCTATGCATTTGGGCATCTTTTTGTATATTAGTGTGATCTTGCCCTAGTTGTTTTTTTCCCCCTATTCAATGTCTTATGACATGTGTTAGAATTAAAACTATCAATATATATGTATTAGCACCTTGAGTGTTGCCCCGGATTCTTGTGGTGGGTTTACCCGATTTGGTGTCTATATGGTCACCTATATCTATGCCAGCACCTATGATGCGGCTTGCACGGCTTTCTATATATATGTGCCAGTAACCAAAATGGCCCCTTCGGTTTCTATTTGTTGCGGGCGCATGCGCTGTAGTGCCCACTGTGTCTGTTGGCCTGTGAGTCAACGGTGCGCTGGCTTCCGGATCACATGGGGCCCCGCGTGTTTCCGGTTCTTGGCGACCTGATGGAGCACGGGCCAGGGGGAGCGGCGGACGCTGTGGTGACGTCACCGCATGAGACTTCCGGAGTATCTGATTATTTAAAGCCACGGACCCTGCCCTTTGGTATGCCCCTTGAGGAAGGCACATTTTGCCGAAACGCGCGTCGGGGTAGGCGGACTGACCCTGTGCAGTATCTACCTGACTGGAGGTATGTTTGTCATGCTTATATGATGATAGTTTTGTATGTGGGCACGTTTTTACTACCATGGGCCATGTGGATATGATTTGGGGTGATGTTGCCCCACTTATAATGTAATCAACCATGTTGGGGAATGGCCAATGTAGCCTTGTAACATTTGCTCTGCCCATACCTATATACACTATGTACCATACTTAGTGACGTTCCGATTTTCTGCCTTGTGGATTCCTCTGCACTAGGATCTAGCCCCCCTTGGGCATTTTTATGCTGGAATTCATCTGATTCCATCTTTTAGCCTCACTGTCGCAGTCTGTCTGTTTTTTATGTAGGATGTGTTCAATAAAGATACTTAAAAATTAACTCTTTTTTGGACTCCGGGACTGCTTTCTGTTCTCCTGTGTGTTTGCTATGCTTAATGCAGTTGTCTAAGTATTTGTCCTGACTGTGGGTATTGATTTTTTTAATTTCTAACTTGACATCCATGATACCCACTATGTTCATCAGAAATGTTGTTTTGTATATAACTAGACAGGAAAACACTGGCATACCAGCTTAAAATGGCAAAGTTGGAGCACGCATATATATGAGGCCTAGCACAGAGATACCACACTGTCAAATATGTGGCCTGTTTTTTATTAAAAAAGCAAAATACTGCCGTATATAACTAGAGTCACAGACAGGAAAACACTGGAATACCGGCCTAAAATAGCCAAACTTGGAGCACGCAGATATATGAGGCCTAGCACGGTGATACCACACTGCCAAATATGTGGCCTGTTTTTTATTAAAAAAGCAAAACAATGCTGTATATAAAAAGAGTAACAGACAGGAGAACACTGGAATACCAGCCTAAAATGCCCAAATTTTTAGCACACAGATGTATAAGGCGTGTCACAGATATACCACACTGCCAAATATGTGGCCTGTTTTTTTTAAAAAAGCAAAATACTGCTGTATATAACTAGAGTGACAGACAGGAAAACACTGAACAACGGCCTAAAATGGCCAAACTTGGAACACTCAGATATATTGAGGCCTAGCACGGAGATACCACACTGCCAAATATGTGGCCTGTTATTTAATAAAAAGCAATATACTGCTGTTTATAACTAGAGTGACAGACAGGAAAACACTGAACAACGGCCTAAAATGCCCAAACTTGGAGAACGCAGATATATGAGGCCTGGCACGGAGATACCACACTGCCAAATATGTGGCCTGTTTTTTATTAAAAGAGCAAAATACTGCTGTATATAAATAGAGTGACAGACAGGAAAACACTGGAATACTGGCCTAAAATACCCAAATTTTTAGCACATGGATGTATGAGGTGTGTCACAGATATACCACATTGCCAAACATGTGGCCTGATTTTTTTTAAAAAAGCAAAATACTGCTGTATATAACTAGGGTGACAGACAGGAAAACACTAGAATACTGGCTTAAAATGGCCAAACTAGGAGCACTCAGATATATGAGGCCTAGCACGGAGATACAACACTGCCAAATATGTGGCCTATTTTTATTAAAAAAGCAAAATACTGCTGTATACAGTATAACTAGAGTCACAGACAGAAAAACACTGGAATACTGGCCTAAAATGATCAAACTTGGAGCACACAGATATGAGGTCTGGCACGGAGATACCACGCTGCCAAATATGTGGCCTGTTTTTTAAAAAAAATGCAAAATAATGCTGTATATAAATGTAGTCACAGACAGGAAAACACTGGAATACCGTCCTAAAATGCCCAAATTTTTAGCACACGGATGTATGAGGCGTAGCACAGAGATACCACACTGCCAAATATGTGGCCTGTTTTTTATTAAAAAAGCTAAATACTGCTGTATATAACTAGACAAAGACAGGAAAATACTGGAATACCAGCCTAAAATGGCCAAACTTGGAGCACGCATATATAAGAGGCCTAGCACGGAGATTCCACACTGCCAAATATGTGACCTTTTTTAAAAAAAATGCAAAATAGTGCTGTACATAGAGTGACAGACAGGAAAACACTGTAATACCGTCCTAAAATGCCCCAAATTTTTTTTTTTAAATCAGATTATCTTTTATTAAACAGTTTTAACTTACAAAATTGAGACAAGGCACACACTGTTTTAACATACAGATTTGAGACATACCTCTTATACACAACCCACCCCCCCATTACCAAATTATAACTAATATAACCGTGGGTCCCTTAGAATGTGACCTATAAATGTATAGTAGAAAAAAGGGAGAAACACACAAAGAAACAATTTTTAAGGGGGACAATATGAAACAAGATAAGACTTGTACAGCATAGAACTATGAACAGTCAGGCACATAGTACAAAATGAGCAATAGACATATTCATGAAACCTATTCATAAAGCAAGAGATCATATGGAACTAAGAGGCAATAAGGGGTACCATAATTAACGAAGCATAGGGAACAGATTTTCCAGCAGCAAAATTTGGTATGGCAAACCCAAGGTGTTAAGCCAATGGCTCCAGATTTTATCAAATTTTCCAATAGCTTTTCTTTTAATATATGGGTCGCCCTCCCAGGGCCGTGGGGTACTCGGTACAGGGCCGGTGTCAGCGGAAAGTGTCACAGCAGCGGTGACCCGGTCCGTGGCCCTGGGCACCCAAGTAATGGAGGGAATACTTATGGTGGAATGTAGTTAATGGAATAGTTCGTGACGCCACCTGTGGTGTTCGGCAAGAGGGATGTTAGGCCGACGCTGCAGACAGATCCTCTGGGACTGATAGTGTGGTGCAGCAGTGATGTTATAGCCCTCCACAGGCAGGGCCGTTGTCCCAGGGCAGAATAGGTGAAGTGACACTTAGATGATGTATTGTCCGGCGCAAGGGATGCAGCAGTGCCAAGCAGGCGGACGCAGGAAGTAATGGAGGACACCAGGGCATGTAGTTCCAAAGCTTTACTCACAGTCTGTAGTGCCCGCTTCTGTGCCATGTCCTCCGGGTCAGGGACTCGGTCAACCTCCAGGCAAGATAGGACGCTCCCTTCCCACACTCCGCCAACTTATGTGCCTTTTCTGAACATCTCCTCTATAGCGGCTTAAAGTGTGAAGATCTCCTAGTACTGAGTTACACTAGAGTTCCTCCTATCAGATGTTCCCAAGTACTCTACTTGTACGGCAGACAGCTGTAGTAGCCTGCTTCAGGGACTCCTTACTCCTGAGTCCTGGCTCTCTATCCGTGTTGCTGTTGTGCCCCCAAGTCTTAGATGGGAGTAGTGCATTTACAGGCCACTACTCCACCGGTGTCTGCTGCAGAACCATTAGTGTCCATACAACCTCGGGGACCGGGCCCCGGCCTTGCGCTTAGAACTTCTAGACAGGGTTCTCTCCTAACCCACGTCCTCTGTGTTCCCTTTTCTCCTACGTTCCGTACTTGTCTTTCTTTCTTATGGAAGCTCAGGTTTCAGTTCAACATCTTTCTCCTTCTTTCCTTTCCTGTGCCAGCAGACCTGGGTCACTCAGGCCTGCTGCAGCACTCCTTCCTCCATCCCTCTTCCAGGGATCTCCACTCCTCTCCGAGTGGCTTCCTCACTCACTGACTTCCTGTCAGACTGACCCACTGACTGACCTGTAATCCTAAACCTTCCTACTCTTTTATGTATCAACTCCACCCACCTCCGAGCATGTTTAGTGTTCCGAGCAGGGAACCACCAAAGGTGCTCTGCCTCTCTCTAGCAAGGAGCCGCAATGTGGTTTTGCTGAACTACTCTATTGTGTGGGGTGCGAGTGTTGGAGCGTGGTCAAGAGTTCCCACCTTACCTGGATGGTGGGGCACCACACCTTAGGAGAAGGTGCCTGTGGCGACCGAGCCTCAGGGGTGCCACATATACACTCCTTTTTCCAGCCTTATAAAACTATTGACTCTATTAATAAACTCCTCCATCGTTGGGGGTGCAGATTGCTTCCAGTGCAATAGTTTTCCGTGCTATATACAGAATTCTAGCTATACCGATCGACAGCAGGTCTTCCACAGGAATATCCGGTATAATACCCAGCACACAGACCTTTGGATCAGGGAGCAATCTTGTACCATAAACTCTTGCCAACGTATTCAGAACATTATTCCAGAACCGTCCAAGCCGAGGACACTCTCAGAACATATGCATAAGGTATGCATCAGGTAGGCTACATCAGGGACAGCATGAGTCTGAGTCACTCCTTATCGCAATTTTGTGCAAGAACACAGGTGTTTTATATTTCCTATGTATTAGATACACCTGCGATAATCTCTGGGCCTCCAATAATGAAAGACAGGGCACTGAATTCAACATATAGTCCCACTGATCATCTGAGAGCTGGCCGACATCCTCCTCCCATTTAGCTTTGGTGCAAAGGGGGTACTTATCGTGGAATGCATTGAGAAGTATTCTGTAGATGGAGGAAATCAGTCCTCTTCTGGAGCCCAAGCCCCCCACCAACATTGTCAAGGAATTAGGGTCTATACTAAGACCTCTAGTTTTGATTTGAGCTGCATACACATGCGGGAGTTGTAAAAACCTGTAGAAAAACCTATGGGGAATGTCAAATTCAGTGCGCAGTTGTTCAAACTGTTTTAATGTATTTTTAGACTGAATGTGTGCCACCGTCATCACCTCCTTAGCCTCCCAATGAGAGCACCATTCTAAAGTTTGAAATTCTAGAAAACTAGGATTATGCCACAATGGTGTGTTACACCACTCTGACATACTCACCCGGTCTCCGCTCCCACGCCGTCTCTGCATGTTCACCCGGCCTCCGCTCCCACGCCGCAGCCTCTCGCCACCCGACACCCATGGCGGTCACCTCTGGCCGCGCCTCCCTTCTGCCTCTTGTGCTCCGGCTGTGCCCTGACCCAGAAGCACCTTCGGACCAATGGCAGACCAGACGGGGCCATATCAGGCTGCTTCCCCCTGAGGGAGGCGCCTGATCGTTGTGTTACCTTGCACACTGGGCCCTGTTTCCTCCTGTGCTCTCTGCAGCCTCTCGGTTCCGTCCACGGTGTTTCCTGCAGCAGCCTTGCAGCCCTATCACCCGTGTTCCCTGCAGTACTTTCCGTCCCACTCCAGTGTTCCTGTTCCCTCCTGCTCCTGCTCTGCTCCAGTGTTCCTGTTCAGTCCTACTCCAGTCCTGTTCCTGTGTCCCTGTTCCGTCCTACTCCAGTCCTGTTCCTGTGTTCCTGTTCCATCCTACTCCAGTCCTGCCTCCGGTGTTCCTGCTCCATCCAGCTATCCACACACCTACAGTCCTACTCCAGTCCTGTTCCTGTGTTCCTGTTCCATCCTACTCCAGTCCTGTTCCTGTGTTCCTGTTCCATCCTACTCCAGTCCTGCCTCCGGTGTTCCTGCTCCATCCAGCTATCCACACTCCTACAGTCCTACTCCAGTCCTGTTCCTGTGTTCCTGTTTCATCCTACTCCAGTCCTGCCTCCGGTGTTCCTGCTCTATCCAGCTATCCACACTCCTACAGTCCTACTCCAGTCCGGTCTCCTGTGTTCCGCTCCAGCCATCTCTCCACGTTCCAGCCTTACAGTCTACACTTCAGTCCAGCACTCCTTCTCCAGTCCATCCTGAGCTGTCCCTCTCGGTACCGGCTACCGTTGTACTTGAACCCCTGGGCCTGCTCCTAACGGTCCCTGTATAGGGATCGGTTCCACCTCGCAGATCGCCCGGGGCCCCTCGGTGCCATGGTCCAGAGGGTCAACTCCTGGAGATTCCGGCTCCTGACCACCCACGCTAACATGGTGTAAACAAAGAGCAATCAGAACCACCCAACAGGTGCATTCCTCTATCCCAAACCTTATATATCATGGCCAGGGTTGGAGCTTGAGATAATTTGTTTCCCCCTCCCCGGGCGTCTACCATATACATTGGTACTCTCCAGGGGCTATTCTGAGTTGCCAGTCGCCCATTTTTCTCCAATGCACCACACTGATCCCAACCCTTCAGTTGCTGAATCTGAGCTGCCAGATAGTAGATACAAGCATTCGGGATAGCCAGCCCTTCATTTGTTTTTTCTCTTTATAGGTACTCCAGACGGATTTGAGCCTTCTTTTTTTTCCAAAGTAATTGTCTGAATAGCCTATGAGCCCTCTGAAAGCACCATGCCAAGATCCACACTGGGGAGTTGTGAAGTATATAGAGCAGTTGGGACATTAAAACCATTTTGATGAGATTTCCTCTCCCAACAACTGATAGGGCAAAAATGCCCAAATTTTTAGCACACGGATGCATGAGGTGTGTCAAAGATTTACCACACTGCCAAATATGTGGCCTGTTTTTTTTTTTTTTTTTAAATAGCAAACTACTGCTGTATATAACTAGAGTGACAGACAGGAAAACACTAGAATACTGGCCTAAAATGGCCAAACTTGGAACATTCAGATATATGAGGCCTAGTATGGAGATACTACACTGCCAAATATGTGGCCTATTTTTTATTTAAAAAGCAAAATACTGCTGTATATAACTAGAGTCACAGACAGAAAAACACTGGAATACCGGCCTAAAATGATCAAACTTGGAGCACGCAGATATGAGGTCTGGCACGGATATACCACACTGCCAAATATGTGGCCTGTTTTTTAAAAAATGCAAAATAATGCTGTATATAAATGTAGTCACAGACAGGAAAACACTGGAATACTGTCCTAAAATGCCCAAATTTTTAACACACGGATGTATGAGGCCTGGCACGGAGATACTAAACTGCCAAATATTGGCCTGTTTTTTTTAAATAAAGCAAAATACTGTTGTATATAACTAGAGTGACAGACAGGAAAAGACTGGAATGCCGGGCCTAAAATGCCCAAATTTTTAGCGCACATGGATGTATGAGGCGTGTCACAGATATACCACTTGGCCAAACATGTGACCTGATTTTTAAATGGATGACATAGGTGTTTATTGCATCTAGTGACCGTGTTACTCCAAGTGGGGATGCAGATGATTGGTTGCATTGCATGGCCCTTCTTACCATACAGATTAACTGGGGGCTGAATTTTGGTTTTGTACAGAGGGTTATCAGTTCCTCTGTATTTTATTATGCATGCCTAGCATGGTGTTGTTGGGGCGGTTATAGGAGCATTATTGTGGTCACGGATTTTGTGACGGCTTTTGTTATCACATCTGATATTTACAACATTGGATATCCCTTGTATGATCGTACGCCTTTTTACACATATGCTACAATTGCATTTCATTTCAGGTTCTAGGGCGTTGTTCTCACGCCTTTATATTCATAACAATTGTTCTGTATGTATATCATCCATTTGGAGTGCACTGTTTTCTATATATTTATGGTTATTTTGATTACATGTGGTGTGCTATTTATATAATACACTGATTTAGACCACATATTGAGTTCTATCAGGAGTGTATAGCCAAGGAGGTGTGGCTCTATTATGAGCCTTTGTTTGTGGATGTCACATGAGTGACGATTTTTAATGTTTTTAAAAACTTTGTTTGTTATTTGTGTCCAAATAAAGATTTATATGTTTTTGCCAAATCCAGTGTCGGGTGATCCCCTTGCATGACCTATACTTTTTTACTTCATTTTGTGTGCCTTGTCTATAGGTCAGGTTGGATCCCCATCCATGTCATTGGTGTCCCCTCCAAGTTTTCTTGCTCCTGATTTTTAAACAAAAATCAAAATAGTGCTGTATATGTGGCGCCCCTGAGGCTCAGTCGCCACAGAGGTACTGCACCTTCTCCTAAGGTGTGGTGCCCCACCGTCTGGGTAAGTTGGGAGCTCCTTTCCACACTCCAACACTCGCACCCCACACAACAGGGTAGTCCTGCACAACCACATTGCGGCTCAGTGCTTAGAGAGTAGCAAAGCACCTCTGGTGGTTCCCTGCTTGGAACACTGGATGTGTTGGGAGGAGGGTGGAGTTTAGATCCATATAAAAGATTGGGAAGGTTTAGAATTACAGTTCAGTCTGACGGGAAGTCAGTCTCAGATCAGTGTGACGGTAGGTCAGTCAGACAGGGAGTCTGAGGAGGAGAGACACTTGGAGAGGAGTGGGGATCCCAGGAAGAAGGGATGGAGGAATGAGTGCTGCAGCTGCCTCAGTGACCTGAGCCAGCTGGCACGGGAAAGGAAGGAAGAAAGACAGACACTGAACTGTAACCTAAGCTTCCATAAGAAAGAGAGTCAAGTACGGAACGAAGGAGTAGAGAACAGAGAGGAGACGTGGGTTGGAAGAGGAACCCTGCCTATAGGTTCTCAGCGCAAGGCCGGGGCCCGGTCCTCGAGGTTGTATGGACACTTATGGTTCTGCAGCAGACACTGGTGGAGTAGTTGGCTGTAAATGCATTACTCCCATCTAAGACTTGAAGCACAACAGCAACACAGATAGAGAGCCGGGAGTGAGGCGTCCCCGATGCAGGCTACAGCTGACTGCCGTGCAAGTAGAGTTCTATGAACATCTCTTAGGAGGCATTCCAGGGTTACTAGGTACTGGAGTGCTTCACACCACAAGGCGCATTGGCAGAGTCATTCAGGAAGGTACATGTTGGTGGAGTGTTGGAGAGGAGAGCCCTGACTTGCCTGGGAGGTTGGTTGAGTCTTTACCCCGGAGGCGGGCACCAGTGTGTACCACGAACTGTGAGGAAAGCTTTGAAACTGCAGCTCTGGTGTCCTCCATTCATTTGTGCGCTAACACCTTCAGCACCGCTACATCTGGGTACCAGCATCTATACCATCCTGCGCCTCTCCTC
This sequence comes from Dendrobates tinctorius, assembly GCF_039654945.1. NCBI lineage: Eukaryota > Metazoa > Chordata > Amphibia > Anura > Dendrobatidae > Dendrobates > Dendrobates tinctorius. Next base: position 26,075,753 of record NW_027361716.1, on the reverse strand, counting down.
ATCCATAGCACCTACACTGCCCTGGGACTACAGCTCCACCTGTGGGGAGCTACACCATCTTTGCTACACCACACCATCAGTTCCAGCGGATCTGCATGCAGTGTCGGCTTAACACCTCCCTTGCCGAACACCACAGGGGGCGTCACAAACTATTCACATAAACTACATTAAATACCACCATTGATTTGGGCGCCCAGGGCCACGGACCGGGTCACTGCCGCTGTGACACATTCCCCTGACACCGGCCCGGTACCGAGTACCCCGCTGTCCTGGAGGGCGACCCATATATAACTAGAGTGACAGACAGGAAAACATTGCAATACCGGCCTAAAATAGCCAAACTTGGAGCACGCAGATATACGAGGCCTAGCACTGAGATACGACACTGCCAAATATGTGGCCTGTATTTTTTAAAAAAATGCAAAATACAGTTGTATATAGCTAGAATGACAGACAGAAAAACACTGGAATACTGGCCCAAAATGGTCAAATTTGTAGCACGCAGATATATGAGGCCTAGGACGGAGATACCACACTGCCAAATATGTCGCCTGTTTATTTATAAAAAGCAACATAGTGCTGTTTATAAGTAGAGTAATAAACAGGAAAACACTGGAATACGTCTTAAAATGCCCAAATTTTTAGCATACAGATGTATGAGGCATGTCACAGATATACCACACTGTCAAATATGTGTTAGGGTTGTGGATCGCACTAAATATAAAATATAAAGAAGTGCAATCACAACCCGGGGTCCACCGTGCAGAGATGGTAAACTGCTGCTCGGTAATGGCGGAGTGCAAACTAAATACCAACGGGTAACCACTGACCCGGTGTATACAGGGACGAACTCTGCTACTTCACACAGTTTGCTGGCACAAAGCTAGAGCCTGTTAACTCTACAGGACTTGGCAAATGGAGCACTAGTGTAGAGTCTCAGGACTCTGCCCCCTGGACACAGGGATAGAGTCCCCCTCAACTCAATAGAGTGCGGCACCGCAAGTGCGTTGCCAGCAAAATGGAAATATTTTTAAACAAGCTTGCAAGTTGCAGAGGGCCGTTCAGGCGGACGTCGCTAATCACCCCGGATTGGACAGATATGCGCACAGGTTGCGCACGACGCTGCACAGGCGGTGGCTGTTGCTTGCCGCTGTACGATAGTGCCCCGCAGAGGGCGACACCATCGGACGCTAGTGTGTGCTGAGTACTAGGAGCACAGTGGCATGAGCATAGCCACCCATTGGCGCTGACTCTAACTCAGAATCCCTAACACAAACACAACCAGAGGGAGGGAGTCTTAATGAGTCAGTCACCAGATACATGCATCCATCATCATACACGCAACTAACAATGAGTCTATACTAGCGCATGGCTGAGCGGCCATGCGACCCTTTTATAGCAGCGTCCATCTGGGACCTTCCTGATGGTCCAATCGGAGCAGCGACGGGACCTGAGCATGTGACCTCTGAACTACAATGGGATGTTAAGCCACAGGCATGCTCAGTGGAACGAAAAAGGGACTTAGTCTCAGGAGCTGCTCGCCGCTGGCTAGTGCGGACTGCTATAGCTGAACCAGGAATGTCAACAGCAACCAACCTGACAGAACTAGCCTGACCAAGACACAGGGAACGACATCTTTGCTAAGCAGGCTCCTCTGTGGCCGGGACTGAATGGGAAACTGCAGAAGGCAAGGCTTGGGAGTCCTCCTGTGCAGAGGGAGAAACCTGACGCCTAACAATATGTGGCCTGTTTGTTTTTTTTAAAAAGGCAAAATACTGCTGTATATAACTAGAGTGACAGACAGGAAAACACTAGAATACCGGCTTAAAATGGCCAAACTTGGAGCAATCAGATAGATGAGGTCTGGCACGGAGATACCACACTGCCAAATATGCGGCCTGTTTTATTTTAAAAAAGCAAAATACTGCTGTATATAACTAGAGTCACAGACAGAAAAACACTGGAATACCAGCCTATAATGGCCAAACTTGGAGCACATGGATGCATGAGGCGTGTCAAAGATATACCTCACTGCCATATATGTGGCCTGTTTTTTTTATTAAAAAAGTAAAAGACTGCTGTATATAACTAGAGTCACAGACAGGAAAACACTGGAATACCGGCCTAAAATGGCCATACTTGGAGCACGCAGATATATGAGCCCTAGCACGAAGATACCACACTGCCAAATATGTGGCCTGTTTTTTATTAAAAAAGCAAAAAACTGCGGTATATAACTAGAGTGACAGACAGGAAAACACTGGAATACCGGCCTAAAATATCCAAACTTGGAGCAGGCAGATATATGAGGCCTAGCACGGAGATACCACACTGCCAAATATGTGGCCTGTTATTTTTGCAACTAAAGTGACAGACAGGAAAACACTGGAATACCGGCCTAATATGGCCAAACTTGGGGCATGCAGATATATGAGGCCTAGCACGGAGATACCATACTGCCAAATACGTGGCCTGTTTTTTATTAAAAAAGCAAAATAATTCTGTATATAACTGGAGTCACAGACAGTAAAACACTGGAATACCAGCCTAAAATGGCCACACTTGGAGCACGCAGATATATGAGGCCTGGCACAGATACCACACTGCCAAATATGTGGCCTGTTAATATAAAAATGCAACATAGTGCTGTGTATGAGTAGAGTAACAGACAGGAAAATACTGGAATACCGTCCTAAAATGCCCAAATTTTTAGCACACGGATGTATGAGGCGTGTCACAGATATACCACACTGACAAATATGTGGCATTTTTTTTAGAAAAGCAAAATACTGCTGTATATAACTAGAGTGACAGACAGGAAAACACTGGAAATCCGGCTTAAAATGGCCACACTTTGAGCATGCAGATATATGAGGCCTAGTACGGAGATACCACACTGCCAAATATGTGGCCTGTTTTATTTTAAAAAGCAAAAAACTGCGGTATATAACTAGAGTGACAGACAGGAAAACACTGTAATACCGGCTTTAAATGGCCAAACTTGGAGCATGCAGATATATGAGGCCTAGCACAGAGATACCACACTGCCAAATATGCGGCCTGTTTTTTTAAAAAAGGAAACTACTGCTGTATATAAGTAGAGTGACAGACATTAAAAAAACTGGAATACCGTCCTAAAATGCCCAAATATGTGGCCTGTTTTTTTTTTTAAAAAAAAACGAAAACTAATGCTGTATATAACTACAGTGAAAGATAGGAAAACACTGGAATACCGGACTAAAATGCTCAAATTTTTAGCACATGGATGTGTTATGAACGAGTCACCGTAGGAGGCAAAAACAGAAATGCTAGCTAAGTCCAGAAAACCAGAGAAGTTGGCAGCTATCGGATTGCAGACCCCTGAACCTATCAACAACAACTAGCAGTAGCCGTGAGGGGTTCCTATGGTGCCCTAGACCCCTCGATCACAGCCGGAGAACTACATAGCCTAAAGACAGAAAGGGAAATCTAAACTGCCCCAGAGCAGACCCCAAAGCAATAGGCAGCCCCCAACATATAATGACAGTGAAGCAAGAAGAAAAAACACTAACACAGAAAGAAAGATAGACTGAGCAAATGATGGTGCCCAAGCTAACTAGATAGGACAGGATAGAAAAGCTGCTGTCTGCAATCCGCCAAAAACCCTATCAAAACGAGAGCCAACAGACTGACAGGGAAAAAGGCCCTGAAGACGCTAGGCTTCAAAAAGACTATGTCAGTACTCAGGTATTTTCTGAAGACAGAGCAAAAAGACACAAAGGAATTCAGCTCACCCCAGCAGGGAATGGCAGAATGCAGAAAAGCAGGGCAAAATAAAACCAAAACACAAATGCAAAAAGCAAGGCAGAAAACTTAGCTTTTGAGGAGCAGGAATCAGACTGGTCTCCTAGAATCCCTAAGAGAAATCACCAGTGAGGCAGAAGGGCGTCGGCTGCCTTATATCCAGTCAGCAATTCCCGTCACCCAGTCATCCTCTACCAGCTCAGGTGTTTGGTAATCAGCCTCACTACCTTCCTTCACCAGAAGAGGGAGTTCATCAGACCTCAATGGTGAAGGGGAAAATGAACTCATAACAGTACCTCCCCCTTGAGGAGGGGTCACCGAACCCTCATCCATGCCACCAGGGCGATCAGGGTGAGCCCGATGAAAGGCACACACCAATCTTTTGGCATGAATATCAGAGGCAGAGACCCAGGAATTATCCTCCTGACCATAACCCTTCCACTTAGCCAAATACTGGAGTCTCCGTCTAGCCAGACGGGAATCCAGTATCTTCTCTACCTCATATTCCATGTTACCTTCAACCAATACAGGGTCCGGAAGTGCCACCCCAGGAACTACTGGTTCAACAAACCTCTTCAACAAGGACTTATGAAACACATTATGGATTTTAAATGTGACAGGAAGAGCCAACCGAAAAGAGACCGGATTAATGATCTCCAAAATCTTGTAAGGTCCAATAAATCTAGGCTTAAACTTAGGAGAAGCTACCTTCATGGCGATATTTTTTGATGATAACCAAACCATATCACCCACCTTAAACCGGGGACCAATGGTCCTATGTCGGTTGGAAAACCGCTGGGCCTATTCCTGGGAGAGAGATAACTTATCCACCACTTGGTCCCAGATCTGGTGCATTCTCTCCACCACAGTGTCAACACCTGGGCAGGCAGAAGGCTCCCCCTGCCCTGAAGAAAATCGAGGATGAAACCCAAAGTTACAAAAAAAAGGTGACATCAAAGTGGCAGAACTAGCTCTATTATTTAAAGCAAATTTGGCCAAGGGCAAAAATGAAACCCAATCATCCTGATCAGCGGAAATAAAACATCTCAAATACGACTCCAAGGTCTGGTTTGTTCTCTCCGTCTGCCCATTGGTCTGAGGGTGAAACGCAGAGGAGAAGGACAACTGAATTCCCAGCTTGGAACAGAACGTCCTCCAAAATCTAGACACAAACTGAACTCCTCTGTCAGATACAATGTTCTCACGAATCCCGTGCAAGCGAACCACCTGTTGCAAAAACAGGGGCACCAACTCAGAAGAAGATGGCAACTTAGGCAGTGGTACAAGATGAACCATCTTAGGGAACCTATCACAAATCACCCAAATAACAGTCATTCTCTGAGAGACAGGCATAACAGAGATGAAATCCATTGAAATATGGGTCCATGGCCTCCTGAGGACCGGCAAAGGCATCAACAACCCACTAGAGCGAGAACAAGGTTTAGACCGGGAGCAAGTCCCACAGGGCTGCACAAAATTCCTGACATCACGAGACAAGGCGGGCCACCAAAAAGACCGACTCACCAGATCTCTAGTACCAAAAATACCTGGATGACCAGCCAATGCAGAGCAATGAACTTCAGACATCACTCTCTTCTTCCACTGGTCAGGAACATACAACTTTCCACTGGGACAACGCTCAGGTTTGTCCTCCTGGAACTCTTCCAGAGCACGTCTCAAATTGGACGAGATGGCAGAAAGAACTACCCCTTCGCCTAAGATGGTAGCAGGCTTGGTCACCACAGGAGAATCAGCCAAGAAGCTCCTAGAAAGAGCGTCAGCCTTGACATTCTTAGTGCCAGGAAGAAAAGAGACCACAAAATCAAAACGTGTAAAAAACAAGGCCCATCTAGCCTGTCTAGGGTTCAAGCGTTTGGCCGACTCCAGGTAAATCAAATTCTTGTGGTCAGTGAGGACCACGACTTGATGTTTAGCTCCCTCCAACCAATGTCTCCACTCCTCAAATGCCCATTTCATGGCTAACAGTTCCCGATTCCCCACATCATAGTTACGTTCAGATGGGGAGAACTTTCTGGAAAAGAAAGCACAGGGATTCATTTTAGATGTTACAGGATCCTTTTGGGACAAAACAGCTCTTGCACCAATCTCAGAAGCGTCCACCTCTACCTGGAACGGGAGTGAGACATCAGGTTGCCGCAAAACCGGGGCAGAAGTGAATCTTCGCTTCAGCTCCTGAAAGGAAGAAACAGCCTCCGGAGTCCAATTCAACATATCAGCACTAGTGTTGAGCATTCCGATACCGCAAGTATCGGGTATCGGCCGATATTAGCGGTATCGGAATTCCGATACTTAATTCCGATACTTTTTTCATATCGGATTCCGGGATCGGAATCGGAATAGGAAGTTCCCATCATGCTATGAGCCTGCTTGCTTTGATTAAGCCAATGGGAATCCTCCGAAGTGTGGGCACATCCTGTTAGGCATGTAGGCATGTTAACTATTGGCATGGCTGTGATTGGCTGCCGAAATGATGTCATGATGCACTATAAAAGCCACCGCAGCCGCCATTTCTGGTCACTCTGCTGTGAATTCAGTTAGGGACAGGCTGCTGTAGAAGACTGTGAGGGACAGTTAGAAATAGCGATTCCACCAAACATCTAGTGCTTTACCCAGGCTACATAAACCACCACTGTAGCGTTCTTTGCCCTAGCAGCAGTGTTCACAGCTGTCTGCAAGGGCTGTGTGAGTGCAGCTCACGCTGTGGAGTGGGTCCTGCAGCCACGTCAGGCTGTAGGCCACCCAGTGTGATCACTGCTGCCTCATACATCTTTTATTTTTTGAGCTGCATTTTTTAAATAATTTCAATCTAGTGTGCTTCCATCCGTATCCATATACGTTGGTTGCAAACACTAGTAGTAGACAGCGGAGCCTTTCTGCAGCCTTTCAGTGCTAGTGTCCACTTTGCTGCACTGTTCACGGCTGTCTGAGAGGTCTCTGACTGTGTGTGAGTGCAGCTCACGCTGAGTAGTGTGTCCTGCAGCTACGTCTGGCTGTAGGACGCTCAGCGTGCGTCACTGCCTCACACATATTTTTATTTGAGTGCAGCTCATTTTTTCTTCTATTAGTGTGCATCCATCCGTCTCCATCTACGGTGGTTGCAAACACTATATAGGAGTACACAGCGGAGCCTTTCTGCAGCCTGTCAGTGCCAGTGCCCACTTAGCTGCACTGTTGACGGCTGTCTGAGAGGTCTCTGACTGTGTGTGAGTGCAGCTCACGCTGAGTAGAGTGTCCTGCAGCTACGTCTGGTTGTAGGACGCTCAACGTGCGTCACTGCCTCACACATATTTGTCTTTGAGTGCAGCTCATTTTTTCTTCTCCTATTAGTGTGCATCCATCCGTATCCATCAACATTGGTTGGTTGCAAACACTATATAGGAGTAGATAGAGGAGCCTTTTTTTCTGGCTTGTGCCCTGCCGGCGCAGCCAGATTAGTATTACCCAATTTTTTGGGAGCCTCATCTTTTGCATTGTAGGTTACCTGCCTGCATTGTAATAGCTCCAAAAAGTTGGTGATACTATCAGTTTCAATTCTTTGTTCTCATACTTTGAGTTTGTTTCAAACAAAGAAACCACATAAAAAGTTCACCAAACACTACATTTTGAACTTGTGTAGGCCACATCAGCTCCTATTAAAGTCTAGTCCACACACACACACTTCATAAAATTAGTGTTTCTTGTACCTGTAACCAGCTGTTCAGGAATAAGCACACTAAGGCCCCCCTTTGTACTTTTTTGCCTATCTTAAGCAGTCTTGCAAGATGAAGAAGGCAGGGAGTAAGGCGCGGGGGCGTGGGCGTGGGCGTGGAGTTTCAGCAGGGAGAGGACGTGGGGATTCTGCAGGGAGAGGACGTGGGGATTCTACAGGTAGAGGACGTGGGGATTCTGGGCCTGCTGCGGGCACCAGTGGATCAGCATCCCCCAGTTTTAGCAGGCAACAGTCCTTTATGCGCAGCTTTGTAGGACCTCAACGTACCCCACTGCTGCGGGAGGAACAAATTGAAGCCGTTGTCGGATGGATGGCAGCTAATGCATCGACTTCAATTACTTCCGCATCCTCTCAGGGTCAGAGCACCGAAGAGCAACCATCTGTCTCTTCACCACCTGCCAAAGTGCCCAGGCAGTCAGAGAGACATGGACAGGAGCCATCACAGTCTCTACTTCTGTTCTCGGAATCTGTTGGCTTGGAAAGAGGGGGCCAGCCAAGCAGCATTCCTGAATGTGAAGAAGAGGGAGTATGCAGTGATGCGCAACTTCTTTGTCCCTCTGAATCTGAAGAGGCGAGTGGGCCAGTGCCTATGGTCAGCACACCTCAGTACGCATCAGATGATGACGAGACTCAGTTGCCACTTTCTGGTGCGTACGGTGCTGGCGAGACAACCCTGGAGAAGCAGCTGTTTGAAGAGGGGAGGGAAGATGATGAGGTCCTTGACCCATCATGGCGTGAGCAACAGGAAGGTGGTGGTAGCAGCTCTGAGGAAGAGATTCCCCTACCGGCCAAAACAGGAGGCAGAGGGAGGGGGAAGACTTGGTTGCCTGTACCCTCCACTTCGGCACCCGTTAGGAGCATTCCTCCTTCCAAAGGCAAACCGGGCGCTCACAAGAGTTGCAGTGCGTGGTCCTTTTTTGACACAGTTGCAGATGACATTTGCTTTGTCAAATGCAAGCTGTGTCATCAGAGAGTCAAAAGAGGGAGAAATGTCAGCAACCTCAATACCACAAATATGTGGAAACATGTGCGCACCAAGCACGAGTTGGAGTTGCAGAGACACCCTGAAGACGTAGGCCAACGTACAGCACCACCTACCACCTCTTCAGTTCGTGTTGGGCCCTCTTCCTCCAGCTCACACACTGCTGGTTCGGCTTCCTCACAGGATCGCCAAGGAAGAACCTCTGCCACTGTTGTCCGGAGACCCTGTCAGATTCCACCCATAACAGCACGTTCCCATCCATCACAGCCATCGGTAGCACAGGCATGGGATAAAAGGCGCCCTTACTCGGCAAACCATCCCCGAGCACAGTCTCTGAATGCTGGCATTGCCAAACTTCTGGCAGTTGAAATGCTGTCATTCAGGCTGGTGGACACTGACACCTTCCGGGACTTAATGGCATTGGCAGTCCCCCAATACAACGTGCCCAGCCGCTTTTATTTCAGCAGGCGAGCCGTCCCTGCCCTGCAGAAACATGTTGAGGGCAAAATAAAACATGCGCTACTAAACGCCGTTAGTAGCAAGGTCCACCTGACCACCGATGCGTGGACCAGTAACCATGGACAGGGACGATACCTTTCCCTCACTGCCCACTGGGTCAATGTTGTGGAGCCGGGTACGGATCTGGAGAGTGGCGCTGTACGTGTTCTTCCAACGCCACGGATTGCAGGACTCCAGTCTGTACACATAGACTCCTCCTCCTACTCAAGTTCCTCAGAAACAGCAGAGCAGGAGCCTGTTACGACCGATATGAGCACAGCCGTGGCCAAACGTCAACAGGCTGTACTCAAATTAATTTCTTTGGGGAATCGAAGCCACACAGCGCAGGAGCTCTGGAATGCTATCAAGCTGGAGAGCGATGTGTGGTTTGGGCCAGCGAATCTCCAGCCGGGCTTGGTAGTGTGTGACAATGGCCGAAATCTGGTGGCAGCTCTTGGCCTAGGCAACCTCACACACATCCCATGTCTGGCACATGTTCTTAACTTGGTCGTGCAGAGCTTTCTGAGGGACTATCCGGATCTTGATGCACTGTTACACAAGGTCCGCATAGAGTGCGCTCACTTGCGACGTTCCAGCACGGCAAGATCGCGCCTCGCTGCTCTGCAGCGACGATTTGGCCTTCCGGAACATCGCATCATATGTGACCTACCCACCCGGTGGAATTCAACGTTACATATGTTGGAGCGGTTGTGTGAGCAGCAGGCAGCAGTCATGGAGTACCAGCTGCATCAGGCGCAAACAAGTCGCACTGTGCGCCGTTCACACTTCAGCACCATTGAGTGGGCCTCTATGAAGGACATCTGCCTCGTTTTGCGTGCCTTCGATGAATCCACGCGGATGGCGAGTGCAGATGATGCACTAGTCAGCATGACTGTCCCCCTTATCTGCCTGCTTCAACAAACACTGCAAGCACTAAGGGATGAGGTTTCAGAAGAGGTGGAGGATGAGGAGTCCCAAATGCCATCTGCTTCTGGACAGTCTGCGCTACGTGTTTCCTCACAAAGGCCTAGGCAGGGGACACTTTGTGAGGAGGATGAGGAGGAGTCGATGGAGGAGGAAGACATCTCTCCAGAGGAGGGAGGTACACAAACCTCTACTCAGTATGTACAGCGAGGGTGGGGTGATGCAGAGCAGGTCGAGGTCACGCTTCAAACAGGGGACAGCGGTTCTTTGGCAGTTGGGAGTCTGCAGCACATGGTTGATTTCATGCTGCAGTGCCTGAGAAACGACCGCCGCATCGCCCACATTCTCGTCTCGGCTGATTATTGGGTGTACACCCTCCTAGATCCTCGCTACCGGGACAGCGTACAAAGGCTCATACCAACGTTGAACCGGGAGCGTAAAATGCGGGAGTACGAAGAGTCACTGGTGCAGTCCATAATGTTTTCCATTCCACCCGACAGCATTGTTGCTAGTGCTTTACAAAGCAGCTCTGTGCGTCGAGGCAGTGGAGGAAACTCTGCACAAAGAGGGAGCAGAGGCAGTGCCGCAGCACAAGGCAAGACCACTATGGCCCAAATGTGGCAAAGTTTTGTGTGTCCACCACAATTGTCTACACCATCAGCGACGCCTCGAGTCAGCAGGAGGCAACGCTTCCGTCAGATGGTGTCAGACTACATGTCTTGCCCTGTCGCTGTACTCCCAGATGGCTCTTCCCCCTTCAAGTTTTGGGTCTCTAAGCTGGATACATGGCCAGAGCTTAGCCAGTATGCATTGGAGGTGCTGGCTTGCCCTGCTGCCAGTGTATTATCGGAACGTGTCTTTAGTGCCGCAGGTGGTGTACTAACAGACCGTCGCACGCGACTATCTTCCGATAATGTTGACCGGCTGACTTTTCTGAAAATGAACAAGGCCTGGATCTCCAAAGACTTTGCCATTCCTCTTACAGACTAAATTAGTGGTTGGCAACTGTATCCAGGTCTGCTGGTGTGTTCATTTTTCTACCACCTGAACTATAATCCCTGTGCTTCAACACAGCCAGTTGTCGCTCAGATGTGTCGTCTGCACAGAGAAACACACTAGCTCCTGTGTTACTGGGGTTCAGTAATGCCAGCTGATCCCCTGCTGTGTGGACGGCAGAGTCACCAGCTCCATCAACATTCAAACCACTACTGATTTTTAACCGTGCCCAACTTAGGTCTCTGGCTCCACTGTCTCTACTATTTCCCCTGACCTCCAACCCCGCCATCTACATCTCTGAAGTGGCGTCAGCACAATCTACACTTGTTCCTGTGTTCCTGTGGCTCAGTCCCATCAGTTTATCCCCTGATGTGTGTCCGGCAAGGTCTCCTGCTCTGTCCACATTCCCATAACCAGTAGTGGGAATGAGGACAGAGCTGGCGAACTTGCCGGACAAACATCAGGGGATCAACTGATGGGACTGAGCACCAGTAACACAGGAACAAGTGTAGATTGTGCTGACGCCACTTCAGAGATGTAGCTGGCGGGGTTGGAGGCCAGGGTAAATAGTAGAGACAGTGGAGCCAGAGGCCTAAGTGGAGCATGGTTAGAATCAGTAGTAGTCCACAACCTCCATAAAAACCGATGCCCATTGGCCTCTGCATGCGGCATGCGTAATCCTGGGCTCCAACAGCGTCAGTTGGTGTTCAGAAGTGTCGTCTCCACAGAGACAAACACATTCGTTCAAGTGTTAGTGGGGTTCAGCACTGTCAGCTGTTCCCCTGCTGTGGAGATGGCAAGTCTCCTGCTGCCTTCACCTGCCAAAATCCAGTAGGCCCCAGCCTGCTCCTCGCCTAATCCTGGGCTCCAACAGCGTCAGTTGGTGTTCAGAAGTGTCGTCTCCACAGAGCCAAACACATTCGTTCAAGTGTTAGTGGGGTTCAGCACTGTCAGCTGTTCCCCTGCTGTGGAGATGGCAAGTCTCCTGCTGCATTCACCTGCCAAAATCCAGTAGGCCCCAGCCTGCTCCTCGCCTAATCCTGGGCTCCAACAGCGTCAGTTGGTGTTCAGAAGTGTCGTCTCCACAGAGCCAAACACATTCGTTCAAGTGTTAGTGGGGTTCAGCACTGTCAGCTGATACCCTGCTGTGGAGATGGCAAGTCTCCTGCTGCATTCACCTGCCAAAATCCAGTAGGCCCCAGCCTGCTCCTCGCCTAATCCTGGGCTCCAACAGCGTCAGTTGGTGTTCAGAAGTGTCGTCTCCACAGAGCCAAACACATTCGTTCAAGTGTTAGTGGGGTTCAGCACTGTCAGCTGTTCCCCTGCTGTGGAGATGGCTAGTCTCCTGCTGTCTTCACCTGCCAAAATCCAGTAGGCCCCAGCCTGCTCCTCGCCTAATCCTGGGCTCCAACAGCGTCAGTTGGTGTTCAGAAGTGTCGTCTCCACAGAGCCAAACACATTCGTTAGAGTGTTAGTGGGGTTCAGCACTGCCAGCTGTTCCCCTGCTGTGGAGATGGCAGTCTCTCCTGCTGTCTCCGCATTACAAAGACAGTAGGCCTCTGCCTACACCCTCCTATTTCCTGGGCTTCAACACAGCCAGTTGTAGCTCGGAAGTGCCGTCCACACGGAAAGAGACACTTGCTCCCGTGTCTCAGTGGGGTTCAGTAACGTCAGCTGATCCCCTGCTTTGTGGATGGCAGTCTCTCCTGCTGTCACCTCATTCAAAATACAGTAGGCCTCTGCCTACACCCTCCTATTTCCTGGGCTTCAACACAGCCAGTTGTAGCTCGGAAGTGCCGTCCACACGGAAAGAGATACTTGCTCCCGTGTCTCAGTGGGGTTCAGTAACGTCAGCTGATCCCCTGCTGTGTGGATGGCAGTCTCTCCTGCTGTCACCTCATTCAAAATACAGTAGGCCTCTGCCTACACCCTCCTATTTCCTGGGCTTCAACACAGCCAGTTGTAGTTCGGAAGTGCCGTCCACACGGAAAGAGACACTTGCTCCCGTGTCTCAGTGGGGTTCAGTAACGTCAGCTGATCCCCTGCTGTGTGGATGGCAGTCTCTCCTGCTGTCACCTCATTCAAAATACAGTAGGCCTCTGCCTACACCCTCCTATTTCCTGGGCTTCAACACAGCCAGTTGTAGTTCGGAAGTGCCGTCCACACGGAAAGAGACACTTGCTCCCGTGTCTCAGTGGGGTTCAGTAACGTCAGCTGATCCCCTGCTGTGTGGATGGCAGTCTCTCCTGCTGTCACCTCATTCAAAATACAGTAGGCCTCTGCCTACACCCTCCTATTTCCTGGGCTTCAACACAGCCAGTTGTAGTTCGGAAGTGCCGTCCACACGGAAAGAGACACTTGCTCCCGTTTCTCAGTGGGGTTCAGTAACGTCAGCTGATCCCCTGCTGTGTGGATGGCAGTCTCTCCTGCTGTCACCTCATTCAAAATACAGTAGGCCTCTGCCTACACCCTCCTATTTCCTGGGCTTCAACACAGACAGTTGTAGTTCGGAAGTGCCGTCCACACGGAAAGAGACACTTGCTCCCGTGTCTCAGTGGGGTTCAGTAACGTCAGCTGATCCCCTGCTTTGTGGATGGCAGTCTCTCCTGCTGTCACCTCTTTCAAAATACAGTAGGCCTCTGCCTACACCCTCCTATTTCCTGGGCTTCAACACAGCCAGTTGTAGTTCGGAAGTGCCGTCCACACGGAAAGAGATACTTGCTCCCGTGTCTCAGTGGGGTTCAGTAACGTCAGCTGATCCCCTGCTGTGTGGATGGCAGTCTCTCCTGCTGTCACCTCATTCAAAATACAGTAGGCCTCTGCCTACACCCTCCTATTTCCTGGGCTTCAACACAGCCAGTTGTAGTTCGGAAGTGCCGTCCACACGGAAAGAGACACTTGCTCCCGTGTCTCAGTGGGGTTCAGTAACGTCAGCTGATCCCCTGCTGTGTGGATGGCAGTCTCTCCTGCTGTCACCTCATTCAAAATACAGTAGGCCTCTGCCTACACCCTCCTATTTCCTGGGCTTCAACACAGACAGTTGTAGTTCGGAAGTGCCGTCCACACGGAAAGAGACACTTGCTCCCGTGTCTCAGTGGGGTTCAGTAACGTCAGCTGATCCCCTGCTTTGTGGATGGCAGTCTCTCCTGCTGTCACCTCTTTCAAAATACAGTAGGCCTCTGCCTACACCCTCCTATTTCCTGGGCTTCAACACAGCCAGTTGTAGTTCGGAAGTGCCGTCCACACGGAAAGAGATACTTGCTCCCGTGTCTCAGTGGGGTTCAGTAACGTCAGCTGATCCCCTGCTGTGTGGATGGCAGTCTCTCCTGCTGTCACCTCATTCAAAATACAGTAGGCCTCTGCCTACACCCTCCTATTTCCTGGGCTTCAGCACAGCCAGTTGTAGTTCGGAAGTGCCGTCCACACGGAAAGAGACACTTGCTCCCGTGTCTCAGTGGGGTTCAGTAACGTCAGCTGATCCCCTGCTGTGTGGATGGCAGTCTCTCCTGCTGTCACCTCATTCAAAATACAGTAGGCCTCTGCCTACACCATCCTATTTCCTGGGCTTCAACACAGCCAGTTGTAGTTCGGAAGTGCCGTCCACACGGAAAGAGACACTTGCTCCCGTGTCTCAGTGGGGTTCAGTAACGTCAGCTGATCCCCTGCTGTGTGGATGGCAGTCTCTCCTGCTGTCACCTCATTCAAAATACAGTAGGCCTCTGCCTACACCATCCTATTTCCTGGGCTTCAACACAGCCAGTTGTAGTTCGGAAGTGCCGTCCACACGGAAAGAGACACTTGCTCCCGTGTCTCAGTGGGGTTCAGTAACGTCAGCTGATCCCCTGCTGTGTGGATGGCAGTCTCTCCTGCTGTCACCTCATTCAAAATACAGTAGGCCTCTGCCTACACCATCCTATTTCCTGGGCTTCAACACAGCCAGTTGTAGTTCGGAAGTGCCGTCCACACGGAAAGAGACACTTGCTCCCGTGTCTCAGTGGGGTTCAGTAACATCAGCTGATCCCCTGCTGTGTGGATGGCAGTCTCTCCTGCTGTCACCTCATTCAAAATACAGTAGGCCTCTGCCTACACCATCCTATTTCCTGGGCTTCAACACAGCCAGTTGTAGTTCGGAAGTGCCGTCCACACGGAAAGAGACACTTGCTCCCGTGTCTCAGTGGGGTTCAGTAACGTCAGCTGATCCCCTGCTGTGTGGATGGCAGTCTCTCCTGCTGTCACCTCTTTCAAAATACAGTAGGCCTCTGCCTACACCCTCCTATTTCCTGGGCTTCAACACAGCCAGTTGTAGTTCGGAAGTGCCGTCCACACGGAAAGAGACACTTGCTCCCGTGTCTCAGTGGGGTTCAGTAACGTCAGCTGATCCCCTGCTGTGTGGATGGCAGTCTCTCCTGCTGTCACCTCATTCAAAATACAGTAGGCCTCTGCCTACACCCTCCTATTTCCTGGGCTTCAACACAGCCAGTTGTAGTTCGGAAGTGCCGTCCACACGGAAAGAGACACTTGCTCCCGTTTCTCAGTGGGGTTCAGTAACGTCAGCTGATCCCCTGCTGTGTGGATGGCAGTCTCTCCTGCTGTCACCTCATTCAAAATACAGTAGGCCTCTGCCTACACCCTCCTATTTCCTGGGCTTCAACACAGACAGTTGTAGTTCGGAAGTGCCGTCCACACGGAAAGAGACACTTGCTCCCGTGTCTCAGTGGGGTTCAGTAACGTCAGCTGATCCCCTGCTTTGTGGATGGCAGTCTCTCCTGCTGTCACCTCTTTCAAAATACAGTAGGCCTCTGCCTACACCCTCCTATTTCCTGGGCTTCAACACAGCCAGTTGTAGTTCGGAAGTGCCGTCCACACGGAAAGAGATACTTGCTCCCGTGTCTCAGTGGGGTTCAGTAACGTCAGCTGATCCCCTGCTGTGTGGATGGCAGTCTCTCCTGCTGTCACCTCATTCAAAATACAGTAGGCCTCTGCCTACACCCTCCTATTTCCTGGGCTTCAACACAGCCAGTTGTAGTTCGGAAGTGCCGTCCACACGGAAAGAGACACTTGCTCCCGTGTCTCAGTGGGGTTCAGTAACGTCAGCTGATCCCCTGCTGTGTGGATGGCAGTCTCTCCTGCTGTCACCTCATTCAAAATACAGTAGGCCTCTGCCTACACCCTCCTATTTCCTGGGCTTCAACACAGACAGTTGTAGTTCGGAAGTGCCGTCCACACGGAAAGAGACACTTGCTCCCGTGTCTCAGTGGGGTTCAGTAACGTCAGCTGATCCCCTGCTTTGTGGATGGCAGTCTCTCCTGCTGTCACCTCTTTCAAAATACAGTAGGCCTCTGCCTACACCCTCCTATTTCCTGGGCTTCAACACAGCCAGTTGTAGTTCGGAAGTGCCGTCCACACGGAAAGAGATACTTGCTCCCGTGTCTCAGTGGGGTTCAGTAACGTCAGCTGATCCCCTGCTGTGTGGATGGCAGTCTCTCCTGCTGTCACCTCATTCAAAATACAGTAGGCCTCTGCCTACACCCTCCTATTTCCTGGGCTTCAGCACAGCCAGTTGTAGTTCGGAAGTGCCGTCCACACGGAAAGAGACACTTGCTCCCGTGTCTCAGTGGGGTTCAGTAACGTCAGCTGATCCCCTGCTGTGTGGATGGCAGTCTCTCCTGCTGTCACCTCATTCAAAATACAGTAGGCCTCTGCCTACACCATCCTATTTCCTGGGCTTCAACACAGCCAGTTGTAGTTCGGAAGTGCCGTCCACACGGAAAGAGACACTTGCTCCCGTGTCTCAGTGGGGTTCAGTAACGTCAGCTGATCCCCTGCTGTGTGGATGGCAGTCTCTCCTGCTGTCACCTCATTCAAAATACAGTAGGCCTCTGCCTACACCATCCTATTTCCTGGGCTTCAACACAGCCAGTTGTAGTTCGGAAGTGCCGTCCACACGGAAAGAGACACTTGCTCCCGTGTCTCAGTGGGGTTCAGTAACGTCAGCTGATCCCCTGCTGTGTGGATGGCAGTCTCTCCTGCTGTCACCTCATTCAAAATACAGTAGGCCTCTGCCTACACCATCCTATTTCCTGGGCTTCAACACAGCCAGTTGTAGTTCGGAAGTGCCGTCCACACGGAAAGAGACACTTGCTCCCGTGTCTCAGTGGGGTTCAGTAACATCAGCTGATCCCCTGCTGTGTGGATGGCAGTCTCTCCTGCTGTCACCTCATTCAAAATACAGTAGGCCTCTGCCTACACCATCCTATTTCCTGGGCTTCAACACAGCCAGTTGTAGTTCGGAAGTGCCGTCCACACGGAAAGAGACACTTGCTCCCGTGTCTCAGTGGGGTTCAGTAACGTCAGCTGATCCCCTGCTGTGTGGATGGCAGTCTCTCCTGCTGTCACCTCTTTCAAAATACAGTAGGCCTCTGCCTACACCCTCCTATTTCCTGGGCTTCAACACAGCCAGTTGTAGTTCGGAAGTGCCGTCCACACGGAAAGAGACACTTGCTCCCGTGTCTCAGTGGGGTTCAGTAACGTCAGCTGATCCCCTGCTGTGTGGATGGCAGTCTCTCCTGCTGTCACCTCATTCAAAATACAGTAGGCCTCTGCCTACACCCTCCTATTTCCTGGGCTTCAACACAGCCAGTTGTAGTTCGGAAGTGCCGTCCACACGGAAAGAGACACTTGCTCCCGTGTCTCAGTGGGGTTCAGTAACGTCAGCTGATCCCCTGCTGTGTGGATGGCAGTCTCTCCTGCTGTCACCTCATTCAAAATACAGTAGGCCTCTGCCTACACCCTCCTATTTCCTGGGCTTCAACACAGCCAGTTGTAGTTCGGAAGTGCCGTCCACACGGAAAGAGACACTTGCTCCCGTGTCTCAGTGGGGTTCAGTAACGTCAGCTGATCCCCTGCTGTGTGGATGGCAGTCTCTCCTGCTGTCACCTCATTCAAAATACAGTAGGCCTCTGCCTACACCATCCTATTTCCTGGGCTTCAACACAGCCAGTTGTAGTTCGGAAGTGCCGTCCACACGGAAAGAGACACTTGCTCCCGTGTCTCAGTGGGGTTCAGTAACGTCAGCTGATCCCCTGCTGTGTGGATGGCAGTCTCTCCTGCTGTCACCTCATTCAAAATACAGTAGGCCTCTGCCTACACCCTCCTATTTCCTGGGCTTCAACACAGCCAGTTGTAGTTCGGAAGTGCCGTCCACACGGAAAGAGACACTTGCTCCCGTGTCTCAGTGGGGTTCAGTAACGTCAGCTGATCCCCTGCTGTGTGGATGGCAGTCTCTCCTGCTGTCACCTCTTTCAAAATACAGTAGGCCTCTGCCTACACCCTCCTATTTCCTGGGCTTCAACACAGCCAGTTGTAGTTCGGAAGTGCCGTCCACACGGAAAGAGACACTTGCTCCCGTGTCTCAGTGGGGTTCAGTAACGTCAGCTGATCCCCTGCTGTGTGGATGGCAGTCTCTCCTGCTGTCACCTCATTCAAAATACAGTAGGCCTCTGCCTACACCCTCCTATTTCCTGGGCTTCAACACAGCCAGTTGTAGTTCGGAAGTGCCGTCCACACGGAAAGAGACACTTGCTCCCGTGTCTCAGTGGGGTTCAGTAACGTCAGCTGATCCCCTGCTTTGTGGATGGCAGTCTCTCCTGCTGTCACCTCATTCAAAATACAGTAGGCCTCTGCCTACACCCTCCTATTTCCTGGGCTTCAACACAGCCAGTTGTAGTTCGGAAGTGCCGTCCACACGGAAAGAGACACTTGCTCCCGTGTCTCAGTGGGGTTCAGTAACTTCAGCTGATCCCCTGCTTTGTGGATGGCAGTCTCTCCTGCTGTCACCTCATTCAAAATACAGTAGGCCTCTGCCTACACCATCCTATTTCCTGGGCTTCAACACAGCCAGTTGTAGTTCGGAAGTGCCGTCCACACGGAAAGAGACACTTGCTCCCGTGTCTCAGTGGGGTTCAGTAACTTCAGCTGATCCCCTGCTTTGTGGATGGCAGTCTCTCCTGCTGTCACCTCATTCAAAATACAGTAGGCCTCTGCCTACACCATCCTATTTCCTGGGCTTCAACACAGCCAGTTGTAGTTCGGAAGTGCCGTCCACACGGAAAGAGACACTTGCTCCCGTGTCTCAGTGGGGTTCAGTAACGTCAGCTGATCCCCTGCTGTGTGGATGGCAGTCTCTCCTGCTGTCACCTCATTCAAAATACAGTAGGCCTCTGCCTACACCCTCCTATTTCCTGGGCTTCAACACAGCCAGTTGTAGTTCGGAAGTGCCGTCCACACGGAAAGAGACACTTGCTCCCGTGTCTCAGTGGGGTTCAGTAACGTCAGCTGATCCCCTGCTTTGTGGATGGCAGTCTCTCCTGCTGTCACCTCATTCAAAATACAGTAGGCCTCTGCCTACACCCTCCTATTTCCTGGGCTTCAACACAGCCAGTTGTAGTTCGGAAGTGCCGTCCACACGGAAAGAGACACTTGCTCCCGTGTCTCAGTGGGGTTCAGTAACTTCAGCTGATCCCCTGCTTTGTGGATGGCAGTCTCTCCTGCTGTCACCTCATTCAAAATACAGTAGGCCTCTGCCTACACCATCCTATTTCCTGGGCTTCAACACAGCCAGTTGTAGTTCGGAAGTGCCGTCCACACGGAAAGAGACACTTGCTCCCGTGTCTCAGTGGGGTTCAGTAACTTCAGCTGATCCCCTGCTTTGTGGATGGCAGTCTCTCCTGCTGTCACCTCATTCAAAATACAGTAGGCCTCTGCCTACACCATCCTATTTCCTGGGCTTCAACACAGCCAGTTGTAGTTCGGAAGTGCCGTCCACACGGAAAGAGACACTTGCTCCCGTGTCTCAGTGGGGTTCAGTAACTTCAGCTGATCCCCTGCTTTGTGGATGGCAGTCTCTCCTGCTGTCACCTCATTCAAAATACAGTAGGCCTCTGCCTACACCATCCTATTTCCTGGGCTTCAACACAGCCAGTTGTAGTTCGGAAGTGCCGTCCACACGGAAAGAGACACTTGCTCCCGTGTCTCAGTGGGGTTCAGTAACGTCAGCTGATCCCCTGCTGTGTGGATGGCAGTCTCTCCTGCTGTCACCTCTTTCAAAATACAGTAGGCCTCTGCCTACACCCTCCTATTTCCTGGGCTTCAACACAGCCAGTTGTAGTTCGGAAGTGCCGTCCACACGGAAAGAGACACTTGCTCCCGTGTCTCAGTGGGGTTCAGTAACGTCAGCTGATCCCCTGCTGTGTGGATGGCAGTCTCTCCTGCTGTCACCTCATTCAAAATACAGTAGGCCTCTGCCTACACCCTCCTATTTCCTGGGCTTCAACACAGCCAGTTGTAGTTCGGAAGTGCCGTCCACACGGAAAGAGACACTTGCTCCCGTGTCTCAGTGGGGTTCAGTAACGTCAGCTGATCCCCTGCTGTGTGGATGGCAGTCTCTCCTGCTGTCACCTCATTCAAAATACAGTAGGCCTCTGCCTACACCCTCCTATTTCCTGGGCTTCAACACAGCCAGTTGTAGTTCGGAAGTGCCGTCCACACGGAAAGAGACACTTGCTCCCGTGTCTCAGTGGGGTTCAGTAACGTCAGCTGATCCCCTGCTGTGTGGATGGCAGTCTCTCCTGCTGTCACCTCATTCAAAATACAGTAGGCCTCTGCCTACACCATCCTATTTCCTGGGCTTCAACACAGCCAGTTGTAGTTCGGAAGTGCCGTCCACACGGAAAGAGACACTTGCTCCCGTGTCTCAGTGGGGTTCAGTAACGTCAGCTGATCCCCTGCTGTGTGGATGGCAGTCTCTCCTGCTGTCACCTCATTCAAAATACAGTAGGCCTCTGCCTACACCCTCCTATTTCCTGGGCTTCAACACAGCCAGTTGTAGTTCGGAAGTGCCGTCCACACGGAAAGAGACACTTGCTCCCGTGTCTCAGTGGGGTTCAGTAACGTCAGCTGATCCCCTGCTGTGTGGATGGCAGTCTCTCCTGCTGTCACCTCTTTCAAAATACAGTAGGCCTCTGCCTACACCCTCCTATTTCCTGGGCTTCAACACAGCCAGTTGTAGTTCGGAAGTGCCGTCCACACGGAAAGAGACACTTGCTCCCGTGTCTCAGTGGGGTTCAGTAACGTCAGCTGATCCCCTGCTGTGTGGATGGCAGTCTCTCCTGCTGTCACCTCATTCAAAATACAGTAGGCCTCTGCCTACACCCTCCTATTTCCTGGGCTTCAACACAGCCAGTTGTAGTTCGGAAGTGCCGTCCACACGGAAAGAGACACTTGCTCCCGTGTCTCAGTGGGGTTCAGTAACGTCAGCTGATCCCCTGCTTTGTGGATGGCAGTCTCTCCTGCTGTCACCTCATTCAAAATACAGTAGGCCTCTGCCTACACCCTCCTATTTCCTGGGCTTCAACACAGCCAGTTGTAGTTCGGAAGTGCCGTCCACACGGAAAGAGACACTTGCTCCCGTGTCTCAGTGGGGTTCAGTAACTTCAGCTGATCCCCTGCTTTGTGGATGGCAGTCTCTCCTGCTGTCACCTCATTCAAAATACAGTAGGCCTCTGCCTACACCCTCCTATTTCCTGGGCTTCAACACAGCCAGTTGTAGTTCGGAAGTGCCGTCCACACGGAAAGAGACACTTGCTCCCGTGTCTCAGTGGGGTTCAGTAACGTCAGCTGATCCCCTGCTGTGTAGATGGCAAAGTCTCCTGCTGCCTACACAGTCATACCACTACTGATTTTTAACCGTGCTCCAATTAGGCCTGTGGCTCCACTGTCTCTCGTATTTCCCCTGTCCTCCAACCCCGCCAGTTACAGCTCCGAAGTGGCGTCTGCACAATCCACACTTGTTCCTGTGTTACAGGTGTTCAGTCCGGTCAGTTAATCCCCTGATGTGTGTCCGGCAATGTCGCCTGCTCTGTCCACATTCCCATTATGGGAATGTGGACAGAGCAGGCGACATTGCCGGACACACATCAGGGGATTAACTGACCGGACTGAACACCTGTAACACAGGAACAAGTGTGGATTGTGCAGACGCCACTTCGGAGCTGTAACTGGCGGGGTTGGAGGACAGGGGAAATACGAAAATCAGTGAAGCCACAGGCCTAAGTGGAGCTTGGTTCAAATTAGTAGTCTACAACCGATCTTAAAATTTCTTCAATGCAGCCTCAGCCTGCTCCGTGCTTGTCCCTGGGCTTCAACACAGCCAGTTGTTGCTCGGAAGTGCCGTCTTCACAGAGTAAAACACTAGCTCCTGTGTTTGTGGGGTTCAGTAACGTCAGCTGTTCCCCTGCTGTTTTGATGGCAATCTGTCCTGCTGCCTCCCAATTGACAGCACATCAGGCCTCAGCCTGCTAAGTGCTTGTCCTGGGCTCCAACATCGCCAGTTGCTGCTCATAACTGACTTTGGCACGGGTACTCCCTCCTGCCCAGCTTGGTTCCAGCCCTGCCTGCTGTTTCCGGGAAGTGTCAATGTCAGTTTGCCACCCCAAGTTGCCATGTCGTGTTGCGGTTGGGTTAGCCGAGGCTAGGGTGCCAGCAGTTTAGGTGCTTCCTATGTGGACTGCGGGTTCTGGTAAGAAAGGCTTGTTCCATAGTGCCAGTAGGACAAGCACCCCCTGTAGGACTGTGTGATTCGGTAACTGCGGCCAGCTTGCGGCATGCCAACTTTGCTTTTCAGGGGTAACTTCTGATACCCCTCCGTGTTCCAGCACCGTCAGCTGGTTCTCGTCAGAGCCTTTGGCCTAGGTGCCTCCATCTCGGTATCCGAGTTCCGGCAACGTCTGCTGGTCCTTGGTAGTGCTTTGTAGCACAGGTACCTCCTGCTTAGTAACCGGGTTCCAGCACCGTCAGCTGGTCCTCGGTTGTGCCATTGGCTCTTATTCCTTCTGCTGCCCCTCCGGGTGCCAGCACTGTCAGCTGGTCCTCGCTATTTCCATTTGCTCTTGCAGCTTATGCTACCCCTCCGGGTTCCTGCACCGTCAGCTGGTTCTCGGCAGAGCCTTTGGCCTAGGTGCCTCCATCTCGGTATCCGAGTTCCGGCAACGTCTGCTGGTCCTTGGTAGTGCTTTGTAGCACAGGTACCTCCTGCTTAGTAACCGGGTTCCAGCACCGTCAGCTGGTCCTTGGTTGTGCCATTGGCTCTTATTCCTTCTGCTGCCCCTCCGGGTGCCAGCATTGTCAGCTGGTCCTCGCTATTTCCATTTGCTCTTGCAGCTTATGCTACCCCTCCGGGTTCCAGCACCGTCAGCTGGT
The DNA here is from genome assembly GCF_039654945.1 of Dendrobates tinctorius. Taxonomy (NCBI): domain Eukaryota; kingdom Metazoa; phylum Chordata; class Amphibia; order Anura; family Dendrobatidae; genus Dendrobates; species Dendrobates tinctorius. Next base: position 26,052,585 of record NW_027361716.1, on the reverse strand, counting down.
TCTCGTCAGAGCCTTTGGCCTAGGTGCCTCCATCTCGGTATCCGAGTTCCGGCAACGTCTGCTGGTCCTTGGTAGTGCTTTGTAGCACAGGTACCTCCTGCTTAGTAACCGGGTTCCAGCACCGTCAGCTGGTCCTTGGTTGTGCCATTGGCTCTTATTCCTTCTGCTGCCCCTCCGGGTGCCAGCACTGTCAGCTGGTCCTCGCTATTTCCATTTGCTCTTGCAGCTTATGCTACCCCTCCGGGTTCCAGCACCGTCAGCTGGTTCTCGTCAGAGCCTTTGGCCTAGGTGCCTCCATCTCGGTATCCGAGTTCCGGCAACGTCTGCTGGTCCTTGGTAGTGCTTTGTAGCACAGGTACCTCCTGCTTAGTAACCGGGTTCCAGCACCGTCAGCTGGTCCTCGGTAGTGCCATTGGCTCTTGTTCCTTCTGCTGCCCCTCCCGGTGCCAGTACCGTCAGCTGGTTCAAGAGGACAAAGAACAGGAAGACAACCACCAAGATGCAGAACAACAAGAGAGAGAAGACCAAGAAGCATAAAAAAAACAAAGCAGAAGAACATTAAGCATAAGACTAATACTCTGAGCAAATGATATTATCTTATTTATAAGCAGAAGAAGACTAAGCAGTGTATGGGGGTGAGTCCGTTCCTCCTCGTGGTGCCCCTGGAAAAGGCCTGCTGCTGCAGGCCAAACTGAACGCGGACAAATCCTGTTGTAAATCTTTTGTGACAGGCAGAACGGAAGGTGTAAACTTCTAACTTTTCCAGATAACAACTACAGGAATGCCTGACACAAACAAGAATATGATGAAGAAGAATAGGAAGAAGATGAAGAAGTTGAATATGTAGAATAATAATTGTTGAATAAGAAGAATATGAAGAATGTAAGAAAAGGAAGAAGAAGAAGAAGAATGTAAAAAAAGGAAGTAGAAGAATTTAAAAAAGGAAGAAGAAGAAGAATGTAAAAAAAGGAATAAGAAGAAGAATGTAAAAAAAGGAAGAAGAAGAATGTAAAAAAAGGAAGTAGAAGAATGTAAAAAAAGGAGGAAGAAGAAGAAGAAGAATGTAAAAAAAGGAATAAGAAGAAGAAGAAGGTAAAAAAAAGGAAGAAGAATAAGAAAGAAGAAGAAAGAAGAAGAAGACATACATATCTGGCAAAATATAAATGAGGCTAACATAGTCAATATCTTTGTAACTCCTAACATCTTTAAAAAAAAAGTTTAATTCCTGCTATTCCATTTGATTGGGCTAAACCTCTATGGCTTTAATGTCTCCTCCACCTCCCACAATACATTCTACATTATTCTTAGTTGTTTTTCTTCATGTAGAATTAACCTACAAGGAAAGAAAGGTTTTTTTTTAATTCCGATATTTTGGCCCCATTGACTTGCATTGGTTCCCGGTATCGGAATCGGCGATACCGATACTTTTTTTTAAGATCGGCCGATCCATTCCGATCCGATATTTTCAAGTATCGGCTGGTATCGCTCAACTCTAATCAGCACCCTTCTTAGTCAGATCAGTCAATGGCTTGGCAATACTAGAAAATTTTGCTATAAATTTCCGATAAAAATTAGCAAAACCCAAAAACTTATGAAGGGCCTTCAAAGAAGTGGGCTGAACCCAATCATAAATGGCCTGTACCTTGGCCGGGTCCATTTCAATAGTTGACGGAGACAAAATAAATCCCAAAAATGAAATCCTCTGTACCCCAAAAAGGCATTTCGATCCCTTGACATACAGGGCATTCTCCTCAAGATCCGGAACACAGTCCGAACATGTTCCACATGAGAATCCCAATCCTTGGAGAATATCAAAATATCATCCAGATAGATAATCAAAAATTAATCCACAAAGTCTCGGAAAATGTCGTTCATGAAGCACTGGAAGACAGAAGGGGCATTAGTGAGCCCAAAAGGCATCACCAGGTACTCAAAATGTCCCTCTGGAGTATTAAACGCCGTCTTCCATTCATCCCCATGCTTAATGCGGATAAGATTATACGCCCCCCTGAGGTCAATCTTGGTAAACCAGCAAGCACCTTTAACTCTAGCGAATAAATCCAAAATCAGGGGTAACGGATACTGATATTTCATAGTAATTTTGTTGAGGGCACGATAATCAATACAAGGCCTTAATGAAGCATCCTTTTTGGCCACGAAAAAAAAAACAGCACCTAATGGTGAAGAGGATGGTCTAATATGACCCTTCTCCAACGCCTCCTTAATATAGGATCGCATAGCCTCGTGCTTGGGTACAGATAAATTGAAGAGCCGACCCTTGGGAAATTTACACCCCGGGCTCAGTTCAATTGCACAGTCATAACTCCTATGAGGAGGCAAAGACGCAGACTCATTCTCACTAAATACATCATAAAAGTCCGCCAAATAGTCAGGAACATCATGTGACTGAGGAGAGGTGGAAAAAACCGGAGCCTCACTAAGGGCACACCGACAACCCCAACTCACCACAGACACAGATTTCCAAACCAAAACTGGATTATGAATTTGTAACCAGGGAAACCCCAGAACAATGGTATCATGCAAATTATGCAACACCAAAATTCTGCAATTTTCTTGATGGTCTGGGGAGACCCGCAATACCGCCTGGGTCCAAAACTGAGGTTTAATTTTTGCCAAAGGAGTAGCATCAATCCCCCTCAAAGGGATAGGTGTCCGCAGAGGTGTCATAGGAAATCCACAACGTTTAGCAAAATCCAAGTCCATTAGGTTCAGGGCTGCTCCCGAATCCACAAAAGCCTTGGCGGAAAATGTGGACAGGGAGCAGACCAGAGTAATTGCCAGAAGAAACTTAGGTTGAACACCACCCACAGAAAACGTGTGTACAAAACGTTTCTCTCATTTAGGACAGACAAATAATATGCGAGGCATCTCCACAAAAAAAACACAGCTTATTACGCCTTCTGAACTCCTGACGTTGCTCCCTGGACAAAACTCTATCACATTGCATAGGTTCAGACACTTGCTCAACAGGTGGCAACACCTCTCGTGCAGTCCTACGTTCACGTAAACGCCGATCAACCTGAATGGCTAATGACATAGAATCGTCAAGACCAGAGGGAACAGGAAATCCCACCATAGTATCTTTCACGGCTTCTGACAAACCCTTCCGAAAGAGAGCTGCCAAGGCATTATCATTCCAGGTAGTAAGGACCGCCCACTTTCGGAATTTTTGACAGTACAATTCTGCAGAATCTCGACCCTGGCTCAATGCCAACAGGGTCTTTTCAGCCTGATCAATAGCATTAGGTTCGTCATACAACAACCCCAAGGCTTGAAAAAATGCGTTCACATTAGTCAGAATAGGATCATCTGGTTTCAAAGAAAACGCCCAATCCTGGGGATCGCCACGCAGCAAAGAGATGACAATTTTAACCTGCTGCGCGGAGCTCCCTGACAAGTTAGGCTTCAAGGCAAAAAATAATTTACAATTATTTTTGAAATTCAAAAATTTAGACCGATCCCCAAAAATCACATCAGGAGTAGGGATCTTTGGTTCAGCAGCATATGAATGAGCAAGGTAGACGGAAATTCCCCGCACTTCCGCAGCGAGCTGCTCCACACGATCAGACAATTGCTTTATCTCCATTGAGAGAAAAAAAAAAATTTCCCCCTATGGCCTCAGAGATATAGAGGAAAAAATATACACACCTTTTGTTTTTTTTTGTTTTTTTTTTTACAATTCTTTCCTGCTATTGAGTACCCTAGGATCTGCGGTATGGCTGGTGATTCTGTTATGAACGAGTCACCGTAGGAGGCAAAAACAGAAATGCTAGCTAAGTCCAGAAAACCAGAGAAGTTGGCAGCTATCGGATTGCAGACCCCTGAACCTATCAACAACAACTAGCAGTAGCCGTGGGGTGTTCCTACGGTGCCCTAGACCCCTCGATCACAGCCAGAGAACTACATAGCCTAAAGACAGAAAGGGAAATCTAAACTGCCCCAGAGCAGACCCCAAAGCAATAGGCAGCCCCCAACATATAATGACGGTGAAGCAAGAAGAAAAAACACTAACACAGAAAGAAAGATAGACTGAGCAAATGATGGTGCCCAAGCTAACTAGATAGGACAGGATAGAAAAGCTGCTGTCTGCAATCCGCCAAAAACCCTATCAAAACGAGAGCCAACAGACTGACAGGGAAAAAGGCCCTGAAGACGCTAGGCTTCAAAAAGACTATGTCAGTACTCAGGTATTTTCTGAAGACAGAGCAAAAAGACACAAAGGAATTCAGCTCACCCCAGCAGGGAATGGCAGAATCCAGAAAAGCAAGGCAAAATAAAACCAAAACACAAATGCAAAAAGCAAGGCAGAAAACTTAGCTTTTGAGGAGCAGGAATCAGACTGGTCTCCTAGAATCCCTAAGAGAAATCACCAGCGAGGCAGATGGGCGTCGGCTGCCTTATATCCAGTCAGCAATTCCCGTCACCCAGTCATCCTCTACCAGCTCAGGTCTTTGGTAATTAGCCTCACTACCTTCCTTCACCAGAAGAGGGAGTTCATCAGACCTCAATGGTGAAGGGGAAAATGAACTCATAACACGGATGCATGAGGCGCATCACAGATATATCACACTGCCAAATATGTGGCCTGTTTTTTATTAAAAAGCAAAATACTGCTGTATATAACTAGAGTGACAGACAGGAAAACACTCGAAAACCGGCCTAAAATGGCCAAACTTGGAGCACGCAGATATATGAGGCCTAGCACACAGATACCACACTGCCAAATATGTGGCCTGTTTTTTTAAAAAAAAATCAAAATACTGCTGTATATACAGTATCTAGAGTCACAGACAGGAAAACACTGGAATACCGGCCCTAATTTTTAGCACACGGTTGTATGAGGCGTGTCACAGATATTCCACTCTGTAAAATATGTGGCCTGTTTATTTTAAAAATGCAACATAGTGCTGTATATAACTTGAGTAACAGACAGGAATAACAGTGGAATGCCAGCCTAAAATGCCCAAATTTGGAGCACGCAGATATACGAGGCCTGTCACGGATATACCACACTGCCAAACATGTGGCCTGTTCTTTAAAAAAAATACAAAATAGTGCTGCATATAACTAGATTGACAGACAGCAAAAAATTGAATACCGGCCTAAGATGTCCAAACTTAGAGCACAAAGATATAAGAAGCCTTTCACGGAGATACCACACTGTCAAATATGTGGCCTGTAGTTTTTTCTTTTTTTAGGTTAAATAGTGCTGTATATACCTAGAGTGACAGACAGGAAAACACTGGAATAACGACCTCAAATGTCCAAACTTCGAGCACGCAGATATATGAGGCCTAGCACGGAGATACCACACTGCCAAATATGTGGCCTGTATTTTTTCTTTTTTAAATAATAAAATATTCATGCTAAAAATCCGGGGAGAGATATGGAGGAGAAGATCCTTACTTAGATATGCATAGGTTTAGTGGGAGAAATAACGCATTATAAATCAGAGGTTAGGAGCGATATTTCCAGTAGAGGAAGGTCCTTTTCAGGAGCAGGCAGTTTTCTTTAGGAAGAAATAAATGTCCGAGTCTAAGTTCTGATGTCCTTATTGGAAGTCCAAAAAAGCAAGGAGGAATACTTAACTATTAGTATATACTGAGGGCGCTGTCTCGGTCAGAGACAAGCGCCTTAGCTAGAGTGTGCCCCATGGGGAAAATGCAGGCACAGCGTCTAGTAGAGCCAGCAAGGTGCAGATTAGCTACAGGACCTGCAGGACCTTGCGTGACGTCACGATCACATGATACCCCACGTGACTGACTATGGAGTGCACAAGGGACCAAAAACCAACGTGTTTCGGAATACACTGATTCCTTTGTTCCCATTTTCCCCACGTGGCACACTCTAGCTAAGGCGCTTGTCTCCGGCCGGGACAGCGCCCTCAGTATATACTAACAGTAAAGTATTCCTCCTTGCTTTTTTGGACTTCCAATAAGGACATCAGAACTTAGACTCTGACATTTATTTCTTCCTAAAGAAAACTGCCTGCTCCTGAAAAGGACCTTCCTCTACTGGAAATATCGCTCCATTCTGGCTTTATCTCCACCTTAAGGTAATCAACACCTAACCTCTGATTTATTATGCGTTATTTCTCCCACTAAACCTATGCATATCTAAGTAAGGATCTTCTCCTCTATATCTCTCCCTGGATTTTTAGCGCAAATATTTTATTATTTTTAATCTCTATTTGTACTGGACAATTATTGGATAATTCCTATTTGCTGCAATTATCCGGCATTGGTTCGCGCCCTTGGTAACATAAAGACTATATTTTTTTTCTTTTTAGGCTAATTAGTGCTGTATATAACCAGAGTGACAGACAGGAAAACACTGGAATATAATCCTAAAATGGCCAAATTGGGAGCACGCAGATATATGAGGCCTGGCACGGAGATACAACACTGACAAATATTTGGCCTGTGAACTTGGATTACGCGGATATATGAGGCCTGGCACGGAGATACAACACTGACAAATATTTGGCCTGTGAACTTGGATTACGCAGATATATGAGGCCTGGCACGGAGGTACCACACTGACAAATATGTGGCTTTTTTTTTTATTAAATGCAAAATAGCGCTGTATATAACTAAAGTGACATATACCAATATATGGAATACCGGCCTATAAAGCCCAAACTTACAGCACGCAGATATATGAGGCCTGGCATGGAGATACCACACTGCCAAATATGTGGCCTGTTTTTTATAAAAAAAGCAAAACACTGCTGTATATAAATAGTCACAGACAGGAAAACACTGGAATACCGGTCTAAAATGGCCAAACTTGGACCACGCAGATATGTGATGCCTGGCATGGAGATACCACACTGGCAAATTTGTGGCCTGTTTTTTATGCAAAATAGTGCTGTATATAACTAGAGTGACAGATAGTGTTGAGCATTCCGATACCGCAAGTATTGGGTATCGGCCGGAATTCCGATACTTAGTTCCGATACTTTTTTCATGTCGAATACCGAAATCGGAAGTTCCCATAATGCTAGGAGCCCGCTCGATTTGATTCAGCCAATGGGGATCCTCAGAAGTGTGGGCACATCCTGTTAGGCATGTAGGCATGTTAACTACTGGCATGGCTGTGATTGGCTGCTGAAATGATGTCATGATGCACTATAAAAACCGCAGCAGCTGCCATTTCGGGTTCACTCTGCTGTGAATTCAGTTAGGGACAGGCTGCTGTTGAAGACTGTGAGGGACAGTTAGAAATAGCGATCATCAAACATATCTATTGCTCTACCCAGGCTACATAATCCACCACTGTAGCATTTTTGTAGCCCAACAGCGCTGTCTTAATAGCTGTCTGCAAGGGCTGTGTGAGTGCAGACCCACGCTGTGTAGTGTGTCCTGCAGGCACATCTGCTTGTAGGCCGCCCAGCGTGTGTCTCTGCTTCATACACATTTTTCTTTTATTGCTGCTTTTTTTTTCTCCTGTATAGTGTGCTTCCATACGTATCCATATACGTTGGTTGCAAACACTGAAGGAGTGGACAGCGGAGCCTTTCAGCAGCCTTTCAGTGCTATAGCCCATTTCTCTGGACTGTTTTTGGCTGTCTGATAGGTCTCTCTGTGTGTGAGTGCAGCTCACGTTGCAGTGTGTTCTACAGCCACCGCTGGTTGTAGTCCGCTCAGCGTGCATCACTGCCTCATACATAGTCCTTTTTTTGCAGCAAATTTAGCCAGATTTTTGCTCCTATATTAGTGTGCTTCCATCCGCATCCATTGTCATTGGTTGGTTGCAAACACTATATAGGATTAGATAGAGGAGCCTTTTTGCTGGCTTGTGCCCTTCAGGGCCAGCCAGACTAGTATCGCCCTATTTTTTGGAGCCTCATCAATTGCATTGTAGGTTAGCTTCCTGCATTGTAATCGCTCCAAAAAGTTTGTGATACTATAGCTTTCAAACTTTGGTCACATCCTTTTCTCCCCCCCCCCCCCAAAAAAAAGGAAATAAAGTTCACCAAATACTCCACTTTACAGTTGTGTAGGCCACATTAGATCATATTAAAGTGTAGTACACACACTCTTAGCCAAATTAGTGTTTCTTATACTGGTTAGCAGGTGTTCAGGAATAAGAACACTAAGCCACCCCTTTTTTACTTTTCTGCCTATCTTTATCAGTCTACCAAGATGAAGAAGGCAGGGAGTAAGGCATGTGGTCGTGGCCATGGAGTTTCAGCAGGGAGAGGACGGGGGGATTCAGCAGGGAGAGGACGTGGGGATTCGGTGTCTGCTGTGGCCACCAGTGACCCGGCATCCCCCACTTTTACCAGGCAACAGTCCTTCATGCGCAGCTTTGTAGGACCTCGCCGTACCCCACTGCTGCGTGACGAACAAATTGAAGCCGTTGTCGGATGGATGGCAGCTAACGCATCCACTTCAATGACTTCCGCATCCTCCCAGGGCCAGAGCACTGAAGAGCAACCATCTGTCTCTTCACCACTTGCCAAATTGCCCAGGCAGTCTGAGAGCCCTGGACAGGAGCCATCTCAATCTTTACTTCTGTTCTCAGAATCTGTTGGCTTGGAAAGAGGTGGCCAGCCAAGCAGCATTCTAGAGCGTGAAGAAGAGGGAGTATGCAGTGATGTGCAACTGCTTTGTCCCTCTGAATCTGAAGAGGCGGGTGGGCCAGTGCCTATTGTCAGCACACCTCAGTGCTCATCTGATGATGATGAGACTCAGTTGCCAATTTCTGGTGCGTACGGTGCTGGTGAGACAACCCAGGACCAGCCGGTGCTTGAAGAGGGGAGTGGAGATGATGAGGTCCTTGACCCATCATGGCGTCAGCCACAGGAAGCTGGTGGGAGCAGCTCTGAGGAAGAGATTCCCCGAACGGCCAAAAGAGGAGGGAGAGGGCGGGGGCACACTTGGTTGCCTGTAGCCTCCACTTTGGCACCCGTGAGGAGCAATCCTCTTCCAAAACACAAAACGGGCGCTCCCAGGACTTGCAGTGCGTGGTCTTTTTTTGACACAGTTGCAGATGACATTTGCTTTGTCAAATGCAAGCTGTGTCATCAGAAAGTTAAACGAGGGAAAAATGTGAGCAACCTCAATACCACAAATATGTGGAAACATGTGCGTACGAAGCACGAGGTGGAGTTACACAGACACACTGAAGATGTAGGCCAACCTTCAGCAGCACCTACCACCTCTTCAGCTCGTGTTGGGGCCTCTTCCTCCAGCTCACACACAGCTGGTTCGGCTTCCTCACTGGAACGCCATGGAAGAACCACTGCCACTGTTGTCCAGAGACCCAGTGAAATTACACCCACTGAACCACGTTCTCAGTCATCAGCACACTCCCAGGCCACTAACCAGCAATCGGTAGCACAGGCATGGGAGAAAAAGCGGCCATACTCGGCAAACCATCCCCGAGCACTGGCTCTGAATGCCGGCATTGTCAAACTACTGGCCCTTGAGATGCTGTCATTCAGGCTGGTGGAGACTGACACCTTCCGGAACTTGATGTCATTGGCAGTTCCACAATACAATGTGCCCAGCCGCTTTTATTTCAGCAGGCAAGCCGTCCCTGCCCTGCAAAAGCATGTGGAGGGAAAAATTAAAAATGCGCTACTAAACGCCGTCAGTAGCAAGGTCCACCTGACCACTGATGCGTGGACCAGTAGCCATGGACCAGGACGATACCTTTCCCTCACTGCCCATTGGGTCAATGTTGTGGAGCCGGGTACAGATCTGGAGAGTGGCTCTGTACGTATTCTGCCAACTCCAAGGATTGCAGGAATGCAGTCTGTACATATTGAGTCCTCCTCCTACTCTAGTTCCTCGGAATCAGCACTGCATGAGCCTGTTAGACCAGATATGAGCACAGGTGTGGCCAAACGTCAACAGGCCATCCTTAAATTAATTTCTTTGGGGAATCGGAGCCACACAGCACAGGAGCTCTGGAATGCCATCAAGCAGGAGAGCGATGCGTGGTTTGTGCCAGCGAATCTCCAGCCAGGTTTGGTAGTGAGTGACAATGGCCGAAATCTAGTGGCAGCTCTGGGCCTAGGCAACCTCACTCACATACCATGTCTGGCACACATACTCAATTTGGTCGTGCAGAGCTTTCTGAGGGACTATCCGGATCTTGATGCACTGCTGCACAAGGTTCACCTAGAGTGTGCTCACTTGTGGCGTCCCAGCATGGCAAGATCGCGCATTGCATCTCTGCAACGCCGATTCCGCCTGCCAGAGCATCGCATCATATGTGACCTCCCCACCAGGTGGAATTCAACGTTACATATGTTGGAGCGGTTGTGTGAGCAGCAGGCAGCAGTAATGGAGTACCAGCTGCATCAGGCGCAAACAAGTCGCACTGTGCGCCGGACACACTTCACCACCACTGAGTGGGCCACTATGAGGGACATCTGCCAAGTTTTGCGTGCCTTCGATGACTCCACGTGGATGGCCAGTGCAGATGATGCACTAGTTAGCATGACTGTCCCCCTTATCTGTCTGCTTCAAAAAACCTTACAAGCACTAAGTGAGGAGGTTTTTGAAGAGGTCGAGGATGAGGAGTCAGAGATGCCATCTGCTTCTGGCAAGTCTGCGCAACGTGCTTCCACACAAAGGCCCAGGCAGGGGACACTTAGTGAGGAGGATGACGAGGAGTCAATGGAAGAGGAGGAACACATCTCTCCAGAGGAGGGAGGTACACAAGGCTCTAGTAGTCAGTGTGTACAGCGAGGGTGGGGTGATGCTGAGCAGGCTGAGATGCTGCCTCAAGCTGGGGACAGCGTTTCCAGTCCAGTTGGCAGTCGGCAGCACATGGTTGATTTCATGCTGCAGTGCTTGTTAAATGACCGCCGCATCGCCAACATTCTCTACATGGCTGATTATTGGGTGTACACCCTCCTAGATCCTCGCTACTGGGACAACTTACAAAGCCTCATACCACAGTTGAACCGGGTGCGAAAAATGCAGGAGTACCAAGAAACACTTGTGCAGGCCATCATGTTCTCCATTCCCCCCGCAAGTGTTGCTGGTAGTGCTTTTCAAAGCAGCCATGTGGGTAGAGGCAGTGGAGGAAGCTCTGCACAAAGAGGTAGCAGAGGCAGTGCCGCAGGACAAGGCAAGGCCCAAATGTGGAAAAGTTTTGTGGGACTGCCACAAACGGCTACACCATCACAGACGGCTCCAGTCAGCAGGAGGCAACGTTTCCGTCAGATGGTGACAGACTACTTGTCTTGCCCTGTTAGTGTACTCCCAGATGGCTCTTCCCCGTTCAAGTATTGGGTCTCTAAGCTGGATACATGACCAGAGCTTAGCCAGTATGCATTGGAGGTGCTGGCTTGCCCTGCTACCAGTGTATTATCGGAACTTGTCTTTAGTGCTGCAGGTGGTGTGGTATCAGACCGTCGCACGCGACTATCCGCCGATAATGTTGACCGGCTTACTTTTCTGAAAATGAACAAGGCCTGGATCTCACCTGAATTTGCCAGTCCTCTTCCAGAATAAATAATTGGCTGGCAACATGATCCAGGTCTCCTGTTGTGTTCATGTTTCTATGACCTGAACTTTATTTCCTGGGCTACAGCAACGCCCGTTGTTGCTCAGAAGTGCTGTCCACACAGACAAAACACTCGCTCATGTGTAAGTGGGGTTTGGTAACGTCAGCTGATCCCCTGCTGTGTGTATGGCAAAGTGTCCTGCTCCCTCCACAGTCAAACAACCTCAGATTTACACTTGGCTCCAAGTAGGCCTCGGCCTACTACCTGATTTTCCCTGGGCTCCGACACCACCAGTTGGTGCTCAGAAGTGCTGTCCGCACAGACAAAACACTCGCTCATGTGTAAGTGGGGTTCGGTAACGTCAGCTGATCCCCTGCTGTGTGTATGGCAGACTCTCCTGCTGCCTACAACTTCTGACTACCTCTGATTTAATATGTTCTCTGATTTGCCCTCTGTCTCCACTCTGTTTTGAGTATTTCCTCCGGCCTACAACACCGCCTGTTTCTGCTCTCAAGTGCTGTCTACACAATCCACACTTGTTCCTGTGTTACCTGGGTCCTGTAACATCTGCTCATCTCCAGAGGTGAGTCCGGCAATGTCTCCTGCTTTGTCTACATTCCCACTACTTGTAGTGGAAAAGTGGACAGAGCAGGAGACATTGCCTGACTCACCTCTAGGGAGAAGCTGCTGTTACAGAACCCCAGTAACACAGGAACAAGTGTGGGTTGTGCAGACAGCATTTCAGAGCAGCAACTGGCGTGGTTGGAAGCCAGAGGAAATACTCGAAACAGAGTGAAGACAGAGGCCTAATTGGAGTACGTTGACAGTTAGTAGTAGTCTAGAAACAATCGAAAACTGCCACCAAGTAGGCCTCGGCCTACTACCTGATTTTCCCTGGGCTCCGACACCGCCAGTTGGTGCTCAGAAGTGCTGTCCGCACAGACAAAACACTCGCTCATGTGTAAGTGGGGTTCGGTAACGTCAGCTGATCCCCTGCTGTGTGTATGGCAAAGTGTCCTGCTCCCTCCACAGTCAAACAACCTCAGATTTACACCTGGCTCCAAGTAGGCCTCAGCCTACTACCTGATTTTCCCTGGGCTCCGACACCGCCAGTTGTTGCTCAGAAGTGCTGTCCACACAGACAAAACACTCGTTCATGTGAAAGTGGGGGTCGGTAACGTCAGCTGATCCCCTGCTGTGTGGAGGGCAAACTGCTGCTGCCTCCAAATTGTAACTACTTCAGATTTAAACATTCTCTGACTTGGCCTCTGTCTCCACTCTGTCTCTAGTATTTCTCCTGACCTCCAGCACCGCCAGTTCCTGCTCACAGTTGCCGTCTGCGCATTCCACACTTGTTCCTGGTGTTCTGTTACGTGAGCAGATCCCCCAATGTGTGTCCGGCACTGTCTCCTGCGCTGTCCACCTTCCCACTGCAAGCGGTGGGAATGTGGACAGAGCAGGAGACAGTGGCAGACACACATCAGGGGATCTGCTGACATTACAGAACCCCAGTAACACAGGAACACGTGTGGATAGTGCAGACGGCTGCTGTACGCATAAACTGGCGGTGTTGGTGGTCACATGAAATCCTGGAAACTGAGTGGAGACAGATGCCTAATTGGAGCACGTTGACAGTCTGTTGTAGCCTACAAACAATCTAAAACTGCCACCAAGTAGGCCTCGGCCTTCACCATGATTGTCCCTGGGTTCCAACAACGCCAGTTGGTGCTCGGCAGTGTCTTTGGCATGGGTACTCCCTGTTGCCCAGCCTGGTTCCAGCATGCCAGCTGTTTCCGGGTAGTGTCAAGGTCACTATGCCACCAATCCATTGTCCTGTCGTCTTGTGGCCGGGTTAGCCGACTCTACGGTGCCTGCAGTTTAGGTGACTCCTATGTGGGCTGCGGGAACTGGCACTGAAGGCTGGATCCGTAGTGCCAATGGGACATGGACCCCCTGTAGGACTGTGGGTTTCGGTAACTGCGGCCGGCTTGCGGCCTGGCTACTTTGCTTTGGATGGGTACCTTCTGCTACCCACCCGGGTTCCAGCACTGTCAGCTGGTTCTCGCCAGAGCCTTTGGCCTAGGTGCCTCCATCTCGGTATCCGAAGGTCCAGCACCGTCAGCTGGTCCTTGGTAGTGCTTTCTAGCACAGGTACCTCCTGCCTAGTAACCGTGGTCCAGCAACATCAGTTGGTCCTCGGTAGTGCCATTGGCTCTTGTTCCTTCTGCTACCCATCCGGGTGCCAGCACTGTCAGCTGGTTCTCGCCAGAGCCTTTGGCCTAGGTGCCTCCATCTCGGTATCCGAGGTCCAGCACCGTCAGCTGGTCCTTGGTAGTGCTTTTTAGCACAGGTACCTTCTGCTTAGTTACCGTGGTCCAGCACCGTCAGTTGGTCCTCGGTAGTGCCATTGGCTCTTGTTCCTTCTGCTACCCATCCAGGTTCCAGCACTGTCTGCTGGTTCTCGCCAGAGCCTTTGGCCTAGGTGCCTCCATCTCGGTATCCGAGGTCCAGCAACGTCAGCTGGTCCTTGGTAGTGGTTTCTAGCACAGGTACCTCCTGCATAGTAACCGGGGTCCAGCACCGTCAGCTGTTCCTCAGTAGTGCCATTGGCTATTGTTCCTTCTGCTGCCACTACAGGTTCCAGTACTGTCAGCTGGTTCTCGCCAGTTTCTCAGCCTTCTTGTACCCTCTGCTACATTTCCAAGATCAAGCTTTTTGAAATTGTCTTTGGTAATCCTTATTGATCTCCATGACGACGACCCTGATGACGATGACCCTGAAGACCACACCAAAGAAGACCAGAAATATGACCCTAAATAATAAGACCAAGAGGACAAAGAACATGAAGACAACCACCAAGATACAGAACAAAAGACAGAAGAACAAGAAGCAGAAGAAGCAAAAGCAGAAGAATAGAAAGCAGAAGAACATTAAGCATAAGACTAAAAATCAGCATAGAAGAAATCAAAATTATAAGCAGAAGAAGACTAAGCAGTAAATGGGGGTGAGTCCGTTCCTCCTCGTGGTGCCCCTGGAAAATGCCTGCTACTGCAGGCCAAACTGAACGTGGACAAATCCTGTTGTAAATCTTTTGTGACAGGCAGAATGTAAGGTGTAATCTTATAACTTTTATAGATAAGTACTACAGGAATGCCTGTCACCATAAGAAAATGAAGAAAAAGAAGAATAGGAAGAAGTTGAAGAAATAGCATATGAAAATTAATAATAGCTGAATAAGAAGAATATGAAGAATGGAAAAAAAAAATTAATGGGAAGAAGGTGAAGAAGATGAATAAGGTGAAGAAAAAGTTGATGAAAAAAATGCGACTGCTGCGGATCATGAAGGAGAAAGTGTGGGAGAAGTACAAAAGAAGGTGAAGAGCATGGAAGTTGTGAAACATACATATCTGACAAAATATAAAAAAGTTAACATAGTCAATATCTTTTTAACTCCGAACGTCTTGAAAAAAAAAATTGGAATTAATGCTATGCCATGTGATTTGAATAAACCACTATGCCTTTAATGTCTCCTCCACCTCCCACAATACATTCTACATGACTCTTATTTGTTTTCAATTACGTAGAATTTGCCAACAAGGAAATAAAGGGCTTTTTTAAATTCCGATACCCGAAGTCCCATTGACTTGAATGGGACTTCCGGTATCGGAATCGGCGATACCCGATATTTTTTTCGTATCGGGCGATACCATCCAATACGATATTTTTGGGTATCGAACGGTATCACTCAACACTAGTGACAGACAGCAAAATAAAAATGGAATTTAGGCCTATAATGCCCAAATTTTTAGCACACAGATGTATGAGTCGTGTCACAGATATACCACACTGTAAAATATTTGGCCTGTATGTATTTTTTGGGGGGGGTTCAGCAAAATGGTGTCATGAAACTATGTAAGACGCTCAAAAAATATTCTACTCTACCGTACCACAGGAAAATGAAAGATTTCTCTGCGCACTCAAAAATGATTTTTGGGACCGCTTTAAAATTGTTGGATTTTCACGCAATGCTAGGAAAAGGATCTGGCTGTATTGTGCAGTGTCAAAAAGCAAATGGAGAACAAAGAAGGGCTCTGGATTGCTTTGCAATAAAATAATCTCTATTAACCTGGCAAAAAAAATTTTCCTAGCCAATTATACCTGGGGCTAGGTATATACGGTCAATATATGCTATATTTGGCAGCAGCACAGTAATGGAATGGACCCTCTTGATGTATGCAATGATATCTATATACACACATACAGTGCTAGCAGGCCTTGCACTCATATGTATAGAGCGGCGTACAGTCCCCTGCCTACCTAACACTGGAACCTATATACTCCGAAATTAGTCCTTAGAAGGACTGTTGGCTTAGCTGAATTTGAGTTGTTTAGGATGACTAATAAATCCCCACACTGACTAATAAAACCCCAAATCTGACCTTATCTCGGCAGCAGCTCTCCCTACACTATCTCAATACGGAGCTGAATGCGCCGAGCAGGGCGGCGTCCAGTCTCTTATACCCCTGATGATGCTGTGCAGCCAGCCAATCACTGCATGGCAACAACAAAGATGGGTGCGGTGTTTCAGTGCCTAGTGCCTGGCAGACAATCCCAGCATCGTGATTGAGTCTCTAGAGACCACCAGAAATCCTGGGTGGAGACGCGAGTTCCCGCCGAGTAATCCCGGAAGTGCTCACCAAGAACACCGAGTACTGTGTAGTGGCAAGCACGTTCGCTCATCACTATTTGTCAGCCAATACACTTACTGCATGGGCATCATAAGTATAGGAGACCTGCTCCTTTGTAACGGGAAGAGATTTTTAGGAGGCCCTCCTCCACGTCTCTTCATCCACCATCACTAGATCACCAGGGTGACCATTCTCCGTGATGCAACACCCTTTTTATTGTTTTTATTGGTGTTTATGATGCCCGTCAACACATTTTTTGACAGTATGTTGCTGTATTCCCACCAGGTGGAAATGTTTTTCAGTTCATATACTTACTGAATAGGCATTACAAGTTTAGGAGACCGACTCCTTTGTAACGGGAAGAAATTATTAGGAGGCCCTCCTCCATGTCTCTTCATCCACCACCACTAGATCACCAAGGTGACCGTTTTCCGTGATGCAACACCCATGTTATTGTTTTTTATGGTGTTTATGATGCCCATCAACAATTTTTTTACTGTATGTTGCTGTATACTCCTCAGGGGGAAATGTTTGTCAGCCCATACACTTACTGCATGGGCATTACAAGTATAGGAGACCTGCTCCTCCTTTGAAATGGGAAGAGATTTTTAGGAGTCCCTCCTCTATATCTCTTCATCCACCACCACTAGATCACCAGGGTGACCATTGTCCATGATGTAACACCCTTGTTATTGTTTTAAATGGTGTTTATGATGCCCATCAACAAATTATTTGACAGTATGTTGCTGTATACCCCCCAGGGGGAAATGTTTGTCAGCCCATACATTTACTGCATGGTCAGTAGAAATATAGGAGACCCACTCCTTTGAAACAGGAAGAGATTTTTAGGAGGCCCTCCTCCACATATCTTCATCCACCACCCCTAGATCACAAGGGTGACCGTTGTCCATGATGCAACACCCTTGCTATTGTTTTTAATGGTGTTTATGATGCCCGCCATCAAATTATTTCACAGTACATTGCTGTATACCCCCCAGGGGGAAATGTTTGTCAGCCCATACAATTACTGCATGGCCATTAGAAGTATAGGGGACCCGCTCCTTTGTAACGGGAACAGATTTTTAGGAGGTCCTCCTCCACGTCTCTTCCAAGGGGTATTGGGATGCGTCCAAATTTGGGGCAGGCATTGCTTTCACTTCATGGGCAAACACTATGGGAGTACAAAATGAATAATAATGCAACCTTTGGTTTCATGTGGCCAACCAGTACGTCAGTTCAAAGGGTTTTTGGGGTGCATGTAACTTTGGGGCAGGGCAGGCCTTACATTAAATGCATAGGCAAACAGTATGAGAGAACCAAATTTCTAATAATGAGAACAATACTTTCAGGTGGCCATCCTGTACAGCTCTTCAAAGTGGTATTGGGGTGGCTGTTTTAAGGGTTATTGGGGTGGCTGTTCTAAGGGGTATTGGGGTGTGTGTACATTTGGGGCAGGCCTTGCATTCACTGCATAGGCAAACAGTATGGGAATACCAACTTCCTAATAATGAGAACATTGCTTTCAGGTGGCCCTTCTGTAAGTCTCGTCAAAAGGGTATTGGGGTGCGTCCAAATTTTGGGCAGCCCTGCCAGTCACTGAATACGCAATTATATAAGACGACCCACTGTTTAATAATGGGAACAACAAAGCATAGCCGTCTGATGGCTCTCTAAGAATAGTTAGGATCAACTGCTGTCCTTTTAAGAATATTACAGTCCGCCTGATGGCCCTATAAAATTAGGCTTTGTGACTTTGAGTCCCTCCTTCATAAATACAACAGGATGTGTCACATGGATCGCCCTCCCAGGGCTGTGGGGGTATTCGCCACCGGGCCCGTTGAGCTCAATGGGATTTGTCATAGAAGCTGTGGCCCCGTCCATGGCCCTGGGGCTCCATTGCAAAAGGGGAGTGAAAGAACAATGAAATAGAATTGATGAATAGTTTGTGGCGCCACCTGTGGTGTTCGGCAAGGGAGATGTTAAGCCGACGCTGCATGCAGATCCTCTGGGACTGGTGGTGTGGTGCAGCCAAGATGGTGAAGCTCCCCACAGGTGGAGCTGTAGTCCCAGGGCAGTGTAGATGTAGGGGTGTAAGAGAGGCACAAGCGGGGTAGTAGCTGGTACCCAGGTGTAGCAGTGCTGGGTGTGTTGGTGCAAGAATCAGTGGAGGACACCAGGGCTTGTTGATCCAAAGCTTTACTCACAGTCTGTAGTACACACAGGTGCCTGCCTCCGTACCGTGTCCTCCGGGTCAGAGACTCAGTCAACCTCCAGGCCAGATGGAATGCTCCCTTCCAACGCTCCGCCAACATGTACCTTTCTGAACATCTCCTCATATAGCGCCTTTGGTGTGAAGTACTCCCAGTACTGAGTTACACTGGAGTGCCTCCTGACAGATGTTCCCAAGAACTCTACTTGTATGGCAGACAGCTGTAGGCTGCTTTGGGGACTCCTCCTGAATCCCAGCTCACTATCCAAGTTTCTGTTGTGCCCCCAAGTCTTAGATGGGAGTAGTGCATTTACAGCCCACTACTCCACCGGTGTCTGCTGCAGAACCATTAGTGTCCATACAACCTCGGGGACTGGGCCCGGCCTTGCGCTTAGAACTTCTAGGCAGGGTTCTTCCTCTAACCCACGTCCTCTGTTCCCCTTTACTCCTTCGTTACGTACTAATCTCTCCTTCTCCTGGAAGATCAGGTTTCAGTTCAATGTCGTTCTCCTTCATTCCTTTCCTGTGCCAGCTGGCTCAGATCACTGATGCAGCTGCAGCACTCCTTCCTCCATCCCTCTCTCAGGGATCTTCTTCCCTCACTCCTCTCTGAGTGACTCTCCGACTCACTGACCTCGAACTGACTGACTGAAATTCTAACCTTCCCACTCTTTTATGTATTCTAACTCCACCCGCCTCCCAGCACGTTTCATGTTCCAAGCAGGGAGCCACCAAAGGTGCTCTGCTACACTCCAAGAAGGGAGCCACAATGTGGCTTTGCTGAACTACCGTGTTGTGTGGGATGCAGGTGTTGGAGCGTGGTCAGGAGCCTCCAACTTACCTGGATGGTGGGGCATCACACCTCAGGAGGAGGGGCAGTACCTCTGTGGTGACTGAGCCTCAGGGGCGCCACATACCCCCCGTTAAACACAGCACGTCCACTGGCTGCAAGTTAAACAGAGTTAACAATACAGGAACATACAAAATTTTGTAATGCTGAATAAACATGTCTTATACTAAACTTCCTAATATAGGAGGCATGGTTTCTTGAACGTTACAAACAACTTAGCTGTCTAAATTTTAAATTATGCTACCTAATTTAAAGTGCTATATAAGCAAACGCAATATCAAGTCACATTTGCTAGCAACACATCTCCTTTCCTCTATCTTTCACATTTTCCTCTTTCAACTGTCTCTTCTAGACGTAGGACGACAACCATGAATACCTGGTTCGTCACCTGTACTTTTCGATTCTATATTCACATCCTCAACATCTTTATTCAAAGTTCTGTAAACATTCACTATGTCTTTTTCTCAAGATACTTCCATAAAATCTGTCATCAGGATTCTCATCGTATGCAAATACTTTCTAGTTTCTATTCAGGAAATAACATCAAGCATTATCAATAAGTGATACCAGCCAGTTTCCTACTCCACACTGATGAGGGGCAATACCCCGAAACAGCTGTATGTGGATGGATACCATGTTTTGGCATAGGTGGTTTCCTTCATTGGAGACTGCCCTTCCCGTGGTTGTTCCTTCCCGGGCAAAGACCTGGCTGGTCATTGCTTGCATTGAGAAACACGTGATGGTGTCTCTGCGGCTTCTGTTTTGCATGTTTTACATATTTCCCATAAGGGATGGGGGCAGTGCTCTAGAATCACTGCGTTGAGAAACACGTGATGGTGTCTCCGCAGTGTCGGATGTTGATCTCCATGAGTTCATTCATCCTCCTCTTCATAGTCTTTTTACTAGGCATTGCTCCTACCAGCCAGTTTCCTACTCCACACTGATGAGGGGCAATACCCCGAAACAGCTGTATGTGGATGGATACCATGTTTTGGCATAGGTGGTTTCCTTCATTGGAGACTGCCCTTCCCGTGGTTGTTCCTTCCCGGGCAAAGACCTGGCTGGTCATTGCTTGCGTTGAGAAGCACGTGATGGTGTCTTCGCGGCTTCTGTTTTGCATGTTTTACATATTTCCCATAAGGGATGGGGCAGTGCTCTAGAATCACTGCGTTGAGAAACACGTGATGGTGTCTCCGCAGTGTCGGATGTTGATCTGCATGAGTTCATTCATCCTCCTCTTCATAAGTGCAAAAGTAGACGCTGGTCCGGCCATCGTGTCTGGAAATGTCCCTATAACGAGGTAGGTCTTCTTTTACTAAGAGAGTCCTATGTAAAACCAAGAGAGAGAGCACCTAAAGAGGCGCATACTATGTACAACAACAGTTCTAGACCATTCAACGTTCATGATCTCCACAGTTCAAATGTGAAGGCTGTCAATACAACTGGGCAACACTGGAAAAACAGAACTAAAGCATGATAGCCAAAAAACAGAAACTGGTACAAAAATAGGAAACAAAGCACAACTGTGCAAATACCCTCCTGGGTAACGAGAGTTAAAGTGAAGAATGTTTTAACTAGTGATTGTCCCCTCCTGGGGTTTCTGGACTGGAACCGCTACCAGATGAGAGAAACGCATTGGCAGTCCTCAGGTATTCTTCCTCCAGTGGGGTGAAGCTTGCGGCTTTCCGTACCTTTGGCTGTGGGACTGGTACTGAAGTTACGTTGCACATAGGGGTAGGTACAAACACAGTCTTTTCAATAACTGTTGCTGCAGAGGTAGCAGGTGGCTGCTGCCCGTAGGTCTTTATGAGATCCTCCAGGATCCGTCTAATGTTCATTGCATACCATCCCCTCAGTCCTTCATGTCTAGTGAAGGTCACATAATCTCCCGGGCTCAGGTTTCTGGCAGGGTGCCCTTTTCTCAAGTGAGGATCCACATCTCTTCGGTTGAAAAATACATCGGAGATTCGGATAGGGTCATGGATAAAGCCGGACCCCCTCTCAGAATTTACATTCAGGACGCGGCCCCAACCTGCCGCGTCCCTGAGACCGTAGTGACCGGCACGAACCCGCTCCTTCTGGTCCAAGTCAGGGCCCAGTACAACTAACCTCCACTGCTCTCTGTCTCGGTGTTCGGCTGCCAGTTGCCGGATAGTTGCTTGGCAGCTAGCCCAGTTCTCCTCGTCCTCCCGTTCCTCCCGAGACTGATCCAAACTAGTCTGGTACCGCGGCACCACTGTCATGGGTTCTGGGGTTCCCCCCCGGGGGCTGGTATCCCGGTCCCAGACCAGGTCTAACATGACCTGGCCAGCCGCTGCGACCGCGGTACACCCCAAGGCCTTCCCAGGTGCAGGGACATCAAACATACCGGGAGCCTCCTGGCGGTGTGGGTTCTGCTCCGGTGCCGGTGGGAGCTGGCCGGTGGCAGCAGGCCGCAGTGGAGCGGATGGTGGCTCCGGGCTCACGGGGGCCTCTGGTGGGACCTGCGCAGCCGCGTCAGGTCCGGGCGGGAGCTCCTCTTCCTCCGCTTCGGCTCCCGGGGCCTCATACAATTCCTCCTGTGGTGGCAGCGAAGGGGCTGTAGGCTCTGTGGAATCTGCCTGGGGAAGCTCCGGTGCAGCAGCGGCAGTTACCGCAGGTGTAGGCCCCTCCCGGGCGTGCTGCCAGTTCAGCCTCCACAAGGCCTCCTGCCTCAGCCGCAAACATTGGGTCAGCTGGGCAATCTCCTCCTCCAGCTGCCCTCGATTCATCCTAGAAGGAGGGTCTGAGCCTTCAGCCATGGCGCCGGGGAGATCCAGCTCAACCTCCCCGCGCTCCGCAGGCCTCCTTCCCTCTCCTTCCATCATGGCGTTCTGGCGTTCTTCTTCCTGTCTCAGCGTTGCTGAACTACCGTGTTGTGTGGGATGCAGGTGTTGGAGCGTGGTCAGGAGCCTCCAACTTACCTGGATGGTGGGGCACCACCCCTCAGGAGGAAGTGCAGTACCTCTGTGGCGACTGAGCCTCAGGGGCACCACATACATATCACATGGCCAGCTAAGGTTGTAAAATGTTAAAATGACATTTCCCAGTGATTGCATTTGTCTTGGTTGCAAGTAATGCTAAAGTTGAAAACGCTATGTGCGAACATGGCCCAAGGTGTTGAGAAGCATATTTGTTTTTGGTTATTTTATTTGCCTTATATACAAGTCATTACCCTGGAAAGGATGTTCCTTAACATATTTCCAAGGAAAATCCAATTTGGTTTCATTTTTGCATGTTTTTTGGTGAGTCTGTAAAAATGGCGTAAGACTCGGACAACATTGTTCACAGCAGTGACCTGGGAGTCAAAAATGCTTCCAGGGGTCTTCCCCATGCAGTTATGTCATTTGAGCACTTTTCCCATAGTTTTCTGTAGTTTTTATACCCTCAAAATACCTCCGGGGGGCGGAGTGGTCACAGCAAAAAAAGCTCAAAAAGCTCGGGGTCCCATAGACTTACATTGGGCTCATTGCTCGGGTCGAGCACCCGAGCATTAAAAAATATTCGACCTGAGCAACAAGCACCCTAGCATTTTAGTACTCGCTCATCACTAATTTCAACCTAAAACCCATGGTGGAAACTGTTCCATCCTTTATGAAGGATACAAAGAATGTTCTACTCAAGCTGGATGACATTCATTTGGAATCTGACATGCTACTCGTAACTCGTAAGTTATTACAATTTTGTATTATAATGATCATAATCTTAAACTTAGTTATAAGGCTACCCCTACACAAATTGATTGATTATTTTTTTGAACATTTCCATCCAGGTTAATGAAAAGAATAATCATTACAAATGAACTTCCAATGAAAACTGACAAGGTTCCAAGGCCTTGGGTAGGGAGAGCTGAACTCTGAACTTAGGCAAATAATTGAATCTGCGTACTGGACAGAGGATTGTCAAGCGCATATCACAGAGGAAGAAAACTGATTGTCCAACTAATCAGGTGCTTTGATGACGTGCTCAATCATGCTGTTAGTCCTCAGGCTGGGAGTGGTCAGGACCCTGCTGATCTTGAGCAGCAGACTAAGGAACACCTAACCCTTGGACCGGGAATTTTCTGTGTGTGGGTGGTCTGAGGAACAGTTGCCTGCCTTCTTAATCTGGCAACCCCACTGCCTCTTCCTGCCTGTTGTGATGCTGCAGATCATTCTGCCTCTGCACTACTGTCCTCACTCTGCATGGCACCTTCCCAGGTTGTATCAGTGACTTCATTGTCCAACACCTCATCTTCCACTTCTGCACTCTATTCCTCTGTGACTTGATGACTTAACAACACTTGTTGGTAACTCTGTCTTATAATCATCTACCTCGTGAGACACTAATTTCCACTCCCATTATCGTCTTCTTCTGACCATGACTGCTCAAATTAATCTGTATCACTACACATGATCTCCTCATCATCTCCCTCTTGAAATGTGCAGGCCAACAGGCCAGAATCAATAAATGGAGATGTAAAGAGCTCCTTACAGAGTCCGAGTGTGGCACAACTTGTCATCTGGATCTCGCCATGGTGGATGGGAGGAGGATAAGGGTGAGAATTATGTAGTCCAGACTCTTGGCTAGTGAGAATGGACTGTGTTGGAAAACAGGGATTTGCTGGGAAATATGCTGGAAGCATGATCTGCCATCCAACCCAACACCTGTTCGCACTATTCTGGTTTCAAGAGTGGGGTCCGCATCACCCTGCAGAGTTAGACAGGAATCTAGGTCTTGTGGATGAGCGGGTTAGTTGTGATCCCACAGCAGGCACAGTTTCATCTGTCCCACGGCCTCAGCCTCAGCAAGCGGCATCAGCAGCATGTCCACTTCCCTGTCCCTTATCCAGGCCTGGATTGGCAATATAACCAACCGGGCATTTTCCCACTGGGCCGCTGTCACGTGGGCCGCGGGCGGCAGCGCCGATCATCTGGCCGCTTGCCAGCTGCTGCGGCCACTGTTGCTCCTGCCTCCGGCCCTCTGCGGGCACGGCGGTGATAGTTTCCAAGTTCCTCCCGCACTGCAGGGAGATAAGCCGCCACGCCCCCCCCTCGCACCCCATCCTCGCCTTAGCATGAGACCCCCTCCCCCCCGCAGCCACTCAGTGTCGCACTCGCTTGCCTGCTCGCTCTGTTCGCAGGACCTGTGTGAGGTCACAGGAGGGGAGGAGTCAGGGGGTCACATGATCAGGAGCCTTTGTCCAGACCCCCGATCATGTCACCCCTGACTCCGCCCCTCCTGTGACCTCATCACAGGTCCTGTGCGCTCAGCCTTGCGTCTGCAAGACTCTGCTTTGCTGTTGTCATGGTGCTGGTTGAGGTAAGTATGTGTGGGGTCAGGATTTACAGTGTGGATGTAGCAGAGCTGTGTGTGTATGAGGTGTATGGAGCGGAGCCATGTGTGTACGAGGTGTACGGAGCGGAGCCGTGTGTACGAGGTGTACGGAGTGGAGCCGTGTGTGTACGAGGTGTACGGAGTGGAGCCGTGTGTGTACGAGGTGTACGGAGCGGAGCCGCGTGTATACGAGGTGTACGGAGCGGAGCCGTGTGTACGAGGTGTACGGAGTGGAGCCGTGTGTGTACGAGGTGTATGGAACAGAGCCGTGTGTGTATGAGGTGTACGGAGCGGAGCCGTGTGTGTACGAGTTGTACTGAACAGAGCCGTGTGTGTATGAGGTGTACGGAGCGGAGCCGTGTGTGTGCAAGGTGTACGGAGCGGAGCCGTGTGTACGAGGTGTACGGAGAGGAGCCGTGTGTACGAGGTGTACGGAGCGGAGCCATGTGTGTACGAGGTGTACGGAGCGGAGCCGTGTGTGTACGAGGTGTACGGAGCGGAGCCGTGTGTGTACGAGGTGTACGGAGCGGAGCCGTGTGTGTACGAGGTGTACGGAGAGAAGCCGTGTGTACGAGGTGTACGGAGCGGAGCCGTGTGTGTACGAGGTGTACGGAGCGGAGCCGTGTGTGTGTACGAGGTGGAGCCGCGCGTGTACGAGGTGTACGGAGAGGAGCCGTGTGTGTACGAGGTGTACGGAGAGGAGCCGTGTGTGTACGAGGTGTACGGAGAGGAGCCGTGTGTGTACAAGGTATACGGAGAGGAGCCGTGTGTGCATGAGGTGTACGGAGAGGAGCCGTGTGTGTACAAGGTATACGGAGAGGAGCCGTGTGTGTACAAGGTATATGGAGAGGAGCCGTGTGTGTACAAGGTATACGGAGAGGAGCCGTGTGTGCATGAGGTGTACGGAGAGGAGCCGTGAGTGTATAAGGTGTACGGAGAGGAGCCGTGAGTGTATAAGGTGTACGGAGAGGAGCCGTGTGTACGAGGTGTACGGAGCAGAGCCGTGTGTGTACGAGGTGTACGGAGCGGAGCCGTGTGTGTGTACGAGGTGGAGCCGTGTGTGTATGAGGTGTACGGGGAGGAGCCACGCGTGTACGAGGTGTACGGAGAGGAGCCGCGCGTGTACGAGGTGGACGGAGTGGAGCCGTGTGTGTATGGAGTGGAGCCATATGTGTACGGGATGCCAAGTGTGTACAAAGCGGGCTTTTCCCACGGACACAGGAGTACACGGCAGAGCCCCGAGGAACATTTTAAAACACACACATGACGTTCCACCTGAAGTGATGTGCTGGAAGCTGACCGGAAATGAGATAATTTCTTGAGGAGATTGTGACGGAACCAGGAATGCTTCAGATCCATCACCGTGTCCTCCTCCGACAGCGCAGACAGCAGGATCGCCTTGGAATCGGGGATGCCGGCCATGTGAGCGGATCATGATAGGTCCTGCACCGGGAGGCTCAGGTGGGCACTACAATGGGAGCCGGGCTGCTATAGTATCTTTGTAGAATCTTTCTTTATTTCTTTCTCTCTTTTTCTTTCTTTCTCTGTTCTTTCATTCTCTGTTCTGTCTTTCCCTCATTTTCTTTCTCTCTCTGTTCTTTCTTTCTCTCTCTGTTCTTTCTTTTTTCTCTCTCTGTTCTTTCTTCCCCTCTTTCTTTCTTTTTCTTTCCTCTCTTTCTCTCTGTTCTTTCTTTCTTTACTTCTTTCTTTCTCTCTATGTTCTTTCTCTGTCTCTCTCTGTTCTTTCTTTCTTTCCCCTTTCTTTCTCGCTCTCTCTGTTTTCTTTTTTCTCTCTCTCTCTGTTTTCTCTCTTCTTTAGTGCCAGTCAGTGTGCCCATAATGCCAGCCACTGTGCCCTCAGTACCAGTCAGTGTGATCAGCAGTGCTAAATGGGTGCGATTAGGTGTGGACATGGGTGTGACTAGTTGTGAAATGGGTGTGGCTGAAGGGCCAAAATTTGCAGCGGCGTATTTGTCCGTCTTTCCCTTCTTCAAAAGTTGGGAGGTATGATAGGGGCGGCTATGACCAGGGGGGTCTGGTTGCCCAATATAGAGCAGTTCTGCCAGGAATTCTGTAATCATGCATACAAAAGGGGACAGAGCTTTGGGAGGAGTACTGTACCTAAAAGCAATAAATAGGACTGAGCTGAAATACTGGGCACAGCTGTGACTACATGTTATATAGTCGTGTTAATCTCCTCTCACTTCTTGTAACCTACAAGTGTACAAAGTCACCATGTGACTAGTGGGCCTGTGTAACTTCAAATGCCAGGGCTGAATTTTAGTCCCAGTCCGGCCCTGCCCTTATCTCACGTCTTGTGCATTTTAACTTAGGTATATGATATATGCCAGCAAACTTTCTGGTATCATAGGGAAAAGAAAATATGTAGCCCTGAAAAGGACTTTTGTTTTTAGGTTGCAGCAGCAGTATACCTATAGGACTCAATAAACCCTGCCTATATGCTTCTAATCCAAAACTATACCTCATCCACCAGCTGTCCGTACACTGAATGCAGATATCAGTGGTTTAACTAGGGACAGGACAGTACATAGCCCTGAAAAGAAGTTTTGTTTTAATGGTGCAGCAGCTGTATACAAGTACTGCAATAGCAATATTAACCCCTTTCTGCCATTAGACATACTATCCCGTCCATGTGCCCTGTGGGACTTAATTCCCAAGGACGGGATAGTACGTCTAATGCGATCAGCGGCGCCCACGTGGTGAGCGCCGCTGATCGCGGCCGGGTGTCAGCTGATTATCACAGCTGACACCCGGCACAATGTGTCAGGGGCGGTCACGGACCGCCCCCGACACGTTAACCCCTTGTACACCGCGATCAAATACGATCGCGGTGTACCGGGAGTTAAAGGGAAGCATCGGCAGGGAGGGGGCTCCCTCCGTGCTTCCCTGAGCCCCCCACGGCAGCGCAATGTGCAGCGCTGCTGCGGGGGGCTCTTTCCCTACAGGCCCCCAGATCCAAGATGGCGACGGGGGCCTTCGGGGGCCTGTAGGGAGCTGACTTAAAGAGAAGGCATGAGGAAGTCTGCAGAACTGCCTGTGACAGATTGCTGATCTGTCACAGTGATCTGTGATGTGACAGATCAGCGATCTGTCACAGGACAGTGATGTCCCACCTGGGACTATGTAATAAAGTAAAAAAAAAAAAAAAGTGTAAAAATAATTTTAAAAAAATCACTAAATAAATTAGTAAAAAAAAAAAAAAATATTCCCCAATAAATTCATTTTTTGAAAATAAAAAAAAAAAAACAATAAAAGTACACATATTTGATATTGCTGCGTCCGTAGTGACCCGCCCTATAAAACTGTCCCATTAGTTAAGCCCTTTAGCGAACCCCTTAAAAAATAAAAATAAAAAACAAAGCCAAAAATAATGATTTATTATCATACCACCAAACAAAAAGTGCAATAACACGCGATCAAAAAGACGCATATAAATATCCATGGTACCGCTGAAAACGTCATCTTGTCCCGCAAAAAACGAGCCACCATACAGCATCATCCGCAAAAAAATAAAAAAGTTATAGCTCGCAGAATAAAGCGATGCAAAAATAATTATTTTTTATATAAAATTGTTTTCATTGCAAAAAACCGACAAAACATAAAAAAAGACCTAAATGAGGTATCGCTGTAACCGTACCGACGCGAAGAATAAAACCGCTTTATCAATTTTACCGCACGTGGAACGGTGTAAACGCACCCCCCCAAAAGAAATTCATGAAACGCTGGTTTTTGCTCATTCTGCGTCCCAAAAATCGGAATAAAAAGCGATCAAAAAATGTCACGTGCCCAAAAATGGTAACGATAAAAACGTCAACTCGTCCCGCAAAGAATAAGACCTCACATGACTCGGTGGGTCAAAATACGGAAAAATTATAGCTCTCAATATGTGGTGATGCAAAAACTATTTTTTACAATAAAAAGCGTCTTTTAGCGTGCGACAGCCGCCAAACATAAAAACCGCCATAAATAGTAAATCAAACCCCCCGTTATCACCCCCTTAGTTAGGGAAAAATAATAAAATTAAAAAAAAGTATTTATTTCCATTTTCCCATTAGGGTTAGGGCTAGGGTTAGGGTTAGGGCTAGGGTTAGGGCTAGGGTTAGGGCTCAGATTAGGGTTAGGGGTGTGTTGGGGTTAGGGTTGGAGTTATAATTGGGGGGTTTCCACTGTTTGGGCACATCAGGTGCTCTCCAAATGCAACATGGTGTCTGATCTCAATTCCAGCCAATTCTGCGTTGAAAAAGTCAAATGGTGCTCCTTCCCTTCCAAGCTCCGCCATGTGCCCAAACAGTGTTTTACCCCCACATATAGGGTATCAGCATACTCAGGACAAATTGCAAAACAACTTTTGGGGTCCAATTTCTCCTGTTACCCTTAGGAAAATAAAAAATTGGGGGCAAAAATATCATTTTTGTGGAAAAAAATGATTTTTTTATTTTCACACCCAGGCGTTATAAACTTCTGTGAAGCACTTGGGGGTTCAAAGTGCTCACCACACATCTAGATTAGTTCCGTGGGGGGTCTAGTTTCCAAAATGGGGTCACTTGTGGGGAGTTTCAATAGTTTAGGTACATCAGGGGCTCTCCAAATGCACATGACACCCGCAGACCAATCCATCAAAGTCAGCATTCCAAAACGTCACTACTTCCCTTCCGAGCCCCGACATGTGCCCATATAGTAATTTTCTCCACATATGAGGTATCAGCGTACTCAGGACAAATTGGACAACACCTTTTGGGGTCCAATTTCTCCTGTTACCCTTGGGAAAATAAAAAAATTGGAGACTAATTGATCATGTTTGTGGAAAAAAAACGATTTTTTTATTTTCATGCCTGGGCATTATACACTTCTGTGAAGCCCTTGGGGGTTCAAAGTTCTCACCACACATCTAGATAAGTTCCTTAGGGGGCTTAGTTTCCAAAATGGGGTCATTTGTGGGGGGTTTCCACTGTTTAGGTACATTAGGGGCTCTCCAAAGGCAACATGACACCCGCAGACCATTCCATCAAAGTCTGCATTCCAAAACGTCACTACTTCCCTTCCGAGCCCCGACGTGTGTCCATACAGTAGTTTTCTCCCACATATGAGGTGTCAGCGTACTCAGGACAAATTGGACAACAACTTTTTGGGTCCAATTTCTCCTTGCACCCTTGGGAAAATGAAAAAATTGGTGACTAAAAGATCATGTTTGTGGAAAAAATACGATTTTTGTATTTTCAGGCACGGGCGTTATAAACTTCTGCGAAGCACTGGGGGGTTCAAAGTGCTCACCACACATCTAGATAAGTTCCTTGGGGGGTCTAGTTTCCAAAATGGTGTCATTTATGGGGGGTTTCTACTGTTTTGGTACATCAGGGGCTTTCCAAACGCGACATGGTGTCCGATCTCAATTCCAGCCAAAAACGTCAAATGGCGCTGCTTCCCTTCCGAGCTCTGCCATGCGCCCAAATTACACCAACATATGGGGTATCAGTGTACTCAGGACAAATTGCACAATAACTTTTAGGGACCTATTACCTTTGGAAAAATAAAAATTGGGGGTGAAAAGATCATTTTTGTGGAAAAAATATGATTTTTTAATTGTACCGCTGTACGTTATAAACTTCTGTGAAGCCCTTGTGGGTTCAAAGTTCTCACCACATATCTAGATAAGTTCCTTGGGGGGTCTAGTTTCCAAAATGGGGTCACTTGTGGGGGTTTCCACTGTTTAGGTACATCAGGGGCTCTCCAAACACGACATGGCGTCCGATCTGAATTCCAGTCAATTTTGCATTGAAAAAGTCAAATGGCGCTCTTTCCCTGCTGAGGTCTGCCATGCGCCGAAACAGTGGTTCCCCCCCACATATCAGGTATCGGCGTACTCAGAACAAATTGCACAATATCTTTTGCAGTCCAATTTCTCCTGTTACCCTTGGTAAATTAAAAAAAATTGAACCTGAAGTATCTTTTTAGTGAAAAAAAGTTAAATGTTCATTTTTTTTTAAATATTCAAAAAATTCCTGTGACGCACCTAAAGGGTTAATAAACTTCTTGAATGTGGTTTTGAGCACCTTAAGGGGTGCAGTTTTTAGAATGGTGTCACTTTTGGGTATTTTCTATCATATAGACCCCTCAAAGTGGCTTCAAATGTGATGTGGTCCGTAAAAATAAAATGGTGTTGCAAAAATGAGAAATCGCTGGTCAACTTTTAACCCTTATAACTTCCTAACAAAAAAAATTTTGGTTTCAAAATTGTGCTGATGTAAAGTAAACATGTGGGAAATGTTACTTATTCAGTTTTTTGTGTGCTATATCTCTGTGATTTAAGGGCATAAAAATTCAAAGTTGGAAAATTGCGAAATTTTCAAAATTGTCGCCAAATTTCTGTTTTTTTCACAAATAAACGCAAGTTATTTGAATGAAATTTTACCACTAACATGAAGTGCAATATGTCACGAGAAAACAATGTCAGAATCACCGGGATCCATGGAAGCGTTTCAGAGTTATTACCTCATAAAAGGACAGTGGTCAGAATTGTAAAAATTGGCCTGGTCATTAACGTGCAAACCACCCTTGGGGCTTAAGGGGTTAAACACTGCCTATATGTTTGCTCTAATGTCAGTGCTTCCTCCTAGATTAAGATCAACACTCCCTGAATTGTTTCCAGAGGAGAATGTGCCGAGCATCACGTCACCAAGTCTTTTATAAGACCCGATGAAGTGATGTGGCTGGCCAATCACAGTAATGTCAGTAGCCAACATGGCTACTGCGTTACCGTGTATGACGGGCAATCCCTGCATGTATATTGGCCGTCTAACAACCATGAGACATGTGGGGCGGGGACTTGAGCATGGTACTCAAGCACTCGTGATACTCGATAGAGTAGCGAGCGTACCTGAGTATCCTGATTCTCGATCAAGTATCAAAGCAGTGGCCAGCACGCTCGCTCATCACTACTATAGCTATATCAGGATGGAATCATAGCCATTGCAGTTGTAATGGGTAATACAGAACTCTTGAATCATAGGATCATAGAATGGTAGAGTTGGAAGGGACCTCCTGGGGCATCTTGTCAAACTCCCTGCTCAAAGCAGGATTCACTAAATGTTATGCGGGGCTTAGGTCAAAGGAGGCTGACAAACCCGGGCCCCTGCGGAACCCTGTCTGACCCTCAACCCAGGGTTTTTGCTAAAGGTGCAAATGCCTGAGCCTCCAGCCTCTCCTTATCTCCTGCTCAGCCCTAAGCTGAACCCTCCACCCTCCACCCAGTGAGTTGTAAAACCACCAAAGCCCACACAGTAATGACAGACAGGGAGAACTCAAACCACACTGCGCCGCAACCACACAGGACAATACTATAATGTGAACAGGGCAAAACAAAGCACAAATATAGGAAGGCGAAAAGGTAACAACTAGAGTTGAGCGATACCGTCCGATACTTCAAAGTATCGTATCGGATGGTATCGGCCGATCTTTAAAAAAAGTATCGGTATCGCCGATTCCGATACCGGAAGTCCCATTCAAGTCTATGGGACTTCCGGTATCGGAATAAGAAAAACCCTTTCCTGCCCTTGTACAGCCTCTCTGGGGTCTGTACGGGCCTTTCGGGGGGCTGTGCCGGCCTGCCAGGGGGTCTGTGCAGGCTCCGGTGGTCTGTGCCGGCCTGCCGGTGGTCTGTGCAGGCTCCGGGGGGCTGTGCCGGCCTGCCGGGGGGCTGTGCCGGCCTGCCGGGGGGCTGTGCCGGCCTGCCGGGGGGCTGTGCAGGCTCCGGGGGTCTGTGCAGGCATCGTCCGATGGGACTACAAGTCCCATCGGGCGATGCCTGCTACCATGACAGTGATTGACACATTAGCCAATGATGGGACAGTAGTAGTCCCATCATCCGGCTAATGTGTTAAATGTAAAAAAAAAAAAAAAAAAAAAAAATTACATGCTACATACATACAACATGCATACTACATACATGCTACATTCATACTACATACTACATACATGCTACATTCATACTACATGCAACATACATACTACATATATACTACATGCATGCTACATACATACTGCATGCTACATACATACCACATATATACTACATACATACTACATGCATGCTACATGCATGCTACATGCTACATACATAACACATATATACTACATGCATGCTACATACATACTACATGCTACATACTACATATATACTACATGCATGCTACATACTACATGCTACATACATACTACATATATACTACATGCATGCTACATACATACTGCATGCTACATGCATGCTACATACATACTACATACATACTACATGCTACATACATACTACATATATACTACATACATACTACATACATACTACATGCATGCTACATGCATGCTACATACATACCACATATATAACACATATATACTACATGCATGCTACATACATACTACATGCTACATACATACCATATACATACTACATGCATGCTACATACATACTACATGCTACATACATACTACATATATACTACATACATACAATACATTCATACAATACATACACAGAAATTCCCACACAGCAATGGCATAAAGTGAGACTAGGGACTTTTTTTTTTTTTAAGTGGCGGAGGAATACAGTGCGGAAGGATACCTACCTTCCGTCATTGGATTCCTGCAGCCCGTAGAGAACGGCAGCATCATCTGATGCTGCAGTTCTCTACCCAAGATCGTCGTGGGACACACTCGTGGACTGCTTCGGATCGTGGGTGAGTATTTTTGTGGTTTGTTATGTTAATATTTATTCCGGAAAGACAATGGCTTCGGGGAACAATGTGACAAGTATTGGTAAGTATGTTACTCTATGTTATATGTACTGTATGTCTATGTATGTATTGTATGAATGTATTGTATGTATGTAGTATATATGTGGTATGTATGTAGCATGTAGTATGTATGTAGTATGTATGTAGCATGCATGTAGCATGTAGTATGTATGTAGCATGCATGTAGTATATATGTAGTATGTATGTAGCATGCATGTAGTATATATGTAGCATGTATGTAGTATGTATGTGGTATGTATGTAGCATGTAGTATGTATGTAGCATGCATGTAGTATATATGTAGTATGTATGTAGCATGTAGTATGTATGTGGTATGTATGTAGCATGTAGTATGTATGTAGCATGCAGTATGTATGTAGCATGTATGTAGTATGTATGTAGTATATATGTAGTATGTATGTAGCATGTAGTATGTATGTAGCATGCATGTAGTATATATGTAGTATGTATGTAGCATGCATGTAGTATGTATGTAGTATGTATGTAGTATGTATGTAGCATGCAGTATGTATGTAGCATGTATGTAGTATGTATATGTAGTATGTATGTAGCATGCATGTAGTATGTATGTAGCATGTAGTATGTATGTAGCATGCATGTAGTATGTATGTAGCATGTATGTAGTATGTATGTAGTATATATGTAGTATGTATGTAGCATGTAATATGTATGTAGCATGCATGTAGTATGTATGTAGTATTTTTTTTTTTTTTTTTTTTAACATTTAACACATTAGCCGGATGATGGGACTACTACTGTCCCATCATTGGCTAATGTGTCAATCACTGTCATGGTAGCAGGCATCGCCCGATGGGACTTGTAGTCCCATCGGACGATGCTTGCACAGACCCCCGGACATCAGCACAGCCCCCCGGCAGGCCGGCACAGCCCCCCGGCAGGCCGGTACAGACCCCCACAGGGTGCACAGACCACCGGCAGGCCGGCACAGCCCCCCGGCAGGCCGGCAGAGACCCCGGGCAGTCCACACAGCCCCCCGGCAGGCCGGCACAGCCCCCCGGCAGGCCGGCAGAGACCCCCGGAAGGCCCGAAATGACGGCGCATCATGATGCGCACACACCGCGCATCATGATGACGTCAGGCCGTCAATCAACTGAACTTCCGATTCCGATGCCGAATTCCGATATTGAAAAAATATCGGAAGTCGGTATCGGAATTCCGATACAGCAAGTATCGGCCGATACCCGATACTTGCGGTATCGGAATGCTCAACACTAGTAACAACGGATCATACGACACCAGATATGAATTTCTCTCTCAACACCTCCTCTCCAGACCGGAACCACTTGGCACAAAACACAAGCTATAATCGGCGACGCCCACAGGCCAGCACGACTATTTAAAGACCGTGGGCGTGACCAAACATCCCACCTGATTTCCAGCTAGATTAACCCCAGATAACCTGAGTAAAATCAAGCCGGCGCCACTGAGGCTATAGTGGACGGAGATGGAACTACCGCTGCCTGCTGGACGCTGTGGTGTGAACAGCGTCCGACATGACAGTACCCCGTCTTCTACGAGGGACCCCAGGGCCCTCAAGACTCATAGGACCCGGCTTGTCCGGATGACGGCGGTGAAAGGAACTGACCAGCCGATCCGCATGTATGTCCGAGGCTGGTACCCAAGACCTCTCCTCCGGACCATACCCCCGCCAGTGCACCAAATACTGAAGAGTACGGCGCAGTACTCGAGAGTCCACCACCTTGGAGACTTCAAACTCTAAATCGCCATTCACCATGACTGGAGGTGGCATCGGCGTCGTGTCCACAGAGCCTACCACCTTTTTCAAAAAAGACCTGTGAAACACGTTGTGTATCTTGTATACAGCAGGAAGCTCCAACCGATAAGCGACCGGGTTAATGATGGCAGCAATCTTAAAAGGGCCAATAAATCTTGGACCCAATTTCAATGATGGAATTTTGAGTTTTATGTTTTTAGTAGCTAACCACACCCAATCACCCACACACAGGTCCGGACCTGGCACGTGTCTAGAGTCAGCCACACGTTTGTATCTTGCACTCATGCTCAGCAATCGCTGTTTCACACTCCTCCAGACCGATGATAGTTGAACTCCTAACCGGTCCTCCTCTGGGACGCCCCCAGAGCCCCCTGACGCAAGGTACAAAATTGAGGATGGTGCCCATAAACACAAAAGAACGGAGACTCTCCCGATGATTCTTGGCGGTGATTATTTAATGCGAACTCGGCCAAGGGAAGGAACGTCGACCACTCCTCTTGGTTGTCAGACACAAAACATCGCAAATACTGCTCCAGATTTTGGTTCATGCGCTCAGTTTGACCATTTGACTGCGGATGAAATGCCGACGAATGAGACAACTTGATCCCCAATCGTGAGCAAAAAGCTTTCCAAAACTTCGCCACAAACTGGGTACCCCTATCAGACACTATGTCCGACGGAACTCCGTGCAGTCTGACCACCTCCTGCACAAAGACCTGAGCCAACGTCTTCGCGTTGGGAAAGGAAGGCAACGACACAAAATGCGCCATCTTCGAAAATCGATCAACCACCACCAGGATGACCGTGTTCCCCGCCGAGGCAGGCAAGTCTGTGATAAAGTCCATGGAGATTTCTGTCCATGGCCTACTAGGTATCCCCAGCGGCTGTAGAGTGCCAGCAGGACGGGTTCTGGGTGTGACATCGGCGGTTATGCCCGCCGATGCCCCTTCTGCTGCAGCGCGCGCTGCAGCATTTTCGCACCTGCGCGCTCCCGCCCGGTCACGTGCCCGCCGTCCACTCGTCCTCACGGCGGCTCCTGGCCCCCGCCCCCTGGTTCGCGCTCGCCGCCTCCCGCGCTCTCTCTCCTGCGGTGGGCGGCGCTGAGGGGCGGGCTTGGGTGACGCACTTCCGGGGGTTGCTGTACTTCAGGCGTCCTCGCTGTTAGGAGGACGCCTGATGATTGTGTAGTTTTTCTGCACCCTCTGGCCTCTACAGTTCTCCTGTAGCTCAACCGCTTTCCGCCTGACTCGCCCTGTCTCCCCTGTCTCGTGTCTTCCTTCCCTTCCAGTCTTCCTGGGCACTGCCTTCCATCCCCGGTGCCGTCCTCTGTCTCCAGTCCGCCTTGGTCTTTCCACTTACCTGTCTCCCGTATTGTTTCTTTCCTGCGCCACTGGTCCCTGCTCATTTTTCGCACCGTTGCCTCCCCTGTCCTTTTGTCCGTGGAGCCGTCCCTCTTGGTTCCGGCTGTCGCGCCTCCGTCCTCTGTGGTCCTGCCCCAAACGATCCCTGTATAGGGGTCGGTCTTCACCTGGCGTGCTCGGCCCAGGGGCTCCGGATCCGCGATCCAGAGGGTCCACTCTCTAACGTAGTTTTCCCCTAAGTATTACAGTATCATCAGGCCATGGACCCCGCCGGTGCCGCGGCTGCCACTCAAAAGGAACTGCTTTTCCTTAGAGAAAATCAGACCCGTATCATGTCGTTCATGAAGTCCATGGACACCCGGCTCTCCGCTCTTCAAACCGCAGACCCAGCACACGCACCTCTCTTAGTCAGTCTCCAGCAGGAGCTCGCACAACAGCGCGATGCTCAGTCTCACATTTTGGGGTATATGGCGTCCGTGGATGATCGGCTGCTTTCTTTGCAGTCCTCTGCGGCCGCTTCCACCCAAGCCCGGGACACCGTCTCTTTTCCCCCCCCCCGTCTCGGTAAACCGCCCACGTACTGTGGGGACCCAAAATTGTGTAGGGGATTTTTAAATCAGTGCAGACTGCACTTTGATCTGTCGCCCCAACAGTATCCTACGGACCGTGCTAAAGTGGCCTTTATAATCTCCCATCTAGAGGGGGAGGCGTTGGCTTGGGTGAATCCGTTATGGGAGAGGGATGACCCGGTGGTGACCAACATCCAGTGTTTTTTGGAGACATTCCGTAAGGTTTTTGATGAACCTGGACGCCTTGCTTCCTCTACAGAGGCCCTTTTTAACCTCAGTCAGGGGTCCCTTACGGTAGGGCAATACGCCATCCGTTTTCGGACCTTGTCCTCGGAGCTGGGGTGGAATAACGAAGCCCTGGTTGGTGCGTTTTGGAGAGGCCTTTCTGGTAAAATCAAAGACGAGTTGGCCGGGCGTGACCTTCCCACCACCCTGGAAGATCTCATCTCCCTGGCTACTCGCATTGACCTGCGTTTTCAGGAACGCGCCAGAGAGTCTGCCAGGGAGAGGAGGCCCTTTAGGTTATACCAAGCTCCCATTCCGCGCACCGTTGCTCTCCCTAGTAACACCGCCCCTGAGCCTATGCAAATAGATCGCATCAAGCTGTCTGAACAACGGCGTAAGGAGAGGATGACCAAGGGACTCTGTCTCTATTGTGGAGGGGCCAATCACTTCATACGCACTTGTCCTGAGAGACCGGGAAACGCATCCGCCTAGGCCAGGTAGGAGAGGGCCCCCTAGGTGATCCGACCCCCTCTCTTCCACTTACTGTTTCAGCTCTACTTATTTCAGGTCGGGGGCGTAGCTCTGTGGAGGCGTATGTGGACTCGGGCGCGGCAGGCAACTTCATCCACCAGGAGGAGGTTGACAGACTCCAGATTCCCGTGGTCGTCCTAAGTAACCCTCGAGCAATCACCTCCGTTGATGGCAAACCTCTTCCTGGGCTCATCACCACGGTAACCACTGAAGTAAACCTGCAAATTGGCGCACTTCATTCTGAGAAGATTGCCTTTTATGTCCTGCCTCAGTTAT
This sequence comes from Dendrobates tinctorius, assembly GCF_039654945.1. Lineage (NCBI taxonomy): Eukaryota > Metazoa > Chordata > Amphibia > Anura > Dendrobatidae > Dendrobates > Dendrobates tinctorius. The sequence goes on along the minus strand of NW_027361716.1, from coordinate 26,014,467 downwards.
CCCACGCCATTCTCTTGGGGCTACCTTGGCTTAGGCGGCATGAGCCAGTTATCGACTGGCGCTCCGGAGAGATCCTGCGCTGGGGGCACGCCTGCCATGTAAGCTGTTTACGTACCCTGGTCCGTTCCCATCCTCAGCTCAAGCCTACAGACCTCCCTGGTCTTCCTGTGCCATACCACGCCTATGCTGATGTTTTCTGCAAGAAAGAGGCGGATTCCCTGCCCCCGCACCGGCCTTATGATTGCCCCATCGACCTGATTCCTGGAGCGGTTCCTCCCAGAGGTAGAACCTACCCTCTCTCTCCAGCCGAGACCGCTGCCATGACGGAATATATCCACGAAAATCTGTCCAAGGGGTTTATCCGAAAGTCCTCCTCTCCCGCAGGCGCGGGTTTTTTCTTCGTCCGGAAGAAAGATGGATCACTGCGGCCTTGCATTGATTACCGGGGTCTGAACAAAATCACCATCAAAAATCGTTACCCCCTTCCGTTGATTCCGGAGCTTTTTGACCGGCTGAGAGGAGCCCGGATCTTCACGAAGTTAGACCTGCGGGGAGCCTACAATTTGGTCCGAATCCGTGCTGGGGACGAGTGGAAGACGGCCTTCAATACCCGTGACGGGCATTATGAATACCTAGTCATGCCATTCGGCCTTTGCAATGCCCCCGCTGTGTTCCAAGAATTTATCAATGAGGTATTCCGGGATCTACTTTATTCTTGTGTTGTCATCTACCTGGACGACATTCTCGTTTTCTCCCCCGATCTGCCCTCTCATCGCAAAAGTGTACGCTTGGTCTTGCACCGCCTTCGAGAGAACCAACTCTACGCCAAGATCGAGAAATGCCTTTTTGAGCAGTCGTCACTACCCTTCTTGGGATATGTCGTCACCGACTCCGGTCTAAGGATGGATCCCGAAAAACTCGGTGCGGTACTCAAGTGGCCCCGTCCAGTGGGGATTAAGGCCATCCAGCGGTTTCTTGGGTTCGCAAATTATTACCGTCAGTTTGTGCCTCACTTTTCTACGGTTACCAAACCCATCACGGACCTGACCCGTAAGGGAACGAAGCCCAACAGCTGGTCCCCTGAAGCGGAAAACGCTTTCCAAACGCTGAAACGTTCTTTTGCGTCAGCACCCATTTTGCATCGGCCTGTGACCAGCAGACCCTTTGTCCTGGAAGTGGATGCCTCCTCCACTGGAGCGGGGGCGGTCCTGTCCCAGCAGGCTTCGTCCGGACGGCTGGTTCCTTGCGGCTTCTTTTCTAAAGTCTTTTCACCGGCGGAGTGCAACTACTCCATTGGAGACCGAGAATTACTGGCCATTAAGATGGCCTTGGCTGAATGGCGGTATTTACTCGAAGGGGCTGTACATCCCTTTACCATCCTCACGGACCACAAGAACCTGGCCTATCTGCAGTCTGCCCAAAGGCTCAATGCCCGGCAAGCCAGGTGGGCCCTGTATTTCTCCCGCTTTGACTTCCAACTTCACTTCCGACCGGGTAATAGGAACATCAAGGCCGATGCCCTTTCCAGGTCGTTGCAGTCTTCAGAGAGGGATGAAGTCCCATCCTATATCATCGAGCCTACTAGGATGATCACCGTGGCTCCTGTGAATTTTGCTATCCCTCCGCCCGGTAAGACCTTCGTCCCTCCAAGCAGACGTATAGAGGTGTTGGGCTGGGGACATTCCTCCAAAATTGCTGGACACGTTGGGACAAAGAAGACTCTCTTACTACTTTCCCGGTATTACTGGTGGCCCACGCTTCGCCAGGATGTGATGGACTACGTGGCCTCTTGCACAATCTGTGCCCAGAATAAGGTGGCTAGGACTTGGCCCGCCGGTCTTCTTCACCCGTTGCCAGTTCCTGAGGCCCCCTGGCAGCAGATCGCCATGGACTCTGTGACTGACTTACCCCGCTCAGCCGGATGTACCACCATCTTAGTCGTGGCAGATCGTTTTTCCAAAATGGCCCATTTCATTCCCTTACCGGGACTACCGTCCGCCCCGAAGTTAGCTGAGATCTTCATCCACCAGGTCTTCAGGCTGCATGGTCTTCCTCAGCGGATTCTGTCGGATTGGGGGGTCCAGTTCACCTCCCGCTTCTGGAGGGCACTCTGCCGGCTTATGGGTACATCTCTCGACTTCTCCTCCGCATATCATCCTCAGACCAACGGGCAAGTGGAGCGAATTAATCAGGGGTTAACCACCTTCCTACGTCACTTCAACAACGCTCATCAGGACGACTGGGTTGCGCTCTTACCTTGGGCTGAATTCTCGCACAATAATCATCCCAGTGAATCTACCACCAGGTCACCTTTTTTTGTGGTAACCGGTCAAAACCCAGGTATTCCGTTGCCTTTCTCCACCTCTACAGGGGTACCCGCAGCCGATTCTCTTGCTAAAGAATTCTCGCAGATTTGGAGAGAGACCAGGGATGCGCTCAAAAGTGCCAACGACCGAATCAAGAAACATGCAGACAAGAGACGGAAGGATGTGCCCCCGTACCATCCAGGTGACAAGGTCTGGCTTTCAACTCGACATATCCGTCTGAGAGTTCCCTCTTATAAGCTGAGTCCTCGGTACATTGGACCGTTTGAAGTGATTGGACATATTAATGCCGTGGCTTACAAACTGAGGTTGCCTGCTTCGCTCCGGGTGCCCAACGCTTTCCATGTCTCGCTCTTGAAACCCGTAGTCCTGAATCGGTTCCAACCAGTTTCTATCGTCCCTCCCTCACCTGCTATCTCGGACAACGTCTTCGAGGTCAAGGACATCTTGGCTATGAAAAAAGCCCGGGGTAAGACCCTTTTTCTTATCGATTGGGTGGGTTTTGGCCCCGAGGAGAGGTCCTGGGAGCCTCGGGAAAATATCAACGCCCCTCGCATTCTGAAAAAGTTTTTGGCCAATCTCAGTAAGGGAGGGCGTAAGGGGAGGGGTACTGTGACATCGGCGGTTATGCCCGCCGATGCCCCTTCTGCTGCAGCGTTTTCTCACCTGCGCGCTCCCGCCCGGTCACGCGCCCGCCGTCCACTCGTCCTCACGGCGGCTCCTGGCCCCCGCCCCCTGGTTCGCGCTCGCCGCCTCCCGCGCTCTCTCTCCTGCGGTGGGCGGCGCTGAGGGGCGGGCTTGGGTGACGCACTTCCGGGGGTTGCTGTACTTCAGGCGTCCTCGCTGTTAGGAGGACGCCTGATGATTGTGTAGTTTTTCTGCACCCTCTGGCCTCTACAGTTCTCCTGTAGCTCAACCGCTTTCCGCCTGACTCGCCCTGTCGCCCCTGTCTCGTGTCTTCCTTCCCTTCCAGTCTTCCTGGGCGCTGCCTTCCATCCCCGGTGCCGTCCTCTGTCTCCAGTCCGCCTTGGTCTTTCCACTTACCTGTCTCCCGTATTGTTTCTTTCCTGCGCCACTGGTCCCTGCTTGTTTTTCGCACCGTTGCCTCCCCTGTCCTTTTGTCCGTGGAGCCGTCCCTCTTGGTTCCGGCTGTCGCGCCTCCGTCCTCTGTGGTCCTGCCCCAAACGATCCCTGTATAGGGGTCGGTCTTCACCTGGCGTGCTCGGCCCAGGGGCTCCGGATCCGCGATCCAGAGGGTCCACTCTCTAACGTAGTTTTCCCCTAAGTATTACACTGGGCGACTTGGCCCTGGCGCACGTGATGCAAGCTGTCACGTACGAAACCACGTCCTGCCCGATTTTTGGCCACCAGAAGCGGCGCGATACCAGATCCAAGGTGCCCCTAACCCCTGGATGACCGGCCAGGACCGAGTCGTGGTGTTCCCCCAACACTTTAAGACGAAGATGAAGGGGTACGAACGACTTATTAGCGGGAAGTCCTGGTGGTACCTCCTCCTGGGCCTTGGCAAACTCCGCCTCTACCTCAGTTGTGAGAGCCGAAACCACTACACCTTCCTGGAGGATGGGTACCGGATCTTCCCGAGGTTCTCCCCCCGGAAAACACCTGGACAAGGCATCCGCCTTGGTGTTTTTCGCCCCAGGACGGTAAGTCACCAGAAAGTTAAAACGTGTAAAAAACAATGCCCAGCGAGCCTGCCTGGGAGACAGACGCTTGGCCGACTCCAGATAGAGCAGGTTTTTATGGTCGGTGATGACTGTGACCTGGTGGGCCGCCCCCTCCAAGAAGTGTCGCCATTCCTCAAAAGCCAATTTGATGGCCAACAACTCCCTGTTGCCGATGTCGTAATTCCGTTCGGCCGGCGACAGCTTCTTGGAGAAGTAGGCGCATGGACGCAAATTGCTCAAGGACGAGCCCTGTGACAGTACTGCCCCCACTCCCACCTCAGACGCATCGACCTCCACTGTAAAAGGTTTAGATATGTCCGGTTGCACCAGAATGGGGGCTGAAGCAAAACGGTTCTTCAGAAGCTCAAATGCACGCACCGCATCCTCAGACCAGATAGCGAGATTGGTACCTTTTTTCGTCATGTCCGTGAGCGGTTTGGCTATAGTAGAGAAATTCTTAATAAACTTCCTATAATAGTTAGCAAACCCAAGGAACCGCTGGAGCGCTTTTAGATTACCAGGCCGTTCCCATCGCAGCACCGCTTGCACCTTCGTGGCATCCATTTTAAACCCTGCGGCGGACACAATATATCCCAAAAAAGGCAACTCTTGAACAAAAAACATGCATTTTTCAAGCTTAGCATAGAGCTTATTCTCACGGAGCAGCTGTAACACCTGCTTGACATGCTCTAAATGAGTGTCCTGGTCGCTCGAATAAATGAGGTTATCATCCAGGTACACAATCACAAATTTCCCCAGAACATGAGCAAATACATCATTTATGAAATGTTGGAACACAGCCGGCGCGGTTGTCAACCCAAATGGCATAACTAGGCTTTCAAAATGACTCTCAGGGGTATTAAATGTCGTCTTCCACTCATCCCCGTGACGGACCCTTATGAGGTTATATGCCCCCCTGAGGTCAAGTTTGGAAAACCACTTCGCACCCGCCACCTGGTTGAACAAATCAGGGATCAGAGGCATCGGGTAGGGATCACGGACCGTAATCTGGTTTAACTCCCGGAAATCCAGACACGGGCGTAACCCCCCATCTTTTTTCTTAATGAAGAAAAACCCCGCTGCTACAGGTGAGGATGAAGGCCGGATGTGCCCTTTACTTAAACTCTCCGCAATGTAATCCTTAAGAGCTTGTCTCTCCGGACCAGAAATACTAAACATCCTCACCTTTGGCAATTTAGCCCCGGGTTTTAACCTAATCTGACAGTCATAGGCTCGATGTGGAGGTAGTTCTGAGCAACCCCTCTCAGAGAATACGTCCGCAAAATCCAGCAATGCCTCCGGAAGGCTGGACTTCACGGCGGACACACATGTGGCCAAGCAATTTTCCTGGCAGAAACTGCTCCACTGGACTATGTCCTGGGTTCTCCAGTCAATCACCGGGTTGTGGTTAGACAACCATGGGAAACCCAGGACTATTTGTGCTGGGAGATTATTGAGTACCTTACAAGTAACCAACTCAGAATGTAGGACCCCAATGTGGAGTTTAACCTCAGCTACAAACTCAGTAATCTCCCCCTGTGGGAGGGGAGCGGCATTAATGGTAACCACGCGAATAGGATGAGGGAGTTTTTCGATCTTGAAACCTGCCATGCGTGCAAACTCCTCATCCATGAGATTGGTGGCTGAACCGCTATCCACAAACACTGATATAGGTAGCTCTCTGCCCGCAATAATAACCCTGGCAGGGAACATACATTGAGATACCATCATGGAGGATATGCATACGCTCATTTGGGCCTCCTCCATACCCTCTGAGCTTACCAGTTTTCCGCCGGTGCGACTTTCTTTGGTAGCACAGGACAAGCATTTACATAATGATCTCTTTTACCACAGTAAAAACATGCTCCATGCTTCCTGAACCCAGGAACGCGACGCTGCACATGCGATACCCCCGCGATTTGCATAGGTTCCGTGGGCTCACCTGCAGCAATCACACTGGCACCCCTGCTTTCCCCCAGAGGCAGCGTCTCCTGCGCCCCTTGACGCAAACGGCGATCAATACGAATAACCAAACTCATGGCAGATTCTAACGATGCAGGAGTCTCATACATCAGGAGGGCCTGTTTAACTCTTTCTGAGACCCCATGAATAAACTGACTCCGCAGCGCTGGGTCGTTCCACTGTGTGTCTACTGCCCAACGGCAAAATTCTGAACAATAGTCTTCCGCCATACGTTCCCCCTGACGGAGGGCGCGGATTTTAGATTCCGCCAAAGCCATCTGTCGGGGTCATCATAAATGAGCCCGAGTGCTGAAAAAGCATTCTCAACCGAATGAAACGTAGCAGAGTCGGCTGGTAAGGAAAACGCCCATGCTTGGGGGTCCCCACTCAGTAAAGATAACACCAGACCCACCCGCTGAGCCTCATTTCCTGAGGAGACCGGGCGCATGCGAAAGTATAACTTGCAGGTCTCCCGAAAGATGACAAATTTGCTGCGTTCCCCAGAAAATCGTTCAGGCAGCGGAATCTTAGGCTCTGCACCTGCACCTGCAGAAGCCGCTTGCACATTAGCTACAACCAGGCCCTGCTGCTGAACTGCCCCCTTCAACTCGGTGACCTGTACGGACAGCGCCGCTAACTGGCGGTTAATGGAAGTCATGGAATCCATGGAAAAATGTTGGGCCGATTATAATGTTATGCGGGGCTTAGGTCAAAGGAGGCTGACAAACCCTGGCCCCTGCGGAGTCCCTCAAACTAGGGAAAACCCTGTATGACCCTCAACGCAGGGTTTTTGCTAAAGGTGCAAATGCCTGAGCCTCCAGCCTCTCCTTATCTCCTGCTCAGCCCTAAGCTGAACCCTCCACCCTCCACCCAGTGAGTTGTAAAACCACCAAAGCCCACACAGTAATGACAGACAGGGAGAACTCAAACCACACTGCGCCGCAACCACACAGGACAATACTATAATGTGAACAGGGCAAAACAAAGCACAAATATAGGAAGGCGAAAAGGTAACAACGGATCATACGACACCAGATATGAATTTCTCTCTCCAACACCTCCTCTCCAGACCGGAACCACTTGGCACAAAACACAAGCTATAATCGGCGACGCCCACAGGCCAGCACGACTATTTAAAGACCGTGGGCGTGACCAAACATCCCACCTGATTTCCAGCTAGATTAACCCCAGATAACCTGAGTAAAATCAAGCCGGCGCCACTGAGGCTATAGTGGACGGAGATGGAACTACCGCTGCCTGCCGGACGCTGTGGTGTGAACAGCGTCCGACATGACACTAAATCATCCCAGACAGATGTCTGTCCAGCCTCTGTTTGAAGACTTCTATTGAATGAGAACTCACCACCTCTCGTGGCAGCCTGTTTCACTCATTGATCACCCTCGCTGTCAAAATTTTTTTTCTAATATCTATTCTGTGTCTCCCTATTCAGTTTCATTCCATTGCGTCTAGTGTTTCCTTGTGCAAATGAGAATAAAAATGATCCTTCTACAATGTGACAGCCCTTGAGATATCTGCAGACAGTTATTAAGTCTCCTCTCATTCTTCTTTTTGCAAGCTAAAGATTCCCAAATCCTGTAACCTTTCCTCATAGGACATGGTTTGCAGACCGGTCACCATTTTGGTCACTCTTCTCTGAACTCACTACGGTTTGTTGATATCTTTTTTAAAATGTGGTGTCCAAAACTGGACACAGTATTCCAGATGAGATCTGACCAAAGAGGAGTAGAGGGAGATAATGACTTCACGTGATCTAGACTGTATGCTTCTGTTAATACATCCCAGAATTGTGTTTGCCTTTTTTGCTGCTGCATCACACTGTTGACTTATGTTTAGTTTATGATCTATTAGTATATTCAAGTCCTTTTCACATGTGCTGTTGCTTAGCCCTAATCCTCCCATTCTGTATATGTTTTTTTCATTTTTATTGCCCAGAAGTAGTACTTTGCATTTTTCCCTGTTAAAAACCATTCTGTTAGTTGCTGCCCACTGCTCCAGTTTATTTATATATATTTTATTTAATCCTCTCTCTCTTCTCTAGTATTAGCTATCCATCTATCTATCTTGAATGTAGGTGGGCTTAGGATGCATGGCAGGAAGTAAAAACATGTGCCCACATGTGAGTGCCAGACTCTCTTGCAGTGCTACTCACTCAGACATCCTCAAGATCTCGGTAGTTCCACTCACCTTAGAATTCAGAGTTGCTCACAGAACAAATAACATTGACAGCAGTGATGTATAATGAAAAATGTCAGACCACACAGCACTGCAGCAGTCGTGTATTTTAAGTGTGTGAAGATACTCATTGTGAGAAAGTGTGAGCAGCACCACAGGAAGGCCTGTTGGTGATAACAGAGTATGCGTCTGTGTTCGCATGGTGGAGTTGATTCCAAAAAATGCTACTGGGACCTGGTTCTTGTCCCTGAAGATTATACTGTATTATAAAATCTGCATAGAATTTTGGAACTGTTTTTGTTTTTCAGTTTGCCCATTTCCACATTGTTTTAAAGAGTTTCTATATGGTGAAGCTCCAAAAAGAAAAGCTTTACATACAGTATTAGCTACTGAATGGTGAATGGCAGGAAGTATTCCCCCATCAAGACTGTTTATACCACCTCTCATATAGTACTACTTTTTAATATATTTCTCTGGATACTTCACCATCTGGAAACAAATCTTTGTGCTAATCTTCACTAGCAGCGGTTACATTTAAGACTCAACAAACATAAGCATGACCTGAATTAAAGGCAGACATGCTACAGCAGCTGTAATTCTATGTGATTAAAGCCCCCAAAGAAATAAATCTGAGCTGAACTTCAGCATCTTTGTCTTTTATGTATGCCACATATTTCCAGTTATTGTAGTATTAATAAATATATTACATTAACAGTAATCAGAGAATATATCTTACGGTATTATTATACAAATATCTATGTGCATGGAGCAAGTATGGAGTGGAGACATTGTAAATCATTTTTTGTACATCGCTTTCTCAGAATGCATCTAGGGTAGTGTAAAGGGGTTAAGTTAAAAATGTTCATTGTTGAATTAATGACTTTTTGCTAACTGGTATTGCTACATCTTTACATGTACTACCTCATGTATGATATGGTACTGCTACCCCTTCTGGGTATTACCATTGCCTTGTTTTCACGTTCTGTTGTTCTTACTTGCACATAGTTGCGATAATGTTCACTGCATTTCATGTACAGTATAGTGAAAGCGTAGTGCTCTTGTTTAGACACTAGAGGGGGGCACTCTAGTATACAGAACAGTTAGTAGGTAGTATAGAGCTAAGTGTAGGAGGGGCTGCTGGGAGTTAACGTTAGGGCAGAAGGGAAGTTAGTCAGATGGGGCCAGGGTGCACAAAGTGTCCGCATAGGCTATAGGCCCAGGACGGCTTGGCAGCCATGCAACGTTAGGCAGCAACAGCCCACATTATCCACGGCCACCTGACATCAATACAGCGGGCCAGTACAGTAGAGAGAAGATGTGGCGACTTATAGCCTGGGCAGACGCCTTTAGGGTGGAAGACAGTTGGAGTGAGGAACAGAAGGAAGCTGGTGCTTCGCATGGAATGGTACAGATGGGCTGGATGCTTTTCCAGAGGCAACCAAACCAGGTGGTGGATGATTTCAAGCCTAGGGTGAAACAGGCAGAAGGAATTATCATCATGGCATGGTTAGGCCAGGAAGAAACTGGGAAGCAGTCTATGACGGTCCGGTCCAGATGTGTGCCATATGTAGGGAGAGCTGAGGAAACAAGTGAAGTTGAATGTGTATCCTGTGATGTGCCAACTGTGGATATAATGTTTGAAGTCATAAGTAAAGAAAATGTTCAAGTTACTCTGGACTGTGACTCCATTACTGGGGGTCGCCCTGGAGAAGGGTCATTGCCGCTTGGGAAGTGCCCAGGGGGACCCGAACCTGAAGAGGCAGGTATGCTGAGCAGTGGATTACAGTTTTCTGTGAGGGAGGGTCAGGACAGAGATGCTGCAGTGTCTTTGGCCACGACTATAGTCCTGGCCTCCCCTTACAGTAGTATGGTAATATAGTGTCCAAAAAAGCATACATGTTTTTTACTCTCATCTTTAGAAGGTCAGAAAGAAAATCATTTGGCCTTTGTATGAAACTAGAAGTATATGGTAATGCATTAGAGCGACAGAATTCTGAGTTCTAGTTTCTATGGGCGATGGATTCTGGCTTTCTACTTGTATTTGAGGTTCCAGAATCATTTTTCACATCCTTTATCATACTATTGACTGCAGACTTCTTCCCATTATTAATGTCAAGACTGTCTCAATGATTATCTCTTTAGCATCATACTGTATATTTACTACACTGGAAGCATGTTGCTAAGGACCAGCACTTTAATTGTACAGCTGTCACAGGTCTGTCAGTTGCTGCAGACATTCACACTGCATCTGGCTGCAGAAAGTCTCTGTGGTTAGCTTTGCAGATGCCTTCCTAGTCCTTCTGATTCTTGGATCCAGTGGCAACCTTCCCCAAGCTCTAATTGACATACCTGGATTTAGTATTTATAGACTTCCTGTCTGCTACTGGGAATCGCCGGTGATATTTCCTTTTTCCCCTGTTGAGGCTTGGAGCGATAGCAGTCGGCTATCATCCTCTTTGGTGCTGCTGGAGGACGTCTGTGTTACCTCTCTGAGTCTAATCAAGATAAGTGTTCCCCTTGCTTGTCTATCTCAGCTGTCTTTAGTTGTAGCAGCATATTGCCAGGGTCAGGCAGGGATTAGGTTCCTGCTCGGCGATAGGTGCAGAACCTATATAGGGATGTTTGGGTCAGACAGCGTGCTGTTAGATCTGCCTAGGGGTCCCCACTCCCTTCCCTAGTATTGGGCTCCCTTCCCCTCATCCCTTTGTGTTATACTTAGGCATTCTTACACTGTGCATGACATTAACAACGACCGTGCATATTTAAGGGAAAAAAAAATCTGATGCATGGTTTTGCGGCATTTATATTTTTGGGTGGGTGTTTTTGTTTTTTGTTTTTTTGTTTTTTCCCCTTGGTATGGACCCTGTTGCAGGGCTGACAGAGCAGCTATGCTGTCTGTCTCTGGAGGTGAATGACCTCCGATATGAGGTTCAGTAGCAGCAACAGCGGCTGTAGGTCGCTGATGTTGGGATCTCTGCAGGTAGGCCGGTCCAACCTGAACCCATGGTTGCCCTCCCAGAAAGAGACAAGTTTTTTTGTGCTTAAGAAAACTTGCAAACTTTATTTTAAACTTCGTCCTAACTCCTCTGGAAATGAAGAGCAACAAGTCGGTATTGCGATCTCTATACTAAAGGGAGATCCGCAGTCCTGGGCTTTTTCTTTGCCACAGGATTCGGTTTGTCTCCAGTCTGTGGAGGGATTTTTTGGGCTCTAGCTCTTACCTATGATGACCCTGCCGAGTCGCCTTGGCTGAGTCCAGGTTGTGTCACCTTCAGCAGGGGAATTGATCAGTCGAGACGTATAGCTCTGAATTCCACAGGTGGGCAACTGATACTAAGTGGAATTACCCGGCTCTCAGAAACCAATTTCTTCAGGGTCTCACTGAAAGGCTGAAAGATGCTTGGCAGTATATGAAACCCCTGAGTCCTTGGAGGCCGCTATGTCATTGGCCATACATGTTGATAGACACCTTCGGGAGAGGTGACCACCTTCTCCGGAGCCTCATTTTCAGGCTATTTCCCCTTTGAAAGAGGGAACAGTATAGCTGTGAATCCATACGGAAGAAGGTGAAGAAACCCATGCATAGGGTGCCGCTGGATCGTACATTTTCATAGAATCATAGAATGGTAGGGTTGGAAGGGACCTCCTGGGTAATCTGGTCCAACCCCCTGTTCAAAGCAGGATTCACTGAATCATCTCAGACAGATGTCTATCCAGCCTCTGTTTGAAGATTTCCATAGAAGGAAAACTCACCACCTCTCATGGCAACATGTTCCACTCATTGATCACCCTAACTATCAAAAAGTTTTTTTCTAATATTAAATATGTATCTACTCCCATTCAGTTTCATCCCATTGCTTCTAGTCTTTCCTTGTGCAAATGAGAATAAAGATGATCCTTCTTGAATGTGACAGCCCTTGAGATATTTGTAGACAGCTATTAAGTCTTCTCTCAGTCTTCTTTTATGCAAGCTAAACAATTCCAAATCCTGTAACCGTTCCTCATAGGACATGATTTTTTGGGAGGTTAGCAAAAAAGTGTTTTTTTCGTGGGGAAAAAAGAGAGATTTTATTGGGGCCTGTCCTTTGATGCCTAAGCAAAAGGAGACTTGTTTAACCCTTGGTAGTCCAGAGAGGAATAAGCAAGGGGTGCATCTATCGTCAACCTGCAGGTCCCGGTTTGTCCTGACAGCAGAGGTGGTGCTGGGGAGCAAAACCGAGAATTCTGTGCTTGTTGACAGTAGAACTGGAGTCATCATGGTCGATGCTGACTTTTCCAGAATTCACGGGCTGGATTTTATGCTTTAGCTAAGCCCATTACCATCTTCATCATCGACTCAACATCATTTGCACAGAAAGCTCTCAATCAAATTGTACAGAATGTAAGACTGGGGGTGGGGTTGCATCATTCTGAAATAATTCCTTGCAATGTCCTGGATGGTCTTCCCACCCCAATTGTATTGGGTCTTCCTTGGTTGGTGAAGCATAATCCGTTGGTGGATTGGCAAGGCAGGAAGATCATTGAGTGGGGGGATTACTGCCATGAGAACTGTTTAAATATTTCCCTTTCTAAGTCTCTACAGAAACATTACCTACATTTTTGAACAGGTTTGAGGACATTTTCTCTGAGAAAGGTTGTCAGGATTTGCCTCCTCATCGTGAATATGACTGTTCTATTATTCTGACCCTGGAGCTAAACTACCAAAGTCCAGACTAAATAATCTTCATGGTCCTGAGAGACAAGCCATGAAGGATTTCATTGTGAAAAGTCTGGAGAAGAGACACATCAGACCCTCATCTTCGCCCCGTGGCGGCAGGGTTCTTCTTTGAGAAGGAAAAAGATGGTGGTCTACGTTCTTGTTTAGATTTCGGGAATTAAACAAAATTACCATCCGAGATCCGTACCATCTTCCTCTGATTTTGGATCTGTTCAGCCAGGTTGTGGGAGGTAAGGTGTTCTCCAAGTTGGATTTAAGGGGGGCTTACAACCTGGTTAAAATCAGAGAAGGGGATGAATGGAAGAAGGCATTCAATACCCCTGAGAGTCTTTTCGAGAGTCTGGTCATGCCTTTTCGTCTTACTAATGCACCTGCGGTATTTCAGCATTTCATTAATTATATTTTCCATCATTTGATGGGTAGGTTTGTGGCGGTCTATCTAAATGATATTTTGGTTTACTCTCCTCATTTGGAGACACATCGGGGGCATGTTAAACAGGTGCTACAGATATTAAGAGATAACAAATTATATGCCAAACTAGAAAAATGAGTTTTTACCGTCCAGGAGGTGCAGTTTTTGGGGTACCTGTTGTTAATTTCAGGTTTTCGGATGGATCCGTAGAAGATTTGTGCTGTCCTTGACTGGGACTGTCCTGAGAATGTCAAGGCCCTACAATGTTTTTTGGGATTTACTAATTTTTACAAATATTCAAGAAGTATCGCTTCTCTTTGCGGAAATTGACATGCTAAGCATGCAGAGATGAGGAGACTTAAAGCCCCAATGATCCTCTGGAAAATATGCAAATTGTCTCTTGTAATTTTTACCAGAAATTCATTCAGAATTATTCAGTAATTGTGAAACCACTTACTGACATGGCAAGGAAGGGGGTCTGACTTTTCCAAATGGTCGGATGATGGCATGCAGGCTTTTTCCTCCGCTAAGAGCTGTTTTACCATGGTTCTTATACTTAGTCAACCTGATGTTTTCCAGAACTTTGTTGTGGAGGTTGATGCATCGGAGGTGGGGGTTGGGTTTTCCCAGGGTCCTTCCCCTGGTAAATGGTGTCTAAAAATTTTTTTATCGGCTGGGAGAAATTATGACGTGCGTAAAAGGAGCTTTTGGCAAATTGACATTTGAAGAATAGTGACATTGGTTGGAGGGGGCTGTCCATCCTATTACTGTTATCACTGGCCATAGGAACCTCTCATATTTTCAATCAGCTAAACGTCTCAATCCAAGGCAGACAAGATGGTCCCTGTTTTTTTTTTTTAAATTCTTTATTTAAGATGGTCCCTGTTTTTTACTAGGTTCAATTTTGTGGTCATTTTCCGTACAAAAGTAAAAAAATGTCAAGGCTAATGCTTTGTCTCGGAGTTTCCCTGGTGGTAGTGACCATTAGGACCCTGTCCTGACTTTGCAGAAGGGGTAGTCAATTAGGCATTGTACCCTGAGTTGGAGGATGAGGTGTTGGAGGCTCAGGAGGATGCCCCGGCCTCCTGCCCTCCAGGAACAATATTTGTGCCACCAAATCTGCACTACAAAGTAGTTGGGGAACATCACAACTCTGTGCTTACTGGTAATCCAGGTGGTAAGGAAACCACGGACCTCCTTTCTCATCCTTTTTGGTGGCTGATGTTGCATTGGGATGTGGTTGAACAAGTAGCTGCTTGTATTATCTGTGCACGTTCTGAATTATTGCATACCCCATCCATCTGGTACCCTTCTTCCACTACCTATACCTAGTAGACCATGGACAAACTTGTCCATGTGATTTATTACTGACCTACCGGTATCTGCAGGCAAGACTGTGGTTTTAGTGGTTGCAGATAGGTTCAGTAAAATGGTTCATTTTGTTGCATTATCGGCATTTCCGAATACCAAGACTCTTGCTCAGGTTTTTATAAATGAGATTGTTAAGCTTCATGGGGTTTCTCCCGATGTGGTGTCAGTTCAGAGGACCTAGTTTGTTTCCAAGTTCTGGAGGGCATTCTGTTCTTGACTGGGGTGCAGCTGTTCTTTTCCTCTGCTTTCCATCCCCAGTCGAATGGAGAGACCAAGTGTGTTAACCAGAATTTGGTGATCTACCTCAGGTGTTTTGTCTCTGAAAATCAGGAGGATTGGGCATCCTACTTACCACTGGCAGAATTTGCTATCAATAATCATCATCAAGAATCTACCGACTGGTCACAGTTAGAGTTGAGCGATACCGTCCGATACTTCAAAGTATCGTATCGGATGGTATCGGCCGATCTTTAAAAAAAGTATCGGTATCGCCGATTCCGATACCGGAAGTCCCATTCAAGTCTATGGGACTTCCGGTATCGGAATAAGAAAAACCCTGTTTTTGCCTTGTACAGCCTCTCTGGGGTCTGTACGGGCCTTTCGGGGGGCTGTGCCGGCCTGCCAGGGGGTCTGTGCAGGCTCCGGTGGTCTGTGCCGGCCTGCCGGGGGGCTGTGCCGGCCTGCCGGTGGTCTGTGCAGGCTCCGGTGGGCTGTGCCGGCCTGCCGGGGGGCTGTGCAGGCTCCGGGGGGCTGTGCCGGCCTGCCGGGGGGCTGTGCAGGCTCCGGGGGGCTGTGCAGGCTCCGGGGGGCTGTGCCGGCCTGCCGGGGGGCTGTGCCGGCCTGCCGGGGGGCTGTGCCGGCCTGCCGGTGGTCTGTGCAGGCTCCGGGGGGCTGTGCCGGCCTGCCGGGGGGCTGTGCCGGCCTGCCGGTGGTCTGTGCAGGCTCCGGGGGGCTGTGCCGGCCTGCCGGGGGGCTGTGCCGGCCTGCCGGTGGTCTGTGCAGGCTTCGGGGGTCTGTGCAGGCATCGTCCGATGGGACTACAAGTCCCATCGGGCGATGCCTGCTACCATGACAGTGATTGACACATTAGCCAATGATGGGACAGTAGTAGTCCCATCATCCGGCTAATGTGTTGAATGTAAAAAAAAAAAAAAAAAAAAAAAAAATTACATGCTACATACATACAACATGCATACTACATACATGCTACATTCATACTACATACTACATACATGCTACATTCATACTACATGCTACATACATGCTACATTCATACTACATAAATACTACATGCAACATACATACTACATATATACTACATACATACTACATATATACTACATGCATGCTACATACATACTGCATGCTACATACATAACACATATATACTACATACATACTACATACATACTACATGCATGCTACATACATACTACATGCTACATACATACCACATATATACTACATACATACTACATATATACTACATGCATGCTGCATGCATGCTACATGCTACATACATACTACATATATACTACATGCATGCTACATACATACTACATGCTACATACATACCACATACATACTACATGCATGCTACATACATACTACATGCTACATACATACTACATATATACTACATGCATGCTACATACATACTACAAGCTACATACATACTACATATATACTACATGCATGCTACATACATACTACATGCTACATACATACTACATATATACTACATGCATGCTACATACATACTACATGCTACATACATACTACATATATACTACATGCATGCTACATACATACTACATGCTACATACATACTACATATATACTACATGCATGCTACATACATACTACATGCTACATACATACCACATACATACTACATACATGCTACATTCTACATACATACTACATACATACTGCATGCTACATGCATGCTACATACATACTACATGCTACATACATACCACATACATACTACATATATACTACATGCATGCTACATACATACTGCATGCTACATGCATGCTACATACATACTACATACATACTACATGCTACATACATACCACATATATACTACATACATACAATACATTCATACAATACATACATAGACATACAGTACATATAACATAGAGTAACATACTTACCAATACTTGTCACATTGTTCCCCGAAGCCATTGTCTTTTCCGGAATAAATATTAACATAACAAACCACAAAAATACTCACCCACGATCCGAAGCAGTCCACGAGTGTGTCCCACGACGATCTTGGGTAGAGAACTGCAGCATCAGCTGTTGCTGCCGTTCTCTACGGGCTGCAGGAATCCAATGACGGAAGGTAGGTATTCTTCCGCACTGTATTCCTCCGCCACTTAAAAAAAAAAGTCCCTAGTCTCACTTTATGCCATTGCTGTGTGGGAATTTCCCACGCAGCAATGGCATAAAGTGAGACTAGGGACTTTTTTTTTTTTAAGTGGCGGAGGAATACAGTGCGGAAGGATACCTACCTTCCGTCATTGGATTCCTGCAGCCCGTAGAGAACGGCAGCAACAGCTGATGCTGCAGTTCTCTACCCAAGATCGTCGTGGGACACACTCGTGGACTGCTTCGGATCGTGGGTGAGTATTTTTGTGGTTTGTTATGTTAATATTTATTCCGGAAAAGACAATGGCTTCGGGGAACAATGTGACAAGTATTGGTAAGTATGTTACTCTATGTTATATGTACTGTATGTCTATGTATGTATTGTATGAATGTATTGTATGTATGTAGTATATATGTGGTATGTATGTAGCATGTAGTATGTATGTAGTATGTATGTAGCATGCATGTAGCATGCAGTATGTATGTAGTATGTATGTAGCATGTAGCATGTATGTAGTATGTATGTGGTATGTATGTAGCATGTAGTATGTATGTAGCATGCATGTAGTATATATGTAGTATGTATGTAGCATGTAGTATGTATGTAGCATGTAGTATATATGTAGTATGTATGTAGCATGTAGTATGTATGTAGCATGCATGTAGTATATATGTAGTATGTATGTAGCATGCATGTAGTATATATGTAGTATGTATGTAGCATGTATGTAGTATGTATGTGGTATGTATGTAGCATGTAGTATGTATGTAGCATGCATGTAGTATATATGCAGTATGTATGTAGCATGTAGTATGTATGTGGTATGTATGTAGCATGTAGTATGTATGTAGCATGCATGTAGCATGCATGTAGCATGCATGTAGTATGTATGTAGCATGCATGTAGTATGTATGTAGTATGTATGTAGTATGTATGTAGCATGCAGTATGTATGTAGCATGTATGTAGCATGTATGTAGTATGTATGTAGTATATATGTAGTATGTTTGTAGCATGTAGTATGTATGTAGCATGCATGTAGTATGTATGTAGTATTTTTTTTTTTTTTTTTTAACATTTAACACATTAGCCGGATGATGGGACTACTACTGTCCCATCATTGGCTAATGTGTCAATCACTGTCATGGTAGCAGGCATCGCCAGTTGGGACTTGTAGTCCCATCGGACGATGCTTGCACAGACCCCCGGACATCAGCACAGCCCCCCGGCAGGCCGGCACAGCCCCCCGGCAGGCCGGTACAGACCCCCACAGGGTGCACAGCCCCCCGGCAGGCCGGTACAGACCCCCACAGGGTGCACAGACCACCGGCAGGCCAGCACAGCCCCCCGGCAGGCCGGTACAGACCCCCACAGGGTGCACAGACCACTGGCAGGCCGGCACAGCCCCCCGGCAGGCCGGTACAGACCCCGGGCAGTCCACACAGCCCCCCCGGCAGGCCGGCACAGCCCCCCGGCAGGCCGGCAGAGACCCCCGGAAGGCCCGAAATGACGGCGCATCATGATGCGCACACACCGCGCATCATGATGACGTCAGGCTGTCAATCAACTTTGAACTTCCGATTCCGATGCCGAATTCCGATATTGAAAAAATATCGGAAGTCGGTATCGGAATTCCGATACAGCAAGTATCGGCCGATACCCGATACTTGCGGTATCGGAATGCTCAACACTAGTCACAGTTCTTTGGTGCATACAGTTACCATCCACAGTTTGGTACCTTTAATGGAGGAAGGGCTTCGGGAGTTCTGGAAGAGGAATGTTTTGCTTCATCATTCTCCTCAGTGTGGCGGGGGTTCTGAGTAATTTGAAGATTATGGGAGACAGGTACAAACATGTGGCTGACAGAAAACACTTACCTGGTCCGGACCTGAATGTGAATAACTTTGTGTGGTTGTCTACCAGGAATATCAGGTTGAAGGTTCCTTCCTGGAAGTTGGGACCTAGATTTACTAGTCCCAATAAAATACAGTAACTGCCATCATTAATCCAGCAGCATTTCGTCTTGAGCTACCAGTGTGGGGTACAGCACGCAAGCATCCCATAAGCAAAGCATCACAGAAGCTAAGCATCAGGAAAACGGCAGTTATACATGGCATGGAATTAACATTCATCTTCTCTCTCTTCTCTCTTCATACAGGTAATCAACTGAGCCACCCTGCATGTATTTACTCCATTCACTGACAGCAAGCGGCCTGAATGGTAATCAACTGAGCCACCCTGCATGTATTTACTCCATTCATTGCCAGTAGAGTTGAGCGACTTTTGGTTTTTTAGGGTCGAGTTTTGTTTCGTGAAACCCGACTTTTCCAAAAGTCGGGTCGAGCAAGATCGGCCGATTATAGGGAAAAGTCGGGGTCGTCCCGAAACACGAAACCCAATGTAAGTCAATGGGGAATAAAAGTCGGCAGTGAGAGGAGGACAGGAAACATAGTAACATAGTTATTAAGGTTGAAGGGAGACTTTAAGTCCATCTAGTTCAACCCATATCCTATCCTAAATTGCCCTAACATGTTGATCCAGAGGAAGGCAAAAAAAACCCATGTGGCAACAGTAAGCTTCACTTTGGGGAAAAAAATTCCTTCCCGACTCCACATACGGCAATCAGACTAGCTCCCTGGATCAACACAATATTAAGGAGACTAGTGTATATACCCTGTAATATTATACTTTTCAAGAAAGGCATCCAGTCCCTTCTTAAATTTTAGTAGTGAATCACTCATTACAACATCATATGGCAGAGAGTTCCATAGTCTCACTGC
This sequence comes from Dendrobates tinctorius, assembly GCF_039654945.1. NCBI lineage: Eukaryota > Metazoa > Chordata > Amphibia > Anura > Dendrobatidae > Dendrobates > Dendrobates tinctorius. Next base: position 25,994,641 of record NW_027361716.1, on the reverse strand, counting down.
TCTTACAGTAAAGAATCCGCGTCTGTGAGTATGCTTAAACCTTCTTTCCTCCAGACGTAGAGGATGCCCCCTTGTCCCCGTCACAGGTCTAAGAGTAAAAAGATCATTAGAAAGGTCTTTGTATTGTCCCCACATATATTTATACATTGTAATAAGATCACCCCTAAGCCTTCGATTCTCCAAACTAAATAACCCCAAGTGTAATAACCTGTCTTGGTATTGCAGACCCCCTAGTTCCCTAATAACCTTGGTCGCTCTTCTCTGCACCCGCTCCAGTTCAGCTATGTCTTTCTTATACACCGGAGACCAGAACTGTACACAGTATTCTAAGTGTGGTCGCACTAGTGACTTATATAGAGGTAAAATTATGTTCTCCTCATGAGCATCTATGCCTCTTTTAATGCATCCCATTATTTTATTTGCCTTTGCAGCAGCTGCTTGACTCTGGCCACTAAATGTGAGTTTGTCATCCACCCATACACCCAGGTCTTTTTCAGTGACTGTTTTGCCCAGTGTTTTACAATTAAGCACATAATTATACAACTTGTTCGTTCTACCCAAGTGCATGACCTTACATTTATCCCCATTAAAGCTCATTTGCCATTTATCAGCCCAAGCTTCTAGTTTACATAAATCCTCCTGTAATATAAAATTGTCCTCCTCTGTATTAATTACCCTGCAGAGTTTAGTGTCATCTGCAAATATTGAAATTCTACTCTCTATGCCCCCTACAAGGTCATTAATAAATATGTTAAAAAGAAGTGGGCCCAAAACTGACCCCTGTGGTACCCCACTGCTAACCGTGACCAAGTCCAAGTATGCTCCATTAATAACCACCCTTTGTTTCCTATCCCTGAGCCAGCTCTTAACCCACTTACATATATTTTCCCCTATCCCCATTGTTCTCATTTTATGTATCAACCTTTTGTGTGGCACCGTATCAAAAGCTTTTGAAAAGTCCATGTACACCACGTCCACTGCATTCCCTTGGTCCAGTCCGGAACTTACCTCTTCATAAAAGCTTATCAGATTAGTCTGACAGGAACGGTCTCTTGTAAACCCATGTTGATATTGGGTCATAAGGTTATTCTTCTCCAGATACTCCAGTATAGTATCTCTTAGAAAACCCTCCAGGATTTTACCCACAGTTGAGGTTAAACTTACTGGCCTATAATTTCCAAGTTCAGTTTTTGTCCCCTTTTTGAATATTGGCACCACATTTGCTATACACCTACAGTGCTCATTTGAATGCCAAAAGCATCAATTCTTCTTACTTAAGCTTGTCAACCTTAATTAACTTCATAATACAAGTTACGCACTGAAAAATGGGGGTTATTTGGCTAAAGTTGTGGGGGGGGGTAGGGCTGGCTCCAGGTTTTCATGTGCCCTGGGCGAAAGAGCGCCCCTTTAACACATACCACAACTCATCATGCTCCGATACGGCAGAGAAATAGCGGTATAGTGCAATGAAAAATACTTCACTTTTTACATTTCATGACGAGGCCCATCTATTTCTCCATACAGAATCATTGGTCCCATATAATGTTTGAAACAGTATATGATGAGCTCCACATAATGCTACAGTATATGTTGGTCCCCATGGATGAAGTTCCACTGTCTTATGGGCCCAAATAATGCTCCAAACATAATGGGCCCCATTTCTAATGCTCTAGTGTATAATGGGCCCTGTAAATGCTGCTCCAGTGTCTGATGTCCACCTTTGGAATGTTCCAGTGTATGGTGGGCCCCATCTATCATTCTCCAGAGTATAGTGCTCCCCAAAAATTGCTGTCCCAACATTGAAAACAATCAAATAAGTCTCCTCGATAGGGAATCCCTGTACTAGTCTGGACTCCTCGTCGTCCCCATCTTCCATCTCACTGCACAGTATTTCAACCTTGCAAGTGCTGTGATCCTGAGCAAGCAGGGGGGGCCCACTCGTTGGCGACGGCACTGGCACAGGGCCCCTGATAGTATGGTGGTGTGTCTGATGGCGGGTGGGCCGAACCTGCACTTTCATCTGCAGCTTCCTCTTTGTCACCGTGTAAGATGGAACTGTATATGGGAAGGGTAACCTGAGTTTCATCAGGGTCAGATTCAGGCCGTGTAGCGTGCGAGGGGAATGTAGTGGTCTGGGTCAATGTACCAGCAGATTCATCGAGCAGTGGCTGGGCATCAGTGCACTTGTGTCGCCCCCAGGAGTACGGTCGCCACAGTGGCATTACCTTCCTCCTAGGGAGTGTGATGTCATGCTTGGGAGCAACGAAGGATCTCTCTAGCAGGTTAACTGATTGGGCGGCATTATTCCCACAAGTCATGACCCTCCAAACAGCGTTCATGAAGGCAAAGTGTTTGTTTTACGTGGGCAGTATGGTTGCAAAGCTGAACCTTAAAGGAATGTCCAGAAGGGCACCACCAGGAGTGGAGCCTACGGTTAAATTCGACTCCACCTGGGAAACCTCGACCATGCCAGCTACAGAACAGATGCACACATTGCAAGCTTAATTCCTTTAACGAACGAGACTCCGTCATGCCCCACGGTTCGAGTCCGGCTTACTAGAGGGACACGTGAGGCTCTGGCACATGAGATTGGCCAATAACTGGTGTGTCATGCCCTTACATGTCCGTGGCTGCATGTGCGCTACACTGAAAAGGCCAGCCTTTGTCACTTACAGGTGCAGATAACCCGCTGAACAACGTTAGTGATGGGGATCACTGATTAAAATTATTACCCGCGAACGATGATTTCCCAGTAAGTGCAGGTCAACCGCAGTTCCGGAATTAGGCCTAACCGTCATTCCTGAAAAAATGAAAAACTTACGTGTGCAAACCACAGGTGCTGTAGCTTGCTTAACAGCTCTCCAGCCGTTCTCACGCCCAGTATGGATTACACGTGATTGCACAAAGGTGAGAAAGGGTACCGTATCCCCGGATAACATGTATGGATAGCGTACACATTCAAAATATATGTCTATACATCAGGAGGCAGGCTCAGACGGTGTCAGGCCCAGTATGGATTGCACGTGATTGCACAAAGGTGAGAAAGGGTACCGTATCCCAGGATAACATGTATGGATAGCGTACACCTTCAAAATATGTGTCTATACATCAGGAGGCAGGCTCAGATGGTGTTAGGCCCAGTATGGCTTGAACGTGATTGCACAAAGGTGAGAAAGGGTACCGTATCCCCGGATAACATGTATGGATAGCGTACACATTCAAAATATATGTCTATACATCAGGAGGCAGGCTCAGACGGTGTCAGGCCCAGTATGGATTGCACGTGATTGCACAAAGGTGAGAAAGGGTACCGTATCCCCGGATAACATGTATGGATAGCGTACACATTCAAAATATATGTCTATACATCAGTAGGCAGGCTCAGACGGTGTCAGGCACAGTATGGATTTGACGGCCCAGACTACACAGCGGAGGAGCAGGGAGAGGTAAAGATTGCAAATGCTGGGGCCCTGCCCAAGCAAGGGGGGCCCACTCATGGGCGTCGATACTGGCACTGGGCCCCTCATAGTACGGCGGTGTGTCTGACGGCGGGTGTGCACCACCACCGTCAGAGACACTTGATTGCACTATGAGGGACCCTGTGCCAGTGCCCGCTCCCAAGAGTCAGCCTACCCACCTGTCCAGGGCAACGGCACTCGCACGGTGTCGTGCGCTAGGTGGTGACCCCGGCCATGGGGGGGGGGAGGCAGCACAGTTAGGGAGTTTTAGAAAGTGGCATATGTTGATGTTGGACATTCAGCTGATGCAAAAGGCGAAATAGGTCAAGTCCCAGGAAGAGGTGGACCAAAGCAAGCCATTTTTCTGTCACCCTATGTGTCATCAGGGGAAGGTGGGACAAAATCCTTGGAAACCCATGCATGGTTCATTTTAATGAAGGTTAGATCATCCACATTTTGGGTTGACAGACGGGTCCTTTTTTCTGTCAGGATTGATCCAGCTGCACTGAAGACTCTTTCCGATAGCACACTTGCAGCTGGGCAAGCGAGCTCCTGTAAGGCATATTGTGCCAATTCAGGCCAGGTGTCCAGTTTAGCGGCCCAATAATCAAAGGGGAATGACCTGTGTGGGAGAACATCGATATGGGAGGAAAAGTAGTTTGTAACCATAGTTGACAACTGCTGTCTCCTGTCACTTTCCATCGATGCTGTATTACCAGTTGTGTGAGCCGTACTTGAAAAATCAGTCCACAACATTGTCATGAAACCCCTGTCTCCAACGCCACTTCTGCTGTGTGCACCATGAACACCTCTGCCAAGCTGCCCCCGGCCCGTACAGCTCGTGTGAGAACCATCACCGCTGCTGTGTGCTGGGAATGCCTCAAGCAACCGATTTACCAGAGTTGCTTGTTTATTAGCCAATATTAGGTCAAGGTTCTCCTGTGGCATGATGTTTTGTAATTTGCCTTTATAGCGTGGATCCAGGATGCTGGCCAACCAGTAGTCGTCATCGTTCATCATTTTGGCAATGCGGGGGTCCCTTTTTAGGATCCGCAAGGCATAATCTGACATGTGGGCCAATGTTCCCGGTGTCAATGATGCACTGCGAGTGCTGGTTTGAGGAGCACTTTCTGGCAAATCCACATCCCTCCAGTCACGCACAAACCCTGTAACAGACCTTGCCACGCCAACATTTTCACTTGCCCCACGAGATGCATCCTCCTCCCCTAAGTAATCATCCCCATCATCATCCTCCTCCTCCTCTTCTTCCTCCACCTCGTCCAGGAGAGGTCCCTGAGCAGACAATGGCTGAATGTCATCAAGGATTCCCTCCTCGTCAACATTGGCTGCAGAAGCCTGCTCCTTAAGGTGCGTCAAAGTTTGCATGAGCAGACGCATAAGTGGGATGCTCATGCTTAGGATGGCGTCGTCTGCGCTTACCAGCCGTGTGCATTCCTCAAAACACTGAAGGACTTTACAGAGGTCTTTCAGCTTCGACCACTGCACACCTGTCAATTCCATGTCTGCTCTCAAAGTGCCTGGCCGTGTATCCTCCCACAAATGCATTATGGCCTGCCTCTGCTCGCACAGCCACTCCACCATGTGCAGGGTGGAGTTCCACCTTGTTGCAATGTCGATAATGAGGCGGTGGTTGGGAAGGTGGAGCAATCACTACAGCTTCTGCATACGAACGGAGTGTACAGGCGACCGGCGGATGTGCGCGCACAGTCTTCGCACCTTCTGGAGCAGGGCTGTTAACTCCGGATAATTTTTGAGGAAGCACTGCACCACCAGGTTCAAGGTGTGAGCCAAGCAAGGTATGTGGCTGAGTTTTGAAAGGGCTATGGCTGCCACAAAATTACGGCCGTTATCACTAACTACCTTGCCTGCCTCAAGATGTACACTGCCCAGCCATGACTCAGTTTGTCGCTTCAAGTACTCGGCCAGCACCTCGGCGGTGTGTCTGTCGCCCAAACACATCATCTGCAACACAGCCTGCTGACGCTTTCCACTAGCTGCTCGATAGGGGGACACCTCGTGTGCAACAGTGGCAGCTGCAGATGGAGTGCTCGTACGACTGTGCTCTGTGGACGAGCTTTCGTTTCTGGAGGAGGAGGAGGGTCGAACGCCTACAGCCAACTGTTTCCTAAACCGTGGGCTAGGCAGCACTGTCCCACCACCGCTGTCCCCTGTGGACCCTGCATCCACCACATTAACCCAGAGCGCAGTGATGGACACGTAACGGCCCTGGCCATGCCGACTGGACCATGCATCAGTTGTGAGGTGCACCTTTCCACTCACTGACTGCTTGAGTGCATGGACAATGCGGTCTTTTACATGATGGTGGAGGGCTGGGATGGCTTTGCGAGAGAAGAAGTGGCGACTGGGTAGGTCATAGCGTGGTACTGCATAGGCCATGAGTTCGCGGAAAGCTGCGCTTTCCACCAACCGATAGGGCATCATCTCAAACGAGATTAGTTTGGCAATGTGGGCGTTCAAACCCAGTGTACGCGGATGAGAGACTGAGTACTTTCTTGACCTACTCATAGTGTCTGGGAGGGTGAGCTGGACTTGAGAGCTGCATATGGTGGAAGTAGCGGTGGACAGGGCGGACTGAGAGAGAGGGTTGATGATGGTGATGGAGTTGGTGTTCTTTCTGATGGCCTAGATTCAGTATTTCGTTGATATAACAGTGGGATTCCCTGACTGCTGTGGCCTTGCAACGACACCTCAACATTTGCTGCTGTGCTAACCGGTGGGCTTACAGTGGGGGAAACAATGTAGCGTTGCTGACTACCTTCTTTGTGATCAGTTGCACATGTGGCACTTGAGGTTTGGTGTTGTGTCCATGCTTGCAAGTGCATGGTGGTTAAATGTCTAAGCATGCAACTGGTATTCAAATTTTTCAGATTTTTCCCTCGGCTAAAGGTCTTTGCGCACTTCTTACAGATAACCTTGGCCTGATCATGAGGATTTTGTTCAAAAAAGTGCCACACTGCACTCTTCCTACTTTTGCAGACATTTTGCGGCCTAGCACGCTGTGATCTTTTGACCCTCTAGACAAGCTGTCCAGCAACTCTTTTGATTTTTGGAACCTGTCTTTGGAGTGCTCCGGGCCTGCCAGATAACAGCTGTTGCGATGTCGATGTCTGCTGTGGATGCTCCTCATCTGAGCTATTGGAAGCAGCACCCTCTTCCCCCAATGGATGCCAATCTGGGTCAACAACTGGGTCATCCATCACCTCCTCTTCAATGTCATGTGCACCTTCCTCTGTGTCACCGTGTATGGTGGTATAGTGTGCGGGAAGGGGCACCTGAGTCTCATCAGGGTCAGAATCTGGCTCTGTATACTGCGAGGACAATGTAGTGCTCTGAGTGAATGTACCAGCAGAATCATCTATCAGTGGCTGTGCATCAGTGCACTCCATGTCAGATTCATCTTGGCCTGGGTAATTCACCATTTCACTTGATAATCCAGGCATGGTATGTGAAAACAGCTCCATGGAGTAATCAGTAGTATGGCCTGCGTCATCCTTCAATCTTGGTTGGGGTGAAGGACACAAGGAAAGGTGTGGTTCATGAACATGAGTCTCCAATGACGACTCAGTGCTTTTACTTTTTACAACTTCAGAAGAGGAGGCGATAGAGCTGGAGGCTGAGTCAGCAATGTAAGACAAAACTTTTTCCTGATGCTCTGGCTTTAAAAGCGGTTTGCCAACTCCTAGAAAACTAAGCCTTCGAAGCCTTATGGAGCCAGACGATGACGCAGGCTCAACACCTCCTGCATTCGGTCCTATTTTGCTCTTGCCACTACCATCAGATCCACCACCAACACCATCATTACCAGCTGCCAACCCCCGCCCAATTCCATGGCCTCTTCCACCAGCCTTCCTCATTTTTTGTAGAAATGTAGACAAAATCCAACAAACTATATAGTAATGTAAAACAAGGTACAAGGTGTCTATAGGACAGGCTCGATGGCACAGGTGTGAAAAAAGTGACTACAGGATAAGGGAGATTTTGAATTTCTGCAGACACTTGTGGACACTGGACACTTTTGGATTGTGTGAGGCCCACTGAATATCAGAGCGCTATGTCACAGGCTCGATGGCACAGGTGCGAAAAAAGTGATTGCAGGATAAGGGAGATTTTGAATTTCTGCAGACACTTGTGGACACTGGACACTTTTGGATTGTGTGAGGCCCACTGAATATCAGAGCGCTATGTCACAGGCTCGATGGCACAGGTGTGAAAAAAGTGACTACAGGATAAGGGAGATTTTGAATTTCTGCAGACACTTGTGGACACTGGACACTTTTGGATTGTGTGAGGCCCACTGAATATCAGAGCGCTATGTCACAGGCTCAATGGCACAGGTGTGAAAAAAGTGACTACAGGATAAGGGAGATTTTGAATTTCTGCAGACACTTGTGGACACTGGACACTTTTGGATTGTGTGAGGCCCACTGAATATCAGAGCGCTATGTCACAGGCTCGATGGCACAGGTGTGAAAAAAGTGATTGCAGGATAAGGGAGATTTTGAATTTCTGCAGACACTTGTGGACACTGGACACTTTTGGATTGTGTGAGGCCCACTGAATATCAGAGCGCTATGTCACAGGCTCGATGGCACAGGTGTGAAAAAAGTGACTACAGGATAAGGGAGATTTTGAATTTCTGCAGACACTTGTGGACACTGGACACTTTTGGATTGTGTGAGGCCCACTGAATATCAGAGCACTATGTCACAGGCTCAATGGCACAGGTGTGAAAAAAGTGACAACAGGATAAGGGAGATTTTGAATTTCTGCAGACACTTGTGGACACTGGACACTTTTGGATTGTGTGAGGCCCACTGAATATCAGAGCGCTATGTCACAGGCTCGATGGCACAGGTGTGAAAAAAGTGACTACAGGATAAGGGAGATTTTGAATTTCTGCAGACACTTGTGGACACTGGACACTTTTGGATTGTGTGAGGCCCACTGAATATCAGAGCGCTATGTCACAGGCTCGATGGCACAGGTGTGAAAAAAGTGACTACAGGATAAGGGAGATTTTGAATTTCTGCAGACACTTGTGGACACTGGACACTTTTGGATTGTGTGAGGCCCACTGAATATCAGAGCGCTATGTCACAGGCAGAAATTGGCTAGTGTATCACAAATTACAAGGTGTATGTAGAATTGGGCAGAATAGGAATCTCCCTAGAGTGTAGGTCTGTAAGAAAGGAACAAGTCCTCCACTTATCCTTCCACAGTGACACACAGATAGCTTCACTGTGGCTGTGATAACAGCCGTTACACGGTACTGTGTGAGGAGCGTACACCGCTGTTTGGTGTGAAAAAATGCACGCTCAGTAACTCAGCAGGACTAAAAAAAAAATTGGGATTGCTTTTAAAAAAGCAGTTTGCAGAGCAGTGGGGAAACAGCAATGCAGCTGTCAGGAAGCCTTAGAAGGCAGCCTAACAACCAACACCGCTGATCCACCACAATATAGCCTCTCCTTGCACTGCACACACAGTGACTGGTGTGTTGTACAGGCAAAATCGCTAGCAGCAGAAGCAGTTTTTTTTCTTCTTCCCTGCCTAACGCTCTCCCTACAGAATCAGCAACCTCTCCCTATGCTAAGATCGGTAGAAGTAAGATGGCGGTCGGCGTGCACGCCCTTTTATAACCCCTGTGATGCCCACCAAAGCAAGCCAATCACTTGCATGCCCTTCTGAAAGATAGTGGTGACCCCTGCCTATGTCATCACGTTGCCCACAGTGTCCGTGGATCCTGATTGGCTGAAAAAGAGCGCAAAACAAACTTTTGAAACGCGACTTTGGTGCGTAAGTCGCCGACCTCGTGGCCGACCTTATCCTAGGGTCGGGTTTTGTTTCATGAAACCCGATTTTGCCAAAAGTCGCAGACTTTTGAAATTTTTCGACCCGTTTCGCTCAACTCTAATTGCCAGCAAGCAGCCTGAATGGTAATCAACTGAGCCACCCTGCATGTACTTACTCCATTCATTGGCCATCGCTACCTGTTGGCCACGCAGGTTCCTGGATCCCTGTTACTGCAGAGGCATCCTGTACACATTTCTCTCTGACCCCGGTCAGTATCACACGGTTTTCAAGACCATCCACTCCTTTTGGCTCGGACTCGCCGGCACGGCTTCCCCAGGGTATGAGACATCCGAGCCTGGAACATGGGAGCTCTGTCCACACTGACAGACTCCTAGCACTCTCTCACAACTGTGCAACACACCTTCCTTAGATAGCCTGTAACCACTCTCAGTTACCAATCACAAGGCTAGTAACATGTTCATGACCTCATCACAGGTCCTGCAGATTCACAAGCGCACACATATTTTCAGCCAAAACAGGGTACAGTGAGCCCCCTCACCACAGTTTGTGTGGTACATGGGTAGCCCGACCCTTCCAACTCTCAAAGCTACCCGTAGCCCAGACCCAAATGTGAACAACTACTTAAGAAAACACTCCGGGCTACATCACAGGGAGCTGTCATCCTAGTGACACATACCTTCCATTAACCACGCGACCACCAGTCACACCACACTAGCTAAACTATCTGAGAAACAACCGAATTAGCTAATTAGCTAAAATCTATCAGTAAACAGTCCCAGCATCGGGAGAAGCCTCTCTACGCTGTTTAAGTGTCAAAATGGTGCTAAAACAAGTTGTCCGCTCTTTATATGAAGGACATGTGATTTCAACAGTCAATGACACGTGATGTTGTCTGAGCACTCCCCCCCCCTACCCTTATCAAACACGTTCCAGACTCCCATAAGGCATCACCATTATCGTAGCCAAAGTAATACTTTAGTGGCAATGCAAATACTTTCTCGCACTTTTTACCGAATGTTTCCGATTTTTTAAAATTTTGCTTGTGTTTCTGATCACAAATCTGGTTGTCCCATATTCGTGACAATTTTATGCTTAGCGATGGTTTTTTAATAAATTCATTCATCACTACTAGAAGTGAGAGAACCTTTTAAACTTTGGTATGGATTCGCGGAACGGACCAATGTTCACCCAAATGTTCGCCAAACTGTTCATCGAACGTAACGAAACCTCATTGAATTCAATGGGAGGCAAAATCAAACGCATAGACAACACATTCAAGAAGGGGCAAAAAGCTGCTGTGGAGACACAGCATTGCATCTTAATTAACCAAATGCCTATTTTTAGCAAGCCAGAAAGAATAGACTGTTATCTATATCTTTAATTTTGAATTTGTGTTTCTTTATGATTTGCGAAGAAAATAGACTTTTGCTTGTGTAAGTGTGTCATATTGACTTGGAAGTTGACATTTGATATAACATTTAGTGCTCTTATCCTTGATGACTACTGATGCTTATTGATATGCTAATTATGCATTGTCTAGGTCAGATAGTTTGCTGACTATGAAAACAGAGGAGAAAAAACTATGCAAATAGATTAATCATGTAATGCTACTGGATCTCATCTCCAGTCTCTCCTTTTTGTAAATATTTCGAATGAAGGACACTTATTAATTATAAAAAAAAGTTACATACCTGTGTATAGAGAGACACAGAGACAGCAAGAGATCCAGCCAAGATATCCAAACATCCAGAGACTTTACAGGACTGCAGCCAAGACATCATGGCTCCATCACGAGGGCCACAGATTTATCATTCTACAGGATGCCATCCTGGGGGACCTTGGCCCAAGTTGGAAGAATACCAATCTGTTCCATTGACCATCGCTGAACCATGTATACATTTGGAGAAATCAAGGGTTGGGACTTGCTGGTCAGCTCCATGGAGAAGTATGAGAAGCCAGATTGGGAACATCCGGTAAACTGGCCTTGTTCCTGTATGGACTGTCATTTTCCTAATCTTGTCATTACATAGTAACATAGTTACTGAACACTGAACATTGAAATATTCACTCATCTCTAGTCAAGATATGGTCTGGAAGTCAAAGCAAAATATTCAGTGATAGCTGCTTGTAGGATTGCTGGAGATTAAAATCAGAACCCCTGCCAGAGTGGAAAAGATCTTCAGAAATATATAGTAGACTGGAGTTTTGGTACATTGTTCTTCTGTTCAGAGAAACCTGCACAAATATGTCCTTCATGGAAGAGTCATCAAAAGAAAACCTCTCCTGCATCCTCACAATAAAATTCAGCATCAGAAGTATGCAAAAAAACATCTAAACAAGTCAGGTGAATTTTGGAAACAAGTACTCTGGACCAATGAGGTTAAAACAAAACTCTTTGACCACAGTGATCAAAAGGTATGTGTGGAGAAAGAAGGGCACAGAATTTCAGAAAAAAAAACATCTTACCAACCATTAAGAATGGGGATAGATCAATCATGCTTTGGGGTTGTGTGGCAGCCAATGAATTCATTGAAATTTCAACGATGTACAATACAAAATAATATTGTGGTACCATGTTAGCCAGAAAAATAGATGTAAATACTTATGTCCCGCCAAAAAAATTGAGAAAAGTATTCAAGGTGTGATACCTTTATTGGCAAACCAGAGAAATTATACTTGCAAGCAGGCTTTCAGGGCTCAGAAGGCCCCTTCATCACTTGTAATCTAGCCTGATGAAGAGGCCTTCTGAGCCCTGAAAGCTTGCTTGCAAATATAATTTCTCTGGTTAGCCAATAAAGGTATCACACCTTGAATACTTTTCTCAATTTTTGGGGGGGAAATAAGTATTTACATCTATTGAAATTTCAACAAATTCTTTATGCAAACATTATGCCATCTGTAAAAAAGCTTAAGTAGAAAAGAGAAAGGCTTCTACAAATTAATAATGATCCTAAACACATGTCAAAACTCACAATAGACTACCTCAACAAGTGCAAGCTGAAAGTTATACAATGGCCCTCACAGTTCCCTTATCTGAACATCATTGAAAACCTGTCTCTAGACCTCAAATAGGAAGTGCATGAAAGGCAATCCAGGAATCTCACAGAACTGGAAGAATTTTCCAAGGCAGAATGGATGCAAATGCCACAAAAAAGGATTGAAATACTTTTATCTGGCTATAAACATTGTTTACAAGATCTGATACATTCAAAAGGGGATGCTACTAGGTACTAACTATGTGTCCAAACACTGGCCCATTTTCCTTTTAGTAATTCTTAAATGTAAAAGATGAAAAAAAATTTTTTTTTTGCCTAAAATCGAAAGAAAATGTGTCATCTTTAACTTTAGTCCTTTTAAAGATCATTTCATCTTTAACTTGCTTATCTGTCCACATTAACAATAATCTTGACCAGGGGTGCCCAAACTTTTACATGCCACTATAGCTACAGTGCCATTGTAAATTTAAGCTTTATGAAGATTGAAGTGTAACCTTGTGACTTTGAGATTGTTTATATTGTTCAACTATTTTGATTCTCAAGTCCTTAGAATGTTCTCTTCTCCCCTTTTTGTTCTCCATGCTTAGTGTGGCACACATGTCTCAATGCCAAGATTGTGTCAACTTCTATTTTAATCTTGTTTAATTTATGATTTTCCAATTGCTATTTGCCACAAAAGTTTTCAAACTCATCACGAGCATCACATGCTTGAAACAAAGTTGTTTATGCACAATTTTGGAAAGGTGACAACTGTTTTTTATTGCCCTATTGCCCGTTTTGGGGGTTTTGTGTGAAATTATGTTCAACTTGTCTTTTTTTCTCTGTTTTTTCTCTTGGTCTGATTCCTAATATACAAAGAAAATAAACGTGTGTAACAAACCAATTTTAATTGCAATAATTTTCTGTCAGAAATATTTTATTTTCCAGAACAATTTCAATGGTGCCAGCAATTTCGGCCATGACTGTATGTGTTCTAGGCTTTATTTTCCCTATTGTGCATCCAAGGAGATAGCAGAAGAAATTTTTGAACCCCTCTCCATAATCTTTGAAAATTCTTGGAGAACAGGAGAAGTCCCAGAAGACTGGAGAAGAGCAAATGTTGTTCCTATCTTCAAAAAGGGGAAGAAGGTGGACCCAGGCAACTATAGGCCAGTGAGTCTGACTTCTATACCAGGAAAGATCTTTGAACAAATTATTAAACAACATGTATGTCAGTACCTGGATAAGAATGAAGTGATTAAACAGAGTCAGCATGGGTTTGTAACTAATAAGTCATGTCAGACTAACTTAATTTCCTTCTATGACGGAATCACTGATTGGGTGGATCAAGGAAATGCTGTAGATATAGTATAACTTGACTTCAGCAAAGCATTTGACAAAGTATCTCATACAATCCTTATTGAAAAAATGACTAAGTATGGAATGGACAAGGCAACTGTTAGGTGGATTCATAACTGGCTTAGTGATCGGACCCAAAGAGTGGTCGTAAATGGCTGCACATCCAGTTGGAAGAATGTCTCAAGTGGAGTACCACAGGGCTCTGTCCTGGGCCCTGTATTGTTCAACATCTTTATCAACGATTTAGATGAAGGAATTGAGGTTAAACTGATTAAATTTTCTGATGACACAAAGCTAGGAGTGATAGCTAATACTAGAGAAGAAAGAAAGAGGATTCAAAAAGATATAAATAAACTGGAGAAGTGGGCAGCAACTAACAGAATGGTTTTTAACAGGGAAAAATGCAAAGTACTACATCTGGGCAATAAAAATGAAAAAAGCATATACAGAATGGGAGGAATAGGGCTAAGCAACAGCACATGTGAAAAAGACTTAGGTATACTAATAGATCACAGACTGAATATGAGTCAACAGTGTGATGCAGCAGCAAAAAAGGCAAATACAATTCTAGGATGTATTAACAGAAGCATACAGTCTAGATCACGTGAAGTCATTATTTCCCTCTACTCTTCTTTGGTCAGACCTCATCTGGAATATTGTGTCCAGTTTTGGGCACCACATTTTAAAAAAGACATCAACAAACTGGAGCAAGTTCAGAAAAGAGCGACCAGAATGGTGACCGGTCTGCAAACCCTGTCTTATGAGGTAAGGTTGCAGGATTTGGGAATGTTTAGTTTGCAAAAGAGAAGACTGAGAGGAGACTTAATAGCTGTCTACAAATATCTAAAGGGCTGTCACATTGTAGAAGGATCAACTTTATTCTCATTTGCACAAGGAAAGACTAGAAGCAATGGGATGAAACTGAATGGGAGGAGACACAGATTAGATATTAGAAAAAACTTTTTGACAGAGTGATCAATGAGTTGAACAAGCTACCACGAGAAGTGGTGAGTTCTCCTTCAATGGAAGTCTTCAAACAGAGGCTGGACAGACATCTGACTGGGATGATTTAGCGAATCCTGCTTTGAGCAGGGGGTTGGACCAGATGGCCCAGGAGGTCCCTTCCAACTCTATGATTCTATGATTCTATGATTCAATATACTGTTAGCTGTAACACATGCGAACAATTGCATAGACTGTATATGTGCTATTGGAATTAATGAATGGACCAATTTGGAAAGAATATCTCTTATCAGTATATTCCCATACTGTATTTGACATTAATTACCACCACATCTGGGCAAACTACGTATTTTTAAATTTAGTTTGATTTTGGCAGAAATAGCTAGTAGATAACAAAAATCATCAAGGGATTTTTCTGTTTTGTTACACATTTAGGATATTTTTGAAAAACTATTTCATGGGCGACATCCTAATTCAAAATGGGGAAGATATTTTAAAACAATATTTCTGATTTATTTATATTGCAAGCTGTATTTTGTAGAATAAACAGGTAAATTGAATTTGCGTTTGCTTTTTATGTGCTGATTTATATTTCCATTCTCTTTTGTAAAAGCACAGTGCACGATAATCCACTGATTCTGCACTTTGTAATAAATGACTACCAAATCCCTTCTTATGTAATCTGTTTTTAAATTCAGATAAGTCCTGGCTTGGCACATAGAAAGGTGAGATACCTCTAGTGATAGGAGCCATCCATATAAAACATACACCTTGATGTGGTTGGATGGTTTTTGTATTTATGATTAAAAATATTATACTTAAGTACCTCACATTTTTAATGTATGTAGCATTGGTGGAAATTTGGTATTTATTAATTGCAGTGTGCTGGTACATAGTTTCTATACTTAGGTCTGTTCTAAAGAATAGTACATTTTCCATCAAAAAGCTAAGATAAAGCAAATGTGCTTTGCTCCAGCCATTTCCAGTTATTTGTGTGTTTAGGGTTTCAGCTGTTTGATTCTAGAATTGTGTTACCATATGAAGGTTGTCTAAAAATAGAGGGAAAACCATAGTTAATTTAATGTCCCCCTAATAACAAATTTAAAAAATGACACATCAGTTACAGGAAAATAATTAGCGATTCTGAAATTCAAAACATTTTTATTGATATAGCCAAGAAAGTCCAGAATGGGCCGCTCCATCTTGACGCTTAACTCTGAGCAAATCATCAATGAACCTGCCATAGCAGATTACATGATCCAAATAAGGATTAATTATAGAAAAACTAAAAAGTTTTTCCCACCATGCCACATGCAACACTGTAAATGCAGTGCCCTTGATTTACAAAATTTACAAAAATGTATGAATTATAAAATATGCAAAAATTAGCAAGAAAATAAAATTGGTGTCTGAAGAAATAGTTTCAATGTTGAATTGTATGGCAAGGTGGTACTCAGTAGCCCTAAGAGAAAGATGATATGATGTGCACTAGTATAAATTTCTAATGTCAAGGGAAATAAACAATATATTCAGTGTCCATGTGACAGTGTCAGGAGCACCGCACTGCACTTGCTCACTGAGCCAGTGCGGGTGTCCGGAGTACAAAGACAATGCTCAAAGACACCTGTGGAGCAGGGCAGCAGTGGTGACGATGCATGCTTCAGAGTATCAGGACCTGAAGCACATGACTGCTGGAGGCGTGGCCTAAGCTCCACAGATCTAGGAGCTGCAGGGAAACTCCTTGAAAGGTAACTACAGGACAATGTTACCAAGGGGCATAGACAGAGACAGAAACAAGATGAAGCCAGGGTCACAGCACAAGACAGCAATACAGTACCAAAGCGTTAGACAGAATGGATAGTCAGGATGTAGCAATAGGTCAGAAAACCAGAACGGGCAATAGACGGTACAATAGGGACAAACTGTAACGGAGTAACGATAGCCAAGCCAGGAGGTCAGAACCGGAGAAGACAATAGTACCAAAGCGAGAGATGGAGTACAGAGTGAGGGAACAGGCCGGTTCATACATGGGAAGCAAACAAGAAACGCAGAATACACGCACACCAGGGGTCAGACACACCAGAACAACAGTATAGCTGACAGAGAACCCTGGTAAAGAGTGAGTATAAATACCCCTCCCAGATCCAGAAAGAGGCCACAAACACTTAACCCTGTGAGTGCAGGGCAAGAACCCTGTTCAAACCATGACAGACAGGTGGTGAAGCCTGCAGGGTTAGATGCTTGATCTAGTTCCAATGTCAGGTGGTACTTAACTACCTTATCAACTCCCTCCACGCCCCTTCGGTGAACATCACTGTTTCCTCAACAGTAGCAGAGCAGAATATTACATCCATTCATTGCCCTCAGGTTTTTTATAGTGGTTTGAAAAAACCACTATATTGTAATCCGAACGCTGCTAACTTATTCTTCTTCTTCTTATTATTATTATTAAGTTGATTTCCGCAATTAATACAGCCCGAACCGCTACACGCACAGACGCCGTTGAGGTGTCGTTTCGAAGCCAGCGTCCATGAGAGGTGTGCTAAGTATTTTTCGTGTCGATCGGATTTGTCGTTTTTGCGCAATTTGCGTTTGAATTTTTTTTTTCCCGTCATTGGAATGCACTGTCTCCAATGCTTTTCAATAGGAAATGGCAAAACGTGCCCTGAGGCGATTGAAATGGCAGTTGAGCTCATTGATATGCGCAGGCAGACCCAGTTACTATGCCAACGCCTACGAACGTCACATGACATCCCAAGGACAGAGCTTGTGCCACATAATATCAGCTCTTAAAGTGAAACCCACAGCACAAATGCAAATCTAGCTTCATCACATGACACATGCCCCTGAGATAGAATGTGCGACAAAGTGGATTTAGAAGCCCAGTGAGCCACCCTGGCTCTTAAAGGGCCGACGTGCCACAGTGATTCTTAAAGGGCCAGCGCACCGAAATGAGTCTTAAAGGGCCGGCGCGCCAAATCGAAAGCTGAGCGACCCCGGCCTCCAAATCGTAGGCTGAACCACCCCGGCCTCCAAATCATAGGCTGAACCACCCCGGCATCCAAATCGGAGGCTGAGCCACCCTGGCCTCCAAATCAAACCCAGTGTGGCCCGCTCAAAAAATCAGACCCAGAGTAGCACATCCCACCAAATCGGATCCTGAGGGGCCCCGCCCACCAAATCAGACTCCGAGTGGCCCCGTCCACCAAATCGGACCCTGAAGGGCCCCGTCCACCAAATCGGACCCTGAGGAGCCCCGCCCACCAAATCAGACCCTGAGAAGCCCCGCCCACCAAATCGGACCCAGAGTGACCCCGCCCACCAAATCGCACCCTGAAGGGCCCCGCCCATCAAATTGGACCCAAAGTGGCCCCGCCCACCAAATCGGACCCAGAGGGGCCCCGCCCATCAAATCGGACCCTGAGGGGCCCCGCCCACCAAATCGGACCCCTTGGAGCCCCGCCCACCATATCGGACCCAGATTGACCCCGCCCACCAAATCGGACCCTGAAGGGCCCCGCCCACCAAATCGGACCCAGAGGGACCCCTCCCACCAAATCAGACCCAGAGGGGCCCCGCCCACCAAATCGGACCCAGAGGGGCCCCGCCCACCAAATCGGACCCAGAGGGGCCCCGCCCACCATATCGGACGATGAGGGGCACCGCCCACTAAATCGGACCCAGAGTGGCCCCGCCCACCAAAATGGACCCAGGGGGCTCCACCCACAAAATCAGACCCTAAGGGGCCCCACCCACAAAATCGGATCCTGAGTGGGCCCGGCCACAAAATCAGACCCTGAGGGGCCCCAACCACAAAATCGGACCCTGAGAGACCCCAGCCACAAAATCGAACCTAGAGGGGTCCCAGTCACAAAATAGGACCCTGAGGGGCCCCACCCACAAAATCAGACCCTGAGGGGCCCCACCCACAAAATCAGACCCTGAGGGGCCCCACCCACAAAATCGGACCCTGAGGGGCCCCAGCCACAAAATCGGACCCTGAGAGACCCCGGCCACAAAATCGGACCCTGAGGGGCCCCAACCACAAAATCAGACCCTGAGGGGCCCCAACCACAAAATCAGACCCTGAGGGGCCCCACCCACAAAATCAGACCCTGAGGGGCCCCACCCACAAAATCGGACCCTGAGGGGCCCCACCCACCAAATTAGACCCGGAGGGGCCCCACCCTCAAAATCGGTCCGAGGGGCCCCACCCTCAAAATCGGACCCTGAGGGGCCCCGGCCACAAAATCGGACCCTGAGGGGCCCCGGCCACAAAATCGGACCCTGAGGGGCCCCGGCCACAAAATCGGACCCTGAGGGGCCCCACCCGCAAAATCGGACCCTAAGGGGCCCCGGCCACAAAATCGGACCCTGAGGGGCCCCACCCGCAAAATTGGACCCTGAGGGGCCCCACCCGCAAAATCGGACCCTGAGGGGCCCCGGCCTCAAAAATCGGACCCTGAGGGGCCCCAACCACAAAATCGGACCCTGAGAGGCACCGGCTACAAAATCGGACCCTGAGGGGCCTCAGTCACAAAATCAGACCCTAAGGGGCCCCGGCCACAAAATCAGACCCTGAGGGGCCCCACCCACAAAATCGGACCCTGATGGGCCCCACCCACAAATCCAGACCCTGAGGGGCCCCGGCCACAAAATCGGACCCTGAGAGACCCCGGCCACAAAATCGGACCCTGAGGGGCCCCAACCACAAAATCAGACCCTGAGGGGCCCCACCCACAAAATCAGACCCTGAGGGACCCCAGCCACAAAATCAGACCCTGAGGGGCCCCAGCCACAAAATCGGACCCTGAGGGGCCCCACCCACAAAATCGGACCCTGAGGGGCCCCACCCACAAAATTGGACCCTGAGGGGCCCCACCCTCAAAATCGGTCCCTGAGGGGCCCCGGCCACAAAATCGGACCCTGAGGGGCCCCGGCCACAAAATCGGACCCTGAGGCCAAAGTGGCCCCTGAGAGGCACCCACAGTTAAAACGGATCCTGAGTTGAAAGTCTTGCAGGTGCAGCAGGCAAGTCTCTCTTAAAGGGGCAGCCTGGGCAGCATTTCAAACCACTATCTGTACTTCCTTCAGGAAATACACATCTAGTATTAATGTTGTAATCCGATTGCTGCTAACTTATTCTTATTCAGTTGATTTCCGCAATTAATGCGGCCCAAACCGCTACACGCACAGACTCCGTTGAGGTGTCATTTCGAAGCCAGCGTCCACGAGAGGTGTGCTAAGTAATTTTCGTGTCGATTGGATTTGTAGTTTTTGCGCAATTTGCATTAGAAAATTTTTTTTCCCGTCCTTTGAATGTATTGTCTCAATGCTTTTCAATGGGGAAATTTTGCCTTAGAGAAAATATGCCCTGAGGCGATTCAAATGGCAGTTTAGCTCATTGATATGCGCAGGCAGACCCAGTTACTATGCCAACGCCAACGAACTTCACATGACGCCCTCTGGACACGGTTTCTGGCGATATTATCAGCTCTTAAAGCGAAACCCACAGCACAAATGCAAATCCAGCTTCACCACATGACGCGTGCCCCTGAGAGAGAATGTACGCCAAAGTGAATTTAGAAGCCCAGTGCTCCAAACTAGCTCTTAAACAGCCGATGTGCCTAAGTGAATCTTAAAGGGCCGGCGCACCAAAATGAGCCTTAAAGGGCCGGCGCGCCAAATCGAATGCTGAGTGACCCCAGGCTCCAAATCGGAGGCTGATCGACCCTGGCCTACAAATCGGAGGCTGAGCCACCCAGGCCACCAAATCGGCCCCGGAGTGGCCCCGCCCACCAAATCGGACCCAAAGAGGCCCCGCTCACCAAATCAGACCCATAGTGGCCCCGCCCTCCAAATCGGACCCAGAGTGGCCCCGCCCCCCAAATCGAACCCTGAGGGGCCCCTCCCACCAAATCAGACTCAGAGTGGTCCCGCCTACCAAACTGTACCATGAAGGGCCCCGCCCACCAAATTGGACCCAGAGTGGCCCCGCCCACCAAATCAGACCGTGAGGGGTCCCACCCACCAAATCTGACCATAAGGGGCCCCGCCCTCCTAATCAGACCCAGAGTGGCCCCGCCCACCAAATCAGGCCATGAGGGGCCCCGCCCACCAAATCAGACCCTCATGGGCCCCGCCTGCCAAATCATACCCTGAAGAGCCCCACACACCAAATCGGATCCTGAGGGGACCCGCCCACCAAATCGGACCCTGAGAGGTCCCGTCTACCAAATCGTAACCAGAGGAGCCCCGCCCACGAAATTGGACCCTGTGGGGCCCCACTCACAAAATCGGACCCTGTGGGGCCCCGCCCACCAAATTGGACCCAGAGTGGCCCCTCCCACCAAATCAGACCCTGTGGGGCCCCGCGCATCAAATCGGACCCTGTGGTGCCCCACCCACCAAATCGAACCCTGAGGGGCCCCGCCCACCAAATGGGACCTAGAGGGGTCCCACCCGCCAAATCAGACCCTGAGGGGCTGTGCCCACCAAACCGGACCCTGAGGGGCCTCGCCCACCAAATCGGACCCAGAGTGGCCACGCCCACCAATTCAAGCCCTGAGGAGCCCAGTCCACTGAATCGGATCCTGAGGGGCCCCATCCACCAAATCAGACCCTGAGGGGCCCTACAGGCCAAAGTGGCCCCTGAGAGGCACCCACAGGTAAAACGGATACTGAGTTGAAAGTCTTGCAGGGGCAGCAGGCAAGTCTCTCTTAAAGTGGCAGCCCGGGCACCATTTCAAACCACTATCTGTACTTCCTTTAGGAAATACACATCTAGTTCTTCTTTTTCTTCTTATTATTATTCAGTCGATTTTCCGCAATTAATGCGGCCCGAACCGCTTCACACACAGACTCCGTTTAGGTGTCGTTTCGAAGCCAGCGTCCACGAGAGGTGTGCTAAGTAATTTTCGTGTCAATCGGATTTGTAGTTTTTGCGCAATTTGCGTTTGAAAAAACATTTTCCTCAATGCATTTCAATGGGAAAATGTTGCCACAGTCAAAACGTGCCCTGAGGCGATTCAATTGACAGTTAAGCTCATTGATATGCGCAGGCACACCCAGTTACTATGCCAACGCCTACGAACTTCACATGACCCCCCCAGGACAGAGTTTCTGCCACATAATATCAGCTCTTAAAGCGAAACCCACAGCACAAATGCAAATCTAGCTTCATCACATGACGCATGCCCCTGAGAGAGAATGTGCGTCAAAGTGGATTTGGAAGCCCAGTGAGCCAAACTTGCTCTTAAACGGCCGACACGCTTAAGTGATTCTTAAAGGGTCGACGCACCGAAATGAGTCTTAAAGGGCCAGCGCGCCAAATCGAAAGCTGAGTGACCCCAGGCTCCAAGTCGGAGGCTGATCGACCATGGCCTACAAATCGGAAACTGAGCCACCCCGGCCTCCAAATCGGACCAAGAGTGGCCCCGCTCACCAAATCTGACCCAGAGTGGCCCCGCCCACCAAATCAGACCCTGAAGGGCCCCACCTACCAAATCGGACCCAGAGTGGCCCCGCCCACCAAATCGGACCCTGAGGGGCCCTGCCCACCAAATCGGACCCTGTAGGGCCTCGCCCACCAAATTAGACCCAGAGTGGCCCCAACCACAAAATCGGACCCTGAGGGGCCCCTGCCACAAAATCGGACCCTGAGGGGCCCCACCCACAAAATCGGACCCTGAGGGGCCCCATCCACAAAATCGGACCCAGAGGGGCCCCAACCACAAAATCGGACCCAGAAGGACCCCGGCCACAAAATCAGACCCTGAGGGGCCCCGGCCTCAAAATTGGACCCTAAGGGGCCCCACCCACAAAATCGGACCCTGAGGGGCCCCGCCCACAAAATCGGACCCTGAGGGGCCCCGCCCACAAAATCGGACCCTGAGGGGCCACGCCCACCAAATCGGACCCTGAGCGCCCCGCCCAGCAATTGAAGCCCTGAGGAGCCCAGGCCGCCGAATCGGATCCTGAGGGGCCCCTGCCACAAAATCAGACCCTGAGGGGCCCCGCCCACTAAATCGGACCCTGAGGGGCCCCGCCCACCAAATCGGACCCTGAGGTTCCCTGCCCACAAAGTTGGACCCCGAGGGGCCCTGGCCACAAAATCAGACCCTGAGGGGACCCACCCACAAAATCGGACCATGAGGGGCCCCGGCCACAAAATTGGACCCTGAGGGGCTCCGCCCACTAAATCAGACCCTGAGGGGCTCCGCCAATCAAATCGGACCCTGAGGGGCCCCACAGGCCAAAGTGACCCCTGAGAGGCACGCACAGTTAAAACGGATCCTGAGTTGAAAGTCTTGAAGGGGCAGCAGGCAAGTCTCTCTTAAAGGGGCATCCCGGGCACCATTTCAAAGCACTATCTGTACTTCCTTCAGGAAATACACATCTAGTTATTTAGTTGATTTCCGCAATTAATGCGGCCCGAACCGCTTCACGCACAGACTCCGTTGAGGCATCGTTTCGAAGCCAGCGTCTAGGAGTGGTGTGCTAAGTGTTTTTCGTGTCGATCGGATGTGTAGTTTTTGCACAATTTGCCTTTGAAAAAACATTTTCCCATCATTGGAATGCATTGTCTCAATGCATTTCAATAGGAATATTTTGCCATAGGGAAAACATGGGGCTGTCGTGAGGTGGTAGTTAAGCTCATTGATATGCGCAGGCACACCCAGATACTATGCCAACGCCTACGAGCTTTACATGACCCCAGCAGGACAGAGTTTCTGACAGATAATATCAGCTCTTAAAGTGAAACCCAAAGCACAAATGCAAATCTGATCGACCCTGGCCTACAAATCGGAGGCTGAGCCACCCAGGCCTCCAAATCGGACACAGAGAGACGCGTCCACCAAATCGGACCCTGAGGGGCCCCGCCCACCAAATCGGACCCTGATGGGCCCCGCCCACCAAATCGGACCCAGAATGGCCCCGCCCACCAAATTGGACCCAAAGTGGCCCCGCCCACCAAATCGGACCTCGAGGGGCCCCGCCCACCAAATCAGACCCTAAGGGGCCCCGGCCACAAAATGGGACCCTGAGGGATCCCGTCCACCAAATCAGACCAAGAGGAGCCCCTCCCACCAAATCGGACCCTGAGGGGCCCCGCCCACCAAATCGGACCCAGAGTGGCCCCAGCCACTAAATCGGACCCTGAGGGATCCCGTTCACCAAATCGGACCCGGAAGGGCCCCGCCCACCAAGTCGGACCCTGGCGAGCCCCGCCCACAAAATCGGACCCAGAGTGGCCCCGCCCACCAAATCGGACCCAGAGTGGCCCCACCCACCAAATCGGACCCAGAGTGGCCCCACCCACCAAATCGGACCCAGAGGGGCCCCGCCCACCAAATCAGACCCTAAGGAGCCCGGCCACAAAATCGGACCCTGAGGGATCCCATCCACCAAATTGGACCCGGAGGGGCCCCGCCCACCAAATCGGACCCAGAGGGACCCCACCCACCAAATCGGACCCAGAGGGGCCCCGACCACCAAATCAGACCCAGAGGGGCCCCGCCCACCAAATCAGACCCTGAGGGCCCCTCCCACCAAATCGGACCCTGAGGGGCCCCGCCCACCAAATTGGACCCGGAGTGACCCCGCCCACCAAATCGGACCCAGAGAGGCTCCACCCACCAAATCAGACTCTAAGGGAAGCCACCCACCAAATTGGACCCTGAGGGGCCCCGCCCACCAAATCAGACCCAGGGGGACCCCGCCCACCAAATCGGACCCAGAGTGGCTCCACCCATAAAATCAGACCCTAAGGGGCTCCACTAACAAAATCAGACCCTCAGAGGCCCCACCCACAAAATCGGACCCTGAGGGGCCCCGCCCAACAAATCGGACCCAGAGTGGCCCCGCCCACCAAATCAGACCCTGAGGTGCCCCACCCACTAATTCAGACCCTGAGGGGCCCCACAGGCCAAAGTGGCCCCTGAGAGGCACCCACAGTTAAAACGGATTCTGAGTCGAAAGTCTTGCAGGGGCAGCAGGCAAGTCTCTCTTAAAGGGGCAGCCCAGGCACCATTTCAAAGCATTATCTGTACTTCCTTCAGGAAATACACATCTAGTTATAGTGCTTTGAAGAAAGCACTATCTTGTAATCCGAACGCTGCTAACTTATTCTTCTTCTGCTTCTTCTTACTATAGTGCTTTGAAAAAAGCACTATCTTTTAATCCGAACACTGCTAACTTATTATAGTGGTTTGAAAAAACCACTATATTGTAATCCGAACGCTGCTAACTTATTCTTCTTATTATTATTATAGTGGTTTGAAAAACCACTATATTGTAATCCGAACGCTGCTAACTTATTCTTCTTCTTATTATTATTCAGTTGATTTCCGCAATTAATATAGCCCGAACCGCTACACGCACAGACTCCGTTGAGGTGTCGTTTCGAAGCCAACGTCAACGAGAGGTGTGCTAAGTATTTTTCGTGTCGATCGGATTTGTAGTTTTTGCGCAATTTGCATTTGAAAATTTTTTTTCCCGTCATTGGAATGCACTGTCTCCAATGCTTTTCAATGGGAAATGGCAAAAGGTGCCCTGAGGCGATTGAAATGGCAGTTGAGCTCATTGATATGCGCAGGCAGAACCAGTTACTATGCCAACGCCTACGAACGTCACATGACACCCCCAAGACAGAGCTTCTGCCACATAATATCAGCTCTTAAAGCGAAACCTACAGCACAAATGCAAATCTAGCTTCATCACATGACACATGCCCCTGAGAGAGAATGTCTGCCAAAGTGGATTTAGAAGCCCAGTGAGCCAAACTAGCTCTTAAAGGGCTGACGCGCCAAAGTGATTGTTAAAGTGGCGGCGCACCGAAATGAGGCTTAAAGGGCCGACACGCCAAATCGAAAGCTGAGTGATCCCGGGCTCCAAATCGGACGATGAGCCACCCCGGGCTCCAAATCGGAGGCTGAGCCACCCCGGGCTCCAAATCGGAGGCTGAGCCGCCCCGGCCTCCAAATCGGAGGCTGAGCCGCCCCGGCCTCCAAATCGGAGGCTGAGCCGCCCCGGCCTCCAAATCGGAGGCTGAGCCGCCCCGGCCTCCAAATCGGAGGCTGAGCCGCCCCGCCCACCAAATCGGACCCTGAGGGGCCCCGACCACCAAATCGGACCCTGAGGGGCCCCGACCACCAAATCGGACCCTGAGGGGCCCCGACCACCAAATCGGACCCTGAGGGGCCCCGACCACCAAATCGGACCCTGAGGGGCCCCGACCACAAAATCGGACCCTGAGGGACCCCATCCACAAAATCGGACCCTGAGGGGCCCCAACCAAAAATTCGGACCCTGAGGAGCCCCACCCACCAAATTGGACCCAGAGTGGCCCCACCCACCAAATCGGACCGAGGGGCCCCGGCCACAAAATCGGACCCTGAGGGGCCCCACAAACCAAATCGGACCCTGAGGGGCCCCACCCACAAAATCGGACCCTGAGGGGCCCTAGCTACAAAATCGAACCAAAATCGGACCCTGAGGGGCCCCACCCACAAAATCGGACCCTGAGGGGTTCCGGCTGCAAAATCGGACCCTGAGAGGCCCCAACCACCAAATCAGACCCTGAGGGGCCCCAGCCACCAAATCGGACCCTGAGGGGCCCCAGCCACCAAATCGGACCCTGAGGGGCCCCAGCCACCAAATCGGACCCTGAGGGGCCCCACCCACCAAATCGGACCCTGAGGGGCCCCGGCTACAAAATCGGACCCTGAGGCCAAAGTGGCCCCTGAGAGGCATCCACAGTTAAAACGGATCCTGAGTTGTAAGTCTTGCAGGGGCAGCAGGCAAGTCTCTCTTAAAGGGGCAGCCCGGGCACCATTTCAAACCACTATCTGTACTTCCTTCAGGAAATACACATCTAGTTTTTTTTGTTATTCTAAACTAAAGCACCTCAAGCTGTTTTACAGCTGTTGCAAGCATGGTTACTATTTATTACTGAAACTCACCAGCTTGAAGAAGGAGAAAACCATGGCTAGGAGAATGTCTGGACATTTAAACCATTCCTTTGCAGTAAAGCATGCACACCAGGCGTTGGTAAAACAAAATCTCCCTAAGCACCGCTTGATTAATGATGGAATACAATACTGCATATATTAGAGCACCTGTATAGGCAGAGTCAATTGGTGACTGATTATATTATGCAGCAGGCCAACTGGAGCATGGTAAATTTTAAAGTTCACCATTGGCAGCTGATGAGGGGAACATGTCACCTATTAAGGCCCTTCAAAGAGGCTACTAAATTTTTCAATGAAGACAACTGTGGCAACAATAATGTCACGCCATCATATTTACTGTATATTAGAAAAAACACTCATAAGGAAGCAATGAGGGATGCATTAAAGACAGCAAGTTCTACATGTACATTGTTGCCCATCAGGCTGTTGAGTATCTTATTAGACAATTTTTACATGCAGCAAGATAAGGAGAATGAGGAGGTGGAGAAGCAGCAGCAGCAGTTGGATGTGGACATTGAGGTTCCCCATGCACAGGCAGAACACGAGTCTGACAGTCAGTGTGAAACAGTTGATTATGACAGCAGCGCTGGATGTTACAACCAACTGTCACAGTGCAAAGCTGCATGTATGATTGCTTGTTGTTGGCTGACAGGCATATCATCCCTATGAGACCAGGCTCTTATTTCGATATTTGATGACTATTAAAAACCTGCAACTTTTTAGAACTTGTGGGATTACAGTGTATCATTAGTATCAAGTAAAAGGATAACTATTGGATAGCTATGATTTTAGGCAATTGTTACAAATGTAACATGTAGCTTTTTTGTCTGGATTCCAAAAGGGAGTTAAAATTACCCGGATAAACTGTATTCCCTGTCCTGAAAAGCTTATGTTGAGCAGACATCTGCTGACCACATGTCTGACAAGGAGACCACTTTGCGCTCACTGCAGAGCCAATGCTCTCCTCCCTGTGTCAGCTCTATGGTTAATAGTAATCTTTATTTTTTATATAACGCCAACATTTTCTGCAGCGCTTTACAGTTTGCACACATTATCATCGCTGTCCCCCATGGGGCTCACAATCTAAATTCCCTATCAGTGTGTGTTTGGAATGTGGGAGGAAACCAGAGAACCCGGAGGAAACACACAAAAACATGGGGAGAGCAAAAAAAGCTCCTTGCAGATGTTGTACTTGGTGGGATTTGAACCCAGGACTCCATTGCTGCAAGGCTAACCACTGAGCCACCATGCTGCCCACAATAAGTTGCTCAGGCAGGTGTCTCTGAACAGATAAATATATGAGTAGAGATGAGCGAGAATGCTCGATAATACTCGGTGCTCGCCAGAGCATCACAGTGCTGCTTGGCGGGAACTCGAGTCCCCACCCTGCATGTTTGATGCTCTTTAGAGCACCAATCAACATGCAAAGATTGTCTGCTGCGCACTGTATTTTGCTGTATAAAAAAATACCGGTCAGATAATTTAAAGTGGTGGATCTCCGTCACAGGCGTCACCTATCTGTGGGCTAAAAATTAGGGCATTTTTTGGGCTCCATTGAACTTTTCTTGCTGTGTCTAAACCTAGTTATTGACACAAATTTACTGTATAAAAAAAATACAGGCCATATAATTTAAAGTGGGGAATTTCCGTCACAGGCCTCACCTCTCTGTGGGCTCAAAATTGGGGCATTTTTGGGCTCAATTGAACTGTTTTTGCTGTGTCTTAGCCTAGTTATTCACACTCTTTTGACTCGGTCCCCAGTCACCACTATTTCTCCTGGTGTGCCGTCCCTGCCGTCTCCGCATTGCATTACGTGTCCCACAACATTAGCCGTGCCCTCAACTATGCTGGTCTGGGAAAGTCCACCAAACCACAGACGCGTAGCCAATTGCTTCTGGGCAGCGACGGTACATCTCGCTGATGGCACACTGGGTTAACATAATGGAGTTCGGGACCCAGTCAAACCTTGGGATGGAACATGTTGTCCCGATGCCGAGGATTGCGGGCACTACGTCAATCAAGGTTGCCCCCAGAGTCTACAGCTCCTGCACCTCCTCCTCCTCTTCCTCCTCTTTTGCCTCTATCTCCGAAATTACCACATCAGTCACAAGCTGGAAGAACTGCAGCTCTGCCTAAGCCAGGGGGCAACAGGCTGTGCTGAAGCTAATATGCTTAGGTGACAAAGTGCACAATGCTGAAGAGTTGTGGACAGCTTTGAAAGAGCAGGCAGATCTGTGGCTGACACTGCTGAACCTACAGCCAGGCATATTCGTGTGTGACAATGGCTGGAACCTGGTGGCTGCCCTGAGGCGAGCTCACACACGTACCATGCCTGGCCCATGTGCTTAACCTCATTGTTCAATGGTTTCTCAAAAGCTACCTGGAGCTGCCGGATCTGCTTGTGAAAGTATGCCACCTGTATGCCCATTTTAGAAAGTCATCTACAGCTTCTGCCACCCTTGCCATGCTTCAGCAGTGTTTGCAGCTACTGGCTCACCGACTGGTGTGTGATGTCCCTACGCGTTGGAACTCTACACTGCATATGTTGGAAAGGATTTGTGAGCAAAAGAGGGCAGTTGATGACTACCAGCATCAACTAGTCCATCGGTATTCAGTTCAGACTCCACACATAAGACCTTAGGAGTGGACAGGGATGTCAGAAATATGTACCATCCTACAAAACTTTGAGGGCTCCACCAAGATGGTAAGCAGTGATGACGCCATAATTAGCATCACCATCCTGCTTCTGTGTGATGAAACGCTCTCTGTTCACAATCAAGGAGGATGCATTGTAGGCGGAGCACGATGAGATGGAGCAAGGAACCATACAGGGTGATTGCACACATCCCAGCCTCATGTCATCCCAATGTTTTTTGGTTGACAATGAGGAAGAGGAGGAAGAGCAGGAGCTATTTTCATGTGCTTTAGACGGTATTACAAGCACAACTGTCATACTGTCTGTTCAGCATGGATGGCCTGAGGACAGGGAGGAGGAGGAGAAGAAGGAGAGCATGGTCAGTCATCCTCTTGGTAAAGACACAGAAGTCTTGCCTGTTAGCCGTCTGGCACTGCCTTTCCCTTTTGGGTGACAATCATTACTGGTTGGTGACACTTCTAGATCTAGGCTACAAAGATAACTTTCAATTTCTTCTTCCAGAAGCAGACAGGTGTACTAAAATGGTGCAGTACCAGAAGGCCCTTGTTGCAGGATTATTACAAAAATTCTCATCTGAAAACACTGGCGGCAGAAGTCACAATTCATTGGACAACCAAGGAGTACAGGCGAGAGAGACACAATTCCAATCCTGCAGAGGCAGGGTAACACTGGCAAAGTTCTGGGAGAGTTTTCTCAGACCCTACCATTGCAGGGGCCATGATGTGTGGGGTACTGTCACAAGAAGTGCAAAGTTTTGGAAGATGCTGATGGAGTACCTTGCTGACCCTACCAACGTCTTCTGTGATTCTTCTCTGCCTTATTATTATTGAGTATCCAAGCTGTACACGTGGCATGAACTGGCTCTCTATGACTTGGAGGTCCTGGCCTGCTCTGTCGCTAGCATTTTGTCAGAGAGGGTTTTTAGGGTCGCTGGTGGAATTATAACTGATAAGCACATCCGCCTGTCAATTGAAAATGCTGACAGGCTGACTCTTATAAAAATGAACAAGGGCTGGATTGGGCCAGACTTCTCTAAGACACCGAATGATCATGGGTGGACACACTGCATATGCAGCTGGTGCGGCTGCACAGGGTCCCAGAGGCTCCAGGGGGTCCCTGCAGGGTGACTAATAATGAGGGCAATCTGGCCTGTTTATCCGGCTCCGAGGCTCCAGGGGGCCCCTAGCCAGATTGCCCTCATGTATGGCGGGCAGGGAGAGATCCCTGCAGCTCTGCTGCCTACAAGAGAAAATGTCAGCAGAGCTGCAGCGATCCGTCCTGCTCTCTGCCCGACTGCGCTTGCTGTCTCTGTCACAGCAATCAGTGGCGCGGCTGGATGACATCATCCAGCTCTGTGTCTGATGGCTGTGCCAGAGAGAGGAAGCTGCAGTGCAGGCGAAGGTGATGCTGCAGGAGAGCGTGTGGTGAGGTGAGTGAGTGCGTGTTTGTAGGAGAGGGGAATGATGGAGTGATTGCGGAGAAGGCAAGACTGGGGTGGTGGGGAGGAGGAAATGATGGAGATAGTGGAATGGGCAATGATGGGGGTGGTGGGGGAGAAAGCAATGATGGAGGTGGAGGAATGGGCAATGATGGGGGTGGTGGGGGAGAAAGCAATGATGGAGGTGGTGGAATGGGCAATGATGGGGTGGTGGGGAAAATGCAATGATTGTGGTGGTGGAAAGGACAATG
This sequence comes from Dendrobates tinctorius, assembly GCF_039654945.1. Taxonomy (NCBI): domain Eukaryota; kingdom Metazoa; phylum Chordata; class Amphibia; order Anura; family Dendrobatidae; genus Dendrobates; species Dendrobates tinctorius. The sequence goes on along the minus strand of NW_027361716.1, from coordinate 25,963,716 downwards.
ATGGTCGTGGTGGAAAGGGTAATAATGGGGTGGTGGGGGAGGAGGAAATGATGGAGGTCATGGAATGGGCAATGATGAGAGTGCTGGGGAAAGGGCAATGATGGTGGTACTGGAAAGGACAATGATGGTGGAAAGGGCAATGATGGGGGTGATAGGGGAGGAGGAAATGATGGAAGTGGTGGAATGGGCAATGATGGGGTGGTGGGGGAGAAAGCAATGATAGATGTGGTGGAAAGAGCAATGATGAGGGTGCTGGGGCAGAAGGCAAAGATGGGGGTGGGGTATAGGACAATGGGATGCAGGGGGAGGAGGATATGGGGTGTGGGGGATTGGTAGGGAGGAAGGGGGATTTACAATGGATTTAGGAATGGGGGAGGAGGGGGAAAACATTATTATCGCTTATTATGTTTAAAGGGAACCTGTCACTTTTTTGCCTACCAGCTAAAAACATCAGTTAATTCAGTGTCAGCTATGCATTCCACAACTATTTCTGAAACCTCCTGACTCCCCATGTATCACCCATAAAAACCTTTTTTGTTGCTCCCATTCTGTATGGTAATCTGTTCAGTCAGATGGGCGTTGACTCTATTCCCTCACTCTACCCCTCCTCGGCTTGCTGTACGAATTTTTTGCCGTGAATATTGGAGATCGCGTATAGATTTTGTCCGTGCGCATTGAAATGGTATCTCCCGCGTGCACAGTATGCTTTGCCCAACTGCGGGAAAAGTCAAAATGCAGTAGTATGAATGCGCCTTGGTGTACTCACTTATTATGTATAGCACTGTCCCTTAGTATATAGTGTACTAGCTTATTATGTGTAGCGCAATCCTACACTATACACTAGTCACATTTTATCTATAGCACAGTCCTTTAGTATATAGTGTACTCACTTATCATGTATAACACCATTCTTAGTTACATAGTTTCCTCTTTTGTTATGTATAACACTGTCCCTTATTACTTACCATCCTCTCTAGTTATATATGGTGCCATCCCTTATTATATAGTTTCCTCTGCTGTTATGTACATTGTTGTCTCTTCCATAGTGTATTCTTGTTATTTTTGTTATTCACAGTGCCCTCTTTTATTACATTGTCCGCTCTCTTATTAGATATAAAATGACAGATCAACAAAAGAAGAAAAAAGGACCCAGCATATAAAGCGCACACCCAAGGCAATAAAGTATGTGACCAATACATATAAATTTTATTGAGAGACAAACAGGTATACAGAATAAAAACATTTAAAAAGGAAGGCACACCCCAAATGTCCCAAGCAGATCTAATAATAAATGCTGATAGGCAAAGACCACTTATGGAGAATTACACAAAATTCACCAAAATGTACATAATAATACATAGGGCATGACCCAACAACCCCGAATCTGGGCATCCCCAGAGAAATGTAGCTATTTACTCAAAATATTTATATTTATAGATAGACCAAAAGGTACTATAAGCAAGGTGACCATCCATTATAAGAATAGAGGGGATATCATACCAACACTCACTCCAGAAGACCCCATAAGATCTGAGGAGCCCTGTAAATAGCCCTAATATAGGAGGGAGCAGGGAAACATCCAATATGAGGATGGTTAGGAGATCTAGACCCAAATAGAATTTTGAGGGCAAGAAAGAAAAAAAAAAGTTGGAGATAAATGCCACAGTATATAGTAGAAAGTAAAGAAATGGTCACCATAAGGAGTAGTCCAAAATGGAACGTCGGGGGTCAGGTCATCAGGAAAAGGTGTTCCCGGGACAGGGGAGCCCCACGCGTATCGCTGCTGGGTGCAGCTTCGTCAGGGGAAGTCAGAGGTTTAGCAGTCACTCAGTCTTTAAATAGCGGTCAATCAAGACAGGGGAGGGAAAAAGGTGTGTTGAAGTGTGAGGGTAAGGCTGGGGTCACACTAGAGAGGAATACGGACAAGTGAGAGGCGTTAAAAGCACGCATTACACACGGACAAATGATTCTCTATGGGGCAGCTCCCATCAGCCGTATATTTCTCGTCTGTATTCTACGGTCCGTGCCAATCGCAGCATGCTGCGATTGTCAGCGTACTACGCCCGTAGTACGCCAATGCATGTCTATGGGTGCGCAAAAAATACGGATTACACACGGACCACACATGTGACTTGCGAGAAATACGCACCCAGTGTCCTTTAGCAAAGCCGGCAATTCAGTGCGCGATACAGTAAACTCACACTGACAGGTTTAATAAAGAAACGAAAAAATAGATATAGACACATAGAATACATATATATATACATACATGTCATTGTGACAAACATATATATATACAGTATATATATTTATATGTCACAGAGTTCTTCATAGCAGAATAGCCGCTAATTCAATTGCCGGCTTTTGTCAAATCATTCCCCAACCCGACATGAAATGACACATGGTTTACATACAGTAAACCATTTCATGTTTTTTTTTGTATGTCTTTCATTAGTAATTAGATGAGGGTTGATGTGTAAAATTTGGGAGGTGTAGGTGTTAATTTAAGGGGTTAATTCGTTGTAAAAAAATGTGTGGGCTCCCGCATTGACAAATTACCGCGGGAGCCCACACATTTTTTTACAACGAATTAACCCCTTAAATTAACACCTACACCTAAATTGTCTAAAGCGGCAGCGCGGAATATAGCTACGAACTCCCTTTGGATTTATCAGGGCTCAGCTATGGAATAGAAGCACCAGAGGGAAGGAAATGGTTAGACTGCACATGTAATAAAAAAAGCTATGACATGAAAGCACCAATATGCAGGCATATGTAGCAGAACCTTGATAAAGACCTGCTAAACGTGGCAGGGAGTAAATGAGACCAGATCTACAGGGCGTGGAGTGAGTGTGGGAATAATGCAAGCGGTATTAGCACCAAAAAGCAACAAGATGGCACTCAGGAGAAGGGAGCATAATAACCCCAATTGAATAAAAAAACATAAGAAAAGTAACACAAATACATTGAGGCCAAAGGGCAGGATGTGGTAACGCCACGATCAAGGCTGTAAGAAACAAGTGGCAATGTAATGTTCAGGCAGCAGAAGGTGCACAGATCTCTTGTGGATTTGAGACTTAACCCCTTAGCGACAGAGCCAGTATGCAGCTTAATGACCAGGCCAATTTTTACAATTCTGACCACTGTCCCTTTATGAGGTTATAACTCTGGAACGCTTTAATGGATCCCACTGATTCTGAGATTGTTTTTTCATGACATATTGTACTTCATGTTAGTGGTAAAATTTCTTCAATAAATCTTGTGTTTATTTATGAAAAAAACAGAAATATGGCGAAAATTTTGAAAATTTTGCAATTTTAAAACTTTAAATTTTTATGCTCTTAAATCAGAGAGATGTGTCACACAAATTTCTTAATAAATAACATTTCCCACATGTCTACTTTACATCAACACAATTTTGGGAGCAAAATTTTTTTTGTTAGGAAGTTATAAGGGTTAAAAGTTGACCAGCGATTTCTCATTTTTACATCAAAATTTACAAAACCATTTTTTTTAGGGACCACATCATATTTAAAGTCATTTTGAGGGGTGTACATGACAGAAAATACCCAAAAGTGGCACCATTCTAAAAACTAGACCCCTCAAGGTGCTCAAAACCACATTCAAGAAGTTTATTAACCCTTTAAGTGCTTCACAGGAACTAAAGCAATGTGGAAGGAAAAAATTAACATTTAACTTTTCTTTGCAAAAAATTTACTTCAGAGTCAATTTTTTTTATTTTCACAAGTGTTAAAAGAGAAAATCAACCACAAAATTTGTTGTACAATTTCTCCTGAATACGCCGATACCCTATATATGGGGGTAAACCACTTTTTCAGCACACGGCAGAGCTCGCAAGGGATGGAGTGCCGTTTGACTTTTTCAACGCAGAATTGGCTGGAATTGAGATCGGATGCCATGTTGCATTCGGAGAGCCCTTAATGTGCCTAAACAGTGGAAAACTCCAACAAGTGACCCCATTTTGGAAACTAGACCCATTAAGGATCTTATCTAGATGTGTGTTGAGCACTTTGAACCTTCAAGTGCTCCACAGAAGTTTATAACATAGAGCCGTGAAAATAAGAAATCCATTTTTTTTCCACAAAAATGATCTTTTCGACCCCAAATTTTTATTTTTACAAGGGTAACAGGAGAAATCATACCCGCACAGTAATTGTGCGATTTGTCCTGAGTACGCTGATACCCCTCAATCGTGTACCATGATTGAGTCTGACAGAGGAGCGAACAAAGTCTGTCAGACTCAATCGTGGTATATGATTGAGAGGGTCCTTTCCATGCGGGGACTGTAGTGTGTGTCCACATGTCCCTCCCACCAAGGATTTTTTTGTTAACCCACTTGATTCCAATTCACACCGCCTTACATCTTATATCAACTGTAAGACAGTTAATATTATTTATGCTCTCATTTGCCCTTGTCGCAAAGTTTATGTGGGCCAGACCTCTCAGAAGTTTAGGAAGAGAGCACAAAAGCACCTTTCCACCATTCATCTGGCGGCTGCAGATCTCAGGAAAGGCAAAACGTTAACCCCCGTGGCTTCGCATTTTCTAACCGAGCATGTCGGCTCCACCTCTAATATTTAATTTCTTGGTTTGCAGATGATCCTTTTGAACGCCAGAAGAGGGAATTCTAAGAAACTCCTACTCGAGATAGAATCTCGCTGGATCTTCAACTTACAAAGTTTGTCACCTAAGGGATTAAACGAAGAACTTCTATTCATGAGTTTTATCGGCTGAATACTTTTTTGTTTATATTATACCCATTTCTGGATGTTCTATTTCTATACATTGATACTTTATTCACTATTAATCAGTATATTTCTATATATTTTTTGCGCATTGCGCGCATCATAACCTTTCAATAATAAAATGGGTTCACTTTATCATTATTTTCTATTATTATTCTGTATTTTGTGGGTACCACCATTAGTCAGGGTCAACGTCTTCACACATCTTCACTTTATTTGATGTGTGTAAGTGGAGATGTGCTTATGTGTATTCTGCACTCGCCCGTTCCTTCTTTTTAACCCCAGGATTCTGGTGCCCTGATTCCTTGCTTCTGTTTAAGGCTGTGTGCCCACAATGCGATTTTTAAGCGTTTTTGCAGCGATTTTCGGTGCGAAAACGCTGCAAAAACGTTTAAAAAACTCGTACAGAACGCACACCATGCATTCCTATGGCATTCCGCACATGCTGTGCTAATGCTGCTCTTTTTTCCGCGGCGGAATCTCGTCGCGGAAAAAAACGCAGCATGCTCATTCTTTTTTGCAGAATCGCAAAGAATTGCCGCGATTCCGCACCCATAGGAATGCATGAGAACCGCTTACTTCCCGCATGTGGCTATGCCCACCATGCACGAAGTTAAGCGTCTCATGTGCGGTTGGTACCCACGGTGTGGAGGAGAGGAGACTGTCCTCCAGGCCCTGGGTACCATACCCCTGTAAAAAAAGAATAAAAAATCGGGGTATATTTACCTTCCGGCATCACACGCAGCCTTCGCGGGCCTCAGCGTTCCCAGTAATGCCTTGCGGAAAGGTCCTGTGATGACGTAGTCTCGCGTTACTCTAGCGGTCTCGTGAGATCGCTATAGCAACGCGAGACCAACGTCATCACAGGTCTCGCAAGGCATCGCTGGGAACGGGAGCGTCGCTGAGACTGCGCGGGACGTCGGAAGGTAAATATACCCCGATTTTTTTATCATTTTTAACATTCTATCTTTTACTATTGGTGCCGCATAGGCAACCTCAATAGTAAAAAGCTGGTCACACTTGTCAAACACTATGTTTGACGAGTGTGACCAACCTGTCAATCACTTTCCAAGCGATGCTTCAAATCACTTGGAAAGTGCTTGAATATCGCACGCAAAAATTGCGGCAAAATCGCAAACATAATCGCGGTAAAATAGCGCGGAAAAAAACGCGCGATTTCTGGGAAGGAGTCCGGTTTTGAGTGTCCGGATTAAAACGCAACGTGGGCACATAGCCTAAGTCTCAAATCCACAGGAGATCTGTGCACCTTCTGCTGCCTGAACATTACATTGCCGCTTGTTTCTTACAGCCTTGATCGTGGCGTTATCACATCCTGCCCTTTGGCCTCAATGTATTTGTGTTACTTTTCTTATGTTTTTTTATTCAATTGGTGTTATTATGCTCCCTTCTCCTGAGTGCCATCTTGTTGCTTTTTGGTGCTAATACCGCTAGCATTATTCCCACACTCACTCCACGCCCTGTAGATCTGGTCTCATTTACTCCCTGCCACGTTTAGCAGGTCTTTATCAAGGTTCTGCTACATATGCCTGCATATTGGTGCTTTCATGTCATAGCCTTTTTTTGACATGAGCAGTCTAACCATTTCCTTCCCTCTGGTGCTTCTATTCCATAGCTGAGCCCTGACATGTGCAGTTTCTTTTTTTTTTTTTTTTTTTTACTGCCCTCCTTTTGAACGCCCGCTCCCAGGATTTTAGTGAGCAGGCGCGAACTAGCTGGCACGTCATCAGCCTGTAGCACTTCCTCTTTGATTATTGCCTGCTATCTGAAGCTGACTGTGTGCCGACGCTGATTGGTATGTTACCTATTACCCTCACACTTCTACACACCTTTTTCCCTCCCCTGTCTTGATTGATTGCTATTTAAAGACTGACTGATTGCTAAACATCTGACTTTCCCTGACGAAGCTGCACCCAGAGCGATACGCATGGGGCTCCGCACACCTCCCCTGTCCCGGGAACACCTTTTCCTGATGACTAGTGTTGAGCGATACCTTCCGATATTGGGAAATATCGGATCGGATTGGATCGGACCGATACCCCAAAAATATTGGGCATCGCCGATTCCGATACTGGAAACCCATGCAAGTCAATGGGGCACAAATATCGGAATGAAAATAAACCCTTTCTTTACTTGCACATCCAGTTGGGGAGGGGGGAAGAGTGTGGGCGGTGTGTGGGCGGAGACTGTGCGTGTGTGTGTGCGGGGTCTGTACGGGCCTCTCGGGGGTCTGTGCGGGCCTGCCGGGGGTCTGTGCGGGCCTGCCGGGGGTCTGTGCGGGCTGCCGGGGGTCTGTGCGGGCCTGCCGGGGGTCTGTGCGGGCCTGCCGGGGGTTGTGCATGTGTGCAGGCATCGTCCGATGGGACTACAAGTCCCATCGGACTATGCCTGATACAATGACAGTGATTGACACATTAGCCAATGATGGGACAGTAGTAGTCCCATCACCCGGCTAATCTGTTGAATGTAAAAAAAAAAACATACATACTACATACATACTACATATATACAACATACATACATACATACATACTTCATATATACTACATTCATGCAACATACATACATACTACATACATGCTACATATATACTACATTCATACAACATACATACATACTACATAATACATACATACTACATATATACTACATTCATACAACATACATACTGTACATACTACATACATACTACATATATACTACATTCATACAACATACACTCACTGGCCACTTTATTAGGTACACCTGTCCAACTGTGTGTTAAGACTTAATTTCTAATCAGCCAATCACATGGCGGCAACTCAGTGCATTTAGGCATGTAGACATGGTCAAGACAATCTCCTGCAGTTCAAACCGAGCATCAGTATGGGGAAGAAAGGTGATTTGAGTGCCTTTGAACGTGGCATGATTGTTGGTGCCAGAAGGGCTGGTCTGAGAATTTCAGAAACTGCTGATCTACTGGGATTTTCACGCACAACCATCTCTAGGGTTTACAGAGAATGGTCCGAAAAAGAAAAAAAATCCAGTGAGCGGCAGTTCTGTGGCCGGAAATGCCATGTTGATGCCAGAGGTCAGAGGAGAATGGGCAGACTGGTTCGAGCTGATAGAAAGGCAACAGTGACTCAAATTGCCACCCGTTACAACCAAGGTAGGCAGAAGAGCATCTCTGAACGCACAGTGCGTCGAACTTTGAGGCAGATGGGCTACAGCAGCAGAAGACCACAATGGGTACCACTCCTCTCAGCTAAGAACAGGAAACTGAGGCTAAAATTTGCACAAGCTCATCGAAATTGGACAGTAGAAGATTGGAAAAACGTTGCCTGGTCTGATGAGTCACGATTTCTGCTGCGACATTCGGATGGTAGGGTCAGAATTTGGCGTAAACAACATGAAAGCATGGATCCATCCTGCCTTGTATCAACGGTTCAGGCTGGTGGTGGTGGTGTCATGGTGTGGGGAATTTTTTCTGGGCACTCTTTGGGCCCCTTGGTACCAATTGAGCATCGTTGCAACGCCACAGCCTACCTGAGTATTGTTGCTGACCATGTCCATCCCTTTATGACCACAATGTACCCAACATCTGATGGCTACTTTCAGCAGGATAATGCGCCATGTCATAAAGCTCGAATCATCTCAGATTGGTTTCTTGAACATGACAATGAGTTTACTGTACTCAAATGGCCTCCTCAGTCACCAGATCTCAATCCAATAGAGCATCTTTGGGATGTGGTGGAACGGGAGATTCGCATCAGGGATGTGCAGCCGACAAATCTGCGCCAACTGTGTGATGCCATCATGTCAATATGGTCCAAAATCTCTGAGGAATGCTTCCAGCACCTTGTTGAATCTCTGCCATGAAGAATTGAGGCAGTTCTGAAGGCAAAAGGGGGTCCAACCCCTTACTAGCATGGTGTACCTAATAAAGTGGCCAGTGAGTGTACATACATACTACATAATACATACATACTGCATACAGTATATACGACATTAATGCAACATACATGTATGTAAAAGTTTAGGACTTCATATTCTTAATGGACGAACCAAAGGAGACTCCTTAAGGAGGTGTACACTAAACTCCCCCGTAGGGAGAAGTGTAGTAGATTATGCCATTACACATATGAACCTGGCAAATATCAGCGCCTTCATAGTCTCCCCACAAACGCACCTGTCAGACCACAGCCAGCTTCTTCTGTACCTGAAATCTACAGAGAAACCATCCACTTAAAAGCCTCAGTAGAGCGGCCTCTTCACACGGCCTCCATCCTATAAATGGCACAAAATGTCGGCATTAAAGTATAAAGAGGCTCCCAGCAGACCTGAAGTACAGCGGATGCTCCACCACTCCAAGCAATGGAGGAAAAAGTAAAAAACTTCTAAAACCCCGTGGATACTCCTATTACATTACAGGAAGTAGCAGAGAGAATCTCTTCCATAAGATGTAGAAAAGCCGGTGGCCTGGATGGAATCCTACCAGAAATGCTGAAGTACAGCCCACCAGAAATACAGGCTGCAATGGTTAACTTTTCAATATTGTGCTAAGTTCCGGCTACTTCCCTCGTACCTGAAACCAAGGCCTCATCACACCCATCCACAAGAATGGGGACAGGTATGACCCAGCCAACTACAGAGGAATATGTGTCAGCAGCAACCTGGGAAAACTGTTCAACAGCATCCTGAACAAGAGGATCCTCAGTTTCCTCACCGAGCACAATGTCCTCAGCAAGAGCCAAGTAGGGTTCATGCCAAACCACCGCACTACCAACCACATCTACACCCTGCACAGCCTCATTCAGAGACACGTCCACAATACAAAGAACGGGAAGATATCCGCCTGTTTCGTGGACTTTAAAAAGGCCTTTGATTCGGTGTGGCACCCTGGCTTATTCCTGAAACTGCTGGAGAGCGGAATAGGAGGAAAGACGTACGATGTTATCAAAAGCTCCTACACCGAGAACCTCTGCAGTGTGAGTGTGAACGGTAGAAGAACGGCCGATTTCCAGCAGAGCCGGGGAGTCAGACAAGGCTGTAGCCTAAGCCCAACGCTCTTCAACATTTACATCAACGAGCTGGCTACCACTCTGGAATCTTCCACAGCAACAGGTCTCACCCTCCACGATGCGCAGGTGAAATTCCTGCTGTATGCAGATGACCTGCTGCTTCTGTCACCAACCGAGAAAGGCCTCCAAGACAACCTGAAAATCTTAGAGAAATTCAGCTCCACCTGGGCACTACCGGTCAACCTAAAGAAAACCAACATCATGGTGTTCCAGAAGAGAGAGAGAAAATCAGACCAGCACCCTTCATTTGTCCTCAACAACTGCGCCCTTACAGGAATGGACAAATATACCTACCTGGGCCTAGAGATTCACCGGTCAGGGAGCTTCAAACAAGCCATAGAGACCCTGAAAGACAAAGCATGCAAAACCTTCTATGCCATCCGAAGGAAACTCTACCATCTGAAGCCACCAGTGAGGGTCTGGTTAAAAATCTTCGACTCTATCATCGCCCCAATCCTCCTGTATGGCAGCGAAGTCTGGGGTCCTCACACCAACCCAGACTGGTCAAGGTGGGATTCCAGCCCAACAGAAATATTCCACCTGGAATTCTGCAAGCACCTTCTCCAAGTCCATCGGACTACCTCCAACAGTGCTTGCCGGGCCGAGCTGGGCAGATTCCCTCTACATCTAACGGTTCTAAAGAGGGCACTGTCATTCCGGGCTCACCTACATAGGAGCAATCCAAGCTCCCGTCACCATAAAGCCCTGACACATGTGGGTGAAACAGAAAAACCAGGATCCTTGGAACAGCCCACCCAAACCCAACCTGACCAGAACACCAATCACAACAACCTGACAAAAGCCGGAATCAGGAAGATGGTAGACGAAGGCCAGGAGAGGTACGTAAGTGTCATGTGGGACACTATTCACACCACAGCGTCCGGCATGCAGCGGTAGTTCCATCTCCGTCCACTATAGCCTCAGTGGCGCTGGCTTGATTTTACTCAGGTTATCGGGGGTTAATCTAGCTGGAAATCAGGTGGGTTGTTTGAATCATAGAATCATAGAATCATAGAATCGTAGAGTTGGAAGGGACCTCCTGGGCCATCTGGTCCAACCCCCTGCTCAAAGCAGGATTCGCTAAATCATCCCAGTCAGATGTCTGTCCAGCCTCTGTTTGAAGACTTCCATTGAAGGAGAACTCACCACTTCTCGTGGCAGCCTGTTCCACTCATTGATCACTCTAACTGTCAAAAAGTTTTTTCTAATATCTAATCTGTGTCTCTTCCCATTCAGTTTCATCCCATTGCTTCTAGTCTTTCCTTGTGCAAATGAGAATAAAGTTGATCCTTCTACAATGTGACAGCCCTTTAGATATTTGTAGACAGCTATTAAGTCTCCTCTCAGTCTTCTCTTTTGCAAACTAAACATTCCCAAATCCTGCAACCTTTCCTCATAAGACAGGGTTTGCAGACCGGTCACCATTCTGGTCGCTCTTTTCTGAACTTGCTCCAGTTTGTTGATGTCTTTTTTAAAATGTGGTGCCCAAAACTGGACACAATATTCCAGATGAGGTCTGACCAAAGAGGAGTAGAGGGAAATAATGACTTCACGTGATCTAGACTGTATGCTTCTGTTAATACATCCTAGAATTACATTTGCCTTTTTTGCTGCTGCATCACACTGTTGACTCATATTCAGTCTGTGATCTATTAGTATACCCAAGTCTTTTTCACATGTGCTGTCACTTAGCCCTATTCCTCCCATTCTATATATGCTTTTTTCATTTTTATTGCCCAGATGTAGTACTTTGCATTTCTCCCTGTTAAAAACCATTCTGTTAGTTGCTGCCCACTTCTCCAGTTTATTTAAATCTTTTTGAATCCTCTCTCTCTCTTCTCTAGTATTAGCTATCCCTCCTAGCTTTGTGTCATCAGCAAATTTAATCAGTTTACCCTCAATTCCTTCATCTAAATCATTGATAAAGATGTTGAACAATACAGGGCCCAGGACAGAGCCCTGTGGTACCCCACTTGAGACATTCTTCCAACTGGATGTGCAGCCATTTACGACCACTCTTTGGGTCCGATCACTAAGCCAGTTATGAATCCACCTAACAGTTGCCTTGTCCATTCCATACTTAGTCATTTTTTCAATAAGGATTGTATGAGAGACTTTGTCAAATGCTTTGCTGAAGTCAAGATATACTATATCTACAGCATTTCCTTGATCCACCCAATCAGTGATACCGTCATAGAAGGAAATTAAGTTAGTCTGACATGACTTATTAGTTAGAAACCCATGCTGACTCTGTTTAATCACTTCATTCTTATCCAGGTATTGACATACATGTTGTTTAATAATTTGTTCAAAGATCTTTCCTGGTATAGAAGTCAGACTCACCGGCCTATAGTTGCCTGGGTCCACCTTCTTCCCCTTTTTGAAGATAGGAACAACATTTGCTCTTCTCCAGTCTTCTGGCACTTCTCCTGTTCTCCAAGAATTTTCAAAGATTATGGAGAGGGGTTCAAAAATTTCTTCTGCTATCTCCTTCAGTACTCTGGGGTGTAATTCATCTGGACCTGGAGACTTGAATTCATTTAGGTTAGCTAAGTGTTTCCTCACTATCTTTCTGTTTATAGATATCCTGGATTCTTCTATTCCCTTAATAGGACAGTGAATAACAGTTGATGTTGCATTTCCTTTCTGAGAGAAAACAGATGCAAAATAGGAATTTAAAAGTTCAGCCTTCTCAACATCCTGTCTTACCATTTCATCATTTTCATCCTGTAAAAATCCTATAGCATCTTTGACTTTTCTTTTACTTTTGACATATCCCCAAAATCCTTTATTATTGCTTTTGACATCTCTTGCAAGCCTCAGTTCATTTTCAGCTTTAGATAATCTGATTTGTGCCCTGCAGGTTCTGCAGACAGCATTATATTCTTCTTTAGATATGCCTCCCTCTTTCCATTTTATAAACATTTTTTTCTTCCTTTTTAGCATGTGCTTAAGTTCTGTGTTCATCCATCCTGGTTTCCTTAAATGCTTCCTATTCTTCCCTCTTTTCGGAATTGTTAACAACTGTGCTTTGAGAATTTCATTTTTCAAGATTTCCCATCCTTCCTGGACATTTTTGTCTTTAAGGATATCCAGCCATTGGATCCCTCCAATTCTCTTTCTGAATCCCTTAAAATCTGCCTTTCTGAAATCTAACCTTGACGTCTGAGTCTTCACAGGTCTTCCACCTCTAGTAATCCAAAATTCTAAAATAGCATGGTCGCTACCTCCTAGGGTCCCAGCCACTTTTACCTCCTCAACCATTTCCTCCCTGTTTATAAGGATTAGATCCAAGGTAGCAGTTCCCCTTGTTTTCTCCCTTACCTTTTGGAAGATAAAGTTGTCAGCAAGAGAGGATAAGAATTTCCTTGACCTGTTAGTTTTGCCTGAGAGAGATTCCCAACAAATGTCTGGATAGTTGAAATCTCCCATGACAACTATGTCATATTTTTTGGAGAACTTGGCCATCTGATGCATAAAGAGTTCATCTATATCTTCGGCTTGCACAGGCGGCCTGTAGTAAATGCCTACAATGGTGTCCTTTCCATTGTTCTGTCCTTGTATTCTTACCCAAACAGTTTCCACAGAACTCCCAGTCTCTGAAGCTTCAATCTCTGTGCAGATATACGCGTTTCGAACATACAATGCGACACCCCCTCCTCGTTTATCAAGTCTGTTTCTTGCAAATAAGTTGTATCCTTCTAGTCTTGTATTCCAATCATGTGTATTGTCCCACCAAGTTTCAGTGATTCCAATTACATCATATTTCTGTTCCTGTGTTAGTAGTTCCAATTCTCCTTGTTTGTTGCCCATGCTTTGTGCATTAGTATAGAAACATTTTAGTTTGTGATTGGTTTCTCTTTCTCCAATATTTTTATTAATTAGATTCTTTCGTCTTTGTTCTTCCTTTCCACTTCTAATAGCAGAGTTCTCAATAGCATTTGTCAGGTGTATGGCTTTTTCTGGTCTTTTGCTTCCCTTCCCATGTTGTTCTAGTTTAAAGCTCTCCTTACAAGTGTAGCAAGGCGACTTCCAAATACATGCTTTCCAGTCTTCGTAAGGTGCACCCCATCTCTAGCAAGTAGTCCATCGTATAAGTAGTTCACTCCGTGATCCAGAAATCCAAATCGTTGCTGACGGCACCATCGACGTAGCCAGTTGTTCACCTGCAGAATCTTATTCCACCTCCTTGTTCCATGGCCATCCACTGGGAGGATGGAAGAGAAGACCACCTGCGCTCCCAGTTCTTTCACTTTCTTGCCTAAGTCTTCAAAGTCTCTGCAGATGGTTTCCAGGTCGTTTCTTGCGGTGTCATTTGTCCCCACATGTAGTAGCAGGAATGGGTAGTCATCTGTAGGTCTGAAGAGTCCTGATATCCTGTCAGACACATCTTTAATTTTTGCACCTGGAAGACAGCACATTTCTCTTGTAGTTATATCCGGTCTGCAGATAGCGGCCTCTGTTCCTCTCAGCAGGGAATCCCCCATGACCACCACTCTCCGTTTCTTCTTCACAACATTTTTCTTTCTCCATCCAGGAGGACTCTGAGGGCGTACAAGGTTGCTGTTTGTTGGCAAAGTCTTATCCTGATGTATTTCTTCATCGTTTTCCTGCGTGAGAGCCTGGTACTGGTTCCTGAGCAGTATGGGTGCTGACTGCCTCCTGATCCTCCTGCTTCTCTGGGTCACATGTCTCCATTCCTCTGTTTCTTCAGGTGCACTTCGAATTTCTTCTCTTTCTGTAACATGAAGAGATAATTGTGCTCTGTCCAAGAACTCTTCACCTTCCTTAATGATCTTCAACGTAGCTAACCTCTCTTCGAGATTTTGCAACTTTTCCTCCAACAGGGACACAAGCTTGCATTTGTGGCCTGTGAAGTTTGGCTTTTCCACTGGTAAATCTGTGAACATGTAGCAAGAAATGCAGCTCACCAAATGGCTCCTGTCCTCTTCCATCTTGAGATTTCCTAAAAACGATGAAAGTTTGGTCACGCCCACGGTCTTTAAATAGTCGTGCTGGCCTGTGGGCGTCGCCGATTATAGCTTGTGTTTTATGCCAAGTGGTTCCGGTCTGGAGAGGAGGTGTTGGAGAGAGAAATTCGTATCTGGTGGCGTATGATCCGTTGTTACCTTTTCGCCTTCCTATATTTGTGTTTTGTTTTGCCCTGTTCACATTACAGTATTGTCCTGTGTGTTTGCGGCGCGGTGTGGTTTAAGTTCTCCCTGTCTGTCATTACTGTGTGGGCTTTGGTGGTTTGACAACTCACTGGGTGGAGGGTGGAGGGTTCAGCTTAGGGCTGAGCAGGAGATAAGGAAAGGTTGGAGGCTCAGGCATTTGCACCATTAGCAAAAACCCTGGGTTGAGGGTCAGACAGGGTTTTCCCTAGTTGGGGGGACTCCGCAGGGGCCCCGGGTATTTCAGCCTCCTTTGACCTAAGCCCCACATAACATTATAATCGGCTTCAACATGAGTTTGGTTATTCGTATTGATCGCCGTTTGCATCAAGGGGCGCAGGAGACGCTGCCCCTGGGGGAAAGCAGGGGTGCAAGTGTGGTTGCTGCAGGTGAGCCCACGGAACCTATGCAAATCGCTGTGGTATCACATGTGCAGCGTCGCGTTCCTGGGTTCAGGAAGCATGGAGCATGTTTTTACTGTGGTAAAAGAGATCATTATGTAAATGCTTGTCCTGTGCTACCAAAGAAAGTCGCACCGGTGGAAAACTGGTAAGCTCAGAGGGTATGGAGGAGGCCCAACTGAGCGTATGCATATCCTCCATGATGGTATCTCAATGTATGCTCCCTGCCAGGGTTATTATTGCGGGCAGAGAGCTACCCATATCAGTGTTTGTGGATAGCGGTTCCACCACCAATCTCATGGATGAGGAGTTTGCACGCACGGCAGGTTTTAAGATCGAAAAACTCCCTCATCCTATTCGCGTGGTTACCATTAATGCCGCTCCCCTCCCACAGGGGGAGATTACTGAGTTTGTAGCTGAGGTTAAACTCCACATTGGGGTCCTACATTCTGAGTGGGTTACATGTAGGGTACTCAATAATCTCCCAGCACAAATGGTCCTGGGTTTCCCATGGTTGTCCAAGCACAACCCGGTGATTGACTGGAGAACCCAGGACATAGTCCAGTGGAGTGGTTTCTGCCAGGAAAATTGCTTGGCCACATGTGTGTCTGCCGTGAAGTCCAGCCTTCCGGAGGCATTGCTGGATTTTGCGGACGTATTCTCTGAGAGGGGTTGCTCAGAACTACCTCCACATCGAGCCTATGACTGTGAGATTAGGTTAAAACCCGGGGCCAAATTGCCAAAGGCGAGGATGTTTAGTATTTCTGGTCCGGAGAGACAAGCTCTTAAAGACTACATTGCGGAGAGTCTAAGTAAAGGGCACATCCGGCCTTCATCCTCACCTGTAGCAGCGGGGTTTTTCTTCATTAAGAAAAAAGATGGGGGGTTACGCCCATGTCTGGATTTCCAGGAGTTAAACCAGATTACGGTCCGTGATCCCTACCCAATGCCTCTGATCCCTGATTTGTTCAACCAGGTGGCTGGTGCGAAGTGGTTTTCCAAACTTGACCTCAGGGGGCATATAACCTCATAAGGGTCCGTCAGGGGGATGAGTGGAAGACGGCGTTTAATACCCCTGAGGGTCATTTTGAAAGCCTAGTTATGCCATTTGGGTTGACAACCACGCCTGCTGTTTTCCAACATTTCATAAATGATGTATTCGCTCATGTGCTGGGGAAATTTGTGATTGTGTACCTGGATGATATCCTCATTTATTCGAGCGACCGGGACACTCATTTAGAGCATGTCAGTCAGGTGTTACAGTTGCTCCGTGAGAATAAGCTCTATGCTAAGCTTGAAAAATGCGTGTTTTTTGTTCAGGAGTTGCCTTTTTTGGGATATATTGTATCCGCCGCAGGGTTTAAAATGGACGCCACGAAGGTGCAAGCGGTGCTGCGATGGGAACGGCCTGATAATCTAAAAGCGCTCCAGCGGTTCCTTGGGTTTGCCAACTATTATAGGAAGTTTATTAAGAATTTTTCTACTATAGCCAAACCGCTCACGGACATGACGAAAAAAGGTACCAATCTCGCTATCTGGTCTGAGGATGCGGTGCGAGCATTTGAGCTTCTGACAAACCGTTTTGCTTCAGCTCCCATTCTGGTGCAACCAGACGTATCTAAACCTTTTACGGTGGAGGCCGATGCGTCTGAGGTGGGAGTGGGAGCAGTACTGTCACAGGGCTCGTCCTTGAGCAATCTGCGTCCATGCGCCTACTTCTCCAAGAAGCTGTCGCCTGCCGAACGGAATTACGACATCGGCAACAGGGAGTTGTTGGCCATCAAATTGGCTTTTGAGGAATGGCGACACTTCATGGAGGGGGCGGCCCACCAGGTCACAGTCATCACCGACCATAAAAACCTGCTCTATCTGGAGTCGGCCAAGCATCTTTCTCCCAGGCAGGCTCACTGGGCATTGTTTTTTACACGTTTTAACTTTCTGGTGACTTACCGTCCTGCGGCTAAAAACACCAAGGCGGATGCCTTGTCCAGGTGTTTTCCAGGGGGAGAACCTTGGGAAGATCCGGTACCCATCCTCCAAGAAGGTGTAGTGGTTTCGGCTCTCACGACTGAGGT
The DNA here is from genome assembly GCF_039654945.1 of Dendrobates tinctorius. Lineage (NCBI taxonomy): Eukaryota > Metazoa > Chordata > Amphibia > Anura > Dendrobatidae > Dendrobates > Dendrobates tinctorius. Next base: position 25,946,222 of record NW_027361716.1, on the reverse strand, counting down.
AGAGGCGGAGATTGCCGAGGCCCAGGAGGAGGTAGCGCCAGGACTTCCCGCTAATAAGTCATTCGTACCCCTTCATCTTCATCTTAAGGTGTTGGGGGAACACCACGACTCTGTCCTGGCCAGTCATCCAGGGGTTAGGGGCACCTTGGAGCTGGTATCGCGCCGCTTCTGGTGGCCAAAAATCCGGCAGGACGTGGTCTCGTACGTGGCAGCTTGCATCACGTGCGCCAGGGCCAAGTCGCCCAGATCCCGTCCTGCTGGCATTCTACAGCCTCTGGGGGTACCTAATAGGCCATGGACAGAAATCTCCATGGAATCTATCACGGACTTGCCTGCCTCGGCGGGGAACACGGTCATCCTGGTGGTTGTTGATCGATTTTCGAAGATGGCGCATTTTGTGTCGTTGCTTTCCTTGCCCAACGCGAAGACATTGGCTCAGGTTTTTGTGCAGGAGGTGGTCAGACTACACGGAGTTCCGTCGGACATAGTGTCTGATAGGGGTACCCAGCTTGTGCCGAAGTTTTGGAAAGCTTTTTGCTCACGATTGGGATCAAGTTGTCTCATTCGTCGGCGTTTCATCCGCAGTCAAATGGTCAAACTGAGCGCATGAACCAAAATCTGGAGCAGTATTTGCAATGTTTTGTGTCTGACAACCAAGAGGAGTGGTCGACATTCCTTCCCTTGGCCGAGTTCGCGTTAAATAATCACCGCCAAGAATCATCGGGAGAGTCTCCGTTCTTTTGTATTTATGGGCACCATCCTCAATTTTGTACCTTGCGTCAGGGTGGCTCTGGGAGCGTCCCAGAGGAGGACCGGCTAGGAGTTCAACTATCATCAGTCTGGAGGAGTGTGAAACAGCGATTGCTGAGCATGAGTGCAAGGTACAAACGTGTGGCTGACGCTAGACGCGTGTCAGGTCCGGACCTGTGTGTGGGTGATTGGGTGTGGTTAGCTACTAAAAACATAAAACTCAAAATTCCATCATTGAAATTGGGTCCAAGGTTTATTGGCCCTTTTAAGATTGCTGCCATCATTAACCCGGTTGCTTTTCGGTTGGAACTTCCTGCGGTATACAAGATACACAACGTGTTTCACAGGGCTTTATTGAAAAAGGTGGTAGGCTCTGTGGACACGACGCCGAGGCCACCTCCAGTCATGGTGGATGGCGATTTAGAGTTTGAAGTCTCCAAGGTGGTGGACTCTCGAGTACTGCGCCGTACTCTTCAGTATTTGGTACACTGGCGGGGGTATGGTCCGGAGGAGAGGTCTTGGGTACCAGCCTCGGACATACATGCGGATCGGCTGGTCAGTTCGTTTCACCGCCGTCATCCGGACAAGCCGGGTCCTATGAGTCTTGAGGGCCCTGGGGTCCCTCATAGAAGACGGGGTACTGTCATGTCGGACGCTATTCACACCACAGCGTCCGGCAGGCAGCGGTAGTTCCATCTCCGTCCACTATAGCCTCAGTGGCGCTGGCTTGATTTTACTCAGGTTATCGGGGGTTAATCTAGCTGGAAATCAGGTGGGATATTTGGTCACGCCCACGGTCTTTAAATAGTCATGCTGGTCTGTGGGCGTCGCCGATTATAGCTTGTGTTTTATGCCAAGTGGTTCCAGTCTGGAGAGGAGGTGTTGGAGAGAGAAATTCATATCTGGTGGCGTATGATCCGTTGTTATCTTTTCGCCTTCCTATATTTGTGTTTTGATTTGTTTTGTGAGATGACACTGGCTTCGGGGATCAAAGTGACAAGTGATGGTGAGTATAATGTATGAATGTATTGTATGTAGAATGTAGTATGTAGTATGTATGTAGTATGTATGTTGCATGTAGTATGTATGTAGTAAGTATGTAGTATGTATGTATGTTGTATGAATGTAGTATATATGTAGTATGTATGTAGTATGTAGTATGTATGTATGTTGTATGAATGTAGTATATATGTAGTATGTATGTATTATGTAGTATGTATGTATGTTGTATGAATGTAGTATGTATGTATGTTGTATTAATGTAGTATTTATGTAGTATGTATGTAGTATGTAGTATGTATGTATGTATGTTGTATGAATGTAGTATATATGTAGCATGTATGTATGTTGCATGAATGAAGTATATATGTAGTATGTAGTATGTATGTAGTAAGTATGTAGTATGTATGTATGTATATTGTATGAATGTAGTATATATGTAGTATGTATGTATGTTGTATGAATGTAGTATGTATGTATTATGTAGTATGTATGTATGTTGTATGAATGTAGTATGTATGTAGTATGTATGTATGTTGTATGAATGTAGTATTTGTGTAGTATGTATGTAGTATGTATGTATGTATGTTGTATGAATGTAGTATATATGTAGCATGTATGTATGTTGCATGAATGTAGTATATATGTAGTATGTATGTATTATGCAGTATGTATGTTGTATGTAGTATGTAGTATGTAGTATGTATGTAGTATGTAGTATGTATGAATGTAGTATATATGTAGTATACATTCTACATATATACTACATACATATATACTACATACATACTAGTATATGTATGTATACTATGGACGATGCCTGCACACACACACAACCCCCGGCAGGCCCGCACAGACCCCCGGAAGACCCATACATATATACTACATACATACAAGTATACATAGTACGTATATACTACATTCATACAACATACATACATGCTACATATATACTACATTCATACAACATACATACATACATACTACATACTTACTACATATATACTACATACTACATACTTACTACATACATACAAAATACATACAACATACAATACATTCATACATACATACTTATGTATGTTGTATGAATGTAGTATATATGTAGTATGTATGTAGTATGTATGTATGTTGTATGAATGTAGCGTATATGTAGTATGTATGTATGTTGCATGAATGTAGTATGTATGTATTATGTAGTATGTATGTATGCTGCATGAATGTAGTATATATGTAGTATGTATGTATGTTGTATGAATGTAGTATATATGAAGTATGTATGTAGTATGTATGTATGTTGTATGAATGTTGTATATATATAGTATGTATGTAGTATGTATGTTTTTGGTTTTTTTTTAAATTCAGCACATTAGCCGGATGATGGGACTACTACTGTCCCATCATTGGCTAATGTGTCAATCACTCTCATTGTAGCAGGCATAGCCCGATGGGCCGATGAGTAAATAGCTACATTTCTCTGGGGACGCCCAGATTCTGGGTTGCTGGGTCATGTCCTATGTATTATTATGTACATTTTGGTGAATTTTGTGTAATTTTCCATATGTGGTCTTTGCCTATCAGCATTTATTATTAGATCTGTTTGGGACATTTGGGGGTGTGCCTTCCTTTTTAAATGTTTTTATTCTGTATACCTGTTTGTCTCTCAATAAAATTTATATGTATTGGTCACATAATTTATTGCCTTGGGTGTGCGCTTTATATGCTGGGTCCTTTTTTCTTCTTTTGTTGATCATTGCTTTTGCCTTTGCATTGTGCAGCACCCCTCATTTATTTTCAATAGTAATTATTCTCGTGCCCCTTAGTAGTGCTCCCTAACCTCCTTTTTTCAGATATAAAATGACAGCTGATGGAGGAGCCGGTGACCAGACCACCAGTCCATTAGCTCCTCCATTAGAAAAGAAGCTTCCCTATGCTCCATCAGCCATCATTGCATTGCACAGCTAGGCTATGTGCACACGTTGCGGATTCCGCTGCGGTTTTTTCCGCGCGGAAACGCAGGTAAAACCGCAGGTAAAGTGACCTGCGGTTTTCCTGCATTTTGGTCTGCGGTTTTGCCCTGCGGTTTCACACCTCTACTATGGTAGAGGTATGAAACCGCTGCGGAAACCGCACAAACAATTGACATGCTGCGGTTTGTAAACCGCAGCAAAACCGCGCGGAAAAAACCGCACCGTCAGCACAGCGTTTTTGAAACCCCATAGAGTTTCATTGTACTGTACTTGGTCAGCGGAACTGCTGCGTTTCCGCAGCGGCAAAACCGCTGCGGAAACGCAGCAGAAACCGCACCGTGTGCACACAGCCTAACAAGACAGGACAGTATGTAATAAAAAATAGGGTTCTATATAATCCAATATGTAAGGGACGGTGCTGTACATAGCAAGAGAGGGCACTGTATAAGGGACTGTAATATACATAATAAAGGAGACTATGTAATATATATAATACACACAACTCCAAAAATAAATGGAGAAAAAAGGATGACTGAAGCAAAAAATAATACAAAAATATTTTTATTGTAAAAAACTATTTTTACATATCCATAAGAATCATATCAAGAAGTGAAAACCACAAATCAAAGGACACGGATCAAGGGACATGTAGTAAATGCCACGGTTATTTTCACACAAAAAATGGTAAAATATATACATATAATGTATATTATATTATGACCTACAATAATAATTGGTATACCAAAATTTCTGCAAAAATAAGAGGTCATAAATGTATATACTAAATCCCACAAGAAATGTTCAAACAATACTGTTATGAAATTATTATAAAGTGCTAAGTGCATAAATGGGATTAATCTTGTGCAAAAAAAATCCCATGTATATAAAACTAATGATAAATCACATACAAGTGTGTATTATTCTTGTATTTTGGATGTTCGCAATTTTCATTTCATTAGACTGTGATAATTAGTTTGTAATATATATATAATGTATGTGTGTGTGGCTATATATAGATACACACGTGGTCAAAATTGTTGGTACCCCTCGTTTAATGACAGAAAAGCCCACAATGGTCAAAGAAATAACTTGAATGTGACAAAACTAATAATAAATAAAAAAAATCTATGAAAATGAACAAATGAAAGTCAGACATTGCTTTTCAACCATACTTCCATAGAATTTAAAAAAAATAAAACTAAAAAAATAAAACTCATGAAATAGGTCTGGACAGAAATGATGGTACCTTTAACTTTATATTTTGTTGCACAACCTTTTGAGGCAATAACTGCAATCAAACGATTCCTGTAATTGTCGAGGCTTCTGCACCTCTCGACAGGTATTCTGGCCCACTCCTCAAGAGCAAACTGCTCCAGTTGTCTTGTGTTTGAAGGTTGCCTTTTCCAGATGGCATGTTTCACCTCTTTCCAAAGATGCTCAATAGGATTTGGGTCAAGGCTCATAGAAGGCCACTTCATATTAGTCCAATGATTTCCTCTTAGTCATTCTTGGGTGTTTTTAGCTGTGCATTTTGGGTCATTATCCTGTTGCAAGACCCATGACCTGCAACTGAGACCAAGCTTTCTGACACTGGGCAGCACATTTCTCTCTAGAATCCCTTGATAGTCTTGAGATTTCATTGTACCCTGCACAGATTCTAGAAACCCTGTGCCAGATGCAGCAAAGCAGGACAAGAGCATAACAGAGCCTCTTCCATGCTTCACAGTAGGTACAGTGATCTTTTCTTGATATGCTTCATTTTTCCATCTGTGAACATAGAGCTGATGTACCTTGGCAAAAAGTTCCATTTTTGTCTCATCTGTCCATAGGACATTCTCTCGGAAGCTTTGTGGCTTGTCAACATGGAGTTTGGAAAATTCCAGTCTGGCTTTTTTATGATTTCATTTCAACAATGCTGTCCTCCTTGGTCGTCTGCCATGAAGTTCACTTTGGCTCATACAACGATGGATGGTGCGATCTGGCACTGATGTTCCTTGATCTTGAAGTTCACCTTTAATCTGTTTAGAAGTTTTTCTGAGCTATTTTGCTACCATTTGTATTATCCATCTCTTTGATTTGTCATCAATTTTCTTCCTGCGGCCACGTCCAGGGAGGTTGGCTACAGTCCCATGGAGCTTATATTTCTGAATATTATGTGCAACTGTAGTCACAGGAACATCAAACTGCTTGGAGATGGTCTTATAACTTTTACCTTTAACATGTTTGTCTATAATTTTCCTTCTAATCTCCTGAGACAACTCTTTCCTTTGCTTCCTCTGGTCCATGTTGAGTGTGATACACACCATGTCACCAAACAGCACAGTGAGTATCTGTAGCCCGCTATACAGGCCCATTTACTGATTCCAAGATTGTAGACACCTGTGATGCTAATTAGTGGACACACCGCCATTTCCCTTTTGTCACATTATTTTCAGGGGTGCCATAATTTCTTGCCAGGCCTATTTCATGAGTTTTATTTTTTTTTAAATTCTGTGGAAGCATGGTTAAAAAGCAAAGTCTGACTTTCATTTGTTCATTTTCATAGATTTTTTTTATTTATTATTACTTTTGTCAGATTCAAGTTATTTCTGTCACTATTGTGGGTTTTTCTGTCAGTAAACGAGGGGAAACAACAACCTTTATCATGTATATATGTATATATATATATATATATATATATATATATATAGCTTTGTCACCATAAAAGGAGGGGGGCCCAGACACATTTCTTGCACAAGGGCCCCAAGCTGTCAGTGTCCGCCCCTGTGAATGGTAACAGCAAAACATAGCCTCAATTCCAATGTCGTTTTTTGGGAGGTATATTCCCATGCACCTCTTCACACAAACACATGGGTATAATCTTCCTGATTTTGGCCATTTGCTGTTATCCTCCTCCTTCTCCTCATTCTCATCATCCACCACCACTAGATCACTAGGGTGAACGTGTTCCGTGATGCAACAGCCATGTTATTGTTTTAAAGGGTGTTTATGATGCCAGTAAAAAAAAGTTTACACAGTAGGTTGATGTGTACCCCCCAGGGGAAATGTTTGTCAGCCCATACATTTAGTGTATGGGCATTACAAGTATAGGAGACCCGCTCCTTTAAATTGGGAAAAGACTTTAAGGAGGCCGTCCTCCACGTCTCTTCAGACACCACCACTAGATCACCAGGGTGAACGTGTTCCGTGATGCAAAAGCCACGTTATTGTTTTCAAGGGTGTTTATGATGCCCATAAAAAACAAAAAGTTTACACAGTATGTTGATGTGTACCCCCACGAGGAAATTTTGGTCAGCCCATACACTTAGTATGTACTTACAAGTACAGGAGACCCGCTCCATTAAATTGGGAAAAGATTTTTTTGAGGCCATCCTCCATGTCTCTTCAGACTCCAACACTAGATCACCAGGGTGTATGTGTTCTGTGATGCAACAGCCACATCTTTGTTTTCAAGGGTGTTTATGATGGCCGTAAAAAAAAGTTTACACAGTATATTGACGTGTAATCCCTAGGGGGAAATGTTTGTCAGCTCATACAATTAGTGTATGGGCATTACAAGTATTGGAGACCAGCTCCTTTAAATTGGGAAAATATGTTATTGTTTTCAAAGGGGTGTTTTTAGTGTCAGCAGAGTTCACCTATCATTTCTTTTGCCCCCCTCCCTCCCAATGAGGAGTCCAAATAAATATCAATTTAAAAAATTATAGGGTTGTACAAGAAGAGCAACTAGATAGTTGTGGTATGGCACTGTGCTCTGCCTACACTCGAGAATTTTTTTACTACCAGCATTAAATACAAATTTGTAAATGCAGATGAAGTTGATAGAAAATCACAGTCTGTGTCCTCCCAGCATCCCTCTGTACATATCTCAGCATTTAGATCACTATTATAGTTATCTATTTCCCTTCAGCATTTCTCTGTATTCTGATCACAGATAGCACAACATGCTTCAGCCACAGGGCAATAAGTATTGCCTACATTTGTAGAGTTCTGTATGACATTTTCACAGTGTGAAACATTAATTAGGCAATTAGGCATAAAAACTTTATTTGCCTAGAACACAGTCGATGGACACTTAATAATTCCCCCCCATTTACTGGAAAATGCAGGTCTTCATATGCATTTGTAGGAATTCAGATATTAAAACTACAAAACAACAAAGATTATCGTTTAAGTAGAAACAGATTATTGATGAAATTTAAACAAGTTATTCAACATTTAGCCTCCCTTGACATAACAGTCGATCCATAATCGTGCTGTATCAGAATACTAGAGCAAGGCGAAAATGGAAATTCTTGATGCAATATCGCAACTGCCCCACAACAAAGGTGAACTGTACTACAATGCTAATAAGAGGGTTGATTGTCCAATATCTGATGCCAGACTCCTTCAAACATCAACTACCTGCTGGTGATAAGGGCTAAACAAAACCCAAGACACAAAATGAAGGGTTTTTTTAAGGAGTCTCTGGGCCCATATGTGAATTGCGAATCTCTCTTATTACAGTCTCCAATTTGTGGTGGTCTCATCAGAGCTTAATCTTAAATACAGTTGGTTGGATGACTGCTTATGACCCTGAGGATTTAAAGAGTGCTTTTAAGATAGTATCAGGATCAACTTCAGCTAGAGGATTTGAAGCAACACTGGAGGAGGAGGAGGAGGTTGTGTTTCTTGCAGATTCACCTTCCTTCTTTGATGGGGTGTCACTTAATCTTAGAAGGCTGGGCTGGTCTGATGTTATCACACTACCATTCAAATGAAATTTGCATTTCATTGGTTGTCCATCTAGGTATCTGTTGTTGTATTTTTTGTAGGCACCAACTGTATCTTGTGTTCTTAAAAACACAACCTCTGCAACTCCGGAACTCAACAAGTGGGCGCTCTTCAAGGTACCGCATACACAGAAAAGCTACACGATATCTTCCTCTGTGACTCTTGGCTGCACTTTGTTAATGGTCATTTTTGTGACTTCTAAAGGGCTAAAGACAGCCTCTTTTGGCATCAGCCCTACTGAAGAACTGGCCTCCTTTGTGACAAGTGTCTGTGACACGTTGGTTAGAGCCTTTGTGTGCAATAAATGTGGCGAAGTCTCGTGCTGAGCAGACATGGGAACTGTGTATGCATCATTCTGTACTAGAATCATAGAATCATAGAATCGTAGAGTTGGAAGGAACCTCCTAGGCCATCTGGTTCAACCACCTGCTCAAAGCAGGATTCGCTAAATCATCCCAGTCAGATGTCTGTCCAGCCTCTGTTTGAAGACTTCCATTGAAGGAGAACTCACCACTTCTCGTGGCAGCATGTTCCACTCATTGATCACTCTAACTGTCAAAAAGTTTTTTCTAATATCTAATCTGTGTCTCCTCCCATTCAGTTTCATCCCATTGCTTCTAGTCTTCCTTGTGCAAATGAGAATAAAGGTGATCCTTCTACAATGTGACAGCCCTTTAGATATTTGTAGACAGCTATTAAGTCTCCTCTCAATCTTCTCTTTTGCAAACTAAACAATCCCAAATCCTGCAACCTTTCCTCATAAGACAGGTTTGCAGTCCGGTCACCATTCTGGTTGCTCTTTTCTGAACTTGCTCCAGTTTGTTGATGTCTTTTTTAAAATGTGGTGCCCAAAACTGGACACAATATTCCAGATGAGGTCTGACCAAAGAGGAGTAGAGGGAAATAATGACTTCACGTGATCTAGACTGTATGCTTCTGTTAATACATCCTAGAATTGCATTTGCCTTTTTTGCTGCTGCATGACACTGTTGACTCATATTCAGTCTGTGATCTATTAGTATACCCAAGTCTTTTTCACATGTGCTGTTGCTTAGGCCTATGCCTCCCATTCTGTATATGCTTTTTTCATTTTTATTGCCCAGATGTAGTACTTTGCATTTTTCCCTGTTAAAAACCATTCTGTTGGTTGCTGCCCACTTCTCCAGTTCATTTAAATCTTTTTGAATCCTCTCTCTCTTCTCTAGTATTAGCTATCCCTCCTAGCTTTGTGTCATCAGCAAATTTAATCAGTTTACCCTCAATTCCTTCATCTAAATCGTTGATAAAGATGTTGAACAATACAGGGCCCAGGACAGAGCCCTGTGGTACACCACTTGAGACATTCTTCCAACTGGATGTGCAGCCATTTACGACCACTCTTTGGGTCCGATCACTAAGCCAGTTATGAATCCACCTAACAGTTGCCTTGTCCATTCCATACTTAGTCATTTTTTCAATAAGGATTGTATGAGATACTTTGTCAAATGCTTTGCTGAAGTCAAGATATACTATATCTACAGCATTTCCTTGATCCACCCAATCAGTGATTCCGTCATAGAAGGAAATTAAGTTAGTATGACATGACTTATTAGTTACAAACCCATGCTGACTCTGTTTAATCACTTCATTCTTATCCAGGTACTGACATACATGTTGTTTAATAATTTGTTCAAAGATCTTTCCTGGTATAGAAGTCAGACTCACCGGCCTATAGTTGCCTGGGTCCAAGTTCTTCCCCTTTTTGAAGATAGGAACAACATTTGCTCTTCTCCAGTCTTCTGGGACTTCTCCTGTTCTCCAAGAATTTTCAAAGATTATGGAGAGGGGTTCAAAAATTTCTTCTGCTATCTCCTTCAGTACTCTGGGGTGTAATTCATCTGGACCTGGAGACTTGAATTCATTTAGGTTACCTAAGTGTTTCCTTACTATCTTTCTGTTTATAGATATCCTGGATTCTTCTATTTCCTTAATAGGACAGTGAAGAACAGTTGATGTTACATTTCCTTTCTAAGAGAAAACAGATGCAAAATAGAAATTTAAAAGTTCGGCCTTCTCAACATCCTGTCTTACCATTTCATCATTTTCATCCTGTAAAAATCCTATAGCATCTTTGACTTTTCTTTTACTTTTGACATATCCCCAAAATCCTTTATTATTGCTTTTGACATCTCTTGCAAGCCTCAATTCATTGTCAGCTTTAGTAATCTGATTTGTGCCCTGCAGGTTCTGCAGACAGCATTATATTCTTCTTTAGATATGCCTCCCTCTTTCCATTTTATAAACATTTTTTCTTCCTTTTTAGCATGTGCTTAAGTTCTGTGTTCATCTATCCTGGCTTCCTTAAATGCTTCCTATTCTTCCCTCTTTTCGGAATTGTTAACAATTGTGCTTTGAGAATTTAATTTTTCAAGATTTCCCATCCTATCTGGACATTTTTGTCTTTAAGGATATCCAGCCATTGGATCCCTCCAATTCTCTTTCTGAATCCCTTAAAATCCGCCTTTCTGAAATCTAACCTTGACGTCTGAGTCTTCACAGGTCTTCCTCCTCTAGTTATCCAAAATTCTAAAATAGCATGGTCGCTACCTCCTAGGGTCCCAGCCACTTTTACATCCTCAACCATTTCCTCCCTGTTTATAAGGATTAGATCCAAGGTAGCAGTTCCCCTTGTTTTCTCCCCTACCTTTTGGGAGATAAAGTTGTCAGCAAGAGAGGATAAGAATTTCCTTGACCTGTTAGTTTTGCCTGAGAGAGATTCCCAACAAATGTCTGGATAGTTGAAATCTCCCATGACAACTATGTCATATTTTTTGGAGAACTTGGCCATTTGATGCATAAAGAGTTCATCCATATCTTCAGCTTGCACAGGCGGCCTGTAGTAAATGCCTACAATGGTGTCCTTTCCATTGTTTTGTCCTTGTATTCTTACCCAAACAGTTTCCACAGAACTCCCAGTCTCTGAAGCTTCAATCTATGTGCAGATATACGCGTTTCTAACATACAATGCAACACCTCCTCCTCGTTTATCAAGTCTGTTTCTTGCAAATAAGTTGTATCCTTCTAGTCTTGTATTCCAATCATGTGTATTGTCCCACCAAGTTTCAGTGATTCCAATGACATCATATTTCTTTTCCTGTGTTAGTAGTTCCAATTCTCCTTGTTTGTTGCCCATGCTTTGTGCATTAATATAGAAACTGTTATGATTGAGTCACCGTAGGAGGCAAAAATAGAAATGCTAGCTAAGTCCAGAAAACCAGAGAAGTTGGCAGCTATCGGATTGCAGACCCCTGAACCTATCAACACAACTAGCAGTAGCCGTGGGGGGCTCCTACGATGCCCTAGGCCCCTCGATCACAGCCGGAGGACTACATAGCCTAAAGACAGAAAGGGAAATCTAAACTGCCCCAGAGCAGACCCCAAAGCAAAAGGCAGCCCCCCACATATAATGACGGTGAAGCAAGAAGAAAGAACAAAACACAGACAGAAAGATAGACTGAGCAAAGATGGGGCCCAAGCTAGCTTAGATAGGAAAGGACAGGAAGGCTGCTGTCTGCAATCCATGAAAAACCCTATGAAAATAAGAGCCAACAAACTGACAGTAAAAAAGGCCCTGAAGACGCTAGGCTTCAAAAAAGGCTATGTCAGTACTCAGGAATATTCTGAAGACAGAGCAACAGGCAAAAGGAGATTCAGCTCACCCCAACAGGGAATGGCAGAATCCAGAAAAGCAAGAAAACAAAACACTAATGCAAAAAAGCAAAGCAGAAATCTTAGCTTTAGATGAGCAGGAATCAGACTGGTTTCCTAGAAGTCCACAGAGAAATCACCTGCAGGCCAGAAGGGCGTCGGCAGCCTTATATCCAGTCATTAACTCCACTCAGCCAGTCATCATCATCAGCCCCAGGTGTTTGACAATCAGGCTTACTACCTTTCTTCACCAGAAGAGGGAGTTCCTCGGGCCTCAGTAGTGAAGGGGAAATGAACTCACAACAGTACCTCCCCCTTGAGGAGGGGTCACCGAACCCTCAACCACGCCACCAGGGCGATCAGGGTGAGCCCGATGAAAGGCACGCACCAATCTTTTGGCATGAATATCAGAGGCAGAGACCCAGGAATTATCCTCCTGACCACAACCCTTCCACTTAACCAAATACTGGAGTCTCCATCTAGCCAGACAGGAATCCAGTACTTTCTCTACCTCATATTCCATGTTACCTTCAACCAATACAGGGTCTGGAGGTGCAACCCCCGGAACAACAGGTTCACCAAACCTCTTCAACAAAGATTTATGTAACACATTATGGATTTTAAATGTGACAGGAAGAGCCAAACGAAAAGAGACCGGATTAATAATCTCCAAAATCTTGTAAGGTCCAATAAATCTAGGCTTAAACTTAGGAGAAGCCACCTTCATAGCAATATTTTTTGATGATAACCACACCATATCACCAACCTTAAACTGGGGACCAATGGTCCTATGTCGGTTGGAAAACCGCTGGGCCTTTTCCTGGGAGAGAGATAACTTATCCACCACTTGGTCCCAGATCTGGTGCATTCTCTCCACCACAGTGTCAACACCTGGGCAGGCAGAGGGCTCCAACTGCCCTGAAGAAAATCGAGGATGAAACCCAAAGTTACAAAAAAAAGGTGACATCAAAGTGGCAGAACTAGCTCTATTATTTAAAGCAAATTCGGCCAAGGGCAAAAATGAAACCCAATCATCCTGATCAGCAGAAATAAAACATCTCAAATATGACTCCAAGGTCTGGTTTGTTCTCTCTGTCTGCCCATTGGTCTGAGGGTGAAAAGCAGAGGAGAAGGACAACTGAATTCCCAGCTTGGAACAGAAAGTTCTCCAAAATCTAGACACAAACTGGACTCCTCTGTCAGATACAATGTTCTCAGGAATCCCGTGCAAGCGAACCACCTGTTGTAAAAACAGGGGCACCAATTCAGAGGAAGACGGCAACTTAGGGAGTGGTACAAGATGAACCATCTTAGAGAACCTATCACAAATCACCCAAATAACAGTCATCCTTTGAGAGACAGGCATATCAGAGATGAAATCCATTGAAATATGGGTCCATGGCCTCTTGGGGACAGGCAAAGGCATCAACAACCCACTAGAGCGAGAACACGATTTAGACCGGGAGCACGTCCCACAGGACTGCACAAAATTCCTGACATCACGAGACAAGGAGGGCCACCAAAAAGACCGACTCACCAGATCTCTAGTACCAAAAATACCTGGATGACCAGCCAAAGCAGAGCAATGAACTTCAGAAATCACTCTCTTCTTCCACTGGTCAGGAACATACAACTTTCCACTGGGACAACACTCAGGTTTGTCCTCCTGGAACTCTTCCAGAGCATGTCTCAAATCGGGCAAGATGGCAGAAAGAACTACCCCTTCGCCTAAGATGGTAGCAGGCTTGGTCACCACAGGAGAATCAGCAAAGAAGCTCCTAGAGAGGGCGTCAGCTTTGACATTCTTAGTTCCAGGAAGAAAAGAAACCACAAAGTCAAAACGTGTAAAAAACAAGGCCCACCTAGCCTGTCTAGGGTTCAAGCGCTTAGCCGACTCTAGGTAAATCAAATTCTTGTGGTCAGTGAGGACCACGACTTGATGCTTAGCTCCCTCCAACCAATGTCTCCACTCCTCAAATGCCCATTTCATGGCTAACAGTTCCCGATTCCCCACATCATAGTTACGTTCAGATGGAGAGAACTTTCGGGAAAAGAAAGCACAGGGATTCATTTTAGATGTTACAGGATCCATTTGGGACAAAACAGCTCCTGCACCAATCTCAGAAGCATCCACCTCTACCTGGAACGGAAGTGAGACATCAGGTTGCCGCAAAACCGGGGCGGAGGTGAATCTTCGCTTCAGCTCCTGAAAGGAAGAAACAGCCTCCGGAGACCAATTTAACACATCAGCACCCTTCTTAGTCAAATCAGTCAATGGCTTGGCAATACTAGAAAATTTTGCTATAAATTTCCGATAAAAATTAGCAAAACCCAAAAACTTCTGGAGGGCCTTCAAAGAAGTGAGCTGAACCCAATCGGAAATGGCCTGTACCTTGGCCGGGTCCATTTCAATAGTTGACAGGGACAAAATAAATCCCAAAAAAGAAATCCTCTGTACTCCAAAAAGGCATTTAGATCCTTTGACATACAGGGAATTCTCCCTCAAGATCCGGAACACAGTCCGAATATGTTCCACATGAGAATCCCAATCCTTGGAGAAGATCAAAATATCATCCAGATAGATAATCAAAAATTTATCGACAAAATCTCGGAAAATATCGTTCATGAAGCACTGGAAGACAGAAGGGGCATTAGTGAGCCCAAAAGGCATCACCAGGTACTCAAAATGTCCCTCCGGAGTATTAAACGCCGTCTTCCATTCATCCCCATGCTTAATGCGAATAAGATTATACGCCCCCCTGAAGTCAAGCTTGGTAAACCAGCAAGCACCTTTAACTCTGGAGAATAGATCAGAAATCAGGGGTAACGGATACTGATATTTAACAGTAATTTTGTTGAGAGCACGATAATCAATACAAGGTCTTAATGATCCATCCTTTTTGGCTACAAAAAAAAAACCGGCACCTAAGGGTGACGAGGATGGTCTAATATGACCCTTCTCCAACGCCTCCTTAATATAGGATCGCATAGCCTTGTGCTCGGGTACAGATAAATTGAAGAGCCGACCCTTGGGAAATTTACACCCCGGGCTCAGTTCAATTGCACAGTCATAACTCCTTTGAGGAGGCAGAGACGCAGACTCATTCTCACTAAATACATCATAAAAGTCCACCAAATAATCAGGAACATCATGCGACTGAGGAGAGGTGGAAAACACCGGAGCCTCATTAAAGGCACACCGACAACCCCAACTCACCACAGACACAGATTTCCAATCCAAAACTGGATTATGAATTTGTAACCAGGGAAACCCCAGAACAATAGTATCATGCAGATTATGAAACACCAAAAACCTGCAATTTTCTTGATGGTCTGGGGCGACCCGCATTACCACCTGGGTCCAAAACTGAGGTTTATTTTTAGCCAAAGGAGTAGCATCAATCCCCCTCAAAGGGATAGGCGTCTGCAGAGGTGTCATCGGAAATCCACAACGTTTAGCAAAATCCAAGTCCATTAGGTTTAGAGCTGCTCCCGAATCCACAAAAGCCTTGGCGGAAAATGTGGACAGGGAGCAGATCAGAGTAATAGCCAGAAGAAACTTAGGTTGAACACCACCAACAGAAAACGTGTATGCAAGGCGTTTCTCGCGTTTAGGACAGACAGAAATAATATGCGAGGCATCTCCACAGAAAAAACACAACTTATTACGCCTTCTGAACTCCTGACGCTGCTCTCTGGAAAAAACTCTATCACATTGCATAGGTTCAGACATCTGTTCAACAGGTGGCAACACCTCTCGTGCAGCTCTGCGTTCGCGCAAACGCCGATCAACCTGAATGGCTAAAGACATAGAATCGTCAAGACCAGAGGGAACAGGAAATCCCACCATAGTATCTTTTACGGCTTCTGACAACCCCTTCCGAAAGAGAGCAGCCAAGGCATTATCATTCCAGGTAGTAAGTACTGCCCACTTTCGGAATTTTTGACAGTACAATTCTGCAGAATCACGACCCTGGTTCAATGCCAGCAGGGTCTTTTCAGCCTGATCAATGGCATTAGGTTCGTCATACAACAACCCCAAGGCCTGAAAAAATGCGTTCACATTAGTCAGAATAGGATCATCTGGTTTCAAAGAAAACGCCCAATCCTGGGGATCGCCACGCAGCAAAGAGATGACAATTTTAACCTGCTGCGCGGAGCTCCCTGACGAGTTAGGCTTCAAGGCAAAAAATAATTTACAATTATTTTTGAAATTCAAAAATTTAGACTGATCCCCAAAAAATACATCAGGTGTAGGAATCTTTGGTTCAGCAGCATGTGAATGAGCAAGGTAGGCGGAAATTCCCCGCACTTCCGCAGCGAGCTGCTCCACACGATCAGACAATTGCTTTATCTCCATTGAGAGAAAAAAAAATTCCCCCTACGGCCTCAGAGATATAGAGGAAAAAATATACACACTTTTTTTTTTTTTTTTATACAATTCTTTCCTGCAATTGAGTACCCTAGGATCTGCGGTATGGCGGGTGATTCTGTTGTGATTGAGTCACCGTAGGAGGCAAAAATAGAAATGCTAGCTAAGTCCAGAAAACCAGAGAAGTTGGCAGCTATCGGATTGCAGACCCCTGAACCTATCAACACAACTAGCAGTAGCCGTGGGGGGCTCCTACGATGCCCTAGGCCCCTCGATCACAGCCGGAGGACTACATAGCCTAAAGACAGAAAGGGAAATCTAAACTGCCCCAGAGCAGACCCGAAAGCAAAAGGCAGCCCCCCACATATAATGACGGTGAAGCAAGAAGAAAGAACAAAACACAGACAGAAAGATAGACTGAGCAATGATGGGGCCCAAGCTAGCTTAGATAGGAAAGGACAGGAAGGCTGCTGTCTGCAATCCGTGAAAAACCCTATGAAAATAAGAGCCAACAAACTGACAGTAAAAAAGGCCCTGAAGACGCTAGGCTTCAAAAAAGGCTATGTCAGTACTCAGGAATATTCTGAAGACAGAGCAACAGGCAAAAGGAGATTCAGCTCACCCCAGCAGGGAATGGCAGAATCCAGAAAAGCAAGGAAAACAAAACACTAATGCAAAAAGGCAAAGCAGAAATCTTAGCTTTAGATGAGCAGGAATCAGACTGGTTTCCTAGAAGTCCACAGAGAAATCACCCGCAGGCCAGAAGGGTGTCGGCAGCCTTATATCCAGTCATTAACTCCACTCAGCCAGTCATCATCATCAGCCCCAGGTGTTTGACAATCAGGCTCACTACCTTTCTTCACCAGAAGAGGGAGTTCCTCGGGCCTCAGTAGTGAAGGGGAAAATGAACTCACAACAAGAAACATTTTAGTTTGTGATTGGTTTCTCTTTCTCCAATATTTTTATTAATTAGATTCTTTTGTCTTTGATCTTCCTTTCCACTTCTAATAGCAGAGTTCTCAATAGCATTTGTCAGGTGTATGGCTTTTTCTGGTCTTTTGCTTCCCTTCCCATGTTGTTCTAGTTTAAAGCTCTCCTTACAAGTGTAGCAAGGCGACTTCCAAATACATGTTTTCCAGTCTTCGTAAGGTGCACCCCATCTCTAGCAAGTAGTCCATCGTAGAGGTAATTCACTCCGTGATCCATAAATCCAAATCGTTGCTGACGGCACCATCGACGTAGCCAGTTGTTCACCTGCAGAATCTTATTCCACCTCCTTGTTCCATGACCATCCACTGGGAGAATGGAAGAGAAGACCACCTGCGCTCCCAGTTCTTTCACTTTCTTGCCTAAGTCTTCAAAGTCTCTGCAGATGGTTTCCAGGTCGTTTCTTGCGGTGTCATTTGTCCCCACATGTAGTAGCAGGAATGGGTAGTCATCTGTAGGTCTGAAGAGTCCTGATATCCTGTCAGACACATCTTTAATTTTTGCACCTGGAAGACAGCACATTTCTCTTGAAGTTCTATCCGGTCTGCAGATAGCGGCCTCTGTTCCTCTCAACAGGGAATCCCCCATGACCACCACTCGCCGTTTCTTCTCCACAACATTTTTATTTCTCCATCCAGGAGGACTCTGAGGGCGTACAAGGTTGCTGTTTGTGGGCAAAGTCTTATCCTGATGTATTTCTTCATCGTTTTCCTGCGTGAGAGCCTGGTACTGGTTCCTGAGAAGTATGGATGCTGACTGCCTCCTGATCCTAATCCTCCTGCTTCTCTGGGTCACATGTCTCCATTCCTCTGTTTCTTCAGGTGCACTTCGAATTTCTTCTCTTTCTGTAACATGAAGAGATAATTCTGCTCTGTCTAAGAACTCTTCACCTTCCTTAATGATCTTCAACGTAGCTAACCTCTCTTCGAGATTTTGCAACTTTTCCTCCAACAGGGACACAAGCTTTCATTTGTGGCATGTGAAGTTTGGCTTTTCCACTGGTAAGTCTGTGAACATGTAGCAAGAAATGCAGCTCACCAAATGGCTCCTGGCCTCTTCCATATTGAGATTTCTTAAAAACGATGAAAGATGAGCCAAAATTCGAGCGCCAATAGGCGCGCGGTTTTCCGGTTTCCTCTTTTCAGCTGCAACGGCCAAAACCCAGTGATCGTTGAGCTCGCGGAGACTCTTCACTTATCCCAGAAGGCACTGGGAATATGCAAATGATCTCCTCAAGACTCTTCCCCTTTACTCTTCTTACTTTAGTAAGAGGTAAAGTTTGCCCAAGAGAAAATGAATTTCCAGACATTCCTGGCCTTTTTTGCACAGTGTTGACAGCTGTGATCTTCATCTTCTTGTTGGGGATGTGGGAAAGTTCCAAGCCATCATCAATACCATTATTGTCCATATCTTGTAAAGAGGAAATCAGTGGTTTCCAAGGTTCGTGGTTAACTACGTTTATTTGCATTCCTTTAACAGTGTTCGTTACACCTGAAGAAATCGTTTTCGGCTGTGAAATTTTGATGGTCTTGGTAATATTTATGGGTGAAGATGAAGAACCTTGTGCCACGGGTGAGTTGATAGTTACAGCAGATGCACTCCTCTTTAAACTTAGTTTTTCACGAGCATCCATCCGTTTGGTTGTTTTTTCTCCAACACTGATCTGTTGCTTTCTAGAATTCAGGATCTCACGAGAATCTTGAACTTTACCCTTTATACAGAAACATGCGCATTTGGCAACCAATTTCTCACGGGCATCTTTTATGCCTAGCTTCAGACGTGCATCTGTTACACCTACCTTCTGAAGGGTATCAAATGCATTCTGGTAATTGGTGGTGGGTAAACAGCTAATCATTGTAGGCTGGATCCTGAATGTTATACCTCCCATAGCTACCCTGTTATTAATCCTGTACTTTCCCATTCCCCCCATCACCATGCCCCTTTTCCTGATCACTTCATACAACGACACATTCGCCATATTTCTGCTACAAACCTGCACTTTCCCAGCAGCAACTGTGTAGGAACTCACATTATTGTTTTCAAGGGTATTTATGATGCCCTTAAAAAATTGCTTACAAAGTATGTTGATGTGTACCCCCAGGGGGAAATGTTTGTGAGCCCATACACTTGCTGCATGGGCAATACAAGTACAGGAGACCTGCTTCTTTGTAATGGGAACAGATTTTTAGGAGGCTCTCCTCCATGTCTCCTCCAAGGGCTATTGGGGTGCATCCAATTTTTGATCAGGCCTTGCATTCACTTCATGGCAAACATTATAGGAGTAGCAAATTAATAATAATGGGAACTTTGGTTTCAAGTGGCCATCCAACAAGTTGGTTCAAATGGTTATTGGGGTGCTTGTAACTTTGGGGAAGGGCAGGCCTTGCATTCAATGCATAGGCTAACAGCATGGCAGTACCAATTAAATAAAAATGGGAAATTTGTTTTCATGTGGCCATCCAGCACATTGGTTCAAAGCGTTATTGGGGTGCATTTAACTTTGGGGAAGGGCAGGCCCTGCATTCAAAGCATAGGCTAACAGTATGGCAGTACCAAATAAATAAGAATGGGAACTTTGGTTTCATGTGGCCATCCAGCTCGTTGGTTCAAAGGGTTATTGGGGGTGCGTATAACTTTGGGGCAAGGCAGGCCTTGCATTCATTGCATAGGCTAACAATATGGCAGTACCAAATAAATAAGAATGGGAACGATGGTTTCATGTGGCCATCCAGCATGTACTTCAAAGGGTTATTGGGGTGCATGTAACTTTGTGGCAGAGCAGGCCTTGCATTCAATTCATAGGCTAACAGTGTGGCAGTAGCAAATAAATAAGAATGGGAACTATGGTTTCATGTGGCCATCCAGCACGTTGGTTCAAAGGGTTATTGGGGTGTGTGTGCCTTTGGGGCAGGGCAGACCTTGCATTCAATGCATAGGAAAACAGTACGGCACTAGCAAATAAGTAAGAACGAGAACTTTGGTTTCATGTGGCCATCCAGCATGTTGGTTCAAAGGGTTATTGTAGTGCATGTAACTTTGTGGCAGGGCAGGCCTTGCATTCAATGCATCTGCTAACAGTATGGCAGTAGCAAACAAATAAGAATGGGAACTTTGGTTTCATGTGGCCATCCAGTACGTTGTTTCAAATGGTTATTGGTGCTGCGTGTAACTTTGGGGCAGGGCATGCCTTGCATTTAATGCAAAGGCTAACAGTAACAGTATGACAGTATCAAATAAATGAGAATGTGAACTTTGGTTTCATGTGGCCATCCAGTACGTTAGTTCAAAGACTTATTAGGGTGCGTGTAATTTTGGGGCAGAGCAGGCCTTGCATTCAATGAATAGGATAACAGTATAGCAGTACCACATAATTAAGAATGTGAATTTTGGTTTTATGTGGCCATCTAGCACGTTGGTCCAAAGGGTTATTGGGTGCGTCCAACTTTGGGGCAGGGCAGGCCTTGCATTCAATGCATAGGCTAACAGTATGGCAGTACCAAATAAATAAGAATGGGAACATAGGTTTCATGTGGCCATCCAGGACATCTGTTCAATGGGTTATTGGAGTGCGTTCAAATTTGGGGCAGGTCTTGCATTCAATGCATAGGCAATAACAGTATAGGAGACCCACTGTTTAATAATGGGAACAACAAAGCAAAGCCGGATGATGGCTCTCTAAGAATAGTAAGGACCAACTGCTGTCCCTTTAAGAAGATTAATTTCCACCTGATGGCCCTCCTCCTTTAACAGTCCCTCCTTCATAAATGAAACAGGATGTGTCAGAATATGTGTCACACACCACATGGCACGTTAAGGTTGTAAAATGTTAAAATGACATTTCCCAGTGAATGCATTTGTCTTGGTTGAAAGCAATGCTAAAGTTGAAAAACGCATCAAAAACACTACATGTGAACATAGGACAAGTGGTGGAGGAACATTTTGTGGGGGGTCATTTATTTTGCCTTACATACAAATCATTACCCTGGAAAGGATGTTCCTTAACATATTTCCCAGTAAAATCAATTTTGGTTTCGCTTTTGCATGTTTTATTGTATGCCTGGAAAAGTGGCGTAAGACTGTCAACATTGTTCACAGCTGTGACCTGGGAGTCAGAAATGCTTCCAGGGGTCTTGCCCATGATGATCCCATGTCATTTGAGAACTGTTCCCATTGATTTCCAACATTTTTAGACCTTCAAAAGACCCCCCTGGGGGTCGCGACACAAATGCTCGGGTTTCCAATAGTCTTACATCGGGCTTGTTGCTCGGGTCGAGCATCTGAGCATTTCAATATGCTTGACCCTAGCAACGAGCATCCAAGCATTTTAGTGATTGCTCATAACTATATATGAGCAAAGCGCACTACCAATGTATAAAAAATGCCAATACAGAATGGGGGCTACATATTGCAGTAAGGAATATGAAAGAAGCATGTGCAGCACACCCACTTATTACGGGTGCTCAAATAGGAATCCCCTCCAAGATATATACTGTAGTACAAGAAATTTTGCACTCCAAGTAATGATGCAAAAATAATTTATTTCATGCAGTAACAACTCTGTTGTAAAAATTGATGTTTTGCCACAAAAGGCCTTCTTCAGAACAGAGAATGGCAAAGAATGTGAATGGCTGGAGTCACACAGCATAAGATCATAGAGGCCAAATGGATGTAGAAACAACACAGGAGAATGGCAAAATTAATGACTACACATCAGAGGTATTATTGTATCAATACACATAGCAGATATAGATCAATACTCAATGATTGCACATCCGAAGTATTACTGTACCAACCCAGATAACGGAGAAAACCACAGGCTTGAGACTGCACATCAGAAGTACAAATATGGATGCGTGCATATAGAGGAGAGGAAAAAATCCTCCTGTCCTAACAAAGAACCCCCCTTTCAAAAGTGTGTTCAACAAAATGAGCCGGGGATAGGAAAAAAGCTAGTTATAGAAAGGGATGTACCCAGTGGCATCTATAATAAGGAGACCCATGATGCTGGACAGAATATGCAGCGTTAATAAAGCATGGTGAGGCATGGCGTTGTCAAGGGAAGTAAGTTCCATTGAATCTCAAAGGTTAAATACTTTACTAATTACAAACAAATTACATACTGATGGTGGACCGGTGGTTGCCTGTAGTAGGCGGGGAAGCAGCCGCGTGTGCCCATCATCAGCAGCGCTATGACATGGAGTAGAGGAGTGGCTAATCATTCCAAGAGCATGTGATGTAGATAGGGGCAGAAGAAACCATCCGCAGCCAATGCGCTTGCCCAGGGAAGTGGAGGCAAACCAAACTGAAGGTCGCAAGGAACATCAAAAAAGGTCCACCCATTTCCCTTTATGCGCATGTGCCAGAGTACGGAAGTACGGAGGAAGCCATGATTAACGCATGCAAGGGGACCAGTTAAAGTGGCAGTAATAAGCTCTGCACATTAATGGGAGGAAACTTTCACATTCATGATAGGACTGCAATAGGATAACATAGTATTAGGAATCTATCCAAACACACATTTGTACCACATTCATTAATTCCACAAGGACTAATGCACATGATCAAAATAGAATACATTGCTAAGTCCCAAATAGTTTATATCTCAAACATCAGAGAACACAGACATAGAATATTTACAAACACAATTCTAGGCCCCAAAACTAGATATCAAATCAGAGATTTATTTAAGAATATCGGAACATGTTTCATGAACCCCTCACATTATGTAATTAAGACCCTAAACTGTCATATATAGAGACATAATGAAGATCTCAAATGGACTAAAATACAGTACATGTTAAATTTGTCCATAGTGAGGTGCCAGCAGTGGAATAGTAGCCATAACCTAATTAGAGGAAGCCTCCAGGTGCCAGCAAATATAGCTGCCAAAAGGAGAAGCAAAGTTTTAAGGGAACTATCTGTTCTAAAAACAAATAAGGTAGTTTATAAGGGCCAAAAAAAGGCTTCCAGGTAAGTCAACCAGATCACAAATGGCCGAAGGCCGATCGTCGAAGACAGAACCCGACCCTTCTGTTTAATCAAGTAACCCCTGGACTGATCCTACTGGCTCCCTGATCATATGTAGAGGGTACACAATATGCAGACAAAAGCTACAAATCATAAATATCAGGATGTATCAAACATAAAAAAATGCAAGGGTCTTTGTCAGTACATGATGTAGAGGCAGGCCCTCTACAGGAGATCACAATGATACTGACTTTGATAGAATCCAATCCAAAGATTACCTACCAGTTAAATATGAAGATCAATTTGTCCAGAAAGTCTGCAAAAAAAAGATGTAAATAAAAAGTCCTGAGAAAAAAAAGGAGCGCTATCTAAGCGTAACATAAAAAGTGTAACATCGAAGTGGGTTGTGAGCCATTAAATTTACCACATGGAATTGTGTAAGCAGGCACAACTCTGAAAGCAACTTGTCTCCAACATGGATCCCTGATGGTGGTATGCTGCCAGCGTGGTTCCGTGGACAATTCATGGGAATGGTTTGAATGTGAGGGGTAGAGCAAAGAAACTGAAGACCAGGCTATTAGATGCTTCCACTCAGATGTATCGAGGATCCAGAGGGATGGATGGTTGGAAAATTTTAGTTTTAATAAACTAGCAAAGGGTTGCTAGATGACTTATGACAAAATTAAAAACTTAATGAAACATAAACAATGTGATAACTGGGATAACTAGGCAAAAATACCCAAAACTTTCTCATAATGATAACCCCCACCAAAAGCCCCCGAGTGCTTAGGGGTCATATAACCACCAGCAACTAGGCCATGTTTTGGTCTCCACTCATAGATAAAATCCCAATACAAAAGATGACATCAGCTTCGACCTCCTGTGATCGCTCTGTGAGGAGTTATTACATAAATTGGGATTTCCTAAAATTATGAAGGGCTGAGTCCAGCCCACAACTGGGCTTTTGTGAGGTCATCAAAGAGGGGTATGTGGGTGGGACTCAGGGTCTGATACAAGATCAATCCTAATTATCATCAGCGTTCGTGCAGAGAACTACATACCATGTATGTATTCAGGGGCTCTGTTTATCGACAGCCAAATCGAAGCGCTCACATTCGGCTAAAATGAATCATCTCTGCGATCACTGCAGTAAGTTCTCCTGTTAATCCCTTTTATTTTATGTAACTGTTTATGATGTATTGTTTTGTCCCCCTTGTAAAATCTTTTGTATATTTTTCATAAACACTGCCTCCCTGTGGATTAAATATAAAATTTAATAGTTCTGTTCCTTCTGTTCTGTAAACTATGCCTTGAAGTGATAGCTACCATACGATGTCTAATCAACTGAAACAGATTAGTGGTGACAGCAAGAAGTCGGGGGTTATTGGATAATTAGCTTTGACCATACCAGGGTGTGTACACATATTCCATATGCTGAAATCCAGAGATGTATATGCCGCATGCTTAACGTTAATTATCCGATCGCCAGCCTAGTGGTGCGAACAGGTTCCGGCCTACTCTGTTAATCGTCGGCCAATCGTGTAATTGTCTGGAAGATACGGGGCGGCAGAGAGAGGTTCGTTCCAAAGATCACAGCGGGTGGTACTCGCGACATTCCCAGCCTGTGATATCAGGGACTTGTAGGATTAAGAATGTCCTGACAAATATTGCATCCCTGACACTCTTCTTTAGCTCTTTGTTGCACGTATACCTGATTGCATGGACAAACGATAGCATAAACCACATGCTTTGGTTTGCAACTGATGTATACTTTAAGGACATGATCTTTTTAATTAAAAGGGTTAATGATATTGTCTATTGTGGGATACATGAATTTACATATGTCACAATTAGTGAGGAGCAAGCCAAATTTTCTATGAGAATCCCAAGCTTTTTTGCCACAAACTCCCCCTCCCAGAAGTCTTTTGAGGGTCAAAAAACTGTGGAAATCTATGGGAAAAGTTCTCAAATGACATGGAAACAGCATAGGGAAAACTGTTGTGAGTTCATTTTCCCCTTCACTACTGAGGCCCAAGGAACTCCCTCTTCTGGTAAAGAAAGGTAGTGAGCCTGATTATCAAACACCTGAGTCTGATGATGATGACTGGCTGAGTGGAGTTACTGACTGGATATAAGGCTGCCGACGCCCTTCTGCCCTGCGGGTGATTTCTCTGTGGGATCCTTGGAGACCAGTCTGAATTCCTGCTCTTCTAAAGCTAAGTTTTCTGCTCGGCTTTTTGCATCTGTGCTTTGACTTTGTTTTGCTTTGTTTTTCTGGATTTCTGCCATTCCTTGCTGGGGTGAGCTGAATTCCTTTAGCTCTGTCTTCTGAAAATACCTGAGTGCTGATTTAGTTTTTGAAGCCTAGCTGCTTCAGGTTCTTTTTCCATATCAGCTTGTTGGCTTATGTCTTTGATAGGGTTTTGGCAGATTGCAGACAGCAACCTTCCTTTCCTTTTCTGTTTAGTTAGCTTGGGCCCCATCGTTTGCTCAGCCTATCTTTCTATCTGTGTGAGTGTTTTTTCATCTTGCTTCACCGTCATTATATGTTGGGGGCACTATGTGGCAGTATATGAGCACTGTATGGCTTTATGTGTTCATTATATGGCAGTATATGAGCATTATTTGGAAGTATATGAGCACCATATGGCAGTATATGAGCACTATATGGCAGTATATGAGCACTATATGGCAGCAAGTGAATACTATATGGCAGTATATTGAGTACTATAAAATGGTATATGAGCACTATGTGGCAGTATATGAGCACTGTATGGCTTTATGTGTTCACTATATGGCAGTATATGAGCATTATTTGGTAGTATATGAGTGCCATATGGCAGTATATGAGCACTATATGGCAGTATATGAGCACTATATGGCAGTATGTGAATACTATATGGCAGTATATTGAGTACTATAAGATGGTATATGAGCACTATGTGGCAGTATATGAGCACTGTATGGCTTTATGTGCTCACTACTGTGGGGAAAAAAGTATTTAGTCAGCCACCAATTGTGCAAGTTCTCCCACTTAAAAATATGAGAGAGACCCGTAATTGACATCATAGGTAGACCACAACTATGAGAGTCAAAATGAGAAAACAAATCCAGAAAATCACCTTGTCTGATTTGGCAAGATTTATATTGCAAATTATGGTGGAAAATAAGTATTTGGTCACCTAAAAACATGCACAATTTCTGGCTCTCACGGACCTGTAACTTCTTCTTTAAGAGGCTCCTCTGTCCTCCACTCATTACCGGTGGTAATGACACCTGTCTAAACTTCTTATCAATATAAAAGACTCCTGTCCACAACCTCAGTCACACTCCAAACTCCACTATGGTGAAGACCAAAGAGCTGTCGAAGGACATCAGAAACAAAATTGTAGCCCTGCACCAGGCTGGGAAGACTGAATCTGCACTAGGCAAGCAACTTGGTGTGATGAAATCAACTGTTGGAGCAATAATAAGAGAATGGAAGAGATACAAGACCACTGATAATCTCCCTCAATCTGGGGCTCCATGTAAGATCTCACCCCATGGGGTCAAAATGATCACAAGAATGGTGAACAAAAATCCCAGAACCACATGGGGGGACCTAGTGAATGACCTGCATAGAGCTGGGGCCACCGTAACTAAGGCTACCATCAATAACACAATACGCTGCCAGGGACTCAGATCCTACAGTGCCAGATGTGTCCCCCTCCTTAAGCCAGTACATGTCTGGGCCCGTCTGAAGTTTGCTAGAGAGCATTTGGATTATCCAGAAGAGTATTGGGAGAATGTCATGGACAGCAACTCAACTTTATTAGCATGCACAAAGAGACACAAGATAGCCCAAAAAATTCACCAAAAACGCACCTAAACCTGCTTTTTTGCTGCAGCTTCTTTCCTGCCAAGAAATCAGATTTTGCTGCATAAAAAAGCAGCAAAAATGCCCAGTGTGAACATACCCTTAGTTCACACGTTGCGGATTTGCCTTTGTAAAATTCTGCATGGATTCTGCATCTCTTGGCAGAAAACACAATTGAAAATCCACATTGTTTTGAGGCGGATTTGATGCAGATTTTCATGCGGTTTTCTCTGCAGATTTGCAAGATAAATAAAGATATATTATTTAACAAACAAAAAAAAATTGTGATGTCATTTCCTTGTCCAACCTCTTTTTTTACATTCTCCATTGAAAACCATAATATCATGACATATGTTCAAATATAATGTTAACACACACAAAACAAATATAAGTGAATATAATAAATATCCTCTAACATTTCTAACATTTGCTATACTACCATATTAGCCTGCCATATAGTGCTCATATACCATCTATAGTGCTCACATACTGCTATATAGTGCTCATATACTGCCATATAGTGTTCACATACCACCAAATAGTGCTCATATACTGCCATATAGTGCTCATATACTGCCATATAGTGAACACATAAAGCCATACAGTCCTCATATACTGCCACATAGTGCACATATACCATCTTATAGTGCTCACAAATTGCCATATAGTGCTCAAATACGGGCATATAGTTCTCATATACTGCCTTATAGTGCTCATATACAACCAAATAATGCTCTTATACTGCCATATAGTGCTTATATACTGCCATATAGTGCTCATATACTGCCATATAGTGAACAAATAAAGCCATACAGTCCTCATATACTGCCACATAGTGCTCATATTCCATCTTATTGTGCTCACATACTGCCATATAGTGCTCAAATACGGCCATATAGTGCTCATATAATGCCATGTAGTGCCCACATACGGCCATATAGTGCTCACATACTGCCACATGTTGCTCATATACTGCCATAAAGTGCTCACATACTGCATTATAGGGTTCATATACTGCCATATAGTGGTCACATACAGCCATATAGTGCTCATATACTGACATATAGTGCCCACATGCTGCCATATAGTGTTCATATACCATCTTATAGTGCTCTCATATTGCATATAGTGCTGATATACTGACATATTTTTAAAAATTGTGTGGGCTCCTGTGTAATTTTCATAACCAGCAGAGGGAAAGCTGAGTGCTGATGTTAATATTCTGGGAAGGAGCCAATAGCCATAAAGGTTCCAAGGCTATTAATATCAGCTGACAGATGTTTGCTTAGCCTTTACTGGCTATTTTACAGGGGAACCCCAGAAAAAAGTTGATATGAGGTCCCCTTATAAATTCAAACTAGAAAAGGCTAGGCAGACAGCTGCAGGCTAATATTAATAGCCTGGGAAGGGACCATGGTTATAGGCTCCCCCAGGCTAAAAACATCAGCACTCAGCTGCACCAGAAATGGCACATTTTATAGATGCACTAAATCTGGCACTTAGCCTCACTCTTCCCACTTGCCCTGTAGACATGTGGGGTAATATTTGTGGGGTTGATGTCACCTTTGTATTGTCAGGTGACATCAAGCCCATGGCTTAGTAATGGAGAAGCGTCTATAAGAAACCTATCCATTACTAATCCTATAGTTATATGGTAAATAAAGACACAGCCAGAATAAATTCCTCTATTAATCTTAATTAGCCATACTTACTGCATCGCCTTATTCCCAACTCCCTCGTCTCCTGCAACAAAACTAAAATAAAAAAACAACATTTAATACTATCCTCTCCACCGTAGTCCATTTACCAAGTGTCCCACGACGATCTCACGTGTAGAACAGTCACATTTGGAGATGTGACTGCTCTACATGGCTCCAGTGATACACTGACAGGAGGTAATATCTCCCGCAGTGTATCATTCAGCCGCCGTAAGAGTTCACTGGAGTTCATCATTCCAGTGCTCTCACTTTACGGCAGTATCGCTGTTTGAGAACTTTCCCACGCAGCGGTGCCATAAGTGACAGCAAGGAGCCAGTCAGCTGATACACTGCAGGGGCCATTATGTGCTGCCAGTGTATCACCGGTTGGGTAGAGCGGTCAGATCTTCCAATGTGACTGTTCTACATGTGAGATCGTCGTGGGACAATCTGGATTATCTCGGACTACAACGGACAGGGAGTATACTGTATGGTGGTTTATTATTTTACCTTATTTCTAGGAGACAAGGGCGTCAGGGATTTGGTGTGCGGTGAGTATAATGTGTTTTTATTTCTACATGAATATGTATATATTATGTATCAATATGTACAGGTGCTTCTCACAAAATTAGAATATCATCAAAAAGTTTATTTATTTCATTTCTCCAATACAATAAGTGAAATTTATATATTGTATAGCGTTATTACAAACAGAGTGATCTATTTCAAGTGTTTATTTCTGGGGATGATTATGGCTTACAGCCAGTGAAAACCCAAAAGTCATTATCTCAGTAAATTAGAATAATTAACAAAAATCACCTGCCGAGGCTTCCTAAGCATTTAAAAAGGTCCCTTAATCTGTTTCAGTAGGCTCCACAATCATGGGGAAGACTGCTGATTTGATAGATGTCCAGAAGGTAGTCATTGACACACTCTACAAGGAAAGTACATTTTGCATTTCATTTGGAAATCAAGGTCCCAGAGTCTGAAGGAAGAGTGGAGATGCCACAATCCAAGCTGCTTGAGGTCTAGTGTGAAGTTTCCACAATCAGTGATGGTTTGGGGAGCCATGTCATCTGCTAGTATAGGTCCACTGTGTTTTATCAACATCAAGGTCAGTGCAGCCATCTACCAGGAAATTTTGGAGCACATCATGCTTCCCTTTGCAGACAAGCTTTTTGGAGATGGAAATTTCATTCTCCAGCAGGATTTGCACCTGTCCACACTGCCAAAGATACCAAATACCTGGATTAAAGACTACAGTATCACTGTGTTAGATTGGGCAGCAAACTCACTTCACCTTAACCCAATAGAGAATCTATGGGGTATTGTTAAGCTTAAAATGAGAGACTCCAATACTGCAGATGAGCTGAAGGCTGCTATCAACCTGGGCTTCCATAACACCTCAGCAGTGCCACAGGCTGATCGCCTCCATGCCACGTCACAATGATGTAGTAATTAATGCTAATGGAGACCTGACCAAGTATTGAGTGCATTTACTGAGAATACATTTCAGTAGGCCAGCATTTCGTATTTTAAAATCATTTTTTCAAGCTGGTGTTATAAAGTATTCTAATTTACTGAGATAATGACTTTTGGGTTTCCATTGGCTGTAAGCCATAATCATCAACAATAACAGAAATAAACACGTGAACTAGATCACCCTGTTTGTAATGACTCTATATAATATATGAGTTTCACTTTTAGTATTGAAAAACTGAAATAATTACTTAATTCTTTCTACCCTCGTCTTCATCTATTTTCTTCTCTTTCCTTATTGTTTTTGCATTTGGCTGGCATCTTAATGTGGTTATAAGGAACAATGTAATTTTTACCATGGCAAGTTGGGACTCTAAGTTTCTCTAGGACTGTCATCCATTGAGTCCCTAGGGTAATTGGCATTTACTGAGCTTTCTTGATCTCTTCCTTGAATGTTATGTACACCCAATGCCTATTATCTACTGCTTGCTAATTGGCAAATATAGCTATGTTGAGATTTGTGCCGCAGTTTATTGACTCTATGTTCTCTATTGAATTCATGTTTATTATTTATTTCATGTTTATTACTGATTTCATGTCTATATATAAATTTATACCAATAAAAAACCATTGAAAATAAAAACTGAAATAAAATAACTTTTTGATGATATTCTAATTTTGTGAGAAGCACCTGTATGTATTATGTGAATAATAAATATGTATGTAATTTAATTTTTTTTTCAACAGTGTGCACAGGTGTCGGCAGATGATACTACTCTCCCATCAGCGGCACCTGCTGTCACTGTTATCAGTGACACCTGAGATAGCCCGATGGTAGCAGTAGTCTCATCAGGCCAAGCCTGCTTCACCGCTGCGGGTCACAGTCAGCTGCGGAATCACACTGACATCTAACAGTATGATCCCACAGTGGTGTGACCGACAGTCCTGGGGGTAGCGTTACCGCACACACAGACACCCGCACACACCTGCAGACAAACACACACAGACACTCCCACACAGCTGCAAACACACAGACTCCCGAACACAGCTACACACACATGCAGACACCTGCACACAGCCGCACAAACACAGACTCAGCATGTGATGAGCATGGCGGCGCCAGGTCTGAAATAGACCTGATGCTGTGCTGCCAGCTAATCACTCTAATGCCACAACCAACATGACTGCTGCATTAAAGTGTGTGGCAGACAATTCCTGCATCTTCATTGGCTCTCTAAAGAGTATCAAACATGCAGGGGGGACCCGAGCTCCAGCCGAGCAACCCCGTTAATACTCAGCGAGCTCCAAGCATCGCGAGCACTGTGATGCTCGGGCCAGCACAAAATAGTGGCGAGTATTCTCGCTCATCACTAGTCACAATTGCTACATGGAAAGGAGCCCCTCAAAGAGATCCCCAATTTAGCATAATTGTGTGTCTGAAATAGTGGCTCCTTGTCAAAATATTCCTGAAAGTTCGGTCTCCTACAATGGTGTGCAGACCAGTCGTAAGAATTTTCCAGTAGTTTTATAAAACTTGCCTTTCCTGATCCCACTGGTCATTTTGGTTGGTAATAATGTGAATTTCATGTTATTGTGACCTTTCTCTTGTAGTTAATAAAGACTCTTGCATATGTGTTCTTGCACGTTGGTAGGCTGTTGAGATAAGCTTTTTTGGATATCCCCTTTGTCATGAAAACAATCTATCAACCTATCAATTTACCGCAGGGGGGATATTTTTGAGGTTTGAGAAAGAACAGTGTTCTGTTCGAAACACGTAGCCTTATTTAACATCATGTGAATTGCTGTCTATTTTTTCATGTTGTTTTATCTACAATAAATTGGAATTTTTTTGGAAGCTGGAAAATCTTTCTTTTTTCTCTTCATATTTTTGGTTATCCCGCCTCTGCCACCAATATGTCACAAACTGTAGGGATTTATGTATATCCCACTTTCCAGTTCCGCTTTGGAACTCGCAGCTCTCTGGTGCCCCCTTACCCTCAGGTCAGTCAGGGAACTGCACCAAGGATAATTAGTCACCAGACGGGCCGCCTGGATGTGTACTGGTTAATAGGCATGCTGCAGCGAGGGAATTATAACTACTCCTAGCCGCAGCCAGGCAGTACGCTTCTAAAACATGTTCCGTCACTGCCAGCTTTGCCCAACTAGCCCAGAACACACTTCTTGCCACCAGCTCCAATTCCTTAATTAATAAGGGGTCCGAAGCCAACCCAAATTAGTAACGTAATTCACTTCAGAGGACGTGACAGTACGCTATAGAGCAAGGAGAAACAAAGCTAGTAATTCTATATATTTTAAAAAGGTAGGCAGTGTTTACAGAAGGTATAAAAGATATTACAATATGAGACAATTGAATTATGTACAGAATGATTACAAAATAACAGGGGTTAAAAGAAGAAAAGCGCTTACAGCCGTTTCAGTCATCTATTGGCAGACCATATGATTGGGGAGGGGCGATACATCACAGTGCATCATGCAGGCTCTCTGTCGCAGGGTTTCTGGGCAAAAGCTGCTGCACTATGAGCTCACAATATCTTATACCCCTGGTTGTGACATCACTAAAGGGGCTGAGTTATGGAAACCCTCCTTTTTCTACCAGAGTGAAAACTTGCTAAAAAAATTCTGAATTACATAGCTCAGGGAGGGAACCTCGTATGGAGACGAACAGAGTATCATCTTACTCAGCATGACGTTGGCGTTCACTTAAGTCCAAACTCGAAGTACTGGTATGGATCGGCTAAGTAGGAATTCCTTTCTTGGATTCTGCTGAAGCTAGAGTCTAGAAAACAGGGTGGGTAGCTCTATCAAAGCACAACCCAAATATGTAACTTTCATACTCATAACATCAATGTTTAGATCTTAAATCAACTCTATTTTATACAAAAGAGCATATGTTTCAGACAAAGAACTGGTTGCTGTTAACGAACACATTCCTGAGGGAGGTGTTGGAGGGGTTTTGTATTACAAGCAGGCAGAGGGAGAGGGAAGGGAGAAAAAAGCTGCAGGCGTGATTGGGGGAAGGGAAGCTTGTGTCTGTGCAGCTATGTATGTAGCAGACCTCAGTGTGTGAATGGAAAGTTCTAGAAAGGTAGTTTGAAGAAGAGCATAACCATAGTATCATTACACCCTTTTTCTGAATCTATCCGTGATTGTACGTGATCCTGAAAATCAATATCACGTGTACAGTTTCTTCTAGTTCTAAGGATCTGCCCTGTTGATATGACTCTCATTGAAACTGTGAAATTATAGGAAACTGTTAGTTGCAATAGGCTTGCAATACTGTACAGGCAAGCTATCAAACTTACCTCATGCACTGTGACCATCAAGTCCAAAAAGATACAGTAGCTGAATTGGGAGAGAGGAGTATGTGAGTGTAACAGAAGAACAATATATCACAACTCCAGAGTCTGCTAAATCTTGCTTAAGGTCTTTTTCAGTCAAGCCGGCGTTCTTATTTGCTTCTCTAGCAATCCAATGAGCAGCTCTCACTGACATTTTGCTTGTTCTTCCAGACCTTATCTTGACCTTCACTGTTCCTGTTAACTGTCATTTAATTGCATTTCAAACTGAGGAAATGGCAACTTCAAAATGCTTTGCTTTCTTCTTACAGCATTCTGCTGCTTTGTGGGCCTCTGCAATTTTTATATTTATAGTGCTAGGCAGCTGCTTAGAAGAACCCTTGGCTGCTGTTTTTGGCCCAAGGTTAAAGAAGATTGGGATTTTATAAAGCTGGGAAATTAGTATCACCTGGCCTTTCCTCGCGATGATAGTGAACAAGTCAAAACCCTAATAGGCTAATTAAGATTTGAAACCTTGATCAAAGTTATCTGAGCACACAAATCTCTAAGGCTACTTTCACACTAGCGTTTTTCAGCACTGCGCTTCGTGCGCAATAGAAACGCATGCAAAAAACACATCATGCATTTTGCATGCGTTTGCTTTTTTTAGGCATGTTAACTCTTAAAATGCATGCGATTTTAAACGCAGGCGTGCGCATGTCCATGCACACGAATGTGTTCCGATAGACTGTGTTAGGGCTGGCAGAACACACCAAATAATAAAATAATAGTAAGGTGCATTCGCAGTCCGGGGTCCACCGTGCAGGGGTGGTAAACTGCTGCTAAGTAATGGCGGAAGTATAAAGCGGTGTAGAAAAGGTCACACGTGGGTTAACGTCACCCAGTGTGAATAAAAGCGAACTCTGTTAACTCACAGAGCCGCCCTACCGCAGAACAAAAATGCCGGTGCCTGTTTAGCTCAAAGAGCCCAGCCACGGAGTGCACAGAGAGTGGTTACAGAACTCTGCCCCAAGGACACGGGGTCAGAGTCCCTCTAGACCTTCTGAGTGCGCGGCATCGCACCTGCGGACGCCACTATAGACGCTGACTATGGAGTATCGAGCACGTGCACCGTGGCGTGCCGAACCACCGGTGGACACTGATGCCTGTCTCAGACTCTGTTCTACCTACACCTAAGCCTGGGCACTTAACAGGCTAGGCTGCACAACACATGCGTACCAATGGTAGGGGTTTCCAATGAGTCATTCACCAGAGACATTTATACATGCATAACAACACTCACTCCTCATAGTCTGATAATGCAGTTTATGCTAGCGCATGGCCGAGTAGCCACGCGAACCTTTTATAGCAGAGTCCTTCCGGGACCTTCTTGACCTTTCTGATGGTCCAATCCAAGCTGGAGAAGGACCTGAGTATGAGACCTCCGATTTCCAATGAGAGATCGCCCCATGGGCATGCTCAGTGGACCAAAAGAAGGACTTAGTCCCTGGAGTGGCACGCTGCTGACCAGCATGCATTGCTATAGCTGGACCAGAGGTGGCAGCAGCAACCAAGCCCACAGAGCTGGTTTGAGCAGAGCGCCGGGATCAACGAGTCTGATGAGCAGGCTCCTCCGCGGCCAAAGGAGAATGGGAGATCGCCGAATGCAAGGTTCGGAATTCCTGCTGTGCAGCGGCAGGAACCCGACACCTAACAGACTGCAATGTGATTTTTTTGTGCATTCCGTGCGCAAGCGTGCGCATGCATTTTTTTACACAGGTCGGACGGACCAAAAATGCAACAGGTTGCGTCCAGTGCGCCTAGGCGCACACTACAAAAAACGCTTGCGCACGAAAACGCATACGAACGCGTGCAAACGCTAGACCATGCGCCCCTATGTTAAAGATAGGGGCGCAGGACGCAAGCGCATGGAGGCGCACGATGCGCTGCGCTAAAAAACGCTAGTGTGAAACCAGCCTAAGGGTGCACAAACTTTTGCGTCTGCTCATTTTCCTTTGTCATTTTATATATATAAAAAATGACTTTATATAAATTTTTTTTTGTCCTAGAATACAAAGGAAATGTATAATATTTAACGTTAGGCTTTTTAGAGATAATTTCAACTTCAATATGCTTAATTGTTCACAATAACAGTAATATTGACCAGGGGTGCCCAAACTTTTACATGCCACTGTATATATGTTAGGTCTCTTTGACATAACTTAAGGTTGTGTTTGTATTAAATCATAGGATCTTCTGGCAGTAATATCTACCCTTTTAAGCTGTATTGGGGAACTTCCCCTCGCCCACACACACAGGCTGCCTTTGAGATGGAAGGTGGGGCAACGTGAGAGGACAATTGCAAATATGTTTTTAATGAGAGACAGTTCAACTCTGTTTTACAGTGTTGATTACAATCAGCCAAAACTCTGCAGCAGAGTTGAAAGAAGTATGAGAAGAGAAGTGCAAATGTGTTGAAAATGAGACAAAGTTCACTTCTGCTTTATTGTGTTAGCTCTGCTGTACTGTGTCAGCTCTGCTTTACTGTGTCAGCTCTGCTTTACTGTGTTACCTCTGCTGTACTGTGTAAGCTCTGCTGTACTGTGTTAGTTCTGAACTCATTGCAGAACTGTGTTTGATTATGAGAGAAAAGTCTTAGTCATTATATGTCTCACTGGTAATGCCCCTTTCATTTATAATATGCCCTGCAGGCAGATTCCCTTTCAGCTCTGTGTCTGGCCCATAGGCCTATACAGGTCATTTACATATAAGAAAAATGTAGATTTCTTTTAATAAAACAATTATTCAGATTCGTATGACCACCATGATAATCTAGACGATTTAGGAGGGTAAATCCTAGAATCCTAGAATGTTGGAGTTGGAATGGACCTCAGGGGTCATCGTGTCCAACCCCCTGCTCAGTGCAGTGCAGGATTCAATAAATCATCTCAGATACGTCTGTCCAGCATCTTTTTGAAGACTTAGATTGGAGGAAAACTCACCACCTCTCATGGCAGCCTGTTCCACGCATTGATCACCCTCACTCTCAAAAAGTTTTTTCCACTTTCTAATCCGTATCTTCTTCCTTTAAGTTTCATTCCATAGCTGCACTTCAGATATTTGAACACAAATTTTAAGTCTCCTATTTGCCCTCTTTTTAGCAAGTTAAACGTTCCCAGATCCCTTTAACAGCTCCTCGTAAGAGACCCTTTTTTCAGACCACTCATCATCCTGGGAGCTCAACTCTGAACTTGCTCCTCACTCAATTACTGGCTTTAGCTCTTCTAACACTTGCCCTGATTTCCCTGCAAACAGCATTATATCCTTCTTTAGATATGCCCCCTCTATCCATTGGATCTCTGTGGATATATACATTTTCCTAATATACAATGCAACACTTCCTAACCTTTTGTTTAACCTGTTTCTAATAAATAAGTTGTTGCCTTCAAGGCTTCTATTTCAATCATGTGTATCATCCCACCAAGTTTCCGTGATGCCTATGACATCATATCTCTCTTCCTGTGTTAACAGCTCCAATTCTCCTTGTTTGCTTCCCATGCTCTGTGCATTTGCATAGACACAGTTTAGTTTGCTGTCGGTTTCTCCTGATCCCTTATTTTCATTCAGAGTTTGTGGTTTTTGTTCTTTATGTCCACTTCTAATAGTAGGATTCTCAAAAGAATTCATTAGCTGCATATTTTCTCCTGGCAGTGTTTTGCCTTTTCAAATATGTTTATTGGGTTTTAAAAAATTTTATGGGTAGGTATAGGGAGGAAGGGAAGGTAACGACACTAAAGGATGGGGAGAAGGGGAAGGGTAAAATAATAAAATTCAGAGAACCCAAAATTTTACAATTCAAATAAAATGACAATGGTTTACACTTTATAATAAGTGTTGCATGAATTGAATAAAGTATTACGGTAAGTACAAAATTAAAAAAAAAATATGTGATGATTTTCAATATCACAAGGTACATTTCGACCAAACATAGAACCCTATGCCTAATCATAAAATCTAAACCACTAAAACTTAATATTATCTTATGGTTTACAAAATCTTAAAGTCCACAGTTGTATTTATTTAAATAATCGTTGTTGATAGCAAACCTCAACTTCATGGAGCTGTGTAACTGAAGTTTGTCCAAGATATCTGAAAATTTTGGTGCTTCTTCCTTTTTTCCACCAGTAGGGCAAAGAGTTTTTGACTGCTAAAAAAATGTGGATAATGATATATTTAATTGATGGATCAATGTTCTTCATATAAATAGAATGAAGTCCCATCTGAGGGGATATCAAGAAGTTATTGGTGGAGAGAGTATTTATGTGTTGTATTACTTGCTTCCATAATTTTTTAATTTTGGAAAAGCACCAGAAAATATGAAATAAATTACCTGGATATTCACAATTCCTCCAACAAAGTGGGGATTTGTCGTGTCTTATATGTGATAATCTAGTTGGGGTGTGGTACAACCTTACTAGTAGGTTATAGAAAGCAGAGATGCTTACCTGCCCAGGCCTCCAAACAAATGCACTCAGGATGCAGTGGACCCATGTAGTTAAAATGGCGGTAACACAGGTGCAGAAATACCGATGAGGCAACCACTCAATTTTTTGCTTTTTTGGGCAGTAATATACCAAGCAACCACCCCCTCCAATAGGATTGGTAGGTTGTGAGTGGCTGCCTCATCGGTATTTCTGCACCTGTGTTGCCGCTGTCTTAACTACATGGGTCCACTGCATCCTGAGTGCATTTATTTGGAGGCCTGGGCAGGTAAGCATCTCTGCTTTGTGCTAGTATTTTTTGAATTTTTGGGGATCTATAAATGCCCTTCTGTGCTATATTTGTGTAGCTTAGAAGCATACAGTATTTCTAATAGCACTCTCCCACTGTTCAATTTTCAATGAAACATTTAAATCTGACTCCCAACCAGTCAAGTAAATATTTTTCATTATATTGTTGTCTTTGTTAAAAAAAATTATACAGATTTTTTAGACTCCAAACTATTCTATGATTAATAGTACAGAGTAATAAAGAAAATATTTCTATGTTCAAAGCTTTAGAATGAAGAAATTTCAAAATGTTTTTTAGGATTGTATAAAATATAAATTCCGAATAAGGAGGATTATACTTGGTTTTGATATCACTAAAAGAGACAAAGTTATCACCATTATATATATTTCCAATCTTTTTTATCCCTGATTTGATCCCTATATCCTGGATTGAAAGTTTGTATATAAATGCAATCAGAGATAGCGGAAAGTTTGTAATTTGATCTGATCTGTTATGCTTTTTACCCGGTTTTGTAAGAATTCTCTGAGCATGCATTATAGACTGAAATATTGGGTGTGACGATTTAAATAAGTGATTAAAGATTATTTCTTGTAAAGAATCATTGTTATTTTGAGCTGAATCTAATTGGATCTAGGCAGGAGTAGGGGTATTTCTAAACCAATATAAGCTCTGTTTAATTAAGGATGCTAAGTAGTATGCCAGTATGTTAGGTCAGCCTATTCCACCATTACATTTACGTTTATATAAAATATCTGATGCCACTCTAGCTTTTTTCCCATTCCAGACAAAAGATTTAATTAAGTTTTGGATGATATATAATATATATATATATATATATATATATATATATATAAAGAGAGAGAGAAGGAAAAAATAGTGGCAAAAATTAAGAGGCCACTTTCAAATTTTCAGTTTGTCTGATTTTTCTATTTATAGATATGTTTTTGAGTAAACTATGTTCTTTTAGTCCACAAACTTCAGACAACATGTCTCCGAATTTCCAAGCAATAATTTTTGTTTGTTTTTTCTGAAAAGGAGAAATGGTACATTTTTTTTTAAAAAACAGTGTCTTAGGCGCCAGGATTCTCCCGCTGCACAGGATGGATCACAAGCCTTGTCTGCTGCTGTGGTCTCCGGTTATGATTGGGTCACCGAGGAGGAAAACAAAACCAAGCTAAGTCACAGAAAACCAGAGAGGTTGGTAACTACGCGGATTTCAGACCCCTGATCCTAACCACACAACTAACAGAAGCCGTGGAGCGTACCTACGATGATTCTAGACACCTCGTCACAGCCAGAGGACTAAATAAGCCTAAAGCAAGAAAAGGGGAAATCTAAACTGCTCCAGAGCAGACCCCAAGGGAATAGACAGCCCCCACACATGTACTGACGGTGAAACAAGATGAAAGCACAAACACAGGTAGGAAAATAGGCTGAGAAAACGATGGGGCCCCACACTAACTATAAAGGACAGGAAATGAAAGATACTGTCTGCAATCACGCCAAAAAACCCTGCAAAAATGTCCAACACTTCTGATAGCAAAAAAACCCTGAAGTCACTAGACTTCACCCACTATATCAGCACTTTGGCATATTCTGAGAACAGAGCAAAAAGAGGCCAATCTAATAAGGGACAAAAGGCAAACTGGCACATACAGTAACATAAGAGTGGAAATTCAGCACAGCCCCAGCCGGGGCTGGCTGACCACACAAAAAACGGAATAGACCAAACCAAATCAAATGTGAACATTAGCAGAGACAACTTAGCTTGAGAAGGCAGGAACTGAACTGGAAACTAAGACCTCAGGAGGCAGGAAAAAATCACCAGCATGGGAATAGGGAGTCGGCTGTCTTAAATCCAGTCTGAGACTCCAGATGTCCAATTCTCATCCTCATTATCAGGCAGCAGGTCTCTGTTAATTAGATCAGCTTCATTACCTCCTGCCACCACCAGAGGGAGCCCGGAAAGAGAACTCACAACTCCTCTGTCAGCACAAACAGTTCCCTCACCAGAAACCAGAGGCAGACCAAAAAATGAGTTCACAACAGTACCCCCCCTTTGAGGAGGGGTCACCGAACTCTCATCCATGCTACCAGGCCGATCAGGGTGGGCCTGGTGAAAAGCACAAACCAATCTATTGGCATGAATATCAGAGGCAGAGACCCAAGAATTATCCTCCTGGCCATAACCCTTCCATTTGACCAAATACTGGAATCTCCGTCTAGCCAAACGAGAATCCAATATTTTCTCTACCTCATATTCCACATTGCCTTTAACCAATACAGGGTCAGGAGGTGCCACCATAGGAACTACTGGCTCAACAAACCTCTTCAACAGCGATTTGTGAAAAACGTTATGGAGCTTAAGCGTAACTGGAAGAGCCAATCGAGAAGAAACAGGATTAAGAATCTCCAAAATCTTATAAGGTCCAATAAATCTTGTCTTGAACTTTGGAGATGCAACCTTCATAGAGATATTCTTGGACGACAACCAAACCATATCACCCACTTTAAACCGGGGACCAATGGTCCTATGTCGGTTGGAAAACCGCTGGGCTTTTTCCTGAGAGAGTGACAACTTATCCACCACTTGGTCCCAAATCTGCTGCATTCTCTCTACCACAGTGTCCACACCTGTGCAGGCTGAAGATTCCACTTGCCCTGAAGATAATTGAGGATGAAACCCAAAGTTACAGAAAAAGGGCGACATCAAAGTGGCAGAACTAGCTCTATTGTTTAGCGCGAATTCGGCCAAGTACAAAAATGAGACCCAGAAATCCTGATCAGCAGATATAAAACATCTCAAATAGGACTCCAAAGTCTGGTTTGTTCTCTCAGTCTGCCCATTGGTCTGAGGATGAAACACAGAGGAGAAAGATAACTGAATTCCCAGATTGGAACAAAAGGCTTTCCAGAATCTGGAAACAAACTGGACTCCTCTGTCCGAAGCAATGTTCTCAGGAATCCCATGCAACCGAACCACCTGTTGTAAGTACAAGGGCACCATTTCTGAGGAAGATGGCAACTTTGGGAGTGGTACAAGATGGACCATCTTAGAAAATCTATCACAAATCACCCAGATAACAGTCATTCTCTGAGAGACAGGAAGATCAGAAATAAAACCCATTGAGATATGGGTCCATGGCGTCTTGGGCACCGACAGGGGCATCAACAACCCACTAGAACTAGAACAGGGTTTAGACCGAGAGCAAGTCCCACAGGACTGCACAAAATTCCTGACATCACGAGATAAGGCGGGCCACCAAAAAGACCGACTCACCAAATCTCTGGTACCAAAAATACCTGGATGACCAGCCAATGCGGCGCAATGAACTTCAGACATCACTCTCTTCCTCCACTGGTCAGGAATATACAATTTTCCCATAGGACAACGCTCAGGTTTATCCTCCTGAAATTCCTCCAGGGCGCGTCTCAAATTGGGCGAAATGGCAGAAAGAACTACCCCCTCACCTAGGATGGTAGTAGGCTCGGTCACAATAAGATAATCAGCAAAGAAACTCCTAGAAAGGGCGACTGCCTTAACATTCTTAGTGCCCGGAAGAAAAGAGACCACAAAATTAAAACGCGTGAAAAACAATGCCTACCTAGCCTGTCTAGGATTCAAGGGTTTGGCCGACTCCAGATAAATCAAATTCTTGTGGTCGGTGAGGACCACAACTTGATGTCTAGCTCCCTCCAACCATTGTCTCCACTCTTCAAATGCCCATTTCATGGCCAACAATTCCCGATTCCCCACGTCATTGTTGCGTTCAGATAGGGAGAACTTTCGAGAAAAGAAGGCACAGGGATTCATTTTAGAAGTCACAGGATCTTTGTGGGACAAAACAGCTCCTGCACCAATCTCAGAAGCATCTACCTCCACCTGAAATGGAAGTGAAACATCAGGTTGCCGTAAAACCGGAGCAGAAGTGAATCTCCGCTTAAGCTCCTGAAATGCTGAGACAGCCTCTGGAGACCAATTCAGCACATCAGCGCCCTTCTTGGTCAGATCAGTCAGTGGTTTGACAATACCAGAAAAATTACCTATAAATTTACGATAGAAATTAGCAAAACCCAAAAACTTCTGGAGAGCCTTCAAAGAAGTGGGCTGAACCCAATCATAAATGGCCTGTACCTTCGCCGGGTCCATTTCAATAGTCGATGGAGACAAAATAAATCTCAAAAATGAAATCCTCTGTACACCAAAGAGGCATTTCGATCCCTTAACAAACAGGGAATTCTCCCTCAAAATCCGGAACACAGTCCGGACATGTTCCACATGAGAATCCCACTCACTGGAAAAGATCAAAATATCATCCAGATAGATGATCAAAAACTTATCCACAAAGTCCCAGAAAATATCATTCATAAAGGATTGGAAGACAGAAGGGGCATTAGTGAGCCCAAAAGGCATCACCAGGTACTCAAAATGTCCCTCTGGAGTATTAAACGCTGTCTTCCATTGATCCCATTGCTTGATGCGAATAAGATTATAGGCCCCCCTGAGGTCAAGCTTAGTAAACCAGCAGGCACTCTTAACTCTGGAGAATAAATCAGACATCAGGGGTAACAGGTACTGATATTTAACCGTCATCTTGTTAAGGGAACGATAATCAATACAAGGTCTTAACCCCTTTACCCCCAAGGGTGGTTTGCACTTTCATGACCGGGCCAATTTTTACAATTCTGACCACTGTTCCTTTATGAGGTAATAACTCTGAAACGCTTCCGTGGATCCTGGTTATGCCTGCATTGTTTTCTCGTGACATATTGATAGTGGTAAAATTTCGTTCAAATAATTTGCGTTTATTTGTGAAAAAAACGGAAATATGGCAAAATTTTGAAAATTTCGCAATTTTCCAACTTTTAATTTTTATGCCCTTAAATCACAGAGATATGACACACAAAAAACTTAATAAGTAACATTTCCCACATGTTTTCTTTACATCAGCACTATTTAGGAACCAAAATTTTTTTTTGATTGGAAGTTATAAGGGTTAAAAGTTAACCAGCGATTTTTCATTTTTGCAACACCATTTTATTTTTACGGACCACATCACATTTGAAGTCACTTTGGGGGGTCTATATGATAGAAAATCCCCAAACGTGACACCATTCTAAAAACTTCACCCCTCTAGGTGCTCAAAACCACATTCAAGAAGTTTATTAACACTTCAGGTGGTTCACAAGAATTTTTTGAATGTTTAAAAAAAATGAACATTTAACTTTTTTTTCCCAAAAACATTAATTCAGGTCCAATTTTTTTTATTTTACCAAGGGTAACAGGAGAAATTAGACTGCAAAAGGTATTGAGCAATTTGTCCTGAGTACGCTGATACCTGATATGTGGGTGGGAACCACTGTTTGGGCACATGGCAGAGCTCAGAAGGGAAGGAGCACCATTTGACTTTTTCAATGCAAAATTGGCTGGAATTCAGATCGGACGCCGTGTCACGTTTGGAGAGCCCCTGATGTACCTAAACAGTGGAAACCCGCCACAAGTGACCCCATTTTGGAAACTAGACCCCCCAAGGAACTTATCTAGATATGTGGTGAGAACTTTGAACTCACAAGGGCTTCACAGAAGTTTATAACGTACAGCCGTACAATTAAAAAATCATATTTTTTCCACAAAAATGATCTTTTCTCCCCCAATTTTTATTTTCCCAAGGGTAACAGGACATAAAAGTTATTGTGCAATTTGTCCTGAGTACGCTGATACCCCATATGTGGGTGTAAACGACTATTTGGGCGCATGGCAGAGCTCGGAAGGGAAGCACCGCCATTTGACTTTTTTGGCTGGAATTGAGATCGGACAC
Organism: Dendrobates tinctorius; assembly: GCF_039654945.1. Lineage (NCBI taxonomy): Eukaryota > Metazoa > Chordata > Amphibia > Anura > Dendrobatidae > Dendrobates > Dendrobates tinctorius. The sequence goes on along the minus strand of NW_027361716.1, from coordinate 25,901,779 downwards.
CATGTCGCGTTTGGAAAGCCCCTGATGTACCAAAACAGTGGCAACCCCCCACAAATGACACCATTTTGGAAACTAGACCCCCTAAGGAACTTATCTAGATGTGTGGTGAGCACTTTGAACCCCCCAGTGCTTCATAGAAGCTTATAACACCCAGGCATGAAAATAAAAAAATCATATTTTTTCCACAAACATGATCTTTTAGTCCCCAATTTTTTTATTTTCCCAAGGGTAACAGGAGAAATTGGACCCCAAAATTTGTTGTCCAATTTGTCCTGAGTACCCTGATGCCCCATATGTGGGAGAAAACGACTGTATGGGCACACGCCAGGGCTCGGAAGGGAAGTAGTGACGTTTTGGAATGCAGACTGTTATGATTGAGTCACCGTAGGAGGCAAAAACAGAAATTCTAGCTAGTCCTGAAAACCAGAGAAGTTGGCAACTATCAGATTGCAGACCCCTGAACCTATCAACACAACTAGCAGTAGCCGTGGGGGGTTCCTACGATGACCTAGACCCCTCGATCACAGCCGGAGAGATACATAGGCCTAAAGAAGGAAAGGGGAAATCTAACTGCCCCAGAGCAGACCCCAAAGCAATAGGCAGCCCCCCACATATAATGACGGTGAAGCAAGATGAAAACACTTACACAGACAGAAAGACAGGCTGAGCAAAGACGGGGCCCAAAAACTACCTAGATAGGAACGGATAGGAAGGCTGCTGTCAGCAATCTGCCAAAACCCTATCAGAGACAAAAGCCAACAAGCTGATATAAAAATGGCCCTGAAGCAACTAAGCTTCAAAAACTAAATCAGCACTCAGGTACTTTCAGAAGACAGAGCTCTAGGAACACTGCACACTCCAGCAGGGAGTGGCAGAATCCAAAAAGCAAGAAAAACAAAAACAAATCTTAGATGCAAAAAGGAAAAACAGAAAACTTAGCTTTAGGAGAGCAGGAATCAGACTGGTGTCCAAGAGTCCACAGAGAAATCACCCGCAGGGCAGAAAGGGCGTAGGCTGCCTTAAATCCAGTCAGTGACTCCACTCAGCCAATCGTCTTCATTAGTCCCAGGTGCCTGATAATCAGGCTCACTACCTTCCTTCACTAGAATAGGGAGTTCACCAGGCCTCAGTGACGGAGGGGAAAATGAACTCACAACAGTACCCCCCCTTGAGGAGGGGTCACCGAACCCTCAACAACGCTACCAGGGCGATCAGGGTGAGCCCGATGAAAGGCACGCACCAATCTTTTGGCATGAATATCAGAGGCAGAGACCCAGGAATTATCCTCCTGACCATAACCCTTCCACTTAACCAAATACTGGAGTCTCCGTCTAGCCAGACGGGAATCCAGAATTTTCTCTAGCTCATATTCCAAGTTACCTTCAACCAATACAGGGTCCGGAGGTGCCACCTCAGGCACAACTGGCTCAACAAACCTCTTCAACAAGGACTTATGGAACACATTATGGATCTTAAATGTGACAGGAAGAGCCAAACGAAAAGAGACCGGATTAATAATCTCCAAAATCTTGTAAGGTCCAATAAATCTAGGCTTAAACTTAGGAGAAGCCACCTTCAAAGCAATATTTTTTGATGATAACCACACCATATCACCAATCTTAAACTGGGGACCAATGGTCCTATGTCGATTGGAAAACCGCTGGGCCTTTTCCTGGGAGAGAGATAACTTATCCACCACTTGGTCCCAGATCTGGTGCATTCTCTCCACCACAGTGTCAACACCTGGGCAGGCAGAAGGCTCCACCTGCCCTGAAGAAAATCGAGGGTGAAAACCAAAGTTACAAAAAAAAGGTGACATCAAAGTGGCAGAACTAGCTCTATTATTTAAAGCAAATTCGGCCAAGGGCAAAAATGAAACCCAATCATCCTGATCAGCGGAAATAAAACATCTCAAATACGACTCCAAGGTCTGGTTTGTTCTCTCTGTCTGCCCATTGAATCATAGAATCATAGAATCATAGAATCGTAGAGTTGGAAGGGACCTCCTGGGCCATCTGGTCCAACCCCCTGCTCAAAGCAGGATTCGCTAAATCATCCCAGTCAGATGTCTGTCCAGCCTCTGTTTGAAGACTTCCATTGAAGGAGAACTCACCACTTCTCGTGGCAGCCTGTTCCACTCATTGATCACTCTAACTGTCAAAAAGTTTTTTCTAATATCTAATCTGTGTCTCCTCCCATTCAGTTTCATCCCATTGCTTCTAGTCTTTCCTTGTGCAAATGAGAATAAAGTTGAGCCTTCTACAATGTGACAGCCCTTTAGATATTTGTAGACAGCAATTAAGTCTCCTCTCAGTCTTCTCTTTTGCAAACTAAACATTCCCAAATCCTGCAACCTTTCCTCATAAGACAGGGTTTGCAGACCGGTCACCATTCTGGTCGCTCTTTTCTGAACTTGCTCCAGTTTGTTGATGTCTTTTTTAAAATGTGGTGCCCAAAACTGGACACAATATTCCAGATGAGGTCTGACCAAAGAGGAGTAGAGGGAAATAATGACTTCACGTGATCTAGACTGTATGCTTCTGTTAATACATCCTAGAACTGCATTTGCCTTTTTTGCTGCTGCATCACACTGTTGACTCATATTCAGTCTGTGATCTATTAGTATACCCAAGTCTTTTTCACATGTGCTGTCACTTAGCCCTATTCCTCCCATTCTATATATGCTTTTTTCATTTTTATTGCCCAGATGTAGTACTTTGCATTTCTCCCTGTTAAAAACCATTCTGTTAGTTACTGCCCACTTCTCCAGTTTATTTAAATCTTTTTGAATCCTCTCTCTCTCTTCTCTAGTATTAGCTATCCCTCCTAGCTTTGTGTCATCAGCAAATTTAATCAGTTTACCCTCAATTCCTTCATCTAAATCGTTGATAAAGATGTTGAACAATACAGGGCCCAGGACAGAGCCCTGTGGTACCCCACTTGAGACATTATTTCATCTAGTTCAGATCGCCATCACTTCTTCCAGCCAGGACTCGTCTCTACAGAAAAGAACACAGTTATCTAGAGCAAATTCAACAATTTTTCCCCAACCTCTATTCCATGCCAGATGAAGAAAGTGACCGTGTCGCCCTGCACAGTAACAGGACCTCTCCTCCCCACACTGAAAACAGTATCCTCAAAAATAATATCCTTAAATTAGCCACTATAGTAATATCATCCAACATTTTTGACTCCATGTGTCCTCCCATTCTGGACCCCACGTGTCCACCCATTCTGCCTCATGTATCTCCATATTCCCCCATAGTCATCCATAATAGTATAATGCAGCCCCATAGCGGTATAATGCAGCCCAATAGTATAGTGCACCCCCATAGTATAATGCAGCTCCATAGTATTATAATGCACCTCATAATATAAGGCATCCCATAGCAGTATAATGGACCCCATAGCAGTACAATGCAGCCCCATAGTAGTATAATGCAGTTCATAGTATAGTGCACCCATATACTATAGTGTACCCACCTAGTATAATTCACCCCATAGCAGTATAATGCACCTTATAATATAATGCACCCCCATAGTATAATGCAGCCTTAGGCTGTGTGCACACGCTGCGGATTCCGCTGCGTTTCCGCAGCGGTTTTGGCCGCTGCGGACACGCAGCAGTTTTAGCTGCGGTGTACAGTACCATTCATTTGAATGGGAAAAAAAAAACGCTGTGCCGACGCTGCGGAAAAAAACGCGCGGATTTGCTGCGGTTTTGAATCCGCAGAAAGAATTGCATGTCAATTCTTTCTGCGGAAACCGCTGCGGGTTCCTATCTCCACCATTGTGGAGATAGTGAATCCGCAGGACCAAACCGCAGGCAAAACCGCAGATAATCCGCAGGTCTTTGGACCTGCGGATTATCTGCGGTTTTTGCAAAATCCGTGCGGATTAATCCGCAGCGGATTCCGCAGCGTGTGCACGTACCCTTATAGTATTATAATGCACTACCATAGTATAATGCAGCCCCATAATATAGTGCACCCCCATAGTATAATACAGCCCCATAGTATTATAATGCACCCCATAATATAATACACCCCTAGCAGTATAATGAAGCCCCATAATATTATAATGCACCCCATAGTAGTATAAAGCACCCCATAGTATAGTGCACCCACATAGTATAATGCACCCACATAATATAATGCACCCCATAGCAATATAATACAGCTCCATAGCAGTATAATGCAGCCCCATAGCAGTATAATGCACCTCAAATTATAATGCACCCCATAATATATTGCACCCCAAATATAATGCAGCCCCCTTAATATAATGCACCCCCATACCAGTATAAGGCACCCCCATGACAGTATAATGCACCCCCATGACAGTATAACGCACCCCCATGCCAGTATAATGCACCCCCATGCCGGTATAATGCACCCCCATGTCAGTATAACGCACACCATGCTGCGGCTTTATAAAAAAGAAAAAAAAGTTTCTCCTCACCTGGCCGCTGAGCTCCAGTGGTGTCCTCCGGTCGATGCATCTGACGCGGGCAGCATCATTCTGGCGTATGACAGTGATGTCATATACCGGCGACATGCCCACCGATGTCAGCTGCCAGCCTGTGATTGGCCAGTGGCTGTTAACTGTTGCCGTGCGGGTGCATGGCAGTAAATTGTAACTGCCCGTGCGTCTGAGGACGCATGGGCAGTTACTGAGCAGGCAGATTCCTGACACTGGGGCCCGATGAGCACAACAGAGGGGGCCCATTGTGGGCCCCCTCTGCTCATCAGACCCCATACGCCAGTAAGGGCAGTGATACCCTGATGGCGGCCCTGACAGTAGGTCCCTGACAGTTACAGTCCACAATTAAGTGATTCCAAAGTATCCCAGAATTATTATTTTTTTAAATTCAAGCCAATTGGATTCAGCATAAGTGTAAAACTGAGGAGGATTTTTCACACCCACTAAGATGCAGTCTTTGTTGTATTTGTATTTAGATAACATTCTTGTTGCCAAGGTGTTTACTGACATCAGTCAAGATTCTGGAAGTTCCAAAGTATTTTCTCTCAAAAATTTTCATGTATTTCATGGCCACCTTTTTCCTCACAATGTATAATAGTGTTCATTTCTCCCAAAATCGGTTGGGAGTTACAGCTATGTAAGATAACATGAATTCATGGTTATGATCCATTCAATTTCCATTAAATCCCTTAACAGGTGTAATTGTCTGTACTTATTGCGTTACTGACCCAGAAGTCCAGCATGCAGAGATCAGCTACAAAGAGATTTGTGTTATGCCTTATATCCCCTGTAGTGACTCTGCAGGAAATTGAAAAAGTGTTACCAGATTACCCCACAGATTACAAAATATCGGTGTGGATCACAGCAGCTAGATACTTAGTGAACATCTTTAGGGCATCAGGAAACTAGACCATAATGCTAAAAGAGTTCTCTACAGGAACATTCCCTGTCGTGTGTCAACAAGGTTTCAGCACGTGCTATTAAACCAACAACAACTGTGTCGTGCTATTTTAGGCCAGCGTAATTTAACTGACAAAGTGCTCCATATCAGTTATAATATAGTAAATAATGACTACATCTAATAAATAGCCAGCTATAAATTGTTATTAACCATCCTAAAGATGTATGACCTTACATTGCAATGATGATGATTTTATATAATAGATTTTGACTAGAGAGCATTGGTTTATGAGAACTGCTCTACTTTCTGTGCTTATTTTGACTTAATTTGAACTCATTCTCTGCATAGATTTGCCCAGCAGATTGTCATAAATTATTTCAAGTATGCACTGATTTTAAATATGCCTGGATTACTCAGAAACCCAAAGCAATTAGTTAATGCACATAGCATGATTGTCTAAGTTAAAACGTATCCTCACCCCGTAACCATCAAATCGAAGAAGAAAAGCTAAAGATGACCCAATGTAACTGCACTGGGATGTAGCATTCCCTGATAATCTCTCATGACTAGAAGCCATAAATAACTCAAAACAATTAGTTAATGCACATAACATTATGGTGGGAGGTAAAACGTATCCCCACCCTGTAACCAACAAATCGATGAAGAAAAGCCAAGGATGACCCAACGTAGCTACACTAGGATATAGTATTCCCTAATAATCTCTTATGACCAGAAACCATATATACATAAGACCGTATGCATAGATATGTTTTTTTTTTGAAAGCTGCACAATTTTAATGATTTAACTTGTAGTTACATAACTTGCAGAAGCCTTTTGATGCCTCAGTCTGGAATATAGAAGACAGTGGCAGTACATTTAGGGTTTCTTAATTTATAAAAGGTTTACCTGAGTCATTTAGACGAGGTCTGGCTCTTTCTTTCCGGTAGTAGATGAAGTCCAAGCAGTTCTCATTTTCTACAATCCCACTACTGCACAAATCCGCCAACAGTGAGAGTGCCTTCATGCAGATGTCCTGCTCCCTGACTCCAGGCATTTCCTACCACCATCCTTGTAAACCCAGAAGCTTGATGCTCTCTTCTATCTCTCTACCCCTCTCCACCGAGGTTGGCACAGAGGACAAAGTATTTTTAGTGTAAAGATTTGCTTTTTTGTCTTCTAAAATCACAGTCTCCTTTTCTCCTTAAATATTACTGTACATCCAATTGAAGCTCTTCTTGTTGAGTCCTCAAAAGCCCATCTAAGCCAACTATTCTTGATCAATTATCTAAAAGCTTTCCCATCAGAGTCTTTTTCACATTGTAAACACACCTCCTTCAGGGATATCTTTACTCATTTGAACTCCACATGTTCATCAGACATACCTCTTTATATAGCTGATGACCTAATAACTCAACGGTTTTCTTCCCAGCCACCACCCCAACCTAACAAGGAGATCAAATCTTCTGAGATGGCATCCAGATAGTCTTCTTTCTACCTAGCATAGCTCACACCCAGGTCTACTGAATGTGCAATCCTTCTTTTAGACCTCAACAAACCCGTTCACTTTTCTCACTTTGCAGAACAGATCAGCTCCTCCTCTCAAGATGAAGAAGTGTCTGCTGGCTGCTTTACTCATCTCCCCCCTCCCATCCTAAGAGCTTTACCGAAAATCCTATATAGTGTGTGTTTCAAAAGCAAATAGCAATAGCAGTGGGGTAAAGTGGCAGATACAATCTTTCATATCATCTACAATGCCAGTCCCTTTAGATGCTTGAGATGTTCCTCCTATTATCTTCAGGTTTTACATTTCAGGTAGTAGGTTCTTGCTGTTATGTGTAGATGCAAGTAATAGCCCACAGAACTGCCATTCTCAAGCTCCCTGTGCTCTGTGTGGTAGGAGCTAGTTTGCAGGATGTGTTGCTGGGAGCTGACAAAGACTGATATGAAAAGGAGGAGGGGTGAGCACTGAAAGCTGTCTGCTTGCTTAGCACTCTCTAGAGATGAGCGAATATTTCAATGTTCGGTTTGGATTATGATTGCCAAATTTGCAATAATTGCTCTATTGATTGAATATTTGCCGAACACAGCTGAACGCCATTAAAGTCAAATGGAGGCAAAAAAAACAGGACTGGATAGTTTGTACAGTAAGTACAGAAGATCCTGGTTAGAGATGAGCGAATATTTCAATGCTCAGTTCAGATTACGATCACTGATTTTGCAATATTCGCCAATTTATTCATCGAATAGTCAACAAACTTATCTGAATGTCATTAGCCTCAAAGGGAGGCAAAAACAAATGCATGCACAACACTTTCAAATAGGCCCAAAAGCTACCAAAACACATCAAATTAGGAGGAGACACCAGGAAAGTGGTCTCAATTCACCCACTGTATAAATTGTAGCATGGCACAGCAGCAGTCATGAATGAGGTATCGGGGTCTGGATCAGCATTTAAAGCTTTCAATTGAATGTCAAAGTAACACAAGGTGGGTAAGGGATCGGTGTAGGCCTGCTGTGCTGTGAGCCCTGATACCAAATGCAACAGTTCAACCTGCTTTCATGCTCAGCCACACTCAGGTGGCACAAATATCAGTTTTGTAGACTGCTATTGTCAGAAAAATCTAAGGATAGTACTAACACAGAGAGTTGACTCCAAGGAAATGGGGGCCTGACGATCTTGGAAGCCTACTGCTGCAAGCAACACACATGAAGGAGACCCAAGCAGGAGTCTATTCTTTTACAAAAATTAGTGGCAGACACCAACAAAGTGGCATCAATTTCACCACAATAGAAATAGTATAATAGGGACCAACACCTCTTACACTACAGCCATCCCAGCAGATGGAGACTGTAACGGGCAAGGTGGTGGAAACAATGTGCCATATTCCTCGGAAAGCCTGGAGGGGCGTAACTAGTGGCCTACCAAATCCCAACTTGGATACGTTGCAGCAGGTGAAAACTGCGACCCAAGGAGGGACAAGAAGGTGGCACCAGGTGCTACTGCTGACCTACAGAGGGTGGCAGCTGACCCCCTACAGCGGGTAGACTGCTACGGCCTGAAGGAGGGATAAAGAATGCAGGCAGGTACATTAGGGAGACTGGAACCACAGGTGCAGGTGGGACTGGCTGAGGAACAGAAATGCAGTGGCAGGTGTTGGTGTTAGATGGGCACTAAAAGGTGTGATCTGGACCAGCTGATGGACAGAAGAGCACAGACAGGTATGAGCAGACGGGTACAGGGTACACAAGCAGATGGATGGACCTGAGTAACCTGACAACTAACATGCATGCAAGGCAAACTAACAACCTAGCTCAAGCACCTCCATATTGGAGGAGAAGCCTTAAATAGAAGGTATCGCTCAGCTTTAGGCTGGGAATACCTTAGGTTGATGCGGGAAGTCCCTTTAAGACGGAGGGAGAGTTTGTGTGCCCTAAGCATCGTGCTCAGGCCTAAAATTGAACCTTGGAAGACATCGACATATAGGGGGCAAGATGAGAAGGTGGTGTGTGAGTGGTAGACACTAACTGTCATGTCTGTTAGGTATGAGGAGATCCAACAAAGGGCCAAGTCTGTAACTGCAAGAGATCAGAAAGTCTGTAGTAAGAGGGAATGGTCCATTGTGTCAAAGGCAGATGCCAGGTCTGGGAGAAGGAGGACAAACTCGCATTGCTTTGATTTGGTGGTTAGTAGATGTAATGGACACCATATCAGACACCACCAAAAACTGGACGTGTGTCCAAAGATGTGCTAGGGAAACCCGATGACTCCTGCAGTGGAATGTGAACATGGCTGGAAGTGTGCTGCAGGAGGAACAGGACCTGCAACACGTGACCACTGGGGAGTGACTGGGGGCGGAGCTAGGTCCCGAAATCCTAGCAGGGATAGTGGGACTCAGCAGAGCCAGGAGAATAGTCAGTAAAGCTGAGGTCAGACCAGAGGGCAGTGCAGTAACAAGCGAGCAATACGAATAGAGTGGTAAGAAGCAAGCCAAGAGTCAGAAGCCAGAAAGAGCAACACAGTACCAGGGGAACAGGTGGCCGGGAAGTCAGGGATGTAGCCGAAATAGAACCAAGAGTAACACAGAAATTACAGAATCAGCACACAAATATCAAATGGGAAACAGACCGGGTCATACACAGAGCAATCGTACAGAAGCAGGCAATATGCACAGGTATACAAGGGTCATGGATGTATCACTGACAATGAGCATAGCACCAGTGTGGTTACTTATAGCCCTCCCCAAACCAAAGAGAGGCCACGTAGGATTAACCCTAGAAGGACCATGACAGAAATTCCAGGCAGACCATGACAGTACCCCCCTCTCAACGGGGGGCCACCGGACCTCCAGGTTTCTCAGGATGCCTGGCATGAAACGCCCGGACCAGATGATCAGTGTGTACCAAATTAGCCTGGACCCACAACCGATCCTCTGGACCATACCCCATCCAGTGTACAAGATACTGCAAGGTACAGTGCACCTGTCGGGAATCCACAATGCGTTCCACCTCATACTCCATGTGACCCTCCACCAACACTGGGGGAACAGCAGACAAAGTATCCTCCTCAACAGTTCCCAAGAGTTTTAAAAGGGATTTGTGGAACACGTTGAAAATTTTGAATGAAGCTGGGAGACGTAACCAACAGGCTACTGGATTAATAATCTCCACAATTTCGTACGGACCAATGAACTTCGGAGTCAACTTGTCAGAGGAAACTTCAGCCTTATGTTATGTGTGGATAACCAGATCTCCCCAACCTGAAACATAGGACCTGCTACCCTTTTCTTGTCTGCAAAAAACTTATAACTCCCCTGAGCCTTGGAGATGTTTCAACGGACCTCAGCCCACAGACCTTTCAAATGCTGCACATACCCTTCAGCCCCAGGACAACCAGAGTCCAAGTGAGAGAACTCCCCAAAATGCAGATTAAATGCATTGTTAACAAGGAAGGGAGACATACCAGTGGACTGACTCACATGGCTGTTGAAAGCAGTCTCAGCCAAAGGCAAAGCATCGCACCAATCATCCTGCCTGGTAGAGGCCAAACACTGCAGAATTTGCTTCAGGGATTGATTAGTATGTTCGGTTTGCCCATTAAACTCAGGGTGATAAGCCGAGGAAAAAGACAAAGCAGTCCCCAATTTTTTACAAAATGCCCTCCAAAACTTGGCCACAAACTGCACAACTCTGTCAGATATCACATTCATCGGCACACCATGCAGACAAACCACTTGTTGCACATACAGTCTGGACAAGGTTTCCGCTGAGGGCAAAGCAGATAAGGGTACGAAATGAGCTTGTTTAGAAAATCTGTCCACCACAAGCCACACAACGGTATTACACCTGGACGAAGGGAGATTGGTGATAAAATCCATGGACAGATGAGCCCATGGTCTATCAGGAATTGGCAAAGGCACCAATTCCCCGGCCGGCCGGCAATGAGAGCTCTTAGAAAAGGTACAAACCTCACATGTAGACACAAATTTCCTGCCATCAGGAACCAGTGAGGGCTGCCAAAAAACCTTTGCCACAGCCTCCCAAGTGGTCGAAATTCCCAGATGGGCGCTGAAAACTGATTCACGGAACTCCCGAATTAGCCTAAGACGAAATTGTTCCGGGACAAACAATTTTCCAACCGGCATAGAACTAGGAGCAAGAGGTTGGACCTCAAAAATCTCGCTCCAATTCTGGCGAAATCTCGGCCACAACCACCCGAGGTTAAAAAATGGTGGATGGATGCTCAGGAGGAGACACTGGATCAACGCTCTGGGATAAAGCATCCGCCTTAACATTTTTAGATCCCGGGTGAAATGTAATGGAAAATTGAAACCAGGAAAAAAAAAAGCAACCACCGAGCCTGCTGGGGAGTCAATTTTTTGGCAGGCTCAATGTAAGCTAAATTTTTATGATCCGTGTCCACAGTAATAGGATGAGCCGCCCCCCCCCAAAAAATGCCTCCACTCTTCAAAAGCCAACTTTACTGCAAGAAGTTCTCTAGCCCACATCATATTTTCTCTATGCTGAAGAGAACTTCTTGGAAAAGAAAGAACATGTTTTGAAGTTGGTCAAAGTGGCGCGTCCCTGGGACAAAACCGCCCCCACCTCAGAAGCGTCAACCTCCACAATAAAAGGTTCAGGTGGATTCGGATGAATCAACACTGGGGCTGTCATAAAACACGCTTTCAACTTCAAAAACGATTCTACAGCGGACGTTGACCAATTTTTTACATATGTCTCCTTCACCATGAGATCAGTATGCAGCTTGACCACCTGAGACAATCCCCTTATGAACTTCCGGTAGTAGTTTGCGAACCCCAAGAAGCATTGCAAACCCTTCATATCCTGGGGCTGAACCCAATCTCTAACAGCATGCACCTTCTTGGGATCCATGCCAAAACCCTCGTTAGAAACAATTAAACCCAAAAATGACAGTTCTTGTACAAAAAAAATGAACATTTTTCCAATTTTTCCAAACAAAAATCATTATGAAAATTGAAGAAGTGAAGACAATAGTGAATTATTAAAAAAGGTCAAATTTTATTAATAAACAATTTAAAACAGTAGGGAATTGCATAAAAAAGACATAATGAGGGGTCTCCAACATAAAAGGGGGATAAGGATGACCAGCAAAAAGAAATATTTTAGTTCCCCATGAGGTGCAGAGTATGGTAGCAGTTTAAGAACATCACTATTACACACTGAACGGTAAACCACTGGGTAAATCTGACCTGGAGAAGGACTTGGAGATCCTAGTTAATGATTACCTTACCTGGAGCAGCCAGTGCCAGGCAGCGGCAGCCAAGGCAAACAGGATCATGGGGTGCATTAAAAGAGGTCTGGATACACATGATGAGAGCATTATACTGCTTCGGAACAAATCTCTGGTTAGACCGCACATGGAGTACTGTGTACAGTTTTGGGCACCGGTGCTCAGGAAGGATATAATGGAACTAGAGAAGGTACAAAGGAGGGCAACAAAATTAATAAAGGGGATGGGGGAACTACAATACCCAGAGAGATTAGCAAAATTAGGATTATTTAGTCTAGAAAAAAGACGACTGAGGGGCGATCTAATAACCATGTATAAGTATATAAGAGGACAATACGAATATCTCTCCGAGGATCTTTTTATACCAAGGAAGGTGACGGTCACAAGGGGGAATTCTCTGCGTCTGGAGGAGAAAAGGTTTTTCCACCAACATAGAAGAGGATTCTTTACAGTTAGGGCAGTGAGAATCTGGAATTCCCTGCCTGAGGATGTGGTGATGGCGAACTCAGTCGAAGGGTTCAAGAGAGGCCTGGATGTCTTCCAGGAGCGCAACAATATTGTATCTTACAGTTATTGTTAGGTTCTTTAGAAGGACGTAGATCTGGGGATTTATTCTGATAGAATTTTATAGGCTGAACTGGATGGACTAATGTCTTTTTTTGGTCTTACTAACTATGCTACTGTGGTGCCCCTGAGGCTCAGTCGCCACAGAGGTACTGCACCTTCTCCTAAGGTGTAGTGCCCCACCACCTAGGTAAGTTGGGAGCTCCTTTCCACACTCCAACACTCGTATCCCACACAACAGGGTAGTTCAGCACAACCACATTGAGGGCTCTCTCTCCTCCTAGACATTAGGAGTGCCTCTGGTGGTTCCCTGCTTGGAACACTGGATGTGCTGGGAGGTGGGTGGAGTTGGGATCCATATAAAAGGTTGGGAAGGTTTAGAATTACAGGTCAGTCTGACGGGAGGTCAGGCGAAAGAAGTACAGTCAGTCAGGAGAGTCTGAGGACGGGTCTGAGGAGAAGGAGTGCTGCAGCTGCCTCAGTGATCAGAAGGAGAAAGACATAGAACTGCAACCTAAGCTTCCATAAGAGAGAGAAAGAACAGTACGGAACAAAGGAGTAGGAGAACAGAGAGGAAATGTGGGTTGGAAGAGGAACCCTGCCTATAGGTTCTCAGCGCAAGGCCGGGGCCCGATCCCTGAGGTTGTATGGACACTTATGGTTCTGCAGCAGACACCGGTGGAGTAGTTGGCTGTAAATGCACTACTCCCATCTAAGACTTGGCGCACAACTGAATAGAGAGCCAGGACTCCGGAGAAGGGAGTCCCCGAGAGAGACTACAGCTGTCTGCCATACGAGTAAAGTTGTTAGGAACATCTGACAGGAGGAACTCCAGAGTACCACGGTACGGGAGCTCTTCACACCTTAAGGTGCAATAGAGGAGTCGTTCAGGAAAGGTACATGTTGGCAGTGTTGGAGAGGAGAATCCTGACTTGCCCGGGAGGTTGATTGGGTCTCTGCCCCGGAGGACACGGCACGGAGGCATGCACCAGTGTGTACCACGGACTGTGAGTAAAGCTTTGGAACTGCAAGCCCTGGTGTCTTCCATTCATTTGTGCGCTAACACCATCAGCACCGCTACATCTGGGTACCAGCATTCCTCACACCGCCTGCGCCTATCCTCATCTATTGCAATTACACTGCCCTGGGGTTACAGCTTCACCTGTGGGGAGCTACACCATCTATGCTGCAACACACCATCAGCCCCAGAGAATCTGCACGCAGCGTTGGCTTAACATCTTGCTTGCCAAACACCACAGGTGGCGTCACGAATTATTCCATTCCAATAACTACATATACATTCTGCCATTGACTTGGGCGCCCAGGGCCACGGTCCGGGTCACCGCTGCTGTGACACATCCCCCTGACACCGGCCCGGTACCGAGTACCCCGCAGCCCTGGGAGGGCGACTCAACTTGGCGTCACGAACAGGATGACGAGACCCGATGCCATCGGGTTCTGTGTGCCTTAGATTTGTTGGACTTTGAACTTTTGAAAATGTGCAGAAGACCCAATTTAATAGACTGTAAAATGGACATTAGAAATGGCCGCTGGCGCGGAGAAGAAGGGCTTGAAGAGATGGGAGGTCCTAGGAAAAGACCGCAAAGAGTTTTGGGCCTTCCCTGCCTGAATTACTATGTGACAGCGACATGGCCAACCCCCCGAGGGGTTCATATACTGGCTTGGTATGGAGGCGCTGGAAGAAGACGCCGCCCCCGGAAGGAGGGGCAGAATAAGCCAGTGGCGGGAAAGAGGCCGAGGCAGGAAGAGCGCCATTTTGGAGAGAGAGGGAAGGAGGCCTGCGGAGCGCGGGGAAACGGATCTCCCTGGCGCCATGGCTGATGGCTCCAACCTGAATTCCGGGATGAACCGCCAGCATCTGGAAGGAGAAATAGTCGAGCTGACCACCTGGCTGCAGCTGAGACAGGAGGCCTTGGAGAGGCTGAACCGGCAACATGTCAAGGAGGGGCCTACGCCTGCGGTACCCGCTCCACCGGTACCTGCTACCGCTGCACGAGACTGTCCTCAGGCAGCGCTGATCTATACTTCCACGCTGTCCGTGCGGCTGAGTGCTGCTTGCCTGAAAAAGTTACCGGAAGGCCCGGGGGATGAGACCGTGCTCCCAACCGGACCTGTCGCGGCTGCGCTGGTCTCTACCGAAGCCCCTGTGGACCCGGAGCCACCATCGGCATCACCACCACCGGCACCCAGACCGACCATTCCGGTGGTCAAGCCTGCACTGGAGCAGAAGCCGCACCGCCAGGAGGCCCCAGGTACGTCAGATGTCCCTCCACCTGGGAGGGCCCTGGGGTGTACCACAGTTGCAGCGGCTGGCCAGGTCGTGCTAGACCTGGTCTGGGACCGGGATGACTGTCCCCAGGGGGAAACATCAGAACTGCCGACGGTGGCGCCGCGGTGTATAACCAGCTTGGAGCGGTCCCGGGAGGAGCGGGAGGAAGAAGAGAGCTGGGCCCAATGTCAAGCCACCATCCTGCAACTGACAGCCTTCCTTTTGAACTAAGCGATCATGAACTTGGAGTGATCCAAATACTTTTATTGTAAATAGTTGCACCTCTTTAGGTGCCCTCTCTTGGTTTTACATAAAGACACTTTGCGAAGATGATGTTTTGCATGGACACTTTTTGAAGATGATGTCTACCTCAAAGGACTCTGCAAGAGATCCCGGCTGGGAGCGGTGTCCAGCACTTACAAGAATCTTTGAAATGTTTTATTGTTGATAATGTGTTTTATAAGAGTACTAGCTGAAGAGCCCGGCGCTGCCCGGGCATAGTAACTAACTGTGGTTAGTTATAACAAATTATAATTATCCTCCATCCCATAGTCCTGTGCCCATATACCCATCACACATCCTCCATCCCATAGGCCCGTGCCCATATACCCATCATACATATCCTCCATCCCATAAACGAGTGCCCATATACCCATCACACATCCTCCATCCCATAGTCCCATGCCCATATACCCATCACACATCCTCCATCCCATAGTCCCATGCCCATATACCCATCATACATATTCGCCATCCCATAGTCGAGTGCCCATATACCCATCATACATATCCACCATCCCTTAGGTCGGTGCCCATATACCCATCATACATATCCTCCATCCCATAGTCCTGTGCCCATATACCCATCACACATCCTCCATCCCATAGTCCCATGCCCATATACCCATCATGCATATTCTCCATCCCATAGTCCCATGCCCATATACCCATCATACATATTCTCCATCCCATAGTCCCATGCCCATATACCCATCATACATATTCGCCATCCCATAGCTGAGTGCCCATATACCCATCACACATCCTTCATCTCATAGTCCCATGCCCATATACCCATCATACATATCCTCCATCCCATAGTCCTGTGCCCATATACCCATCATACATATCCGCCATCTCATAGTCCCGTGCCCATATACCCGTCATACATATCCTCCATCCTATAGTCCAGTGCCCATATACCCATCACACATCCTCCATCCCATAGTCCCGTGCCCATATACCCGTCAAACATATCCTCCATCCCATAGTCCAGTGCCCATATACCTATCACACATCCTCCATCCCATAGTCCCGTTCCCATATACCCATCATACATATCCTCCATCCCATAGTCCGGTGCCCATATACTCATCACACATCCTCCATTCCATAGTCAACCATTATGACATCATAATGAGCGGCAGCAGGGCTTGCAGCCTATGATGACATCAGCTTCACCATGGCAACCATTGTGACATCATAATGAGGGACGGGGCTTGATACGCACACACTGTTTCCCCAGTATGCAAATAGGGGCATTATGACATCATAATGAGGGGCGGGGCTTGACGCGCACACACTTTTTCCCCCAGTATGTAGATAGGAGCAAAATTCTTTGGTGAATTGGAACGCGCGGGGTTAAAATTTCGCCTCACAACATAGCTTAGGACGCTCTCGGGGTCCAGACGTGTGACTGTGCCAAATTTTGTGGCTGTAGCTGCGACGGTGCGGATGCCTATCCCGGACATACAAACATACACGCACACACACATACATACACACATACATACACACTTTGAGCTTTATATATTAGATTAGTAAATGAGACATGGCTTTTAGATAGAGTGAGAAATGTTTTGATACAGAATTCAGAATAAAGAATTGAAAGTAGACAGGTGACGGACCAGGTACTTGCGGTCAGCGTCTTGCGTCTAGAAGAGACAGTGAAAGTAGAAAAATGATCAAGAAATGTGTACTAGAGAAGGAAATCTGAATAATACTGAAGTGATAGTGAGTCACGGATAATGACACTTAGAATGAAAAATTGCACTTTTTAGATAGTTAAATAAGAATTGTTTGTAACATTCAAGAATAAGTACCTCCTATACTAGGAAGCTTAGTATAAGAATTGTTTATGCAGCATTATAAAATGTTGTATGTTTCTGTACTGTCAACTTTGTTGTCTTGCAGCCCGCAGATGTGCTGTGTTTAATGGGGGGGTATGTGGCGCCTCTGAGGCTCAGTCAGAACAGAGGTTCTGCACCTTCTCCTAAGGTGTAGTGCCCCACCACCTAGGTAAGTTGGGAGCTCCTTTCCACACTCCAGCACTCGCTTCCCACACAACAGGGTAGTTCAGCACAACCACATTGAGGGCTCTCTCTCCTCCTAGACATTAGGAGTGCCTCTGGTGGTTCCCTGCTTGGAACACTGCAAGGGAACCACCACCTCTGCTGGGAGGTGGGTGGAGTTGGGATCCATATAAAAGGTTGGGAAGGTTTAGAATTACAGGTCAGTCTGATGTGAGGTCAGGCAAGAGAAGGACAGTCAGTCAGGAGAGTCTGAGGACGGGTCTGAGGAGAAGGAGTGCTGCTGCTGCCTCAATGATCTGAGCCAGCTGGCACGGGAAAGGAACAGAAGGATTAAGACATAGAACTGCAACCTAAGCTTCCATAAGAGAGAGAAAGAACAGTGCGGAACGAAGGAGTAGGAGAACAGAGAGGAAATGTGGGTTGGAAGAGGAACCCTGCCTATAGGTTCTCAGTGCAAGGCCGGGGCCCAGTCCCCGAGGTTGTATGGACAATTATGGTTCTGCAGCAGACACTGGTGGAGTAGTTGGCTGTAAATGCACTACTCCCATCTAAGACTTGGGGCACAACAGCAACTGAATAGAGAGCCAGGACTCTGGAGAAGGGAGTCCCCGAGAGAGGCTACAGCTGTCTGCCATACGAGTAGAGTTGTTAAGAATATGTGACAGGAGGAACTCCGGAGTACCATGGTACTGGAGCTCTTCACACCTTAAGGCGCAATAGAGGAGTCGTTCAGGAAAGGTACATGTTGGCGGAGTGTTGAACAGGAGAATCCTGACTTGCCCGGGAGGTTGATTGGGTCTCTGCCCTGGAGGACACGGAGGCAGGCACCAGTGTGTACCATGGACTGTGAGTAAGGCTTTGGAACTGCAAGCCCTGGTGTCTTCCATTCATTTGTGCGCTAACACCATCTGCACCGCTACATCTGGATACCAGCATTCCTCACACCGCCTGCGCCTATCCTCATCTATTGCAATTACACTGCCCTGGGGTTACAGCTTCACCTGTGGGGAGCTACACCATCTATGCTGCAACACACCATCAGCCCCAGAGGATCTGCACGCAGCGTTGGCTTAACATCTTGCTTGCCAAACACCACAGGTGGCGTCACAAACTATTCCATTCCAATAACTACATATACATTCCGCCATTGACTTGGGCGTCCAGGGCCACGGTCCGGGTCACCGCTGCTGTGACACATCCCCCTGACACCAGCCCGGTACCGAGTACCCTGTAGCCCTGGGAGGGCGACTCATTACTATGTTACTATGTTACAAAGACATACAGATGGTAAATTTAAATTGAGAGTCCAGCATCGACCCTTGAATGTCACGATGCCCGAGACAAGGTCCGCTCCGCTTTGAGGAAACTGAGTCCAGAAGATGACATGGAAGCTTTCCTCACCGTCTATGAGCGCACGGCAGAGTGGGAGAACCTACCAACGTCACAGTGAGCTGAAGTGGTGGCTCTATTCCTGAGGGGGCACTAAAGGCCTACCTTGACCTCAGTCTGGAGGATGCCAAGGACTACGCCAAGCTAAAAGGTGAGATCCTTGCCCGACTAGAGGTTAATAACTATGTGAGAGGCCAACGGGTGTCTTCATGGACTTTTGTGGAAGCCCCGTCTGCTTTGTCTCAGGTTTATGACTTATTTCAGCTTCTGAAACAGTGGCTCCAACCTGAGACTTTAACCCATATGGTTTAATTCATATGGTTGAGAGGGTGGTGGTCAACCGGCTGGTAAGGGCTCTGGCAGCAGCCATACAGCATTGGGTGGGGTAATGTTATGAATGGGTCACCGAGAAGAAAAAAGCAAAACAAGCTAAGCACAGAAAACCAGAGTGGTTGGTAACTATGCAGATTGCAGATCCCTGATCTTACCACACAACTAGCAGTAGCCGTGGAGCATGCCTACGATGAACCTAGACGCCTCGTCACGGCCGGAGGACTAAATAAGCCTAAAGCAAGAAAAGGGAAAACTAACTGCCCCAGAGCAGACCCCAAAGGAATAGATAGCCCCCACACATGTATTGACGGTGAAACAAGATGAAGGCACAAACACAGGCAGGAAAGTAGGCTGAGCAAATGATGGGGCCCAAACTAGTTAGACAGGAAAGGAAAGGGAAGATAATGTCTGCAACCTGCAAAAAACCCTACAAAAATAATGTCCAACACTTCTGACAGCAAAATTAACCGTGAAGTCACTAGACTTCTCCCACTATATCAGCACTCTGAAATATTCTGAGACAGAGCAAAAAGAGACAGAGCTAGTAAGGGACAAAAAGCCAATTGGCAAAATACTGATAGATAAGAGTGGAAATTCAGCTCAGCCCCCAGCCGGGGCTGGCAGACCACACAAAAAAACTGAACAGACCACCAAAATCAAGTGTGAACATTAGCAGAAAAACTTAGCTTTAGATGACTGGAACAGAGCTGAAAACCAAGAGCTGACAAGCCAGAAGGAATCCCCAGCAACTGAATAGGGCGTCGGCTGTCTTAAATCCAATCTGAGAATCCTGAAATCCAATCCTCATCCTCATTCTCAGGTGGCAGATCTCCACCGATCAAAGCAGCCGCACCACCTCCCGTCACCACCAGAGGGAGTCCAGAAGGGGAACTCACAACTGGTGAACCAGAGAATGAACTCACAACAGTACCCCTCCTTGAGGAGGGGTCACCGAACCCTCATCCATGCCTCCAGGCCGATCAGGATGGGCCCGGAAAAAAGCACGAACCAATCTATTGGCATGAATATCGGAGGCAGAGACCCAAGAAATATCCTCCTGACCATAACCCTTCCATTTGACCAAATACTGGAGTCTCCGTCTAATCAAACGAGAATCTAATATTTTCTCTACCTCATATTCCACATTGCCTTCGACCAACACAGGGTCAGGAGGTGCTGTCATAGGAACCACTGGCTCAACAAACCTCTTCAACAGAGATTTGTGAAATACGTTATGGATCTTGAACGTAACTGGAAGAGCCATTCGAAACAAAACAGGATTAAGAATTTCCAAAATCTTATAAGGACCAATAAATCTTGGCTTAAATTTAGGAGATGCAACCTTCATAGGAATATTCTTAGACGACAACCAAACCATATCACCCACTTTAAACCGGGGACCAATGGTCCTATGCTGGTTGGAAAATCGCTGGGCCTTTTCCTGAGAGAGTGACAACTTATCCACCACTTGGTCCCATATCTGCTGCATTCTCTTAACCACAGTGTCCACACCTGGGCAGGACGAAGATTCCACTTGCCCTGAAGAGAATCGAGGATGAAACCCAAAATTACAGAAAAAGAGTGACATCAAAGTGGCAGAACTAGCTGTATTGTCCAGTGCGAATTCGGCCAAGGGCAAAAATGAGACCCAATCATCCTGATCAGCAGATATAAAACATCTCAAATAAGACTCCAAGGTCTGGTTTGTTCTCTCAGTCTGTCCATTGATCTGGGGATGAAACGCGGAGGAGAAGGATAACTGAATTCCCAGATTGGAACAAAAGGCTTTCCAGAGTCTGGAAACAAACTGGACTCCTCTGTCGGACACAATGTTCTCAGGAATCCCATATAACCGAACCACCTGTTGTAAAAACAAGGGCACCAACTCAGCAGAAGATGGCAACTTTGGGAGTGATACAAGATGGACCATCTTCGAAAATCTATCACAAATCACCCAGATAACAGTCATTCTCTGAGAGACAGGAAGATCAGAAATAAAATCCATTGAGATATGGGTCCATGGCCTCTTGGGCACCGGCAAGGGCATCAGCAACCCACTAGAACGAGAACAGGGTTTAGACCGAGAAAAAGTCCCACAGGACTGTAAAAAATTCCTGACATCACGAGATAAGGCAGGCCACCAAAAGGACCGACTCCCCAAATCTCTGGTACCAAAAATACCTGGATGACCAGCCAATGTGGAGCAATGAATTTCAGACATCACTCTCTTTCTCCACTGGTCAGGAACATACAATTTTCCCATAGGGCAACGCTCAGGTTTATCCTCCTGAAATTCCTCTAGGGCGCGTCTCAAATCGGGCGAAATGGCAGAAAGAACTACCCCCTCACCTAGGATGGTAGTAGGCTCGGTCACACTAAGAGAATTGGCAAAGAAACTCCTAGAAAGGGCGTCCGCCTTAACACTCTTAGTGCCCGGAAGAAAAGAGACCACAAAATTAAACCACGTGAAAAACAAGGCCCATCTAGCCTGTCTAGGATTCAAGCGTTTGGCCGACTCCAGATAAATAAAATTCTTGTGAGGACCACAACTTGATGTCTAGCTCCCTCCAACCAATGTCTCCACTCCTCAAATGCCCACTTCATGGCCAACAATTCCCGATTCCCCACGTCATAGTTGCGTTCAGATGGGGAGAACTTTCGAGAAGAGAAGGTACAGGGATTCATCTTAGAAGTCACAGGGTCTTTTTGGGACAATACAGCTCTGCACCAATCTCAGAAGCATCTACCTCCACCTGAAATGGAAGTAAGACATCAGGTTGCCGTAAAACTGGAGCTGAAGTAAATCTCTGCTTAAGCTCCTTAAATGCTGAGATAGCCTCAGGAGACCAATTCAGCACATCAGCGCCCTTCTTGGTCAGATCAGTCAGTGGTTTGACAATACCAGAAAAATTACCTATAAATTTACGATAGAAATTAGCAAAACCCAAAAACTTCTGGAGGGCCTTCAAAGAAGTAGGCTGAACCCAATCATAAATGGCCTGTACCTTGGCCGGGTCCATTTCAATAGTCGATGGAGACAAGATAAATCCCAAAAATGAAATCCTCTGTACACCAAAGAGGCATTTCGATCCCTTAACAAACAGGGAATTCTCCCTCAAAATCCGGAACACAGTCCGAACGTGTTCCACATGAGAATCCCATTCACTAGAAAAGATCAAAATATCATCCAGATAGATGATCAAAAACTTATCCACAAAGTCTCGGAAAATATCATTCATAAAGGACTGGAAGACAGAAGGGGCATTAGTGAGCCCAAAAGGCATCAAAATGTTCCTCCGGAGTATTAAATGCCGTCTTCCATTCATCTCCGTGCTTGATGCGAATAAGATTATACGCCCCCCTGAGGTCAAGCTTAGTAAACCAGCAGGCACTCTTAACTCTGGAGAATAAATCAGACATCAGAGGTAACGGGTACTGATATTTAGCCGTCATCTTGTTAAGGGAACGATAATCAATACACGGTCTTAATGAACCATCTTTCTTGGCCACAAAAAAAAACCAGCACCTAAAGGTGACCCTTCTCCAATGACTCCTTAATATAGGATCGCATAGCATCATGTTCGGGTACAGATAAGTTGAAAAGCCGACCCTTGGGAAATTTACACCCAGGCATCAACTCAATTGCACAGTCATAACTCCTATGAGGAGGCAAAGACGCAGACTTGTTCTCACTAAATACATCAGAAATATCGGCTAGATAATCAGGAATATCATGAGACTGAGGAGAGGTGGAGAAAACAGAAGCATCCCTAAGAACACACTGACAACCCCAACTCACCACAGACCCAGATTTCCAATCCAAAACTGGATTATGAGTTTGCAACCAAGGAAAACCCAGAACAATAGTATCATGCAAATTATGCAGCACCAAAAATGTACAATTTTCTTGGTGGTCTGGGGCAACCCGCATCGTCACCTGGGTCCAAAACTGAGGTTTATTCTCCGCCAAAGGAGTAGCATCAATACCCCTCAAAGGAATAGGCGTCCGCAGAGGCGTCATGGAAAAACCACAACGTTTAGCAAAGTCCAAATCCATCAGATTCAACGCTGCTCCTGAATCCACAAAAGCCTTTGTGAAAAACGTGGCTAAGGAGCAGATCAGAGTAATTGCCAAAAGAAACTTAGGTTGTATACTGCCCACAGCAAATGTGTGTGCAAAACATTTCTCTCATTTTGGGCAGACAGAAATAGTATGAGAGACATCTCCACAGAAAAAACACAGCTTATTACGCCTTCTAAACTCCTGACGTTGCGCCCTAGACAAAACTCTATCACATTGCATAGGTTCAGACATTTGTCCAAAAGGTGGCAACTCCTCTCGAGTAGTTTTGCGTTCACGTAAAAGCCGATCAATTTGAATGGCTAATGACATAGAATCGTCAAGACCAGAGGGAACAGGAAATCCCACCATAGTATCTTTTATGGTTTCTGACAAACCCTTCCGAAAGAAAGCTGCCAAGGCACCATCATTCCAGGTAGTAAGAACCGCCCACTTTCAGAATTTTTGACAGTATAACTCTGCAGAATCCTCATCCTGGTTCAATGCCAATAGGGCTTTCTCAGCTTGATCAACAGCATTAGGTTCATCATACAACAACCCCAAGGCTTGAAAAAATGCATCCACATTAGTCAGAATAGGATCTTCAGGTGTCAAAGAAAACACCCAATCCTGGGGATCGCTGCGCAGCAAAGAGATGACAATTTTAAACTGCTGCGCAGAGCTCCCCGATGAATTAGGCTTCAAGGCAAGAAATAATTTACAATTATTCTTAAAATTCAAAAATTTAGACCGATCCCCAAAAAACACATCAGGAGTAGGGATCCTTGGTTCAGCAGCATGTGAATGAGCGAGATAGGCGGAAATTCCCCGCACTTCAGCAGTAAGCTGCTCCACACGATCAGACAATTGCTTAATCTCCATTAAAAAAAAAATCCTCCTACGGCCCCAGAGAAAAAGAGGAAAAAATATACATATAAATAAAAAAAATACAAAATTCTGACACTTTTTTTTTTTTTCAATTCTTTCCTGCTTTTGAGTACCCTAGAATTTGTGGTATGGCTGGTGATTCTGTTATGAATGGGTCACCGAGGAGAAAAAAGCAAAACAAGCTAAGCCACAGAAAACCAGAGTGGTTGGTTACTATGCAGATTGCAGATCCCTGATCTTACCACACAACTAGCAGTAGCTGTGGAGCGTGCCTACGATGAACCTAGACGCCTTGTCACGGCCGGAGGACTAAATAAGCCTAAAGCAAGAAAAGGGAAAACTAACTGCCCAAGAGCAGACCCCAAAGGAATAGATAGCCCCCACACATGTATTGACGGTGAAACAAGATGAAGGCACAAACACAGGCAGGAAAATAGGCTGAGCAAATGATGGGGCCCAAACTAACAAGACAGGAAAGGAAAGGGAAGACACTGTCTGCAACCTGCAAAAAACCCTACAAAAATAATGTCCAACACTTCTGATAGCAAAATTAACCCTGAAGTCACTAGACTTCTCCCACTATATCAGCACTCTGAAATATTCTGAGACAGAGCAAAAAGAGACCGAACTAATAAGGGACAAAAAGCCAATTTGCAAAATACTGATAGATAAGAGTGGAAATTCAGCTCAGCCCCCAGCTTGAGGCTGGCAGACCACACAAAAAACTGAATAGACCAACAAAATCAAGTGTGAACATTAGCAGAAAAACTTAGCTTTAGATGACTGGAACAGAGCTGAAAACCAAGAGCTGACAAGCCAGAAGGAATCATCAGCAACTGAATAGGGCGTCGGCTGTCTTAAATCCAACCTGAGAATCCTGAGATCCAATCCTCATCCTCATTCTCAGGTGGCAGATCTCCACCGATCAAACCAGCCGCACCACCTCCCATCACCACCAGAGGGAGTCCAGAAGGGGAATTCACAACTGGTGAACCAGAGAATGAACTCACAACAGGGTAAGGTGACTTGGGCACTCTGGACCAGGTAGTAGGACAGAGTGGTATACAGCCACTAAGGACTTTATACGGGACACTGCTCCACCTGCTCAGGAGCCTGGGAAAAGTCCCCAATGCTGGTACATGGGACCCTGGTTGCTGGGGACAGTCCTAATGGATGGAATGTGGGGGTGGTGTGCATACATGGGTGTTACAGAACCACTCAGCACCCAGAATATGTTGTGTATATATATATGTATATATAATAGATTCCATGTGAAATGCATGTCCCTAATGCATCAGTTCACGGGCTGCGTCCCTGGGCAGAGGGGACACGATATTCTCCTTTTGTCCGCCCTCCCCCCACCTTTGTAATTCCCACAGTAAACATCGGCAGGCTCCGGCCACCTGCGGCTTTTGTAATGCATGTCTGGCCTGCCGCTTTTCTATTGGCCTGCCCTCTGTATCTGTGTGATATATTCTGTGTCCTGTGAGTAAAGTGTTGTCAGACTGGAAATACATGGAGAAGCAGTGATCTTTTATATGCGCCCATGTAACCAAGGAATTCCAGCCAGCGTCATTCATTCAGACTCCAGCCAACGCAGAGCGGACCTCCGAAAACACGGGGTGGTACTGAAAGAGCTACCCCAGCTTGGTAGACCCCGTTACACTGGTGGCAGACAGCGGGATTTTATACCCCTTATACAGGAGGAAAGGAATGAATGGAAAACAACCACCAGAAGTTAAAGAGGACTACATTAAAAGATCTGGTGGAAGCCCGAGGGTTGATCACCAGCAACAAAACAAAAGCAGATGTGATAGCAGCCATCATGGAACACGACAGTGCAGCGCCCCCCAATGTGAACGTGGAGGAGACCGAATTCCAGAGGGAGGTTAAGAACAGACTGGCATTCTATGGCCTAAACCCTGCAGTAGAGATCATACGAGAGGTGATGGCTGATGTGCGTACTGATCTGAAGGAAAAGATGTCCAAGCGGACCAGGATAGAGCTAGCCAAGATGGAGATGGCAGAGCGGACCAAAGTGGAGCTGGCCAAGATGGAGATGGCAGAGCGGAGAGAGTAGAGTCATCGAGCAGGGGAAGCTCTGGCCTTCGACCAGGTACCTTCAACAGTAAGCCACACAAAGATCCAGTATGATGCCTTCCGACAGTTGGGGGAGGCAGAGGAAGACATTGATGGCTTTCTGCAGGACTTTGAGCGGCAGTGTGCCCTTCATCAAGTGAAGCCAGAGGAGCGGGTTCAGATTCTGGCCAGCAAGCTGACAGGCCAGACAGCGGACGCCTATCGCACGGTACCTGATGAGGACTGTATGGACTATGAGCGGATCAAAGAAGTGATCTTGGCCCGGTATGCGCTGACACCAGAGGCATACCGCCAAAAGTTCCGCGGACTTACAAAACGCGTAACCGATTCCCATGCTGAATGGGCCTGTAAATTATGGTGGTCACTGCTACAGTGCGTACAAGGGAGCCAAGCAACCACTAAGGAGGACGTCCTCCAGTTCTTCTTGTCTTCTTGTTAGAACGATTCTTTAATGGACTAACCCCCGAGACACAGGAATGGCTTCGGGACAGGCGGCCAACGACTCTTGAGGAAGCCGCTCGTCTGGCCGATGAACGTCATGATGCCAGGAGGCCGCAGTTGTACGGATCAAAGATGGTCACTAGGGGGCCGCCCATGGACCTGGAGGACCCCAAACCACTGAAGATTGTAGGGGGACCAGCTAGAAACCCGGCCTACCACAGTCCCCCTGGGGCGCAATGCCGCACCTGCCATCAGCTGGGCCACCTGCAAAGACAATGTCCTAACCGGACTCAGCATACCCAGTGGCCATAGGCGGGAACAGCTACCTTCAGCCGGGCTGCTGTACACTGCTACCAAGGCGAAGCTGACCCGACATCGGGGGCTACGACTAACCAAGGGGTGGAAGAGATGGAGGAAGTGCTGCATGAATTAGACCCCGTGCAGGCAGCCCGGGCAGATAATCGACAACAGCATCGACAGGTCGTGTGGGTTAATGGGAAACATATGCAGGGACTAAGAGATTCCGGAGCAACTTTGACCCTTGTGAAGCCTCATCTCATCCGGGACCAAGAGAAGACAGACCGGACAGTGGCAGTCCGTGTAGCAGGGGGAGCCATACATCGACTGCCCACTGCCAGGATTCACCTGAACTGGGGAGTCGGGGATGGCCTTGTTGAGGTCGGCTTGATGGAGGATTTGCCTGCTGACATCTTGCTGGGAAATGACTTGGGGCCCATGTTGTCTGCATTCTTAGTGGCCCCTCTGGCTGAGACATATCCTGTGACCACCCGGGGACAAGCCCGAGCTGCGGAGGCGGAATCACACTCAGAGGAGGCCCAGGTAAGACATCCCAGCCCTACACGTATTCCCATAGCCAGACACATTTCTTGGGCCACCCCAGATGAATTTAAGAGGGAGTTACTTGAGGATCCTTCATTAGAGGGATATTGTGGGAAGGCACAGGAGGGGAGAGGGGTACTGGAAGGGGAACAGTTTGTATGGAAGCAGGGACTCCTCTACCGGATCACAGAGCAGCACCACACAGGGACGAGCCCCACTATAAAACGACAGCTGGTAGTTCCCAAGAAGTATAGGCAGGAGCTACTGCGAATCTCTCATGACATACCCTTAGCCGGGCACTTCGGCGTCAGTCGCACCAGGCATCGTCTGACACAAAACTTCTTTTGGCCGGGGGTAAGCTATGATATTCGTCAGTACTGCCAGACCTGTGACAGTTGTCAGCGCATTGGCAAGAGGGGGGATCGATGCAAGGCCAAATTATGCCCCCTCCCCATTGTGGAGGAACCATTTAGCCGAGTAGCGGTCGATCTGATAGGGCCGTTAGCCAAACCCAGTCTGTCCGGGAAAAAGTATATATTGACAGTGGTAGATTATTCCACACGGTATCCAGAGGCGGTTGCGATACCTAACATACTGGCAGAGATGGTGGCGGCCGCCCTGCTCCAGGTGTTCTCACGGGTTGGATTTCCCCGGGAGATTATCTCAGACCAGGGTACCCAGTTTACAGCAGAGGTGACCAACCAACTTTGGAAGCTGTGCGGCGTAACATCCATTAGAAGCGCCCCGTACCACCCGCAAACCAATGGGTTGTGTGAACGCTTTAACGGGACATTAAAACAGCTCATTGGGACTTTTACCAGGACATACAGGGACTGGGAGAAATTCTTGCCACACCTCCTGTTTGCCTATCGGGAGGTGCCCCAAGAATCCACGGGGTTCTCCCCGTTCGAGCTGGTATACGGGAGACGGGTAAGGAGACCCCTAGACTTAGTTCTGGAACACTGGGAAGGGGAGGGCCTCATAGAAGGGGTACCTATTGTACCCTATGTGCTGGAGTTCCAGGACCGCCTACAGGAGGTGACTCAGGCTGTACGTGAGAACATGCAGGCGACCCAGCGGCGCCAGCGCATATGGTACGATCGGAGGGCCAGAGAGCGCACTTTGGAAATAGGACAGAAGGTCCTGGTGTTAGAGCCCACTAAGCAGAATAAGTTTCAAGCTGCATAGCAGGGGCCCTACCAGGTAGTGGGGAAAATAGCCGACACAACCTATAATGTCGCCGATTGTGACGACCCCAGGATTATCCGCATGTTCCACGTGAATATGCTGAAGCCTACCGGGAGCGCCCTGAAGAGGTAGTGGCCATCTGTGCACCTGAAGCAGAGGATTTAGCCGGACTTCCCTTGCTGGATGACTTAGGGGAAATGAATCAGTCTAAAACATGGGACCAGGTACACTTGGGTGAAGACCTAGGCCCCCGGGAGAGACAGCAGGTGGAGGAGTTGTTGAGGCAGCGACATTGGATGTTTTCGGGGAGACCAGGGTACACTCGCCTGGCACAACACAAGGTTGAGACACAGGATCAGACCCCCCTGTGACAAAACCCCTTCCGCATCCCTGAATCTGTACGAGAGGGGATGCGACAAGAGATACAAGAGTTGCTGCTGTTATGAATGAGACACCGTAGGAGGCAAAACCAGAAATACTAGCTAAGTCCAGAAAACCAGAGAAGTTGGCAGCTATCGGATTGCAGACCCCTGAACCTATCAACAACAACGAGCAGTAGCCGTGGGGGGTCCTACGGTGCCCTAGACCCCTCGATCACAGCCGGAGACCTAAATAGCCTAAAGACAGTAAGGGAGATCTAAACTGCCCCAGAGCAGACCCCAAAGCAATAGGCATCCCCCAACATATAATGACAGTGAAGCAAGATGAAAAAACACTCACACAGATAGAAAGATAGGCTGAGCAAATGATGGGGCCCAAGCTAACTAAATAGGACAGGATAGAAAAGCTGCTGTCTGCAATCCGCCAAAACCCTATGAAAGCAAGAGCCAAGAGACTGATAGGGAAAAAGGTCCTGAAGACGCTAGGCTTCAAAAAGACTATATCAGTACTCAGGTATTTTCTGAAGACAGAGCAAAAAGGAATTCAGCTCACCCCAGCAGGTAATGGCAGAAATCCAGCAAAACAAGGCAAAACAAAACCAAAACACAAATGCAAAAAGCAGAGCAGAAAACTTAGCTTTTGAGGAGCAGGAATCAGACTGGTCTCCTAGAATCCCTCAGAGAAATCACCCGCAAGGCAGAAGGGCGTCGGCTGCCTTATATCCAGTCAGCAATTCCAGTCACCCAGTCATCATCATTCTGCTCAGGTGCTTGGTAATCAGCCTCAATACCTTCCTTCACCAGAAGAGAGAGTTCATCAGACCTCAATGGTGAAGGGGAAAATGAACTCACAACAGTACCTCCCCCTTGAGGAGGGGTCACCGAACCCTCATCCACGCCACCAGGGCGATCAGGGTGAGCCCGATGAAAGGCACGCACCAATCTTTTGGCATGAATATCAGAGGCAGAGACCCAGGAATTATCCTCCTGACCATAACCCTTCCACTTAACCAAATACTGGAGTCTCTGTCTAGCCAGACGGGAATCCAGTATCTTCTCTACCTCATATTCCATGTTACCGTCAACCAATACAGGGTCCGGAGGTGCCACCCCAGGAACAACAGGTTCAACAAACCTCTTCAACAAGGACTTATGAAACACATTATGGATTTTAAATGTGACAGGAAGAGCCAAACGAAAAGAGACCGGATTAATAATCTCCAAAATCTTGTAAGGTCCAATAAATCTAGGCTTAAACTTAGGAGAAGCCACCTTCATAGCGATATTTTTTGATGATAACCAAACCATATCACCAACCTTAAACTGGGGACCAATGGTCCTATGTCGGTTGGAAAACCGCTGGGCCTTTTCCTGGGAGAGAGATAACTTATCCACAACTTGGTCCCAGATCTGGTGCATTTTCTCCACCACAGTGTCAACACCTGGGCAGGCAGAAGGCACCAACTGCCCTGAAGAGAATCGAGGATGAAACCCAAAGTTACAAAAAAAAGGGGACATCAAAGTGACAGAACTAGCTCTATTATTTAAAGAAAATTCGGCCAAGGACAAAAATGAAACCCAATCATCCTGATCAGCGGAAATAAAACATCTCAAATACGACTCCAAGGTCTGGTTTGTTCTCTCTGTCTCCCCATTGGTCTGAGGGTGAAAAGCAGAGGAGAAGGACAACTGAATTCCCAGCTTGGAACAGAAAGTCCTCCAAAATCTAGACACAAACTGAACTCCTCTGTCAGATACAATGTTCTCAGGAATCCCGTGCAAGCGAACCACCTGTTGCAAAAACAGGGGCACCAACTCAGAGGAAGATGGCAACTTAGGGAGTGGTACAAGATGAACCATCTTAGAGAACCTATCACAAATCACCCAATTAACAGTCATTCTCTGAGAGACAGGCATATCAGAGATGAAATCCATTGAAATATGGGTCCATGGCCTCCTGGGGACCGGCAAAGGCATCAACAACCCACTAGAGCGAGAACAAGGTTTAGACCGGGAGCAAGTCCCACAGGACTGCACAAAATTCCTGACATCACGAGACAAGGCGGGCCACCAAAAAGACCGACTCACCAGATCTCTAGTACCAAAAATACCTGGATGACCAGCCAATGCAGAGCAATGAACAAGTATATCGTGGCACTACTGCGTTGGTGCACAAAAGAAGGTTCCCACACCAGTGTAAATAATGAAAGAAATTTTTGGCACTCAACTTGTCGCAAAGTGAAGATTTTATTTGCAGTCTCAAATTTAGACGTTTCGGCTTATACAGACAAGCCTTCATCAGTATGCTGCAAATCAGATACAGGTATAGAATACAAGTCAGATGCTAAATAATGTACAATCAATATGGTTCAAACATCAAGTAAATACCAAAATAAATATTCAAAAAAGTGCAATAGTGATGGGAGGGATGGGTAGAGGTATGAGGGTTTAGGGAAAAAAAAGGAAAAAGGCGGAAGTATTGTAACCTACCCAGACTGCTCTCTTGGAAAGATTTGCAATGTATCTAGAGTAAACAGTATATATATGTGAGATAATCATATCAATTGTGTGGACGAGAAAGCGTAAATTAATCTTAGATTTATTGCTATTCACTTAATATCTGGTCACCACTATATTGATGGTGGGGATGGTGTGATCCTTTTAAAGATTATCCTTGCGTATATCTTGAAAAGATATAATGAAATAAAATAAAAACAAAGAAAAATGTCCACAATAAAGTGCTGTCATATGGTTGCACCTTGATAAAGTGCTAAGTGTATGTAAGATACCAACCGACAATAATTTGTGGCTGGACTAGCAGGAAGTAATTCCATAAGAGGTTTAAATAAGAGGTCTGTAGATCAAATGTGACACATTACGCCGCCACCCACTAACGGTAAGCACATCTCCTCTGCGTGCATTCAGACATGTAAATAGTTTACAGGGAGACTTAACCCCTCATGTACTATATATATCGTCCCATACAGCTACATCACTCAGAGTGACATACCTGATCCCATGCAGCATTGAGTCCTAAGCGACAACAGACTAAACACCAAGTGAGTGGGTACATATGGGATATGATGATCATGTATTGCTGAGCATATTGAGTGAATTCCTCTCATCCTTTGTTTTGATCTACAGACCTCTTATTTAAACCTCTTATGGAATTACTTCCTGCTAGTCCAGCCACAAATTATTGTCGGTTGGTATCTTACATACACTTAGCACTTTATCAAGGTGCAACCATATGACAGCACTTTATTGTGGACATTTTTCTTTGTTTTTATTTTATTTCATTATATCTTTTCAAGATATACGCAAGGATAATCTTTAAAAGGATCACACTATCCCCACCATCAATATAGTGGTGACCAGATATTAAGTGAGTAGCAATAAATCTAAGATTAATTTACGCTTTCTCGTCCACACAATTGATACGATTATCTCACATATATATGCTGTTTACTCTAGATACATTGCAAATCTTTCCAAGAGAGCAGTCTGGGTAGGTTACAATACTTCCGCCTTTTTCCTTTTTTTTCCCTAAACCCTCATACCTCTACCCATCCCTCCCATCACTATTGCACTTTTTTGAATATTTATTTTGGCATTTACTTGATGTTTGAACCATATTGATTGTACATTATGTAGCATCTGACTTGTATTCTATACCTGTATCTGATTTGCAGCATACTGATGAAGGCTTGTCTGTATAAGCCGAAACGTCTAAATTTGTGACTGCAAATAAAATCTTCACTTTGCGACAAGTTGAGTGCCAAAAATTTCTTTCATTAATGCAGAGCAATGAACTTCAGACATCACTCTCTTCTTCCACTGGTCAGGAACATACAACTTTCCACTGGGACAACGCTCAGGTTTGTCCTCCTGGAACTCTTCCAGAGCACGTCTCAAATCGGGCGAGATGGCAGAAAGAACTACCCCTTCGCCTAAGATGGTAGCAGGCTTGGTTACCACCGGAGAATCAGCAAAGAAGCTCCTAGAGAGGGCGTTTGCCTTGACATTCTTAGTGCCAGGAAGAAAAGAGACAACAAAATCAAAACGTGTAAAAAACAAGGCCCACCTAGCCTGTCTAGGGTTCAAGCGTTTGGCCGACTCCAGGTAAATCAAATTCTTGTGGTCAGTGAGGACCACGACTTGATGTTTAGCTCCCTCCAACCAATGTCTCCACTCCTCAAATGCCCATTTCATGGCTAACAGTTCCTGATTCCCCACATCATAGTTACGTTCAGATGGAGAGAACTTTCGGGAAAAGAAAGCACAGGGATTCATTTTAGATGTTACAGGATCCTTTTGGGACAAAACAGCTCCTGCACCAATCTCAGAAGCGTCCACCTCTACCTGGAACGGGAGTGAAACATCAGGTTGCCGCAAAACCGGGGCAGAAGTGAATCTTCGCTTCAGCTCCTGAAAGGAAGAAACAGCCTCCGGAGACCAATTCAACACATCAGCACCCTTCTTAGTCAGATCAGTCAATGGCTTGGCAATACTAGAAAATTTTGCTATAAATTTCCAATAAAAATTAGCAAAACCCTAAAACTTCTGGAGGGCCTTCAAAGAAGTGGGCTGAACCCAATCATAAATGGCCTGTACCTTGGCCGGGTCCATTTCAATAGTTGACGGAGACAAAATAAATCCCAAAAATGAAATCCTCTGTACACCAAAGAGGCATTTCGATCCCTTAACAAACAGGGAATTCTCCCTCAAAATCCGGAACACAGTCCGGACATGTTCCACATGAGATTCCCACTCACTGGAAAAGATCAAAATATCATCCAGATAGATGATCAAAAACTTATCCACAAAGTCCCGGAAAATATCATTCATAAAGGATTGGAAGACAGAAGGGGCATTAGTGAGCCCAAAAGGCATCACCAGGTACTCAAAATGTCCCTCCGGAGTATTAAACGCCGTCTTCCATTCATCCTCATGCTTAATGCGGATAAGATTATACGCCCCCCCTGAGGTCAAGCTTGGTAAACCAGCAAGCACGTTTAGCTCTGGAGAATAGATCCGAAATCAGGGGTAACGGATACTGATAATAATAGTAATTTTGTTGAGGGCACGATAATCAATACAAGGCCTTAATGAACCATCCTTTTTGGCCACGAAAAAAAACCCGGCACCTAAGGGTGAAGAGGATGGTCTAATATGACCCTTCTCCAATGCCTCCTTAATATAGGATCGCATAGCCTCGTGCTCGGGTACAGATAAATTGAAGAGCCGACCCTTGGGAAATTTACACCTCGGGCTCAGTTCAATTGCACAGTCATAACTCCTATGAGGAGGCAAAGACGCAGACTCATTCTCACTAAATACATCATAAAAGTCCGCCAAATAGTCAGGAACATCATGCGACTGAGGAGAGGTGGAAAAAACCGGAGCCTCCCTAAGGGCACACCGACAACCCCAACTCACCACAGACACAGATTTCCAATCCAAAACTGGATTATGAATTTGCAACCAGGGAAACCCCAGAACAATGGTATCATGCAAATTATGCAACACCAAAAATCTGCAATTTTCTTGATGGTCTGGGGCGACCCGCATTACCACCTGGGTCCAAAACTGAGGTTTATTTTTCGCCAAAGGAGTAGCATCAATCCCCCTCAAAGGGATAGGCGCCGCAGAGGTGTCATCGGAAATCCACAGCGTTTAGCAAAATCCAAGTCCATTAGGTTCAGGGCTGCTCCTGAATCCACAAAAGTCTTGGCGGAAAATGTGGACAGGGAGCAGATCAGAGTAATTGCCAGAAGAAACTTAGGTTGAACACCACCCACAGAAAACGTGTGTGCAAAACGTTTCTCTCGTTTAGGACAGACAGAAATAATATGCGAGGCATCTCCACAAAAAAACACAGCTTATTACGCCTTCTGAACTCCTGACGTTGCTCCCTGGACAAAACTCTATCACACTGCATAGGTTCAGACACTTGTTCAACAGGTGGCAACACCTCTCGTGCAGTCCTGCGTTCACGTAAACGCCGATCAACCTGAATGGCTAATGACATAGAATCGTCAAGACCAGAGGGAACAGGAAATCCCACCATAGTATCTTTCACGGCTTCTGACAAACCCTTCCGAATGAGAGCTGCCAAGGCATTATCATTCCAGGTAGTAAGGACCGCCCACTTTCGGAATTTTTGACAGTACAATTCTGCAGAATCTCGACCCTGGCTCAATGCCAACAGGGTCTTTTCTGCCTGATCAATAGCATTAGGTTCATCATACAACAACCCCAAGGCTTGAAAAAATGCGTTCACATTAGTCAGAATAGGATCATCTGGTTTCAAAGAAAACGCCCAATCCTGGGGATCGCCACGCAGCAAAGAGATGACAATTTTAACCTGCTGCGTGGAGCTCCCTGACGAGTTAGGCTTCAAGGCAAAAAATAATTTACAATTATTTTTGAAATTCAAAAATTTAGACCGATCTCCAAAAAACACATCAGGAGTAGGGATCTTTGGTTCAGCAGCATGTGAATGAGCAAGGTAGGCGGAAATTCCCCGCACTTCCGCAGCGAGCTGCTCCACACGATCAGACAATTGCTTTATCTCCATTGAGAGAAAAAAAAATTCCCCCTACGGCCTCAAAGATATAGAGGAAAAAATATACACCTTTTTTTTTTACAATTCTTTCCTGCTAATGAGTACCCTAGGATCTGCGGTATGGCGGGTGATTCTGTTATGAATGAGACACCGTAGAAGGCAAAACCAGAAATACTAGCTAAGTCCAGAAAACCAGAGAAGTTGGCAGCTATCGGATTGCAGACCCCTGAACCTATCAACAACAACTAGCAGTAGCCGTGGGGGGTTCCTACGGTGCCCTAGACCCCTCGATCACAGCCGGAGACCTAAATAGCCTAAAGACAGAAAGGGAGATCTAAACTGCCCCAGAGCAGACCCCAAAGCAATAGGCAGCCCCCAACATATAATGACGGTGAAGCAAGATGAAAAAACACTCACACAGATAGAAAGATAGGCTGAGCAAATGATGGGGCCCAAGCTAACTAAATAGGACAGGATAGAAAAGCTGCTGTCTGCAATCTGCCAAAACCCTATGAAAGCAAGAGCCAACAGACTGATAGGGAAAAAGGCCCTGAAGACGCTAGGCTTCAAAAAGACTATATCAGTACTCAGGTATTTTCTGAAGACAGAGCAAAAAGGAATTCAGCTCACCCCAGCAGGGAATGGCAGAAATCCAGCAAAACAAGGCAAAACAAAACCAAAACACAAATGCAAAAAGCAGAGCAGAAAACTTAGCTTTTGAGGAGCAGGAATCAGACTGGTCTCCTAGAATCCCTCAGAGAAATCACCCGCAAGGCAGAAGGGCGTCGGCTGCCTTATATCCAGTCAGCAATTCCAGTCACCCAGTCATCATCATTCTGCTCAGGTGCTTGGTAATCAGCCTCACTACCTTCCTTCACCAGAAGAGGGAGTTCATCAGACCTCAATGGTGAAGGGAAAATGAACTCACAACTTGCTGCGTTTAGGGGTCATTGAAGAGTCAGATAGTCCCTGGGCAACCCCCGTAGTGTTAGTGCCCAAGATGGATGGGACTACACTGTTTTGTGTAGACTATCATAGGCTCAATGAAAAAACAGTGACGGATGCATACCCCATGCCGCGTATGGATGAGTTGTTAGACCGGCTGGCGGGGGCAAAGTATTTGACCACCATCGATCTATGCAAAGACTACTGGCAGATTCCTCTTAGTCCTGACGCTATTCCCAAGTTGGCATTTGTCACCCTGCTCGGCTTATTCCAGTTTCGAGTTAGGCTGGTTTCACATAAGCGCTTTTTAAGCGCACGCACGGCCGGGGGTAGCTCCGCCCCCGAGCCGACTCTCTGCCCGGCGTGCCCGCCCCTTGCTTGTAGCGCCGCCTCCTAGCGCACAGCGGCGCCTGCGATCGGCGCACCCTATCTTTAGCATAGGGTGCGCAGATCGTGCGCAGGCCGTGCGCTAGTTGCGCTTTGACCTGCGCTGCGCACTTTTGACGGTGCACCGTGCGCACCAAAATCCGAAAAGTTTGATTTTGGCGCGCACGTCGCACCGTCAAAAGTGCGCAGCGCAGGTCAAAGCGCAACTAGCGCACGGCCTGCGCACGATCTGCGCACCCTATGCTAAAGATAGGGTGCGCCGATCGCAGGCGCCGCTGTGCGCTAGGAGGCGGAGCTACCCCCGGCCGTGCGTGCGCTTAAAAAGCGCTAATATGAAACCAGCCTTATGCCATTCGGGATGAAGAATGCCCCGGCGACCTTCCAAAGGCTGGCTGACCGGCTTCTGGATGGTCTCCAGGACTATGCTTGTGCCTACCTGGACGACATCGCCATCTACAGGGCGACATAGGAAGAGCATCTAAATCACCTAGAGACAGTATTGGACAGGATCCACCAGGCCAAAATCACCCTGAACCCAAACAAGCGTCACGTGGGCAAATCAGAGGTTCAGTATTTAGGGCATTGGGTGGGGAGTGGGAAACAACGACCAGAACCAGCCAAGATTGAGGCCATAGCCAAGAGGCCCATCCCACGCACTAAAACCCAGGTCATGGCGTTTCTAGGGACAGCGGGGTATTACAGGAAATTCGTTCCCAATTACAGCAGCATAGCCAAGCCCCTCACTGATCTGACCCATAAGAACCAACCCCGCCAGGTAACCTGGACCTCAGAGTGTGAGGAAGCCTTCCACCAACTAAAGGATGCCCTCACCAATACCCCTGTATTGGCCGCACCCGATCCAACTAAATGTTTCCTTGTTCACACAGACGCTTCCATGTTTGGATTGGGGGCAGTACTGAGCCAAGTCGGGCCGGACGTCCAAAAACACCCGGTAGCTTACCTGAGTCGGAAACTACTGCCCCGTGAAGTAAGCTATGCGGCCATCAAGAAGGAGTGCCTGGCGGTAGTATGGGCACTCAAGAAGTTGCAACCATATTTGTATGGACGACAGTTTTCCCTCCTAACGGACCATAATCCCCTAGTCTGGCTTAATCCAGTATCCGGAGTCAACGCCAGATTGCTGCGGTGGAGTTTAGCCCTACAACCTCTGGACTTCACCATCCACCACAGATCCGGCAAACAAAACGGTAAGCCGATGGACTAAGTCGACAAACGGAACTTGTACCAACCCCATAAACTTCGGTCATCCCCAAACCGATCCGTTGAGGATCAAACTGTGTATGCCGATCGCGTCGCTGAAAAGGGGAGCCGTGTTACAGAACCACTCAGCACCCAGAATATGTTGTGCAATTATATGTATGTATAATAGATTCCATGTGAGATGCATGTCCCTAATGCATCAGTTCACAGGCTGCGCCCCTGGGCAGAGGGGACACGATATTCTCCTTTTGTCCGCCTTCCCCCCACCTTTGTAATTCCCACAGTAAAGATCGGCAGGCTCCGGCCACCTGCGGCTTTTGTAATGCATGTCTGGCCTGCCGCTTTTCTATTGGCCTGCCCTCTGTATCTGTGTGATATATTCTGTGTCCTGTGAGTAAAGTGTTGTCAGACTGGAAATACATGGAGAAGCAGTGATCTTTTATATGCGCTCATGTAACCAAGGAATTCCAGCCAGCATCATTCATTCAGACTCCAGCCAACGCAGAGCGGACCTCCGAAAACACGGTGTGGTACTGAAAGAGGTACTCCAGCTAGGTAGACCCCATTACAATGGGGACCTCTGAGAGTACCCAACAGCGGACGTCACGTTCTCCACCCCGTGTGGGAAAAAAAACATATGTTGTTGTAGTGGTAAAGACTCTTCCATATGGGACTGTATTGGGAAGCGACTCACCCCTGTTCTGGTCCCTGTGGGAGACCAAGGTTAACCTTCTCAGGGACAATGGTATTCGGGGCACTGAACCCAAAGATCCCGAGTCAGGGGTACCTGCCATAGGGGTCGCCAACCTAGGAACAGAGTGTAACCTTGATAGGTTTCCCTTAGAGGTATTGGCAGGAGAGGTCGAAGAGTCCCCACCAATCCCTGAGCTGGAGTTGTCTTTTGGTAAGTTCGGGACAGCTCAGCTCCAGGATCCCACTTTGACACAGGCACGGGAAAGAGTAATCGAGGTAAATGGGGTGGCTCAGCAACCGGGTGCGGAGAAGGCGTTCCAATGGATGGTGATCAACCAGGAGTTACTGTATAGGGTTGATAAAATCCGGGGTGAGGTGGTAGAACAACTGGTAGTGCCCCAGTCCTACCGTCAGGTGGTGCTCGATATGGCTCACATTCGCATGCTGGGAGGGCATTCGGGAGCCAAAAAGACGCAGGAGCGCACACTGCAGCTGGTTTTATGGCCATGTGTCTATGCTGAGGTCCAAAGGTACTGTCAGACGTGTCCACAGTGCCAACTGACCTCACCCACCATGAACTACCGAAGTCCATTACAGAGGTACTTTTTGAGTGGATTGCAATGGATCTGGTAGGGCCAATATTAAAATCCACCCAGGGTCACCAGCACATATTGTAGTCATAGACTACGCCACCCGATATCCAGAGGCGATACGACTCCACCACACCTTGGCTAAACTAATAGCCAGTGAACTATTTGCCATGTTTTGTCGCCTTGGGCTACCCAAGGAGATCCTGACAGGTCAGGGAACTCCTTTTATGTCTAAGGTGACCAGGGAGCTATGTAAGTTGCTCCAGATTAAACAGCTACGTACATCGGTGTACCATCCACAAACCGACAGGTTGGTAGACAAGTTTAATAAGACCCTCAAGGCCATGCTCAAAAAGGTGGTCACCAAGGATGAGAGGGTTTTGGACATGTTACTGCCCTATCTAATATTAGGTACTGCAGGCATTCACGGGGTTCTCCCCATTTGAGTTCTTGCATGGCAGGCACCCAAGGGGACTGCTGGATGTAGCCAAGATAGGGTCAGAATTGGGGATTTATTAGTTTGTGTGGGGTCTACCATCCTAAACTACTCAAATCCAGCTAAACCAACAGTCCTTCTAAGGACTATTTCCGGAGTATATAGGTTCCAGCGTTAGGTAGGCAGGGTAGTGTATGTCGCTCTATACATGTCAGTGCAAGGCCTGCAGGCACTGTATGTGTGTATATAGATAATTGCATGCATCAAGAGGGTCCATTCCCTTCCTGTGTTCTGGGGCTGCTGCTACCTGTAGGATATATTGGCCGTATGTAGCTAGCCTCAGGTGTAATTGTAATACAGGCCACACAATTTTGGGTGTGGTATCTCCGTGCTAGCTCATATCTGTGCATGCTCAAAGTTTGGCCAGTTTATGGCGGTTTTCTTTGCTTGTCCTAGGTGTCACTGTACTTACATACAGCAGTATTTAGCAAAAAAATAAAAAAAAATACAGCTCACACATTTTTTGGTGTGGTATCTCCTGGGTGAAACTATACTTATATATAGCACTATTTAGCCAAAAAAGAAACCAAAAAACACATTTGTCATCGTGGTATCTCCATGCCAGCTCAGATCTGTTCGTGCTCAAAGTTTGGCCAGTTTACGGCAGTTTTCTTTTTTTGTCCTGCATGTCACAGTACCTATGTACAGCTGTATGCTGCATTATTTGAAAAAACAGGCCACATTTTACAGTGGGGTCTATCTGTGACACGCCTCATACATCCGTATGCCAAAAATTGAGGCATTTTAAGCCTAAATTCCCTTTTTTGAACAGTCTGTCACTCTCATTATATCCATCACTCTTTTTTATCCCCAAAAAAAGAAAACTTTTTACAGTGGGGTACAGTGGGGTATGTTGGTAAAAATATTTCTGTTTCAGGTTGTTATGGCAGCTTCATAAGTGTGTTAAATGCTCCAACTACTACCACCATCATCATCTTCAGCCTAGAGGCAGTCACTGCACAGATAGAAAGTCTGAGTAGCAGAGGGTGAACGCTTACGCGGTGTTGTACTCTGTATTGTACTCTGTCTCTGTATTACGAAGGCTAAATCTTCTTGATGAAATCATGCCTGAAGAGCCATAGCAACATAACGTTGAAGATCACGGTGTTGTAGCTGTTTTCGTTCTGACCCAAAGTCAGGCATGCCAGATCACCAGTGAGGCCAAATTATGAGTTTACGTCCTTAATTTACAAGCGCTTGGAGAAAAAGGAAACTGCACACAGGTTGTGAGCAAGTCACTTTATCTGACATAATGAAACACAAGGCAATATTTTATACCATTTAAAACAAATGTAACTCTATGTAGCTCATGTAGCCCCCCCCCCCCGTTTACCCAGGGTCATACCTTGTTTACCATGTACCCAGAACACGTTGTGGCTGACTATTGAGAGCATATATGATAAGAAGCATAGTTTCCTTGAAGATGAGACTGTCAGACTGCTGTGTCATGAGAATAAACTCTAGCAATGAGAGGTGAAATGCAATTAAAGTCATTTAAAGGCAAACCATTAATCCTTCGATATCAATGGGGACAGGACTTGCAACTACTGAAGCCTGGTGTTCCCTGGGCAGGATTCTGACATGCCCTCACCTACTAATAATGAACTGGTTGGACGATGACGTTTAAAAGGAGGCCATGCATTTTCTATAACTGAAGCTAGAGATTTTGACATTTCAAATGCATGATCACAGTGTACCGTTGGCATAGGGAAGAATCACGCAGGTAGGGGGCTCCCTGTGTGCTTCCCTAAGACCCTCGGAGGACCGCAATGTGCTCGTGCTGCTCCGAGGGTCTCCTCCCTGCAGGCCCCCGGATCCAATATGGCCACAGGGGCCTTCAGGGTCCTGCAGGTAGGTGGTTTTCTCAGTGCCTGCTGAAAACAGGTGCTGAGAAAGCTTCCTGCAGTGCCTGTCAGATCGCTGATCTGGCACAGTGCACTGCAAAGTGTCAGATCAGCGATCTGACACTTTATAGTTATGTCCCACATTGGGACATTGTAAAAAAGTAAAAAAAACATATGTAAAATTAATTTATAAAAAATTCCTAAATAAATTAAAAAAATTCCCTAATAAATTATTTTTTTGTAAATAAAAAAAAATTCACATGTTTAGTATCGCTGCATCCGTAACGACTAGTGTTGAGCATTCCGATACCGCAAGTATCGGGTATCGGCCGATATTAGCGGTATCGGAATTCCGATACTTAGTTCCGATACTTTTGTCATATCGGATTCCGGAATCGGAATCGGAATAGGAAGTTCCCATCATGCTATGAGCCTGCTTGCTTTGATTAAGCCAATGGGAATCCTCCGAAGTGTGGGCACATCCTGTTAGGCATGTAGGCATGTTAACTATTGGCATGGCTGTGATTGGCTGCCGAAATGATGTCATGATGCACTATAAAAGCCACCGCAGCCGCCATTTCTGGTCACTCTGCTGTGAATTCAGTTAGGGACAGGCTGCTGTAGAAGACTGTGAGGGACAGTTAGAAATAGCGATTCCACCAAACATCTAGTGCTTTACCCAGGCTACATAAACCACCACTGTAGCCTTCTTTGCCCTAGCAGCAGTGTTCACAGCTGTCTGCAAGGGCTGTGTGAGTGCAGCTCACGCTGTGGAGTGGGTCCTGCAGCCACGTCAGGCTGTAGGCCACCCAGTGTGATCACTGCTGCCTCATACATCTTTTATTTTTTGAGCTGCATTTTTTACATAATTTCAATCTAGTGTGCTTCCATCCGTATCCATATACGTTGGTTGCAAACACTAGTAGTAGACAGCGGAGCCTTTCTGCAGCCTTTCAGTGCTAGTGTCCACTTTGCTGCACTGTTCACGGCTGTCTGAGAGGTCTCTGACTGTGTGTGAGTGCAGCTCACGCAGAGTAGAGTGTCCTGCAGCTACGTCTGTTTGTAGGACGCTCAACGTGCGTCACTGCCTCACACATATTTGTCTTTGAGTGCAGCTCATTTTTTCTTCTCCTATTAGTGTGCATCCATCCGTATCCATCAACATTGGTTGGTTGCAAACACTATATAGGAGTAGATAGAGGAGCCTTTTTTTCTGGCTTGTGCCCTGCCGGCGCAGCCAGATTAGTATTACCCAATTTTTTTGGAGCCTCATCTTTTGCATTGTAGGTTACCTGCCTGCATTGTAATAGCTCCAAAAAGTTGGTGATACTATCAGTTTCAATTCTTTGTTCACATACTTTGAGTTTGTTTCCAACAAAGAAACCACAAAAAAAGTTCACCAAACACTACATTTTGAACTTGTGTAGGCCACATCAGCTCCTATTAAAGTCTAGTCCACAAACACACACACTTCATAAAATTAGTGTTTCTTGTACCTGTAACCAGCTGTTCAGGAATAAGCACACTAAGGCCCCCCTTTGTACTTTTTTGCCTATCTTAAGCAGTCTTGCAAGATGAAGAAGGCAGGGAGTAAGGCGCGTG
This sequence comes from Dendrobates tinctorius, assembly GCF_039654945.1. Classification (NCBI taxonomy): domain Eukaryota; kingdom Metazoa; phylum Chordata; class Amphibia; order Anura; family Dendrobatidae; genus Dendrobates; species Dendrobates tinctorius. The sequence goes on along the minus strand of NW_027361716.1, from coordinate 25,858,495 downwards.
GGCGTGGGCGTGGGCGTGGAGTTTCAGCAGGGAGAGGACGTGGGGATTCTGCAGGGAGAGGACGTGGGGATTCTACAGGTAGAGGACGTGGGGATTCTGGGCCTGCTGCGGGCACCAGTGGATCAGCATCCCCCAGTTTTAGCAGGCAACAGTCCTTTATGCGCAGCTTTGTAGGACCTCAACGTACCCCACTGCTGCGGGAGGAACAAATTGAAGCCGTTGTCGGATGGATGGCAGCTAACGCATCGACTTCAATTACTTCCGCATCCTCTCAGGGTCAGAGCACCGAAGAGCAACCATCTGTCTCTTCACCACCTGCCAAAGTGCCCAGGCAGTCAGAGAGACATGGACAGGAGCCATCACAGTCTCTACTTCTGTTCTCGGAATCTGTTGGCTTGGAAAGAGGGGGCCAGCCAAGCAGCATTCCTGAATGTGAAGAAGAGGAAGTATGCAGTGATGCGCAACTTCTTTGTCCCTCTGAATCTGAAGAGGCGAGTGGGCCAGTGCCTATGGTCAGCACACCTCAGTACGCATCAGATGATGACGAGACTCAGTTGCCACTTTCTGGTGCGTACGGTGCTGGCGAGACAACCCCGGAGAAGCAGCTGTTTGAAGAGGGGAGGGAAGATGATGAGGTCCTTGACCCATCATGGCGTGAGCAACAGGAAGGTGGTGGGAGCAGCTCGGAGGAAGAGATTCCCCTACAGGCCAAAACAAGAGGCGGAGGGAGGGGGAAGACTTGGTTGCCTGTACCCTCCACTTCGGCACCCGTTAGGAGCATTCCTCCTTCCAAAGGCAAACCGGGCGCTCACAAGAGTTGCAGTGCGTGGTCCTTTTTTGACACAGTTGCAGATGACATTTGCTTTGTCAAATGCAAGCTGTGTCATCAGAGAGTCAAAAGAGGGAGAAATGTCAGCAACCTCAATACCACAAATATGTGGAAATATGTGCGCACCAAGCACGAGTTGGAGTAGCAGAGACACCCTGAAGACGTAGGCCAACGTACAGCACCACCTACCACCTCTTCAGTTCGTGTTGGGCCCTCTTCCTCCAGCTCACACACTGCTGGTTCGGCTTCCTCACAGGATCGCCAAGGAAGAACCTCTGCCACTGTTGTCCGGAGACCCTGTCAGATTACACCCATAGCAGCACGTTCCCATCCATCACAGCCATCGGTAGCACAGGCATGGGATAAAAGGCGCCCTTACTCGGCAAACCATCCCCGAGCACAGTCTCTGAATGCTGGCATTGCCAAACTTCTGGCAGTTGAAATGCTATCATTCAGGCTGGTGGACACTGACACCTTCCGGGACTTAATGGCATTGGCAGTCCCCCAATACAACGTGCCCAGCCGCTTTTATTTCAGCAGGCGAGCCGTCCCTGCCCTGCAGAAACATGTTGAGGGCAAAATAAAACATGCGCTACTAAACGCCGTTAGTAGCAAGGTCCACCTGACCACCGATGCGTGGACCAGTAACCATGGACAGGGACGATACCTTTCCCTCACTGCCCACTGGGTCAATGTTGTGGAGCCGGGTACGGATCTGGAGAGTGGCGCTGTACGTGTTCTTCCAACGCCACGGATTGCAGGACTCCAGTCTGTACACATAGACTCCTCCTCCTACTCAAGTTCCTCAGAAACAGCAGAGCAGGAGCCTGTTACGACCGATATGAGCACAGCCGTGGCCAAACGTCAACAGGCTGTACTCAAATTAATTTCTTTGGGGAATCGAAGCCACACAGCGCAGGAGCTCTGGAATGCTATCAAGCTGGAGAGCGATGTGTGGTTTGGGCCAGCGAATCTCCAGCCGGGCTTGGTAGTGTGTGACAATGGCCGAAATCTGGTGGCAGCTCTTGGCCTAGGCAACCTCACACACATCCCATGTCTAGCACATGTTCTTAACTTGGTCGTGCAGAGCTTTCTGAGGGACTATCCGGATCTTGCTGCACTGTTGCACAAGGTCCGCATAGAGTGCGCTCACTTGCGACGTTCCAGCACGGCAAGATCGCGCCTCGCTGCTCTGCAGCGACGATTTGGCCTTCCGGAACATCGCATCATATGTGACCTACCCACCCGGTGGAATTCAACGTTACATATGTTGGAGCGGTTGTGTGAGCAGCAGGCAGCAGTCATGGAGTACCAGCTGCATCAGGCGCAAACAAGTCGCACTGTGCGCCGTTCACACTTCAGCACCATTGAGTGGGCCTCTATGAAGGACATCTGCCTCGTTTTGCGTGCCTTCGATGAATCCACGCGGATGGCGAGTGCAGATGATGCACTAGTCAGCATGACTGTACCCCTTATCTGCCTGCTTCAACAAACACTGCAAGCACTAAGGGATGAGGTTTCAGAAGAGGTGGAGGATGAGGAGTCCCAAATGCCATCTGCTTCTGGACAGTCTGCGCTACGTGTTTCCTCACAAAGGCCTAGGCAGGGGACACTTTGTGAGGAGGATGAGGAGGAGTCGATGGAGGAGGAAGACATCTCTCCAGAGGAGGGAGGTACACAAACCTCTACTCAGTATCTACAGCGAGGGTGGGGTGATGCAGAGCAGGCCGAGGTCACGCCTCAAACAGGGGACAGCGGTTCTTTGGCAGTTGGGAGTCTGCAGCACATGGTTGATTTCATGCTGCAGTGCCTGAGAAACGACCGCCGCATCGCCCACATTCTCGTCTCGGCTGATTATTGGGTGTACACCCTCCTAGATCCTCGCTACCGGGACAGCGTACAAAGGCTCATACCAACGTTGAACCGGGAGCGTAAAATGCGGGAGTACGAAGAGTCACTGGTGCAGTCCATAATGTTTTCCATTCCACCCGACAGCATTGTTGCTAGTGCTTTACAAAGCAGCTCTGGGCGTCGAGGCAGTGGAGGAAACTCTGCACAAAGAGGGAGCAGAGGCAGCGCCGCAGCACAAGGCAAGACCACTATGGCCCAAATGTGGCAAAGTTTTGTGTGTCCACCACAATTGTCTACACCATCAGCGACGCCTCGAGTCAGCAGGAGGCAACGCTTCCGTCAGATGGTGTCAGACTACATGTCTTGCCCTGTCGCTGTACTCCCAGATGGCTCTTCCCCCTTCAAGTTTTGGGTCTCTAAGCTGGATACATGGCCAGAGCTTAGCCAGTATGCATTGGAGGTGCTGGATTGCCCTGCTGCCAGTGTATTATCGGAACGTGTCTTTAGTGCCGCAGGTGGTGTACTAACAGACCGTCGCACGCGACTATCTTCCGATAATGTTGACCGGCTGACTTTTCTGAAAATGAACAAGGCCTGGATCTCCAAAGACTTTGCCATTCCTCTTACAGACTAAATTAGTGGTTGGCAACTGTATCCAGGTCTGCTGGTGTGTTCATTTTTCTACCACCTGAACTATAATCCCTTTGCTTCAACACAGCCAGTTGTCGCTCAGATGTGTCGTCTGCACAGAGAAACACACTAGCTCCTGTGTTAGTGGGGTTCAGTAATGCCAGCTGATCCCCTGCTGTGTGGACGGCAAAGTCACCAGCTCCATCAACATTCAAACCACTACTGATTTTTAACCGTGCCCAACTTAGGTCTCTGGCTCCACTGTCTCTACTATTTCCCCTGACCTCCATCCCCGCCATCTACATCTCTGAAGTGGCGTCAGCACAATCTACACTTGTTCCTGTGCTCCTGTGGCTCAGTCCCATCAGTTTATCCCCTGATGTGTGTCCGGCAAGGTCTCCTGCTCTGTCCACATTCCCATAACCAGTAGTGGGAATGAGGACAGAGCTGGCGAACTTGCCGGACAAACATCAGGGGATCAACTGACGGGACTGAGCACCAGTAACACAGGAACAAGTGTAGATTGTGCTGACGCCACTTCAGAGATGTAGCTGGCGGGGTTGGAGGCCAGGGTAAATAGTAGAGACAGTGGAGCCAGAGGCCTAAGTGGAGCATGGTTAGAATCAGTAGTAGTCCACAACCTCCATAAAAACCGCTGCCCATTGGCCTCTGCATGCGGCATGCGTAATCCTGGGCTCCAACAGCTTCAGTTGGTGTTCAGAAGTGTCGTCTCCACAGAGCCAAACACATTCGTTAGAGTGTTAGTGGGGTTCAGCACTGCCAGCTGTTCCCCTGCTGTGGAGATGGCAAGTCTCCTGCTGCCTTCACCTGCCAAAATCCAGTAGGCCACAGCCTGCTCCTCGCCTAATCCTGGGCTCCAACAGCGTCAGTTGGTGTTCAGAAGTGTCGTCTCCACAGAGCCAAACACCTTCGTTAGAGTGTTAGTGGGGTTCAGCACTGCCAGCTGTTCCCCTGCTGTGGAGATGGCAAGTCTCCTGCTGCCTTCACCTGCCAAAATCCAGTAGGCCCCAGCCTGCTCCTCGCCTAATCCTGGGCTCCAACAGGGTCAGTTGGTGTTCAGAAGTGTCGTCTCCACAGAGCCAAACACCTTCGTTAGAGTGTTAGTGGGGTTCAGCACTGCCAGCTGTTCCCCTGCTGTGGAGATGGCAAGTCTCCTGCTGCCTTCACCTGCCAAAATCCAGTAGGCCCCAGCCTGCTCCTCGCCTAATCCTGGGCTCCAACAGCGTCAGTTGGTGTTCAGAAGTGTCGTCTCCACAGAGCCAAACACCTTCGTTAGAGTGTTAGTGGGGTTCAGCACTGCCAGCTGTTCCCCTGCTGTGGAGATGGCAAGTCTCCTGCTGCCTTCACCTGCCAAAATCCAGTAGGCCACAGCCTGCTCCTCGCCTAATCCTGGGCTCCAACAGCGTCAGTTGGTGTTCAGAAGTGTCGTCTCCACAGAGCCAAACACATTTGTTCAAGTGTTAGTGGGGTTCATCATTGCCAGCTGATCCCCTGCTGTGGAGATGGCAGTCTCTCCTGCTGTCTCCGCATTACAAAGACAGTAGGCCTCTGCCTACACCCTCCTATTTCCTGGGCTTCAACACAGCCAGTTGTAGTTCGGAAGTGCCGTCCACACGGAAAGAGATACTTGCTCCCGTGTCTCAGTGGGGTTCAGTAACGTCAGCTGATCCCCTGCTGTGTGGATGGCAGTCTCTCCTGCTGTCACCTCATTCAAAATACAGTAGGCCTCTGCCTACACCCTCCTATTTCCTGGGCTTCAACACAGCCAGTTGTAGTTCGGAAGTGCCGTCCACACGGAAAGAGATACTTGCTCCCGTGTCTCAGTGGGGTTCAGTAACGTCAGCTGATCCCCTGCTGTGTGGATGGCAGTCTCTCCTGCTGTAAACTCATTCAAAATACAGTAGGCCTCTGCCTACACCCTCCTATTTCCTGAGCTTCAACACAGCCAGTTGTAGTTCGGAAGTGCCGTCCACACGGAAAGAGATACTTACTCCCGTGTCTCAGTGGGGTTCAGTAACGTCAGCTGATCCCCTGCTGTGTGGATGGCAGTCTCTCCTGCTGTAAACTCATTCAAAATACAGTAGGCCTCTGCCTACACCCTCCTATTTCCTGGGCTTCAACACAGCCAGTTGTAGTTCGGAAGTGCCGTCCACACGGAAAGAGATACTTGCTCCCGTGTCTCAGTGGGGTTCAGTAATGTCAGCTGATCCCCTGCTGTGTGGATGGCAGTCTCTCCTGCTGTCACCTCATTCAAAATACAGTAGGCCTCTGCCTACACCCTCCTATTTCCTGGGCTTCAACACAGCCAGTTGTAGTTCGGAAGTGCCGTCCACACGGAAAGAGATACTTGCTCCCGTGTCTCAGTGGGGTTCAGTAACGTCAGCTGATCCCCTGCTGTGTGGATGGCAGTCTCTCCTGCTGTCACCTCATTCAAAATACAGTAGGCCTCTGCCTACACCCTCCTATTTCCTGGGCTTCAACACAGCCAGTTGTAGTTCGGAAGTGCCGTCCACACGGAAAGAGATACTTGCTCCCGTGTCTCAGTGGGGTTCAGTAATGTCAGCTGATCCCCTGCTGTGTGTATGGCAGTCTCTCCTGCTGTCACCTCATTCAAAATACAGTAGGCCTCTGCCTACACCCTCCTATTTCCTGGGCTTCAACACAGCCAGTTGTAGTTCGGAAGTGCCGTCCACACGGAAAGAGATACTTGCTCCCGTGTCTCAGTGGGGTTCAGTAACGTCAGCTGATCCCCTGCTGTGTGGATGGCAGTCTCTCCTGCTGTCACCTCATTCAAAATACAGTAGGCCTCTGCCTACACCCTCCTATTTCCTGGGCTTCAACACAGCCAGTTGTAGTTCGGAAGTGCCGTCCACACGGAAAGAGATACTTGCTCCCGTGTCTCAGTGGGGTTCAGTAATGTCAGCTGATCCCCTGCTGTGTGGATGGCAGTCTCTCCTGCTGTCACCTCATTCAAAATACAGTAGGCCTCTGCCTACACCCTCCTATTTCCTGGGCTTCAACACAGCCAGTTGTAGTTCGGAAGTGCCGTCCACACGGAAAGAGATACTTGCTCCCGTGTCTCAGTGGGGTTCAGTAACGTCAGCTGATCCCCTGCTGTGTGGATGGCAGTCTCTCCTGCTGTCACCTCATTCAAAATACAGTAGGCCTCTGCCTACACCCTCCTATTTCCTGGGCTTCAACACAGCCAGTTGTAGTTCGGAAGTGCCGTCCACACGGAAAGAGATACTTGCTCCCGTGTCTCAGTGGGGTTCAGTAATGTCAGCTGATCCCCTGCTGTGTGGATGGCAGTCTCTCCTGCTGTCACCTCATTCAAAATACAGTAGGCCTCTGCCTACACCCTCCTATTTCCTGGGCTTCAACACAGCCAGTTGTAGTTCGGAAGTGCCGTCCACACGGAAAGAGATACTTGCTCCCGTGTCTCAGTGGGGTTCAGTAACGTCAGCTGATCCCCTGCTGTGTGGATGGCAGTCTCTCCTGCTGTCACCTCATTCAAAATACAGTAGGCCTCTGCCTACACCCTCCTATTTCCTGGGCTTCAACACAGCCAGTTGTAGTTCGGAAGTGCCGTCCACACGGAAAGAGATACTTGCTCCCGTGTCTCAGTGGGGTTCAGTAACGTCAGCTGATCCCCTGCTGTGTGGATGGCAGTCTCTCCTGCTGTCACCTCATTCAAAATACAGTAGGCCTCTGCCTACACCCTCCTATTTCCTGGGCTTCAACACAGCCAGTTGTAGTTCGGAAGTGCCGTCCACACGGAAAGAGATACTTGCTCCCGTGTCTCAGTGGGGTTCAGTAACGTCAGCTGATCCCCTGCTGTGTGGATGGCAGTCTCTCCTGCTGTCACCTCATTCAAAATACAGTAGGCCTCTGCCTACACCCTCCTATTTCCTGGGCTTCAACACAGCCAGTTGTAGTTCGGAAGTGCCGTCCACACGGAAAGAGATACTTGCTCCCGTGTCTCAGTGGGGTTCAGTAATGTCAGCTGATCCCCTGCTGTGTGGATGGCAGTCTCTCCTGCTGTCACCTCATTCAAAATACAGTAGGCCTCTGCCTACACCCTCCTATTTCCTGGGCTTCAACACAGCCAGTTGTAGTTCGGAAGTGCCGTCCACACGGAAAGAGATACTTGCTCCCGTGTCTCAGTGGGGTTCAGTAACGTCAGCTGATCCCCTGCTGTGTGGATGGCAGTCTCTCCTGCTGTCACCTCATTCAAAATACAGTAGGCCTCTGCCTACACCCTCCTATTTCCTGGGCTTCAACACAGCCAGTTGTAGTTCGGAAGTGCCGTCCACACGGAAAGAGATACTTGCTCCCGTGTCTCAGTGGGGTTCAGTAATGTCAGCTGATCCCCTGCTGTGTGGATGGCAGTCTCTTCTGCTGTCACCTCATTCAAAATACAGTAGGCCTCTGCCTACACCCTCCTATTTCCTGGGCTTCAACACAGCCAGTTGTAGTTCGGAAGTGCCGTCCACACGGAAAGAGATACTTGCTCCCGTGTCTCAGTGGGGTTCAGTAATGTCAGCTGATCCCCTGCTGTGTGGATGGCAAAGTCTCCTGCTGCCTACACAGTCGTACCACTACTGATTTTTAACCGTGCTCCAATTAGGCCTGTGGCTCCACTGTCTCTCGTATTTCCCCTGTCCTCCAACCCTGCCAGTTACAGCTCCGAAGTGGCGTCTGCACAATCCACACTTGTTCCTGTGTTACAGGTGTTCAGTCCGGTCAGTTAATTCCCTGATGTGTGTCCGGCAATGTCGCCTGCTCTGTCCACATTCCCATTATGGGAATGTGGACAGAGCAGGCGACATTGCCGGACACACATCAGGGGATTAACTGACCGGACTGAACACCTGTAACACAGGAACAAGTGTGGATTGTGCAGACGCCACTTCGGAGCTGTAACTGGCGGGGTTGGAGGACAGGGGAAATACGAAAATCAGTGAAGCCACAGGCCTAAGTGGAGCTTGGTTCAAATTAGTAGTCTACAACCGATCTTAAAATTTCTTCAATGCAGCCTCAGCCTGCTCCGTGCTTGTCCCTGGGCTTCAACACAGCCAGTTGTTGCTCGGAAGTGCCGTCTTCACAGAGTAAAACACTAGCTCCTGTGTTTGTGGGGTTCAGTAACGTCAGCTGTTCCCCTGCTGTTTTGATGGCAATCTGTCCTGCTGCCTCCCAATTGACAGCACATCAGGCCTCAGCCTGCTAAGTGCTTGTCCTGGGCTCCAACATCGCCAGTTGCTGCTCATAACTGACTTTGGCACGGGTACTCCCTCCTGCCCAGCTTGGTTCCAGCCCTGCCTGCTGTTTCCGGGAAGTGTCAATGTCAGTTTGCCACCCCAAGTTGCCATGTCGTGTTGCGGTTGGGTTAGCCGAGGCTAGGGTGCCAGCAGTTTAGGTGCTTCCTATGTGGACTGCGGGTTCTGGTAAGAAAGGTTTGTTCCATAGTGCCAGTAGGACAAGCACCCCCTGTAGGACTGTGTGATTCGGTAACTGCGGCCAGCTTGCGGCATGCCAACTTTGCTTTTCAGGGGTAACTTCTGATACCCCTCCGGGTTCCAGCACCGTCAGCTGGTTCTCATCAGAGCCTTTGGCCTAGGTGCCTCCATCTCGGTATCCGAGTTCCGGCAACGTCTGCTGGTCCTTGGTAGTGCTTTGTAGCACAGGTACCTCCTGCTTAGTAACCGGGTTCCAGCACCGTCAGCTGGTCCTCGGTTGTGCCATTGGCTGTTATTCCTTCTGCTGCCCCTCCGGGTGCCAGCACTGTCAGCTGGTCCTCGCTATTTCCATTTGCTCTTGCAGCTTATGCTACCCCTCCGGGTTCCAGCACCGTCAGCTGGTTCTCGTCAGAGCCTTTGGCCTAGGTGCCTCCATCTCGGTATCCGAGTTCCGGCAACGTCTGCTGGTCCTTGGTAGTGCTTTGTAGCACAGGTACCTCCTGCTTAGTAACCGGGTTCCAGCACCGTCAGCTGGTCCTCGGTTGTGCCATTGGCTCTTATTCCTTCTGCTGCCCCTCCGGGTGCCAGCACTGTCAGCTGGTCCTCGCTATTTCCATTTGCTCTTGCAGCTTATGCTACCCCTCCGGGTTCCAGCACCGTCAGCTGGTTCTCGTCAGAGCCTTTGGCCTAGGTGCCTCCATCTCGGTATCCGAGTTCCGGCAACGTCTGCTGGTCCTTGGTAGTGCTTTGTAGCACAGGTACCTCCTGCTTAGTAACCGGGTTCCAGCACCGTCAGCTGGTCCTCGGTAGTGCCATTGGCTCTTGTTCCTTCTGCTGCCCCTCCGGGTGCCAGTACCGTCAGCTGGTTCAAGAGGACAAAGAACAGGAAGACAACCACCAAGATGCAGAACAACAAGAGAGAGAAGACAAAGAAGCATAAAAAAAAACAAAGCAGAAGAACATTAAGCATAAGACTAATACTCTGAGCAAATGATATTATCTTATTTATAAGCAGAAGAAGACTAAGCAGTGTATGGGGGTGAGTCCGTTCCTCCTCGTGGTGCTCCTGGAAAAGGCCTGCTGCTGCAGGCCAAACTGAACGCGGACAAATCCTGTTGTAAATCTTTTGTGACAGGCAGAACGGAAGGTGTAAACTTCTAACTTTTCTAGATAACAACTACAGGAATGCCTGACACAAACAAGAATATGATGAAGAAGAATAGGAAGAAGATGAAGAAGCTGAATATGTAGAATAATAATTGTTGAATAAGAAGAATATGAAGAATGTAAGAAAAGGAAGAAGAAGAAGAAGAAGAAGAAGAAGAAGAATGTAAAAAAAGGAAGTAGAAGAAGAAGAAAAAGAATGTAAAAAAAGGAATAAGAAGAAGAATGTAAAAAAAGGAAGTAGAAGAAGAAGAAGAAGAATGTAAAAAAAGGAAGTAGAAGAAGAAGAAGAAGAATGTAAAAAAAGGAAGTAGAAGAAGAAGAAGAAGAATGTAAAAAAAGGAAGTAGAAGAAGAAGAAGAATGTAAAAAAAGGAAGTAGAAGAAGAAGAAGAAGAATGTAAAAAAAGGAAGTAGAAGAAGAAGAAGAAGAAAGAAGAAAGAAGAAGAAGACATACATGTCTGGCAAAATATAAATGAGGCTAACATAGTCAATATCTTTGTAACTCCTAACATCTTTAAAAAAAAAGTTTAATTCCTGCTATTCCATTTGATTGGGCTAAACCTCTATGGCTTTAATGTCTCCTCCACCTCCCACAATACATTCTACATTATTCTTAGTTGTTTTTCTTCATGTAGAATTAACCTACAAGGAAAGAAAGGGTTTTTTTTAATTCCGATATTTTGGCCCCATTGACTTGCATTGGTTCCCGGTATCGGAATCGGCGATACCGATACTTTTTTTTAAGATCGGCCGATCCATTCCGATCCGATATTTTCAAGTATCGGCTGGTATCGCTCAACTCTAGTAACGACCCTCCTTACAAATCTGTCCCACTAGTTAACCCTTTTAGTGAACCCCTTCAAAAAAAAAAACAAGACAAAAACAATGCTTTATCATCATACCGCCGAACAAAAAGTGCAATAACGCAAGATCAAAAAGATGGATATAAATAACCATGGTACCACTGAAAACATCATCTTGTCCCACAAAAAACGAGCTGACATACAGCATCATCAGCAAAAAAATAAGAAAGCTATAGCTTGCAGAATAAAGCGATGCAAAAATAATTATTTTTTATATAAAATTGTTTTTATTGTATAAAAGTGCCAAAACATAAAAAAATGATATAAATGAAGTATTGCTGTAATCATACTATCAATTTTACCAGATGCGGAATTGTCTAAATGCCCCGCACCAAAAAGAAATTCATGAAATGCTGGTTTTTGTTCATTCTGCGTTCCAAAAATCGGAATAAAAAGAGATCAAAAAAGACACACGCCCAAAAATGGTAACAATAAAAACGTCAACTTGTCCCGCAAAAAATAAGACCTCACATGACTCAGTGGGCCAAAATATGGAAAAATTATAGCTCTCAATATGTGGTGATGCAAAAACTATTTTTACAATAAAAAGCCTCTTTTAGCGTGTGACAGCTGCCAAACATAAAAACCCTCCATAAATAGTAAATCAAACCTCCCTTTATCACCCCTTAGTTAGGGAAAAATAATAACATTAAAAATAAATGTATTTATTTCCATTTTCCCATTAGGGTTATGGCTAGGGCTAAGGCTAGGGTTAGGGCTAAGATTAGGGTTAGGGGTGTGTTGGAGTTAAAATTGGGGGATTTCCACTGTTTAGGAACATCAGGGGCTCTGCAAATGCAACATGGCATCTGATCTCAATTCCAGCCAATTCTGCGTTGAAAAAGTCAAACTGTGCTCCTTCCTTTCAAAGCTCTGCCATGCACCCAAACAGTGGTTTAACCTCACATATGGGGTATCAGCCTACAGAGGACAAATTGCACAACTCCTTATTTGATCCAATTTCACCTGTTACCCTTGTGAAAATAATAAATTGGGGGCAAAAATATGATTTTTGTGGAAAAAAAAATGATTTTTTTATTTTTATGGCTCTACGTTATAAACTTCTGTGAAGCTCTTGTGCTCACCACACATCTAGATAAGTTCCTTGGGGGGTCTAGTTTCCAAAATGGGGTCACTTGTGGGGGGTTTCCACAGTTTAGGCACATCAGGTGCTCTCCAAACACGACATGACACCTGCAGACCATTCCATCAAAGTCTGCATTCCAAAACGTCACTACTTCCCTTCCAAGCCCCGATGTGTGCGCATACAGTAGTTTTCTGACACAAATGGGATATCAGCGTACTCAGGACAAATTGGACAACAACTTTTGAGCTCCAATTTCTCCTGTTTCCCTTGGGAAAATAAAAAAATTGGGGACTAAAAGATCATGTTTGTGGAAAAAATATGATTTTTTTATTGTCACGCCCAGGCGTTATAAACTTTTGTGAAGCATTTGGGGGTTCAAAGTGCTCACCACACATCTAGATAAGTTCCTTGGGGGGTCTAGTTTCCAAAATGATGTCATTTGTGGGGGGCTTCCACTGTTTTGGCACATCAGGGGCTCTCCAAATGCAACATGGTGTCCGATCTAAATTCAAGCCAAAAAAGTAAAATGGCGCTGCTTCCCTTCTGAGCTCTGCCATGTGCCCAAACAGTGGTTTACCGCCACATATAGGGTATCAACGTACTCAGGACAAATTATATAATAACTTTTGGAGGCCTATTACCCTTGGGAAAATAAAATTTGGGGGTGAAAAGATTTTTTTTTTTCCTTTAAAAATCAGATTTTTTAATTGTACAGCTGTACGTTATAAACATCTGTGAAGCCCTTGGGGGTTCAAAGTGCTCACTACACATCAAGATAAGTTCCTTGGGGGGTCTAGTTTCCAAAATGGGGTCACTTGTGGGGAGTGTCCACTGATTAGGCACATCAGGGGCTCTCCAAATGTGACATGGCGCCCGATCTCAATTCCATCCAATTTTGCATTGAAAAAGTCTAACGGCGCTCGTTCCCTTCTGAGCTCTGCCATGTGCCGAAACAGTGGTTCCCCCACATATCAGGTATCACCATACTCAGGGCAAATTGCATAATAACTTTTGCTGACCAAGTTCTAATGTTACCCTTGGTAAAATAAAAAAAAATGGACCTAAAGTAATATTTTTGTGAAAAAAAGTTAAATGTTAATTTTTTTTGAAACATTCAAAAAATTCCTGTGAAACACCTGAAGGGTTAATAAACTTCTTGAATGTGGTTTTGAGCACCTTGAGGGGTGTAATTTTTAGAATGGTGTCACTTTTGGGTAGTTTCTATCATATAGACCCCTCAAAGTGACTTCAAATGTCATGTGGTCCCTAAAAATAAAATGGTGTAGTAAAAATGAGAAATCACTGATCAACTTTTAACCCTTATAACTTCCTAACAAAAAAAAATTTTGGTTCCAAAATTGTGCTGATGTAAAGTAAACATGTGCGAAATGTTATTTATTAAGTTTTTTGTGTGCCATATCTCTGTGATTTAAGGACATAAAAATTCAAATTTGGAAAATTGCGAAATTTTCAAAATTTTCGGCAAATTTCAATTCTTTCACAAATAAATGCTAGTTATATGAATGAAATTTTACCACTTCCGTGAAGTACAATATGTCATGAGAAAAACAATGTCAGAATCACCAGGATCCATGGAACCATTCCAGAGTTATGACCTCATAAACGGACAGTGGTCAGAATTGAAAAAATGGCCGGGTCAGAAAGGTAAAAACAGGCTGGGTCACAAAGGGGTTAAAATATTGTTCTAACCCCATCCCCCATGTCACCCCCAATTTCTTTATTTGTGCCCATGTCACTATCTGCACTATCTACCCCTCCTATAAATTAATACCCTCCCCCCAATCCCTAGTTTAAACACTCCTCCAACCTTCGAGCAGGCAGAGCGGCTAGGGAGCCGAGCAGGTAGAGCGGCTAGGGAGCCGAGCAGGTAGAGTGGCTAGGGAGTCGAGCAGGCACAGTGGCTACGGAGCCGAACAGGCAGAGCGGCTAGGGAGCCGAGCACGCAGAGCTGCAAGAGAGCAGAGCAGGCAGAGCTGCAAGGGAGCAGAGCAGGCAGAGCTGCAAGGGAGCAGAGCAGGCAGAGCTGCAAGGGTGCAGATGCACAGACAGAGCTGCAAGGGTGCAGGTGTACAGACAAGGAGGACACAAGGAAAGACACAGCAGGGAAGGAAGCCACAGACAAGGAGAAAGGGAGACTAAGGTAGGACAGAGTACAGACAAGGTACTGGGACCAAGACTCAAGGGCCAGGATATTCAGCCTCCTGGCAGGCAAACAAGGTACAAAGCAAGGCTAAGAGTATTCCTACAGAGAAGGAGAAACACAGAACAGGGCCTGGCTTCCTCAGCAGCAAGATACTGAGTATAGACATTGCAAAGGCCCTGTTTCAGTGGGTGTGGCGGAACTAAATAGTCAAGGGCTCTAGGTGATTGGTCAGCGACAGATTAGACAGGTGCACCCTGACTGCATAAGAGCCAGAGAGTTCTGGCGCCGCCCCCTTTACACACATAGCCAGGAAACATACAGGAGAGCAGAGGCACAGAGCACAGGGCTGGCAATAGACAGAATTCACAGCATGACCCAGACCAGTGAGTAAGTTGATGTGCGGAGGATGGGAGGCCATGCAGTGACGCCAGCAGGGTTGCTACATATCTTCTTGGCCAAATGCACTAACAGGATATGGTTCCACGAATTGTTAAATTGACCTAAAGGAAATGCCAAAACCCATCCCATGTTCCCGCCAAATCTAATTAAAGTTATCTCATATCCTAGGATATAATTGACATATCATTATATAACTTATCTTTCTTGCCAATTATTGTGTAAACTCTAATTCATTTTGCCAATTGTTACACAATGTTATGGAATTGTCCATATTTGTTAATTTCCTCTTCTGATGGGCTATAAAGGATTTAACCTGACCCTCCTAATAAAGGAGATTTATTTGATAGACAAGCTACCTGTGTCTCTCATTTTATTTCTCCCAATCCTAGGTACCTAGGCAAAAGCTCCTCCTGAGCTCTACCAGAGGAGACATAGAAATCCCTTCTCCGACAAGCTGCAGTCACTGTTCTTCTGTTACCTAATGTATTGTACACCAGTAGTGTTGAGCATTCCGAGCATCGGTATCGGCCGATAATCGCTGTATCGGAATTCTGATACCGAGTACCGATATTTTTACAATATCGAATACCGGAATCGGAAGTTCCCATAATGCAATGAGCCAGTTGTGTTAGCCATGTTAACTAATGGCATGGCTGTGATTGGCTGATGAAATGATGTCATCATGATGCACGGTCTGTGCGGGCCTGCCGGTGGTCTGTGCAGGCCTGCCGGGGGTCTGTATGTAGTATGTATGTTGTATGTAGTATGTATGTTGTATGATTATAGTATATATGTAGTTTGTATGTAGGATGTAGTATGTATGTTGTATGAATGTAGTATATATGTAGTATGTATGTATTATGTAGTATGTATGTATGCTGTATGAATGTAGTATATAAGTAGTATGTATGTAGTATGTATGTATGTATGTTGTATGAATGTAGTATATATGTAGTATGCGTGTAGTATGTAGTATGTATGTATGTTGTATGAATGTAGTATATATGTAGTATGTACAGTATGTATTATGTAGTATGTATGTTGTATGAATGTAGTATATATGTAGTATGTATGTAGTATGTATGTACACTCACTGGCCACTTTATTAGGTACACCATGCTAGTAACGGGTTGGACCCCCTTTTGCCTTCAGAACTGCCTCAATTCTTCGTGGCAGAGATTCAACAAGGTGCTGGAAGCATTCCTCAGAGATTTTGGACCATATTGACATGATGGCATCACACAGTTGGTGCAGATTTGTCGGCTGCACATCCCTGATGCGAATCTCCCGTTCCACCACATCCCAAAGATGCTCTATTGGATTGAGATCTGGTGACTGAGGAGGCCATTTGAGTACAGTGAACTCATTGTCATGTTCAAGAAACCAATCTGAGATGATTCGAGCTTTATGACATGGCGCATTATCCTGCTGAAAGTAGCCATCAGATGTTGGGTACATTGTGGTCATAAAGGGATGGACATGGTCAGCAACAATACTCAGGTAGGCTGTGGCGTTGCAACGATGCTCAATTGGTACCAAGGGGCCCAAAGAGTGCCAAGAAAAAATTCCCCACACCATGACACCACCACCACCAGCCTGAACCGTTGATACAAGGCAGGATGGATCCATGCTTTCATGTTGATTACGCCAAATTCTGACCCTACCATCCGAATGTCGCAGCAGAAATCGAGACTCATCAGACCAGGCAACGTTTTTCCAATCTTCTACTGTCCAATTTCGATGAGCTTGTGCAAATTGTAGCCTCAGTTTCCTGTTCTTAGCTGAGAGGAGTGGTACCCGGTGTGGTCTTCTGCTGCTGTAGCCCATCTGCCTCAAAGTTCGATGCACTGTGCGTTCAGAGATGCTCTTCTGCCTACCTTGGTTGTAACGGGTGGCAATTTGAGTCACTCTTGCCTTTCTATCAGCTCGAACCAGTCTGCCCATTCTCCTCTGACCTCTGGCATCAACAAGGCATTTCCGGCCACAGAACTGCCGCTCACTGGATTTTTTTTCTTTTTCGGACCATTCTCTGTAAACCCTAGAGATGGTTGTGCGTGAAAATCCCAGTAGATCAGCAGTTTCTGAAATACTCAGACCAGCCCTTCTGGCACCAACAATCATGCCACGTTCAAAGGCACTCAAATCACCTTTCTTCCCCATACTGATGCTCGGTTTGAACTGCAGGAGATTGTCTTGACCATGTCTACATGCCTAAATGCACTGAGTTGCCGCCATGTGATTGGCAGATTAGAAATTAAGTCTTAACACACAGTTGGACAGGTGTACCTAATAAAGTGGCCAGTGAGTGTATGTTGTATGAATGTAGTATATATGAAGTATGTATGCAGTATGTAGTATGTATGTATGTTGTATGAATGTTGTATATATGAGGTATGTATAGAAAACCAAAAACAAAACACAAAACAAATATCCTGGAATAAAAAAGTAAAAAAATATATTGCAAAAATTGCATGAAAGTAGTAATAATAGTAATAATAAGGGTATTTAGTTAACATAATTTTGATCAAAATAATGTAGAAGCCATCCCGCCACGTCACGGCAACCCTTGTGGGACAGTCCTAACTCTTGTATTTAAAACCTTTCCACTTGTCAAGTGACGTAAATGTGAACAAGGACAGAGGGACTGAACCACCAGTAATACTATAGGCCAGACAGGATGGATTTTCCAACTCAGACAGGTCGGTCACCCCCTTATATGCACAGAATGCACAATGAAACAAACGAGAAACTGGGTCTGAGCAGAAAAAGTAAATTAATGTGCATGCAATATGTAATTGCATATGAACACATGACCTTTACACAGAGAAAACCAAAAACAAAACACAAAACAAATATCCTGGAATAAAAAAGTAAAAAAATATATTGCAAAAATTGCATGAAAGTAGTAATAATAGTAATAATAAGGGTATTTAGTTAACATAATTTTGATCAAAATAATGTAGAAGCCATCCCGCCACGTCACGGCAACCCTTGTGGGACAGTCCTAACTCTTTTTCTGCTCAGACCCAGTTTCTCTTATGAGGTATGTATGTAGTATGTATGTAGTATGTATGTTTTTTTTTTTTTACATTCAACACATTAGCCGGATGATGGGACTACTACTGTCCCATCATTGGCTAATGTGTCAATCACTGTCATTGTAGCAGGCATAGCCCGATGGGACTTGTAGTCCCATCGGACGATGCCTGCACACACACACACAACCCCCGGCAGGCCTGCACAGTCCCCCGGCAGCCCGCACAGACCCCCGGCAGGCCCACACAGACCCCCGGCAGGCCCGCACAGGCCCCCGACAGCCCGCACAGACCCCCGGCAGGCCCGCACAGACCCCCGGCAGGCCCGTACAGACCCCCGGCATCCCGCACAGACCCTTGGCAGGCCCGCACAGACCCCCGGCAGCCCGCACAGACCCCTGGCAGGCCCGCACACACCCCCGGCAGGCCCGCACACACCCCCGGCAGGCCCGCACACACAGACACGCACAGTGTCCGCCCACGCACCGCCCACACTCTTCCCCCCCTCCCGAACTGGATGTGCAAGGAAAGAAAAGGTATATTTTCGTTTCGATATTTGTGCCCCGTTGACTTGCATGGGTTTCCGGTATTGGAATCGGCGATACCCGATACTTTTTGGGTATCGGTCCGATCCAATCCGATTCGATATTTCACGATATCGGATGGTATCGCTCAACACTATACACCAGTTACACCCAGAGCTGCTTTCACTGTTCTGCTGTTATTTAATGTATTGTACTGCAGTTACTCCCAGAGTGGCAGTCACTGTTCTGCTTTTACCTAATGTATTGTAGTCCAATTACACCCAGAGCTGCAGTCACCGTTCTGCTCTTACCTAATGTATTATACTCCAGTTACACCAAGAGCTGCAGTCACTTTTCTGCTGTTACCTAATGTATTGTACGCAAGTTGCACCAGAGCTGCAGTCACTGTTCTGCTGTTACTTAATGAATTGTACTCCAGAATATGTACAGGACTGTGCCTGTGTAATGAGCGATGCAGCAGTGATGCCTTTAACGGCTGTAATGTGCCTGTACAATAAGCAATGCAGCCGTGTTGCCGCGACGACTAAGCAACTGTCGCTGATAGGTCGCGGCAGTTAGGCCGCGACCAATCAGCGAGGCGGGATTTCCATTACAGATAGACAGACAGACAGATAGACAGACAGACAGAATTAGACAATTATATAGTATATATATACTCACATGCACCACAGATATACACAATCATACTATATACTGCATATATGCACACACATACTACATACACATATACAGACACACACACACTGTATACTGCACATGTATACACACACAGATACGCATATACATATACTTACCAGGTTCTGTGGCTTCATTTGTACAGATCTATTCTCCGGACAATGCTAGGAGCAGCCATGATGAGGACTCAGGAGGAGATAACAGACACACAGGGCTGTAGGCTTCTTCCTGGCTGGCCTGGCTCTGACCTCTGTCTGCTGTGCTGTAATGAGCCCCTCCCCCTCACTCTCAACTTCTAGCCTAACCTGACTGCAGGGAGAAAGAGAGAGAGGGGGGCTGCAGGGGAGTGTGTGTGAGAGACGCACTTCATAAAGGGGCTGCAGACGCATGAGGCCCCCTTTGTAGGTTGGGGCCCCAGGCATTTGCCTGGTCTGCCTGTCCCAAATGCAGGCCCTGAAGTTCGCTCATCTCTAAGGCACAGCTCTAATCCTTGTCTAAACGCCATATCAAGCCATTATCCCTGTTCCGGAAACCCTTTGTTTACTCCTAACACTAAATGCAGAATGCTTGTGACATAAAACACAAAGTAAACGATTAGCCCTTAGAAATGCTGTTAGTATTTGGTTCAGCTTCAGCACCAATATCAACATTACAGGGCTCTGATTTGTAATACTGCACAGACACAGGCCTATACAAGCACTCTTTCCCTCCAATATGAACTGTAAAAGAGCAATGGCCTCAGTGTGCTAAGCCAGGTGGTGCCTTTTTTTGTAATCCCTGATGATGTCACATGGCCAGCCAATCACAGTAATACCACAACAAAGCTGGCTACCGCATTGCGAGCAGGCAATCCTTATATGCTTATTGGCTGTGTAGCAGGCACCAAACCTGCAGGTCGACGATTCGAGTTTTAGATCGAGCACTGCCCAATGCTTGCCAAGTGATGAGCACATCCAAGCACCCAGATACCCGAGTGATATCTAAGTATCAACGAGCACGTTCGTTGATCCTTAACCTTTATTAAATCTAAATATATAAAAAGATATATTATTAAAATACTGTGTACTAGGGTATATCTAACCCAGTATTAAGGAATTAAAGACTCCCCCAGAGTTACAGTGTGTACGGAAAGTATTCAGAACCCTTTAAATTTTTCACTCTTTGTTTCATTGCAGCCATTTGGTAAATTCAAAAAAGTTCATTTTTTTCTCATTAATGTACACTCTGCACCCTATCCTGACTAAAACAAACTGAAATGTAGAAATTTTTGCACATTTATTGAAAAAGAAAAACTGAAATATCACATGGTCATGAGTATTCAGACCCTTTGCTCAATATTGAGTAGAAGCACCCTTCTGAGCTAGTACAGCCATGAGTCTTCTTGGGAATGATGCAACAAGTTTTTCACACCTGGATTTGAGGATCCTCTGCCATTCTTCCTTGCAGGTCCTCTCCAGTTTCATCAAGTTGGATGGTGAACGCTGGTGGACAGCCATTTTCAGTTCTCTCCAGACTTGCTCAATTGGGTTTAGGCCAGGGCTCTGGCTGGGCCAGTCAAGAATGGCCACAGAGTTGTTCTGAAGCCACTCCTTTGCTATTTTAGCTGTGTGCTTAGGTTCATTGTCTTGTTGGAAGGTGAACCTTCGGCCAAGTCTGAGGTTCAGAGCACTCTGAAAGAGGTTTTCATCCAGGATATCTCAGTACTTGGCCACATTCATGTTTCCTTCAATTGCAACCAGTTGTCCTGTCCCTGCAGCTGAAAAATTCCAACATAGCATGATGCTGCCTCCACCATGTTTCACTGTTAGGATTGTATTGGGCAGGAGATAAGCAGCGCCTGTTTTTCTCCACACATACGTATGGGAATCATTCATTTTTTAGCAAACTCTATGCAGGATTTCTTATGTCTGGCACTGAGGAGAGACTTCCGTTGGACCACTCTGCCATAAAGGACTGACTGGTGGAGAGCTGCAGTGATATTTGACTTTGTAGAACTTTCTTCCATCTTCCTAATGAATCTGTGGAGCTCAGTGACAGTGATCTTGGGGTTTTTCTTTACCTCTCTCACCAAGGCTCTTCTCCTTCAATTGCTCAGTTTGGCTGGATGGCCAGGTCAAGGAAGACTTCTGGTGGTCCCAAACTTCTTCCATTTAAGGATTATGGAGGCAACTGTGCTCTTAGGAACCTTGAGTACTGCAGAAATTCTTTTGTCACCTTGGCCAGATCTGTGCCTTGCCACAATTCTGTCTCTGAGCTCCTTGGCCAGTTCTTTTGACCTCATGATTCTCATTTGGTCTTACATCTACTCTGAGCTGTGAGCTCTTATATAGACAGGTGTGTGCCTTTACAAAACAAGTCCTATCAGTTTAATTAAATACAGCTGGACTCCAATGAAGGAGTAGAACCATCTCAAGGAGGATCACAAGGAAATGGACAGCATGTGACTTAAATATGAGTGTCTGAGCAAAAGACCATATTTCAGTACTGAAATACCAAATGGCTGCAATGAAATAAAGAGTGAAAAATTTAAAGGGGTCTGAATACTTTCTGTACCCACTGTAGGCATGCCTGCTGAAATGCACGTCAGGATATTGGCACCACAGCATAAGACAAAGGTAATTCATTCCTTACAATTGGGTTAAATACACTTTTTTATATGCAAAGCTTACACTTGTACTACCATGTGCTGCACTGCTGACCTGTCCATGCCTTGGATCCCTGGCCTCAGTTGGGTGAGTTGACTTTTTTCCTTTTTCTTGTAACAGATTATGTAGTACAGGCTACTATTGCTTCATTTCTTGTATCACCAGCATTTGTGTTCCTAGTGTGCTCATCTGCGCTTGTCACATTACTACTTGGCTTTGTTTGGCTTTGTCCAACCACTAGAACTTTCACATGTGTGCATATGCATATGAGCACATCATCATTTTCCTGTCTAACACTGAATGGTGGCGACTGATTATTCAATCTAACCCAAGAAGAGATGCGAAAATGACTAAATAAGATTAAAACAGATAAATCTCGGGGTCCGGATGGCATACACCCATGAGTACTAAGAGAACTAGTTTTTATGAAGAGGTAAGCTATAGGACCAAGGTGAGTCATTGGACGTGGTATACCTTGATTTCTCCAAAGCGTTTGATACCGTGCCCCACAAGAGGTTGGTACACAAAATGGGAATGCTGGGTCTGGGGTAAAATGTGTGTAAATGGGTAAGTAACTGGCTTAGTGATAGAAAGCAGAGGGTGGTTATAAATGGTATATTCTCTAACTGGATTGCTGTGACCAGTGGGGTACCGCAGGGGTCATTGTTGGGACTTATTCTCTTTAAAATATTTATTAATGATCTGGTAGAAGGTTTACATAGTAAAATAACGATATACAAGAGAAGATAATATTCTGCTACAGATGGATCTGGATAGGTTTGAAACCTGGGTGAAAGGTGGCAGATGCATTTTAACAATGATAAATGTAAGGTTATACACATGGGAAGAAGAAATCAATATCACCATTACACACTGAACGTGAAACCACTGGGTAAATCTGACATTGAGAAGGACTTGTGGATCCTAGTTAATGATAAACTTACCTAGAGCAGCCAGTGCCAGGCAGTGGCTGCCAAGGCAAACAGGATCATGGGGTGCATTAAAAGAGGTCTGGATGCACATGATGAGAGCATTATACTGCATCTGTACAAATCCCTGGTTAGACTGCACATGGAGTACTGTGTACAATTTTGGCACCGGTGCTCAGGAAGGATATAATGGAACTAGAGAGAGTACAAAGGAGGGCAACTAAATTAATATAGGGGATGGGGGAACTGCAATACCCAGAGAGATTAGTAAAATTGGGATTATTTAGTCTAGAAAAAGACAACTGAAGGGCGATCTAATAACCATGTATAAGTATATAAGAGGACAATACAAATATATCGCCGAGGATCTGTTTATACCAAGGAATGTGAAGGTCACAAGGGAGCATTCTCTGCCTCTGGAGGAGAGACGGTTTTTCCACCAACATAGCAGAGGATTCTTTACTGTTAGGGCAGTGAGAATCTGGAATTCCTTGCCTGAGGAGGTGGTGATGGTGAACTCAGTAGAGGGGTTCAAGAGAGGCATGGATGTTTTCCTGGAGCGTAACAATATTGTATGTTACAGTTATTAGGTTCTTTAAAAGGGCGTAGATCTGGAGATTTATTCTGATGAAATATAGGCTGAACTGGATGGACTAATGTCTTTTTTTAGGCCTTGCTAGCTATGTTACTATGTTACAATCTCCACCTTCCTTCTCCATATGTATCCAGCTCTCTGCATTCAGAGACACAAGCCAACATGTGTCACGCTCACCTCCTGACTGGTGGACGTGAGCCAGGAGGTTGTGGCCCCACTGTGCCACAAACTAGACTACCCTGGAAGGGGTGTGACTAAAACAGCTGCCTTGGTTTCACTGGAGCCTCTGATGGTGAGGTCAGGCTTGTGTGGCAGGCAGCTTCCAGGTGCCACTCCAGGGTGGTGTCTAGCTGTGGCTGCTGATCCCACTTGGGGAGACAGTGGCATGGCTGAGACTCTGGCAGACAGGCATGGCAGAGACACAAGCAGGCAGGCACGGCTGATATACTGGCAGGCGGGCATGGCTGAGACACGGAGCAAGCAGGTACGGCTGAGACACGGGGCAGGCACAGCTGAGACACAGGGCAGGCAGGCACGGCTGACACATGGGGCAGGCAGGCACGGCCAAGACATGGGGCAGGCAGGCACGGCTGAGACACGGGGAAGGCAGGCACGGCTGAGACACAGGGCAGACAGGTGTGGTGTATGAAGGAACAGGTAGAGCCCTGATCACACAGTGGGTGCTAGTACTGGTACTGACAGGAAAGAGTGGAGTATGATGGAACAGGTTTGGACCTGTTCACACAGGAGGAGCTAGTGCTGGTACTGACAGGAAAGAGTGGAGTATGACGGAAAAGGTTTAGACCTGTTCACAAAGGAGGTACAGGTATGGATACAGGCAGGAAGGAGTGGAGAATGAAGGAACAGATTTGGACCTGTCCACACAGGAGAGGAACCGCAAGGCTGCGGAAAAGAGCAGGAGAGCAGCAAGTTTCTGCAGCAGCAAAACCAGAAACAAACAGAACCGCAAGAGTACAGAGCACGGGCAGAGCCTACAAAGCAAGCAGAGTTGCAAGAGAGCGGAGCACGAGCAGAGCTGCAAGACTGTGGAGAAGAGTAGTAGAGCAGCAAGAGGTTCTGCAGCAGCAGAACCAGAACCAAGCAGAACCGCAAGAGTACGGAGCACAGGCAGAGCCTAAAGAGTAAAGAGCAGGCAGAGTCGCAAGAGAGCGGAGTGTGAACAGAGCCACAAGAGTGCGGAAAATAAGCAGACAGGGAGGACGCAAGGAAAGACAGAACAGGGAAAGAAGCCAAAGACAAGGAGACAGACAGACAGAGGAAGGACAGAGTTCAGACAGGGTAACAGTACGAGACAAGGTACAGGGCCTAGGACAGAGGGACCGGAGTATACACAGGTGCAAAGCAAGGCTAGAACAAAGATACAGAGACCAAGATATTCTGCCTCCTGGAGGGCAGACAGACAAGTACCATGCAAAGCAAGGATTAAAGCCTCCAGGGAAGGAGGAACACAGAGCCAGATCTGGCAGCTCAGTAGCAAGACACTAACTGAGTAAACACATTGCACAGGCAAGATCCACAGGGTGGAGCTGCCCTAAATACTAGAGGGCTCTTTGTAATTGGTCAGGGACACACTAGACAGGTGCACCCTGACTCCATAAGAACCAGAGAGTTCTGGCACCGCCCCACTATGCACACAGCCAGGAAACATGCACAGTGCAGATAGGAGACAAGAGGCACAGAGCAAGGAGTTGACAGCAGACAGAAATCATAGCATGGTCTGGAGCAGTGAGTAAGTTGGTGTGTGGGGGATGGGAGGTCATGCAGCAATGCCAGCAGGGTTGTTACAGCGTGGTTCTGTACACCATTTCCACACCTTTGTACACCTACGGGCATCAGGACAGTTAATCCCCTTTATTGTTTTTTTTATCTTTTGGAATTGTGGATTCTTCCTTCACTGATAATTATGCCATTAACCTTTAGTGTTCCTCTCTTTATTTCATTCAAACCCAGTTAATGCTCTTTAGATACCAGTGGTCCGCCTGACCTTATTTTTCTATGTGGTACAGATTGCTTTTCCGGTCACTCCCTTTTTACATTGCAGAAAAATATTTACTTGGAGTGAAGCAACTTCCATAGAAAAAACCTCAGTTGAGCTTTCCATGTTCAAGAAATAGCAATTATTTCAAGAAATAATATGTTCATATACATCTCTGGCAAAAATTTAGAGACCACCACATCAAAACCCTGTCATGGACAGCCCATTCTCCAGACCTGGAATGTAATCAAGAGGATGATGGATAGTCACAAGCCATCAAACAAAGAAAAACTGTTTAAATTTTTGCACCAGAAGCAGTGTGAAAGACTGGTGGAAAGCATGCCAAGACGTATGAAAGCTGTTTTTAAAAATCATGGTTATTCCACAAAATATTGATTTCTGAACTCTCACTGAGTTAAAACATTAGTATTGTTGTTTCTAAATGATTATGAACTTGTTTTCTTTGCATTATTTCAGGTCTGAAAGCACTGTTTATTTTAATTTTGACCATTTCTCCTTTTCAGAAAAAAAGAAACAAAATGTATTGCTTGAAAATTCGGAGACATATTGTCAGAAGTTTGTAGACTAAAAGATCAATTTACATTATACTCTAAAATATACCTATAAAGAGAAAAATCAGACAAACTGAACATTTGGAAGTGGTCTCTTAATTTTTGCCAGAGCTGTATGCCAGTTACTTTCCTTGTATCTGCCCTGAAGCATACTTATATTTATGATTTTGATTTTCCATGGTCATGACATGTGTACAGTGGGTACGGAAAGTATTCAGACCCCGTAAAATGTTTCACTCTTTGTTTCATTGCAATCATTTAGTAAATTTTAAAAAGTTCATTTTTTCTCATTAATGCACACTCTGCACCCCATCTTGACTGAAAAAAACATTAATGTAGAATTTTTTGCAAATTTATTAAAAAAAGAAAAACTGAAATATCACATGGTCATAAGTATTCAGACCCTTTGCTCAGACACTCATATTTAAGTCACATGCTGTCCATTTCCTTGTGATCCTCCTTGAGATGGTTCTACTCCTTCATTGGAGTCCAGCTGTGTTTAGTTAAACTGATAGGACTTGTTTTGTAAAGGCACACACCTGTCTATATAAGGCTACTTTCAGACATCCGTCTATTGTGTTCCGGCGCCGTGCGTTGAAAAGCCGTACTGCTGGATGCGGCGTGCAGTGCTGACACCGGATGTATGTGCACGGCCGGATACGGTGTCGTGAAGATTTAAAGGAGCCAGACCGCAAAGAGGGCGAGAGACGCAGACAGGTATGATGATCCGGGGGACGGGAGGAGAGAGAGAGAGATTGATCCGGGGGACGAGAGGAGAGAGAGAGAGAGATCCGGTGGACGGGAGAAGAGAGAGAGATCCGGGGGATGGGAGGAGAGAGAGATCTGGGGGACAGGAGGAGAGAGAGAGAGATCCGGTGGACGGGAGAAGAGAGAGATCCGGGGGACGGGAGGAGAGAGAGAGATCTGGGGGACGGGAGGAGAGAGAGAGAGATCTGGGGGATGGCAGGAGGCAAAGAGAGAGACTTTTTCCTGTAGATGGCAGTCACTTATGGGGTTAAATCACAAAGTGTCCGGGCATGCGCTGTTCGGAAAACCGTTCCGGCGCTGTCAAAAAACGTTCCAGGGAACGTTTTTTGCAGGCGCCGGACGGCACATTTTTGCCGTCTCCAGCAGAAACCTGACACGCCACATGACCATCCGGCACGATGCGGCGATAATAACAGTCAATGAGGAAAAAAAACGGATTCGGTGCCAACCGGCGCCGGATCAGGTTTTTTACATTTTCGCCGCATCGTGCCGGATTCCAGAAGACGGATGTGTGAAAGTAGCCTAAGACCTCACACCTCACAGTGCATGTCAGACCAAATGAGAATCATGAGGTCAAAGGAGCTGGCCAAGGAACTCAAAGACAGAATTGTGGCAAGACACAAATCTGGCAAAGGTTACAAAAGAATATCTGCAGTACTCAAGGTTCCTAAGAGCACAGTGGCCTCCATAATCCTTAACTGGAAGAAGTTTGGGACCACCAGATGTCTTCCTAGACTTGGCCATCCAGTCTAACTGAGCAATTGTGGAAGGAGAGCCTGGATGAGAGAGGTAAAGAAGAACCCCAAGATCACTGTGGCTGAGCACCACAGATGAAGTAAGGAGATGGGAGAAAGTCACAAAGTCACTGCAGCTCTCCACCATTTGGGCCTTTATGGCAGAGTGGCCCGATGGAATCCTCTCGTCAGTGCCAAACATATGAAAGCCCACATAGAGTTTGCTAAAAAAAACACAAGAAGGACTCCCAGACTATGAGAAATAAGATACTCTGGTCTGATGAGACAAAGATAGAGCTTTTTGGTGATAATTCTAAGCGGTATGTGAGGAGAAAACCAGACGCTGCTCATCACCTGATCAATACAATCCCAACAGTGAAACATGATGGTGGCAGCATCAAGCTGTGGGGGTATTTTTCAGCTGCAAGGACATGATGACTGGTTGCAATTGAAGGAAACATGAATGCGGCCAAATGCAGAGATATCCTGAATGGAAACCTCTTCCAGAGTGCTCTGGACCTCAGACTTGACCAAAGGTTCACCTTCTGACAAGACAATGACCCTAAGCACACAGCTAAAATAACAAAGGAGGGGCTGCTTCTAGAGTTGAGCGACTTTTGGTTTTTTAGGGTCGCGTTTCGTTTCGTGAAACCCGACTTTTCCAAAAGTCGGGTCGAGCAAGATCGTCCGATTATAGGGAAAAGTCGGGGTCGTCCCGAAACACGAAACCCAATGTAAGTCAATGGGGAATAAAAGTCGGCAGTGAGAGGAGGACAGGAAACACACCTACAGTGCCCATTTGAATGCCAAAAGCATCAATTCTTCTTTCTTAAGCTTGTCAACCTTAATTAACTTCATAATACAAGTTACGCACTTAAAAATGGGGGTTATTTGGCTACAAACTGTGGAGGGGGAGGGCTGGCTCCAGGTTTTCATGTTCCCTGGGCGAAAGAGCGCCCCTTTAACACATACCACAACTCATCATGCTCCGATACGGCAGAGAAATAGCGGTATAGTCCAATGAAAAATACCTCACTTTTTACATCTCATGACGAGGCCCATCTATTTCTCCATACAGAATCATTGGTCCCATATAATGTTTGAAACAGTATATGATGAGCTCCACATAATGCTACAGTATATGTTGGTCCCCATGGATGAAGCTCCACTGTCTTATGGGCCCAAATAATGCTCCAAACATAATGGGCCCCATTTCTAATGCTCTAGTGTATAATGGGCCCTGTAAATGCTGCTCCAGTGTCTGATGTCCACCTTTGGAATGTTCCAGTGTATGGTGGGCCCCATCTATCATTCTCCAGAGTATAGTGCTCCCCAAAAATTGCTGTCCCAACATTGAAAACAATCAAATAAGTCTCCTCGCTAGGGAATCCCTGTACTTGTCTGGACAGGTGCTGTAGCTTGCTTAACAGCTCGCCAGCCGTTCTCACGCCCAGTATGGATTACACGTGATTGCACAAAGGTGAGAAAGGGTACCGTATCCCCAGATAACATGTATGGATAGCGTACACATTCAAAATATATGTCTCAGGAGGCAGGCTCAGACGGTGTTAGGCCCAGTATGGATTGCACGTGATTGCACAAAGGTTAGAAAGGGTACCGTATCACCGGATAACATGTATGGATAGCGTACACATTCAAAATATATGTCTATACAGCATGAGGCAGGCTCAGACGGTGTTAGGCCCAGTATGGATTGCACGTGATTGCACAAAGGTTAGAAAGGGTACCGTATCACCGGATAACATGTATGGATAGCGTACACATTTAAAA
Organism: Dendrobates tinctorius; assembly: GCF_039654945.1. Classification (NCBI taxonomy): domain Eukaryota; kingdom Metazoa; phylum Chordata; class Amphibia; order Anura; family Dendrobatidae; genus Dendrobates; species Dendrobates tinctorius. Next base: position 25,829,743 of record NW_027361716.1, on the reverse strand, counting down.
TATATGTCTCAGGAGGCAGGCTCAGACGGTGTCAGGCCCAGTATGGATTGCACGTGATCGCACAAAGGTTAGAAAGGGCACCGTATCACCGGATAACATGTATGGATAGCGTACACATTCAAAATATATGTCTATACAGCATGAGGCAGGCTCAGATGGTGTTAGGCCCAGTATGGATTGCACGTGATTGCACAAAGGTTAGAAAGGGTACCGTATCACCGGATAACATGTATGGATAGCGTACACATTCAAAATATATGTCTATACAGCATGAGGCAGGCTCAGACGGTGTTAGGCCCAGTATGGATTGCACGTGATTGCACAAAGGTTAGAAAGGGTACCATATCCCCGGATAACATGTATGGATAGCGTTCACATTCAAAATATATGTCTATACATCAGGAGGCAGGCTCAGACGGTGTCAGGCACAGTATGGATTTGACGGCCCAGATTACACAGCGGAGGAGCAGGGAGAGGTAAAGATTGCAAATGCTGGGGCCCTGCCCAAGCAAGGGGGGCCCACTCTTGGGCGTCGGTACTGGCACTGGGCCCCTCATAGTACAGCGGTGTGTCTGACGGCGGGTGTGCACCACCACCATCAGAGACATTTGATTGCACTATGAGGGACCCTGTGCCAGTGCCCGCGCCCAAGAGTCGGCCTACCCACCTGTCCAGGGCAACGGCACTCGCACGGTGTCGTGCGCTAGGTGGTGACCCCGGCCATGGGGGGGAGGCAGCACAGTTAGGGAGTTTTAGAAAGTGGCATATGTTGATGTTGGACATTCAGCTGATGCAAAAGGCGAAATAGGTGAAGTACCAGGAAGAGGTGGACCAAAGCAAGCCATTTTTCTGTCACCCTATGTGTCATCAGGGGAAGGTGGGACAAAATCCTTGGAAACCCATGCGTGGTTCATTTTAATGAAGGTTAGATCATCCACATTTTGGGTTGACAGACGGGTCCTTTTTTCTGTCAGGATTGATCCAGCTGCACTGAAGACTCTTTCCGATAGCACACTTGCAGCTGGGCAAGCGAGCTCCTGTAATGCATATTGGGCCAATTCAGGCCAGGTGTCCAGTTTAGCGGCCCAATAGTCAAAGGGGAATGACCTGTGTGGGAGAACATCGATATGGGAGGAAAAGTAGTTTGTAACCATAGTTGACAACTGCTGTCTCCTGTCACTTTCCATCGATGCAGTATTACCAGTTGTGTGAGCGGTATTTGAAAAATCAGTCCACAACATTGTCATGAAACCCCTGTCTCCAACGCCACTTCTGCTGTGTGCACCACGAACACCTCTGCCAAGCTGCCCCCGGCCCGTACGGCTCGTGTGAGAACCATCACCGCTGCTGTGTGCTGGGAATGCCTCAAGCAACCGATTTACCAGAGTTGCTTGTTTATTAGCCAATATTAGGTCAAGGTTCTCCTGTGGCATGATGTTTTGTAATTTGCCTTTATAGCGTGGATCCAGGATGCTGGCCAACCAGTAGTCGTCATCGTTCATCATTTTGGCAATGCGGGGGTCCCTTTTTAGGATCCGCAAGGCATAATCTGACATGTGGGCCAATGTTCCCGGTGTCAATGATGCACTGCGAGTGCTGGGTGGAGGAGCACTTTCTGGCAAATCCACATCCCTCCAGTCACGCACAAACCCTGTACCAGACCTTGCCACGCCAACATTTTCACTTGCCCCACGAGATGCATCCTCCTCCCCTAAGTAATCATCCCCATCATCATCCTCCTCCTCCTCTTCTTCCTCCACCTCATCCAGGAGAGGTCCCTGAGCAGACAATGGCTGAATGTCATCAAGGATTCCCTCCTCCTCTTCCTCCTCATCAACATTGGCTGCAGACGCCTGCTCCTTAAGGTGTGTCAAAGTTTGCATGAGCAGACGCATAAGTGGGATGCTCATGCTTAGAATGGCGTCGTCTGCGCTTACCAGCCGTGTGCATTCCTCAAAACACTGAAGGACTTTACAAAGGTCTTTCAGCTTCGACCACTGCACACCTGTCAACTCCATGTCTGCTCTCAAAGTGCCTGGCCGTGTATCCTCCCACAAATGCATTATGGCCTGCCTCTGCTCGCACAGCCGCTCCACCATGTGCAGGGTGGAGTTCCACCTTGTTGCAATGTCGATAATGAGGCGGTGGTTGGGAAGGTGGAGCAATCGCTGCAGCTTCTGCATACGAACGGAGTGTACAGGCGACCGGCGGATGTGCGCGCACAGTCTTCGCACCTTATGGAGCAGGGCTGTTAACTCCGGATAATTTTTGAGGAAGCACTGCACCACCAGGTTCAAGGTGTGAGCCAAGCAAGGTATGTGGCTGAGTTTTGAAAGGGCTATGGCTGCCACAAAATTACGGCCGCTATCACTAACTACCTTGCCTGCCTCAAGATGTACACTGCCCAGCCATGACTCAGTTTGTCGCTTCAAGTACTCGGCCAGCACCTCGGCGGTGTGTCTGTCGCCCAAACACATCATCTGCAACACAGCCTGCTGACGCTTTCCACTAGCTGCTCGATAGGGGGACACATCGTGTGCAACAGTGGCAGCTGCAGATGGAGTGCTCGTACGACTGCGCTCTGTGGACGAGCTTTCGCTTCTGGAGGAGGAGGAGGAGGAGGAGGGTCGAACGCCTACAGCCAACTGTTCCCTATACCATGGGCTAGGCAGCACTGTCCCACCACCGCTGTCCCCTGTGGACCCTGCATCCACCACATTAACCCAGTGCGCAGTGATGGACACGTAACGGCCCTGGCCATGCCGACTGGACCATGCATCAGTTGTGAGGTGCACCTTTCCGCTCACTGACTGTTTGAGTGCATGGACAATGCGGTCTTTCACATGATGGAGGAGGGCTGGGATGGCTTTGCGAGAGAAGAAGTGGCGACTGGGTAGGTCATAGCGTGGTACTGCATAGGCCATGAGTTCGCGGAAAGCTGTGCTTTCCACCAACCGAAAGGGCATCATCTCAAACGAGATTAGTTTGGCAATGTGGGCGTTCAAACCCAGTGTACGCGGATGAGAGACTGAGTACTTTCTTGACCTACTCATAGTGTCTGGGAGGGTGAGCTGGACTTGAGAGCTGCATATGGTGGAAGTAGCGGTGGACAGGGCGGACTGAGAGAGGGTTGATGATGGTGATGGAGTTGGGGTTCTTTCTGATGGCCTAGAATCAGTCTTTCGTTGATATAACAGTGGGATTCCCTGACTGCTGTGGCCTTGCAACGACACCTCAACATTTGCTGCTGTGCTAACCGGTGGGTTTACAGTGGGGGAAACAATGTAGCGTTGCTGACTACCTTCGTTGTGATCAGTTGCACATGTGGCACTTGAGGTTTGGTGTTGTGTCCACGCTTGCAAGTGCATGCTGATTAAATGTCTAAGCATGCAACTGGTATTCAAATTTTTCAGATTTTTCCCTCGGCTAAAGGTCTTTGCGCACTTCTTACAGATAACCTTGGCCTGATCATGAGGATTTTGTTCAAAAAAGTGCCACACTGCACTCTTCCTACTTTGGCAGACATTTTGCAGCCTAGCACACTGTGATCTTTTGACCCTCTGGACAAGCTGTCCAGCAACTCTTTTGATGTTTGGAACCTGTCTTTGGAGTGCTCCGGGCCTGCCAGATAACAGCTGTTGCGATGTCGATGTCTGCTGTGGATGCTCCTCATCTGAGCTATTGGAAGCAGCACCCTCTTCCCCCAATGGATGCCAATCTGGGTTAACAACTGGGTCATCCATCACCTCCTCTTCTATGTCATGTGCACCTTCCTCTGTGTCACCGTGTATGGTGGTATAGTGTGCGGGAAGGGGCACCTGAGTCTCATCAGGGTCAGAATCTGGCTCTGTACACTGCGAGGACAATGTAGTGCTCTGAGTGAATGTACCAGCAGAATCATCCATCAGCGGCTGTGCATCAGTGCACTCCATGTCAGATTCATCTTGGCCTGGGTAATTCACCATTTCACTTGATAATCCAGGCATGGTATGTGAAAACAGCTCCATGGAGTAATCAGTAGTAATCAATAAAGCCTGCGTCATCCTTCAATCTTGGTTGGGGTGAAGGACACAAGGAAAGGTGTGGTTCATGAACATGAGCCTCCAATGACGACTCAGTGCTTTTACTTTTTACAACTGAAGAAGAGGAGGCGATAGAGCTGGAGGCTGAGTCAGCAATGTAAGACAAAACTTTTTCCTGATGCTCTGGCTTTAAAAGCGGTTTGCCAACTCCTAGAAAACTAAGCGTTCGAGGCCTTATGTAGCCAGACGATGACGCAGGGTCAGCACCTCCTGCATTCGGTCCTATTTTGCTCTTGCCACTACCATCAGATCCACCACCAACACCATCATTACCAGCTGCCAACCCCCGCCCAATTCCACGGCCTCTTCCACCAGCCTTCCTCATTTTTGGTAGAAATGTAGACAAAATCCAACAAACTATATAGTAATGTAAAACAAGGTACAAGGTGTCTATAGGACAGGGGAGATTTTGAATATCTGCACACACTTTTGGACAGTGGACACTTTTGGATTGTGTGAGGCCCAATGATATCTCAGCGCTATGTGACAGGCTCGATGGCACTGCTGTGACCTAAGTGACTAGAGGATAAGGGAGATTTTGAATATCTGCACACACTTTTGGACACTGGACACTTTTGGATTGTGTGAGGCCCACTGATATCTCAGCGCTATGTGACAGGCTCGATGGCACTGCTGTGACAAAAGTGACTAGAGGATAAGGGAGATTTTGAATATCTGCACACACTTTTGGACAGTGGACACTTTTGGATTGTGTGAGGCCCACTGTTATCTCAGCGCTATGTGACAGGCTCGATGGCACTGCTGTGACCTAAGTGACTAGAGGATAAGGGAGATTTTGAATATCTGCACACACTTTTGGACACTGGACACTTTTGGATTGTGTGAGGCCCACTGATATCTGAGCGCTATGTGACAGGCTCGATGGCACTGCTGTGACAAAAGTGACTAGAGGATAAGGGAGATTTTGAATATCTGCACACACTTTTGGACACTGGACACTTTTGGATTGTGTGAGGCCCACTGATATCTCAGCGCTATGTGACAGGCTCGATGGCACTGCTGTAACAAAAGTGACTAGAGGATAAGGGAGATTTTGAATATCTGCACACACTTTTGGACAGTGGACACTTTTGGATTGTGTGAGGCCCACTGATATCTCAGCGCTATGTGACAGGCTCGATGGCACTGCTGTGACAAAAGTGACTAGAGGATAAGGGAGATTTTGAATATCTGCACACACTTTTGGACAGTGGGCACTTTTGGATTGTGTGAGGCCCACTGTTATCTCAGCGCTATGTGACAGGCTCGATGGCACTGCTGTGACCTAAGTGACTAGAGGATAAGGGAGATTTTGAATATCTGCACACACTTTTGGACACTGGACACTTTTGGATTGTGTGAGGCCCACTGATATCTCAGCGCTATGTGACAGGCTCGATGGCACTGCTGTGACAAAAGTGACTAGAGGATAAGGGAGATTTTGAATATCTGCACACACTTTTGGACACTGGACACTTTTGGATTGTGTGAGGCCCACTGATATCTGAGCGCTATGTGACAGGCTCGATGGCACTGCTGTGACAAAAGTGACTAGAGGATAAGGGAGATTTTGAATATCTGCACACACTTTTGGACACTGGACACTTTTGGATTGTGTGAGGCCCACTGATATCTCAGCGCTATGTGACAGGCTCGATGGCACTGCTGTGACCTAAGTGACTAGAGGATAAGTGAGATTTTGAATGTCTGCACACACTTTTGGACACTGGACACTTTTGGATTGTGTGAGGCCCAATGAATATCTGAGCGCTATGTGACAGGCTCGATGGCACAGCTGTGACCTAAGTGACTAGAGGATAAGTGAGATTTTGAATGTCTGCACACACTTTTGGACACTGGACACTTTTGGATTGTGTGAGGCCCAATGAATATCTGAGCGCTATGTGACAGGCTCGATGGCACAGCTGTGACCAAAGTGACTAGAGGATAAGGGAGATTGGATTGCTTTTAAAAAAGCAGTTTGCGGAGCAGTGGGTAAACAGCAATGCCAGCCTGTCAGGAAGCCTCAAAAGGCAGCCCAACAACCAACACCACTGATACACCACTATATAGCCTCCCCTTGCACTGCACACACAGTGACTGGTGTGTTGTGCAGGCCAAATTGCTATCAGCAGCAGAAGCAGTTTTTTTTTCTTCTCAGCAGGACAAAAAAAAAAAATTGGGATTGCTTAAGCAGTTTGAGGCCCAATGAATATCTGAGCGCTATGTGACAGGCTCGATAGCGCAGCTGTGACCAAAGTGACTAGAGGATAAGGGAGATTGGATTGCTTTTAAAAAAGCAGTTTGCGGAGCAGTGGGTAAACAGCAATGCCAGCCTGTCAGGAAGCCTTAGAAGGCAGCCCAACAACCAACACCACTGATACACCACTATATAGCCTCCCCTTGCACTGCACACACAGTGACTGGTGTGTTGTGCAGGCCAAATCGCTAGCAGCAGAAGCAGTTTTTTTGTCTTCTTCCCTGCCTAACGCTCTCCCTACAGAATCAGCAGCAACCTCTCCCTATGCTAAGATCGGCAGAAGTAAGATGGCGGTCGGCGTGCACGCCCTTTTATACCCCCTGTGACGCCCACCAAAGCAAGCCAATCACTTGCATGCCCTTCTGAAAGATGGTGGTGACCCGTGCCTATGTCATCACGTTGCCCACAGTGTCCGTGGATCCTGATTGGCTGAAAAAGAGCGCAAAACAAACTTTTGAAACGCGACTTTGGCGCGTAAGTCGCCGACCTCGTGGCCGACCTCATCCTAGGGTCGGGTTTCGTTTCATGAATCCCGACTTTGCCAAAAGTCGGCGACTTTTGAATTTTTTCGACCCGTTTCGCTCAACTCTAGCTGCTTCAAAACAACTCTGACCATTCTTGACTGGCCCAGCCAGAGCCCTGACCTAAACCCAATTAAGCATCTCTGGAGAGACTTGAAAATGCCTGTCCATCAACGTTCACCATCAAACCTGACAGAACTGGAAAGGATCTGCAAGGCAGAATGGCAGAGGATCCCCAAATCAAGGTGTGACCAACTTGTTGCATCATTCCAAAGAAGACTCATGGCTGTACTAGCTCAAAAGTTGCTTCTACTCAATGCTGAGCAAAGGGTCTGAATACGTATGACCATGTGAAATTTCAGTTTTTCTTTTTTAATAAATTTGCCAAAATTTCTACATTTCTGTTTTTTTCAGTCAATATGGGGTGCAGAGTGTACATTAATGAGAAAAAAATGAATTTTTTTGAATTTACCAAATGGCTGCAATGAAGCAGAGTGAAAAATTTAAAGGGGTCTAAATACTTCACGTACCCACTGTACTTTATATTATACTTTATACAGTTTACATTGATGAAGGTCAGAACGGCCAAAACGTTGGCATATAATCTGTCTCCCATTGATTGGTCTAATAAATACTGAATTTGAAAATCACTTTTCCCATTTTGTGCAGAATCTTTTTCCTCATAGTTTGTGTAGTATAGATTGTTACAATTTACCTTGATAAAGTCATTGCTGAATTTGCTGTCTGGCCCAAAATAAACCTTTAACTACTGTATGTGTTAGTCCCTGATGGCTATGATACATGTCCTCTCTGACTATTAGGCCGGTGTCCCACTTGCAACTGCAATGCGAGAAACTCGCCCCTCAATACCCGGCTCTGCCACCCTCACTTGGGACCAGAGTGTGCAGCTGCATGTATTTCTAATGCAGCTGAATGCTCTGGTCCGGACCGCCAGTGGCAGTGCCGGGTATTGAAGCGAGAGACTCCTGCGAGTTTCTTGCATTGCAGTTGCAAATGGGACACCGGCCTAAAGGAAGAACCCAAATAGGGAACATCTATATTCAATGCACTTTACAGCGCATACCAATGGCATTGAATGATCCATGCAGCATATTTTTATTTTACTAAAACTAGAATGGAACTCATCAGAGCAAATCGGGGAATAAAAACTCTGTTGGTTGGCTTGCAATATATCTTTTGCCTTGATATAAATGGCATTCAGCATATTTCTTCGTGATATATCACATACAGCATAGAACATTGGGACATGAATAATTAATATTGCCCTACATGCATACATATTTAGCTTTTGATTACATTTGTGTTTGTTTCAGCAATGTAGACTAACAAATGAGTTGTCATTTTACATCAAACAAATTCTGAAAGTATTTCCTGCAGTGCATTGTATTTTTTTTAAAGAGCATATTATTTAACTATGTCTATTCTTGCTTGGCCCCTATTTTGCTATGGCATTGTTGTCTTTCACTAATGAGGTCATGCGGTCCTGGGCATCAATAATACAAAAGATTACTTAGTCAAGCATCATTTATGCTTATCCGTATGTAGCTCTGCGGGAGTTTTGTATTAATGAGTTGTCTCTAATTGTTTTTCATTCTTCTCAAAGGATCCAATTAGTGATTAAAAATGCACAGATGTGATGTATTTCTTTTTCTTTACTTATCTGCTATTCTGGTGTGCAGCACATAATTTCCTGATGGAATGAATGTAGTGTCTGATTCATGAATGCGCTCCACTAACAGATTATGTACATATATTTTAAGACTTTATAAATTGTGATTCATTTTCAGAAGTGAATACAATATTATCTAGCGATAGGCAAACACTTTCAAATTCAAATTTGCCAGTTTCACCAAATGTTCCCCCAAAATTCAATTTGTTGCAAACAAATTAGCCATGAATCTCAATACTGCAATGCCTCCAATTGTCCAGAAACTAGGTGTATAACACTCTGAGGTCTTGTAATGTAAAGTGACTCAAACTATCTGGTTAAAGGTAAATGAATGCTAATAGTGACATGTAACAGCCTATTTTTCTACACACTGAAGTATCAGACTTTTAACACTACTTGAATTGTAAAAACATGTCAACATTATCATTCTTTTAGGGTAGATGCCTGCCTTGCTGGTATTTATATACAGGGGATGCAAACGGAAGAAGCCATGACTTTTCCCGCATGTGGTGGGTGCAAAAATTATTCCTGTTTGAGGAGTATCAAGAATTTTGTTCTTTGTTAAATAAAGAAGTGAGAGCAGGAAGAGGTGTACTTTTTTAAACGGAAAGAAGTAAAGGATTCTCAACTAGGAGTGAAAAATTATCCTTTTTGTTGATCTACAACAAGTTTGATATTCGCAAAATGATTCGATTATCGCAAAGGCAATTTAAGAAGCTTTCAAAAATGATTCATTTTTTTTAAAGATCTGGAACAGGCTAGTTGTTTTCAAAGTGAACAATAGTGATTTGCGAGCACTAAAATGCTCGGGTGCTCGTTACTTGAGTCAAGCAAATCGTAATGCTCAGGTGCGCGATCAGAGTAATGAGTATAATGGAAATCAATGGGAAGCTCAAGCATTTTTCCAGTGGACCCCCCGAAGGTCTGGAGGGGTCTACAAATTGCTCAAATCAATGTAAACAGCATTGCTGAATCCCAGGTCACTTCTAGGAGCAATGTTATCAGAGTATTACACCACTTTTACGGACTGACAATAAAACATACAAAACCAAAGAAAAAATGGATTTTACTGGAAAAAATGTTAAGAAACGGTCTATTCAGGAAAATGACTTGTATATAAGGGAAAATAAATAAGAGAATACAAAATGCTATACCACACATTGGGCTATGTTTATACATACCGTTTTTGTAAAAAAACATTCACCATCAAATGTAATTTTAACATTTTACTACCTTATCTGACCATATGGTATGTGAGACATGTTCAGACTGATCCTGTTTAATTTATGGAGGAAGGACTCTGAAAATTACAGTTTTTTTATTCAGGGCCATCGGGTGCTCCTCACTATTTGTAGAGGGCCATCAGGCGGCTCCATACTATTGTTGGAGGTGCCCCTCATTCTAATTTTAGAGGGATAGCATCCAGCTATGCTTTGCATAGCCATATATTGCTACTGCAATTTAACTTTTCCATCTGAGATGGGGAAATTTTCTTTTTCATATTAATACTGTAAAGTTTGAATCTTGAAGGGCCAGCAGGCAGCCTTCACAATTTATAGAGCTCCAGCAGGCAGCCCACACTATTTTTAGATGGCCAGCAGGCGTCTTGTGGACAGATGAGACTAAGATAGAGCTATTTGGTAAAGCACATCATTCTACTGTTTACTATAAATGGAATAAAGGCTACAAGTAAAAGAACACAGTCGTTACAGTCAAATGTAGTGGAGGTTTAAAGATATTTTGGGGTTGTTTTACTGAATTTAGAGTCACAATGTACTTTCCAGTATCAGAAAGCTGGGTTTGCATCCTAGGTCATGGGTCTTCTAGGAGGACAATCACCCCAAACATACTTCAAAAATCACCCAGAAATGGATGACAACAAAGCACTGAAGAATTCAGTAGTAGTAATTCCAGCTCCAGTAGCGTAAAATTTCCCACCACTACATCTGGACCCACTAAATCCGGTAATTTTGCCTGATTTGATGAATTTATGAATACAGATCACCGTAAAACAGAGAGAAAAGCAAGATTCTACATCTGGGCAAAAAAAAATAAAAATTGCATCCGTAGAATGGGAGGAATAGAACTAAGTATCAGCAGGTGTAAAAAAGACTTGAGTATACTAATAAATCACAGACTGCACATAAGTCAACAGTGTGATGCAAACACAAAAAGAAAACACAGAATGACAAATGTGCAGAAATACCCTGTAGTAACAAATATGACAGTAGTCAACAAGTGCTGGTAAAAAGATGGCAGCAAATACAGGGTATTTAGTCGATACTTTTTTTTGCAAAAAAATGTATACCAAGCTACTTCACCTCGTCAAGGTAACCCTTAATGGAGCAGTCCCTATCTAATGTATTTAAAACCTGAACATATGAACAGTGTCTAAATGAGCAAGATTCAGACAGGCGCTTCCTAGTATGGGCATGTGGTGTAAGACAGCTCTTTATGTGCATGTCACACAAGATAGCGGTGGGGTCTCTCAAACCATGCATAAGCAAGGAAAAAAGGGATTAAAAACACATGTGACATGCACTAAGTATCAGCATGTGTAAAAAAGACTTGGGTATACTAATAAATCACAGACTGCACATGAGTCAACAGTGTGATGCAGCAGCAAAAAAGGCAAACACAGTTCTAGGATGTATTAAGAAAAGCATACAGTCTAGATCATGTGATGTAATTATCCCCCTCAATTCCTCCTTGGTGAGGCCTCAACTGGAATACTGTATACTGTTTTAAAAAAGACATTGAAAAAACTGGAGCAAGTTCAGAGGATAGCTACCAGGTTGGTGAGCAAACTGCAAAGTATGTCCTACGAAGAACGGTTAAGGAAACTTGGAATGTTTAGCTTGCAAAAAAGAAGGTTAAGAGGAGACTTAATAGCTGTCTACAAATTTTTGAAGGTATGTAAGAGTGTAGAGGGATCATCATTTTTCTCATTTGCACATGGAAACAGGAGAAACAATGGAATGAAACTGAAAGGGAGAAGATACAGATTAAATTAGATAAAAAATTTTGACAGTGAGGGTGATCAATAAGTGGAACAGGCTGCTATGAGAGGTTGTGAGTTTTCCTTAAATGGCAATTTGTAGCAAGCAGTGGTCATACAACTTAACTTTTAATCAAAATATATCTAAAATTGTCCAAACTAGAAAATATATATAAAATGTACAGAAAAGTGCAGCGCTGCAACTACAAAAAACACAAGACAAACACTGAGCAAACACATAGAACCAAACAGGTCCTGGCAGTGATCAACTATATAATTAATATGACAATCCCATCCCCCAAATTTCAAATGGGTAGATATCAAAATATATATTTTGGACTGTATATCATCATTCTCAATTTCTGTTACACCCAGAGCTTTTCAATGGGTAAGAATCATATGCACCCATTACTTATATTATAATAAATTGCAACAGCCTCACCAAGCCAACCAAGGGAAGGAGCTTTTAATTCAGGTGATGATAGACACAGTTCATAAGCATGCTACTCCCAATGCATTACCTCTGGTCAAGAATCTGCAGGGGAGTTCAGAACCAAACAGCAGGACCACCCCACTATTATAGTCATTTTCATATGCTGCAAAGCTTTGTGGGCTGTATGTACTGTAACAGCAGATGAAAATTACTATGATGTGGGGTGGGCCCGCTGTTTGGTTCTGAACTCCTTGAAGATCCTTGACCAGAGGAAACGTGATGGGAGTAGCATACTTATGAACTGTGTCTATCATCACTTGAATTGACAGCTCCTTCTCTTGGTTGTCTTGATGAGGATGTTGCAATTTATTATACTAGCTGAAGAGCCCAGTGTTGCCCGAGCATAGTAACTAACTGTGGTTAGTTATAGCAAATTATAATGATTATACTCCTTCCCATAGTCCAGTGCCCATATACCTATCAAACATATTCTCCATCCGATTGTTCCATGCCCATATACCCATCATACATATACTCCATCCCATAGTCCCATGCCCACATATCCATCATACATATCCTCCATCCCATAGGCCAATGCCCATATACCCATCATACATATCCTCCATCCCATAGTCCAGTGCCAACATACAGTGGAGAAAAAAAAAAATTTTGTCAGCCACCAGTTGTGCAAGTTCTCCCCACTTAAAAGGATGAGAAGGGTTTGTAATTGACATCACAGGTAGACCACAGCTATGAGAGTCAAAATGAGAAAACAAATCCAGAAAAACACTTTGTCTGATTTGGCAAGATTTAGTTTTCAAATTATGGTGGAAAATAAGTATTTGGTCACCAAAAACATGCAAGATTTCTGGCTCTCACAGACCTGTAACTTCTTCTTTAAGAGGCTCCTCTGTCCTCCACTCAAAACCTGTAGTAATGGCACCTGTTTGAACTTGTTATCAGTATAAAAGACACCTGTCCTCAACCTCAAACATTCACACTCCATACTCCACTATGGTGAAGACCAAAGCACTGTCGAAGGACACCAGAAACAAAATTGTAGCCCTGCACCTGGCTGGGAAGATTGAATTTGCAACAGGCAAGCAGCTTAGTGGGATGAAATCAACTGTGGAAGCAATAATAAGAAAATGGAAGACCTACAAGACCACTAATAATCTCCCTCGATGTGGGACTCCACGCAAGTTCTCACCCTGTGGGGTCAAAATTATCACAAGAACAGTGAGCAAAAATCCGAGAACCACACAGGGGGACCTAGTGAATGATCTGCATAGAGCTGGGACCACTGTGGGTCGCCCTCCCAGGGCTGTGGGGTACTCGGTACCGGGCAGGTATCAGTGGGATGTGTCACAGCAGCAGTGACCCGGACCGTGGCCCTGGGCGCCCAAGTAATTGGGGAAGTTGTGAATGGTGGAATGTAGTTAGATGAATAATTTGTGACGCCACCTGTGGTGTTCGGCAAGGGAGGTGTTAAGCCGACGCTGCAGACAGATCCTCCGGGACAGATGGTGTGGTGCAGCAATGATGTTATAGCCCTCCACAGGCAGGGCTGTTGTCCCAGGGCAGTGTAGATGTGGAGACACCCAGATGATGCAATGTTTGGCATAGGGGATGCAGCAGTGCCAGGCGGACGGACGCAGGAAGGAATGGACGACACCAGGGCATGTAGTTCCAAAGCTTTACTCACAGTCTGTAGTGCCCGCTTCTGTGCCGTGTCCTCCGGGTCAGGGACTCAGTCAACTCCCAGGCAAGATGGAATGCTCCCTTCCACGCTCCGCCAACTTATGTGCCTTTTCTGAACGTCTCCTCTATAGCGCCTTTAAGTGTGAAGATCTCCTAGTACTGAGTTACACTGGAGTTCCTCCTGTCAGATGTTCCCAAGAACTCCACCTGCACGGCAGACAGCCGCAGCCTGCCCCGGGGACCCCCTACCCCCGAGTTCCGGCTCTCTCTCCGTGTTGCTGCTGTGCCTCCAAGTCCCAGATGGGAGCAGTGCATTTACAGCCCACTACTCCACCGGTGTCCGCTGCAGAACCATCAGTGTCCATACAACCCCGGGGACCGGCTCAGAACCCCCAGGCAGGGCTCTTCCTCTAACCCACGTCCTCTGTGTTCCCTTTTACTCCTACATTCTGTACTTGTCTTTCTCTCCTATGGAAGCTCAGGCTTCAGTTCAATGTCTTTCTTCTTCTTTCCTTTTCCGTGCCAGCTGGCTCAGATCACTGAGGCAGCTGCAGCACTCCTTCCTCCATCCCTCTTCCAGGGATCCCCATTCCTCTCCGAGTGGCTTCCTCTCTCAGCCTCACTCACTGACTGACTGACTGACTGACTGACTGACCTGTAATCCTAAACCATCCCGCTCTTTTATGTATGCTAAACTCCACCCACCTCCCAGCACGTTTAGTGTTCCAAGCAGGGAACCACCAAAGGTGCTCTGCCTCTCTCTAGGCAAGAGCCGCAATGTGGTTTTGCTGAACTACTCTATTTTGTGGGGTGCGAGTGTTGGAGCGTGGTCAGGAGCCCCCAACTTACCTGGATGGTGGGGCACCACACCTTAGGAGAAGGTGCAGTACCTCTGTGGCGACTGAGCCTCAGGGGCGCCACAACTGCAACAAAGGTTGCCATCAGTAACACACTACGCCACCAGGGACTCAGATCCTGCAGTGCCAGATGTGCCCCCCTCCTTAAGGCAGTACATCTGATGTTTGCTAGAGAGCATTTGGATTATCCAGAAGAGTATTGTGGGAATGTCATATGGTCTGATGAAACCAAAGTAGAACTGTTTGGTAGAAGCAAAACTCATCGTGTTTGGAGAAGACAGAATGCTGAGTTGCATCCAAAGAACACCATACCTACTGTGAAGCAGTGGGATGGCAACATCATGCTTTGGGGATGTTTCTCTGCAAAGGGATTAGGATGACTGATTCTTGTAAATGAAAGAATGAATGGAGCCATGTATAGTGAGATTTTGAGTGCAATCCTCCTTCCATCTGCAAAGACATTGAAGATGAAACCACGGCAACGAAGGAGAGGCTTCGTAAGAAGCATATGAAGGTTCTGGAGTGTCCTAGCCAGTCTCCAGATCTCAACCCCAAAGGAAACCTTTGAAGAGATTTGAAAGTCTGTGTTGTCCAGCGACAGGCCCAAAACATTACAGCAAAAACCGTTGAATGGTGGCCTCAAATGCCACAATTTGTAGCTCACAGATAGATGAGGCGTCTGAGAGAGATAGCCCACTTTCAAATATCTGGCCTGTACTTTTTTTTGTTTTTTTGGCCCAGCTAAATTGTGTCAATAAGTAGGCTAAGATGCAACTAAAAAAATTCAATGGTGGCCTGAAATGGCACAATTTTTAGTGCAATGATATGCGATCCGTGTGCGGACAAAACCCAGTGTAAAATATCTGCCCTATAGCTAAATATTTTTTGGGAACCTAAATATTTTTTGGAAAGTAAAATGATGTCAAGAAATTGTATAAGACACTCCAAAATACCACAAAAAATGACAGAATTTTCTGCGCACTCAGATGTGATGGCTGGGATGGGCAAACCCGTTTAAAATAGCTGGATTTTCACGCTGTAGTGTGAAAAGGATCTGGATATTCTGCAGTGTCCACAAGCAAATTGAGAAAAAAAGAGGGCTTTGGATTGTTTTGGAATAAAATAATCAGGATTAAAATAATATTCCTGGACACTGATACCTGGGCTAGGTATCTACGGTCAATAAATGTACCGTATATACTTGTGTATAAGCCGACCCCTGTATAAGCCGAAACCCCTAATTTTGCCACAAAAAACTTACTTACTCATGTATAAGCCGAGGGTGGTGCTGCACAAGGGTTAATGGTGGTCCAAAAAGATGCTCCATAGATAAATACCCCCATTAAATGCTGCAAAAGGGTTAATGGTGGCCCAACAAGATGCTCCAAGGATAAATACCCCCATATATTGCTGCACAAGGGTTAATGTTGTCCCACGTAGATGCTCCATACATAAATACCCCTATATGCTGCACAAGTGTTAATGTTGTCCCAAGTTGAAGCTCCATACATAAATACCCCCCATATGATGCACAGGGGTTAATGGTGGCCCAAGTAGAACCTCCATACATAAAATACCCCCCCATATGCTGCACAAGGGTTAATAGTGGCCGAAGTAGATGCTTCCTATATAAACACCCCCCATATGCTGCTGCTGCTGCAAAATAAAAAACACATACTCACCTCTCCATCGCTGGGGGCCAGGAGCTGGTGTAGCCGCTGGCTCAGGCCCCCGGCAGTGGCTATATTTACCGTTCCCAGTTCCAACTCTGTCTCCGGGTCCTGTGCAGTGACATTAGCAGAGGGCGCGCACTGACTATGTCACTGCGCCCTCCGCTAATGTCTAGTGTTGAGCGATACCATCCGATATTGAGACATATCGGATCGGATTGGATCGGCCGATATCCAAAAAGTATCGGGTATCGCCGATTCCGATACCGGAAGTCCCATTCAAGTCAATGGGACCGAAATATCGGAATTAAAAAAAAAACCTTTCTTTCCTTGTAGGTTAATTCTACATGAAGAAAAACAACTAAGAATAATGTAGAATGTATTGGGGGAGGTGGAGGAGACATTAAAGGCATAGAGGATTAGCCCATTCAAATGGAATAGCAGGGATTAATTTTTTTTTTAAGACGTTCGGAGTTACAAAGATATTGACTATGTTAACCTCTTTTATATTTTGTCAGATATGTATGTTTCACTACTTCCATGCTCTTCACCTTCTTTTTTACTTCTCCCACACTTTCTCCTTCATGATCCTCAGCAGCATCTTTTTCATCAACTTCTTCTTCACCTTATTCATCTTCTTCTTCATCACCTTCTTCCTATTATTCTTTTTTTTACATTCTTCATATTCTTCTTATTCAACTATTATTCTTCTTCATATTCTACTTCTTCATCTTCTTCCTAGTCTTCTTCTTCATCATATTCTTATTTGTGACAGTCATTGCTGTAGTTGTTATCTATAGAAGTTTGAAGATTACACCTTCCGTGGAGGAATGGACTCACCACCATACACTGCTTAGCCTTCTTCTGCTTATAATTTAGATAATATCATTTGCTCTGATTTTTAGTCTTATGCTTAATGTTCTTCTGCGTTTGGTTTTTCTGCTTCTTGTTCTTCTGTCTCTTGTTGTTCTGCATCTTGGTGGTTGTCTTCATGTTCTTTGTCCTCTTGGTCATCTTCTTCAGGGTCATCTTTTTGGTCTTCTTCGGTGTGGTCTTCAGAGTCGTCGTCTTCAGGGTCGTCGTCAGGGAGATCCAGAGTGAGAACCAAAAACCATTTCCACAAGCTCGAACTTGGAAAAGTAGCAGAAGGTACAAGAAGGCTGAGGAACTGCTGAGAACCAGCTGACGGTACTGGAACCCGGATTGTTAGCAGAAGGAACAAGAGCAAATGAAACTAGCGAGGACCAGCTGACGGTGCTGGAACCGGGAGGGCCAGCAGAAGGAACAAGAGCCAATGGCACAACCGTGGACCAGCTGACGGTGCTGGAACACAGTTGCTAAGCAGGAGGTACCTGTGCTACACTGCACTACCAAGGACCAGCAGACGTTGCTGGAACTTGTATAGCGAGAAGGAGGCACCTCGGCCAAAGGCACTGCCAAGAACCAGCTGACGGTGCTGGAACCCGGATGGGTAGCAGAAGCTACAAGAGTCAATGGAACTACCGAGAACCAGCTGACGGTGCTGGAACCCGGAGGGGCAGCAAAAGGGACAAGAGCAAATGGCACAACCGTGGACCAGCTGACGGTGCTGGAACACGGTTATTAAGCAGGAGGTACCTGTGCTACAAAGCACTACCAAGGACCAGCAGACGTTGTTGGAACTTGGATACCGAGAAGGAGGCACCTAGGCCAAAGGCACTGCCGAGAACCAGCTGACGGTGCTGGAACCCAGATGGGTTGCAGAAGGTACCCATGATAAACAAAGTTGCAAGGCTGCGAGCTGTCCGCAGTTACCGAAACCCACAGTCCTAGAGGGGGTGCTTGTGCTATTGGCACTACGGAACCAGCCTTTATTACCAGAACCCATAGCCCACATAGGAAGCACCTAAACTGCAGGCACCATAGACTCTGCTAACCCAACCGTAACACGACAGGACAACGTATTGGTGGCAAAGTGACGTTGACACTACCCGGAAACAGCAGGCGTGCTGGACCCCGGTTGGGCAGGAGGGAGTACCCGTGCCAAAGACACTGCCGAGAACCAGCTGAGGGTGCTGGAACCCGGATGGGTAGCAGGAGCTGCAAGAGCAAATGGAACGAGCGAGGACCAGCTGACGGTGCTGAAACCCGGAGGGGCAGCAGAAGGAACAAGAGCCAATGGCACAACCGTGGACCAGCTGACGGTGCTGGAACACGGTTACTAAGCAGGAGGTACCTGTGCTACAAAGCACTACCAAGGACCAGCAGACGTTGCTGGAACTCTGATACCGAGAAGGAGGCACCTAGGCAAAAGGCACTGCCGAGAACCAGCTGACGGTGCTGGAACCCGGATGGGTAGCAGAAGGTACCCATGATAAACAAAGTTGCAAGGCTGCGAGCTGGCCGCAGTTACCGAAACCCACAGTCCTACAGGGGGTGCTTGTGCTATTGGCACTACGGGACCAGCCTTTATTACCAGAACCTGCAGCCCACATAGGAAGCACCTAAACTGCAGGCACCATAGGCTCGGCTAACCCGACCGCAACACGACAGGACAACATATTGGTGGCAAAGTGACGTTGACACTACCCGGAAACAGCAGGCGTTCTGGAACCACGCTGGGCAGGAGGGAGTACCCGTGCCAATGACACTTCTGAGCAGCAACTGGTGTTGTTGGAGCCCAGGGGCAATCAGGGTGTAGGCTGAGGCCTAATTTCATCAAGTTTAATATCTGTTGTAGACTACTACTGATTTTAAACGTGCTCCAACTAGGCCTCTGGCTCCACTCTGTCTCTAGTATTTACCCTGGCCTCCAACAACGCAAGTTGCTGCTCAGAAGTGGCGTCTGCACAATCAATACTTGTTCCTGTGGTTCAGTAACATCTGCTGATCCCCTGATGTGTGTCCGGCAATGTCTCCTGCTCTGTCCACATTCCCACTACTATTAGTGGGAATGTGGACAGAGCAGGAGACATTGCCGGACACACATCAGGGTTTCAGCTGACGTTACTGAACCCCAGTAAGACAGGAAAAAGTGTTGATTGTGCAGACGCCACTTCTGAGCAGCAACTGGCGGTGCTGGAGGCCAGGGGAAATACTAGAGACAGAGTGGAGACAGAGGCCTAATTGGAGCAAGCTTGAAATCAGTAGTAGTGTGAATGTGGAGGCAGCAGGAGACTTTGCCGTCCACACAGCAGGGGAGCAGCAGGCATTACTGAACCCCACTAACACTGGAGCATGTGTTTCTCTCTGTGCAGACGGCACTTCCGAGCAACAACTGGCTGTGTTGAAGCCCAGGATCAGTCATGGAGCAGGCTGAGGCCTAATTGCAGCAAGTTTTATAGGTGATGTAGTTTGAATGTGGAGGCAGCAGGAGATGTTGCCGTCCACACAGCAGGGGAGCAGCTGGCATTACTGAACTCCACTAACACTGGAGCATGTGTTTCTCTCTGTGCAGACGGCACTTCCGAGCGACAACTGGAGGTGTTGAAGCCCAGGATCAGTCATGGAGCAGGCTGAGGCCTAATTGCAACAAGTTTTATATAGGTTGTAGACTACTACTGATTGTAACCATGCTCCACTTTGGCCTCTGGCTCCACTGTCTCTAGTATTTCCCCTGGCCTCCAACCCCGCCAGTTGCTGCTCAGAAGTGGCATCTGCACAATCCACACTTGTTCCAGTGTTACTGGGGCTCAGTCACGTCAGTTGATCCCCTGATGTGTGTCCGGCAATGTCTCCTGCTCTGTCCACATTCCCATTACTAGTAGTAATGAGAATGTGGAGGCAGCAGGAGACTTTGCTGTCCACACAGCAGGGGAGCAGCTGGCGTTACTGAACCCCACTAACACAGGAGCTAGTGTTTTTCTCTGTGCGGACGGCACTTCTGAGTGACAACTGGCTGCGTTGAAGCCCAGGATCAATCATGTGGCAGGCTGAGGCCTACTTGGAGCAAGTAAAAAATCGGATGTAATGTGAAAGTGGAGGTAGCAGGAGACTTTGCCGTCCACACAGCAGGGGAGCAGCTGGCATTACTGAACCCCACTAACACAGGAGCTAGTGTTTTTCTCTGTGCGGATGGCCCTTCTGAGCGACAACTGGCTGCGTTGAAGCCCAGGATCAATCATGCGGCAGGCTGAGGCCTACTTGGAGCAAGTAGAAAATCGGATGTAATGTGAATGTGGAGGCAGCAGGAGACTTTGCCGTCCACACAGCAGGGGAGCAGCTGGCATTACTGAACCCCACTAACACAGGAGCTAGTGTTTTTCTCTGTGCGGACGGCACTTCTGAGCGACAACTGGCTGCGTTGAAGAACAGGATCTCAATCATGTGGCAGGCTGAGGCCTACTTGGAGCAAGTAGAAAATCGGATGTAATGTGAATGTGGAGGCAGCAGGAGACTTTGCCGTCCACACAGCAGGGGAGCAGCTGGCGTTACTGAACCCCACTAACACAGGAGCTAGTGTTTTTCTCTGTGCGGACGGCACTTCTGAGCGACAACTGGCTGCGTAAGTTGTCCCGGTAGCGAGGATCTAGGAGGGTGTACACCCAATAATCAGCCGTGTTGAGAATGTGGGCGATGCGGCGGTCGTTTCTCAGGCACTGCAGCATGAAATCAACCATGTGCTGCAGACTCCCAACTGCCCAAGGAACGCTGTCCCCTGCTTGAGGCGTCATCTCTGCCTGCTCTGCATCACCACACCCTCGCTGTACATACTGACTAGAGCATTGTGTACCTCCCTCCTCTGGAGAGATGTCTTCCTCTGCCATTGACTCCTCCTCATCCTCCTCACAAAGTGTCCCCTGCCTAGGCCTTTGTGAGGAACCACGTAGCGCAGACTGTCCAGAAGCAGATGGCTATTGTGACTCCTCATCCTCCACCTCTTCCAAAACCTCCTCCCTTAGTGCTTGCAGTGTTTTTTGAAGCAGGCAGATAAGGGGGACAGTCATGCTGACTAGTGCATCATCTGCACTCGCCATCCGCGTGGAATCATCGAAGGCACGCAAAACGAGGCAGATGTCCTTCATAGAGGCCCACTCAGTGGTGCTGAAGTGTGACCTGCGAACAGTGCGACTTGATGGCGCCTGATGCAGCTGGTACTCCATTACTGCTGCCTGCTGCTCACACAACTGCTCCAACATATGTAACGTTGATTTCCACCTGGTGGGTAGGTCACATATGATGCGATGTTCCAGAAGGCGTAATCAGCGCTGCAGAGCTGCAATGCACGATCTTGCCATGCTGGAACGCTGGAAGTGTGCACACTCTATGTGGACCTTGTGCAGCAGTGCATCAAGATCTGGATAGTCCCTCAGAAAGCTCTGCACGACCAAGTTGAGCACATGTGCCAGACATGGGATGTGAGTGAGGTAATGCAAGACCTTGTAAATATTTCTGGTGTGGTGAGGGTGAGGATCCCTCCTGAGGATGAAAACCAGGTATCCAGTCAAGAGGGTAGGATCCCCATCATGGTGGTTGGCTCCGTGGAAAGCCTGAGAAACTTTTGAATGCTCTAGGAGTATCGAGTGGGGTACCTGCAAGAGATTGAGCAGTTGAGGCTGGCCCGTCGGCGGATCAATAAAGAGGTACGGAACACCAGGTGGTGGCCGCCTTCAACCCAAGATGTAAGGACCCGAAGGGTTCCTCCAAGTAGTGGCATGGCAGATGGCCGAAGAAAGTCAGCAAGTGGTAGTTCGACTGGCAGGACGAAGCTGAGAGACAGTAGTTCCTGTGAGACACTGAATGAGTCAGACTCAGGCCAGACAGTAGGCGTAACTAAGACTTATGACCGCACCAATCGGGGGAGCTGGTCGGGGAAAGGAACATACAAGGAGAGGAATGTGATGACTAAACACTGTCTGATGACGCAGACAGACTGTGACTGGAGGTCCAAAGATCAAGGCCGATATTCTGACCGCTGGGGGCGGGGGAGGCCTAACATAGAGATGAGGCCATATGACAGACGAAACAGACAGAGATGGTTCTCTCGACCTGTTGGGCAAGGTGACATGGGTGCCTGGTCGCGAGATCCTGGGGTAATGTTGTGTGTTCAACCCCACAAGTTTGAACAGAGGGGGGAGGTATGTGGTGTAGTGACCACTGTGTCCGCTAGGGGGCACTGTGTTGGTGTCCCAGGACTGGTGTATAAGCATTTTCAGTGTCCTGATAGGAGTAGGATGCTGAATGATCGTAATGTATCTCAAGGTGGGTGGCCTTGAGATGAGATGAGATATATTCTAGCAGGAAACCCAACAGTGTCATCTGGCTCAACAGTGATTGCTTTTGGGCATTGTATTGCTGTATTGTGCCGCATTGACTGTTTTTACTGATGGCACTGTTGTGTTTACTGATAGCATATAGCGGGCATCATACACAATTGTTAAGTGTTTTTTGTTTGCTTTTCCAACAGTGGACAAAGTCCGAACAGGTTGGCGCTCGATCAAGGACCGCTTCAACAGTGATGTTCGTGCTGAGGGGCAGGTTCACAGTGGTTCAGCGGCAAGGCCCAGAACAAAATACCGGTACTATCGAGATTTGGAGTTCCTAAGACCGGTCCTTGCCACCAGAGCGCAAGTATTTTAATTTTTTTGTTTTTATTTTTATTAATCTGTGCTTTTCTATTCCACAGCTGATGCTTCTTGTAAATGCATGATAGTAATGTTTTTCCTTTCTTCCACAGCACCTGGAGCAGCACCCTGCAACCTGTCCCTGGAGTGGTCCTTCATCGGTCGACCACGGACCCGTCTCAGCCATCCCACAGCCAGGAAACACCTTGCACGTCAGCAACACGGACAGCTTCTGAACAGGAAGCTGGTCAATCAGGTGTTTCCCTGTCCCAGGTCTCTGCCACTGTTTATGCGGGCACTACCCGCCAGTGGCAGAGAGCCTTGGACAGGAATGTCTTGCCCGAGTTTATGCACTTGAGCGAAGCCTTTATTGCCAGCCTCAAGTTGCTGTCAGACAGAGTGGAAAGCGTTTTTTCACTCATGGAACGTGGTTTTAACCACATGGAACATTGCTTCCACTCTGTCGAACAGCGCCTTGACCGTCTGGAGGCCGACCTCAACAGACCAGCGCACCATTTTTTTAGTAAAATTGAAAAGGGCATGGCGGAACACCTTAGTAGTGTTGAGCGATACCTTCCGATATCGGGAAATATCGGATCGGATTGGACCGATACCCCAAAAATATCGGATATCGCCGATTCCGATACCAGAAACCAATGCAAGTCAATGGGGCACAAATATCGGAATGAAAATAAACCCTTACTTTCCTTGTAGGTTAATTCTACATGAAGGAAAAGAACTAAGAATAATGTAGAATGTAATGGGGGAGGTGGAGGAGACATTAAAGGCATAGAGGTTTAGCCCAATCAAATGGAATAGCAGGAATTAATTTTTTTAAAGATGTTTGGAGTTACAAAGATATTGACTATGTTAAGCTTTTTTATATTTTGTCAGATATATATGTTTCACTACTTCCATGCTCTTCACCTTCTTTTTTACTTCTCCCACACTTTTTCCTTCATCATCCTCAGCAACAGCATCTTTTTCATCAACTTCTTCTTCACCTTATTCATCTTCTTCTTCTTCACCTTCTTCCTATTATTCTTTTGTTTTACATTCTTCATATTCTTCTTATTCAACTATTATTCTTCTTCATATTCTTCTTCTTCATCATATTCTTTTTTGTGACAGGCATTCCTGTAGTTGTTATCTATAAAAGTTTGAAGATTACACCTTCTGTTCTGCCTGTCACAAAAGATTTACAACAGGATTTGTCCGCGATCAGTTTTGCCTGCAGCAGCAGGTATTTTCCAGGGGCACCACGAGGAGGAACGGACTCACCCCCATACACTGCTTAGTCTTCTTCTGCTTATAATTTAGATAATATCTTTTGCTCTGATTTTTAGTCTTATGCTTAATGTTCTTCTGCTTTTTGTTCTGCAGCTTCTTGTTCTTCTGCTTCTTGGTCTTCTGTCTCTTGTTCTTCTGTATCTTGGTGGTTGTCTTCTTGTTCTTTGTCCTCTCGGTCATCTACTTCAGGGTCATCTTCTTGGTCTTCTTCGGGGTGGTATTCAGGGTCATCTTCGGGGTTGTCTTCTTCGGGGTGGTCTTCAGGGTCGTCGTCTCCAGGGTCGTCGTATTCGGGGTCATCGTCTTCTTCGGGGTGGTCTTCAGGGTCGTCGTCTTCAGAGTCGTCGTCAGGGAAATCCAGAGTGATTACCAAAAACCATTTCAAAAAGCTTGAACTTGGAAATGTAGCAGAATGTACAAGAAGGCTGAGGAACTGCTGAGAACCAGCTGATGGTACTGGAACCTGGATGGGTAGCCGAAGGTACAAGAGCCAATGGAACTACCAAGGACCAGCTGATGGTACTGGAACCAGGTTACTAAGCAGGAGGTACCTGTGCCAGAAAGCACTACCAAGGACCAGCAGACGTTGGTGGAACTTGGATACCGAGAAGGAGGCACCTAAGCCAAAGGCTCTGCCTGGAACCAGCTGACGTTACTGGAACCCAGGGGGACATATTCAAAATTGACTTCCAAAGAACCAGCTAATGGTACTGGAACTCAGATAGGCAGCAGAAGGTACACATGAAAAAAAAAGTTGCAAGGCCGCGAGCCGGCCGGAGTTACCGAAACCCACAGTCCTACAGGGGGAGCTTGTCCTATTGGCACTACGGAACCAGGCTTCATTGCCAGATCCCGCAGCCCACATAGGAAGCACCTAAACTGCAGGCACCATAGAGTCAGCTAACCCGACTGCAACACGACAGGACAACGTATTGGAGGCAAAGTGATGTTGACACTACCCGGAAACAGCTGGCGTGCTGGAACCACGCTGGGCAGGAGGGAGTACCCGTGCCAAAGACACTTCTGAGCAGAAACTGGCGGTGTTGGAGCCCAGGGATTACAGTAGAAACAGAGTGTAGCTAGAGGCCTAATTGGAGCAAGTTTAATATCTGTAGTAGTGTGAATGTGGACAGAGCAGGCGAAATTGCCGGACACACAGCAGGGGATCAGCTGACGTTACTAAACCCCAATAACACAGGAGCAAGTGTTGACTGTGCAGACGGCACTTCTGAGCAGCAAATGGCGGTGTTGGAGCCCAGGGATTACAGTTCAGGTGGTAGAAACATGAACACAACAGGAGACCTGGAAACTGTTGCCAACCAATTATTTAATCTGGAAGAGTACTGGCAAATTCCTGCGAGATCCAGGCCTTGCTCATTTTCAGAAAAGTAAGCCGGTCAACGTTATCGGAGGATAGTCGCATGCAACGGTCTGTTAGTACACCACCTGCGGCACTAAAGACGCGTTCCAATAATACACTAGCAGCAGGGCAAGCCAGCACCTCCAATGCATACTGGCTAAGCTCTGGCCATGTATCCAGCTTAGAGACCAAAATTTGAAGGGGGAAGGGCAGTGTGGGAGAACACTGAGAGGGCAAGACATGTAGTCTGTCACCATCTGACGGAAACGTTGCCTCCTGCTGACTGGAGCCATCTGTGATGGGTGTAGACATTTGTGGCGGGGACACAAAACTTTGCCACATTTGGGCCATACTGGTCTTGCCTTGCGTTGAGGCGCTGCTTCTGCTCCCTCTTTGTGCAGAGCTTCCTCCACTGCCTCGACGCACTGAGCTGCTTTCTAAAGCACTAGCAGCACTGCTCTCGGGTGGAATGGAGAACATGATGGATTGCACCAGTGTGTCTTGGTACTCCCGCATTTTATGCTTCCGGTTCAACGGTGTTATGAGGCTTTGTAAGTTGTCCCGGTAGCGAGGATCTAGGAGGGTGTACAGTGTACACCCAATAATCAGCCATGTTGAGAATGTGGGTGATGCGGCGGTCGTTTCTCAGGCACTGCAGCATGAAATCAACCATGTGCTGCAGACTGCCAACTGGCCAAGAAACGCTGTCCCCTGCTTGAGTCGTCATCTCTGCCTGCTCTGAATCACCCCACCCTCGCTCTACATACTGACTACTAGAGCATTGCGTACCTTCCTCCTCTGGACAGATGTCTTCCTCCTCCATTGACTCCTCATCCTCCTCACAAAGTGTCCCATGCCTAGGCCTTTGTGAGGAACCACGTTGCGCAGACTGCCCAGAAGCAGATGGCATTTGTGACTCCTCATCCTCCACCTATTCCACAACCTCCTCCCTTAGTGCTTGCAGTGTTTTTTGAAGCAGGCAGATAAGGGGGATAGTCATGTTGACTAGTGCATCATCTGCACTCGCCATCCGCGTGGAATCATCGAAGGCACGCAAAACGTGGCAGATGTCCTTCATAGAGGCCCACTCAGTGGTGGTGAAGTGAGAACTGCGCGCAGCGCGACTTGTTTGAGCCTGATGCAGCTGGTACTCCATTACTGCTGCCTGCTGCTCACACAACCTCTCCAACATATGTAACGTTGAATTCCACCTGGTGGGTAGGTCATATATGATGCGATGTTCCGGAAGGCGGAATCGTCGCTGCAGAGCTGCAATGCGCGATCTTGCCATGCTGGAACGCCGTGAGTGAGCGCACTCTATGCGGACCTTGTGCAGCAGTGCATCAAGATCCGGATAGTCCCTCAAAAAACTCTGCACGACCAAGTTGAGCACATGTGCCAGACATGGGATGTGAGTGAGGTTGCCTAGGCCCAGAGCTGCCACCAGATTTCGGCCATTGTCACACACTACCTTGCCTGGCTGGAGATTCGCTGGCACAAACCACACGTCGTACTCCTGCTTGATGGCATTCCAGAGCTCCTGTGCTGTGTGGCTTCGATTCCCCAAAGAAATTAATTTCAATATGGCCTGTTGACGTTTGGCCACGGCTGTGCTCATATCGGTCGTAACAGGTAAGCGTTCACGGGTCCATGTGGAGGTAGACTGTGACGGCTCCTGCAGCGCTGATTCAGAGGAACTGGAGTATGAGAAGGAGTCAATGTGTACAGACTGGATTCCTGCAATCCTTGGAGTTGGCAGAACACGTACAGCGCCACTCTCAAGATCTGTACCCGGTTCCACAACATTTACCCAATGGGCAGTGAGGGAAAGATATCGTCCCTGTCCATGGTTCTGGTCCACGCATCGGTGGTCAGGTGGACCTTGCTACTGACGGTGTTTAGTAGCGCATGTTTAATTTTTCCTTCCACATGCTTTTGCAGGCAGGGACGGCTTGCATGCTGAAATAAAAGCGGCTGGGCACATTGTATCGTGGGACTGCCAATGCCATGAAGTTATGGAAGGTATCAGTCTCCACCAGCCTGAATGAGAGCATTTCAAGGGACAGTAGTTTTGCAATGCCTGCATTCAGAACCTGTGCTCGGGGGTGGTTTGCCGAGTATGGGCGCCTTTCCTCCCATGCCGGTGCTACCGATGGCTGTAGACTGGTCTGGGAGTGTGAGGATGACAGGGAACGTGGTGCTGTGGGTGGAATGTCACTGGGTCTCTGGACAACAGTGCCAGAGGTTCTTCCATGGCGATCCTGTGAGGAAGCCGAACCAGCTGTGGGTAAGCTGGAGGAAGAGGCTACAACACGAGCTTAAGAGGTGGTAGGTGGCGCTGTAGATTGGCCTAGGTCTTCAGTGTGTCTTTGTAACTCCACCATGTGCTTGGTCCGTACATGTTTCCACATATTTGTAGTATTGAGGTTGCTGACACTTTTCCCTCTTTTCACTTTCTGATTACACAGCTTGCATTTGACAAAGCAAATGTCATCTGCAACTGTGTCAAAAAAGGACCAGGCACTGCAAGTCTTGGAAGCGCGCGTTTTGGGTTTTGGAAGAGGCATGCTCCTTATGGGTGACAAAGTGGAGGCTACAGGCAACCGAGTCTGCCCCCTCCCTCTCCCTCCTTTTTCGGCCATTCGGGGAATCTCTTCCTCAGAGCTGCTCCCACCACCTTCCTGTACCTCACGCCATGATGGGTCAAGGACCTCATCATCTACACTACCCTCTTCAAACGACTGCTTCTCCTGGGTAGTCTCGACAGCACAGTACGCATCAGATGCGTACCCTAGGTGTGCTGACCATAGGCACTGGCCCACCCGCCTCTTCAGATTCAGAGAGACAAAGCTGTTGCGCATCACTGCATACTACCTCTTCTTCAAATTCTCGAATGCTGCTTGGCTGGCCCCCTCTTTCCAAGCCAACAGATTCAGAGAACAGAAGTAGAGATGGCTCCTGTCCAGGGCTCTCTGACTGCCTGGGCAATTTGGCAGGTGGTGAAGAGACAGATGGGTGCTCTTCAGTGCTCTGGACCTGAGAGGATCTGGAACTAATTGAAGTCGATGCGTTAGCTGCCATCCATCCGACAATGGCTTCAATTTTTTTCGTCCCGCAGCAGTGGGGTACAGCGAGCTCCTACAAAGCTGCGCATAAAGGCCTTTTCCCTGGTAAAACTGGGGGATGCTGAGTCACTGGTGCCTGCAGCAGGCACAGAATCCCCACGTCCTCTCCCTGCAGAAACTCCACGCCCACGACCTCGTGCCTTACTCCCTGCCTTCTTCATCTTGGTAGACTGATAAAGATAGGCAGAAAAGTACTAAGGGCTTGCTGTGCTTATTCCTGAACAGCTCCTAACAGGTATAAGAAACACTAATTTTACAAAGTGTAGACTAGACTTTAATATGAGCTAATGTGGCCTACACAACTGTTAAATGGAGTGTTTGGTGAACTTTATTAACTTTTTTTTTCACAAAAAGACACTGGATGTGCCCAAAGATGTAAAACCAATAGTATCACAAACTTTTTGTAGTTATTACAATGCATGAAGGTAACCTACAATGCAATAGATGAGGCTCCAAAAAATAGGCTAATACTAATCTGGCTGGGGCTGCAGGGAACAAGCCAGCAGAAAGGCTCCTCTATCTACTCCTATATACTGTTTGCAAATATTCTAGCTGGATACGGATGGAACCACACTAATAGGAGAAATCTGGAAAAATGAGCAGCACTAATGCAAAAAAGGACAATGTATGAGGCAGTGATGCACGCTGAGCTGACTACAACCGGAGGTGGCTGCAGGACACACTACAGCGTGAGTTGCACTCACACAGACCTCGCAGACAGCCGTGAACAGCACTGCAAGGCAAAATAAATCTTCTCACACAGCGGTTGCTAAAGTAGCCTGGGTAAAGCACAATAAAGCAAATCGCTAGCCCAAACTGTCCCTCAGAGTCAGAACAGCAGCGTCCTGTCCCTAAGTAAATTCACAGCAGAGTGAACCCAAAATGGCGGCGGCTTTCATAGTGCATCATGACATCATTTCAGCAGCCAATCACAGCCATGCCATTAGTTAACATGCCTAACATGCATAACAGGATGTGCCCACACTTCTTAGGATTCCTCATTGGCTGAATAAAATCAAACTGGCTCATTGCATTATGGGAACTTCCGAATCCGGTATTCGATATTCTAAAAGTATTGGAAACACAAAATGACAAATTTGCAAAAATACTCTGCGGTAAAAAATATGACAGTAATCAGCAAGTGCTGGATAACAAATACAGGGTATTTAGTCGATACATTTTTTGCAAAAACTGTATAGCAAGCTGCTCCACCACATCATGGTAACCCTTCACGGAGCAGTCCCTATCTAATGTATTTAAAACCTGAACATGTAAACAGTGTCTAAATGAACAGGATACAGACAGGCAGTATGGGCTTGTGGTATCGACTAAATACCCTGTATTTGTTATCCAGCACTTGCTGATTACTGTCATGCGCCTTACACTCTACAAGGTGTCATAAAAAGTGATTTGAGGATGGTCTGTTTTTACCATCCTCACTTCACTTATTGTGATACTAGGCCAGGGGGATTATAGATATACCTTGTAATTAACCACATCCTATATTAAGTGTGTGTTGAATAAAATGATGGGTAAAAACCCATCATATGTACAATACCCAGGCCTAGCATCATAAATATTTATCAAATCTGGGCAGGTGATTATTGTATTGGAGTGTAAAAAGACATAGTGCACTCGGTAGAGGTATCAAAACAGGTTTTTTTTATTAACATACACACAAGAAAACATTTTTACACCATTTGATCTTGCCAGTCCACCCGTCCTACATGAGAGATAAAGTAGGCCGCAAATTGGTCCCTCATTTGGCCAACTTCAACGGATGACCTGAGAGGGTGATGAGTGAATTCAGGCAATGGGTTAGGAGCAGTATCATCGAGTTCAAAGGTCGGGTGCTCTTTAGCCATCACAAAATTATGTAGAACCACACAGGCCTTCTTCACCTCATCCACTGTTTCCAGTTTCAGATTAATGGCTGTGCTGAGAATGCGTTCTTCTGACCCTGGTCATCCTGTAATTAAAGATTTTTTTTTGTGTGGTCCAAGTCACGGCTGGAGTAGGGTTTGAGCAGGTTTTGACACATCTGGAATGCCTCATCCCCAACCATTACAAAGGGCTGTGGCGGAGCTTTGGTGTGGGGAAGAGGCCGTGGCATGGGGAAATTAAATTGGTGGCCATACAACCTCCAGCCCATGTCAGAGTTCTTAAAAGCCTGGGAGTCATTCCCATGGCCAAATGCCCCAATATCCACTGCAATAAACATACAGTCTGCATCCGCAATGGCCATGAGTACTGTAGAAAAGTAATTTTTGTAGTTATAGTACACCGATCCAGTTCTTTTAGGGTATGTGCACACGGTGTGGATTCTTCTGCAGTTCTGCAGCAGTTTTGGCCCTGCAGAACTGCAGCAGAACTGCAAGTGATGTACAGTACCATTTAAGGCTATGTAAAACAAAATGCTGTGCACATGCTGCAGATTTTTCCGCGCAGATTTGGTGCGGATTTAAAACTGCAGCATGTCACATCTTTTGTGCAGTTCTGCTGCAGTTTTACATCTGCTCCGTTATAGAAATCCGCAGGTGTAAAACTGCACGGGAAATCTGCACAAAAACTGCACTAAATCTGCAGGTAAAACGCAGGTCATTTTACCTGCGGATTTAGCAAACTCTGCGCGAAAAATTCCACAACAGAATCTGCAACGTATGCACACACCCTTAGGTTTGATTATCCGTATGTGTTTCCCATCAACAGCTCCCAAACATTGGGTAAATTGCAGACTGTCCAGAATTTGTCAGCTATTTCCTTCCACTTTTCAGCTGTGGGCAGGGGCATAAATTCTGGACAAAGAACGTTCCAGAGAGCCCTGCAGGTGTCCGCAACAATTCCCGACAAGGTGGAGATTCCAAAACGGTACTGGAAGTGTAGTAAAGATAGGGTCCCTCCAGTTGCCAGAAATCTGCGAAACAGAGAAAGAAGTAAAATTAATATTTCTGTATATGGTTTTTTAAAACAATAAAATAAAATAAAAATTTAGTACATTGAAGAAAAATAATTAGGCCAGGTTTGGAATAGTACATATCACAAAAAAAATTATGCTGGCCCCCCATTGGTTTTTAAATATTACGTACCGTAATGTGACCAGGAGCCGTTCCTCGGGAGGAATCGCACGACGGAGCTGTGTGTCCTGTCTCCGGTTGTATTCTTGGATACGAGCCAGCAAATCCATGAAGCTTTGTTGGGACATCCAGGTATAATCATTAAATTTCTCCGGGTTTGCCTGTATCTTGCTGTAGAGGGTGTGGTGCGCCCCACGGCTCTCCCGGAGCTGAACAATCTGGCCGGGGTCACACAAACCGACGCAAAATACAGTCCGTAGTTTACATGCGTAATACGGATGAATGACCCCTAAATAGTGCTCCGTATGTCATCCGTAAGCAAGGTGTGGTCGCGTATTTTGCGCATGTCAGCATCCGTATGTGATCCGTATGTAATCCATATGGCATCCGTATGGCGAGATTTTCTCGCCGGCTTGCAAAATGGACATTTAACGGTTTTGAGGCCTGCTAACTATTTAAATCATTAGCCTGTACCCTATTTATTGCCTCAGGAACAGGTGGCTACCTCCATTCTGTCCATTTGTGACCTTACCTTCACTAGGTGTGTTGCTGTTGTATGTGCAACATGGCAGACAGTCTGACTTTCAACACAACTGAGCAGGTTCTCTTCAACTGGCTTTTGTCACGCCGCTTTGGTCAACCATACCCAGTGATAGTGGATCTGTGGAGGAGGAGACGCATGTGGGTACATCCACTTTTGAGGCAACGACTCACAAGAGGTCATTTTCACCGCCTCTATTCTTCTCTGCGGGAGCATCCGGCTAAATTCTACCAATACTGTCGCATGAGCCTTGCAACATTTGATCGACTCTTGGAGACAGTGCGCCCTGGGATAACCTTTCAGGACACAAGGATACGCAAAGCTATATCTGCAGAGGAGCGACTTCTACTCACATTACGTTATGTACTACACAACCACATTCTCTATGTTGATGATGTGTTGCCCAAAGTATGTACATTTTTCCTCATTTTATTCCAGATATGTTGAAACTTACAGACCAGAATGTTATGTGTAAGATGTACTGAATATCATTTAGTCATTGTGCAACAAAATATGTGTGTGTTATTAGATGTGAATTCATAAAGTTTTGTATGTATGTACCTTTTTTTTGTTTAATTTGTGCATTCTAAAAGGTTCATTTTCTGTTGTTCTTCAGCTTCCTGTCCACTGGCCTGTCTTAAGTCGCCCTCCACCATGAGTTTCTGATTGGAAGATCTACCATTTCTGGCATAGTCAGGTCGACATGTAGTCAAATATGGTCAAGACTACATCAACTCGTCATGCCCGAGCCCAGGATAGAAGACTGGTTGAGGATATCAAGGGACTTTGAGGAGGAATGCCAGTTTCCTAATTGTATTGGGGCCCTTGATGGCAAACATATCCAGGTGCGTATTGTTGGCTCTGGCCGACCCTCAATACAAGTTTATAATTTTTGACATTGGGGCCTATGGAAGGACGGGAGACTCTCGAGTCTTCAATACTTCCATTATGGCTCGGCGGTTACGCACCAACCAGTTGGATCTAGCACCACCACGCCAGCTACCAGGCTCCACTCAAGAATCTGTCCCTTATGTCCTTGTGGCAGATGAGGCTTTTCAGTTAACGCGCAATGTCATGAGGCCATATCCCCGGCGCAACGTTGACCACAGGCACATAATTTTTAACTTGCGCCTATCACGTGTACGGCGACTGGTGGAGTGTTCCTTTGGCATTCTTTGTGCCAAATGGTGGGTACTCCAGTCTGCCATTCAGCTAAGTGAACAAAATGTTAATGAAGTAGTTAAAGCCTGTGTGGTTCTTCATAACTTCACCAGGATACATGATTGTTCCTCCTCTGGTGGTGTTGTGCGTGGGTTGGCCAATGTGCGTAGGGCGACACCATCTATCAACCCTCAACGTAGACCACTCTCTGGCCTCAAAGTGCGTGATATTTTCACAAATTACTTTATGTCACCTGAGGGGGAAAAGTCTTGGCAAGAGCATGCTGTATCTATGTTATAATTTTGTGGTTTAGGTGTGTCTAAATATATATATTTCTACCCCTTCAGATTCTATGACTGTTTAATTGCATTGGTAAGCGTATGTTAGTTTGCTGACACTGTTTTTTTCAATTGAGACAGAGACGTAAAATGTAGTAGCCAAATGTTTACTTGACCCTTTTTTTTTGTTGTTTTTTTTAAATCAAAACATATTATTGCCATATAAGAACTGTGGCAATGTGGCAAATTGGCCTTTTTGCAGATGTGAACATTTTTTCGCAAAAAACAATTTTTCACACATACAAAAACAAAAATGCAACATAATGCAATACCAAAATGGCTACATTATAAATTTTGGCAATTTGGGGAAGGAGAAGGCGGAAGACCAGCCTGTGGTTGCTGCTGGCTACTTTGCCCAACATCACCCTATGTGGGAGCATACTGTTGCCCATGATGTGGGTATTGTACTGGCTCCTGGGATTGGGGTTGGTACTGGTCAGAGTGATACGGAACAGGGGCATCTTGTTGGCTCGGGTAGGCCCATGTCTCATACCCACCAATATAGCCATGTCGTCTCCAACCAGGTTGGGACCAGCCTCTAACACTAGGTGGGAAAAAGTGGCCATATTGTTGGGGTTGGCTAGAGGCAGACATATGTTGCTGGTGTTATAAAGGTTGGGTAGTGGGAGGAAGGGGGTGAGGTGTAGGCCCACGTATTTGAGGATCCTCAGAGTCTGCTTGAGCAAGCATCTGTGTGGGTGGTCTAAGGCGCATTAGATTTCTGGGTGAAAGCTGCCACCTCTCCAGATATTCAAACAACTCATATGGGGTATTGAGGGGGGTGCTGGCATCAAGCAGGATCTGAAAACATCCTCGAATACGGAGCCTCACCTCACGGGAAAGGGCACGGAGATAAAGGGCCAGGCTACATGAGTATGCCTCCTCGCCATCATCTGTATTCACTCTAGCCAGATAGTTGAGGACCCCTGAGTCCACATTGGTCTGGGTATCTTGGGCAGGGATCTGGCACCTTCTTCGTCCTCGCCGGGATGGCCCAGCAGGCTGTGGGGAGCCCCGGATCTGGGCAGTTGGGCTGTTGCTCATGTTGCCCTGCTCCTCCAGTAAGGCTGATGGTGCAGCAGCAGACAGTCCTGGTGGTTGGGTTGTGTAGCAGGCAATGGGTTCTCCTGAGAGGATTCTTCACCCATGCTTCTTGTAGGGGGAGAAGATGGGCCAGCCACCTCATCCCCTACAGGATCAATGATGGGCTCTGTATCTGAGCCCGTTCCTCTATCCGTAAGGTTGGACTGAGTTCTGTTATGAAATAGAACAGAGCCAAAAATAAATCAATATTTTTGGCCCTGTAAAGTATCTGTGGTGTGAGGTATCTACTTACGATCTCAGATCCAGAATAGGGGCGAGGAAGGAGAGGCGGTCATAATAGATGTATTTTCTCTTTATGTAGCCCGCATCACCACTCCTGGACCGCTGCTGACGTTCCCACCTGTATTGGTCGCGGATGCTGCGCCACCGTCTCATCACATCTTCCACTGCAATGTGACAGGAAATATTATCAATTTCACATATTTGATATGTCAAGTTTGCTACCAGTAGCCTAGGCATGTGGCCTTCTGGGGTGTGCTTTCTACCCAGGGAGGCATATCTAATTGGCCCATCCAGCCCAGATACACAGGGTCACAACAGTTCATGTATCAAGTAACTACACTTAATAACTTGGTTGGCTAGGAGGATGAGGAGCTTGTGGCTTGTGCCAAATTATGGCAGTGTAAAACCATGGGTCACATCAAAATCTACCCGCCTCATGAGGAAAAAAGTACAAGCACAGGAAGGGGGGGTGGCCGATTTTATATGCATCTTTTGATGTGAGGTATTTTTAAGCTGTTTTTGGGTTGTACTTACTCAGTTTCTGCTGCTCCTCACGTGGCCGATCACCAAAATCATGGAACATCTGGTGACATATGCGCCTCCATGACGCCTCCTTTCTTGCCCGGTTGGCATAATGGGCATCACGTTGGTCCCAGAGTTCTGGCCGCTCCTGCACTAATACAATCAGCATCTCTACATTAAGGAAATATGGCGCCATGACGCTGCTGTACTCTGTGGAGGCGTAATTCCTGGATGTCTGGAGTGCTTTTTGAGCTCATTTGCATGTCTAGGCTTCCTGATGATGGATTGGCCCATTTCCTGTCACCAGCCAAAATACCTGCATATTTCTCGCAAGTCACACGTGTGGTCCGTGTGTAATCCGTATTTTTTGCGCACCCATAGACTTGCATTGGCATAATACGGCCGTAGTACGCTGACAATCGCAGCATGCTGCAATTGGCACGGACCGTAGAATACGGCCGAGAAATATACGGCTGTTGGGATCAAACCCATAGAGAATCATTTGTCCGTGTGTAATGCGTGCTTTTAATGCCTCTCACTCGTATTCCTCTGTAGTGTGACCCCGGCCTCAGATGTATCCACAAACGCTGCCACTGCCGTCTTCACTGTCTCTCTCTTCCTTTGTTCATGGCAAGCAACTGCATATGCCTGAGCCATCCTGATGTCCAGATCCAAGTTGAAGTGAAAAGTCTTCCAGCGCAGATCCATATTGACACAAGAAAAAGCAAGCAAATGTGAAGAATACGGCTGTAAACAGAGTCTATATAAAGAATTACCATAACACACCACCACTGATGTCCCATTGGTGGTGTGTGTTGCAAGATTTTTATCTTGAGTTTCTTCTGTGAAGACAAACAATGTGCATAAAAAATGCAAATGCATTGAAAACGCATACAAATGCTCCGTTTTTTTACTTCATGCGCACAAAAACGCTACAATAAAATGCAGCATTTATAAGCGCTTGTATGCGTTTTTTCAATGCGTTTGTGTGCGCAAAAAACGCAAACGTGAGAGTAGTTTAGAAACTGACTGCAAAGCCCTAATCCCTGCCTACAGACTGTATTCTACTGCGCTACCAGCCCTGCAAATCTCTCTACCCCTGCACTAAATGCAGAATGTATCTGATACAAACAGCAAAGCACAAGATTAGCCCTTAGAAGGACTGTTTGTATGATGGTTCAGCTTCAGCAACAGTATCAACATTACATGACTCTGATTAATTATACTGTGTGCACACGCGCCTGGACAAGCACACACCCTGAGCCTGGTAGCACCTGTCCTTTTATAATCCCTGATGATGTCATACGTCCAGCCGATCACATTAATTCCACTAATAAGATGGCTACAGCATTACAGTGATGCACAGGCAATCTCTGCATGCTTATTGGCTATATAACAAGTGCAAAACATGCGGGGCGGGAATTCAAGTTTGAAATCGAGCACCGGACAATGCTCACCGAGTAACGAGCACATCCAAGCACCCAGATGCTTGAGCGATATTGAGTATCACGGCTCATCCTTAGAGTACATACGAACTCTGTGCAGATGTTGTCTTTGGTGGGATTTGATCCAAGGACCCCACTGCTGCAAGCTACAATGGTGACCCCTGAGTAGCCTTGGAGACACTTGGCCCTATATAGTAGCAGAAGTTTATGCAAAAATTTGATATTTTAAGCAATACTTCCTGCTAAATTGTTTTTTTCCTTTTTTAATATACATTTGTTGAAATAATAACAAATGTAGCAAAAGTACCGTTTAATCTTACTAAGATATGGTTTACTGTTTTATCAACATTAAAATCTACTTACACACTTGCATAGCCGAGTATTAGTTCTCTGTGAATGATTTTTCTTCCGGAAATATTGAAGCTGTGAACAAGGTGTACGAGCAAAATGTCCTAATTACTGCTGACTGAGCTGCTTTGACAAGCTATGCCACTCTTGCTTAGT
This sequence comes from Dendrobates tinctorius, assembly GCF_039654945.1. Classification (NCBI taxonomy): domain Eukaryota; kingdom Metazoa; phylum Chordata; class Amphibia; order Anura; family Dendrobatidae; genus Dendrobates; species Dendrobates tinctorius. The sequence goes on along the minus strand of NW_027361716.1, from coordinate 25,792,303 downwards.
GTCTGAGCTGTCACAGGAAGTCACATAACCCTGCACAATCAGGGTCAATTAAGTAATTTTTCTATTTGTTCTGATTATTATTGACACCTTTTCAGACTCCATTACTGAGATTTTATTGCTAGAATGTCCTGGGAGAAGAAATGGGAAAGTGAAAATATAATGTCAAACAGCACCTCTGAAGCAGAAAAAAATACAGTTTACAAAAGATAGTTTATAGTTGTTACAGGGATGAAGACCCCATACCACCCTTCATAGAGATGACAGGGAAAAGAGTTATTATATATGGCTATCTGTAAGCAGATATCTTTAAATTGTATTTAGTTGTGTTTTTAATTGTTTTTATTAAGTGTTTTTCCTCTTCTATATCGATAACTGCTCGTTCACAAAAGCATACACATTGGGCAAGTGTAATCCAATGCCTTATGAAATAGCTCTCGGCCTAGTGTTATACTTGGTGCAGTGCTAATCAGTTTTTCTTTCGCATACTGGTTCAGTACGAGAAAAAAAAATTGCAGCATGCTGCAATTGGAAGCACAATTTAGATGGCACGCATCCCTTCGATTCAATGAGTGAGTGCAAATCATTGGACCACACTCAGATGACATTCAAGTGCAGTCCGCATTTCACATGCTCACAGAATGGAAAAGATGGAGACATTTTTGTTCTCCATCTTCTCCACAACTGTGCTACGATTTTCTCATCCGAGGTAGCTGAGCTGACACTCTGATCCAACCACGTAGCAGAGTTTGATTGGCGTGTCTACCACAATAGGTCTGATTGTCTTAGAAAAGAGAATATACACTTGTGTGACCCTAGCTCTAAGGTTTGTATTCCTAATGTAATTACTTGGCTTTTGTATTGCGAAAGTTAACCTGTATAATTCTACGAAATCCTGGAAAAGTCTGTGTCACTGTTGTGGTTTACCCTTTTCTGGTTATTAAAAACAGGGGGGATTTCACCTTGTTTTTTATTTATTAGTAAATACAGTAAACTAGACATGCAAGGCACTGCTCCATTCCTCCACTCGGACCGCCGCCTCCTAGTTCAAGATAATTGTTTCTTATTCTTTTTTATTCTATGCTATTTTAAGTAATTTCCCTATCCACATTTGTTTGCATGGCAATTGTCCTGTTCTTACCCACATTTTGCTTCTTTTTTTAGCCCCTTAGCCCTTACTATGACCATTTTACAGCACCAAATTTCGGGTCCCCATTAATTTATATGGAGTTTGTGTCCAGGGTCAAGTTCTGTACCTGAACCGAATTTTGGACTAAAGTTCGACCGAACCTGACAAACCAGAAATTCTGCGGATCTGCTCATCCCTACTCACCACCTTTTTCTAACTTATTTCTGCATGTTTTTTGGGTGTATGACATTATATTGTACTATTTTGGTGACTGCTCTCTTTGCTTGAGACAAAAGTAATTGAGGGTCCTGAACTAAGAAAAGGGCCTAGGACTGTCAAGGCGGTTTGGTTGGTACTCTTAAGGGTTAATTAAAAGTGTGGGTAATAATAGGACTGCCCTATTCAATGAGAGGTGTGGTATGATAAGGGCTATAAGAGGGCAAAAGAGCGCCAAAATGGATATTCAGCCAGTTTACCGGAGTTTGAAGAGATGGCCAGCTTTGAGCAGCTGCGTGAGAAGATTGCCAAGGATGGTCAGGGAAGAAGGAGCTGGGAAATTACTGCCTTATTCATCATCTTTCATTCCCGCCAAGATCTTCTGTAAGTGATGGTATATCAAAGGATGAAGCGAGTGTAAGACACTGTCTTTTGACAGGGCGATTTTGCTTGGTCAAGCAAGCAGGTAGAGGTGCTCTATTAGCAAGATCGGATATAGAAGCGGCCTTCAGGCTTCTGCAGATACATGTTGAATATTCCCATTTGTTAGGTTGCCATTTGGAAGGTGAATATTTTGTGGCTATGTGCCTAACAATGAGGTGTTCTATATCTTGTTTCTACTTTGAGATTTTTAGTTCTTTCATAGAATGGTTGCTGAAATGGGAACAGGTTTATCTTCACGACTAGAGTTGAGCGATACCGTCCGATACTTCAAAGTATCGTATCGGATGGTATCGGCCGATCTTTAAAAAAAGTATCGGTATCGCCGATTCCGATAACGGAAGTCCCATTCAAGTCTATGGGACTTCCGGTATCGGAATAAGAAAAACCCTTTCCTGCCCTTGTACAGCCTCTCTGGGGTCTGTACGGGCCTTTCGGGGGGCTGTGCCGGCCTGCCAGGGGGTCTGTGCAGGCTCCGGTGGTCTGTGCCGGCCTGCCGGTGGTCTGTGCAGGCTCCGGGGGGCTGTGCCGGCCTGCCGGGGGGCTGTGCCGGCCCGCCGGGGGGCTGTGCAGGCTCCGGGGGGCTGTGCCGGCCTGCCGGGGGGCTGTGCCGGCCTGCCGGGGGGCTGTGCCGGCCTGCCGGGGGGCTGTGCAGGCTCCGGGGGTCTGTGCAGGCATCGTCCGATGGGACTACAAGTCCCATCGGGCGATGCCTGCTACCATGACAGTGATTGACACATTAGCCAATGATGGGACAGTAGTAGTCCCATCATCCGGCTAATGTGTTAAATGTAAAAAAAAAAAAAAAAAAATTACATGCTACATACATACAACATGCATACTACATACATGCTACATTCATACTACATAAATACTACATGCAACATACATACTACATATATACTACATGCATGCTACATACATACTGCATGCTACATACATACCACATATATACTACATACATACTACATGCATGCTACATGCATGCTACATGCTACATACATAACACATATATACTACATGCATGCTACATACATACTACATGCTACATACTACATATATACTACATGCATGCTACATACTACATGCTACATACATACTACATGCATGCTACATACATACTACATACATACTACATATATACTACATGCATGCTACATACATACTACATGCTACATACTACATGCATGCTACATACATACTACATGCTACATAGTACATATATACTACATGCATGCTACATACATACTACATACATACTACATATATACTACATGCATGCTACATACTACATGCTACATACATACTACATATATACTACATTCATACTACATACTACATATATACTACATACATACTACATACATACTACATGCATGCTACATACATGCTACATACATACCACATACATACTACATGCTACATACATACCACATATATACTACATACATACAATACATTCATACAATACATACATAGACATACAGTACATATAACATAGAGTAACATACTTACCAATACTTGTCACATTGTTCCCCGAAGCCATTGTCTATTCCGGGATAAATATTAACATAACAAACCACAAAAATACTCACCCACGATCCGAAGCAGTCCACGAGTGTGTCCCACGACGATCTTGGGTAGAGAACTGCAGCATCAGATGATGCTGCCGTTCTCTACGGGCTGCAGGAATCCAATGACGGAAGGTAGGTATCCTTCCGCACTGTATTCCTCCGCCACTTAAAAAAAAAAAAGTCCCTAGTCTCACTTTATGCCATTGCTGTGTGGGAAATTCCCACACAGCAATGGCATAAAGTGAGACTAGGGACTTTTTTTTTTTAAGTGGCGGAGGAATACAGTGCGGAAGGATACCTACCTTCCGTCATTGGATTCCTACAGCCCGTAGAGAACGGCAGCATCATCTGATGCTGCAGTTCTCTACCCAAGATCGTCGTGGGACACACTCGTGGACTGCTTCGGATCGTGGGTGAGTATTTTTGTGGTTTGTTATGTTAATATTTATCCCGGAATAGACAATGGCTTCGGGGAACAATGTGACAAGTATTGGTAAGTATGTTACTCTATGTTATATGTACTGTATGTCTATGTATGTATTGTATGAATGTATTGTATGTATGTAGTATATATGTGGTATGTATGTAGCATGTAGTATGTATGTGGTATGTATGTAGCATGCATGTAGTATGTATGTAGTATGTATGTAGCATGCAGCATGTATGTAGCATGTATGTAGTATGTATGTAGTATATATGTAGTATGTATGTAGTATGTATGTAGTATGTATGTATGTAGTATGTATGTAGCATGCAGTATGTATGTAGCATGTATGTAGTATGTATGTAGTATATATGTAGTATGTATGTAGTATGTATGTAGTATGTATGTAGTATGTATGTAGCATGCAGTATGTATGTAGCATGTATGTAGTATGTATGTAGTATATATGTATGTATGTAGTATGTATGTAGTATGTATGTAGTATGTATGTAGCATGCAGTATGTATGTAGTATGTATGTAGTATGTATGTAGTATGTATGTAGTATGTATGTATGTAGTATGTATGTAGCATGCAGTATGTATGTAGCATGTATGTAGTATGTATGTAGTATATATGTAGTATGTATGTAGCATGCATGTAGTATGTATGTAGTATGTATGTAGCATGCAGTATGTATGTAGCATGTATGTAGTATGTATGTAGTATGTATGTAGTATGTATGTATGTAGCATGTATGTAGCATGTATGTAGTATGTATGTAGTATATATGTAGTATGTATGTAGTATGTATGTAGTATGTATGTATGTAGCATGCAGTATGTATGTAGCATGTATGTAGTATGTATGTAGTATATATGTAGCATGTATGTAGCATGCATGTAGTATTTTTTTTTTTTTTTAACATTTAACACATTAGCCGGATGATGGGACTACTACTGTCCCATCATTGGCTAATGTGTCAATCACTGTCATGGTAGCAGGCATCGCCCGATGGGACTTGTAGTCCCATCGGACGATGCTTGCACAGACCCCCGGACATCAGCACAGCCCCCCGGCAGGCCGGCACAGCCCCCCGGCAGGCCGGTACAGACCCCCACAGGGTGCACAGACCACCGGCAGGCCGGCACAGCCCCCCGGCAGGCCGGTACAGACCCCGGGCAGTCCACACAGCCCCCCGGCAGGCCGGCACAGCCCCCCGGCAGGCCGGCACAGCCCCCCAGCAGGCCGGCAGAGACCCCCGGAAGGCCCGAAATGACGGCGCATCATGATGCGCACACACTGCGCATCATGATGACGTCAGGCCGTCAATCAACTGAACTTCCGATTCCGATGCCGAATTCCGATATTGAAAAAATATCGGAAGTCGGTATCGGAATTCCGATACAGCAAGTATCGGCCGATACCCGATACTTGCGGTATCGGAATGCTCAACACTATTCACGACACATTATGTTGACGATTTTTTTGGTTGTAGGTCCAGGTGATGCACAGGTTTGTCAGTGTTTGTTATACTCTTTTTTGTTTATTGATGCAGGATTTGGGCGTTCCCCTCGCAGAAGAAAAAAAGAAGGGTCTGTGAGATGTTGGATGTTTTTAGATATAGAGATTGACACGGATCAAATGGTATTTAGGTTGCCCATTGAAAAGGTTGCGAGTATGCAACATAATGTGGTCGGGGTCAGTAGTGTTAAAAAAGTCTTGTTACATCAGTTACAGGTTTTGTTGGGTTTGTTGATTTTTGTATACAAAGTGATACCTATGGGTGGAGTTTTCACTTGGAGATTATCTTTAGCAACCAGAGGTGTTTCACAACCACACCATTTCATCCAGGAGACACAGAATATGAGGAATAATCTATTGGTTTGGAAAGAATTCCTACACACTTTCAATGGCAGGACATTAGTTCAAGAGGAGGAGTTGTCTAGTGAGGACCTTAGCCTTTCTACTGATGCGGCTGGACGTGATGGTTTTGCAGCAGTGTTCAACAATAAGTGGTGTAGGGGGCAATGGCCACAGTATTGGATTGGGCAGGTTTGACCAGAAATATGTCAGTTTTGGGGCTATTGCCTATTGTACTTTCCCTGGAATTGTGGGGGGAAATGTTTAGTAATAAAATGTTTTGTTGTTGGTCAGACAATAAGGGCATGTGCACACAGTGCGGATTTACCTGCGGATCCACAGTGGATTTGCCTCTGCCGATCCGTTGCAGATCCGCAAGTCATGTACAGTACGATGTTAATCTATGGAAATTAAAAACCGCTGTGCACATGCTGTGGAAAAATCCATGCGGAAACGCTGCGGGTTCATTTCTTTATGTCAATTCTTTAGGCGGATCTGCAGCGTTTCTGCACCCATTGATTTGCATTGATCCGCAGCAAAACCGCAGGTCTAAAAGAGATCTGTGGTTTTGCTGTGGGCAGATCGAGAGGGGGGAAGATTATGGGCAGAGTGTGGGTGGTGACTGTGTGCGTGTATGGGCCTATATGTGTGTGGGGGGGTTTGCGAGGCTGTTTGGGTGTCATCGGCTGTGCGGGGGGGTCTGCTGGGCCTGTGCGGGGGGTCATCGGCTGTGCGGGGGGGTCTGCCGGGCCTGTGCGGGGGTTATTGGCTGTGCAGGGGGGTCTACTGGGCCTGTGCAGGGGTCATTGGCTATGCGGGGGTGTCTGCCAGGGCTGTGCAGGGGTTAACGGCCTGTGCAGGGGGTCTGCAGACCTGTGCAGGGGGGGAGTCTGCGGTGGTGTATGTGTGTGGGTGTGTGTGTGTGTGTGTGTATGCAGGAATTGTCCGATGGGACTACAAGTCCCATCAGGGTATGCCTGCTACCCTGACAGTGAGTGACACATTAGCCAATGATGAGACAGTAGTAGTCCCATCATCCAGCTAATGTGTTGAATGTAAATAAAAAACATACAGAACATTCATTTAACATACAACATATAACATAGAGTACATACTTACCAATCACCTAATTCCTCGAAGCCATCAATCACCTGTAATAAAGATGAAATAATAAACCAACCTATACTTACCTGTCCGACGCAGTCGAATTAATATCGAGGGTCCCACGACGACTTCCTCTGTAGAACAGTGACATCAGATGATGTCACTGCTCTATAGGGGCTCCAGCGGTGAAAAGACAGGTGGAGGTAATCCTCCACGGTGTATCCCTCTGCCGCTGCCTTCAGTTCATTCTCTTGCTGGCAATGCTGGGTGAGAAAATTCCCACGCAGCATTGCCGTAAGTGAGAGAATGAACTCACTTGACCTCTTCAATGATGCACTGCAGGAAGATTATCTCCTGTCAGTTCATCACTGGGAGGCCCTATAGAGCAGTGATATGACCTGATGTCACTGTTCTATAGGTGAAATCGTCGTGGGACACTTGTTATTAATTGGACTGCTTCGGACAGGGAGTATACGGTTGGCTTATTTTTTTACTTTCTTGGAGATCGAGGGCGTCGTTTGGATCTGGACAAGCAATAAAAATATGAAAATAAAACTGTTGTGCTTTATTTCATTAAAAGACTTTATTCTTACGTGTGTTTTTTTAACTCTTTCAAAAGATTAATAATGGATAGGTGTCTTATTGACGCCTCTCCATTATTAACCGGGCTTAATAAGGTATACATGGACAAGGTTTGTGAGGGCAGGACAAGTGCAGGCATGCAGACAAGAGACAGGACTACGGCCATTTCGCGTTTAACACGCTTCTACGGGTCCAGATGTAACAATTACTATGTCATTTCCTTTTATGCACCTCATTGTGAAAAAAATTTGCATATAATCAATATACAAACAAAATTAAAAATTTAACAGAAAAACAGTGCAATTAAAAAATGACAAACATTCTTATATATAACAAAATCCGTTGATTGCAATTCAGATAGAAATTATAATAAAGCACATTTTTACAAGAAGCAGGAGTAATCTAATCTTTCATTCAGTCTTAAGGGACCTTGCGCATTTGCTTTGATCCATTTTGCCTCCCGTCTTAGCAGGATTTTGTGATGATCACCTATTTGGTTTTGCAAGTGATTAGATCATTAACCCTATGCTGGATATGGCCAATCTACAGCAAGTTCCCTGTTAAATGAAACTGACAAAAATTGCAATCCCCACATTTAAAATTCCCTTTTGGGGTATTGCTGGTTAACCAATTATCATGTGGTTGTGAAACACGGTTATGCACCAATAAATCTGTCAAGCTATTAATTCTTTTATAAGCAAACCAAGGTTTAATTTTACCACACTCCTGCTTCTTGTAATAATGTGCTTTATTATAATTTCAATCTGAACTGCAATCAACGGATTTTGTTATATGTAAGAATGTTTGTCATTTTTTAATTGCACTGTTTTTTTGTTAATTTTTTAATTTTATTTGTATAATGATTATATGCAAATTTTTTCACAATGAGGTGCATAAAAGGAAATGACATAGTAATTGTTACCTCTGGACCCTTGGAAGCGTGTTAAACGCAAAACGGCCATAGTCCTGTCTCTTGTCTGCATGCCTGCACTTATCCTGCCCTCACAAACCTTGTCCATGTATACTTTTCTAAAATAAAGTACTTAGGTTTTTTATGATACGGTAAACGGAGTGTGCTGCTTTTTTTTCTTATTTTTTTGGATTGCCTCATGTGTGCTTCTTCAAACAAGCACCTTCACTATCGTTCTTTCACCCTGCAAAGTGTCGCTGACTCAGAGTCCACCCACTCCACCAGTAAGTAGACTGTTTCTTAGTGCTATTCTATTTTTTTTCTTTTTCTATACCTATAGATATATCTATGGAAATATCTATAGTTAGATAGATATGGGATAGATATGTAGATAAATAGATAGATGTAGATAGATATATGGATCTATCTATCTATCCCATATTTATCTATCTATCAATCATCATCTGTCTATCTGTGTGTGTAATGGAGTGTGGGTTGGACAAATGTAAAAGAGGAGGTTGGAGAGAAATGACATCACATATCTTTTTTTAGTTAAATAACATATCTTTATTTAGCTTACAAAAATGCATACAAATCTGCAGGGAAAACTGCACTGAAAAACCACGTGGAATCCACGGCAAAAACGCATCAAAAACGAATAAAAAATGCATGTGCATTTTCTGCCAAGAGATGTGGATTTTGCGCAGAAAAATCCGCGGTAGAATCCGCACTGTGTGCACATACCCGAAATGTTTAGTAACAAAATGATTTGTTGTTGGTCAGACAATAAGGCAGTGGTATTGGCAATAAATACACAAACATCAGCATCTCCTCTGGTCTAAGCATTAGTAAGACATTTAGTACTTAGGTGTCTTCAACATAGCATGTGGTTGAAGGCCAAGCATGTCCCAGGATCGCAGAACATTGCGGCTGATGCTTTATCCCGTTCTTAAATACAGGTCTTCAGTGAACATCATCTGTCAGCAGATGCGGTGGGTTGGCTTTGCCCAGTTTTCTGATGGAGAATAGTAGAGATGAACTTGTCAATTTAGTATGGAGGTCAGTGTCAGCTGAAACATGGCAAGTTCATGTAAAAGCGTGTAAAGCTTGTCTAACATGTTCAAAGGTATGGTACCAGGGGAAGCAGTGGAATTACTATCAGTAACATTAGACAACATGAAAGAGTTGAGAAATACAGGTGTGGCAGCGAGTAAGCCTGTCAAAATGTTTAGCGGTTGTAGCCTTTTTTCTGAATCTGCATGAAAAGAAAGGCATGACAAAATCTTTTGCAGTAAGACAGATTGTGAAAGGTTGGCATAAAGAGACCATGGCTTTGGACAAGCGTCATCCAGTATCTTAACAATTATTGGTTAAGTTAATGCGGATACTATTGGTGGTATGTAGGAATGAGGACAAAGTAGTGTTATTTAGAGCAGCTTTTGCTTGGCTTTTGTGGGGGCTTTAAAGATTGGGGAGTTAGTCCCATGCACAAAAAATGCAAAAACGGGACTGTTGTTTAAGGATCTGATTGTTTGTGGAACAATGTTGAAGATTTGTGTTAGAAGATCAAAAACAGATGTTTTTGGAAGGGGTACATGGTTGTCAGTAAATGAGCTCCAGTCGGAATTTTTCCCAGTAAATACGGTGAAGGAGTATTTGAAAAATCTGAAGGTAAAGTTTTCTTACTGCACAAGGATAATACTCCTCTGACTCATGATCAGTATTCAGCAGTTTTTGAAAAGGGTCTTAGGCAGCGACAGATACGGACTGGGGCTGAAATTCAGCCTTGGCATTTGAAATCACACAGGCCCATGTTGTCCCCATCTCTAAGAACCAGATGGGATATATTACTAATATTACCCTGGATGGAGGAAAGAAAGATTTACTACAAGATCAATATTTCTAATGATACCCGTGGAATACCAGTGGCTTGCTGGAGTAAGTGATGGAGTCAGCGACTTGGTGCTCCATCACAACTCTTAACAGTAAGGGTATCTTGAGAACACCGATTCTGTTAGAAATGTAGCAGACAAGGCAGCCCACAACCAGACAGACCCTTCTGGCATTTGCCAGAATTGCCAGATGGCCAGTCCGGCCCTGGGCAGCGAGTTGGGTTTAGTGTAAGTGGAATTTGGTACTCATTCGTTCCGCACTGGAGTAGCTATGACTGCAGATGGGTCTGGCATGTCACCTGGAGAGGTAAAAGCACTAGGGAGGTGGAAATCTGATTGTTGTAAAAATTACATATGTCCTGATCTTGTGATTTAAGTCGTTTTTTGCATTCAGAATTTTGCTTCTTTAGTTGTTGCCTTATTGCGGTAGTTGATAAAAGTTTGCAATTTCATTTTCCTCAAGAGTTTTTTATGGATCATTGTTTTTTGTTCTGCATCTTAGAGGATCTGTGCCAGCAAAACTGGCATTTATTATATTACATTCGATAATTTATTGGGCGGAAAAGAGAGCAGGCATCTGCCCCTGTGGGCTAAATTTGAGCAATGCACAAGTGTCAGTTTTTTTGGAAAGGGGTAGATGCCTTCGATGGACACAGGTTCTACCAATGGTCATACAATGTAGCCGTCAATTTAGAGGTAATGTTAAACTTATAATCCATGCAAGCAGAAATGAATTATGTTAAATAAAAGTAGGACACTTGTTAGCTTTAAAGGGAATCTGTCACCCCTTTTTTGAGATATCATATAATGATATCCTTCAATTGTGTGTCACATAAGGATTCTCTTAGTAATTTTGCTTTCCCCTGACCCCGCACCTTTCATGCATAAATACCTTGTTTATATCGGTTCAGATGTATGTAAACTGCCGCTGTCCGGTCCGCTGGGTGGGGCTTATTCACCTGCTCTCCCCCTCCCTGTCTTGCTCTACGCATTTCTTCTTGTGTAGAGCAAGACAGGGGGGGGAGCAGGTGAATAAGCCCCGTCCATCGGACCGGACAGCGGCAGTTTACATACATCTGAACCGATATAAACAAGGTATTTATGCATGAAAGGTGCGGGGTCAGGGGAAAGCAAAAGTACTTAGAGAATCCTTATGTGACACACAATTGAAGGATATCATTATATGATATCTCAAAAAAGGGGTGACAGATTCCCTTTAATGAAGCAGGATTTTTCAAGATTTCAGGAATGCTTTACAAATGCAACTATCGTGTGGTCGTAAATAGTGCCCAGGATAAATTGGCCTGAGGCCAGTGGCATAGCTGGGGTTGAAAGAGCTAGAAGATTACTTAATGTTAGGATTTCGAAACATGTTCAGGCTATGGGTGGTGTAGTATTAAATCCTTAAGGGAATAAAATTCTTGGACTTGTGTGCGCTGCTTGACAAAGTATCACATCCAGGCTATATAAAGAGTTTAACCATTTATTTCATCCCCTGAGGTAGAAGTGTGATGTACTTCGAAACGCGTTGGGAAAATAAATGGTTAAACTCTTTATATAGCCTGGATGTGATACTTTGTCAAGCAGCGCACACAAGTCTAAGAATTTTATTCCCTTAAGGATTTACACTGGCGGTCACGGAGTGGACCTTTGAACGTGCAGCAAGCTGACAGTTGATCTATATGCCTTAATCTCTCCTGGAAAGGGTGAGTAAATTTCTTTTATTTCTTCCAATGGTTACCCGGATAAGACCCTATTGCGCTCTCTCTTTCCTATAGTGTGTACATATTGGTGTAGTAGTAAGACATAGGAAATTAGAAGGGGATAACAAGGATGTACTTAGAAAGGATGGGGTTCATCTGAATGAAATAGGGATATATATTCTCCTATCAGGTTTGCAAAACAGTTTAGAAGAGCTGTAATATTTTCTTTTGAGATTGGTTGGAATACAATGTAGGGTTACATTGCCTTCTGCCGTGGCAGTTCACGTCCATGCCCGATGAGTTTTATTTGCAAGGCCCGCTGTACAGCAGCGGTTGGCCTTTGGATTTTCTTTTGGTATAAAGCATAACAAATAGGCACAGACGATGAATTATTATTATTATACATTTATATAGCGCCATTTATTCCATGGCGCTTTACATGTGAAAAGGGGAAATATAGGCAAGTACAATAAACATGTGCAAGACAAGTGACACACAAGTACAGAAGGAGAGAGGACCCTGCCTGTGAGGGCTCACAGTCTACAGGGATGGGTGAGGATACACTAGGAGAGGAGAGAGCTGGTTGTGCGATGGTTCAGGAGACTGAGGATCATTGCAGGCTGTAGACTTGTCGGAACAGGTGGGTCATCAGGTTCTTCTTGAAGGTTACCATTGTTGGTGAGAGTCGGTGAGACTGGTGAGAGCAAAACGTAACGGTGACCACTCTCTGCTCATTCTTCTCGATCTTTCTGCAGCTTTCGACACTGTTGACCACCCTCTCCTACTCTCTAGGCTCCAGTCACTAGGCATTAAGGACACTGCTCTCTCCTGGTTCTCCTCCTATCTTTCTGACCGCTCCTTCAGTGTTCTGTTCTCTGGCTCCACTTCATTTCCTCTTCCTCTCACTGTCGGGGTACCTCAGGGCTCAGTCCTTGGCCCCCTTCTCTTCTCTCTCTACACAGCCCCAATTGGACAGACCATCAGCAGATTTGGCTTTCAGTACCATCTTTATGCTGATGACACACAACTATACACATCATCCCCTGACCTTACCCCCGCTGTACTACAGAACGCCACTGACTGTCTGTCTGCAGTCTCCAACATCATGTCTGCTCTCTATCTGAAACTCAACCTCTCCAAAACTGAACTTCTTCTGCTCCCGCCATCTACTAACCTCTCTAAATCTGACATTTCCCTCTCCGTGGGTGGCACCATAATAACACCCCGACAGCAGGCGCGCTGTCTGGGTGTTATGTTTGACTCCGATCTCTCCTTCACCTCCCATATACAATCTCTTGCCCGCTCGTGCCGCTTACACCTAAAGATCATCTCTAGAATCCGCCCTTTTCTCACCATGGAAACAACAAAAACCCTCACTGTCGCCCTGATCCACTCCCGCCTGGACAACTGTAACGCGCTATTAATTGGCCTCCCCCTCACTCGACTCTCCCCTCTCCAGTCCATCCTAAATGCAGCAGCCAGGGTTGTCCATCTGGCTAACCTTTCTCGGACGCGTCCGCTCTTCGCCAGTCGTTACACTGGCTGCCCACTCATTACAGGATACAATTCAAAGTACTTGTTCTCACCCACAAAGCTATCCATAGTGCAGCACCCCCTTACATCTCCTCCCTCATTTCTGTCTATCGGCCTAACCGGCCACTGCGCTCTGCAAATGACTTTCGACTAACCTCTGCCTTAATCCGTACCTCCCACTCCCGACTCCAAGACTTCTCCCGTGCTGCACCAATCCTCTGGAATGCTCTACCCCAAGATATTAGGACCATCCACAATTTGCATAGTTTTAGGCGCTCGCTCAAAACACATTTGTTCAGAGCGGCCTATCACATTCAGTAATCAAAGTCATTTTATGCTTGTGTGTGTGTAGCCCATTCACTATCTCCATCTATCCCCCACCCCCTGAAGATGGCTGGACCATCATTGTAAATACATCATTGTAAATACAAACCTGTGCTTTGTATCGCCCCCACCTCATTGTAGATTGTAAGCTCCCACGAGCAGGGTCGTCTTATTTCGCTTTAATTTTTGTATTGTTAGCGTTATTACTTATGACTGTTGTGTTTGAAACTGTTCAACTGTAAAGCGCTGCGGAATATGTTGGCGCTATATAAATAAAGATTATTATTATTATTATTAGAGTCTGATATGTTGCGTCAGAGAGTTCCAGAGTATGGGGGAAGCATGGGAGAAGTCTTGTATGCGGTTGTGGGAAGAAGAGATGAGGGGGGGAGTAGAGAAGGAGATCTTGAGAGGATCAGAGGTTGCATGCAGGTAGGTAGAGGGAGACCATGTTACAGATGTATGGAGGTCACAGGATGTGGATGGCCTTGTATGTCATGGTTAGGGTTTTGAACTGGAGCCTCTGGACAATTGGAAGCCAGTGAAGGGCCTCGCATAGGGGGGAGGCTGGGGAATAGCGGGGAGACAGGTGGATTAGTCAGGCAGCAGAGTGTAGGATAGACTGGAGTGGTGCCAGAGTGCTGGAGGGGAGGCCAGAGAGAAGGAGGTTGCAGTAATCGAGGCGGGAGATGATAAGGGCATGCACTAGTGTTTTTGTGGTTTCATGGTTGAGGAATGCGCGGATCCGGGAAATATTTTTGAGTTTGAGGTGGCAGGAATGATTTTTTGGCAATATATGTATTGTGTTTTTTGGTTAAATAAAAGCTGTGGCCAACCAGCTTAACACAACAATTGTTTTTCCTGGTATTTTATTCGAAGGTACACCTTGGTAAGGTTGTGTTTTCTGTTGGTAATGCAGCTCAATTATTATGGAAAAGGGTTAGTATGCTTACATTCCTTGCAGTCATATCATATAAAGCACTGATGTTAACAAGGAGACCCTGTGTTATATGTCCAAAAACACAAAAAATAAATAAGGTGCAAACATTTACATAGTGAAACCCAGATAGCAACAAATCAGATAATACCGTAATTCAAAAGATTAAGATAAATGTAAATATGATTTGACAGTTAAATATATCACAAACAATACATATATTAGTTATATACTAATAGAAACATACAGTCCATCATATAAATAAAATAAATCCTATATCTATCAAAATACTAGAATTTAACCTATCATAATTAAATAAATTGCAAGTACGGTATATTATCAAGACTAATAATAAATATCAAACCAAGAAATATGGGATACAAACCTAGAATGCCAGTTGAAGATGTCAGTGGGAATATTTTAAACTTCTATTTATTTATTTTTTCATTAACCCCTTTACCCCAAAGGGTGGTTTGCAAGGTAATAACCAGGCCAATTTGTACAATTCTGACCACTGTCCCTTTATGAGGTAATTAAACTCTGGAATACTTCAATGGATCCTGGTTATTATTAGAGTTGAGCGAAACGGGTCAAAAAAATTCAAAAGTCGCCGACTTTTGGCAAAGTCGGGTTTCATGAAATGAAACCCGACCCTAGGATGAGGTCGGCCACGACGTCGGCGACTTACGCGCCAAAGTCGCGTTTCAAAAGTTTGTTTTGCGCTCTTTTTCAGCCAATCAGGATCCACGGACACTGTGGGCAACGTGATGACATAGGCACGGGTCACCACCATCTTTCAGAAGGGCATGCAAGTGATTGGCTTGCTTTGGTGGGCGTCACAGGGGGTATAAAAGGGCGTGCACGCCGACCGCAATCTTACTTCTGCCGATCTTAGTATAGGGAGAGGTTGCTGCTGATTCTGTAGGGAGAGCGTTAGGCAGGGAAGAAGACAAAAAAACTGCTTCTGCTGCTAGCGATTTGGCCTGCACAACACACCAGTCACTGTGTGTGCAGTGCAAGGGGAGGCTATATAGTGGTGTATCAGTGGTGTTGGTTGTTGGGCTGCCTTCTAAGGCTTCCTGACATTCCTGTATTGCTGTTTACCCACTGCTCCGCAAACTGCTTTTTTAAAAGCAATCCCAATTTTTTTTTTTGTCCTGCTGAGAAGAAAAAAAACTGCTTCTGCTGCTAGCAATTTGGCCTGCACAACACACCAGTCACTATGTGTGCAGTGCAAGGGGAGGCTATATAGTGGTGTATCAGTGGTGTTGGTTGTTGGGCTGCCTTCTAAGGCTTCCTGACATTCCTGCATTGCTGTTTACCCACTGCTCCGCAAACTGCTTTTTTAAAAGCAATCCAATCTCCCTTATCCTCTAGTCACTTTTGTCACAGCTGTGCCATCGAGCCTGTCACATAGCGCTCAGATATTCATTGGGCCTCACACAATCCAAAAGTGTCCAGTGTCCAAAAGTGTGTGCAGAAATTCAAAATCTCCCTTATCCTCTAGTCACTTTGGTCACAGCTGTGCCATCGAGCCTGTCACATAGCGCTCAGATATCAGTGGGCCTCACACAATCCAAAAGTGTCCAGTGTCCAAAAGTGTGTGCAGAGATCCAAAATCTCCCTTATCCTCTAGTCACTTTGGTCACAGCTCTGCCATCGAGCCTGTCACATAGCGCTCAGATATCAGTGGGCCTCACACAATCCAAAAGTGTCCAGTGTCCAAAAGTGTGTGCAGAGATTCAAAATCTCCCTTATCCTCTAGTCACTTTGGTCACAGCTGTGCCATCGAGCCTGTCACATAGCGCTCAGATATCAGTGGGCCTCACACAATCCAAAAGTGTCCAGTGTCCAAAAGTGTGTGCAGAGATCCAAAATCTCCCTTATCCTCTAGTCACTTTGGTCACAGCTGTGCCATCGAGCCTGTCACATAGCGCTCAGATATCAGTGGGCCTCACACAATCCAAAAGTGTCCAGTGTCCAAAAGTGTGTGCAGAGATTCAAAATCTCCCTTATCCTCTAGTCACTTTGGTCACAGCTGTGCCATCGAGCCTGTCACATAGCGCTCAGATATCAGTGGGCCTCACACAATCCAAAAGTGTCCAGTGTCCAAAAGTGTGTGCAGAGATTCAAAATCTCCCTTATCCTCTAGTCACTTTGGTCACAGCTGTGCCATCGAGCCTGTCACATAGCGCTCAGATATCAGTGGGCCTCACACAATCCAAAAGTGTCCAGTGTCCAAAAGTGTGTGCAGAGATTCAAAATCTCCCTTATCCTCTAGTCACTTTGGTCACAGCTGTGCCATCGAGCCTGTCACATAGCGCTCAGATATCAGTGGGCCTCACACAATCCAAAAGTGTCCATCCAGTGTCCAAAAGTGTGTGCAGAGATTAAAAATCTCCCTTATCCTCTAGTCACTTTTGTCACAGCTGTGCCATCGAGCCTGTCACATAGCGCTCAGATATTCATTGGGCCTCACACAATCCAAAAGTGTCCAGTGTCCAAAAGTGTGTGCAATGATTCAAAATCTCCCTTATCCTCTAGTCACTTTTGTCACAGCTGTGCCATCGAGCCTGTCATATAGCGCTCAGATATTCATTGGGCCTCACACAATCCAAAAGTGTCCAGTGTCCAAAAGTGTGTGCAGAGATTCAAAATCTCCCTTATCCTCTAGTCACTTTGGTCACAGCTGTGCCATCGAGCCTGTCACATAGCGCTCAGATATCAGTGGGCCTCACACAATCCAAAAGTGTCCAGTGTCCAAAAGTGTGTGCAGAGATTCAAAATCTCCCTTATCCTCTAGTCACTTTGGTCACAGCTGTGCCATCGAGCCTGTCACATAGCGCTCAGATATCAGTGGGCCTCACACAATCCAAAAGTGTCCAGTGTCCAAAAGTGTGTGCAGAGATTCAAAATCTCCCTTATCCTCTAGTCACTTTGGTCACAGCTGTGCCATCGAGCCTGTCACATAGCGCTCAGATATCAGTGGGCCTCACACAATCCAAAAGTGTCCAGTGTCCAAAAGTGTGTGCAGAGATTCAAAATCTCCCTTATCCTCTAGTCACTTTGGTCACAGCTGTGCCATTGAGCCTGTCACATAGCGCTCAGATATCAGTGGGCCTCACACAATCCAAAAGTGTCCAGTGTCCAAAAGTGTGTGCAGAGATTCAAAATCTCCCTTATCCTCTAGTCACTTTTGTCACAGCTGTGCCATCAAGCCTGTCACATAGCGCTCAGATATTCAGTGGGCCTCACACAATCCAAAAGTGTCCAGTGTCCACAAGTGTCTGCAGAAATTCAAAATCTCCCCTGTCCTATAGACACCTTGTACCTTGTTTTACATTACTATATAGTTTGTTGGATTTTGTCTACATTTCTACCAAAAATGAGGAAGGCTGGTGGAAGAGGCCGTGGAATTGGGCGGGGGTTGGCAGCTGGTAATGATGGTGTTGGTGGTGGATCTGATGGTAGTGGCAAGAGCAAAATAGGACCGAATGCAGGAGGTGCTGACCCTGCGTCATCGTCTGGCTACATAAGGCCTCGAACGCTTAGTTTTCTAGGAGTTGGTAAACCGCTTTTAAAGCCAGATCATCAGGAAAAAGTTTTGTCTTACATTGCTGACTCAGCCTCCAGCTCTATCGCCTCCTCTTCTTCAGTTGTAAAAAGTAAAAGCACTGAGTCGTCATTGGAGGCTCATGCTCATGAACCACACCTTTCCTTGTGTCCTTCACCCCAACCAAGATTGAAGGATGACGCAGGCCATACTACTGATTACTCCATGGAGCTGTTTTCACATACCATGCCTGGATTATCAAGTCAAATGGTGAATTACCCAGGCCAAGATGAATCTGACATGGAGTGCACTGATGCACAGCCGCTGATGGATGATTCTGCTGGTACATTCACTCAGAGCACTACATTGTCCTCGCAGTGTACAGAGCCAGATTCTGACCCTGATGAGACTCAGGTGCCCCTTCCCGCACACTATACCACCATACACGGTGACACAGAGGAAGGTGCACATGACATAGAAGAGGAGGTGATGGATGACCCAGTTGTTGACCCAGATTGGCATCCATTGGGGGAAGAGGGTGCTGCTTCCAATAGCTCAGATGAGGAGCATCCACAGCAGACATCGACATCGCAACAGCTGTTATCTGGCAGGCCCGGAGCACTCCAAAGACAGGTTCCAAACATCAAAAGAGTTGCTGGACAGCTTGTCCAGAGGGTCAAAAGATCACAGCATGCTAGGCCGCAAAATGTCTGCAAAAGTAGGAAGAGTGCAGTGTGGCACTTTTTTGAACAAAATCCTCATGATCAGGCCAAGGTTATCTGTAAGAAGTGCGCAAAGACCTTTAGCCGAGGGAAAAATCTGAAAAATTTGAATACCAGTTGCATGCTTAGACAGTTAACCAGCATGCACTTGCAAGCGTGGACACAACACCAAACCGCAAGTGCCACATGTGCAACTGATCACAACGAAGGTAGTCAGAAACGCTACATTGTTTCCCCCACTGTAAGCCCACCGGTTAGCACAGCAGCAAATGTTGAGGTGTTGTTGCAAGACCACAGCAGTCAGGGAATCCCACTGTTATATCAACGAAAGACTGATTCTAGGCCATCAGAAAGAACACCAACTCCATCACCATCATCAACCCTCTCTCAGTCCGCCCTGTCCACCTCTACTTCCACCATATGCAGCTCTCAAGTCCAGCTCACCCTCCCAGTCTCTCATCCGCGTACACTGGGTTTGAACGCCCACATTGCCAAACTAATCTCGTTTGAGATGATGCCCTTTCGGTTGGTGGAAAGCACAGCTTTCCGCGAACTCATGGCCTATGCAGTACCACGCCATGACCTACCCAGTCGCCACTTCTTCTCTCGCAAAGCCATCCCAGCCCTCCACCATCATGTGAAAGACCGCATTGTCCATGCACTCAAGCAGTCAGTGAGAGGAAAGGTGCACCTCACAACTGATGCATGGTCCAGTCGGCATGGCCAGGGCCGTTATGTGTCCATCACTGCGCACTGGGTTAATGTGGTGGATGCAGGGTCCACAGGGGACAGCGGTGGTGGGACAGTGCTGCCTAGCCCACGGTATAGGAAACAGTTGGCTGTAGGCGTTCGACCCTCCTCCTCCTCCAGAAGCGAAAGCTCGTCCACAGAGCGCAGTCGTACGAGCACTCCATCTGCAGCTGCCACTGTTGCACATGCTGTGTCCCCCTATCGAGCAGCTAGTGGAAAGCGTCAGCAGGCTGTGTTGCAGATGATGTGTTTGGGCGACAGACACACCGCCGAGGTGCTGGCCGAGTACTTGAAGCGACAAACTGAGTCATGGCTGGGCAGTGTTCATCTTGAGGCAGGCAAGGTAGTTAGTGATAACGGCCGTAATTTTGTGGCAGCCATAGCCCTTTCAAAACTCAGCCACATACCTTGCTTGGCTCACACCTTGAACCTGGTGGTGCAGTGCTTCCTCAAAAATTATCCGGAGTTAACAGCCCTGCTCCAGAAGGTGCGAAGACTGTGCGCGCACATCCGCCGGTCGCCTGTACACTCCGTTCGTATGCAGAAGCTGCAGCGATTGCTCCACCTTCCCAACCACCGCCTCATTATCGACATTGCAACAAGGTGGAACTCCACCCTGCACATGGTGGAGCGGCTGTGCGAGCAGAGGCAGGCCATAATGCATTTGTGGGAGGATACACGGCCAGGCACTTTGAGAGCAGACATGGAGTTGACAGGTGTGCAGTGGTCGAAGCTGAAAGACCTTTGTAAAGTCCTTCAGTGTTTTGAGGAATGCACACGGCTGGTAAGCGCAGACGACGCCATCCTAAGCATGAGCATCCCACTTATGCGTCTGCTCATGCAAACTTTGACGCACCTTAAGGAGCAGGCGTCTGCAGCCAATGTTGATGAGGAGGAAGAGGAGGAGGGAATCCTTGATGACATTCAGCCATTGTCTGCTCAGGGACCTCTCCTGGACGAGGTGGAGGAAGAAGAGGAGGAGAAGGATGATGATGGGGATGATTACTTAGGGGAGGAGGATGCATCTCGTGGGGCAAGTGAAAATGTTGGCGTGGCAAGGTCTGGTACAGGGTTTGTGCGTGACTGGAGGGATGTGGATTTGCCAGAAAGTGCTCCTCCACCCAGCACTCGCAGTGCAT
Organism: Dendrobates tinctorius; assembly: GCF_039654945.1. NCBI lineage: Eukaryota > Metazoa > Chordata > Amphibia > Anura > Dendrobatidae > Dendrobates > Dendrobates tinctorius. The sequence goes on along the minus strand of NW_027361716.1, from coordinate 25,771,511 downwards.
CATTGACACCGGGAACATTGGCCCACATGTCAGATTATGCCTTGCGGATCCTAAAAAGGGACCCCCACATTGTCAAAATGATGAACGATGACGACTACTGGTTGGCCAGCATCCTGGATCCACGCTATAAAGGCAAATTACAAAACATCATGCCACAGGAGAACCTTGACCTAATATTGGCTAATAAACAAGCAACTTTGGTAAATCGGTTGCTTGAGGCATTCCCAGCACAAAGCAGCGGTGATGGTTCTCACACGAGCCGTACGGGCCGGGGGGGCAGCTTGGCAGAGGTGTTCGTGGTGCACACAGCAGAAGTGGCGTTGGAGACAGGGGTTTCATGACAATGTTGTGGACTGATTTTTCAAATACCGCTCACACAACTGGTAATACTGCATCGATGGAAAGTGACAGGAGACAGCAGTTGTCAACTATGGTTACAAACTACTTTTCCTCCCATATCGATGTTCTCCCACACAGGTCATTCCCCTTTGACTATTGGGCCGCTAAACTGGACACCTGGCCTGAATTGGCCCAATATGCCTTACAGGAGCTCGCTTGCCCAGCTGCAAGTGTGCTATCGGAAAGAGTCTTCAGTGCAGCTGGATCAATCCTGACAGAAAAAAGGACCCGTCTGTCAACCCAAAATGTGGATGATCTAACCTTCATTAAAATGAACCACGCATGGGTTTCCAAGGATTTTGTCCCACCTTCCCCTGATGACACATAGGGTGACAGAAAAATGGCTTGCTTTGGTCCACCTCTTCCTGGTACTTCACCTATTTCGCCTTTTGCATCAGCTGAATGTCCAACATCAACATATGCCACTTTCTAAAACTCCCTAACTGTGCTGCCTCCCCCCCCATGGCCGGGGTCACCACCTAGCGCACGACACCGTGCGAGTGCCGTTGCCCTGGACAGGTGGGTAGGCCGACTCTTGGGCGCGGGCACTGGCACAGGGTCCCTCATAGTGCAGTCAAGTGTCTCTGACGGTGGTGGTGCACACCCGCCGTCAGACACACCGCTGTACTATGAGGGGCCCAGTGCCAGTACCGACGCCCACGAGTGGGCCCCCCTTGCTTGGGCAGGGCCCCAGCATTTGCAATCTTTACCTCTCCCTGCTCCTCCGCTGTGTAATCTGGGCCGTCAAATCCATACTGTGCCTGACACCGTCTGAGCCTGCCTCCTGATGTATAGACATATATTTTGAATGTGTACGCTATCCATACATGTTATCCGGGGAAACGGTACCCTTTCTAACCTTTGTGCAATCACGTGCAATCCATACTGGGCCTAACACCGTCTGAGCCTGCCTCCTGAGACATATATTTTGAATGTGTACGCTATCCATACATGTTATCTGGGGATACGGTACCCTTTCTAACCTTTGTGCAATCACGTGCAATCCATACTGGGCCTAACACCATCTGAGCCTGCCTCCTGAGACATATATTTTTAATGTGTATGCTATCCATACATGTTATCTGGGGATACGGTACCCTTTCTAACCTTTGTGCAATCACGTGCAATCCATACTGGGCCTAACACCGTCTGAGCCTGCCTCCTGAGACATATATTTTGAATGTGTACGCTATCCATACATGTTATCTGGGGATACGGTACCCTTTCTAACCTTTGTGCAATCACGTGCAATCCATACTGGGCCTAACACCGTCTGAGCCTGCCTCCTGAGACATATATTTTGAATGTGTACGCTATCCATACATGTTATCCGGGCATACGGTACCCTTTCTAACCTTTGTGCAATCACGTGCAATCCATACTGGGCCTAACACCGTCTGAGCCTGCCTCCTGAGACATATATTTTGAATGTGTACGCTATCCATACATGTTATCCGGGGATACGGTACCCTTTCTAACCTTTGTGCAATCACGTGCAATCCATACTGGGCCTAACACCGTCTGAGCCTGCCTCCTGAGACATATATTTTGAATGTGTACGCTATCCATACATGTTATCTGGGGATACGGTACCCTTTCTAACCTTTGTGCAATCACGTGCAATCCATACTGGGCCTAACACCGTCTGAGCCTGCCTCCTGAGACATATATTTTGAATGTGTACGCTATCCATACATGTTATCCGGGGATACGGTACCCTTTCTAACCTTTGTGCAATCACGTGCAATCCATACTGGGCCTAACACCGTCTGAGCCTGCCTCCTGAGACATATATTTTGAATGTGTATGCTATCCATACATGTTATCTGGGGATACGGTACCCTTTCTAACCTTTGTGCAATCACGTGCAATCCATACTGGGCCTAACACCGTCTGAGCCTGCCTCCTGAGACATATATTTTGAATGTGTACGCTATCCATACATGTTATCCGGGCATACGGTACCCTTTCTAACCTTTGTGCAATCACGTGCAATCCATACTGGGCCTAACACCGTCTGAGCCTGCCTCCTGAGACATATATTTTGAATGTGTACGCTATCCATACATGTTATCTGGGGATACGGTACTCTTTCTAACCTTTGTGCAATCACGTGCAATCCATACTGGGCCTGACACCGTCTGAGCCTGCCTCCTGAGACATATATTTTGAATGTGTACACTATCCATACATGTTATCCGGGGATACGGTACCCTTTCTAGCCTTTGTGCAATCACATGTAATCCATACTGGGCGTGAGAACGGCTGGCGAGCTGTTAAGCAAGCTACAGCACCTGTGGTTTGCACACGTAAGTTTTTCATTTTTTCAGGAATGACGGTTAGGCCTAATTCCGGAACTGCGGTTGACCTGCACTTACTGGGAAATCATTGTTCGCGGGTAATAATTGTAATCAGTGATCCCCATCACTAACGTTGTTCAGCGGGTTATCTGCACCTGTAAGCGACAAACGCTGGCCTTTTCAGTGTAGCGCACATGCAGCCACGGACATGTAAGGGCATGACACACCAGTTATTGGCCAATCTCATGTGCCAGAGCCTCACGTGTCCCTCTAGTAAGCCGGACTCGGACCGCGGGGCATGACGGAGTCTCGTTCATTAACGGAATTAAGCTTGCAATGTGTGCATCTGTTCTGTAGCTGGCATGGTTGAGGTTTCCCAGGTGGAGTCGAATTTAACCGTAGGCTCCACTCGTGGTGGTGCCCTTCTGGACATTCCTTTAAGGTTCAGCTTTGCAACCATACTGCCCACGTAAAACAAACACTTTGCCTTCATGAACGCTGTTTGGAGGGTCATGACTCGTGGGAATAACGCCGCCCAATCAGTTAACCTGCTAGAGAGATCCTTCGTTGCTCCCAAGCATGACATCACACTCCCTAGGAAGAAGGTAATGCCACTGTGGCGACCGTACTCCTGGGGGTGACACAAGTGCACTGATGCCCAGCCACTGCTCGATGAATCTGCTGGTACATTGACCCAGACCACTACATTCCCCTCGCACGCTACACGACCTGAATCTGACCCTGATGAAACTCAGGTTACCCTTCCCATATACAGTTCCATCTTACACGGTGACAAAGAGGAAGCTGCAGATGAAAGTGCAGGTTCGGCCCACCCGCCATCAGACACACCACCGTACTATCAGGGGCCCTGTGCCAGTGCCGTCGCCAACGAGTGGGCCCCCCCTGCTTGCCCAGGATCACAGCACTTGCAAAGTTGAAATACTGTGCAGTGAGATGGAAGATGGGGACGACGAGGAGTCCAGACAAGTACAGGGATTCCCTAGCGAGGAGACTTATTTGATTGTTTTCAATGTTGGGGCAGCAATTTTTGGGGAGCACTATACTCTGGAGAATGATAGATGGGGCCCACCATACACTTGAACATTCCAAAGGTGGACATCAGACACTGGAGCAGCATTTACAGGGCCCATTATACACTAGAGCATTAGAAATGGGGCCCATTATGTTTGGAGCATTATTTGGGCCCATAAGACAGTGGAGCTTCATCCATGGGGACCAACATATACTGTAGCATTATGTGGAGCTCATCATATACTGTTTCAAACATTATATGGGACCAATGATTCTGTATGGAGAAATAGATGGGCCTCGTCATGAGATGTAAAAAGTGAGGTATTTTTCATTATACTATACCGCTATTTCTCTGCCGTATCGAAGCATGATGAGTTATGGTATGTGTTAAAGGGGCGCTCTTTTGCCCAGGGCACATGAAAACCTGGAGCCAGCCCCCCCCCACAGTCTGTAGCCAAATAACCCCCATTTTTCAGTGCGTAACTTGTATTATGAAGTTAATTAAGGTTGACAAGCTTAAGTAAGAAGAATTAATGCTTTTGGCATTCAAATGGGAACTGTTGGTGTGTTTCCTGTCCTCCTCTCACTGCCGACTTTTATTCCCCATTGACTTACATTGGGTTTCGTGTTTCGGGACGACCCCGACTTTTCCCTATAATCGGACGATCTTGCTCGACCCGACTTTTGGAAAAGTCGGGTTTCACGAAACGAAACGCGACCCTAAAAAACCAAAAGTCGCTCAACTCTAGTTATTATGAGATTGTTTTTTCGTGACATATTGTATTTAGGGACTACATCACATTTGAAGTCACTTTGAGGGGTCTATATGATAGAAGATACCCAAAAGTGACAGCATTCTAAAAACTGCACCCCTCAAGGTGCTCAAAACCACATTCAAGAAGTTTATTAACCCTTCAGGTGCTTCACAGGAATTTTTGGAATGTGGAAAAAAATGAACATTTATCTTTTTTTCTCAAAACATTTACTCCAGATCCCAACTTTTTTTTTATTTTGACAATGGTACCAGGAAAAAATGGACATGAAAATTTGTTGAGCAATTTCTCCTGAGTACGTCAATACCCCATATGAGGGAAGAAACCACTGTTTGGGCGCACGGCACAGCTCGGAAAGGATGGAGCGCCATTTGACTTTTTGGACGCAAAATTTGCAGTTGGCGGACGCCATGTCACATTTGGAGAGCCTCTGATGTGCCTAAGCAGTGAAAATCCCCTACAACTGACACCATTTTGTAAACTAGACGCCTCAGGGACCTGACCTAGATGTGTGGGGAGCGAATTGAACGCTTCGGTGTTTCACAGAAGTTTGTAACGTTAAGCTGTAAAAATAAAAAATCTAATTTTCCCTAAAAATATGTTTTCAGCACAAAATATTGCATTTTCATAAGGGTAACAGGAGAAATTTCACCATACAATTTGTTACGCAATTTCTCCTGAATACGCCGATACCCATTATGAGGGAGAAAACCACTATTTGGGCACACAGCAGAGCTCGGCAGGGAAGACGCGTCATTTGACTTTTTGAATGCAAAATTTGCTGTAACAATTGGCGAACGCCATGTCCCATTTGGAGAGCCCCTGATGTGCCTAAACAGTGGAAACCTCCCACAAGTGACCCCATTTTGGAAAATAAACCTCTCAAGGAATGTATTTAGATGCATGTTAAGCACCCTGAACTCCCAGGTGCTTCATAGAAGTATATAACATTGAGCCGTGAAAATATTAAAATCACATTTTCCTCACAAAAATGTTGTTTTAGCTGCAAGTTTTTAATTTTTCTAAGGGCTAATAGGATTTTTTTTTACAACAAACTGAGGTACATTACTTCTTGAGTGCATCAATACCCTACATGTAATCGGGAAACATTTTTCAGGCACAGTGCAAAGCGCTAGAGTTTACTGTTATGGTTTGCAGGTGCCATGACCCACTGGGAGAGCCCATGAGGTGCCAGATCAGCATAACCCCTCATAATTGACTCCATTTTACAAACTACACCTCTCAATGAATTCATCTAGGGGTGCAGTGACCATATTGACACCTCTGGTGTGTCACAGAATTTAATACTATTGAGCAGTAAAGAAAAAATAACTAAATTTTTACCATCAAAATTTATTTTTAGCCCCAGATTTTATATTTTCACACAAGAAGTGGGTTAAAATGGCACCAAAATTTGTCCCACAATTTCTAATGAATGTGATAATACCCCATAAGTACTATTTAGCCATATGGAGAGACTCTGGAGGAATGGAGCGCTATTTGCCTCCTGAAGCGCAGACCTTCCTAATACATAGTTATTAAGGTTGAAGGGAGACTTTAAGACCATCTAGTTCAACCCATATCCTATCCTAACTTGCCCTAACATGTTGATCCAGAGGAAGGCAAAAAAAAACCCCATGTGGCAAACAGTAAGCTTCACATTGGGAAAAAAAATTCCTTCCCAACTCCACATACGGCAATCAGACTAGCTCCCTGGATCAACGCAATATTAAGGAAACTAGTGTATATACCCTGTAATATTATACTTTTCAAGAAAGGCATCCAGTCCCTTCTTAAATTTTAGTAGGGAATCACTCATTACAACGTCATATGGCAGAGAGTTCCATAGTCTCACTGCTCTTACAGTTAAGAATCCGCGTCTGTGAGTATGCTTAAACCTTTCCTCCAGACGTAGAGGATGCCCCCTTGTCCCCGTCACAGGTCTAAGAGTAAAAAGATCATTAGAAAGGTCTTGGTATTGTCCCCTCATATATTTATACATTGTAATAAGATCACCCCTAAGCCTTTGATTCTCCAAACTAAATAACCTCAAGTGTAATAACCTGTCTTGGTATTGCAGTTCCCTAATAACCTTGGTCGCTCTTCTCTGCACCCGCTCCAGTTCAGCTATGTCTTTCTTATACACCGGAGACCAGAACTGTACACAGTATTTTAAGTGTGGTCGCACTAGTGACTTATATAGAGGTAAAATTGTGTTCTCCTCATGAGCATCTATGCCTCTTTTAATGCATCCCATTATTTTATTTGCCTTTGCAGCAGCTGCCTGACACTGGCCGCTAAATGTGAGTTTGTCGTCCACCCATACACCCAGGTCTTTTTCAGTGACTGTTTTGCCCAGTGTTTTACAATTAAGCACATAATTATACATCTTGTTTGTTCTACCCAAGTGCATGACCTTACATTTATCCCCATTAAAGCTCATTTGCCATTTATCAGCCCAAGCTTCTAGTTTACATAAATCCTCCTGTAATATAAAATTGTCCTCCTCTGTATTGATTACCCTGCAGAGTTTAGTGTCATCTGCAAATATTGAAATTCTACTCTCTATGCCCCCTACAAGGTCATTAATAAATATGTTAAAAAGAAGCGGGCCCAAAACTGACCCCTGTGGTACCCCACTGCTAACCGTGACCCAGTCTGAGTGTGCTCCATTAATAACCACCTTTTGTTTCCTATCCCTGAGCCAGCTCTTAACCCACCTATACATGTTTTCCCCTATCCCCATTGTTCTCATTTTATGTATCAACCTTTTGTGTGGCACCGTATCAAAAGCTTTTGAAAAGTCCATGTACACCACGTTCCCTGCATTCCCTTGGTCCAGTCTGGAACTTACCTCTTCATAAAAGCTTATCAGATTAGTCTGACAGGAACGGTCCCTTGTAAACCCATGTTGATATTGGGTCATAAGGTTATTCTTCTCCAGATACTCCAGTATAGTATCTCTTTGAAAACCCTCCAGGATTTTACCCACAGTTGAGGTTAAACTTACTGGCCTATAATTTCCAAGTTCAGTTTTTGTCCTCCTTTTGAATATTGGCACCACATTTGCTATACGCAAGTCCTGTGGTACAGACCCTGTTATTATGGAATCTTTAAAGATTAAAAATAATGGTCTATCTATGACTGTGCTTAATTCCTGCAGTACTCGGGGGTGTATCCCATCCGGGCCCGGGGATTTGTAATTTTTTAGTGATTTGTAGACGCCGCCGTACTTCCTGCTGTGTTAAGCAGGTGACATTTAACGGAGAATTTTTATCCCTGATCATGTTATCTGTCATGGGATTTTCTTGTGTAAATACTGCTGAAAAAAAGTCATTTAGCATATTGGCTTTTTCCTCATCCTCATCCACCATTTCACCCAGACTATTTTTAAGGGGGCCAACACTATCATTTTTTAGTTTCTTACTATTTATGTAGTTAAAGAATATTTTGGGATTATTTTTACTTTCTCTGGCAATGAGTCTCTCTGTCTCAATCTTTGCTGTCTTGATTTGCTTTTTACAGAATTTATTTAATCTTCTGTATTTAGTTAATGCCTCATCACTACCTACTTGCTTTAATTCTCTAAATGCTTTATTTTTATCTCTTATTGCACCCCTTACAGCTCTATTTAGCCATAGTGGTTTCCTCCTATTTCTAGCATGTTTATTCCCATATGGTATATATTGTGCACAGGTCCTATTCAGGATGCAAATAAACGTCTCCCATTTTCTTTGTGTATTTTTATGTCTCAGGATATCGTCCCAGTTAATTGCACCAAGATCATCTCTCATCCGTTGGAAATTTGCCTTCCTGAAGTTTAGTGTCCTTGTAACCCTTCTACTACACATCTTATTAAAGGATACATGAAAACTTATTAATTTGTGATCACTATTACCCAAGTGACCCTCAACCCTTACATTTGATATGCGGTCTGGCCTGTTGGTTAATATTAGGTCTAGCAGGACCCTCTTGTTGGGTCCTGAACCAGTTGTGAAAGGTAATTGTCTCTCATAGTTGTCAAAAACCTATTACCTTTGCTGGAACTGCAGGTTTCGGTTCCCCAATGTATTTCAGGGTAGTTGAAGTCCCCCATAATAATGACTTCTCCTTGAGTCGCAGCTTCATCTATTTGCTTTATGAGGATATTCTCTGCTGCTTCCATTATTTTTGGAGACTTATAACAAACCCCTATCAGTAATTTATTATTTTTCCCCCCTCCCCTTATTTCTACCCACAGGGACTCTACATTTTCATTAGATTCATATATATTATCACGAAGGATGGGTTTTAAGGATGATATTACATATAAACACACACCTCCCCCTCGCTTATTTGTTTGGTCATTTCTGAACAGACTATAGCCCTGTAAATTAACTGCCCAGTCGTGGCTCTCATCCAGCCATGTCTCAGATATCCCCACCATGTCATAATTATGTTCCAACAACATTAACTCCAATTCCTCCATTTTGTTGGTGAGGCTTCTGGCATTAGTATACATGCACTTTATGTATCTCTCTGTACCTCTATTCTTTCTTAAATTATAACTGCTCTAACCCGACCCCCCATGCCACCCACACCCCCAATGTCATTATTTGTGCCCAGGTCTCTATCTGCACTGTCTTCCCCTCCTATAAAAGGAATACCCTCCCCGCGTCCCTAGTTTAAATACTCCTCCAACCTTCTAGCCATTTTCTCCCCCAGCACAGCTGCACCCTCCCCATTGAGGTGCAGCCCGTCCCTAGCGTAGAAGCTGTAGCCAACTGAGAAGTCGGCCCAGTTCTGCAGGAACCCAAACCCCTCCTTCCTACACCAATTCCTGAGCCACTTATTAACCTCCCTAATCTCCCGTTGCCTCTCTGGCATGGCATGTGGTACAGGAAGTATTTCCAAAAATACCACCTTGGAGGTCCTAGCTTTAAGCTTACAGCCTAATTCCCTGAAATCATCTTTAAGGACCTTCCACCTACCTCTAACTTTGTCATTTGTGCCAATGTGCACCATGACCGCTGGATCCTCACCAGCCCCTCCCAGTAATCTGTCAACCTATCAGCGATGTGTCGGACTCGAGCGCCAGGTAGGCAGCACACCGTTCGACGATCCCTGTCTTTGTGACAGATTGCCCTATCTGTTCCCCTAATAATTGAGTCTCCCACTACCAGAACCTGTCTGACCTGCCCTGCTCTTCTATTTCCCCCCTTACTGGAGCAGACACTCCTCCGGCTTTCAGAGGACATGCCTTGCTGCAGCAGTGCTACTCCTGCACTAACACTCCCCTCATCTGCCAACTTAGCAAACTTATTGGGGTCTGCCAGATCAGGACTAGCCTCCCTGGTGCTCTTCCCTCTACCCCGTCTTCTAACTGTCACCCAGCTGGCTGCTTCATTGTCCTGCAGCTCCAACCTAGCATCCCCCCCCTCATCTATCCCATTGAGCGTTTGCTCAGTGAGCAGAAGACTCCTTTCCATATTGTCTATGGATCTCAGTGTTGCCAGCTGCACATTTAGATCCAGTATCTGGGCTTCCAAATGCAGAACGTGCTCACATCTCGCACAGCAGTATGCACCCTCGACCGGCTGTTCAAGGATTTCATACATGCGGCAAGACGTGCACTGGATGGCATTGGCAATAGTGGAGCACAGCCTAATGGGGATTGCACCAGACAATAAGATAAGCAAAAATAAATAAATTAAAAAAAAGTATTAATATAATATAACAGCAATTCATTAAGACCTCCCTTGGAAACTCCCTGAATCCAAAGTCACTGAATCTCAAGTCACACACTTACCACAGTTCACACTTACACTCAGGTCACACTCAGCTCGTTCACACACGCTCAGGCAGAAGATTTAAAAGAGTTTTTTTTTTTTTTAGAGTTTAGGGATTTCATATACAGAGCTCCTAAATGCTAGAAGAGCAGAATCCACCCTCAAGTGACTCCATTTGGGAAGCTATGCCCCTTGGGGAATTTACCTAAAAGTGTAGTGATGATTTTAACTCCATGGGTATTTTCCAGCAACAAGCAGCAATGAATGCTGCCAAGTGAAAATTGCAAACTAACGCTGTGGTGACCAGTACAATCCAGTCACCAGTGTGTTATGCCCAGCCCGAGCTTCTGGAGGCATTCACCCATAGGATAGGCTGGCTCTCATCACTTTAGAAATGCCAAACGTGGACATTATACAGTATGTGATTCAGGTACACTGTGGGGCTCAGAAGGGATGTGAGCATTTGGATTTGGGAGCAAAAGTCATTATCTCAATTAGAATACTTGAATACACCAACTTTAAAAAATGATTTTAAAATCCAAAATATTAGACTACTGAAATGTATATTCAGCAATAACACTCAATACTTAGTTGGGGCTCCTTTGGCATCAATTACTGCATCAATGTGGTGTGGCATGGAGGCGACCAGCCTTTGACACTGCTGAGTTGTTATGAAAGCCCAGGTTACTATGATAGCAGCCTTCAGCTCGTCTGCATTGTTGGGTCTGGTGTCTCTCATCTTCCTCTTGACAAAACCCCATAGATTCTCTATGGAGTTAAGGTCAGGTGAGTTAGCTGGCCAATCAAGCACAGTGATACTGTTGTTTTTAAACCAGGTATTGGTACTTTTGGCAGTGTGGACAGGCGCAAAGTCCTGCTGGAAAATAAAATTTCCATCTCCAAGAAGCGTGTCGGCAGAGGGAAGCATGAAGTGTAGCGATGAGCGAGCATTAAAATGCTCGGGTGCTCGTTGTTCGGGTCGTGCAAATTGGAATACTCGGGTACTCAGACAGAACAATGAGCCTAATGTAAGTCGAAGGGAAAACCGAGCATTTTTACCGCGATCCCCCCCGGGGGTCCTTTAAAGGTCTAAAAACTTCAGAAAATGATGGCAAGACTGCTCAAATGACACAGGGACATCATGGGGATCGCCCCTGGAATCATTTTTGACTCCTAGTTCACAGCTTTAAACAATTTTTTCAGAGTTTCATGCCATTTTTACCGGTGCACCAAAAAACATACCCAAGCGGATTTTGCTTGGAAATATGTTAAAGAGTGTCCTTTCCAGGTTAATGACTTGTATATAAGGCAAAATAATTAACCCCAAATCAAAATGTTCCTCCCCCACTTGGACTATGTTCAGATACAGCGTTTTTGAAGCATTTTTCAACTTTAACATTGCTTTCAACCAAAACAAATTCATTCACTGGGAAATGTCATTGTAACATTTATCAACCCTAGCTGGCCATGTGGTGTGTGACACATAAGCAGACACATCTTGTTTCATATATGAAGTAGGGACTCTTAAAGTCACAGATCTTATTTTTACAGGGGCATCAGGCAGCATTAATCTGCTTAAAGGGCCATTATTAAACAGTGGGTCTCCTAAACTGTTATAGCCTATGCAGTGAGTGGATGGGCTGCCAAGAATTACGACGCACCCCAATACCCCTTTCACAAGATGGTGAGCAGCAAGGATGCCATAATTGACATCTCCATCCTGTTTCTCTGTGTTCTAATAGTAATATTTATAGTTATTTATATAGCGCAAACATATTTTCAGTTTAACAAACTAATTATATAGAAAAAGGAATATAACATATTTTTTGTGAACATGTATTCCCATAAAAATTTAAATTTTAATGATAAAATTAAAAACACCTATTCCTGTGAACAATTGATAAAAAAGACAAAAAATTGAAGACAAAAAAAGCCCTAATAAAGGCTAGAATAAACTATCTTCTCTGGGGAACTGCTATGGGGGCTGCTTGTGCACCCTCATATGCAAATCTTTTCCTGGGGCTGTGGGAGAGGGATACGGTCCTTGACACACCGGGCCATAATCACGTCGTCTCGTGGCTGAGATATATCGATGATATTTTGCTTATTTGGCAGGGCTCCACGTCGCAACTTGAGACCTTTCTTGGCCACCTTAATAACAACGATTATAATATCAGACTGACTTGGAAGTATAGTCAACAAAAAATTGACTTTTTGGATCTTTTGATTTCCAAAGGCCATGATGGGTCACTCCATACGGATATTTTCCGAAAAAGTACGGCAACTAATGCTTTGCTGCATTACACATCTTCTCATCCTCCAAAACTAAAAAGTTCTATTCCAATTGGCCAATTTCTGAGAGCGCGTCGCATTTGTACTGACGAAATTACGTTCTGCCATCAAGCAGGTGAACTATCCCGCCGCTTCAAGGACAGGGGTTATAACATTAGAGACATTCATAGAGGTTTCTCTCGAGCAGCAAGTGCCGATAGAGATACACTCTTGCATAAACCTATCAAAAGAACGAATGATAGTAACAGTCAGACACCACGATTTATTACCAAATTCAATTCGAATTGGAAGGATATCAACGATATTCTTAGAAGACACTGGTCTATATCACTAACTGATAGAGATTTGCATCAACATTTGACCAGTTATCCATCTATTACATGGCGAAAATCTCCTTCTTTGAGTGATATTCTATGTCGCAGTCACTATATCCCACCCATTAAGAATTCCTTTTTGACATCTAGTAAAGGACCACCATGGGGTTGTTTCCCATGTGGCCAGTGTTCAGCTTGCTCTAATATTCTGAGGACCAAGGAATTTTTAGACTCTTCCAAAAAGAAAAAATTCAAGATTGTTCACCACATTACCTGTAACACAGAGGCGGTGATATACCATGCTAGCTGCCCCTGTGAGCTTATTTATTTGGTATGATGACGAGACATCTTAAAAAACGTGTGCAGGAACATATCAGAGAAATCAAAAATGCATCAGACTGTTCCGATCCCCATCTTCTTAAAACAATTCCCAAACATTTTTTTGACAAACATAATTGCGACCCGAAAGGTCTTTTAGTTTGGGGTATAGACCATGTTTATTTGGGAATTCGTGGCGGCAATGTGAAGCAGAAATTGCTTCAGAAAGAAACCAGATGGATGACGATTCTTGATACGCTCTCTCCCAGAGGTGTTAATGAGGCCATCAGCTTCAAGCCTTTTCTCTAGTTCTTACGTCTTTTGTTTTTAGTTGTTCACTATTTTGTCAGGGTATTTTTATGGGTTTTAACGTCTTTTCATTTTCCTTACAGTATCTCCATGCCATTGATGTTTGTTATTCCGTTTTGGAGCAGATTCTTCGTCGCAATCAATCAGAACCACTCGTCATCATGGATATCCCTGTCCTTGAGAATTTTTGATAATGGACACATTCATTTGCCTGTTTAATTCACATATTTGACATGACTCATACATGTGTGTAATTGTGTGTTCGGTATACTAATGGTTATATTAATTACCTTATCTATATGCATTGTTTATCAAATATATAAAGCTCAAAGTGTGTATGTATGTATGTGTGTATGTATGTGTGTATGTATGTGTGCATGTGTGTGTGTGTGTATGTTTGTATGTCCTGGATAGGCATCCGCACCGTCGCAGCTACAGCCACAAAATTTGGCACAGTCACACGTCTGGACCCCGAGAGCGTCCTAAGCTATGTTGTGATGCGAAATTTTAACCCCGCGCGTTCCAATTCACCAAACAATTTTGCCCCTATCTACATACTGGGGGAAAAAGTGTGTGTGTGTCAAGCCCCGCCCCTCAATGTGATGTCACAGTGCCCCTATTTGCATACTGGGGAAGCAGTGTGTGCGTATCAAGCCCCGCCCCTCATTATGATGTCACAATGGTTGCCATGGCGACGCTGATGTCACCAAAGGTTGCAAGCCCTGTCACCGCTCATTATGATGTCATAATGGTTGACTATGGAATGGAGGATGTGTGATGAGTATATGGGCACCGGACTATGGGATGGAGGATATATATGATGGGTATATGGGAAAGGGACTATGGGATGGAGGATGTGTGATGGGTATATGGGCACTGGACTATGGGATGGAGGATATGTATGATGGGTATATGGGCACGGGACTATGGGATGGCGGATATGTATATGGGCACGGGACTATGGGATGCAGGATGTGTGATGGGTATATGGGCACTGGACTATGGGATGGAGGATATGTATGACGGGTATATGGGCACGGGACCATGGGATGGCGGATATGTATATGGGCACGGGACTATGGGATGGAGGATGTGTGATGGGTATATGGGCACTGGACTATGGGATGGAGGATATGTATGCTGGGTATATGGGCATGGGACTATGAGATGGCGGATATGTATGATGGGTATATGGGCACGGGACTATGGGATGGAGGATATGTATGATGGGTATATGGGCATGGGACTATGAGATGAAGGATGTGTGATGGGTATATGGGCACTCGACTATGGGATGGCGAATATGTATGATGGGTATATGGGCATGGGACTATGGGATGGAGAATATGTATGATGGGTATATGGGCATGGGACTATGGGATGGAGAATATGTATGATGGGTATATGGGCATGGGACTATGGGATGGAGGATGTGTGATGGGTATATGGGCACTCGACTATGGGATGGAGGATATGTATGATGGATATATGGGCACTCGACTATGGGATGGAGAATATGTATGATTGGTATATGGGCATGGGCCTATGGGATGGCGAATATGTATGATGGGTATATGGGCATGGGACTATGGGATGGAGGATGTGTGATGGGTATATGGGCACTCGACTATGGGATGGAGAATATGTATGATGGGTATATGGGCATGGGACTATGGAATCGAGGATGTGTGATGGGTATATGGGCACTTGACTATGGGATGGAGGATATGTTTGACAGGTACATGGGCATGGGACTATGGGATGGTGGATATGTATATGGGCACAGGACTATGGGATGGAGAATGTGTGATGGGTATGTATATGGGCACGGGACTATGGGATGGCGGATATGTATGATGGGTATATGGGCATGGGACTATGGGATGGAGGATGTGTGATGGGTATATGGGCACTCGACTATGGGATGGAGGATATGTATGATGGGTATATGGGCACGGGCCTATGGGATGGAGGATGTGTGATGGGTATATGGGCACGGGACTATGGGATGGAGGATAATTATAATTTGCTATAGCTAACCACAGTTAGTTACTATGCCCGGGCAGCGCCGGGCTCTTCAGCTAGTATTTTAATATTCTTGAGATGTATATATGACACTTTGCATCTAGATTCTTGACCTTTGTGTGGTTCTGTTTAATAATGCATTAGCCATTTGTTATACAGTCCCTACCATACATATATTTCCCTATTTAGTTTCTATTCTCAGTTAGGACCCTTTTATTTATTTTTTTCTGTTTGATATTATTTGATTTCTTTTGGGCTTTGAGATGTTAGATGTAGCGCCCGGGTGGCGAGCGGCGTTGATCTGCGGATCTGCCCCTTAGCTTTTTCAATAGGCAGCAACATACCGGCTGTGTGCCGATTCACCTGGCCATTATGACACAGACGCACTCCACACATGCGCTGTGATCCCGCCATGGTGTCGGGGTGGCGCACGCGGCGCCGACGCTTTGTGCAGTGATGATCGTCAGATCCTCCTGCCTATCGCTGGGGCGCGCGCGGGCGCAACATGCAGGACATGTGCTGATTCGTCAACTCACCAAGGCTGGAGTATTTAAGCCCCTGGCGCCGATACTATAGCCACGCCTCCTGATGAAACCACAAGGGTGGTGAAACGCACGTCGAGGCCCTTGGAAGCGCCATCTAGCTCCTGCTCCACGCTCACGTCCCACCATGTCTGAAGGTAATGCATTCACACACATAATGTGTTATTTGTGCTAACACTTTGCCTTCCCTTATGCGGACCCATATGCAGCCATACATGCCTTCATTGAGATATGGGTGGATTCTGATTCATTAGATTAGTAGTATTATCATTAAATCCTGCATGGTCATGGCGTGCCTCTATTTTAGAGCTTAGATAACTGCTTTCTCTTTACTTTTTATGTCTGGTATTCGTTTACAATTTACTTGTTCACATGAAGGTATAATTAAATAACCATATTAACTTATATGTAACTTTACTATTTTGGAGACCGTACTTTCACTGTGATTTTGTTACTTTGTATCTTTATTCCGGACATTTTCTCCTTCCCCCTCTTCCCTTTTCCTTGCCTTCTGTGTGTGCATACCCAGACACTCTGTTTGTCACAATTTTATATTAACAAATTTTGCATAATTTCTGAAATCATTACGAGCCTCTATCTTTTTTCAGGATTTTGTGATATATATGATTCTATTCTGAGCATCTAATTTTATGATTACACATTTATATTTTGCTGATGTTGAGCATGCTCAGATAATACCTCTTTAACTTTTTTCTTGCATTTTCTTGTTTTTTTGGTTTAAAATAAACTATCTGTACCCTTCCTTGCCATGGAGGTTGGCACCCTAATAGATTCGATTGTTTGGCGCCCCCACTCAATGTCGACTGACCCTGTCTCCCCTAACTCACCCTATAAAAACAGGTGGAAAACAATGTACAATAGAAAAGAAATGAAGGAAGGGAAAAAAGGGAAAAACCTTTGAAGATAAACAAAGTATTTGACCACAATAAGAGAGTAGCCAGGGCGATATGCCCACATCTAAATTGTAATGAAGGCTACCCAATTGAGGCCACTAACAATAAACCTCACTAACATTATTAAACAATGTCAAAAAAACATTGGGCCAAACCACCATACGTTGCTAAGAGCATGATTTGCAAGATATACATGCACTAAGGACATAAATAGTCCAACAAATGGAATTTTAGCAGTATATATCATATGGCGGAGAATTAACACAGATAGTCGCCTCTGATAATTAAAGTGACCACAAAGTGGTGCCATAGAATAAACCTAAATCGTCATGATATTAAATTGTCCCATATCAGACAAATAGATGAAAACATAAATAAGACACCACCTAATGGTTTACTTATCATTTAAAGTCGCCCCAACGCGTTTCCCCGGTGTAACGGTTCATCAGGAGGCCACAGTCTTTAGTACCACTGATATACTCCATGATGCCCCAGATAACAAGATGTAAAAAGGCATGGCGGCAGTCTCAAGAAATAAACTTAAATAACCCCCGCTATCATGTATCAGCTACGCCCATTGGGCGCACGGTCATAGAAGATGAAAGTCACTCACTTTACCTAGCCAATCGCTAAGTATTTTTCATTTTCTCACCCTGCTGTGTTCCAAAACTAAGCCAGCGTGCGTATCAAGCCAAGTGCGCATGACCGGAAATGATGTACTCAGAATAAGTCAGCGCCCGATACCTCGCAACCAGCAATAACATCCGGGCGAGTACACATGTCCGGAAGTGTCAGCATATATAAAAGCGAAGTCCCCACTGTACCGCACCATCGCGCAAGTGCACAAATAGCAAATAACATGGCGTGTTATGAATGGGTCACCGAGGAGGAAAAAAGCAACACACGCTAAGTCTCTGAAAACCAGAGAGGTTGGTAACTATGCAGACTGCAGAGCCCTGATCTTAACACACAACTAGAAGCAGTCATGGAGCGTGCCTACGGTGGTCCTGGATGCCTCGTCACAACCGGAGAGCTAAATAAGCCTAAAGTAAGAAAAGAGGAAAACTAACTCCCCAGAGCAGACCCAAAGGAAAGACAGCCCCCCCACATGTATTGACGGTGAAGCAAGATGAAAACACAAACAAAGGCAGAAAAATAGGCTGAGCAAACGATGGGGCCAAACTAACTTGAAAGGACAAGAAAGGAAAGATACTGTCTGCAATCTGCCAAAAAACCCTACCAAAAATAATGTCCAACGCTTCTGATAACAAAATTAACCCTGAAGTCACTAGACTTCTCCCACTATATCAGCACTCTGGAATATTCTGAGACAGAGCAAAAAGAGGCCAAGCTAATAAAGGATAAAAAAGCAAATTGGCAAATACAGATAAATAAGAGTGGAAATTGAGCACAGCCCAGCCGGGCTGGCTGACCACACAAAAACTGAGTTAACCAACAAGAGCAAGTGTGAACATTAGCAAAAAACAAACTTAACTTGAGATGACTGGAGCAGAGCTGAAGTCCAAGACCTGAGAAACAGACTGAATCACCAGCAACAGGATAGGGCGTTGGCTGTCTTATATCCAGTCTGATACTCCAGAGATCCAATCACTATCCTCCTCGTCAGGTGGCAGACCATTACCAATTAAACTAACCTCACTACCTCCTGTCACTACCAGAGGGAGAACGGAAGGAGAACTCCCAGCTGGTGGAGCAGAAAATGAGCTCATAACAGTACCCCCCCTTGAGGAGGGATCACCGAACCCTCATCCATGCCACCAGGCTGATCAGGATGGGCCCGGTGAAAAGCACGAACCAATCTATCGGCATGAATATCCGAGGCAGAGACTCAAGAATTATCCTCCTGGCCATAACCCTTCCATTTGACCAAATACTGGAGTCCCCGTCTGACCAAGCGAGAATCCAATATTTTCTCTACCTCATATTCCACATTGCCTTTAACCAAAACAGGGTCAGGAGGAGCCGCCACAGGAACTACTGGCTCAGCAAACCTCTTCAACAGTAATTTGTGAAATACGTTATGGATTTTGAACGTAACTGGAAGAGCCAACCGAAAAGAAACAGGATTAAGAATCTCCAAAATCTTATAAGGTCCAATAAATCTTGGCTTAAATTTTGGAGATGCAACTTTCATAGGAATATTCTTAGATGACAAACAAACCATATCACCCACTTTAAACCGGAGACCAATGGTCCTATGCTGCCGGTTGGAAAAACGCTGGGCCTTTTCCTGAGAGAGTGACAACTTATCCACCACTTGGTCCCATATCTGCTGCATTCTCACAACCACAGTGTCCACACCTGGGCAGGACGAAGATTCCACTTGTCCTGAAGAGAATCGAGGATGAAACCCAAAATTACAGAAAAAGGGTGACATCAAAGTGGCAGAACTAGCTCTATTGTTCAGCGCAAATTCGGCCAAGGGTAAAAATGAGACCCAATCATCTAGATCAGCAGATATAAAACATCTTAAATAAGACTCCAAGGTCTGGTTTGTTCTCTCAGTTTGCCCATTGGTCTGGGGATGAAACGCGGAGGTGAAGGGGGCTGGTGATTCTGTTAGGAATGGGTCACCGAGGAGGAAAAAAGCAACACACGCTAAGTCTCAGAAAACCAGAGAGGTTGGTAACTATGCAGACTGCAGAGCCCTGATCTTAACACACAACTAGAAGCAGTCGTGGAGCGTGCCTAAGGTGGTCCTGGACGCCTCGTCACAACCGGAGAGCTAAATAAGCCTAAAGTAGGAAAAGAGGAAAACTAACTCCCCAGAGCAGTCCCCAAAGGAAAGACAGCCCCCCACATGTATTGACGGTGAAGCTAGATGAAAACACAAACAAAGGCAGAAAAATAGGCTGAGCAAACGATGGGGCCAAACTAACTTGAAAGGACAGGAAAGGAAAGATACTGTCTGCAATCTGCCAAAAAACCCTACCAAAAATAATGTCCAATGCTTCTGATAACAAAATTAACCCTGAAGTCACTAGACTTCTCCCACTATATCAGCACTTTGGAATATTCTGAGACAGAGCAAAAAGAGGCCAATCTAATAAAGGACAAAAAGGCAAATTGGCAAATACAGATAAATAAGAGTGGAAATTGAGCACGGCCCAGCCGGGCTGGCTGACCACACAAAAACTGAGTTAACCAACAAGAGCAAGTGTGAACATTAGCAAAAAAACAAACTTAACTTGAGATGACTGGAGCAGAGCTGAAGTCCAAGACCTGAGAAACAGACTGAATCACCAGCAACAGGATAGGGCGTTGGCTGTCTTATATCCAGTCTGATACTCCAGAGATCCAATCACTATCCTCCTCGTCAGGTGGCAGACCATTACCAATTAAACTAACCTCACTACCTCCTGTCACTACCAGAGGGAGAACGGAAGGAGAACTCCCAGCTGGTGGAGCAGAAAATGAGCTCATAACAATGGCGCATATGCCAAATTCCAATTAAACAATAATAACATGCCCATAACTGAGCTGGAAGACTGGATATTAAAATTATATATAAGCGCCTCCAAAAGCAGGGATATTTTATCTCTCAGTGTTATAGCACTAGGAAAAGTGAATTAATAATAATATGCTTTTAAAATGATGAATAGTGGCATATGATACTTATTTATGATAAACAAACTCATAATAGAGCTAGTGCGAAATTATTATGCACTACTTACAAAAAGGCTAGCTGCACATTATCAAAAAAGAATCAAGTTTTTAAGAGCCAAAAAGAAGCCATTAACGGCTAAAACAATCATTACTCTTAAAGGAAGCATGTGAATGACAGGCACTCATTCAGACCTTTTGGGGAAAGGGATTGGAGTCTAAATATCCATTCTGCTTCTCTTCTTTGTATAATTTTATCAAGGTCTCACCCCCGGGGTTTGGGTCTAACCAGCTCAATCATACAAAAAGTTATATCCTTCAGGGATCCACCATGAACCTCATTCATATGTCGGGCAATAGATGTATCTCTTTTGTTTCTGATGTCATTCAAATGCTCACCTGCTCTTAACCTGAGCTCCCTAATAGTCTTGCCAACATAATCCAGAGGGCAGGTGCATGTTGCTTTATAGACCATACCAGAAGATCTGCAATTACCAAAATCCCTGATATGGTATATCTTCGCGTCTACTGAACTAAAGAATGCTTTAGATTGTAACATAACACCACACCTCAAGCAGTTCCCACATTTGAAAAAACCTTGTGGTTTCCGATCAAGCCAAGTACCTTCCTTTTTTGGTCTCTGATAGAAACTGTGTACCAAACGGTCCCCAAGGGACCTACCCTTTCTATAGGTAATACTTGGCTTTGGCGTAATGATGCCCATCAAATCAGGGTCTGCCAAAAGAATACCACAATGCTTTCTAAAAATGTGGTACACCCTTTCCACTTGGCCATCAAATGTGCCTATCATCCTAACTGTCGTCCCATCATTCCTATTTTCTTTAACCCCAAAGAGTGAGGATCTATCAGCCGATAGCGCCTCCTGGTATGATTTTCTCAGAATATGTTCTGGATATCCTCTCATTCGAAACCTATGATGTAAATCATCAGCCTGGTTTCTAAAGGTGACCAAATCAGAAGAGTTCCTCCTGATACGGAGGAACTGTCCCTTTGGTATACCTCTTTTTAGGGGGGTTGGATGATGACTTGTCCATTTAAGGAGATTATTTGTAGATGTCGGTTTACGATATGTAAGAGTCTCAATGTTGCCATTCTGTTTTAATAATAGTCAAATCCAAAAAATTATTACTATTGTTGTGACACTCGGACGTAAATCGTAACCCTATATCATTGATGCTAATACTTTCCATGAACCAGTGGAACTCACTTTCAGGGCCAGACCAAAATACCAGAATGTCATCTATATATCTGGCTCATAGTGTAATATGGGAGTTCCACCACATATCCTCACCACTAAAGATGAGTGTTTCCTCCCACCAGCCCAGGAATACATTAGCATAAGTGGGGGCACAAGGGCTCCCCATTGCTGTACCCCTGAGCTGGTGGAAGTACTTTCCATCAAAAAGAAAGTAGTTGTGTGTAAGGGTAAAGAAAAGAATCTCCTCTACCAATAGATTATGGTCTCCACATTCAACCGCTCTGGACTGGAGGAAATGATTCACAGCTCTCATTCCACACTCATGTGGAATGCTGCTGTAGAGCGCCTCTACATCAATAGAGGCTAGGATTGTATTCTCATCAATAGAAATTCCTTCCAGCAGATTTACCAAATGCGGCGTATCTCGAATGAAAGATGGAAGAGATGTTGCAAATGGTCTTAAAACCTTATCCAGGTAAATACCAACATTCTGTGTTAACGATTCTATGCCTGCCATAATTGGTCTACCTGGTGGCCCTGGCTACTCTCTTATTGTGATCAAATACTTTGTTTATCTTCAAAGGTTTTTCCCTTCCTTCATTTCTTTTCTATTGTACATTGCTTTCCCACCTGTTTTTATAGGGTGAGTTAGGGGAGACAGGGTCAGTCGACATTAAGTGGGGGCGCCAAACAATCGTATCTATTAGGGTGCCAACCTCCACGGCAAGGAAGGGTACAGATAGTTTATTGTAGCCTTTATTAGGGCTTTTTTTGTCTTCAATTTTTTGTCTTTTTTATCAATTGTTCATGAGAATAGGTGTTTTTAATTTTAATATTAAAATTTAAATTTTTATGGGAATACATATTTTCAGTTTAACATTTTCAAACACAACAGTCCTAAGTAACAACGATAACAATAATACAATAATTAAACCAAAATAAAATGACTCTTTTCATGACAGCTTACAATCTATACTAAGTAACAATAACAATAATTAAACCCCCCAAAAAAACCTGCTCGTGACAACTTACATTCTACAATGAGGTGGGGGAAATAAAAGCAACAGGGTTGTTTTTACAAAAATGTATTTACAATGAAGTTTTTACAATGCTATTACTGAGGTTAGTCGAAAGTCGTGGAGGCCTGAAGACAAGGAGGAGGAGGAGAGCATGGTCAGTCATCCTTTTGGTGAGGACACAGAAGTATTGACTGTTAGCAGTCTTGCACGCATGGCTGAGTTTATGTTACGCTGCCTTTCACATCACCCTCACATTCTCAAAATTATGGGTGACAGGCAATACTGATTGGTGACACTTCTAGACTCACACTACAAGGAGAACTCTATATCTCTTATTCCAGAGGCAGACAGGTGTTCTAAAGTGTGGGAGGACCAGAGGGCCCTTCTTGCGGAAATTATTAAAAATATTTCCATATGAAAATGCTGGCAGCAGAGTTCATTGGCCAAGCAAGGAGTACAGGTGAGAGACACACAACTTCAATCCAGCAGAGGCAGTGGAACACTGGTAAAGTTCGGGAAGAGTTTTCTCAGGCCCTCCCATTGGTCTGTGCTTGAGGTTCAGGGGACTCTCACATTGAGTGCAAGTTTTTGAAAATGCTGAGGGAGTACCTTGCTGAATGTACCAATGTCCTCTGTCTTTCCTCTGTGCCTTTTAATTATTGGTTATCCACGCTGAACACGTGGCAAGAACTGGCACTCTCTACTGCGCACATGCGCTGTACTTACAGTCAAGGATCAAACGGCGCCTCGCTCTCTGGCAGATACTGTAAATGGCTTTGTAAATTGCTTTTAGTGGCGGTAGACAATGGGAACTGTCCTTTGCAGCGCCACTGCTGTAAGGACGTAGCACACTACTCAGCCTCCTATGCGCTGCTTGTCCATGCCAAAAATCTTTGATGTCTTGCCCGATTTCTCTTAAGCTGTCCCCCTGCCTCTAGGTCACCGGGTCTGTCTGCTGCATTTTGCCACAACGTCAGTGCTTCAGGTGCATAGTGCACTTTCCCACTTCACCTCCTCTTCAGCCTCCAGCTCAAAAAGGTATCACATCAGTCATAAGCTGAAAGCACTGCAGCACTGCCTAATCAAAGTGGGAACAGGTTGTGCTGAAGCTAATATGGTGCTGTGCAAAATGCCACAATGCTGAAGAGTTGTGGACAGCTTTGAAACAGCAGGCATATCAGTGGATGATACCGGTGAACCCTCTGTCAATCATGTTTGTGTGTGACAATGGGTGTAATCTGGTGGCTGCTCTTTGGCTAGGCGAGCCCACACACGTGCCATGCCTGGCTCATGCTCTTAACCGAATTGGTCAATGTTTTTTGAAAAGCGACATGGAGCTGACAGATCTGCTGGTAAAAATGCGACACTCTAAATTCCCCCTTTTAGAAAGTCAGCTACAGCTTCATCTGCCCTTGCCATGATTCAGCAGCGCTTGCTGCTTCTGGCTCACTGACTGGTGTGTGATGCTCCCAGGCCTTGGAACTCTACACTGCAGATGTAGGAAAGGATTTCTGAGCAGAAGACGGCAGTTGGTGACTAATCTACCATCCAACATCAACAAGGTTGCCGGTATTCAGTTCTGTCTTCACACATAACATCTGAGGTCTACCATCCTGCTTATCTGTGTTCTAATTTGAATATATAAAGTTATTATAGAGCAAACACATATTTACAGTTTAACAGTTTCAAACACAACAGTCCTAAATAACAACGATAGCTATAATCCAATAATTAAACACAAATTAAACTACCCTGCTCGTGACAGCTTGTAATCTACACTAAGTAACAACGATAACAATAATTTAAACCAAACAAAGCAATCCTGCTCACGACAGCTTACAGTCTACAATAAGTAACAACAATAACAATAATTTAAAACAAACAAAACAATCCTGCTTGTGACAACTTACAATCTAAAATGCGGTGGGGGAGCGTAAAACTACAGGGGTGTATTTATAAGAAGGCATTTACAATGATGTTTGTACTATGATCTTACTGAGGTTCCTTGTAAGTCCTGTAGGCCTGAGGACAAGGAGGAGGAGAACAGCATGGTCAGTCATCCTGTTGGTGAGGACACGGAAGTGTTGTCTGTTAGCAGTCTGGGACGCATTGGGCTTACTTTATTTGTGCTGCATTTCCCGTGACCCTCGCATTATAAACATTTTCGGTGACACTCATTATTGGTTGGTGACACTACTAGACCCACGCTACAAGTAGAACTTTCAATCTCTTCTTCAAGAGGTAGAGAGGTGTACAAATATGTTGCTGTACCAGAGGGCAATTGTAGCGGAATAACTGCAAAAAATTCCCATGTGAGAATGCTGGCAGCAGAAATCTGAGTTTGTTGTACAACCAAGGAGTCCAAGCGACAGAGACAGAAGTTTCAATCCAGCTTAGGCAGGGGAAAAATGGCAAAGTTCTGGGACGCTTTTCTCAGACCCTCCCATCATGCCAGCACAGAGGCAAGGGGTGCTGGTACAAGAAGTGCATTGTTTCGGAATATGCTGAGGGAGTACCTTGCAGATCGTACAAACATCCGTTGGGATTCCTCTGTGCCTTTTAATTATTGCGTATCCAATCTGGACATGTGGCATGAACGGGTTCTCTATGCCTTGGAGGTCCTGGCCTGCCCTGCTGCTAGTGTTCTGTCAGAGGGTGTTTTTAGTGCCGTTGGTGGAATTACAACAGATAAGCGCATCCGCCTGTCAACTGACAATGCTGACAGGCTGACTTTTACAAAAATGAACAAGGCCTGGATTGGGACAGACTTCTGTACACCACCAAATGAAAGCATCGAAACATAGCCTCAAATACATTGTCTTTTTTGTGGAGGTGTATTCTCATGCACCTCTTCACAACCACATGGGTATCTGCTTCATGATTTGGTCTGCTTGGTGTTATCCTCCTCCTTATCTTCATCCTTATCATCCACAACCGGTAGAACACCCACGTGAAAGTATTCCATGATGCAAAAGTCACTCAATTTTTGTGCAAGGGTGTTTTTATGATGCCCGTTCAAAATTTGAAACCAAAGCAAATGTTACTCCCCATGGGGGAACTGTCATAAAAATGAGATGTACGTATATTTTTCCCATTTATTCTTACGCATATTTTCCAGTTTTAATATCTCTGGACTATCCTCTTAGGACCTAGTGTATAGCTCTCCAATAGAAAAATATTGAAATACTATTATATTATATTTTAATTTATATCCCTGTCTCTGAGCTGTTGCTAGGGACAAACATATCTCATTGGACACATTATGGCTTCATATCTATGAACCTGTGTTCGCTCCTCCCTTTTGTTTGTTGCTTTCATAGGTGGATTCAAATTTTTTATTTATTTATTTGATTTCAGTATGCTTTATCATTATGTCTCCTCATTCTCTGCCACTAAATCACCAGGGTTAACGTGTTCTGTGCTGCTACAGGCAGTCCAATTTTTGTCAAGGGGGTCTATGATGTCTATAGTATATTTTTTTAAAATGTACCTCCCATGGGGAAATGTTTGTCAGCCCAAGCACTGCGTGTACATAACGAGAGTGACAGACTGGACAAAAAGGGAATTTAGGCCTAAAATGCCTCAATTTTTAGCACACGGATGTATGAGGTGTGTCAGAGATAGACCCCTATCTAAAATGTGGCCTGTTTTTCAAAAGAATGCAACCTAGTGCTGTATATACCGTATTTTTCGCTTTATAAGACGCTCCGGATTATAAGACGCACCACAATTTTTGAGGAGAAAAATAAGAAAAAAATATTTTTTAATAAAATGGTGGTGCCTCTTATAATCCTTGCATCTTATTGCTTACCGGGGTTGGTGGCTGCGGTGTAGAGGGGTCCCAGGCTCGCTGCTGGAGGAGGCAGGCGTGGAGTGATGCTGCAGGCCGCATTCAGGGATGAGGGGGGCTCCGATGTGTGCTGTTGCTGCTGCAGAGTCTTGTGCTGGTGTCAGGTTTCTCCACTTGTCCGGCGGTTGGAGGCCGGTGCTGCAGGTGCTCCGGTGCGGCGTTGTGTGTCCATCGATGCCCGGGGCTCTGCCGACATTGTTTGACAGACCAGAGCCCCAGCATTTCCTTGGTTCCCTGTATATGTGCGCTGAAGTGCCGGTAAAAAAAAAATGGCCGCCGGCGCGTGCGCAGATGGGATCTCGGGACCAGTTCTCGAGAGATGAGATCTGAAATCTCATCTCTCGAGAGCTGGGTCCCGAGATCCCATCTGCGCACGCGCGGCGGCCATTTTTTTGCAGGCACCACCGCGCGCACACAGGGAACCCAGGGAAAATGGCCGCCGGCGCGTGCGCAGATGGGATCTCGGGACCCACCTCTCGAGAGATGAGATTTCAAATCTCATCTCTCGAGAACTGGGTCCCGAGATCCCATCTGCGCACGCGCCGGCGGCCATCTTTTTACCGGCACACAGGGAACTGAGGAAATGCCGGGGCTCTGGCCTGTCGTACAATGTTGGCAGAGCCCCGGGCATCAACGGGCACACAACGCGGCACCGGACACACCCGCAGCAGCGGCCAGCAACCGCCGGACGCCCCCGATCACAGCCTAGGTAAGGCATGTCCGCTTTGTAAGACGCACCCCTGTTTTCCCCCCAAATTTTGGGGAAAAAAAGTGCGCCTTACAAAGCGGAAAATACGGTAAGTAGTTTCACCCAGGTAAAATAAAGAAAACTGCCGTAAAATGACAAAACTTTGAGCACACACAGATATGAGCCTCCGCGGAGATACCAGTACATAAATATGTGCCCTGTTTTTTTTTTATTTTTGGCTTAACTAGTGCTGGATATAAGTACAGTTTCACCAAGGAAAAATAAAGAAAAGCGCGGTAAACTGGCAAAACTTTGAGCACACACAGATATGAGCTGCCATGGAGATATCACTACAACAAATATGTGGCTTTTTTAGTATTTTTGGCCTAACTAGTGCTGTATAGAAGTACAGTTTCACCCAGGAAAAATAAAGAAAAGCCGTAAACTGGCAAAACTTTGAGCACACACAGATATGAGCCGCCATGGAGATACCGCTACGACAAATGTGTGCCCTGTATTTTTTTTTTGGCTTGGGCCTAACTAGTGCTATATATAAGTACAGTGTCACCCAGGAAAAATAAAGAAAAGCGCGGTAAACTGGCAAAACTTTGAGCAAATCTAGATATGAGCCACCATGGAGATACCTCTATGACAAATGTGTGCCCTGTTTTTTTTTTATTTTTGGCTTAACTATTGCTTTATATAAGTACAGTTTCACCCAGAAAAAAATAAAGAAAAGTGCCGCAAACTGGCAACACTTTGAGCACACACAGATATGAGCTGCCACAGAGATACCACTACAATAAATGCATATCCTTTTTTTGGCTAAATACTGCTGTATTTAACCAAAAGTGACAGCCAGCCCCCCCCCATAAAAAAACAGTTGTAAACTGGCCAAACTTTGAGCACGTACAGATATTAGCTGGCAAGGAGATACCACACCAAAAATGTGTGTCCTGTATTCCAATTACACCTGGGGCAAACTATATATGGCTAATATAGCCCACGGGTAGCAGCAGCACGAGAACACAGGAAGGGAATTGACCCTCTTGATGTATGCAATGCTCTATATACACACATACAGTGCCTGCAGGCCTTGCACTGATGTGTATACAGCAGTGTACACTCCCCTGCCTGCCTAACACTGGAACCTATATTCTTCAGAATTAGTCCTTAGAAGGACTGTTGGTTTAGCTGGATGTGAGTATTTAGGATGGTGGACCCCACACTAACTAAGAAATGCCCAATTATGACCCTATCAAGGCAGCCACTCTCCCTACACTCTGTGAATCCGGAGCCGAAGGCTCTGAGTAGGGCGGCATCCGGTCCTTTATACCCCTGATGATGCTGTGCGGCCAGCCAATTACTGCACAACCACAGCAAAGATGGCTGCATCATTTCATGGTCTGGCAGACAATCCCTGCACCGTGATTGGGTGTCTAAAGTCCGCCAAAAATGCTGGGTGGAGACCCGAGTTCCTGACGAGTAATCCAGGAAATACTCGGTGCTCGCCGAGCACACCGAGCACAGTGATACTCAGGTGATTTCTGAGTTGTGGCGAGCATGTTCGCTCATCACTACACAATACACACTACACATGTGTGTGTTTGTGGCGGCTGCGCATAAAGATACAAATAAAACAAGATATAGTGCAAACAAAATACAAGTTTTATTTTACAAAATTTAACAAAAAAAGAAGGGTTATAGACGGGGTGATTGGGTTTAGCGTCAGGGTTTACGTGAGGGTGAGATGGGGTGGACTGTTGTGAACTCATTTTCTG
The DNA here is from genome assembly GCF_039654945.1 of Dendrobates tinctorius. Lineage (NCBI taxonomy): Eukaryota > Metazoa > Chordata > Amphibia > Anura > Dendrobatidae > Dendrobates > Dendrobates tinctorius. The sequence continues at coordinate 25,742,344 of NW_027361716.1, read as the reverse complement.
GTCTGCCTCTGGTTTCTGGTGAGGGAACTGTTTGTGCTGACAGAGTGTTATTTATAGTAAATTGGTACGGACTGGTTTGTTAAAACTTAACTTTTAATCATCCTTTATATAAAAACATATAATATCAACAAAAAGTGCCAAAAGTGCTTGTGCATAAGTGCATATAAAATAACAGACTGTTCAATGCCGCCTGAAATAACCCATGCAGGACAATACAGCAATTGTTATATCATATTGTGCCTTAATTTCAGCACCCACAGTCCCTGAACACAGATTCCACAGAGACAGCCTATAACTCCACATAAAAACTGTCCTTATTGGGTAAGACGGTTCACTATGCTCTAAATAGATCCATATAGAACATTAAATACATAAGAAAAAAAAAAATTGGGATTTAGGAATGTACTGAAAATGTCCCTAATATGGGTTCATCAGCAAAAGACTGAATATATTTTGGCTGATTTTTCTGAATCATACACGCTTCTAAGTTATTAATATTGGATATACTTAAATGGGAGTAGATGTATGATGTTTCCAGCCCGGGCCCCTGTTATGGAACGAGATGCTGCATGCTCAAGCTAGATGCGCATTGATAGCTTCTTGTTGCCATGGGCACGGGCGAGTCACATGAACGCGATGTGTTTACATCGCTGTTTAAACCGGACGTGACGTCGCCGATTCTAGGACGAACCCAGGAAGTGGGGCATAGGATCTGGCTATGATGCGAGCACCGGATGTGACATCTCTGGCCCTAAGACATGCCCAGGAAGTGGGGCAGGAGAGGCGGCTGAGAGTCTGAGCAATGTGAAAACCGGAAGTGCCAGCCCCGGCGTCCGGAAATAGGGATAGACCACGGGTTTTCTGAACATATAAAAGGTAATCATAATGCGATATGGCGCGCTATGCCACCTGACTAAATGCCACTACTCCCCTGATGAATTTGTGGTAGATGAAACGCGTTGGGAGATATTTAGAGGGAATCGAGCTACCCAGCGATTCATGATATGCTGAAGTGTGGAGCCCCCTCGTAGTGAGCAGAATTTGGGTATCGCTATGTAAAACCACGATATCTGAGATAAGTACAATGTCTTTTTTATACACCAGAAAAGAGTTATGTGGTCAGTGATTTAAAAGGAATTCCTATACACTGTGCTCTGTGGGTGTTTGATATTTGTACACTGACTCACTCATTGATGTATTTAATGTTCTATATGGATCTATTTAGAGCATAGTGAACCGTCTTACCCAATAAGGACAGTTTTTATGCGGAGTTATAGGCTGTCTCTGTGGAATCTGTGTTCAGGGACTGAGGCCTACTACGCATGCTACATATTGAGGTGTGGGTGCTGAAATTAAGGCACAATATGATATAACAATTGCTGTATTGTCCTGCATGGGTTATTTCAGGCGGCATTGAACAGTCTGTTATTTTATATGCACTTATGCACGAGCACTTTGTATGGCACTTTTTTTGATATTATATGTGTTTATATAAAGGATGATTAAAAGTTAAGTTTTAACAAACAAGTCCGTACCAATTTGCTATAAATAATACATCTTGTCATTGGTAGATATATTCCCCTGCTAAAATTTTTGTGCTGACAGAGGCATTGTGAGTTCTCTTTCCGGGCTCCCTCTGGTGGTGGCAGGAGGTAATGAAGCTGATCTAATTAACAGAGACCTGCCACCTGATAATGAGGATGAGGATTGGACTTCTGGAGTCTCAGACTGGATTTAAATTTCAAAAACTGATCGTCACATCCAAGCATAAGCATAGTGTGAACAGGTACTTAATCTAGAGTCACCAACTCATATACATTCAAGCAAAAAAGGAAGCACACTGTAGTGCCAAACCATGCAAACATGAAAAATGAATAATGAATTGCATTACTGCATTAGAAGTATGAAAAATTGAGAAAGTTTAGCGCATAAAATGGCCAAGTTATGTGTACCTGGAAGCCACGTTAAGGCATTTCTCGTATTCCTGGTCCCTATTCTATGCCAATCCTCACTAAGACTGTAGTCTCCATCTGAATGGGAACCTATGAAAAAGGTGCTGATATAGTGGGTGAAGTCTAGTGACTTCAGGATTTTTTTGCTATCAGAAGTATTGGACATTTTTGCAGGGTTTTTTGGCGTGATTGCAGACAGTATCTTTCCTTTCCTGTCCTTTCTAGTTAGTGTGGGCCCCATCGTTTGCTCAGCCTATTTTCCTACCTGTGTTTGTGCTTTCATCTTGTTTCACCGTCAAAATATGTGTGGGGGCTGTCTATTCCTTTGGGATCTGCTCTGGGGCAGTTTAAATTTCCCCTTTTCTTGTTTTAGGCTTATTTAGTCCTCCGGCTGTGATGAGGCATCTAGAATCATCGTAGGTACGCTCCACGGCTGCTGTTAGTTGTGTGGTTAGGATCAGGGGTCTGCAATCCGCATAGTTACCAACCTCTCTGGTTTTCTGTGACTTAGCTTGGTTTTGTTTTCCTCCTCAGTGACTCAATTACAACAGTGTACCTTGGGGTTGTGGAGCTGTGAGGATTGGGTGGTAGTTAATGAGGAAGGGCTTACAGGGGAAGGGTCTACAGGGGAAGGGGCAACAAATTGAAGGATTTGATCAGGGATGGCAGTGGAGACATTGGGGATAGATGACAAAGTGGAATCATGGGAATCAATAGACAAACTGGAAGGTACAGACAAAGACACAAGGGAAGGTAGTTATAAATTGGTAGGTGAGGGTAGGGCTGCCACTAGGAATTTCAGGGCCCCATACTGGCAAAATTTATGGGGCCCCTTTGAGATCTGCCCAGGCTCCACCCCCAGTTCCACCTCCACCCTAGCTCCTCCACCATGCAAATCTTCCAAAATCCCTCCGCCCTTTCACTTCTAAGCTTCTGGATTATCCTGAGCACTGCTGCCTCATGTTATCATTGGGCATTTGGTTTTCCAGCAGGTCAGGATCATCCAGTAGCTTATATATACATTGCTATTAGGGAGTCGAAGGGGGAGGGGGAAGGAATCATTATACAATCATTCCTTCCCCCTCCCCCTTCAATTCCCCAATAGCAATGTATATTTACGGTAAGTACAATCACATACTGAAATAGTGGACAAACGAATACATGGACTTGTTATTTACTCACACAGCCGGTGTTGCCGCCTCGCCCACCACCCAGTCAAGAAGAATCTAATGGTCGTCTCAGCCTGCCCACCAAATAAATGGAAAGTGTATATTTTTGCATATATAATCACTGATTATACACGACAAAAAATATCTTTATTGGTATTTATTAAAAACTGATAAATTATAGAATGTAAATACAAATCAAAACATAACTCTAAGTGATTATGTACAAAAAAGAAAAAAGTTAAATACGAGTCAAGAGTAAAGGGCTGATCACCCCATTTATTTAATTTACTAACTTTTATACAGTCATAATTCCAAAACTCTTTAGGGTATGTTCCCACAGTCAGTAAACGCTTCGGTAAAGTAGACCCCTTAAGGAACTTAAGACCCTGTTCACACCACCCAAGAACTAAGACACAAAAACAGAACACAGTATGACAAACGTGCATAAATACTCTGCTGTGAAAAATATATGTAACTGTAAGTAGCAAGTGCTAGTAAAAGATGTTAACAAAACCAGGGTATTTTGTTGATTCGTTTTTTTGCAAAAAAAGGAACGCTAAGCCACTCCGCTGCATCAAGGCATACGCTTCTCGGAGCAGTCCTATCTAATATATTTAAAAACCTGAACATGTGAATAATACCTTCATGAGCAGGGTTCAGAAAGGTGCTGCCCGGTATGGGTTCGCTGGGCAAAATGGCTTTTTATGCATGTCCCAAAGGAGAGAGGCGGGGATCTCCCAAAGCTTGCATAAGCAAGAAATCAATGGATTCAGAACACATGACACATGCACAAAAACTGAACGGGTCATAAGACCCTGTTCACACCACCCAAGAACTAAGACACAAAAACAGAACACAGTATGACAAACGTGCATAAATACTCTGCTGTAAAACATATGTAACTGTAAGTAGCAAGTGCTAGTAAAAGATGTTAACAAAACCAGGGTATTTTGTTGATACGTTTTTTTGCAAAAAAATGTACGCTAAGCCACTCCGCCGCGTCAAGGCATACCCTTCTCGGAGCAGTCCTATCTAATATATTTAAAAACCTGAACATGTGAATAATACCTTCATGAGCAGGGTTCAGAAAGGTGCTGCCCGGTATGGGCTCGCTGGGCAAAATGGCTTTTTATGCATGTCCCAAAGGAGAGAGGCGGGGATCTCCCAAAGCTTGCATAAGCAAGAAATCAATGGATTCAGAACACATGACACATGCACAAAAACTGAACGGGTATGCCTTGACGCGGCGGAGTGGCTTAGCGTACATTTTTTTGCAAAAAAAGTATCAACAAAATACCCTGGTTTTGTTAACATCTTTTACTAGCACTTGCTACTTACAGTTACATATGTTTTACAGCAGAGTATTTATGCACATTTGTCATACTGTGTTCTGTTTTTGTGTCTTAGTTCTTGGGTGGTGTGAACAGGGTCTTATGACCCGTTCAGTTTTTGTGCATGTGTCATGTGTTCTGAATCCATTGATTTCTTGCTTATGCAAGCTTTGGGAGATCCCCGCCTCTCTCCTTTGGGACATGCATAAAAAGCCATTTTGCCCAGCGAGCCCATACCGGGCAGCACCTTTCTGAACCCTGCTCATGAAGGTATTATTCACATGTTCAGGTTTTTAAATATATTAGATAGGACTGCTCCGAGAAGGGTATGCCTTGACGCGGCGGAGTGGCTTAGCGTACATTTTTTTGCAAAAAAAGTATCAACAAAATACCCTGGTTTTGTTAACATCTTTTACTAGCACTTGCTACTTACAGTTACATGTGTTTTACAGCAGAGTATTTATGCACGTTTGTCATACTGTGTTCTGTTTTTGTGTCTTAGTTCTTGGGTGGTGTGAACAGGGTCTTATGACCCGTTCAGTTTTTGTGCATGTGTCATGTGTTCTGAATCCATTGATTTCTTGCTTATGCAAGCTTTGGGAGATCCCCGCCTCTCTCCTTTGGGACATGCATAAAAAGCCATTTTGCCCAGCGAGCCCATACCGGGCAGCACCTTTCTGAACCCTGCTCATGAAGGTATTATTCACATGTTCAGGTTTTTAAATATATTAGATAGGACTGCTCCGAGAAGGGTATGCCTTGACGCGGCGGAGTGGCTTAGCGTACATTTTTTTGCAAAAAAAGTATCAACAAAATACCCTGGTTTTGTTAACATCTTTTACTAGCACTTGCTACTTACAGTTACATATGTTTTACAGCAGAGTATTTATGCACGTTTGTCATACTGTGTTCTGTTTTTGTGTCTTAGTTCTTGGGTGGTGTGAACAGGGTCTTATGACCCGTTCAGTTTTTGTGCATGTGTCATGTGTTCTGAATCCATTGATTTCTTGCTTATGCAAGCTTTGGGAGATCCCCGCCTCTCTCCTTTGGGACATGCATAAAAAGCCATTTTGCCCAGCGAGCCCATACCGGGCAGCACCTTTCTGAACCCTGCTCATGAAGGTATTATTCACATGTTCAGGTTTTTAAATATATTAGATAGGACTGCTCCGAGAAGGGTATGCCTTGACGCGGCGGAGTGGCTTAGCGTACATTTTTTTGCAAAAAAAGTATCAACAAAATACCCTGGTTTTGTTAACATCTTTTACTAGCACTTGCTACTTACAGTTACATATGTTTTACAGCAGAGTATTTATGCACGTTTGTCATACTGTGTTCTGTTTTTGTCCCTTAAGGAACTTATCTAGATGTGTGGTGAGCATTTTGAACTCCCAAGTGCTTGACAGTTTATAATGTAGAGCCATAAAAGTAAAACATCTAATTTTTTTCACAAAAATGATCTTTTCACCCCAATATTTTATTTTCCCAAGTGTAACATGAGAAATTGGACCCTAACAGTTGTTGTGCAATTTGTCCTTAGTAGGCTGATACTCCATATAGGACTACAGGCTGAGCTGCAGGTGGAGACAGCCAACATGCTGGTACTGGTCTGCACAGTCTGTGTTAACTAAAAGGATAGGACTACAGGCTGAGCTGCAGGTGGAGATAGTCAGCATGCTGTTACTGGTGAGCACAGTCTGTGCTAACTAAAACAATAGGACTACAGGCTGAGCTGCATGTGGAGACAGTCAGCATGCTGGTACTGGTCAGCACAGTCTGTGCTGACTAAAAGGATAGGACTACGGGCTGAGCTGCAGGTGGAGACAGTCAACAATGTGCCTTCTAATCATGGACGCTGGATATTTGTCCCCCTGGGCCCTCACTCACCGCATCAGCCCCCTGGCTCACTCCATCATCAGCCGGGCCCCCTGGCTCCCCCCATCATCAGCCGGGCCCTTGGCTCCCCCAAACCCCCATCATCAGCTAGGCCCCTGGCTCCTGGGTCCCCCTGTCCTCCATCATCAGCCGGGCCCCTGGCTCCCCCAGACCCCCATCATCAGCCGGGCCCTTGGCTTCCCCAGACCCCCATCATCAGCCGGGCCCCTGGCTCCCCCAGACACCCCATGATCAGCCGGGCCCCTGGCTCCCCAGACCCTCCATGACCAGCCAGGCCCCTGGCTCCCCCAGACCGCCCATGATCAGCCGGGCCCCTGGCTCCCCCAGACCACCCATGATCAGCCAGGCCCTGGCTCCCCCCGACCCCCCATGATCAGCCGGGCCCCTGGCTCTTCCAGACCTCCATGATCAGACGGGCCCCAGGCCCCTGGCTCCCCCAAACTCCCCATGATCAGCCGAGCCCCGACAGACAGAGACATAAAAAGAATACTTACCTTACCTGCTCACCGTCCACCATCAGACCGACGTCTTCTGCCACTGTCGGTCCGGCGCAGCTGCTCCCAGTCCAACACCGACGCCACGTGGCACGCGCACACCGCTCGTCTTCTTGCTCAGAAATGAGTAAGTGAAGAGCAGAGGCCAGCGTGTGACATCACTTGAGGGGGCGGGGCTGGACCATGGTGCACTGGGGAGGGAGAGTGGAGGGGCCCGGCAGTCGCTGTGCGCGCCGCTGGGACATGATGTCAGGGAAAAACAGAGAAGAAGCGAGGGCAGCAGGGTAGGCTGAGGGGGGGCCGGGCCGCTGAACAAATTGTAGGGGGGACCTGGCTGGGGCCTGAGCGCTGAGCGTTGACCAGGCTGCCAGCGCCGCCGGGCCCGGGCGGGCCCCCCTAATCACCGGGGCCCCATGCTCCTGTAAGGGCTGTCATGCCTTGATGGTGGCCCTGGGTGAGAGTGGAGGTGGTGGGTTCAATTTGGGAATGTTTTTTTGGAACCGGGTTTTCGTTCTGGTGGAAATATTTTTTTTTTGTCCTCAGTTTTATTTGCCGAGAGGGAGTGGTGGCCTCTGTAGCAGTCATCTGGCATGGTGCTGGACTGGCCTGCATCATTGATACTGCTGGCTGCAGGGGTGCTGGACTGGGCAGAATCGTGGATAGTGATGGCTGCAGGGGTGCTGGACTGGGCAGGGGTGCTGTACTGGGCAGCATCGTGGATACTGCTGGCTGCATGGGTGCTGGACTTTAGAGCATTGTGGATGCTGCCGGCTGTAGGGGTGATGGACTCGGCAGCGTGGTCGATCTGTGAACTGGAGGCAGTGGTGAAGGAGGATAGTTGGGTGCTGTGGGAGTTGGAAAGTAGGCTGCTCCGACCTGTGGATTGTAGCTTTATGACTGCTGCTGCTGCAACATGTGGCTGTAAGCAGCCTGGCAGGCCTGCATGACTTTCAGCTAGAGTTGAGGTGTAAGGTTTTCTGACACACTCCACTCTATTGCAGAAAAAAAATGTCACGCCAGTCTCTCCAGGCGGTCAGGTGTTTGTTGACATCCTTGAACCCACTCTTCACTCTGTCACAAATCCACCTAATCCCATCCTGGAACACCAAGCTTAAGTGCATAAACTCGGGCATGCCTGACCTCTCCCAGGCCCTCTGCCGCTGACGAGAATACCCAACAAAAGCAGCGGCAGAGAGCTGGGATAGCTAAAAACCAGATGGACTGGCTGCCTGTTCCCCAACCTGTGAAGCCTGCAAGGTTGCTCCATCGCTGGTGGATGATTCTCACTGCATCTGTCAGTGGCTGGTAGATGAGGGGCTGCTTCAACAGAGGATGATCCAGGTAGTATTGTGCTGCACCAGTTTCTGTGTGGAAAAGAAGAGAAAAACATTAGTGAAAAAATCCAGGTTGTGTTGTGCTGCTCCAGGTTCTGTGTGGAAAAGAAAATAAAACATTATTAAAAAGTAAATAAAAAAAATATATATGCTGTATATACTTACGTTCACTGAGCAAGCGCAGGCCTCAGAAATGCAAGGTTCTGGTGGTATTTGTATTTCCGGAACCTTTGAGCATTACCACTTCAAACTCTAGTCTCCTCTCTGGTTTCCTTGCTGAAGCGGTCCTTTATCGAACGCCAATGGATTTTGATTCTCTTCACTGTGAAGGGGGAAAAAAGAAAACATATTTGGAAAACAATGCACATACATTAACTGGTTCACTGCCGCTTCAGACCACATTGCAATACCTACCAAAATTATTTCTGGCATGTGGCGTGGCACGGTCCCAATCAGCCAGCAGCGATGTTCTTCCCAGAGATGTCGAATCACCACATTGTCGGAGTGCTGACGGTCACGGGTGTCCCACAACGGTACTCGCTCTTGCACAAGGTGGATTAGTTGCTCATTGCCAATATCCAATGTGGCTTCTTCCCGTTGTGAAACCTACAGATAAAAGAAAAAAAAAGAGTTTTAAGTAAAACTGAAACAAAAATTCTATTACAACTCTGATTAAAAAAACTACTTACACCCTGTGTTTCCTCCTGTGACACATGGGCCCGACGATCCTGGGAAGCTTCATTTCCGCTTGACTGCTCCTGCTCTTCATCACTGGAAGGTACCTGTAAAGAAATTACATGATTTAACACAATGTAGAAAAAAAAATCCATGGACACCAATACTTACATTACAGGCAGTAGTCCAAAAGCACAGCAGTAAGCACAGGCCAGCGACAGACAGGAGCACCAAGAGACAACCGGAGCACCAGGAGACAACCGCAGCAACAGGAGACAACCAGGAGAAAGCTGCTGCACCAGGAGACAACCACTGCACCAGGAGAGTCGACAAGTCTAAAAGTAACAGAAAAAAAATAGTACAAAGTACAAATGGCAGTGAGAGAGACAGACAGTTTCAAAGGTTTTACAGTATACTTACATAGCCAGTCTTGTGCTATCGTTCACAGTCCAGAGAGTTATGGCCTTGCAGTGTCCACACTTCCTTTTATAGAGCTATCAATTAGCAAGTGGTTAAATCACTTTCTGGACCAACTCATTAAAAGTATGCATGCGTATTGAACGCATGTGCGTACACATGTCCTTGTGTACTAATGCGTTTCCATAGACAGTAATGTGTTTTTTTGACCCACTCATCCACATGCGCATGACTGTGTATATTTAACGGATTTTTGCCGCTTCAAAAATGCAACATGTTGCGTTCGCCGGACCCCGTCGCACACCGAGAAACGACGCATGAGTAAGCAGACACATGCGAACTGATGCAAACACATGTCCCTGCATACACCATGTTAAAGATAGGTACACATGACGCATTCGGATTGCTGCATATAAAACGCTGCGCACACAGACGCAAATGTGAAATCAGCATAAAATATATATTTTTTTCTGTCAATAAACGTGATACTGTCCACTATACCCAACCTTTTCATTTAGTGGGTTTGAAATTGTTCTGTATGCAAAGCTGTTGCACATTAAAATTAATTTATTTTATTTTTTTTTTTACAAATGTGATACAGCAGCCGAGATCCGAGTTTGAAATTGTTTTGAGCCTATCTTCTAAATTATGTTCTTCTTTAGCATTCAATTTCTCAAGGACATCTTTTATACCTAGCTTGAGACACACATCTCTTACACCTATCTTCTGATGAGCATCAAACGCTCTGTGGTAAATGTTGTTAGGTAGATGAGTAATAGTAGACTGGATAGTGGATCTGTTATTGAACATGTTGTACGTTCCCATTCCTGCCCCCAAAAAATTCTTCTGTTACTAAAGTCATACAGTAGGTGACATGGCACTTTTAAACTGTTTCGAGCATCAACTCAATCTTATACAGGCCTTATTGACAAGGCCCCCCAAAATTCTTCTGTTATTAACATTATACAGGAGGGAACATGTCACTTTTAATTTGTTTGGAGCATCTAGTCAATCTTATACAGGCCTTATCGACAGGTCAAAAAATTCTTCTGTTACTAATGTCATGCAGTAGGGGACATGTCACTTTTAAAGTGTTTGGAGCATCTCATCAATGTTATACATGCCATATCGACGGGCCACCAAAAATTCTTCTGTTACTAACATCATACAGTAGGGGACATGTGACTTTGAAATTGTTTGGAGCATCTACTGAATCTTATACAGGCCTTATTGACAGGCACCCCAAAATTTTTCTGTTACTAACGTAATTATATAATATTTTTACTATACGCCAAATAAACACCTTTTAAATAAACATAGTGTTATTTTTACATTCTGCATATGTCAAGTATGTTTTTTTACTCTACAGGTACATACACTGCTCAAAAAAATAAAGGGAACACTAAAATATCACATCCTAGATATCACTGAATGAAATATTCCAGTTGAAAATCTTTATTCATTATATAGTGGCATGCATTGAGAACAATAAAACATAGAAATGATCAATGTAAATAAAAATTAATATCCCATGGAGGTCTGGATTTGGAAGGATACTGAAAATCAAAGTGGAAAATCAAATTACAGGCTGATCCAATTTCAGTAGAAATACTTGAAGACAAGGAAATGATGCTCAGTAGTGTGTGTGGCCTCCACGTGTCTGTATGACCTCCCTACAATGCCTGGGCATGCTACTGATGAGGTGGTGGATGTTCAACTGAGGGATCTCCTTCCAGACCTGGATTAAGGCTTCAGTCAACTCCTGGACAGTCTGTGGTGCAATGTGGCATTGGTGGATGGAACGAGACATGATGTCCCGGATATGCTCGATTGAATTCAGGTCTGGGGAACTGGCAGGCTAGTCCATAGCATCAATGCCCTCATCATGAATTAACTGCTGATACACTCCAGCCACATGAGGTCTGGCATTGTCTTGCATTATGAGGAACCCAGGGCCAACTGCACCAGCATATGTTCTCACAAGAGGTCGGAGGATCTCATCTCGGTACCTAATGGCAGTCAGGCTACCTCTGGCGAGCACATGGAGGGCTGTGCAGCCCTCCAAAGAAATGCCACCCCACACCATTACTGACCCACTGCAAAACCAGTCATGGTCATGCTGAAGGATGTTACAGGCAGCAGATAGCTCTCCACGGCGTCTCCAGACTCTGTCATGTCTGTCACATGTGCTCAGGGTGAACCTGCTTTCATCTGTGAAGAGCACAGGGTGCCAGTGGCGAATTTGCCAATTCTGGTGTTCTGTGGCAAATGCTACGCATCCTACACGGTGTTGGGCTGTGAGCACAACCCCCATCTGTGGACGTCGGGCACTCAGACCATCTTCATGGAGTCAGTTTCTTACTGTTTGTGCAGACACATGCACATTTGTGGCCTGCTGGAGGTAATTTTGCAGGGCTCTGCCAGTGCTCCTCCTGTTACTCCTTGCACAAAGGCAGAGGTAGCGGTCCTGCTGCTGGGTTGTTGCTCTCCTACAGCCCCCTCCATGTCTCCTGGTGTACCGGCCTGTCTCCTGGCAGCGCCTTCAGCCTCTGGACACTACGCTGACAGACACAGCAGACCTTCTTGCCACAGATCACTTTGATGTGCCATCCTGGATGAACTGCGCTACCTGAGCCACTTGTGTGAGTTGTAGAGTCCGTTTCATGCTACTATGAGTGTGAAAGCACAACCAACATTCAAAAGTAACCAAAACATCAGCCAGAAAGCATTGGTACTGAGATGTTGTCTGTGGTCCCCACCTGCACAATCACTCCTTTATTGAGTGTGTCTTGATAATTGCCAATAATTTCCATCTGTTGTCTATTCCATTTGCACTACAGCATGTGAAATTGATTGTCAATCAGTGTTACTTCCTAAGTGGACAGTTTGATTTCACAGAAGTTTGATTAACTTGGATTTATATTCTGTTGTTTAAGTGTTCCCTTTATTTTTTTGAGCAGTGTATATTGTATATACCATATATTGTATATAACATATACCATGCAGTGTTCATTGTAAGGTAGCGATAACGTTTCCCTCTGAGACTACCTCCTTTCTGTTTGAGGATTCCAACTGCAGAGGGATGGAGCTACAGACTATAAAATACTCACCTGTGGAACCTGCGTAACACACCCTAATAAAAGGCAACCAAGTTTCCCCAAAACTCGTTGGTTGTTTTTTTGGTCTGCATGGGAATTTGTAGCTCTGTGACATAACACGCCTCTGCAGCCCCATCAGTCACTGCCCGCATGATATCCAGAGATGCTTCTGTAATGACCTGCAGGTACTGATGATGTCACTATGGATCAAAGACAAATCAAGAGTGTAAGGCTACGTTCACACGTAGCGGAATACTCGCGGAAGTTACCGCGAGAATTCCGGAATTCCATTCCGCGGGAAAATCGCATTTTAAATTCCCGCGATTTTCCCACAGAAAAACTAGCGATTTGCAAGCGTAATTAGCTTGCAGAATGCTAGCGTTTTCCAAGCGATCTGGAGCATCACTTCCCCAAGTGATGCTCCAGATGGCTTGGAAAACGCTAACATTCTGATTGACAGGTTGGTCACACTCGTCAAACATAGTGTTTGACAAGTGTGACCAACTTTTTACTACTGATGCTGCCTATGCAGCATCAGTAGGAGAAGATAAAATGTAAAAAATAATAACAAAATTAAAAAATATTGTTATTCTCAGCCTTCTCGCCTCTGTCCACGCTCCCGGTCCCAGTAATCGTTTGCGCGAATGACCGCGAGACGTCGCACTCCTGCGACGTCATCGCGAATGACCACGAGATGTCGCGCTCCCGCGAGATCTCGACGTCATCGCGGTCATTCTCGCAAAGGATTACTGGGACTGGGAGCGTGGAGAGAGGAGGGAAAGCTGCGCGGGACACCGAAAGGTGAGAATAACAATATTTTTTATTTTGATTTTGTTTTTTACAGGAATATGGTGCCCAGAGCACGGAAGACAGTCTCCTCTCCTCCGGACCGTGGGTACCATCTGCAAATGTTCTGCTTACTTTTCGCATGGCGGGCACAACCACATGCGGAAAGTAAGCAGAACAATGCATTCCTATGTGGGCAGAATCGCCGTGATTCCGCTAAATTAATGAGCATGCTGCGTTTTTTACCGCAAAGCGATTCCGCCGTGGAAAAAACCCACAGCATTAGCACAGCATTGCGGAATCCCATAGGATTGCATGGGATGCTTATTTTTCGCGTTCTCACAGCGAAATCGCGCGTTTAATAAAACCGCCGCAAAAACGCGAAAAAAAGTGACGTGTGAACTCAGCCCTAGGGTTTATTTACAGGGGATAAACTCTCCTTGCAGGGAGAAGCAGTGGGGGTTAAAAGTGACAGGGTTAAAGGTAAAACAGTACACAAAAGGCAAGTTAAATTTATGAAACAGTTAAGCAAAAATAGAAATGGTTAAACGGGAATTCTTGCAACATATCAGTCCGATGAAGTCTTGATTGCAGGCTCTCTTTGTCCAAATTTGGCGTCGTCAACAGCGGCACTTGTAGTCTCTGTAGTCTCTACTCTCCTTGAAACTGGGAACTCCGGGGTTAAATACGGGAAGCAGGGAGACGATGAGAACCTGAGTCTCCCCTGCTCTCAGTCTCTGTATGTTAAGCTAACAGTCTCTCCACAGGAACGATGCTGCGCTCACTGAAAAGTCTCTGTGCCACACTCAGAGGCTCTGGCCTGTCACTGCGGGTACCGTGGCTATGTGCAAGGGTCACTGTCTCTGCACTGTCAGGGGTAAAGCCTCCTCTGATCACAGGGGCTACCGAGTCCACATACTCCCAGTCACTGCTTTCTGAAGGATATATCATGTCCTTCAGCCCCTGTCCACTGACAGGGAGTCCTCTCTCTCCTGTAGCACGGTGCTGCAGGTTGCTTCTCCTGTGACGTGCGCTGCTCTGCCTCTCGCATGCTCCGCTTTCGTGTCCTCAGCCTACACTGTTTCCGGTCCGTCCCTTCTCTTCTCCCACTGCCCTTTACAGTCACATGGTGCAGTCAGTCCTCCCCCAGGCAATCCTGCTGCTCGGCTATGTGGTTCCCGACATAGTGCAGGAGAGGTAACCCCCCTCTGGCCCTTCTTCCTCTTCGCCCCCTTACATTCCCCCTCTCTTTTTGCTCGCCATTCCAGGGGCGAGATTTTCTGCAGTTCTCATCGACAGTCTTCCAATCCCTCTATAATTTGTTGCCAGACGAACTGGTTTTGGTTATAGTGAGAGGGGGGTACACCGGCCGTTGAATGCTCGGAGCGTCGCAAATCAGAAGGAGCAGCTGTGTCAGCTGTTACGGGAGGAATGTGGGTCAGGGTTGCGCATGCTGTGTTGGTAGCTTCAGGCACCAGCCCTCTCTCCGTATCCCCTGGGGGAAGTTGAGAGTCTTCCTCTTCAAAATCAGCATCTACCACTGGAATGGCCTGTGGGGGCGCAGGTACCTCCTGTATTTGTTCAGGATCTTGAGACAAACACAGCCGCAACATATTTCGGTGCAGCGTACGAGTAGGGGCTCCTTCCTCCGTTTCTGGCTGAACCTCATAGATGGGGCCTTTGGCACTAAGTTGACGCTTCACCCTGTATGGGCCTTTCTCCCACCGGTACTCCAATTTGTTGTGTGGGCATTTTTCTCTCACCAAGACTTGGTCTCCAGGCCGTAGAGTCATCCCCTTTTGAGGGGTGACTTGATGATGCTCCAATTCCTGTAGCCGGTTCTGCACTAGTGGATGGAGAGTCAATAACCGACGACGGTGTTCTCCAACCCAGGAGTACACCCCTGTCCATGGGTAGTCCTCCTCGGGCTCTATCTCCAACTCAGTCAACTCTTTTCTGGGCCGTCCGAAGAACAGAGAGTAGGGTGTGAAACTGGAGGTGCTGTGTTTCCGATTGTTATACACCCAAACCAATTCAGGGACGAATTCAGGCCATCGTGCCTTTTGTTCCTCTTCCATTTGGATCAGGGTGCGGTTAAATCTCTCGCACGCTCCGTTCCCCTGTGGGTGATAGGGTGTAGTCCGGGATTTCCTGATCTTATACAACTGGTGCAGCTCCTCCATCACCCTTCCAAGAAAACTGGCCCCCTGATCTGAGTGGACACGTTTAGGACACCAGTTCACCTGAATGAAATGCTTGCAGATGGCATGAGCAGCAGACTCGGCAGTTTGATTCCGTTTTGGTGTCACAACAGCAAACTTTGTGAAGTAGTCTACCATTACTAAGCAGAGCTCATAGCCTTGATGCCCTGGCCTAATTGTCAGATAGTCTATTGCCAGCAGATCCAAAGGTCTAGATGACTTAACCGTTTGAGTAGGGGCCTGCTGCTCGGGTGGTTTTACCAGTTCACAACTCCGGCACTGTTGGCAGACTCTTTCCACGACACTCCTCTGATTAGGATGGTAAAAAAGGTGCTGCAGCCATTGAAAGGTCTTTTCAGGACCAAAGTGAGCTACTTTTTCAAGAGCTTCTGCAGCCGCCTGGTCCACCAAGGACGAGGGAATCACCGTCTGCCAGACAAGGCTGAGTTCTGATTGGAGGAACATCTTCCGATACAGGATGCCAACTCGCAACCGAAGCCTTTCCCATTGTCGAAGCATCCACAGCATTTCAGGTGATGTAGTCCTTCTCTCATGATGGCTGGGCACCTGTTTAAGAAGCGACCCACCGTCTCAACTAGGCTATCTCCTGATCCTCCTGCTGCGCTCAGGCCCACTCATCGCGGGAGAGTTCCAGTAAACTCGCCTGAGTCTTCTCCTGGTCTGTCTCCTGCGTAGCCGCCACCGTCCTGGCAATCTCTACAAATTCTAGGACCTCCACAGCTTCCAGCTCTTCTTTCTGATTAGGTGCTGGTTTATGATAATTCACTCGAGAAAGGGCATCAGCATGGGTATTTTCTGCTCCTCTCTTGTAAGTGATCTTGTACCGGAACTTCGCCATCTGAGCTACCCAGCATTGTTCTAGGGCCCCTAGCTTCACTTTCTCTAGATGAGCCAAAGGATTGTTTTCCATATGTACGTGAACTTCTGAGCCAGCCAGATACTCTGCAAATTTCTCAGTCATTGTGAACACCAGGGCCAACGACTCCAGCTTGCATGAACTGTAGTTATCTGGATTCTTCTCCGAGTCATGTAGGGACTGACTTGCATACGCTATGATGCCCTCTTAACCGTCCTGTATTTGCTCCAAGACCCTGCAGACTCCCATTGGTGTGCAAGATAAATGGTTGCGTGAAGTCAGCATAAGCCAGCATTGGGGCCTCCGTCAAAGCTTTCTTCAGGGCCAGGAATGCTTCTTCCTGGCGCTCTCCCCACTGTATGTTCCTATTTTTTGCAGAGGAGGGCACTCCCTTCAGCAACTCAAGGATAGGATTTGCAATGCATGTAAAGTCTTTTACGATGGGTCGGAAGTATCCTGTGAGTCCCAGAAATGCGTGCACATCCTTCACGGTCTTTGGGATCGGCCACTCCTCTACTGTGGCAATTTTCTCCTGAGAAGGCCTCACTCCTTCAGTGGAGACAGTGTGTCCTAAATACTCAGTCTGAGTATGGAAGAGATGACACGTTTGAGGCTTCACTTTCAGCCCATATTTCTGTACCCGATTCAGAACCTGCTCCAGTCTCCGTAGATGTTCGTCAAAGGCAGGGGCAAACTCATACAATCCCATCGGAAGGATGAAAGCTGTCTTGGCTCCGTCTTGTTCGGACATTGGTCCTTGCCAATAACCGCTGGCCAGATATAGTGTGGAAAAGTATCTGGCATTCCCTAACACCGACAGGGACTCCTCTATCCTCTGCAATGGATATGAATCCCGCACTGTACAGTCGTTGAGCCGGCGGTAGTCCACACAGAAGCATAAGGACCCGTCCTTCTTCTGCACCAGGACTATAGGGGTGGCCTACGGACTCTGGCTCTCACGTATTACTCCCTTCTTCAACATCTGTGACAGCATCCCCTTCACCTCTTTATACATTTGTGGGGGTATCTGGTGATACCGTTCCCGGATAGGTGCCACATCCCCGGTGGGTATTTCATGTGTTATTGCAGTGGTGCGCCCAAAGTCGTCTTCGTTTTTAGCTAACACTTCCTGATATCTTCTTAGTAAGGACTCCACACAGGGAACCTGTTGTGGGGTCAGTTCCGAGAGTTCCACCCACATGTGTTCCAGTATCCGTCGCCCCTCCTTCAGCAATCTGAGGTCTGGGGTTACTTCAGCCTTTACAGTCACCAGCCATGGATCTTCTGGCTTCGCAATCAGCTGTACTGTTTCAGATGAAACAAGCTCATCAGGCATGCCTAGGATGTTGGCCACTTCACTCCTGGAAGGCAAGGTCACGTCATTCTCTCCCAAATTTACACAACGCACAAGTACAGTTCCATTCCGCACCATAGCCAGGGTCCGTGCAACTAATATAACCAACGGCAGCTGGTCAGCCTTGCTGGGTTCAACTTGTACCTCCACCCCCTCCAGTGGAATACTAGCTCGGACAGGCAAGGGAAGCACAGTCTGTCCAGGGGGCAACACTCGATTGACAGAGGCGGGTGCGATTACCTTGCCGAACGCCTTCCCACCAGCGTATGTCTACTGGACCTGAGCTGTCCATATCAGTTGCTGGAAGACCCTCCTTTGGGAGGTTTGGTCGCTCCATTGTTGCAGGAACTGTTCTGGGGACTCGTTGAAGAGAAGGCTCCCGAGGTCTTTAAGCACATTCAAGGTTACGGTATGGTCTTTAGCTGCCTCTCCTTCCAGCAGCACTACTTCTCTTCTCCCCACATCCTTACCGCAGACCTCTATGTTCATCCATACCACCCCTGCGACCGGGATGGGTAAGTGGTTAGCCGCCGTGAGTTTAATCACCGGGCCCCATTCTGGCCACAGTGCCTCCGTAAAGTGTCAGCGGAAATATCCTTCAGGCATGGTGGTAACCTGTGAGCCGGTATCTACCAGGCAAAATATTGCTCTTTCATTCATTTCAGCCCAGACCAAGGGACACATGGAAATGAGGCTGGTGGGACTTCTGATACTCCTTCTCCAATTTTCAATCTCCGGGCGGTGTCTCTCGGACTCGGAGCCATCTAGTTTAACGGATGCCGCTTGGACGGTCGGCTCCGCTGGGGGCACAACCGAGCAATGTGACTAGGTTCTCCGCAGGTATAACATGCAAAAATTCCCAAGAAAGTTTGCTTTTGTGGTCAGGACATAGATTTCAAATTATCAATGTTTTCTCAACCATTAGTAAAGCGTGCAACGTTGTGTAGACTGCGAGAAGCTTCCGGAAATGCGAGAACTGTCAATAAAGTAGTATAAATACAGGATCCTTAATTGTCCATTTCTGTTTGTGTTACAGTTGATACATACCTGCATTTAATTTAGATGGCATCAAGAAGATGTAAGTATCTGGCGGATGCATTTTGCTACATTTGTGGCGAATTTATAAAAACACGAGCTAAAAGATACAACGTGGCGGCACCTTCAAAAATGTGTGAGGCCTACAGAGTCTACTTTGGCATGCCTGAAGGGGATCAAGACCAACCATGGGCACTTCATTTCACATGTGAATACTGCAAGAGAACTCTTGGGGGTAAGGTGAACGAGAGAGAGAGATTTTATATGTGTCAGAATAGAAAAAGCTGCTGTAGGGGTTAAATTAAACAGCAATGGATCCTGCGCCCATAGGCTTCCATTATAGCCACCGCTGTCCGACTTTTAGACGTACACAAAAAAACGTTACTTTGTCCATTATCTCCGGCCGACAGAGAAAGAATTTATGACAGATCCATCAAACGACGGATGAAAGGGACGGCCCTCCATCACAATCAGTCGCTAATACAGTCTATGAGAAAAAAACGGATCCAGAGGCACCTTGCACTGGATCTGTTTTTTTTTAAAAAAAGACGGATTGTGATTGATGGAAAAAAACTGATCTGTGAAAGAGGCCTAAGGTATCAAGATTTAAATTTTTTAAATTCCTCATTGCAACTTAAAAGAACTGTTGCTAAAATAAGTGCAATTTTTTTGCTGCTATAGAAGAACATGTATAGTTGTACATCATGCAGTTCAATACGCTTTTATACTTTATTCTCATGTTTAATACCTTACAGTCTGGTACAGAGAAGAAAAAAGGGCAATGAAGTTTGCTATCCCACGAATTTGGCGAGTGCCTACTGACCACATCAACAACTGTTACTTCTGTATGGTGATCTTTTATGGAATAAAATTCTTGGACTTATGTGCGCTGCTAGACAAAGTATCACATCCAGGTTATGTAGCAAGATTAACCATTTATTTCCCAACGCATTTCGAAGTACATCACACTTCTTCCTCAGGGGATGACATGTACGGACGAATGGAGCTGTCTCTAGTTATATACATCCACTGTTTGAAAATTGGCGCCAATAGTAACATGTGATACAGCGGTAATGTCAAAGTTCACACAAATAAAACAAAGTAAAAATATCATAATATTTAATCTTAAGCTAATAAAATCAATTGTTCTTTTAATTATGTTGCAGAAAAAAGTTTTTAATATGAAAAAAAGAAAAATATAAAAAAGGAAAAAGATCAAAAGCGAACTCTTGTTTGAGAAAAAGAAGGACCAGCAGTCCAACACTTATACCACCACGCCAGAAGATAATATATTCCGGAGGGGAGAAAAAGAGTAAGATCAAGAAAATATGTATATTATGAAAAAATATATATGAATAAAAATATAAATTTATTTTATTTCTTCCAATATCTACCCGGATAAGACCCTATTGCGCTCTTTCTTTCCTATAGTTTACACATATTGAAACTTCTGTATAGTGGACCCATCTAAACGTCCAACTTGCAAGCGTGTGTATCACCTGTCCAGACATTCCTTCCTCAATTGCTCCAGTTTCACACTGCCCCAAGCTGTCCGTACCCATGTCTCCAGAAGGAGTTCAGCCGTCTTCAAGAGAATGTAGGCAGTGTGAGAGTGAGAAAGACAATGCAGATCCAGAATAAATTTTTGAAGAAGAAAGAACACCTTACTACCCTAACCAAAAAGACCTTAATGATCTCATCAGAGACCTCGGTCTCACCAGGTCAAACGCTAAGCTTCGCACGTCCAGGCTCAAACAGTGGAACTTGTTAGACGATAGTGTCAAAGTAGCTGATCAGAGAAAGCGTCATCAAATTTTTGCCAGCTTCTTCAGTCAGCAAGATGGACTGTGCTTCTGCAACAATGTGGCCGGTAGGCTATAGGAATCACGTGCAACTCGAGCGAATTGCACGTATTCATAAATAGTTCATCCAGGAGCCTCAAAGCCGTGCTGCTGCATAATGGGGCCAAGTACCCATCTCTGCCTGTGGTGCACTCAGTTCACCTCAGAGAGCACAACACCAGTGTCAAACTGCTGTTATGTATCTTGAAGTATGAGGATTATAGCTGGGACGTCATTGGAGACTTCAAAATGGTGGCATTTCTGATGGTACTCCAAGGCAGTTTTGCAAAGTTTCTTTGTTTTCTTTGCCTATGTGACAGCTGGTCACCAATCAGCACTATCACAGGCGGGACTGGCCAAAGAGGACCAAGTTTTCTGTGGGAAATAATAACGTGAAGTGGGAGCCATTGGTGGACCCATGGAAAGGGCTGATGCCACCCCTGTACATCAAGTTAGGCCTGATAAAACAGTTTGTCAGAGCTCTCGACAAACAATTGGCAGCCTTCAAGTACCTACAAAATCTCTTTCCTAAGCTGTCTGAGGCAAAGGAACAAAGGAACAAGGATGAGAGATATGTGCAACTGGTTCTGACTCTGATAAAGAACTTTGGAAAAATGGGATGTAGAATGTCTCTCAAAGTACATATCTTGGATGCTCATCTAGACAAATTCAAGCAAAACATGGCGGCTTACTCACAAGAGCAAGGCGAGAGCTTTCATTAGGATATAAAGGACTTTGAACGACGCTACCAAGGACAGTATAACGAGAACATGATGGGAGACTATATTTGTGGGTTGATTCATGAAAGTGATTTGAAGTATAATCATAAATCGACAAAAGCTACTCTCTTCTAAACCACTCTTGTTCATCTTGGACAATGTTAAACACATATACAATGTTTTTGTAACTGTATCAACAAAAAGAAATGATGAACAATTTCGATTTTCCTACGCAAATACGTAAAGCTGAATATTTAATTGTCCTGGTCAAAAAAGCAAAGTCTATAATTAATTAAATAGTTTTTCTTGACTATTTAGTCATGAGTAGTGTTGAGCGATACCGTCCGATACTTAAAAGTATCGTATCGGATGGTATCGGCCGATCTAAAAAAAATATCGGGTATCGCCGATTCCGATACCGGAAGTCCCATTCAAGTCTATGGGACTTCCGGTATCGGAATAAGAAAAACCCTATTTTTGCCTTGTACAGCCTCTCTGGGGTCTGTACGGGCCTTTCGGGGGGCTGTGCCGGCCTGCCGGGGGGTCTGTGCAGGCTCCGGTGGTCTGTGCAGGCCTGCCGGGGGGCTGTGCCGGCCTGCCGGTGGTCTGTGCAGGCTCCGGTGGTCTGTGCAGGCCTGCCGGGGGGCTGTGCCGGCCTGCCGGTGGTCTGTGCAGGCTCCGGTGGTCTGTGCAGGCCTGCTGGGGGGCTGTGCCGGCCTGCCGGTGGTCTGTGCAGGCTCCGGGGGTCTGTGCCGGCCTGCCGGGGGGGCTGTGCCGGCCTGCCGGTGGTCTCTGCAGGCTCCGGGGGTCTGTGCCGGCCTGCCGGGGAGCTGTGCCGGCCTGCCGGGGAGCTGTGCAGGCTCTGGTGGTCTGTGCCGGCCTGCCGGTGGGCTGTGCAGGCTCCGGGGGTCTGTGCAGGCATCGTCCAATGGGACTACAAGTCCCATCGGGCGATGCCTGCTACCATGACAGTGATTGACACATTAGCCAATGATGGGACAGTAGTAGTCCCATCATCCGGCTAATGTGTTGAATGTAAAAAAAAAAAAAAATTTACATGCTACATACATACAACATGCATACTACATATATACTACATGTAACATACATACTACATATATACTACATGCAACATGCATACTACATACATGCTACATACTACATGCATGCTACATACATGCTACATACATACTACATACATAATACATATATACTACATGCATGCAACATACATACAACATATATACTACATGCATGCAACATGCATACTACATATATACTATATATACTACATGTAACATACATACTACATATATACTACATGCTACATACATGCAACATACCTACTACATACATGCTACATACATACACACTACATGCTACATACATGCAACATACATACTACATACATGCTACATACTACATACATGCTACATACATACTACATATATACCACATGCATGCAACATACATACAACATATATACTACATGCATGCAACATGCATACTACATATATACTATATATACTACATGTAACATACATACTACATATATACTACATGCTACATACATGCAACATACCTACTACATACATGCTACATACATACACACTACATGCTACATACATGCAACATACATACTACATACATGCTACATACTACATACATGCTACATACATACTACATATATACCACATGCATGCAACATGCATACTACATATATATAGTGCATATATACTACATGCATGCAACATACATATATACTACATACAATACATACATATAGACATACAGTACATATAACATAGAGTACATACTACATGCATGTAGTATATATGTATTATGTATGTAGTATGTATGTAGCATGTATGTAGTATGTATGTTGCATGTATGTAGCATGTAGTATATATGTAGTATGTATGTTACATGGAGTATATATAGTATACTGTATATGTAGTATGCATGTAGTATATATGTTGTATGTATGTTGCATGCATGTAGTATATATGTATTATGTATGTAGCATGTATGTAGTATGTAGCATGTATGTAGCATGTAGTATATATGTAGTATGTATGTTACATGTAGTATATATAGTATATATGTAGTATGCATGTTGCATGCATGTAGCATATATGTTGTATGTATGTTGCATGCATCTAGTATATATGTATTATGTATGTAGTATGTATGTAGCATGTATGTAGTATGTAGCATGTATGTAGCATGCATGTAGTATGTAGCATGTATGTAGTATGCATGTTGCATGTAGTATGTATGTTACATGTAGTATATATGTAGTATGCATGTTGTATGTATGTAGCATGTATGTAGCATGTATGTAGCATGTAATTTTTTTTTTTTTTACATTCAACACATTAGCCGGATGATGGGACTACTACTGTCCCATCATTGGCTAATGTGTCAATCACTGTCATGGTAGCAGGCATCGCCCGATGGGACTTGTAGTCCCATCGGACGATGCCTGCACAGACCCCCGGAGCCTGCACAGACCACCGGCAGGTCGGCACAGCCCCCCGGAGCCTGCACAGACCACCGGCAGGCCGGCACAGCCCCCCGGCAGGCCGGCACAGACCACCGGAGCCTGTACAGACCACCGGCAGGCCGGCACAGACCACCGGAGCCTGCACAGACCACCGGCAGGCCGGCACAGCCCCCCCGGAGCCTGCACAGACCACCGGCAGGCCGGCACAGCCCCCCCCGGCAGGCCGGCACAGACCCCCGGAGCCTGCACAGACCACCGGCAGGCCGGCACAGCCCCCCGGCAGGCCGGCACAGACCCCCGGAGCCTGCACAGACCACCGGCAGGCCGGCACAGACCCCCGGACAGTCGGCACAGCCCCCCCGAAGGCCCGAACTGACGGCGCATCATGATGCGCACAGACAGCGCATCATGATGACGTCATTTCGGCAGCCAATCAGAGCCACAAAAGTGGCTCATTGCATTTTGGACTTCCGATTCCGGTATCCGATACGAAAAAAGTATCGGTACTCGGTATCGGAATTCCGATACGGCAAATATCGGCCGATACCCGATACTTGCGGTATCGGAAAGCTCAACACTAGTCATGAGTAACTGTAATATAGCACTTAAAAGCTTAAGACAAAAAATTGAGTTACATAGTGTTATTCACCAGTCTTCTGGTGCTTGTTATCGCTCATGTTTACATCTACTCCTTTACATGGTCTGTGACTTTGCTTACCTATGGTTACCATTTTGTCCACACTCTTCATTCTTCGCATTTTGTCTAATAAAAATTTTCTGGATTTTATTTCCTTAGGTGGTTTTCTTGTAATCCATTTTCCTTTGGTTTTTGCATTTCTGGGAGTATTCCATCAACTAATATATTTTTTTAATTAATGTATTTATTCTTGGAGCGAGGTTCTAGCCTCTCTCGGCCTTGCTGCTACAAATTGCTTTTTTTGACTTCTGTTTTAATTGGGGGACAGACTGTTACATATTTTAACTTTGGGGCTCAGAAGCTTTAAGGTATCCATTTAAACCATTAACCTAAATATTACATTTTGTGTAGTATAGTAATGTCCTCCACAATATTTTTACTGCCATACTGGTCTTATTGTACCAGTATGCTGTATGTCATTGACAGTGTGAGACACTAATTACTTTAATACATTACTTGTAAATGTCATCAACATTTTCAGTTCTGTACAACTAGACACAAATGTATTTTAATAGAACTAAAATCCATTTTAAGCAAAAGAATCCTCTTCAGTAGTATACAGTGATGGGGCATTTAAGTCTATGTTAATGGAGGCACAATTGAAAATTAATCCTCTAAACCTTCACATCTGTTCTCCAATCTAAATTTAAATGTGCAAAGAAAATAGAATTAATCATAGCTCTGTATCAGGAGATAATTCAAATATGGACATATATCTCAGACCGAATACATCTACTTTATATAAATGCTTTGTGCTATTGTTATTTAATATTAGTGAAAAATGAATAGTATGCAAAGGAGAAATTTTTTAAATTTTATTTTGCATGTACTGTATGTTTTGCTTTATTTTTAACAATTTGAATCAGTTTCATAGACTATTATTGGTAGAAAAAATTAAGAATAGTAACACAGTTGACTGATCAACAGTAGAAATTTTAGAATGGCACAGCAGTAGTCAGCAATGGGACATCCATGAGTTTTCAGGGTCTGTGCCAGCAATTATAGATTGAATTTAAGTTTAGATGAGGTGGGTGCTAGGTGCCGGGATTCTCCCTCTGCACAGGAAAAATCCCAAGCCTTGTCTCCCTCTGCAGTCCCCCATTCAGCCGTGACCGCAGTGGGTGCTGCTCAGCAAAGATGTTGGTCTCAGTGTCTTGCTCAGACTCGTGCTGTGCGTTTTCTTATTGTTGGTTCTCCAGCTTCATCTATAGTAGCTAGCAATAGGCAGTGGCGAACAGACGTTCCTGAGGCTAAGTCCGGGAATAACCCTACTGGGCATGCGCGTGAGGTGGCGACCTCTCATTGGTGGTCAGTCCTCAGCTGCTCCAGTGATGTGGCAGTCCCGGATTGGTCCACGAGCAAGGTCCTGTCCAACTGGACTTAAGTGCAGTATATAAAAGGGTCTTTGGGGCGCCCGGGATGTGCTAAGATCATTTGCAGTCGTTTGTGTGGATGGAGACTCTGCCAACTCTGTTGGCGTGTGTGAATGTGCAGTTTTACCTAGAGAGGCAGGTTTTTCCTCGGCTTGGTCTAGTGCTTGTCTCGGCCGCGTATGCTGTTAGCACGGACTGTTTAAAGGGCACAGTGAAACCCACGTGCTTTAACCCTTTTGTTTTGGGTGCAGCACACCCTCGGTACCCTTTTGGTACCGCTCGGCAGTTAGCTGAGCTTGGTAGTATTTTTGCACCACTCAGTGGAGCTGAATTAGCTGTTTTTTGTGGCCACTTGGTGGTTAGCTGAGCTGGTATTCCTCGGCCAGTGTTCAACCCTTTGAGAAGATCAGAGTAGGGTAATATGCACTCAGTACCCACACAGGGTGACATTTAACCCAGTGTGTTTTTGGTGATCACTCGCCGCACTGCTCCGCCATTGCTCACTAGCAGCAGGTTAACATCTCTGCACATTTCTCGTCTGAGTGGGCCAAAGTGGGATTCGTGGTGTCCCTTTTGACTGACAGGGCGTTGGAGTGGGCTACGCCGTTATGGGAACGTAAGGACCTGGTGGTTCAGAGCGCCACTCGTTTTTTGAGCGCCCTGATACGGGTCTTTCTAGGACCTCAGGTTACGCATGATGCCACTCTCCAACTCCTGGCCCTGACGCAGGGTTTGTTTCCAACCAGCCAGTTTGCTGTTCGGATTAGGACGTTAGCCTCCAAGCTGGAGTGGCCAGATAAGGTCTTGGTCCCGGTGTTTTGGAGGGGCCTTGCAGACCACATTTAAGATGCTCTCGTCACCAGGAAGATTATAACAACACTGGAGGATTTAATAACCATATCTACTCGTATTGACCTTCGGTATGCCGACCAAAGGATGGAACGAGCAAAGTGTAGACAAAGGATTCGGTTGACACCGAACTTTACCAATCCTTTGGGGTCTCCAACTCAGACTAATGTACAAGGTGAGCCTCTGGTGTGTCATCGGGCAGAGGCTAAATCCCATCCTGCACATTCTACTCCAACTGGTCTTGTCTGTGGGCAGGCCGGTCATGTTGCCAACAGGTGTCCTAGGCATCAGGGAGAATGTCCGTCTCTAGTGGTTATTGGAGGGGGCATCCCCGATTCTTCGGACGTGTCCTCCAAATTAATGTTTAAGGTAATGCTGTCCTATGGGTTGACCTTGCTCTCTTCAGAGGCTTGCATGGATTCCGGGGTAGAGGGTAAATTAATGTCCTCTTGCTTCGCGCAATGGCATGCAGTACCCCTAGTGATGCTCTCTAAGTCCGTCACCATCCGAATGGTTAATGGTTCTCCTCTACCCTATCACGCCATATTGATTAGGCTACTGGGAGTATACGGGGATAGAGTAGGTCATGTGAGAGAGTGTCTCAAGGCCCAAATTCTGGTTGGGTTGTCTGAGGTGTCTGCAGATCTAACCTCGCTTCCCAAACACTACTGGCAGTATGCGGACGTGTTCTCCAATAAGGCCGTGTAGACTCTTCCGCCTCATCGTCCCTATTAGAGATGAGCGACTTTGCTTTTTTTCGGGTCGAGTCAGGTTTCATGAAACCCGACTTTCGCAAAAGTCGGGTCGAATGAAATCGGCCGACTATAGGGAAAAGTCAGAGGCCGACTGAAACACGAAACCCAATGCAAGTCAAAGGGGAAGCAAAGTCGGCAGGGAGTGGAAGACAGTAAACACACCTACAGTGCCAATTTCAATGCCAAAAACATCAATTCTTATAACTGAAGCTTGTCATCCTTAATTTACATCCTAATAATAGTTACGCATTGAAAACTGGGGGTTATTTGGCTAAAGTTCTGGGGGGGTTGGGCAGGCTCCAGGTTTTCGTCTGCCCTGGGCCAATGAGTGTCAGTGCGCCCCTTTAACACATACCACAACTCATGGTGCTCCGATACGCCACAGAAATATAGGTATAGTACAATGACACATACTTCACTGCTTACATGACATGACTGATCTATTTTAAATTGTACAATAGCTCAAAAACAGGACAGTATATTACTCCATACAGTGTTATGGCCACCACATTGTGCGCCATACAGAATAATGAGCCCCATATATTTCTCCATACCAAATAATTAGTCACATATAATGTTCCATACAGTATATGATGAGCTCCATATAAATCTCCATATATAATGGGCCCCATTTGTAATGCTCCAGTGTATAATGAGCCCCTTAGATGCTGCTCCAGTGTCTGATCTGCCCCATTTACAATGTTCCAGTACATGATGGGCTTCATGGATGATGCTCCAGTGTATGATGGGCTCCAATAATGCTCCATATATAATGGGCCCCATTTGTAATGCTCCAGTGTATAATGGGCCCCTTAGATGCTGCTCCAGTGTCTGATCTGCCCCATTTACAATGCTCCAGTACATGATGGGCCTCATGGATGATGCTCCAGTATATGATGAGCTCCAATAATGCTCCATATATAATGGGCCCCATTTGTAATGCTCCAGTGTATAATGGGCCCCTTAGATTCTGCTCCAGTGTCTGATCTGCCCCATTTACAATGCTCCAGTACATGATGGGCCTCATGGATGATGCTCCAGTGTATCATGGGCCCTAATAATGCTCCATGTATAATGGACCCCATTTGTAATGCTCCAGAGTATAATGGGCCCCTTAGATGCTGCTCCAGTGTCTGATCTACCCCATTTACATTGCTCCAGTATATGATGGGCCCTATTTTTAATTAACCCAGGCATGGTACGTGAAAAGAGCTCCATGGAGTAATCTGAGGTGTGTGCTTCCACATCCTTCACTTTTGGTGTGGGTGAAGGACACAAGGAAAGGGGTTGCTCCTGACCAGAAGCCTGCAGTTACGACTCACTGCTTGCATGTTTTACAACTTCAGAAGAGGAGGCGATAGAGCTTGAGGCTGTTTCAGCAATGTAAGCCACAAACAGTACCTGATTCTCCGGCTTTAAAGGGAATCTGCCACCTATATTTAGTGATATCATGTAAAGATATCACTAAATTGTGCGTCCCATAAGGATTCTAGTCGGGCCTTTGACTTTCCCCAACCCCGCACCTTTGAGGCATTAATACCTTTTTTAGCTTGTTGTGGATGCATGCAAATCACCGTGGTCCGGTCCGATGGGCGTGGCTTAGGAGTCTTCTCCCCCCACCTCCTCGGCTTGCTTAACGTAATCTTCAACTGTGAATACCACAGACACTGATGGTTTCCGTGCTTGCGCAATGTAAAGGCCCCCAGTGCCTGCGCAGTATGCTTTGTCCGACAGTGGGCGAAGCATATAATCGCTACTGCGCAAGCGCCGGTATTTTCCAGCATGGTCTATGCCCCAGAAGTGGGTCCTGCATGTGAACACTTCCGGGGCATAGACCGCACTGGAAAATACCGGCGCTTGCGCAGTAACGATTATATGGTTCACCCAAAGTCGTGCAAAGCATACTGCGCAGATGCCGTGGGCTTTACATTGCACAAGTGCGGAAACCAACAGTGTCTGTGGTATTCACGGACGAAGATTACGTGAAGCAAGCCGAGGAGGTGGGGGGAGAAGACTCCTAAGCCACGCCCATCAGAATGGACAGCGGCGATTTGCATGCATCCACAACAAGCTAAAAAAGGTATTTATGCCTCAAAGGTGTGGGGTCGGGGGGAGTCAAAGGCCCGACTAGAATCCTCATGGGGCGCACAATTTAGTGATATCTTTACATGATGTCACTAAATATAGGTGACAGATTCCCTTTAAAAGCAGTCTACCTACTCCCAGAAAAGGGAGCCTTACAGGCCTTCAGAGCTACACCATGACGCTGGCTCAACACCTCCTGCCTTAGCTGCTATTGTATTTTTGGCACTACCAGCAGATGCACCACCACCACTATCAGTACCAGGTGGCCCTCCTTGCCCACATCCGCATCCTCTTCCACCATACTTCCTCATGTTTTGGAAAATGGACCCAAAATACTAGCAGATATATGGTACTGTGTCAGAAGCGTACAGCTCTATAAAGTCTATGGATAACAGTAAATCTCCGTATATATTTCATGAGGCATACACAGACTCTCACAGGCTCAGCATGGATTACCCAATAAAATAACAAGTTGAAAAAGGGTACAGTATCACCATATACAAGGTATATACACTCACTGGCCACTTTATTAGGTACACCTGTCCAACTGTGTGTTAAGACTTAATTTCTAATCAGCCAATCACATGGCGGCAACTCAGTGCATTTAGGCATGTAGACATGGTCAAGACAATCTCCTGCAGTTCAAACCGAGCATCAGTATGGGGAAGAAAGGTGATTTGAGTGCCTTTGAACGTGGCATGATTGTTGGTGCCAGAAGGGCTGGTCTGAGTATTTCAGAAACTGCTGATCTACTGGGATTTTCACGCACAACCATCTCTAGGGTTTACAGAGAATGGTCCGAAAAAGAAAAAAAATCCAGTGAGCGGCAGTTCTGTGGGCGGAAATGCCTTGTTGATGCCAGAGGTCAGAGGAGAATGGGCATACTGGTTCGAGCTGATAGAAAGGCAACAGTGACTCAAATTGCCACCCGTTACAACCAAGGTAGGCAGAAGAGCATCTCTGAACGCACAGTGCGTCGAACTTTGAGGCAGATGGGCTACAGCAGCAGAAGACCACACTGGGTACCACTCCTCTCAGCTAAGAACAGGAAACTGAGGCTACAATTTGCACAAGCTCATCGAAATTGGACAGTAGAAGATTGGAAAAACGTTGCCTGGTCTGATGAGTCTCGATTTCTGCTGCGACATTCGGATGGTAGGGTCAGAATTTGGCATAAACAACATGAAAGCATGGATCCATCCAGCCTTGTATCAACGGTTCAGGCTGGTGGTGGTGGTGTCATGGTGTGGGGAATTTTTTCTTGGCACTCTTTGGGCCCCTTGGTACCAATTGAGCATCGTTGCAACGCCACAGCCTACCTGAGTATTGTTGCTGACCATGTCCATCCCTTTATGACCACAATGTACCCAACATCTGATGGCTACTTTCAGCAGGATAATGCGCCATGTCATAAAGCTCGAATCATCTCAGATTGGTTTCTTGAACATGACAATGAGTTCACTGTACACAAATGGCCTCCTCAGTCACCAGATCTCAATCCAATAGAGCATCTTTGGGATGTGGTGGAACGGGAGATTCGCATCAGGGATGTGCAGCCGACAAATCTGCGCCAACTGTGTGATGCCATCATGTCAATATGGTCCAAAATCTCTGAGGAATGCTTCCAGCACCTTGTTGAATCTCTGCCACGAAGAATTGAGGCAGTTTTGAAGGCAAAAGGGGGTCCAACCCGTTACTAGCATGGTGTACCTAATAAAGTGGCCAGTGAGTGTATAGTATAGTGTAAACATTCTGATTCTCCGTATACATTTCAGGAGGCAGACACAAACGCTCTCAGGCCCAGTATGGATTACACAAGAATATGAAAAGCTGTAAATGGGTTATGTAACACAAGCGCACAGCTGTATACAGTGTTGAGGTAATCTTAAAGTTCCAAATATATTGCCGGAGTAACAGACAGATGTTTACAGGCTCATTATGGATTACACCAGAATCTAAATAGCTAAAAAGGTTACTGTATCAGAAGCATTCTGCTGTATACAGTGTTGGCCAAATTGAAAATATCGGTATATATTTCCATAGTCACCCTCAGATGCTCACTCAGTTTGGTTTTGACCATAATAAAAAATGTTGTAAAAAAGGTCCTGGATAACAAGATAGAAAGAATATATTTTTTAGGGTTCAATTAAAATCTCCGTATAAATAGTCCAGTAGTCACTCTCAGACGCTTACACAGTATGGATTTGACCATAATGCTAAATGTCGAACAAAGGTACTGTATAACAAGATACAAGCTGTATCAAGTATAGTGTAAAAATTTGTTTCTCCGATTCACCGTATATATAGAAGGCGTAACACACACACGCTCACTCACTATGGATGATGTAGGGAAGGTGGACTGACAGACAAACCAGCCTGTAGTGAGAAGCAGAGGTGTAGCGCAGTGTAGGTGTGAAACCGCTAAGATAAAGAGAAAGGGTGCAGTGTTTTAGCTTGCCCATTGGAGGGCAGTGGAGAGTGTAGGAGTGGGACTGAATAACTGTCATTGGTCAGAGAAACTGTTAGGTGATAGTGGGCGGAGTTACCAGAACTGGAAGTATAAAAGGCTGAGGGATGAGGGAAGGTTATGGAAGAGTCAGTCAGCGAAGGGAGCACAGTAAAGAAGAAGTTCTGCTGAGGAAATAGAGACAGTGGAAAGGCTCCAGAGAGGACTGACAGTTGAGGCGGCACGGGGGGGTGGCCCAGAGGACGGTAGCCGCAGACGAAGACGGCCTGGGGCTATCATACAGACGGTGTGCTCAGACTGGTGCAGCACTGTGGTGGTTGGGCCTAGGCCAGCCACATTGGAAATGCCACAGAGAACGCCATGATTACAGTTACAAAGGAAGTGAAGGTACCGGGGCCTGTGTACAGAGAAATGTGAAATGGCTGTGGTGAATTGCTGTTGTCGACAGAAGGATGGGCACTAAAAACGGACCTGTTCAATACAAACTCTGTCTCAGTCTCGTGTTTGTCTGCGGCAAGAAGAGGGTCCCCCCCCATAGTTGGTTTTCCTACAGATGATACCTTAATACAAATTTTTGAAACAAGGTACTGTATCAACACATACCAGGTGTGTCCAGTCTAGGGTTAAATTTCCATCTATACTTCCACAGTCAGACACAGACACTCACAGGCTCACTATGTATTACACCAGAATTAAAAAAGTAGAGAAAGGGAAAGGTATTCATAGCGTACACCAGTATACAGTGTTGTGCTATTTTTAAATCTTTGTATATATTTCAATCTCAGTAAGCCAGTCCAGAATCTCCGCTACTGGAAACTACATGGATACAAGTATAGACGCAAAGTCGAGTGTTAGCAGAAATTTTAGAATTACACATCGTTGGAAAACCTCCCCGGTAGATGTTGCAGAGGCAATGCAGACCCTCAATTACTGTGTCTGTGGAGAAAGCGAAAAAGGTTCTTTGTGAAGAAAGGATTGCTTTATCGCAGTAGCGTGGATCACATCACCGTTACTCGTCTCCATCAAATTGTGATCACAGGGAGAGATGTACCCATGGTCCTCACTGCCTATCAAGATGTGTCTGGTAATTTTGGAGTGCAAAAGACCGAAGCCACAGGCCGTAGGCGATTCTATTGGATTGGCATGAGAGGAGACATTGAAAAATGGTGGCAGGAATGTCACACGTCTGTGACTATCACAACTGTAAAAGGTGATCATAAACCACCACTGCATCCGCTTGTAAGTTGACGTTCATTTCAAATGGTAGCCATTGATCATCTGAAGGTAGAGGCCAGCAGGACAGGCCATAGCTACATCTTAACTATCATTGATCAATGCACCAAATTTCTAGTGGCCGTCCCTGTGAAGGATTTAACTGCCCAGACTACACAGCGGTGGAGCTGGGAGAGGTAAGTATTGCAACTTGCAAGTGCTGTGGCCATGACCAAGCAGGGGGGGCACAATTGTGGTCGGCGATAATGGCACAGGGCCCCTCATAGTACGCTGGTGTGTCTGACGGCGAGTGTGCCCTCCCACCGTCTGAGACATTCTATTGTACTATGAGGGGCCCTGTGCTATTGCCGTCGGCCATCAGTGGGCCCATCCACCTGTTCAGAGCAACAGCACTTGCCCAGGTGCGCCAGGTCTTGACCCCAGCCGTTGGGGGAGGGGTGGGCAGCCAAGTTAGGGAGGTTTTAAAATTGGCATATGTTGATGTGTTGGCTGGACATTCAGCTGCTGCAAAGGGCGTAATTGGGCAAGTCCGAGGAAGAGGCTATATGTATGTGCCGGCTATATGTATGATCTGGGAAATGTTAATGTGTGATTGGTGAGGACGGGGTGCAGAAGTGGAGTTTTTCCAAGAGTGGGCAGTGGGACTCTGGAAGATTTGAGGGGTGGAGGCACGGCTGGGGTGGAGCCTGGACGGAGTCTCAAGGGGGCCCAAACATTTTTACAGTATGGGGCCCTGAAATTCCTAATGGCAGCCCTGGGTACCGCTCGACAGTTAGCTGAGCTTGGTACTCTTATTTTTGCACCACTCAGTGGAGCTGAAATAGTTAGTTGTTTTTAGTTGACGCTCAACAGTTAGCTGAGCTGGTATCCCTCGACAAGTGCTCACCCATCTGAGAGGTTATCAGAGTAGGGTAATCTGCACTCAGTCCACATGGGGTGATGATTAACCCAGTGTGTTCTTGGTGATAACTCGCCTCACTGCTCCACCATTGCTCACTAGCAGCAGGTTAACATCTCTGCACGGTGGACCCTGGGTTGCGATCGCACTAAATAAAGTAATAAAGTGCGATCCGCCAACCCTAACAGTGGGTGAGGAAGTGGTATAAGCCTGCTTTCCTGGAAGCCCTGATACCTCTTGCAACAACTCAAACTGCTTTTCTGCTCAGCCATACTCGGGTGCAACAAACATTAGTTTCGCAGACTACTATTGGTGGAAAAATTTAAGGATAGTAACACGATTAATTGACTGGTCAATTAACCCACAGCAGAAATTTTAGAATGGCACAGCAGTAGTCAGCCATGGGCCATGCATGAGGTATAAGCATCTGAAACAGCATTTATAGCTTTCAATTTAAGATTAAATTATGAAGTGGTGGATGAGGGACTGGTGTAAGCTTGTATTGCTGGGAGCCTTGTTATCTCATGCAAAAGCTCAAACTGTTTTCAGGTGCCACAAACATCAGTTTCATACACTTCTTTTGGTTGAAAAGCCAAACTGACTAATGATCAATTCACCCACAGTAGAAATTTGATAATGGCAAAGCAGCAGTCAGTCATTGACTATGCACGAGGTATCAGGGTTTGGGCCAACATTTAGAGCTTTGAAATTAAGTTTAAATTAAGCCTGATTTGCTGTGAGCCCTGATATGTTGTGAAACATATAATCCCTTAAAAACATGTACATTTATTAGTATCTTGTTTAAAAAACACCAACCACGTGTAGAAGACTGACAGTAATTTATAAGAAAATCATGCTTATAAATATAGCAAGCAAATACATATATACACAGAGCAATGCAGATTGAAAATAGCCTAAAGGGTCCTGGTATATCCTTAACTGACCACTGCCTAGCTGTGGAGGTTGGCACCCTTCCATGTGTAGATTCCCAACCTTATTTTCAATGATAATGGATACAAACAAGGGGGAATATGGACTCATCACTTGGGATAGTACACAGATAATAAAGTGCATAAACAACATCAGATGGGAAAATAAGCAAAGGGACTTATAGCAATAGAGTTGCGCCTCAACGAGTTCTCCCGTCCATACAGTTCATCAGGAGGCCTGGTGGATACTGGCAGTGCCAGAGATATAAGGTGCTCTGATGATATAAGCATACCCAAAGGTCTGGGCTTAGGGATTTACAGTATACATTATGCCATAGATCAGTGGACAGTAGAGGAATGAAAAAATGCCCACCTGAAAAATGTAATAAAGCAGTCACTCGGTGCCTCTGTCTGCAGTCCTATAGCGCGCCATCTTATTGGAGTCAAAAGAAATGCCAATGTATAGGGAGGAAGCAGGAAAGTGCATGCATTCAAAGGATGCTGTTTCTTGACTTCCTGTCACGCCTCCAAGATGGGCATATTCGGCATACCTTGTGCTTTCTGTGACATCAAAGATGGTACAGGACATGCGCATTGGTGGTTGGCAAATGTCCTTAAATACCGCTTTGGATCTCAACCAACCAACCTCACAAATAAAGAGATTCTCTCCTATGGCAATCAATATACATGATGCCATTTAGCATCTCCAAAAATCTGTTCTTTTATAAGCAAATGGAGGGTGTGTAGTTGGATATATTTGATATATAATGTAAACTCTAAACAGACAGAGCATCTATATTAAGTACAATATAGAGATGCCCTATAGCATCAGGAATCCTTAGATAGCCAGATAAAATCCCCACAATCTAGGCCATGCAAAAAAATGGAGTAAATACAGAGTTAATGTTCAGGGTCACTCATAGAGATAGAAGGCTGAAAGGTGACACAATTTCAAACATTTGCAAATGTGGAGGGGGAGGAGAAATGGTAGCTGGCTAGATGAAGCAAATGTAGGAGAGGCATTCGTTCAATCCCTTAGGGGAGAGTGATTGCATTCTAAAGATACACTCTGAGTCATGTTTTAGAATAATTTTGTCAAAATCCCCTCCTCTGGCTCTGGGTTTAATCAGCTCTATCATCGAGAAAGAAATCTCCCCTGAACATTCGTCATGTGTGTTATTTCAATAGCGGACAACAGGAGTGTCCCGTTTATTCCTGATGTCGTCCAGGTGCTCCCTTACCCTAACTCTTAGTTCTCTCCTAGTGTTGCCAATATAGTCAATGGGGCACGTGCATGTGGCTTTGTTGATGAACCCCATGGTCCTACAGTTAACAAAGTATCTCTATTGTAAAAGGTCTTACCATTTGCTGCACTGCAAAAGGTTTTACATTGGAACGTCTGTCGCATCTTGTGCAATTACCACATCTGAAGAAAGTACAAGGTTTCCTATCAAGCCAGTTACCACCCTTAGCTGATCTTTGATAGAAGCTACTGTATGTACCAATCTATCACCAATAGACCTACCTCTCCAATATGTGATGTTTGGTGTTGGTGATATGAAATCCTTGAGATTCGGGTCTGCCAATAGAATACCCTAATGTTTTTTAAAAATTTGATGGACCCTTCCAGCCTGGTTATCAAAGGTACCAATCATACTGACTATATTTTTGTTTCATTCAGATTTTCTATTGCTACTGAGTAGAGATGATTGAATATTTCAATGTTCGGTTCAGATTATGTTTGCCAAATTTGCAATATTCGCCAATTAATTCGTTGAATATTCGCCGAAAATAACTGAATGCCATTTACCTCAATGGGAGACAAAAACAAACGAAAGCAGAACAACTTAAAACAGCCCCAAATATTGTTAAAACACATCAAATGAGCGACAGAAACCAGAAAAGTGGCCTCAATTCACTTACAGTACAAATTGCAGCATGGAACTGTAGCAATCAGCAAGGCATGAGGTATCGAAGTCTAGGACAGCAATTACAGCTTTCAATTGAATGTCACAGTAAGATGAGGTGGGTGAGGGATCGGTATAGGGCCCCGTTGTTGGGAGCCCTGATACCACATGCAACAACTCTACCTGCTTTCATGCTGAGCCATCTTCAGGAGACACAATTATCAATTTTGTAGACTACCATTGTCAGAAAAATTTAAGAATAGCAACTCGGGTAGTTGAGTCCAAGAAAGTGGAGGCCTGATGGTCTCGGAGGCCTACTGCTACAGGCAACATGCAAGAAGGAGACCCAACCAGGAGTGTTCACATTTCCAAAAATTAATGGCAAACACCACAAAAGTGGCATCAAATTCACCCCAGTAGAAATAGTATAATAGGGCAGAAAGGTCTTTCACTACACCCAATCCAGCAGATGGACACCCTACAAGGAGTGTTTGTCACGTGTTGTGAGTTCATTTTCCCCTTCACCTTTGATGTCTGCTGGTGAAGAGAGGTAGTGAAATTGATTGGGATGGGAAGAACCTGTTATCTGAACAGGCGGAGTGTGATTGGACATCTGGAATTTCTGAGTGGATATAAGGCAGCCGACGCCCTGCAGGGTTTGCTGGTGATCCTTTCTGCTCTGAGCTCTGGCATCCAGTTTTAGTTCCTGTCTACTAAAAGCTAAGTTTTTGCCCTGCTATTATTCCATAAGATTTTGTCTGGTTTCCTTAGTGTTTGTATTCAGCCAGTCCTGGTTGGGACTGGCTGAATTCCATTTTTGTCTCAGATCAGTTGATCTCTTTGCTCTGTTTTCAGAATTTACCTGAGTGCTGATATAGTGATTTTGAAGTCTAGCGACTTCAGGGCCTTCTTTCCTATCAGACGGTTGGGACATTTTCGTAGGGTTTTTTGCGGATTGAAGCCAGCATCTTTTCTGTCCTGTCCTATCTAGTTAGTTGGGCCCCATCGTTTGCTCAGCCTGTCTTTCTGTCTGTGTTTGTGTTTTCATCTGTTTTTCACCGACAATACATGTTGGGGGCTGTCTATTGCTTTGGGGCCTGCACTGGGGCAGTTTAGATTTCCCCTTTCCTTCTTTAGGCTTATGTAGTTCTCCGGCTGTGACGAGGGGTCTAGGGCACCGTAGGAACCCCCACGGCTACTGTTAGTTGTGGTGAATAGGATCAGGGGTCTGCAATCCGATAGCTACCAACCTCTCCGGTTTTCTGGACTTAGCTTGTATTTTTGTTTTCTCCTCCTACGGTGACTCATTCATAACAGAATCACCAGCCATACTGCAGATTCTAGGGTACTCAATAGCAGGAAAGGAAAAAAAAGTGTCAGAATTTTTTTTTGTGTATATTTTTTTCTCTATTTCTCTGAGGCCGTAGGAGGAATTTTTCCTCAATGGAGATTGAGCAATTGTCTGATTGTGTGGAGCAGCTTGCTGCTGAAGTGCAGGGAATTTCCGCCTACCTTGCTCATTCACATTCTGCTGAACCAAAGATCCCTACTCCTGATGTGTTTTTTGGGGATCGGTCTAAATTTCTGAATTTTAAGAATAATTGTAAATTATTTTTTGTCTTGAAGCCTAACTCATCGGGGAGCTCCGCGCAGCAGGTTAAAATTGTCATCTCTTTGCTGCGTGGCGATCCCCAGGATTGGGCGTTTTCTTTGAAACCTGATGATCCTATTCTGACTGATGTGAACGCATTTTTTCAGGCCTTGGGGTTGTTGTATGATGAACCTAATGCTATTGATCGGGCTGAAAAGGCCCTGTTGGCATTGAGCCAGGGTCAGGATTCTGCAGAGTTGTACTGTCAAAAATTCCGAAAGTGGGCGGTCCTTACTACCTGGAATGATGGTGCCTTGGCAGCTCTCTTTCGGAAGGGTTTGTCAGTAACCGTAAAAGATACTATGGTGGGATTTCCTGTTCCCTCTGGTCTTGACGATTCTATTTCATTAGCCATTCAGGTTGATCGGCATTGGCGTGAACGCAAAACTGTACGAGAGGTGTTGCCACCTGTTGAACAAATGTCTGAACATATGCAATGTTATAGAGTGTTGTCTAGGGCACATCGTCAGGAGTTCAGAAGGCATAATAAGCTGTGTTTTTTCTGTGGAGATGCCTCTCATATGATTTCTGTCTGCCCTAAACGAGAGAAACGTTTTGCACACACATTTGCTGTGGGTGGTGTTCAACCTAAGTTTCTTCTGGCAATTACTCTGATCTGCTCCCTGTCCACATTTTCCGCTAAGGCTTTTGTGGATTCGGGAGCAGCTCTGAACCTGATGGACTTGGATTTTGCTAAACGTTGTGGGTTTCCTATGACACCTCTGCAGACGCCTATCCCTTTGAGGGGTATTGATGCTACTCCTTTGGCGAAGAATAAACCTCAGTTTTGGACCCAGGTGGTAATGCGGGTCGCCCCAGACCATCAAGAAAATTGCAGATTTTTGGTGTTGCATAATTTGCATGATACCATCGTTCTGGGGTTTCCCTGGTTGCAAATCCATAATCCAGTTTTGGAGTGGAAATCTGTGTCTGTGGTGAGTTGGGGTTGTCGTTGTGCCCTTAGTGACGCTCCTGTTTTCTCCACCTCTCCCCAGTCGCATGATGTTCCTGACTAGTTGGCTGATTTTTATGATGTATTTAGTGAGAATGAGTCTGCGTCTTTGCCTCCTCATAGGAGTTATGACTGTGCAATTGAGCTGAGCCCTGGGTGTAAATTTCCCAAGGGTCAACTTTTCAATTTATCTGTACCCGAGCACGAGGCTATGCGATCCTATATTAAGGAGTCGTTGGAGAAGGGTCATATTAGACCATCCTCTTCACCCTTAGGTGCTAGGGCTTTTTTTGTAGCCCAGAAAGATGGTTCATTAAGGCCTTGTATTGACTATCGTTCCCTCAACAAAATTACGTTAAATATCATTATCCGTTACCCCTGATTTCTGATCTATTCTCCAGAGTTAAAGGTGCTTGCTGGTTTACCAAGCTTGACCTCAGGGGGCGTATAATCTTATTCGCATTAAGCAGGGGGATGAATGGAAGACGGCATTTAATACTCCGGAGGGACATTTTGAGTACCTGGTGATGCCTTTTGTGCTCACTAATGCCCCTTCTGTCTTCCAGGGCTTCATGAATGATATTTTCCGAGATTTTGTGGATAAATTTTTGATCATCTATCTGGATGATATTTTGATCTTTTCCAAGGACTGGGACTCTCATGTGGAACATGTTCGGACTGTGTTCCGGATTTTGAGGGAGAATTCCCTGTATGTCAAGGGATCGAAATGCCTTTTTGGGGTACAGAGGATTTCATTTTTGGGATATGTTTTGTCTCCGTCAACTATTGAAATGGACCCGGCCAAGGTACAGGCCATTTATGATTGGGTTCAGCCCACTTCTTTGAAGGCCCTCCAGAAGTTTTTGGGTTGTGCTAATTTTTATCGTAAATTTATAGCTAATTTTTCTAGTATTGCCAAACCATTGACTGATTTGACTAAGAAGGGTGCTGATGTGCTGAATTTGTCTCCGGAGGCTGTTTCTTCCTTTCAGGAGCTGAAGCGAAGGTTCACTTCTGCCCTGGTTTTGCGGCAACCTGATGTCTCACTCCCGTTTCAGGTAGAGGTGGACGCTTCTGAGATTGATGCAGGAGCTGTTTTGTCACAAAAAGATCCTGTAACATCTAAAATGAATCCCTGTGCTTTCATTTCCCGAAAGTTCTCCCCATCCGAACGTAACTATGATGTGGGGAATCGGGAACTGTTAGCCATGAAATGGGCATTTGAGGAGTGGAGACATTGGTTGGAGGGAGCTAAACATCAAGTCTTGGTCCTTACTGACCACAAGAATTTGATTTACCTGGAGTCGGCCAAACGCTTGAATCCTAGACAGGCTAGGTGGGCCTTGTTTTTCACACGTTTTGATTTTGTGGTCTCTTTTCTTCCGAGCACTAAGAATGTCAAGGCAGATGCCCTCTCTAGGAGTTTCTTTGCTGATTCTCCTATTGTGACCAAGCCTGCTACCATCTTAGGTGAGGGGGTAGTTCTTTCTGCCATCTCGCCCGATTTGAGAAGTGCTCTGGAAGAGTTTCAGGAGGACAAACCTGAGCGTTGTCCCATTGGAAAATTGTATGTTCCTGACCAGTGGAGAAAGAGAGTGATGTCTGAGGTTCATTGCTCCGCATTGGCTGGTCATCCAGGTATTTTTGGTACTAGAGATTTGGTGAGTCGGTCTTTTTGGTGGCCCGCCTTGTCTCATGATGTCAGGAATTTTGTGCAGTCCTGTGGGACATTTGTAGTGATGAACGTGCAAAATATTGTAATCCATTTAAATTGGGCAAGATGCGTGCCAAGGGACGGGGAAGTGGACGTGATGGTCATGGTGCAGGCAGAGGGCGAGGCCGAGGTCGTGGGCAAGCTGATATTGGGCCAAAACAAACACCCACATCTGCTCGCCCGACCTTGCTGTCCCAATTACTAGGGGACCACAGCAGCACACCACTATTGATCCCAGAGCAGTGTCAAAAGGTTGTTGGTTGGATAGCGGATAATGCTTCCAGTCATTTTGCCGCCACCACCACCACCACCCTGTCTTCCCCACGGTCAAGTCTCAGTAACCGTGAGTCTGGATCGCATATTCCTCACCCTGATCCGCCTCCTCCCACCATGTTGAGCGCCTGGAGACAATTGATCCAACACTGGGACACTCCGAAGAGCTGTACACTTTTCCATTTAGAGATTTGGGTCTCTCTCCTGGTGCACATGAAGCTGGGAAACAGGAGATCGCATGTAGTGATGCCCAAATATTTGAGCAGCCACTTTCACATGAAGGCGACAGTAGGAAAGTATCACAAGAGGTGGACGATGATGAGACACAATTGCTAGTGAATCAGGAGGAGGACCTGGGTGTGGAAGTGGGAGAGGAGGTGGTGGATGATATAGTAGTTGGCCCAAACTGGCAGGAGGACATGCAGAGTGAAGACAGCAGTACACACGGGGAGGGAGGCGTAGCACCCCAGCAAGCAGAAAACAGCAGTGTGATGGCCACAGACAGAAGACGGGCAACTGTTCCCCATAACACCAACATGACGGAAGTTGCCAGTACAACTGTTAGGTCTTCCCGAGTCTGGTTATGTTTTAAAGACTCTGACGATAACCCCAAACAGGACATTTGCATGACCACCTCAGCAGGGGTAGCAAAGCTACCAGCCTGACCACCACCAGCATGATCAGGCACATGGCAGCAAAGCACCCAACTTTGTGGGCCCAAACCCAGGGTCCGGTAACACTCTCTGTGGGTGACACCACTGCTTCTTTCGCTGTTGTGCGTGGAAGCCAATCCCCTGTGTATGGTGCCAGTGAAGATGTCTCCTGCCCTGCACCTGTCCTTGCATACACTCAACTAGCACCATCATCAAGCACATCCACGTCATTGTCCCAGTGCAGTGTTCAGTTGTCCATACCCCAGTCCTTGGACCACAAGCGGAAATATGCTGCCAACGCCCCACAGGTCATCCTACTGAATTCACACATTTTTCATCTGCTTGCGCTCAAAATGTTGCCTTTTAGGATCGTGGAGACGGAAACTTTTCCCAACCTGATGGCGGCGGCCCTCCCTTAGTACTCGGAGCCCAGCTGCCACTATTTCTCCCGTTATGCCATCCCCACATTACACAAGCACCTGGACCACAACATTAGCCATGCCCTCAACAATGTTACTGGGAAAATCCACCTAACCACGGACACATGGACAAGTGCTTCTGGGCAGAGATGGTACATCTCGATGACGGCACACTGGGTTAACATAGTGAAATCCGGGACCAAGTCAGACCTTGGGATGGAACACATCCTACCAACGCCGAGGATTGTGGGTCCTATGTCAGTCAGGGTTGCCCCCACAGTCTACAGCTCCTGCACCTGATCTTCCTCCTCTTCATCCTCCATCTCCGAAATGACCACATCAGTCACAAGCTGGAAGCACTGCAGCACTGCCTCAGCCAAGCGGCAACACGCTTTGCTAAAGCTAATATGCTTAGGTGACAAACCACACAATGCTAAAGAGTTGTGGACAGCTCTGAAAGAGCAGGCAGATCTGAGGCCGACACCGCTGAACCTACAGCCAGGCATGCATGTGTGTGACAATGGCCGGAACC
This sequence comes from Dendrobates tinctorius, assembly GCF_039654945.1. Classification (NCBI taxonomy): domain Eukaryota; kingdom Metazoa; phylum Chordata; class Amphibia; order Anura; family Dendrobatidae; genus Dendrobates; species Dendrobates tinctorius. The sequence continues at coordinate 25,699,272 of NW_027361716.1, read as the reverse complement.
TGGTGGCGGCTCTGAGGTGAAGCGAGCTCACACACTTACCATGCCTGGCCCATGTGCTTAACCTTGTTGTTAAACGGTTTCTCAAAAGCTACCCGGAGCTGCTGGATCTGCTTGTGAAAGTACGCCACCTATTTGCCCATTTTAGAAAATCAACTACAGCTTCTGCCGCACTTGCCGTGCTTCAGCAGTGTTTGCAGCTTCTGGCTCAGCGACTGGTGTGTGATGTCCCCAAGTTTTGGAACTCTACACTGCATATGTTGGAAAGGATTTGTGAGCAGATGAGGACAGTTGTTGACTACCAGCATCAACAAGGCCATTGGTATTCAGTTCAGACCTCATGAGTTGACATGGATGTCAGACATATGTACCATCCTCCAAAACTTTGAGAAGTCCACCAAGATGGTGATGGTGAACGGCGGTGATGCTATAATTAGTGTCACCATCCTGCTTCTCTGTGTTCTGAAACTCTTTCTCCTCACAATCAAAAAGGATGCATTGCAGGCAGAGCACGATGAGATGGAGCAAGGATTCATACAGGTTGATTACACACAGCCCAGCCTTTCAAGGTCTAAAAACAACTGAAAATGATGGAAACACTGCTCAAATGAAACAGGAACATCATGGCAAATGCCCCTGGAAGCATTTCTCACTCCTAGTTCACAGCTGTAAGCAATGTTGTCAGAGTTTCACGCCCTTATTACAGGCGCACCAAAAAACATACAAAAACGAAACTAAAATGGATTTTGCTGGGAAATATGTTAAGGAACATCCTTTCCAGGTTAATAACTTGTATCTAATGTAAAATATTTAACCCAAAACAAAAATGTTCCTCCACCACTCGGGATATGTTCACATGCAGCGTTTTGCAATTTTAGCATTGCTTTCAACCAATACAAATGCATTCACTGGGAAATGTCATGTAACATTTATCAACCCTAGCTGGCCATGTGGTGTGTGACACATAAGCAGACACATCATGTTTCATTTAAGAAGGAGGGACTCTTAAAGTCACAGAGCCTATTTTTAGAGGACCATCAGGTGGCATTAATCTTCTTAAAGGACATTATTAAACAGTGGGTCTCCTATGCTGTTATTGGCTATGCAGTGAGTGTATGGGCTGCCAAGAATTATGACGCACCTCAATACCCCTTTCATGAGAGGTGCAGGAGGGCTTCCTGAAAAAATGTTGTATTGAATGCAAGACCTGGCCTGCCCCAAAGTTACATTCACCTCAATAAGTTTTTGAAGCCACGTGCTGAATGCGCACAGAAAAATCCACTTCACATTATTCATTTGGTACTCCCATACTCTTTTCTTATGAACTGACTGCAAGGCCTGCTCTGCTATCAAATCATATGCACCTCAATAAGCCTTTGAACCCAGGTATTGGATGGGCACTGGAAAATCCACTTCACATTATTCATTTTGTACTCCCATACTGTTTTATTATACATTGACTGCAAGACCTGCCCTGCTATCAAGTCATATGCACCCCAATAAGCCTTTGAACCCAGGTACTGGATGGGCACAGGAAAATCCACTTCACATTATTCATTTTTTACTCCCACACTCTTTTCTTATGCATTTACAGCAATGCCTGCCCTGCTGCCAAGTCATATGCACCCCAATAAGCCTTTGAAACCACGTACTACAAGGCCACATGAAGCAAAAGTTTCCATTATTATTTTATTTTTTATTATGATAAAGTTTGTCCAGGAAGTGAACGCAAGGCCTGTCCCTAATTTGCACGGACCATAATCCCCCTTGGAAGAAATGTGGGGGAGGGTTTCATAAAAAATTCACTTTACAAAGGAGCTTTCATCTATACTTGGAATGCCCATAAACTCGTACACTAATTGTATGGGCTGTCAAACATTTCCCCCTGGGGGTACATATCAACATAGTGTGTAATTTTTTTTTAAGGGCATCATAAACACCTTGCAAAACTGTAACATGGTTTCCTACACAGTTGCTGCTGAAAGGTGCAGGTTTTTTGTAAAAATAAGGCGGACAAATCGTTGGATGAAGTGATCAGGAAAGGGGCATGGTGATGACAGGAATGGCAATGTACTTGACTAATAACAGCTGTGGATATGCGAGGTATGAGATCCAGTATACAGCCTACAATGATTCATCGTTTAGCCACCATCAATTACCAGAATGGGTTTCATGCCCGTCAGAAGATTGGTGCAACAGATGCGTATGTGAGACTTGGCCTAAAAAATGCCCGTCCAAAATATGTTGCCAAAGACACGTGTCTGTATAGAGGGCAAAGTGCAACATGTTCGTGAGATGCTGAATTAGAGAAAGCAGATCAGTGTTGGAGGAAAACCAAACAAACTGATGGATGCTCGTGAAAAACTAAGTTTAAAGAGGCATGCACTGTCCGTAACTATAAACACACCTGTGGCACAAGCTTCTTCATCTTCACCCATACATATTACCAATAATATCCAAATGTCCCAGTTGAAAATTATTTGTCCTAGTGTAACAAACACTGTTAAAGGAATGCCACTAAACGTACATAACCACGACCCTTGGAAACACCAGATTTCCTCTTTACAAGATATCGACGATGATGGTATTGATGACGACTTTGAAATTTACCACATCTACACCAAGAAGACGAAGATCACAGCTGAAAAAAATGTGCAAAAAAGGCCATGAATGTCTGGAAAATCATTTTCTCTTGGACAAAGTTTCCTTCTTAATAAAGTGGTACAGAATGATGCATACACAGCTCTCATGTCTACTCAGCGTGAGATGCTTGAAAGATGATGTATTCTGATTTGTCCATGTCCACTTTTTGAAAATGAGCAGAAAAGAAGGATGATATAGTGGGAAGATGTGTGGTTTTGGTCAGTAAGGAGGTGATGTCAGGTACACATAGGTAGATCTGCGTGTCATCAGCATAGTGATGATATTGCAAACTGTGCCACTACATCAGCTGTCCCAGGTTGAAGGTGTAGATGGAGAAGAGTAGGGGTCCTAGAACTGAGCTTTGGGGAACACCAAAAGACGTGTTGAGGGGAGGAGGTGGTGTGGGAAAGGGAGAAAATGAATGTCCCCCTAACAGTCTTGTTGGTTTTTAAAGACTCTGCCGATAACCCTAAAAAGGCCATTTGCACCACCGGCCATGCCCCCATCAGCATGGGTAGCAAAACTACCAGCCTTACCAACAACAGCATGATCAGGCACCCGACTTTGTTGGTTGAACACTAGGCTCCATGAACAGTGTCTGCTCGTGATACCACTGTTTCTTCTGCTGCTGTGTGTGCAAGTCAATCCCCTGTCCATGGTGCATGCAAAGATGCCTCCTGCCCTGCATCTGTAGTTGCACACAAACTCAACTAGCAACATTAACAAGCACGTCCACGTCCTTGTCCCAACGCAGCGTTCAGTTGTCCATACCCCAGTCCTTGGAACGCAAGCGGATACATGCAGCCAGCGCCACAGTACTAAATTCACACATTTCACGTCTGCTAATGTGGCACCCCAGGAGTTTGGTTACCACAATGGCCTTGCTTCCCTTCAGGGGGGAGTGATGTCATGTCTGGAAGCAAGGAAGGGATCCCCTTATCAGGTAGTTCCAGCATACAACACAGTTCCTGTTCCAGGCCAGCAGAGGGAGCTCTAAACCTGACTTCTGGGGAGCTTCTTTCTGTGGTCAGAAGGAGGAAGTTAGTAGTTAGTTAGAGACTGAACAGGGTGAAGGAAGGATGTGCGGTGAGAAGCTGGGAACAGGAGCCATAGCAGGGCTCACCCCCAGGCTTGAGCGCCAGAGACCGGACACCGGAAACTGATATCCCAGCAACAGAATCCAGAGGACAGAAGATTTTAGATCCTCTGTCTCCAACTGATACTCAACTACACAGCAGCATGTGTGAGCCAGGGATGCAGGAGAGGAGCGACCCCTGAAGTAGGCTACAGCTGCCTGTCATGTGAGTGGAGTCCTTCCTAAGTAGCAGACAGAGAGAGGAACTAGAATTCACAACAGCAAGTACCTCAGAGAATAGCGCTAGAGAGGAGACCTCACAACCCAGCTGAATAAGGAGATTCCCAAATTGCTTTCAGGCTGACCGACTCCTGAACCATCTGTAACCTGAGCCCTGGACTGTACCTACACAGCTCTGTAGAAGGTAAAGGAAACTTCACTCTGCTGTGTTCCCTTGAATTCTTTCTGCAAACACCTTTTCAGCACTGCTACATCCCTTGCCAAAATACTACACCACAGTCTCCTTCAATAACTTTAATCTGCCCTGGGATTAAGCTTTGCCTTTGGAGAGCTATTCCAACTGCTACATCACCATCATCAGTCCCAGAGGATTTACACTGCAGCGCTGGTCACCTCTGTCAGGTGGTGTCAAGAACACTTCATTACGAACTCTTATTACCCCTGTAAATATTCCTCTTTAATTGGATGCCCAGGGTCATGGACCAGGTCACTACCGCTGTGACACATCCCTTAATGAAGCGGCACAGTACTGGCAGGCGATCCACTTGCGCTCTAAATGTTGCATTTTAGGCTCGTGGGAGATGGAAGCTTTCCGCAACCTGATGGTGGTGACTGTCACAAGGTTTTCGGTCCCCACCCACCACAATTTCTCCTGGTCTGCCATCACAACATTACACAAGCAAGCACGTGTCCCACAACATTACCCAGGTCCTCAATAATGCTGTTACAGGAAAAGTGCACCTAACCACGGGCACCTGGACAAGTGCTTGTGGGCAGGGATGGTACATCTCATTGACGGCACACTGAGATAGCTTAGAAGAAGTCATGACCCAGTTGGACATTGGGAGATCATGTCACAGATGTATGGAGGAGACAGGTTGTGGAAGGCTTTGTATGTCATAGTTAGGGTTTTGAACTGTAGCCTATGGGCAAAAGGAAGGCAGTGAAGGGCATGGCAGAGAGAAAAGGCTGGGGAAGGACTGTTGGATTACTCTGGCAGCAGAGTTTAGGATATATTTGAGTGGTGCCAGAAGGGATGCCAGAAGGTTGCAATAGTCGAAGAGGGAGATCATGAGGGCGTGGACAAACATTTTTGAAATTTCTTGGAATGTACGGATCCAGGAAATGTTTTAGAGCTGTAGAGGGCAGGAGGAGCCAAGGGCTTGGATATGTAGCTTGAAAAAGAAAGCAGAGACAAGGATCACCCCGAGGCCATGAACATGCGGGACTATTTGTCCTGGTGTGCTGTCCCAGCATTACACAGGCACGTTTCCCACAACATTACCCGTGCCCTCCACAATGCTGTTACTGGGAAAGTCCACCTAACCACAAACACTTGGACAAGTGCTTGTGGTCACGGACAGTACATCTCACTGAGGGCACACTGGGCTAATACAGTGGAAGCCAGGCCCCACTCCAACCTTGGTATGGTGCACGTCCTCCCAACTTCGAGTATTGCCGGCCCTACGTCAATCTGGGTTGCCCCCACAGTCTACAGCTCCTGCACCTCCTCCTTCGCCTCCTCTTCAGCTTCCATCTCCTAAAGTAGCACATCAGTCACAAGCTGGAAGCACTGCAGCACTGCCTCATCCATGCGGCAACAGGCTGTGCTGACACTAATATGCTTAGGTGACAAACCGCACAATGATGAAGAGTTGTGGACAGCTCTGAAAGAGCAGGCAGATCCGTGGCTGACACAGCTGAACCCACAGTCAGGCACGATTGTGTGTGACAATGGCTGGAACCTGATGGCTGCTCTGTGGCGAGGCGAGCTCACGCACGTACCATGCTTGGCTCATGCACTTAACCTCATTGGTCAACGTTTTCTGAAAAGCGACACAGAGCTGACAGATCTGCTAGGAAAAGTACAATGCTCGGCGTACCCATTTAAGAAAGTCAGCTATAGCTTCATCCGGCCTTGCCGTGCTTCAGCAGCGCTTGCAGCTTCTGGCTCACCGACTGGTGTGTGATATTCCCAGGCATTGGAACTCTACGCTGCAGATGTTGAAAAGGATTTGTGAACAGAAGAGGGCGGTTGGTGATTAGTCTACCAGCATCAACAAGGTTATCGGTATTCAGTTCTGACTTCTCACATAAGATCTCAGGAGTGGACATGGATGTCAGACATATGTACCATCCTCCAAAACTTTGAGGAATCCACCAAGATGGTGAGCATCAATGACACCATAATTAACGTCTCCATCCTGCTTCTCTGTGTTCTAATATTAATATTTATAGTTATTTATATAGTGCAAACATATTTACAGTTTAACAGTTTCAAACACAACAGTTCTAAGTAAAAACGATAACAATAATACAATAATTAAACCAAAATAAAACGACCCTGCTCGTGACAGCTTAAAATCTACAGTAAGTACCAACGATATCAATAATTAAGCCCCCCAAAAATCCTGTTCATTACAATTTACAATCTACAATGAGGTGGGGGAGATAAAAACTACAGGGGTGTATTTACAAGAGTGTATTTACAATGATGTTTTTACAATGATATTACTGAGGTTAGTCGAAAGTCGTGAAGACCTGAGGACAAGGAGGAGAGCATGGTCAGTCGTCCTCTTGGTGAGGACACGGAAGTATTGACTGTTAGCAGTCTTGCAAGCATGGCTGACTTTATGTTATGCTGCCTTTCCCGTCACCCTCGCGTTTTCAAAATTTTGGGTGATGGGCAATACTGACTGGTGACAATTCTAGACCCACGCTACAAGGAGAATTTATATCTCTTATTCCAGAGGCAGACAGGTGTACTAAAATGTTGGAGGACCAGAGGTCCCTTTTTGCGGAATTATTAAAAAATTCCCATATGAGAACGCTTGCAGCAGAGGTCATAGTTCGTTGGCCAACTAAGGAGTACAGGTGAGAGACACACAACTCCAATCCAGCAGAGGCAGTGGAAAATTGGCAAAATTCGAGGAGAGTTTTCTCAGACCCTCCCATAGCCCTAGCTCTGAGGCGCGGGGGACCTTCACAAGGACAGCAAAGTTTGGGAAAATGCTGAGGGAGTTGTTTATTTTTTTATTTTTTTTTTTATATAGCGCTAACATATTCTGCAGCGCTTTACAGTTTGCACACATTTTCATCACGGTCCCCGATGGGGCTCACAATCTAAATTCCCTATCAGTATGTCTTTGGAGTGTGGGAGGAAACCGGAGTGCCCGTAGGAAACCCACGCAAACACGGGGAGAACATGCAAACTCCTTGTAGATGTTGTTCTTGGTGGGATTCGAACCCAGAACCACTGAGCCACCATGCTGCCCTACCTTGCTGACCATACCAATGTCCTCTGTCATTTCTCTGTGCCTTATAATTATTGTTTATCAACACTGAACATGTGGTATGAACTTTCTCTCTCTACTGCGCATGTGCACTGTACTCACGGTCAAGGAGCACATGGCACCTCGCTCTCTGGCGTCACTGGGCACATGGCGCCTCGCTCTCTAGCAGTACCGCTTTTAGTGGTGGGAGCCAACGGGAACAGTCCATAGGGTTCTCTGTGACTGACTGTTTCAATTAAATAAAATATATGATACCTAGTACTCTTCGCCTCAGTTTTTTTTATAACTAGACAATTGCAGCGCCAGTGCTCTTAGGACGGAGCACGCTGCTCAGCCTCCTATGCGCTGCTTGTCCATGCCAAAAGTCACTGCTGTTGTGCCCACTTTCTCTTAAGCTGGCCCCCTGCCTCTAGGTCACTGTGTCTGTCTGTCTTACGCAGTTTGTCGCAGCATCAGCACTTTGGGTGCATAGTGCACTGCCCCCCTTCCTGCTCACGCGCTCACAGCTGGGGACTCACTCCTGCTTTGCATTTTTTTTCCCTCAGCTTCCAGCCAGGTTCCCTGTCTAAACATGAACCCTCTTCCTGGGTAATGGGGCCTGTCCGTTCCCCTATTCCTTCGCCCGGGAAACAGGGCACGCAGCCTTGACAGTTCCGGAACCGGCCCAGCACAGGTACCCGCAGCCCGGTCATCCTGAATCCGTACATATCTGGCCAATCAGTTCTTTAAAGCAAGCATCATAGAAAGCATGTGATTCTAATTTTCAAGAGAAAATTGTACATTACATCCAGAACAGTTTCACTTTTAAGGACTTTGTGGCTCATATCCATCCACAAGATGACACTAGTCTCATACTTCAAAATTTTGGTGATAAATCATTTCCGCACTGATAGGCTGTGTATGTTCTGACTTATTTAACATCATTTGGGTGATAATTAGAGTTGAGAGAAACAGGTCGAAAAATTTCAAAAGTCGACGACTTTTGGCAAAGTCGGGTTTCATGAAACAAAACCCGACCCTAGGATGAGGTCGGCCACGAGGTCGGCGACTTACGCGCCAAAGTCGCGTTTCAAAAGTTTGTTTTGCGCTCTTTTTCAGCCAATCAGGATCCACGGACACTGTGGGCAACGTGATGACATAGGCACGGGTCACCACCATCTTTCAGAAGGGCATGCAAGTGATTGGCTTGCTCTGGTGGGCGTCACAGGGGGTATAAAAGGGCGTGCACGCCGACCGCCATCTTACTTCTGCCGATCTCAGTATAGGGAGAGGTTGCTGCTGATTCTGTAGGTAGAGCGTTAGGCAGGGAAGAAGACAAAAAAACTGCTTCTGCTGCTAGCGATTTGGCCTGCACAACACACCAGTCACTGTGTGTGCAGTGCAAGGGGAGGCTATATTGTGGTGTATCAGTGGTGTTGGTTGTTGGGCTGCTTTTTAAGGCTTCCTGACAGGCTGGCATTGCTGTTTACCCACTGCTCTGCAAACTGCTTTTTTAAAAGCAATCCAATCTCCCTTATCCTCTAGTCACTTTCGTCACAGCTGTGCCATCGAGCCTGTGACATAGCGCTCAGATATCAGTGGGCCTCACACAATCCAAAAGTGTCCAGTGTCCACAAGTGTGAGAAGAAATTCAAAATCTCACTTATCCTCTAGTCACTTTGGTCACAGCAGTGCCATCGAGCCTGTCACATAGCGCTCAGATATTCATTGGGCCTCACACAATCCAAAAGTGTCCAGTGTCCACTAGTGTGAGAAGAAATTCAAAATCTCACTTATCCTCTAGTCACTTTGCTCACAGCAGTGCCATCGAGCCTGTCACATAGCGCTCAGATATTCATTGGGCCTCACACAATCCAAAAGTGTCCAGTGTCCACAAGTGTGAGAAGAAATTCAAAATCTCACTTATCCTCTAGTCACTTTGGTCACAGCAGTGCCATCGAGCCTGTCACATAGTGCTCAGATATTCATTGGGCCTCACACAGTCCAAAAGTGTCCAGTGTCCACTAGTGTGAGAAGAAATTCAAAATCTCACTTATCCTCTAGTCACTTTGGTCACAGCAGTGCCATCGAGCCTGTCACATAGCGCTCAGATATTCATTGGGCCTCACACAATCCAAAAGTGTCCAGTGTCCACAAGTGTCTGCTGAAATTCAAAATCTCACTTATCCTCTAGTCACTTTGGTCACAGCTGTGCCATCAAGCCTGTCACATAGCGCTCAGATATTCATTGGGCCTCACACAATCCAAAAGTGTCCAGTGTCCACTAGTGTGAGAAGAAATTCAAAATCTCACTTATCCTCTAGTCACTTTGCTCACAGCAGTGCCATCGAGCCTGTCACATAGCGCTCAGATATTCATTGGGCCTCACACAATCCAAAAGTGTCCAGTGTCCACTAGTGTGAGAAGAAATTCAAAATCTCACTTATCCTCTAGTCACTTTGGTCACAGCAGTGCCATCGAGCCTGTCACATAGCGCTCAGATATTCATTGGGCCTCACACAATCCAAAAGTGTCCAGTGTCCACAAGTGTGAGAAGAAATTCAAAATCTCACTTATCCTCCAGTCACTTTGGTCACAGCAGTGCCATCGAGCCTGTCACATAGCGCTCAGATATTCATTGGGCCTCACACAATCCAAAAGAGTCCAGTGTCCACTAGTCTGAGAAGAAATTCAAAATCTCACTTATCCTCTAGTCACTTTGGTCACAGCAGTGCCATCGAGCCTGTCACATAGCGCTCAGATATTCATTGGGCCTCACACAATCCAAAAGTGTCCAGTGTCCACAAGTGTGAGAAGAAATTCAAAATCTCACTTATCCTCTAGTCACTTTGGTCACAGCAGTGCCATCGAGCCTGTCACATAGCGCTCAGATATTCATTGGGCCTCACACGATCCAAAAGTGTCCAGTGTCCACAAGTGTCTGCTGAAATTCAAAATCTCACTTATCCTCTAGTCACTTTGGTCACAGCTGTGCCATCGAGCCTGTCACATAGCGCTCAGATATTCATTGGGCCTCACACAATCCAAAAGTGTCCAGTGTCCACTAGTGTGAGAAGAAATTCAAAATCTCACTTATCCTCTAGTCACTTTGGTCACAGCAGTGCCATCGAGCCTGTCACATAGCGCTCAGATATTCATTGGGCCTCACACAATCCAAAAGTGTCCAGTGTCCACTAGTGTGAGAAGAAATTCAAAATCTCCCCTGTCCTATAGACAGCTTGTACCTTGTTTTACATTACTATATAGTTTGTTGGATTTTGTCTACATTTTTACCAAAAATGAGGAAGGCTGGTGGAAGAGGCCGTGGAATTGGGCGGGGGTTGCCAGCTGGTAATGATGGTGTTGGTGGTGGATCTGATGGTAGTGGCAAGAGCAAAATAGGACCGAATGCAGGAGGTGTTGAGCCTGCGTCATAGTCTGGCTCCATAAGGCTTCGAAGGCTTAGTTTTCTAGGAGTTGGCAAACCGCTTTTAAAGCCAGAGCATCAGGAAAAAGTTTTGTCTTACATTGCTGACTCAGCCTCCAGCTCTATCGCCTCCTCTTCTTCAGTTGTAAAAAGTAAAAGCACTGAGTCGTCATTGGAGGCTCATGTTCATGAACCACACCTTTCCTTGTGTCCTTCACCCCAACCAAGATTGAAGGATGACGCAGGCCATACTACTGATTACTCCATGGAGCTGTTTTCACATACCATGCCTGGATTATCAAGTGAAATGGTGAATTACCCAGGCCAAGATGAATCTGACATGGAGTGCACTGATGCACAGCCGCTGATGGATGATTCTGCTGGTACATTCACTCAGAGCACTACATTGTCCTCGCAGTGTACAGAGCCAGATTCTGACCCTGATGAGACTCAGGTGCCCCTTCCCGCACACTATACCACCATACACGGTGACACAGAGGAAGGTGCACATGACATAGAAGAGGAGGTGATGGATGACCCAGTTGTTGACCCAGATTGGCATCCATTGGGGGAAGAGGGTGCTGCTTCCAATAGCTCAGATGAGAAGCATCCACAGCAGACATCGACATCGCAACAGCTCTTATCTGGCAGGCCCGGAGCACTCCAAAGACAGGTTCCAAACATCAAAAGAGTTGCTGGACAGCTTGTCCAGAGGGTCAAAAGATCACAGCGTGCTAGGCCGCAAAATGTCTGCCAAAGTAGGAAGAGTGCAGTGTGGCACTTTTTTGACCAAAATCCTCATGATCAGGCCAAGGTTATCTGTAAGAAGTGCGCAAAGACCTTTAGCCGAGGGAAAAATCTGAAAAATTTGAATACCAGTTGCATGCTTAGACATTTAACCAGCATGCACTTGCAAGCGTGGACACAACACCAAACCTCAAGTGCCACATGTGCAACTGATCACAACGAAGGTAGTCAGCAACGCTACATTGTTTCCCCCACTGTAAGCCCACCGGTTAGCACAGCAGCAAATGTTGAGGTGTCGTTGCAAGACCACAGCAGTCAGGGAATCCCACTGTTATATCAACGAAAGACTGATTCTAGGCCATCAGAAAGAACACCAACTCCATCACCATCATCAACCCTCTCTCAGTCCGCCCTGTCCACCTTTACTTCCACCATATGCAGCTCTCAAGTCCAGCTCACCCTCCCAGACACTATGAGTAGGTCAAGAAAGTACTCAGTCTCTCATCCGCGTACACTGGGTTTGAACGCCCACATTGCCAAACTAATCTCGTTTGAGATGATGCCCTTTCGGTTGGTGGAAAGCACAGCTTTCCGCGAACTCATGGCCTATGCAGTACCACGCTATGACCTACCCAGTCGCCACTTCTTCTCTTGCAAAGCCATCCCAGCCCTCCACCGTCATGTGAAAGACCGCATTGTCCATGCACTCAAGCAGTCAGTGAGCGGAAAGGTGCACCTCACAACTGATGCATGGTCCAGTCGGCATGGCCAGGGCCGTTACGTGTCCATCACTGCGCACTGGGTTAATGTGGTGGATGCAGGGTCCACAGGGGACAGCGGTGGTGGGACAGTGCTGCCTAGCCCACGGTATAGGAAACAGTTGGCTGTAGGCGTTCGACCCTCCTCCTCCTCCTCCAGAAGCGAAAGCTCGTCCACAGAGCGCAGTCGTACGAGCACTCCATCTGCAGCTGCCACTGTTGCACACGATGTGTCCCCCTATCGAGCAGCTAGTGGAAAGCGTCAGCAGGCTGTGTTGCAGATGATGTGTTTGGGCGACAGACACACCGCCGAGGTGCTGGCCGAGTACTTGAAGCGACAAACTGAGTCATGGCTGGGCAGTGTACATCTTGAGGCAGGCAAGGTAGTTAGTGATAACGGCCGTAATTTTGTGGCAGCCATAGCCCTTTCAAAACTCAGCCACATACCTTGCTTGGCTCACACCTTGAACCTGGTGGTGCAGTGCTTCCTCAAAAATTATCCGGAGTTAACAGCCCTGCTCCAGAAGGTGCGAAGACTGTGCGCTCACATCCGCCGGTCGCCTGTACACTCCGTTCGTATGCAGAAGCTGCAGCGATTGCTCCACCTTCCCAACCACCGCCTCATTATCGACATTGCAACAAGGTGGAACTCCACCCTGCACATGGTGGAGCGGCTGTGCGAGAAGAGGCAGGCCATAATGCATTTGTGGGAGGATACACGGCCAGGCACTTTGAGAGCAGACATGGAGTTGACCGGTGTGCAGTGGTCGAAGCTGAAAGACCTCTGTAAAGTCCTTCAGTGTTTTGAGGAATGCACACGGCTGGTAAGTGCAGACGACGCCATCCTAAGCATGAGCATCCCACTTATGCGTCTGCTCATGCAAACTTTGACGCACCTTAAGGAGCAGGCTTCTGCAGCCAATGTTGATGAGGAGGAAGAGGAGGAGGGAATCCTTGATGACATTCAGCCATTGTCTGCTCAGGGACCTCTCCTGGGCGAGGTGGAGGAAGAAGAGGAGGAGGAGGATGATGGGGATGATTACTTAGGGGAGGAGGATGCATCTCGTGGGGCAAGTGAAAATGTTGACGTGGCAAGGTCTGGTACAGGGTTTGTGCGTGACTGGAGGGATGTGGATTTGCCAGAAAGTGCTCCTCCAACCAGCACTCGCAGTGCATCATTGACACCGGGAACATTGGCCCACATGTCAGATTATGCCTTGCAGATCCTAAAAAGGGACCCCCGCATTGCCAAAATGATGAACGATGACGACTACTGGTTGGCCAGCATCCTGGATCCACACTATAAAGGCAAATTACAAAACATCATGCCACAGGAGAACCTTGACCTAATATTGGCTAATAAACAAGCAACTCTGGTAAATCGGTTGCTTGAGGCATTCCCAGCACACAGCAGCGGTGATGGTTCTCACATGAGCCGTACGGGCCGGGGTCAGCTTGGCAGAGCTGTTCGTGGTGCACACAGCAGAAGTGGCGTTGGAGACAGGGGTTTCATGACAATGTTGTGGACTGATTTTTCAAGTACCGCTCACACAACTGGTAATACTGCATCGATGGAAAGTGACAGGAGACAGCAGTTGTCAACTATGGTTACAAACTACTTTTCCTCCCATATCGATGTTCTCCCACACAGGTCATTCCCCTTTGACTATTGGGCCGCTAAACTGGACACCTGGCCTGAATTGGCACAATATGCCTTACAGGAGCTCGCTTGCCCAGCTGCAAGTGTGCTATCGGAAAGAGTCTTCAGTGCAGTTGGATCAATCCTGACAGAAAAAAGGACCCGTCTGTCAACCCAAAATGTGGATGATCTAACCTTCATTAAAATGAACCACGCATGGGTTTCCAAGGATTTTGTCCCACCTTCCCCTGATGACACATAGGGTGACAGAAAAATGGCTTGCTTTGGTCCACCTCTTCCTGGGACTTGACCTATTTCACCTTTTGCATCAGCTGAATGTCCAACATCAACATATGCCACTTTCTAAAACTCCCTAATTGTGCTGCCTCCCCCCCATGGCCGGGGTCACCACCTAGCGCACGACACCGTGCGAGTGCCGTTGCCCTGGACAGGTGGGTAGGCCGACTCTTGGGCGCGGGCACTGGCACAGGGTCCCTCGTAGTGCCATCAAGTGTCTCTGATGGTGGTGGTGCACACCCGCCGTCAGACACACCGCCGTACTATGAGGGGCCCAGTGCCAGTACCGACGCCCATGAGTGGGCCCCCCTTGCTTGGGAAGGGCCGCAGCATTTGCAATCTTTACCTATCCATGCTCCTCCGCTGTGTAGTCTGGGCCGTCAAATCCATACTGGGCCTGACACCGTTTGAGCCTGCCTCCTGATGTATAGACATATATTTTGAATGTGTACGCTATCCATACATGTTATCTGGGGATACGGAACCCTTTCTCACCTTTGTGCAATCACGTGCAATCCATACTGGGCCTAACACCATCTGAGCCTGCCTCCTGATGTATAGACATATATTTTGAATGTGTACGCTATCCATACATGTTATCTGGGGATACGGAACCCTTTCTCACCTTTGTGCAATCACGTGCAATCCATACTGGGCCTGACACCGTCTGAGCCTGCCTCCTGATGTATAGACATATATTTTGAATGTGTACGCTATCCATACATGTTATCTGGGGATACGGAACCCTTTCTCACCTTTGTGCAATCACGTGCAATCCATACTGGGCCTGACACCGTCTGAGCCTGCCTCCTGATGTATAGACATATATTTTTAATGTGTACGCTATCCATACATGTTATCTGGGGATACGGAACCCCTTCTCACCTTTGTGCAATCACGTGCAATCCATACTGGGCCTGACACCGTCTGAGCCTGCCTCCTGATGTATAGACATATATTTTGAATGTGTACGCTATCCATACATGTTATCTGGGGATACGGAACCCTTTCTCACCTTTGTGCAATCACGTGCAATCCATACTGGGCCTGACACCATCTGAGCCTGCCTCCTGATGCATAGACATATATTTTGAATGTGTACGCTATCCATACATGTTATCTGGGGATACGGAACCCTTTCTCACCTTTGTGCAATCACGTGCAATCCATACTGGGCCTGACACCGTCTGAGCCTGCCTCCTGATGTATAGACATATATTTTGAATGTGTACACTATCCATACATGTTATCTGGGGATATGGAACCCTTTCTCACCTTTGTGCAATCACGTGCAATCCATACTGGGCCTGACACTGTCTGAGCCTGCCTCCTGATGTATAGACATATATTTTGAATGTGTACACTATGCTATCCATACATGTTATCCGGGGATACGGTACCCTTTCTCACCTTTGTGCAATCACGTGTAATCCATACTGGGCCTGAGAACAGATGGCGAGCTGTTAAGCAAGCTACAGCACCTGTGGTTTGCACACGTAAGTTTTTCATTTTTTCAGGAATGACGGTTAGGCCTAATTCCGGAACTGCGGTTGACCTGCACTTACTGGGAAATCATTGTTCGCGGGTAATAATTGTAATCACAGATCCCCATCACTAACGTTGTTCAGCGGGTTATCTGCACCTGTAAGCGACAAACGCTGGCCTTTTCAGTGTAGCGCACATGCAGCCACGGACATGTAAGGGCATGACACACCAGTTATTGGCCAATCTCATGTGCCAGAGCCTCACGTGTCCCTCTAGTAAGCCAGACTCGGACCGCGGGGCATGACGGAGTCTCGTTCGTTAACGGAATTAAGCTTGCAATGTGTGCATCTGTTCTGTAGCTTGCATGGTTGAGGTTTCTCAGGTGGAGTCGAATTAAACCGTAGGCTCCACTCCTGGTGGTGCCCTTCTGGACATTCCTTTAAGGTTCAGCTTTGCAACCATACTGCCCACGTAAAACAAACACTTTGCCTTCATGAACGCTGTTTGGAGGGTCATGACTCATGGGAATAACGCCGCCCAATCAGTTAACCTGCTAGAGAGATCCTTCGTTGCTCCCAAGCATGACATCACACTCCCTAGGAGGAAGGTAATGCCACTGTGGCGACCGTACTCCTGGGGGCGACACAAGTGCACTGATGCCCAGCCACTGCTCGATGAATCTGCTGGTACATTGACCCAGACCACTACATTCCCCTCGCACGCTACACGGCCTGAATCTGACCCTGAAGAAACTCAGGTTACCCTTCCCATATACAGTTCCATCTTACACGGTGACAAAGAGGAAGCTGCAGATGAAAGTGCAGGTTCGGCCCACCCGCCATCAGACACACCACCGTACTATCAGGGGCCCTGTGCCAGTGCCGTCGCCAACGAGTGGGCCCCCCCTGCTTGCTCAGGATCACAGCACTTGCAAGGTTGAAATACTGTGCAGTGAGATGGAAGATGGGAACGACGAGGAGTCCAGACTAGTACAGGGATTCCCTAGCGAGAAGACTTATTTGATTGTTTTCAATGTTGGGACAGCAATTTTTGGGGAGCACTATACTCTGGAGAATGATAGATGGGGCCCACCATACACTTGAACATTCCAAAGGTGGACATCAGACACTGGAGCAGCATTTACAGGGCCCATTATACACTAGAGCATTAGAAATGGGGCCCTTTATGTTTGGAGCATTATTTGGGCCCATAAGACAGTGGAGCTTCATCCATGGGGACCAACATATACTGTAGCATTATGTGGAGCTCATCATATACTGTTTCAAACATTATATGGGACCAATGATTCTGTATGGAGAAATAGATGGGCCTTGTCATGAGATGTAAAAAGTGAAGTATTTTTCATTGTACTATACTGCTATTTCTCTGCCGTATCGGAGCACGATGAGTTGTGGTATGTGTTAAAGGGGCGCTCTTTCGCCCAGGGCACATGAAAACCTGGAGCCAGCCCTCCCCCCCCACAACTTTAGCCAAATAACCCCTATTTTTCAGTGCGTAACTTGTATTATGAAGTTAATTAAGGTTGACAAGCTTAGGTAAGAAGAATTGATGCTTTTGGCATTCAAATGGGCACTGTTGGTGTGTTTCCTGTCCTCCTCTCACTGCCGACTTTTATTCCCCATTGACTTACATTGGGTTTCGTGTTTCGGGACGACCCCGACTTTTCCCTATAATCGGACGATCTTGCTCGACCCGACTTTTGGAAAAGTCGGGTTTCACGAAACGAAACGCGACAATAAAAAACCAAAAGTCGCTCAACTCTAGTGATAATAATTATTCATACTTATTTGCTTCATAATACATTCATCTTTTTCTTCAAGACTTTGGAATATAATGTAGTAAAAGTGAAAGCAAGTTGGTGAAGTTGTGTTTTAACTCAAATGTGAAACTAATTGTCATCTTTACTATTTCTCCATTCCGTGTGCGGCTAACTACCTCATTGATCTTATTGAGTTTCTTTAGCAAGAAAACAACATCTCCATCAATACCACATGCTTTTTCTATTAATTCATCATGCTGGTAAAGTAGAGGTATTATTATTATTTATTTATATAGTGCCATTAATTCCATGGTGCTGTAAATGAGAAGGAGTTACATAGAAAGTAATAGACATTATTTACAGTAAACAAATTTAGAATGACCGACTGGTACAGAGGGGGTAGGACCTTGTCCTTGCGGACTTACATTCTATGGGATAATGGGGAAGAGACAGAAGTTCGGGGGTGTTTCACCTCGGGTGGTGGAGAGGTGGCAGCTCGGATGGTGGTTTAGAAGTCACATCTACAACCACCACGCTCTCCAATTGACACCTCTTGAAATGCAGCCAAAATGTCAAAATCTCCAGCTTCTGTTATAGAAAACGCAGGGCTCCTTTTTGAAATCATCGTCCAACCAATTCAGTATTAGTAGGTGATGGATTGTCAGAATATGGCCCAGGAACACCAGGCTTCAGTAGTTGCAAGTCCTGACCCCATGCTCCTCCAGGTGCTCTTGCTCTGGCTCTTCCAGTCATGATTTAATCTAGAACATTTTGCCTTTGTAATCCAGACACAGAGTACAACACCGCCCAAGCGTTCACCCTCTGCTCATCAGACTTTCTATCTACGCAGTGACTGCTTCTAGGTAGAAGATGATGATGGTGGTAGTAGTTGGAGCGTTTAAGAAAGTCATGAAGCAGCCATAACAACTTGAAACAGAAGTATTTTTACCTAGAAACCAAACTGTTCAAAAGTACCCCAAAATAGAGTAGAGAACTAGGGTAACAGACAGCAAATACAGTGGAATGTAAACCTGGATTGCCACAATTTGCAGGCCACAAATACATCAGACGTCTGACAGCGATACCAGACTGTTCAATATGTGGTCTGCATTTTTTTACCCCAAATTAGTGTAGAGAACTAGGGTAACTGACAGCAAATACAGTGGAATGTAGGCCTGATTTGCCACAATTTGTAGGCCACAAATACATCAGACGTCTAACAGCGATACCAGACTGTTCAATATGTGGCCTGTTTTTTTATGCAAAATAGTGCTATAAATAACAGACAGGAAAAATACGGGTATACCGTCCTAAAATGGCCAAACTTGGAGCACGCAGATATATAAGGCCTGTCACGGTGATAGTGTAAGGGAGTGAACAGGAACAGTGACATCAGTCTGAGATACGATCTGGAGCCAGAACTGTCGGGGCCATCATCACTGTTGTAAGGGGGTGACTTGTCGAGGCTGGGAGAGCTCGAGCACCTGACAGAAAGGGGCGTCGGATACTTAAAAGGAGAGGAGCGTGGGAAGGTGAGGGATTTGGAGCAGAAGGCGACTACAGAGCAGAACGAAGGTTCACTCCCTCTCCTCAACTACCGCCACTGACGTCAGCCCTTTACAGACTGTCCGACTCTTATCCCCTTTACCGAGTGACCTTCCACAAACGAGACCCATGACAGGTAGTGCAGCAGACGTACCAACCTTTCCTGAACGTTGTGATTCTGTACAAGGCCTTGTCACTAGAGATGAGCGACTTGGCCTTTTTTCTGGTCGAGTCGGGTTTCATGAAACCCGACTTTCTTAAAAGGCGGGTCGAATGAAATCGGCTGACTATAGGGAAAAGTCGGGTTCCGACTGAAACACGAAACCCAATGCAAGTCAATGGGGAAGGAAAGTCGGCAGGGAGTGGAGGACAGTAAACATACCTACAGTGCCCATTTCAATGCCAATGACATCAATTCTTATTACTTAAGCTTGTCAACCTTAATTTACTTTATAATAATAGTTACGCCTTGAAAACTGGGGTTATTTGGCTAAAGCTGTGGGGGGGTAGGGCTGGCGCCAGGTTTTCGTGTGCCCTGGGCCAAAGAGTGTCAGTGCGCCCTTTTAACGCATACCACAATTTATAATGCTCCGATACGGCACAGAAATATAGCTATAGTATAGTACAATGAAAAATACTTCACTGCTTACATTACATGACTGATATCTATTTAAAATTCTACAATAGCTCAAAAAACGGACAGTATATTACTCCATACAGTATTATGGCCACCACCTAGTGCGCCATACAGAATAATGAGCCCCATATATTTCTCCATACAGAATAATTGGTCCCATATAATGTTCCATACAGTATATGATGAGCTCCACAGAATGCTACAGTATATGTTGGTCCCCAAGGATGATGCTCCACTGTCTTATGGGCCCAAATAATGCTCCATATATAATGGGCCCCATTTCTAATGCTCCAGTGTATAATGGGCCCCGTAAATGCTGCTCCAGTGTCTGATGTCCCCATTTGGAATGCTCCAGTATATACTGGTCCCCATGGACTATGCTCCAGTGTGTTATGGGCCCAAATAATGCTCCATATATAATGGGCCCCATTTCTAATGCTCCAGTGTATAATGGGCCCCGTAAATGCTGCTCCAGTGTCTGATGTCCCCCATTTGGAATGTTCCAGTATATGATGGGCCAAATGGATGATGCTCCAGTGTATGATGGGCCCCATATATCATTCTCCAGTGTATACTGCTCCCCAAAAAATGCTCCCAACATTTAAAAAAATTAAATACCTCTCCTTGCTGGGCACTGCTCTACTCTGGACTCTTCAGCATTGCCATTATCAAGCTCTCTGCACTTGCACTGTTTCGGTAGAGGGCATACAGATGTGATGTCATCGCGCTCTCTAACCTGAATGTCACTGTCAGGAAAGGCGGAAGATGTCACAGCAGTGGAACAGGGAGAGGTAAGTATTGCAAGTGCTGTGGCCCTGAGCAAGCACTGGCACAGGGCCCCTCATAGTACGACGGTATGTCTGACAGCGAGTGGGCCCTCCCACAGGCAGAGACACTTTTGCGTACTATGAGGGGCCCTGTGCCACTGCCATCGCCGACGGGTAGGACCCCCCACCTGCTCAGGGAACCGACACTTTCATCTGCACCTTCCTCTGTGTCACCATGTAAGGTGGTATGGTATGTGGGAAGGGGCACCTGAGTTTCATCAGTGTCACATTCTGGCTCTGTAGAGTGCGAGGGGAATGTAGTGCTGTGGGTCAATGTACCAGCAGAATCATCTAGCAGTGGCTGTGCATCAGTGCACTCCATCTCCGATTCATGTTGGACTGGGGAATTCAGAATTTCACCTGATAACACAGGCATGGCATGTGAAAAGAGTTCCATGGAGTAATCTGAAGTGTGGGCTGCCACATCCTTCACTTTTAGTGGAGGTGAAGGAGACAAGGAAAGGGGTGCTTCCTGACCAGAAGCCTGCACTGATGACTCAGTGCTTGCATTTTTTTAAACTTCAGAAGAGGAGGCGATAGAGCTGCAGGCTGTTTCGGCAATGTAAGGCAAAACCGGTTCCTGATGCTCCGGCTTTAAAAGCAGTTTGCCTACTCCCAGAAAAAGGAGCCTTAAAGGCCTTCTTGTGCCAAACAATGACACAGGCTCAACACCTCCTGCCTTAGCTGCTATTGTGCTTTTGGCACTACCAGCAGATGCACCACCACCACCATCAGTACCAGCTGGCCCTCCACACCCACGTCCGCAGCCTCTTCCACCATACTTAATAATTTTTGTGAAAATGGACTCAAAATACCAGCAGATATATGGTACTGTTTCAGAAGCGGACAGCTCTATACAGTCTAGGGATAATTGTAAATCTCCGTAAATATTTCATGAGTCAGACAAAGACAGTCACAGGCTCAGTATGGATTAGACAATAGTATAAAAATTTGCAAAAGGGTACAGTATCACTAGATATAAGGTTTATATAGTATCGTTTAAACATACTGAATCTCCGTATACATTTCAGGAGGCAAACACAGACGCTCTCAGGCCCAGTATGGATCCAACAACAATATAGAAAGTTGAGAAAGGGTACTATGGTGCCCCTGAGGGTACGGTCGCCACAGAGGCACTGCACCTCATCCAAAGGTGTGGTATCCCACCCTCAGGTAAGGAGGGATCACCACTCCGGACTCCTAACCCTGCACTCAACACACACACACTAGTTAGTCAGTGCTTTCTGGGTGTACCCGGCGGGAGGATGGCCTCATCCCAGACTGACTAGGAAAGGGTGTTGGGGTTAGTGTGGAAGGTAGGTACAGTGGGAGGAGCTTAGGTAGTGGAGTGATTGTGGGCATCCAATCAGAGAGAGCAAGGTGACAGTTGGTGGGTGGAGCTAGTCTGAGGTAAATGGATCTTTCTAGAGAGTTGTCAGTCGGGGAGTAAGAGCAGGATTGCTGTAAGAGAGCTGAGGGTCAGAGAAGAGAGAAAGATCTTGTCCAAGCTCCTAGACTGGAAGGAAGGGGTCCTTGGGGCACGGGAAGTGCAATAAGCCACCTGTGAATCCCATTTCTGGAGAAGGAAGGACCAGGCCTCGTTGGGGAAGGTGGCTCCTGAAGGTTGTGGAGAAATACAGGGCTCAGCTAGAAAGACGGAGGCTGAGGTAACTTTAAGTGCCTCAGTCGCAGCCACATTCAATACTCAAAAAGGCAGCAATTGGAATAAAGGACCCCGGGGCCTGACCCACATCGCCCGGTGTGATCCGTGGCTGCCTGCTTGGGACACTGTTTGCGAAGGCGCACAGCAGGAAGGAAGGTAGAGATCAGCGCAGAGACACGGCCTAGAAAGGATATACAATTAGGAGTCTTGAACAGGTATTCCTGATCTACCTTGGAGTTTGCCAGGCCCCTCCCTTGGATGACACAGTAGCAAGCGGGTCATCTTGTGCACAAAACTTTTGAGGAAAACTCAGAAACTGCACCCAACTGTGTCCTTGGTGTCTTTTACAACTCGCCTGCTACACACGCTACTGTCATGAACTCATTTTCTGCTCCACCAGTTGAGTTCCCCTTCCGTTCTCCCTCTGGTGGTGACAGGAGGTAGTGCAGTTGGTTTAAGTGGTAGTGATCTGCCACCTGATGAGGAAGATAATGATTGGATCTCTGGAGTATCAGACTGGATATAAGACAGCTGACGCCCTATCCGGGTGCTGGTGATTTAGTCTGCTTCTCAGGTCCTGGACTTCAGCTCTCTTCCAGTCTTCTCAAGTTAAGTTTGTTTTTTGCTAATGTTCACACTTGCGCTTGTTGGTCAATTCAAGTTTGTTGTGTAATCAGCCTGCCCCTCCTGGGGCTATGCTGAAATTCCACTCCTATTAATCAGTATTTGCCAAATCTGCTTTTTGTCCCTTATTAGATTGGCCTTTTTTTTGCTCTGTCACAGAATGTTTCAGAGTGCTGATATAGCTTTAGAAGTCTAGTGACTTCAGGGTTAATTTTGCTATCAGAAGTGTTGGACAATATTTTTGTAGGTTGTTTTTGGCAGATTGCAGACAGTGTCTTTCCTTTTCTGTCCTTTTTAGTTAGCCGGGACCCATCGTTTGCTCAGCCTATTTTCCTGCCTTTGTTTGTATTTTCATCTTGTTTCACCATCAATACATGTGGGTGGCTGTCTTTCCTTTGGGGTCTGCTCTGGGGCAGTTAGCTTTCCTCTTTTCCTGCTTTAGGCATATGTAGTTCTCCGGTTGTGACGAGGCATCTAGGACCAACGTAGGAACGCTCCACGACTGCTGCTAGTTGTGCGGTTAAGATCAGGGATCTGCAATCTGCATAGTTACCAACTTCTCTGGTTTTCTGAGACTTAACTTGTTGTCTTGTTTTTCCTCCTCTGTTTCCCATTCATAACACGCTACACTCACCATCACCGTCAACGGCTCACAAACACCATCTCAACTGCCCTGGGATACAGCTCTGCCCGTGGAGAGCTTCATCATCTTGGCTGCTTTAACACTGTCCCAGAGGATCTGCATTGCAGCGTCGGCTACCCTAGGCGAGTACCACAGGTGGCGTCACGATCCCCCTTTTCCAAATTAATTATCATACCATCTTCCCCCTCATCTGGACTGTCATCTGCTTTATTAGACACCCAGGGCCACGGACCGGGTCCCAGTCACCACCGTCACACACCTTAAAAAGCCTGTGTCGCGTTTCATTTTAACACCAGATAACAGGGATATATAGTATAGTTTCAACATTCTAAATCTACGTATAAATTTCAAGAGGCAGACACAGACGCTGTCATGGCCAGTATGGATTCGACAACAATCTAAAAAGTAGAAAAAGGGTACAGTATCACCAGATACACGGTATATATAGTATAGTTTCAACATTCAAAATCTCCTTATTTATTTCAGGAGGCAGACACAGACGCTCTGAGGCCCAGTATGGATTACACAACAGTATAAAAAGCAGTAAAAGGGGAATGGATCCCAAGCGTACTGCTGTATACAGTGTTGGGGTCATTTTGCGATCTACATATATATTTCAAGAGTAACACACAGCCTCTCACAGGCTCAGTAGTGATCACACCATAATATAAAAAGAATATCCGCAAGAAATAATTACACATGTGGGCCAATGTTCCAGGTGTCAATGATGCACTTTGAGTGGTGGGTGGAGGATGATTTTCGGGCACAAAGAGTACTGGATCCACAGATACAAGGTATATATAGTATACTTAAAATTGAAAAAATCTCCGTATGTATTTCAGGAGGCAGGCAGAGATGCTCACAGGCTCAGTATGGATTAGACAGAAATCTAAAAACTTGAAAAAGGGTACAGTATCACCAGATACAAGGTATATATAGTATAGTTTAAACATTCTAAATCTCCGTAGACATTTCAGGAGGCAGACACAGATGTTCTCAGTCACAGTATGCATTAGCCAAGAATATAAAAAGTAGAAAAAGGTTACTGTATCACCAGATACAAGGTAGATATAGTATTGTTTAAACATTCTAAATCTCATTATTTATTTCAGGAGGCAGACACGGACGCTCTCAGGGTCAGTATGGATTACACAATATAAAAAGCAGTAAAAGTTAAATGGATCAGAAGCGTACAGCTGTATACAGTGTAGGGGTCATTGTAAATCTCAGTATATATTTCCTGAGTCAGAAACAGACTCTCACTGGCTCAGTATGGATTAGACCACTATATAAAAAGCAGTAAATGGGTAAGGTATCACAAGCGTACAGCTGTATACAGTGTTGGGGTAATCTTAAATCTACAAATATATTTCTGGAGTTACAGACAGACGTTCACAGGCTCAGTATGGATTACACTAGAGTCTAAATTGCAAAAAAGGTACTGTATCATTAGCGTTCAGCTTTTTCCAGTGTTGGGCAAATTTTACATCTTGGGATCTATTTCCGGAGTCACCCTCACACGCTCACTCAGTCTGGATTTGAGCATAATACAAAATGTTGAAAAAAGGTACAGGATAAGCAGATAGCAAGTGTATATATACTATAGGGTACAATTTAAATCGGCGTATATATTTCCGTAGTCACCCTCTGACGCTCACTCAGTATAGATTTGACCGTAATACAAAATGTCGATCAAAGGTACTGTATCACAAGATAGGAGGTGTATATAGTATAGAGTAAACTTTTTATCTATGTATATATTGAAGGACTTAAACACACTCGCTCACTCACTGTGGATTGTACCGTAGTAAAAAATTTAGAACAAAGGTACTGTATCAGCAGATACCAGGTGTATATAGTATAAGTGAAAATGTAAATCGCCCTATATATTTCCGGAGTCACATACAGATAGTCAGCATGTATTTCTCCATGATACCAGCCAGGACACGGTACTGTGTGAGAAGCATACAGCTCTATACGGTGTGGAAAATAATGAACGTTCATTCACTGTGCAGAAAAAAAGAATAAAAGTATTAGTGCTGTGTAAAAAGCAGTCTGCATAGCAGTGTACACACAGCAATACTGCTATAAGGCAGGCTAATAATTGTCGCTGCTGCACACAAGAAAATCCTCCCCTGTCACTGTACACTAACTGTACCCAACAATTACATTCAGCACAAGCACATAAGAACTTCTGTTTACAGGCCTAAGTGTCTCCCTAAAGACAGGGGCCAGAGTGAGCCAACCCCCCCTCCCCAGAGGTGTAATTGGAGGCCCACATGACAGTGTGTTGGAGGGAGGGGGTTAACTGTCCCTGGGGGGTGGAGTATGGAAATAAGGGGGGTATTTGAAGTGGGCTTATGGAGTGGTTACCTCAGTTCCCGCTATGGAGCCGCAGAGACTGTCCCACACCCAGACGGCATGGAGTCCATATCAGCTGGATTGGAGAGGCTGCGCCCTGCAGCGGAGTTGCAGCCTACTGGGTGGATCGAGGAACAGGTCGCGGGGATCATCGGTAGAAGCAGTGGGTCAGCTGCTGGTGTCTCTTCCCGTGCAAAGCGGCGGTCAAGGGCAACAGAGCGCTTATCCACCAACGCAGATCCCAAGACCCAGCTCTGGCGACAGAGCCCCTTCCAGGGACCCTCCGGGTCGGGTGCCTTCTGGTAAGCGTGCGGGCAGGCCCCGGGCTGGGAGGAATCCACGAGCCCGGCTGGGTCCAGTGGCGGTTGCAAGTCCTTCTCCCCAAGCAGAGCGGGAGGCGGGGCCTGCACTCGCTGGGTCGGCGATGAACAATGATGTCATGGCAGGCCATCATGGAGCCGAGCGGTCTGCCTCCTCTTCTTGGGGTGGTGGTGGGAGTTACCCGGAGGGGGGGTCGTCGGGGAGCAGTCCCCGTTGC
Source organism: Dendrobates tinctorius (assembly GCF_039654945.1). NCBI lineage: Eukaryota > Metazoa > Chordata > Amphibia > Anura > Dendrobatidae > Dendrobates > Dendrobates tinctorius. The sequence goes on along the minus strand of NW_027361716.1, from coordinate 25,673,074 downwards.
CCGAGGCTGCCAGCTATGCCCAGTACCTCGGGCACCCTGACCGGAACAACGGCAGTGGATCAGCATGGACGGTGCTTCAGGCAGTCAGTGGGGGTTGCGGGGGGTGGGTGTCCGCAGGCGGCTGTGCAGCCCGCTTGCCGCAGCGGGGGCCGGAGAAGCAAAGAGCCCAGAACGGAGTTCCCCATGAGGGCGGCGGCATATAGAAAGCCTGTTTCACAAGATGGCGGACCTCAGAGGGTCTGAGGGGAAGCTCCGGAGTCGACGCACAGCGGGTTATGGGATTGGCGGCTGGAGGAGTCACAGCGTCATCGCAGCCCGGTGAGTATGGCTCCGTGTCTTGTTTGTCCTCATCTCTAGTGAGGTCCCCTGCGGTCGGGAGTGGGTTGTTGGGCCGGCTGGTGGCGTTAGGTCAGGGAGTTGTGGACCAAGTTCCTTCATGGATTGTGGGGCTGGGGGAGATGTTGACTTCCATGCGGGATTTGTTGTCGCGGATGGAGGGATTTGGAGTGCCCCCGGCGCATTTAGCCGCTTGGCTGGGGTCGCAGGAGCGAGGGACCAGTTTGTTGGGGGCGGTTACCGGGGTGTCAGTTGGCCGAGCTGACCCTGTGTCTGTTTCGGTTCAGACTGAGAAGGAAAAGGAATTTCGGATCCATGTAGATGACAGGGCGCCTGGGGAGGTATATGTATGCTTTGAGAGCCCACTGGGCGCTCATCGTAAGAAGGAGGCGCGGGAAAAGATATAGAAGGACGAATATGTTGTGATTTTTTCACTGCTTCCTTTGGAAAAGTTGAACTTGGACAAAGGGAGGAAGGATGATAGCCAAAAAGAGGAGGAGGAAAAACAGAGATGGCGATTGATTACGCACAGATTAGCTAATTGGCTACAGGCATTCGATATTTTGGCTAGCATGGTTGGAGAGAAGGCGCCTGAGAATTATTCTCCTCTTTTTTGCTGTTTGGATTCAATTGGGGAGGCTTATAGGGTGTAGGGGGTTCAGGCTTGGTTCCGTTACGACAAACAGTTTAGGCATAGGAAGGCGTTTCGTCCGGCAATTCGATGGGACAAGAAAGACATACATCTGTGGTTGAAGGTTATGACGCCGACTAAGTTCGGCCATTCCTTTCCTGGGGGTGCTGGGGGGGGGCCGGTTCATCAAATGCCCAAAGCAGTGGACAAGGGTCAAGGGGGTCAGACGGGGCAATCGGTCAGCCAGAAGCAGGGTCTCTGCTGGCAATTGAATGATGGCCAGTGGAAATTTGGGGCTAGATTGCTGCAAATTCAAGCACCTTTGATCCCATTGCAAAGGAACCTCACATGGTGCTTCCAGATGCTTTAGGAAGCAGAAAGGAGAAGCAGAGAGAGAGAGTGCTAATTCAAAAGTGGTAGACGCCATTGAAATTGGCCGCAATGGTCCCTTATGTAAGTAAGTTTCAGGATGGGGTTAAGTCGGAACTGTTGTTGTCCGTTTTCATTGACTGGTTTAAAATTCCCACCCCTCCTTTTGAGATACCACGGGTGATTAACAATCTGAGGTCAGCTGACCAATATGCTGAGGTGGTGTCGTAACAGTTGGGGAAGGAGGTTAAGTTGGGAAGGATGTCTGTGCCGTTTAGGGATCCTCCGTTTGAGGATTTGGTAGTCTTGCCCCTGGGTGTAGTGCCTAAGAAACAGCAGAATAAGTTCAGGCTCATTCATCATCTGTCTTTCCCTCGTGGTAGGTCAGTGACTGATGGAATTGACCCGTAGCTGTGCTCTCTGTTTTATAAGTCATTTGATGAGGCGGCAAAGTTTGTCCGGAAATGTTGGAAGGGGGCACTTTTGCCTAAAACGGATATTGAGTCGGCATTTATGTTGATCCCTGTTCATCTGGGTAGTGTTAAGTTGTTGGTGTGTTACTGGGGTGGTGTTTTTTGGATTGATAGGTGTTTGACAATGGGTTGATCGGTGTCTTGTGCGTTTTTTGAGGCATTCAGTTCTTTTCTCGAATGGGTTGTCCGTGAAGTATCTGCTTCTGATTCCTTGATTCATTACCTGGATGATTGTTTGTGTATCGGTCGGGCAAATTCTGGTTGTTGGGAGAGGTTACTTAGAGCGGTGGAATGGGATGCGGAGCATTTTGTTGTACCGCTTGCTCCCGGTAAAACAGAGGGGCCTTGTACGTGCCTATCGTTTTTGTGAATCGTGATTGATTCTGTAAAATGTGAGTTCCGTTTGACGGAGGATAAGGTAAAGACGTTGTGGGATGAGGTGTCTCGGGCAAGACGGTTGAAGAAATTGTCGTTGAAGGTGCAGTCACTACTTGTGAATTTGACTTTTGCTTGTCGCATTATTACAATTGGTCGGGTCTTTTCTAGGCGGTTGGCGAGCGCTACAGCGGGAGTGCGGGCTCCGCATCATTTTGTTCGGCTTTACAGTGAACATAAGGCTGATTTGGAATTGTGGGACTATTTTTTGGAGCAATACAATAGACGTTTTTTGCTCATGCAGGAGGCAGTTGTAAATGATGACTTGGAGTTGTGCACAGATGCGTGTGATGGAGTGTGTTTGGGTTATATTTTAGGGGCTTGTTGTGTGCGGCTGCGTGGCCTGAGGAGTGGTTTCAGCTGGGCCTTGTTAGGAATATTGCTTTGTTGGATATTTTGCCTATACTGGTGGCTGTGAACCTATGGAAGGAGGAGATTCAGAACAGAAGGATCCGTTTTAATTGTGACAACATGGGAGTTGTGTGTTCCATTAACAGCTTGACGGCGTCCTCTCCTCCTGTGCTTCGAGTCCTGCGGCAGTTAATTTTGACTTGTTTATTGCTTAATGCTCATGTGACGGCTTCTCAGGTGGCAGGTATTAGGAATTCCATTGCTGATTCTTTATCTCATTCACAGCGGTAGCGTTTTTGGTAATTGTCCCCTGATGCGAAAGAAGCGGGTTTCTTTGAGTCCAGCCAGGAAGGTGGTCTCAGGGCTGCAGAACCTTTCATACGGGCATCTCTGTCTTCTATTACTTGGTCGATCTATCAGTCAGTATGGATTTAACCAAAATACAAAATGTTGGAAAAAGTTACTGTATCAGCAGATCCCAGGTGTTTCCAGTCTAGGGGTAAATGTAAATCTCCATCTATATTTCAGGATTCAGACAAAGACAATCACAGGCTCAGTATGGATTAGACAAGAATATAAAAACTTGAAAAAGGGTAATGTTTTACAAGCGTTCAGCTGCATACAGTGTTGGTGTCATTTTAAATCTCCTTATATTTTACCAGAGTAAGACACAAACTCTCACAGGCTCAGTATGGATTACACCAGAATAAAAAAATGAGAAAAGGGAAATGTATTCGAAACGTACACCAGTATACAGTGTCGGGGTACTTTGAAATTTTCGTATATATTTCAGTCTCAGTAAGCCAGTCCAGACTCACCGCTAGAGGAAGCTAGATGGATAAAAGTACAGACGGAAAGTCGAGTGATTTCAGAAATGTTGGAATTACTAATCACGGGAAAACCTCCCGGGAGAATTCGCAGAGGCGATGCTGACCCTCAATAACTTTTACTGTGGATACAGCAAAAACGCAAATTAGTGAAGAAAGGGTTGCTGTATCGCAGTAGCGTCGATCCCATCACCGTTACTCGTCTCCATCAAATTGTGATCACAGGGAGAGCTGTAGACATGGTCCTCACTGCCTATCATGATCTGTCTAGTCACTTTGGAGTGCAAAACACAGAAGCCACGGGCCGTAGGAGATTCTATTGGATTGCCAAGAGAGGAGATATTGAAAAATGGTGGCAGGAATGTCACACGTCTCTGACTATGAAAACTGTGAAAGGTGATCATAAAGCACCACTGCATCCAATTGTGAGTTGACATCCATTACAAATGGTAGCCATTGGTAATCTGAAGGTAGAGACCAGAAGGACAGGACATAGCTACATCTTAACCATCATCGATCAGTACACCAGTTCCGCCATGCGCTAGTATAGGCTATACTTGCTATGTGTGAATGGTGACGGATGTTTGACTCTGGTGGCTGACTCATTTTAAACCCCTTCCCTCTGATATTGCGCATGGTGATAGGGAATTAGTTTAGTAGTCAGCGCCAGTCAGTGACAAGCCTTAAGCCACTGTGCTCACCGCACCGCAACGCTAGCGTCCGACATCGCGCTTGCCTTCCAGCCTTGTCGTCGAGCGGCAGTGTCCTATGCCGTGCTGCAGTTGCAGCACCCCTTGGCGCTCGCAGTGGCGGCACCGCACACACGGTAGGTCTAGAAGGACGCAGCTCCTCTGTCTTAGGGCCTGCTCCTGTGACCAGATACCGTGTGTGCATTTTAACTGAACTCTGTGACACTAACAGGTTCAGTGTTCTTTGTGTTTTTGTGTTGCGGCATCTCTGTGCGTGAACAGAGCCCGCTCTGCACACTACGGGTGGAGTTGAACCTATGCGCATTATACCGCCATATTGCTCCTGCCATCACTCAGCAGCGGTTGTAACACCTACTGCACGGTGGACCCTGAGCGGCGAATGCACTTTATTATCATTTTTATTAAGTGCGTTCCGCCGATCCTAACACCTCTGCTGTGTGCTGGGAATGCCTCAAACAAACGGTTTACCAGAGTTGCTTGTTTGCTAGCCAATATTAGCTCTAGGTCTCCTGTGGCATGATGTTGTGTAATTTGCCTTTATAGCGTGGATCGAGGATGCTGGCCAACCAGTAGTTGTCATCCCTCATCATTTTGGCAATGCGGGGGTCTGTTATGAATGGGTCACCAAGGAGAAAAAAACAAAACAAAACAAGCTAAGCCACAGAAAACCAGAGAAGTTGGTAACTATGCAGATTGCAGATCCCTGATCTTACCACACAACTAGCAATAGCTGTGGAGCGTGCCTACGATGTTCCTAGACACCTCGTCACGGCCGGAGGACTACATAAGCCTAAAGCAAGAAAAGGGAAAACTAACTGCCCCAGAGCAGACCGCAAAGGAATAGATAGCCCCCACACATGTATTGACGGTGAAACAAGATGAAGGCACAAACACAGGCAGGAAAATAGGCTGAGCAAATGATGGGGCCCAAACTAACTAGACAGGAAAGGAAAGGCAAGTCACTGTCTGCAACCTGCAAAAAACCCTACAAAAATAATGTCCAACACTTCTGATAGCAAAATTAACCCTGAAGTCACTAGACTTCTCCCACTATATCAGCACTCTGGAAAATTCTGAGACAGAGCAAAAACAGACCGAACTAGTAAGGGACAAAAAGCCAATTGGCAAAATACTGATAAATAAGAGTGGAAATTCAGCTCAGCCCCCAGCCGGGGCTGGCAGACCACACAAAAAACTGAATAGACCAACAAAATCAAGTGTAAACATTAGCAGAAAAACTTAGCTTTAGATGACAGGAACAGAGCTGAAAACCAAGAGCTGACAAGCCAGAAGGAATCACCAGCGACTGAATAGGGCGTTGGCTGTCTTAAATCCAATCTGAGAATCCCGAGATCCAATCATCATCCCCATCCTCAGGTGGCAGATTTCCACCGATCAAACCAGCCGCACCACCTCCCGACACCACCAGAGGGAGTTCAAAAGAGTAGCATCAATACCCCTCAAAGGAATAGGCGTCCGCAGAAGTGTCATGGAAAAACCACAACGTTTAGCAAAGTCCAAATCCATCAGATTCAATGCTGCTCCTGAATCCACAAAAGCCTTCGTGGAAAATGTGGATAAGGAGCAGGTCAGAGTAATTGCCAAAAGAACCTTAGGTTGTATACTGCCCACAGCAAATGTGTGTGCAAAACATTTCTCTCATTTTGGACAGACAAAAATAGTATGAGAGACGTCTCCACAGAAAAAACACAGCTTATTACGCCTTCTAAACTCCTGACGTTGCGCCCTAGACAAAACTTTATCACATTGCATAGGTTCAGACATTTGTCCAAAAGGTGGCAACTCCTCTCGTGTAGTTTTGCGTTCACATAAACACCGATCAATTTGCATGGCTAATGACATAGAATTGTCAAGACCAGAGGGAACAGGAAATCCCACCATAGTATATTTTACGGTTTCTGACAAACCCTTTCGAAAGAGAGCCGCCAAGGCACTATCATTCCATGTAGTAAGGACCGCCCACTTTCGGAATTTTTGACGGTATAACTCTGCAAAATGCTGACCCTGGTTCAATGCCAATAGGGCTTTCTTAGCTTGATCAATAGCATTAGGTTCATCATACAACAACCCCAAGGCTTGAAAAAATGCATCCACATTAGTCAGAATAGGATCTTCAGGTGTCAAAGAAAACGCCCAATTCTGGGGATCACTGCGCAGCAAAGAGATGACAATTTTAACCTGTTGTGCAGAGCTCCCCGATGAATTAGGCTTCAAGGCAAGAAATAGTTTACAATTATTCTTAAAATTCAAAAATTTAGATCGATCCCAAAAAACACATCAGGAGTAGGGATCTTTGGTTCAGCAGCATGTGAATGAGCGAGAAAGGTGGAAATTCCCCGCACTTCAGCAGTGAGCTGCTCCACACGATCAGACAATTGCTTAATCTCCATTAAGAAAAGAAAAAAAAATCCTCTTACGGCCCCAGAGAAAAAGAGGAAAAAATATACATTAAAAAAATTTTTTTTTTTTTTCTTTACAATTCTTTCCTGCTTTTGAGTACCCTAGAATCTGCGGAATGGCTGGTGATTCTGTTATGAATGGGTCACCAAGGAGAAAAAAAAAAACAAAACAAGCTAAGCCACAGAAAACCAGAGAAGTTGGTAACTATGCAGATTGCAGATCCCTGATCTTACCACACAACTAGCAGTAGCCGTGGAGTGTGCCTACGATGTTCCTAGATGCCTCGTCACGGCCGGAGGACTACATAAGCCTAAAGCAAGAAAAGGGAAAACTAACTGCCCCAGAGCAGACCCCAAAGGAATAGATAGCCCCCACACATGTATTGACGGTGAAACAAGATGAAGGCACAAACACAGGCGGGAAAATAGGCTGAGCAAATGATGGGGCCCAAACTAACTAGACAGGAAAGGAAAGGCAAGTCACTGCCTGCAACCTGCATAAAACCCTACAAAAATAATGTCCAACACTTCTGATAGCAAAATTAACCCTGAAGTCACTAGACTTCTCCCACTATATCAGCACTCTGGAATATTCTGAGACAGAGCAAAAACAGACCGAACTAGTAAGGGACAAAAAGCCAATTGGCAAAATACTGATAAATAAGAGTGGAAATTCAACTCAGCCCCCAGCCGGGGCTGGCAGGCCACACAAAAAACCGAATAGACCAACAAAATCAAGTGTGTACATTAGCAGGAAAACTTAGCTTTAGATGACTGGAACAGAGCTGAAAACCAAGAGCTGACAAGCCAGAAGGAATCACCAGCGACTGAATAGGGCGTTGGCTGTCTTAAATCCAATCTGAGAATCCCGAGATCCAATCATCATTCCCATCCTCAGGTGGCAGATCTCCACCGATCAAACCAGCCGCACCACCTCCCAACACCACCAGAGGGAGTTCAGAAGGGGAACCCGAGAATGAACTCACAACAGGGGTCCCTTTTTAGGATCCGCAAGGCATAATCACTCATGTGGGCCAATGTTCCAGGTGTCAATGCTGCACTGCCAGTGGTGGGTGGAGGAGCACTTTCTGGCAAATCCACATCCCTCCAGTAACGCACAAACCCTGTACCTGACCTTGGCACGCCCACATTTTCTCTTGCCCCCTGAGAAGCATTCTCCTCCCCAAAATAATCATCCCCCTCATCCTCCTCCTCATCTTCCTCTTCTTCCTCCACCTCGTCCACAACAGTTCCCTGACCAGACAATGGCTGACTGTCATCAAGGCTTCCCTCCTCCTCCTCTTCCTCCTCCTGTTGCTCCTCAGCTGCAGAAGCCTGATCCTTAATGTGCATCAAAGTTTGCATGAGCAGACGCATAAGTGGTATGCTCATGCTTATGATGGCGTCGTCTGCGCTTACCAGCCGTGTGCATTCCTCAAAACACTGAAGGACTTTACAGAGGTCTTTCAGCTTTGACCACTGCACACCTGACAATTCCATGTCTTCCCTCAAACTGCCTGCCCGTGTATCCTCCCACAAATGCATTACAGCCTGCCTCTGTTCGCACAGCCTTTCAACCATGTGCATGGTGGAGTTCCATCTTGTAGCAACATCTATGATTAGGCGGTGCTGGGGAGGTGGAGTTATCGCTGCAGCTTCTGCATACGACTGGAATGGACAGGCGAGCGACGGATGTGCGAGCACAGTCTTCGCACCTTATGGAGCAGGGCTGTTAACTCCAGATAATTATTTAGGAAGCACTGCACCACCAGGTTCAAAGTGTGAGCCAGGCAAGGTTTGTGTGTGAGTTTGGCAAGGGCTATGGCTACCACAAAATTCCACCCATTATCACTGACTACCTTGCCTGGCTCAAGATGTAGACTGTCCAGCCATGACTCAGTTTGTCGATGCAAGTAGTCAGCCAGTACCTCCGCGTTGTGTCTGCTGTTGCCCAAAGACATCATTTTTAAAACAGCCTGCTGCCGCTTACCACTAGCTGTTCCATAGTGGGACTCCACGTGTGCAACACTGGCAGATGTGGAGGGAGTGCTCGTGCGACTGCGCTCTGTCGACGAGTTTTCACTTCTGGAGGAGGAGGGTCGAACGCCTACAGCAAACTGTTTCCTATATCATGGGCTAGGCAGCACTGTTCCACTGCCGCTGTCTCCTGTGGAACCTGCATCCACCACATTAACCCAGTGCGCAGTGATGGACACGTAACGGCCCTGGCCATGCCTACTGGCCCATGCATCTATTGTGAGGTGCACCTTTCCACTCACTGATTGTTTTAGTGCATGGAGAATGCAGTCTTTCACATGCCGGTGGAGGGCAAGGATGGCTTTTCGAGAAAAGAAGTGCCGACTGGGTAGGTCATAGCGTGGGACAGCATAGGCCATGAACTCTCGGAAAGCTTCGCTTTCAACCAAACGGAAGGGCATCATCTCTAATGAGATCAGTTTGGCAATGTAGGCGTTCAAAGCCAGTGTACGCGGATGAGAGGATGAGTACTTTCTTGTCCTACTGAGAGTGTCTGGTATTGTAAGCTGGACTTGTGAGCTGCATATAGGGGAACTATCGTTGGACCTGACGGACTGAGAAGGGGTTGGTGATGGTGAGGGTGTTGGTGGCCTAGATTCAGTGTTTCCTCAAAATAATATTGTGATTCCCTGACTGCTTTGGCCTAGCGACGACACCTCAACATTTCTTGATGGATGTGTCCTTAGCGGTGGCTTTACAGTGGGGGAAGCGATGGAGCGTTGCCGGCTAACTTCAGTCGGAGCAGGTACACATGTGCTACCTGAGGTTTTGTAGTCCGTCCACGCTTGCCATAAGCATGTTGATTAAATGTCTAAGCATGCAACTGGTATTCAAATTTCATAGATTTTTTCCCTCTGCTAAAGGTCCTACGCCACTTCTTACAGATAACCTTTGTGTCATCAGTAGGATTTTGTTCAAAAAAGTGCCACACTGCACTCTTCCTACTATGGTACAAATTTTCAGGGCTTGCACGGTGTGCTAATTTGACCATCTGGCCAAGCTGTCCTGCAACTCTTTTAGTTTTCTTACCAAGTTTTTTGACAGCTACGGGCCTGCCGGATAACTGATGCTGCGATGACGATGCCTGCTGTGGATCTTCTCCTGTTCTAACCTATTGTCACTGGCACCCTCTTCCCCCAATGGTTGACAATCTGAGTCAACAACTTGGTCATCCATGACCTCGTCTTCAATGTCATCTGCACCTTCCTCTGTACCTTCCTCTGTGTCACCGTGTAAGGTGGTATAGTATGTGGGAAGGAGAACCTGAATTTCAACAGGGTCTGATTCGGGCTCAGTAGACTGCGGGGGCAATGTAGTGCTGTGGGTGAATGTACCAGCAGAATCATCTAGCAGTGGCTGTGCATCAGTCCACTCTATGTCAGATTCATCTTGGACTGGGGAATTCAGGATTTGACTTGATAACCCAGGAATGGTATGTGAAAAGAGCTCCATGGAGTAATCTGAAGTGTGTGCTGCGGCATCCTTCACTTTTGGTGTGGGTGAAGGACACAAGGAAAGGTGTTGCTCCTGACCAGGAGCCTGCACTGACGACTCTGTGCTTGCAGTTTTTGTAACTTCAGAAGAGGAAGCAATAGAGCTGGAGGCTGTTTCGGCAATGTAAGCCAAAACCTGTTCCTGATTCTCCGGCTTTAAAAGCGGTTTACCTACTCCCAGATAAGGGAACCTTAAAGGCCTTCTTGTGCCAGACGATGACGCACTCTCAACATCTCCTACCTTAGCTGCTATTGTGCTTTTGCCAGAACCAGCCAATGCACCACCAGCACCATCAGTACCAGCTGCACCCCCCCGCCCACATCCGCAGCCTCTTCCACCATACTTCCTCATGTGAAAATGTACCAAAAATACCAGCAGAGAAATGGTACTGTATGAGGAGCGTACAGCTGTGTAAGGTGTATGTAAAAAGTGCAATCTCCCTATATATTTTGTGAGTCACAGACGCTCACTCAGTATGTATTTCACCGTAATCCAACAAGCAGATATAGGGTACTGTATCAGAAGTGTACAGCTGTATACGTTGTTGGTGAAACTGTCAATCTCCGTATATGTATTTACGGAGTGTCACACTCACACGCTGACTCTGTATAGATGTGACCGTAATAAGAACAACAGATATACAGTACTGTTTGAGAATCGGACAGCTCAATACAGTGTATGGAGAAATGGAAATGTCCGTATATGTATTTACAGAGTCTCACAGACACACGCTGACTCTATGTAGATGTGACTGTAATAAGAACACCAGATATCCGATACTGTTTGAGAATCGGACAGCTCAATACGGTGTATGGAGAAATGTAAATGTCCGTATATGTATTTACAGAATGTCAAACACACGCTGACTCTGTGTAGATGTGACCGTAATAAGAACACCAGATATCCTATACTGATTGAGAATCGGACAGCTCAATATGGTGTATGGAGAACTGGAAATGTCCGTATATGTATTTATGGAGTCTCACAGACACACGTTGACTCTGTGTAGATGTGACCGTAATAAGAACAGCAGATATCCCCAATACTGTTTGAGAATCGGACAGCTCAATACGATGTATGGAGAAATGGAAATGTCTGTATATGTATTTACGGAGTCGCACAGACACACGCTGACTCTGTGTAGATGTGACCGTAATAAGAACAGCAGATATACAATACTGTTTGAGAATCAGACAGCTCAATACAGTGTATGGAGAAATGGAAATGTCCGTATATGTATTTATGGAGTGTCACACACACACGCTGACTCTGTGTAGATGTGACCGTAATAAGAACAGCAGATATCCGATACTGTTTGCGAATCGGACAGCTCAATACAGTGTATGGAGAACTGGAAATGTCCGTATATGTATTTACGGAGTCTCACAGACACACGCTGACTCTGTGTAGATGTGACCGTAATAAGAACACCAGATATCCGATACTATTTGAGAATCGGACACCTCTATACGGTGCATGTATGGAAAAATGTTAATCTCCGTGTATTTTTTTACGGAGTCACTCACATATAGTATGTATTTGTCCGTAATACCAGCTGGTACACGGTATTGTGTGAGGAGCGTACACCTCTATGCGGTGTGTGCAAAAATTTACGCTCACTAACTACTGTGCAGAAAAAAGGAATAAAAGTATTTTTGCTTTGAAAAAAGCAGTCTACACGGCAGTGTGCACACAGCAGTGCAGCTATCAGGTAGCCTTATAAAGCAGCCTAATAACCACCAGCGCTGCTGCTGCACACAAAAGTGTGAAAAAATGAATGCTTGGTAACTGTGTAGAGAAAAGGAATAAAAGTTTTTTTGCTTTTAAAAAAGCACTTTGCACAGCAGTGTGCAAACAGCAATGCAGCTATCAGGAAGCCTTATAAGGCAGCCTAATCACCAACAGAGCTGCTGCACACAAATATATGCTCCCCTGTCACTGCACACTGTACTGTTGTGTTGTACAGTGAAAATCGCTATCAGCAGAAGCACTTTTTTTTTTCCTGTCTAAACACTCTCCCTCTTGAGAACGAGCAGCAGCAACCTCTCCCTATGCTAAGATCAGCAGAAGTAAGATGGCGGTCGGCGGTCACGGCCTTTTATAGCCACTATTACGCCACACAAAGCCAGCCAATCACTTGTATGCCCTTCTCTGAGATGGTGGGCGCCGCTGCCTATGTAATCGCGTTGCCCACAGTGTGCGTCCTTGATTATTGGCTGAGAAAAGGCGCAGGAAGCATTGTGGGAAACGCGACTTTGGCGCTCAAGTCGGCAACCTCCTGGCCGACCTCACGCTATGGTCGGGTATCTATAGGTGAAACCCGACTTTAGCCAAAGTCGGCGACTTTCTTCACGGACTGCGATGCCTTTGGGAGCTCTTCCAACCACTCCCCAAAAAGAACTCTAATCGATAAGTCATTACCTTCATTTTTCACCTTCTTGTTATGTATATTGTACAGTTCACTATTTGCCTCAACATCTCGCTGCGTGGAGTTTTCCTTGAATTCGTATTCAGTAATTGCTTAAGTAAACTCTTGTTAACCCCTTCTCTGCCTTCTGCTGTTTACTGCATCCGACGACCCTTAATAATACCACACTGCCAAAAATGTGGCCTGTTTTTTGTTTTTAATGCAAAAGAGTGCTGTATATAACTAGAGTGACAGACAGGAAAAACACTGGAATACCAGCCTAAAATGCCCAAACTTGGAGCACGCAGATTTATGAGGCCTGTCACGGAGATACCACACTAACAAATATGTGGCCTGCATTTTTTGGGGGGTCTGCAAAATAGTGCTGTATACAACTATAGTAACAGTCAGCAAAAAAATGGAATTTAGGCCTAAAATGCCCAAATTTTTAGCACACAGATATATGAGGCGTGTCACAGATATACCACACTGTAAAATATGTGGCCTGTATGTATTTTTTGGGGGGTTCAGCAAAATGGTGTCAAGAAATTGTGTAAGACACTCCAAAAAATTATACTCTACCATAACACAAATAAATTAAATATTTTTCTGCGGACTCAGAAGTGATTTTTGGGAACCAATTAAAATTGCTGGATTTTCACACTGTGCTAGGAAAATGATCTGGCTGTCAAAAAGCAAATGGAGAAAAAAAAAGGGCTCTGGATTGCTTTGCAATAAAGTAATCTCTATTAACCTGGCCAAAAAATTTTTCCTAGCCAATTATACCTGGGACTAGGTATATACGGTCAATATATGCTATAGGTAGCAGCAGCAGCAGACAGTAATGGAATGGACCCACTTGATGTATGCAATGATATCTATATATACACACATACAGTGCCTGCAGGCCTTACACTGATATATATAGAGCGGCGTACACTACTCTGCCTACCTAACAGTTCCACCTATATACTCCAGAATTAGTCCTTAGAAGGACTGTTGGATTAGCTGGATTTGAGTAGTTTAGGATGGTAGGACACCACACTGACTAAGAAATCCCCAAATCTGACCCTATATTGGCAGCAGCTCTCCCTACAATCTGGAGCTGAATGCGCCGAGCAGGGTGGCGTCCAGTCTGTTATACCCCTGATGATGCTGTGCGGCTAGCCAATCACTGCAAGACCACAACAAAGAAGGCTGCTGTGTTCCAGTGCCTGGCAGACAATTCCTGCATGTTGATTGTGTCTCTAAAGACTGCCAAAAATGCAGGGTGTAGACCTGAGTTCCTGCCGAGCAATCCGAGAAATGCTCGGTGCTCGCCGAGTACACCGAGTACAGTGATACTCAGGAGAGTAACGAGTAGTGGCGAGCACGTTCGCTCATCACTAATAACCTCAAACCTAGTGTCATTTTTTGGAAGATATATTCCCATGCACCTCTTCACACCCACACATGGGTATACGCTTCCTGATTTGGCCTATTTGCTGCTATACTCCTCCTTCTCCTCATCCTCATCATCCACCACCACTAGATCACCAGGGTGAACGTGTTCCATGATGCAATAGCCACGTATAGGCAAGCCCGGACGCCTGCCCCAAAGGGGCTACAGGGAAGGCGCACATGACTAAGGAGGGATGCTAGGCCTGAGGGTTAGTGAAGGGTAAGGTGTAGTGCTTTTGTGTTTGTGGGGAAGGTGTGGGTTGGAGCTATGGGGCTTATGGTGCAATGTGAGTTGGCAGGGAGTGGTCAGTAGTGCTTTGTGCTTGTGGGGGAAGGTGTGGGTTGGAGCTATGGGGCTTATTGTGCAATGTGAGTTGGCAGGGAGTGGTCAGTAGTGGGATGGATATATAGGGCAGAACTGTGGGGGGATGGTCACTCCTTACCTTGCAGACGTCCGGAATTGAAGGAACAGCTGCAGCGATGGTCTGGTGATGGCGATGGCGGAGAAGATGGGACCCCTCTGCCTCCGAAGCGGCAGCGACGATCACGGCCTCCTGAGCACCTCAGCCCAGAGTTAAGTTTGCAGCGGAGGATGAGCCCCATTAGCAGACCTGTTGCAGAAGACATCGCGGGGCCGGAGCCAGAAGTCGAGAAGCAGGCAGCAAGGTAACGGGGCGGTGAGTGACGTGGCCGGCCTCCCCTCCATTTCGGATCGCGTCACACATTGGTGACGCGCACGTCGCAGCCACGTTACCCGGCGTGGTCACCTGACCCGGCGCGGTCATCGGCATCGGTGGACGGCGGTGACGTGACGCTGCAAGGAGCACGGTGGCGAGGTGGTGTGTGACTTCACCGGCCTCATTTCCTTTCTCGTGGCGCTGGGGGGAAGCGGGCGGTGGCTCGGTCATGTGGCCACCCTTCAGCTGCCAGGGGCCACAGGTCATGTGGCCCGGCGTCGCGTTCCCCCGGCGTTGGGTGCCAGATTCAGGAGGTGTTGCCTGCGGCTGGAGCGCCAACCTCCCCCCCCTGTTTGAGGCTCCGAGCCAGTGACTTTTTGCCATGCGTTCCCAGACGGACAGTCGGTCTGGGTGCTGGCGCTGCGGCCCAGGAGGGCTGCAGTCGGCGTAGATCCATGGAGAAGATCGCAGTTGCGGTGCTCGACGCGGAGGACACATGACGGCTGTTCCGTGGGGTTCCGCGGAGTCAGCCTAGTAAGTAAGGCTCACTTAAACCTTTATTAATGTCTAGATTATATTGGTTGGGAAGGGTGTTGCTACGTATGGTTTCGGGTGTTTGTCTGGGGGTTCGGAAAGATGCGCGGCTGGTCCATGTGGACAGCGTTCGAATCTGTGAGGGAATGGTTGCTTTGTGGTCCAGGAGGCTGTTTTGTGCACTTCATGAGTGTTGGGAGGTATTTTTTAATTTCATGCTAGTTTGCTTTTATGATAGTGGGTATATCTATAGGTGACAACATCATTTTATTTTGGTTAGTATAATTGTGCTTGCATTCTCTGGGTGTTTGTGTATGACTGGTGGTGATTCCATGGCGGTTTGTGAGTAATTCAGGTGGTGATACGGATATTGGCAGAGTGGTGGTGGATAGCCATATCCATGCCAGTTTTATGGTTTAGTGTTATAGGCATGGGGTCTTTGGGCTGGAGGATTATCGCCGCGCCAAGTATTTGATAAGGGTTTGATGGTAGTTCACTGATGTGGTGAGCTGTTTTATCGCCGCACCTAGTATTTGATAAGGGTTGATGTTAGTTCATTGATGTGGTGAGCAGTTTTATCGCCGCGCCTAGTATTTGATAAGGGTTTGATGGTAGTTCACCGATGTGGTGAGCAGTTTTATCGCCGCGCCTAGTATTTGATAAGGGCTTGATGGTAGTTCACTGATGTGGTGAGCAGTTTTATCGCCGCGCCTAGTATTTGATAAGGGTTGGATGGCAGTTCACTGACGTGGTGATCTGTTTGGGTAGTGCATCGGGCGGCTTAATCTTTCACGTTACAGTGGGGTGTGTTCTATTGCTGGTCAGAGGTGAGGGGGTAGATGGTCGAGTTTTCATTAGGGTGTGTTTTATTTATATGCCGGGTTCGGTTCTCCAATAGGGGCTTTGAGTGTACTAAGGGTTTTCATGTTCACTAGGGGCATTTTGGTTTGTTGCGGCAGACGTTCTGGTGAGGTCGAGATGCTTGGGACGGCAGATCTTTCGGGAACCTGCCTTTCTGGCAGCAATGGATGACATTTCCCCCGGGGGGCTTGAAGTTGACCTTTTACCGGATTTGTTTTCCTGGTTAATTTCTGGGGGTACGTAGATATGGCGTGGAGCTGGGGTTATGGTTGGTCAATGTCCGGTTGTTGAGGTCCGTGGTTTGGTTTCTGTGTTGTAGTCGGGGATTATCTGGTATTAGGGATGGTGCAGTGCTTATTTTCTGTTCATGGTCCAACCTGGGACTACTATCTGGTATTAGGGAAGGTGGTGTGCTTATTTCTGTTCATGGTCCAACCCTTGACTACTTTGGGTTTCTTCATGCTCAGGGCGTTGTTGCGGTTATCATGTGTTTGGATAAGTCAAAGTGTTTGATTCACCTGGGGCCCTATGTCTAAGTCAGGTTAGGTTAACGAGTACATCGTGTCAGGTCGGGGGTCGTTATTAGGTTCCCATGTATATCGCGCTGCTGTTTTGGGGGGTTGATTTTGGTTATTGAATACGTGGGGCTACGATCCACTGGGGGTTTTTGCATGATCTGCAGTCATATGGCGTTCTTACGGTAATTTGCTGGTCGTGGCTGCCCTGGGGCAGTTTTAACAACTTTTGTACGTAAGGACTGGTGGGTTCTCACTGCGGTTCTTTAGGGTTGCCGATTGAGCTTTTGGCAGACTGTATCGGGTGGTATTTGTTACAGCCGTTGATTGTAGCTACGTAGGAGTTTATTATACAGAGTGGATAGTTTTTCGTTACAATGGGCTAGGAGGTTTATTGTGGGTGCAGCTGGTCCTGCTTTGCCTTCTGGGTATACAGCTCTCCTTAGAGTCTTTTCTTTTTGGGTGCCCCCGGACGGGGGGGCCAGGGTGAAGTGTTGCGTAAGGATGATGCAACATTTGAGTTGGGTAACCCAGCATGTGCTTTACTGGTCTCGGGGGTCCTGGTTGGTGAACGGTTTGTTTATCCAGCGGGTGTTGTTCCATTTGTCAGGAATTCTGTATAGAGCATGAGGCAGGACATGTTGTTTCGATGGCCGTGTGAATGGTCTCCCGCGTGGGTGTAGCCCGTCCGGCAATACATGGCTATGTCATTTATTCCGTTATGTGCACTTGTCAGGACCGGCTGGTATTATGGGGACACGGTTGTGGTGCAGCGCTGCTGCGGGGAGGTGTACTTTAGGTAGTGGGTGAGCAGGTTGCAGCTATAACATTACTTTCATTAATGTCGGGCTGGTGGTACGCTGTGGCAGGGGAAGTTAGTGCGATGTGCATTGATTTTTAATGATTCTAAGGACCTGGTAATCATCTGGGGCTGTGCTCCGTTTGGGGGTGCTTTTTGCGGTGCTTTAAGGCTGAGTGGTGGACAAGCATCGGGCACCGGTGAGTGCAATGTTTTGACGGATGGCCCAGGTTTATGGTGTCTGGGGTTTTCGGGAGACGTGATGTGTGTCTGAGTTTTCCTGAACTTCAGGTGGTGTGGAGTCGCTTTTCTTTCTTTTGTGAGTAGTGTCGAATCCGCAGTTCAGCGGGGAATGGGTGCGGAGTACATCTCACTTTTGGTAAGAGGGTGGCAACAATAGTGTTGTGATTCTGGGTTCGAAGTGCACGGGTGATGCACACAATTAATTCGTTCCGGGTCGTGGTGATTACGGGGTGGATTGGTTTATGTTTTCTAGTTGGGTGGATATTTTAAGATAGATGCTATCACGCAGGGTTGACGGGACCAACAGCGTTTTGGTACTGTACGTGTGTGGTGGAGACTTGGTCGCTGGGGCGTCAAGGAGTTTGATCTGAGACATCGGGCCTGAATGCTCCTGCCTGGGAGCCATGCTCGTGTTGTTGTTCATGACTATATAGTGGGGCACGTTTTTCAAGAATCTGTCGGAGGTTGGGGAACCAGTGTAGGTTCTGTTGTTACGTCTATAATGGTTGGCTTTGATTATTATCAGGTGGAGTGCAATTTTCTGCCTGGGAGCCGTGCTCATGTTGGTGTCCCTATGGAATGGGCTCCTGTTTGGAATGACTACATAGTGGGTTTTACTGGGCACATTTTCAAGAATCTATCGGAGGTTTGGGGAACCAATGTAGGTTCTTTTGTTCACGGCAATAATGGTTGGCTTTGATTAATTATTAGGTGAAGTATAATTTTCGGAGGCGCCTGCAATGTTGCGGTCTCAACGAGGCAGAGGCGGCGGCTCAGGTTGGGGACTGGTCGCGCAGGCGGTGCATAGGATTGGACGATGCGGTTGGCTAGTTGCAGGTCTTGGGTGTGGCTGACCTTGTTGTACTGGTATTTTGGTGTAGGTTGGCATTGTGAGGTCTAATGGGGATCAGTTTCGATTGATTGGTCTTGGTACAGAAACATTGGTTACTCGAGCCGCAGAGTCGGCTCTGGTTGGGTTTTTGGTGGTGGTACTCGCACGTACAAGGTGTCATACGTGCTCGCGGTGGCGGAAAGGAGGGGGGTATTTGAAGTCGGTGGATTGCACAAAGAGCGGGGGGGTGAACCCAGTGCAGGAGCGGGTTACCCCTGGTGGTGCAATGGTATACTTGGTTAAGGTGGGTCCCAGCTGTGCTGGGTCACAGCGGGACATGTTAACGTGGGACCCTGCTGTGCTCGGTCACAGCGGGGCATGTTAATGTGGGTCCCTGCTGGGCTGGGTCCCAGCAGGACATTGGTTGGGCAACACTCGGCTGGGTGTCCTCGAGCCGGTGTGGTGCGGCTGAGGGCACGTGGTGGAGCTGGTGTTGCAATCATGTACAATGGGTTTTGCAACACTCGGCTGGGTGTCCTCGAGCCGGTGTGGTGCGGCTGAGGGCACGTGGTGGAGCTGGTGTTGCAATCATGTACAATGGACTCTTCATTTACCCCCCCTCCTTTTGCTGGTGGTTATGTTTATGGAATAGTTCTACGTTTATGGATAAAATGTTATTGCTTGTTTGGTGTTAATAAACGGGGCTGCTGTGGCCTTTTACATCCAATGTCACGCAGTCGTGTCTTATTTAAGTTAAGAAGGGGTAAGTGTGGGTTTTGGGAGGGGTCATTACAGTGAAGCCGTCAGTCAGACTTTCCTAAGTCAAGGCAAGCCCGGACGCCTGCCCCAAAGGGGCTACAGGGAGGGCGCACATGACTAAGGAGGGATGCTAGGCCTGAGGGTTAGTGAAGGGTAAGGTGTAGTGCTTTTGTGTTTGTGGGGAAGGTGTGGGTTGGAGCTATGGGGCTTATGGTGCAATGTGAGTTGGCAGGGAGTGGTCAGTAGTGCTTTGTGCTTGTGGGGGAAGGTGTGGGTTGGAGCTATGGGGCTTATTGTGCAATGTGAGTTGGCAGGGAGTGGTCAGTAGTGGGATGGATATATAGGGCAGAACTGTGGGGGGATGGTCATTCCTTACCTTGCAGACGTCCGGAATCGTCCCGCCATCCCGCCCTAATTTTAGGATCTTCTGGAGATCGACATGGTGAAGAGAAGAAGAGGTTTGACGTTGTCACAGCAGTCGGCGGAAAGGAGGGGGGTATTTGAAGTCGGTGGATTGCACAAAGTGCGGGGGGGTGAACCCAGTGCAGGAGCGGGTTACCCCTGGTGGTGCAATGGTATACTTGGTTAAGGTGGGTCCCAGCTGTGCTGGGTCACAGCGGGACATGTTAACGTGGGACCCTGCTGTGCTCGGTCACAGCGGGGCATGTTAACGTGGGTCCCTGCTGGGCTGGGTCCCAGCAGGACATTGGTTGGGCAACACTCGGCTGGGTGTCCTCGAGCCAGTGTGGTGCGGCTGAGGGCACGTGGTGGAGCTGGTGTTGCAATCATGTACAATGGGTTTTGCAACACTCGGCTGGGTGTCCTCGAGCCGGTGTGGTGCGGCTGAGGGCACGTGGTGGAGCTGGTGTTGCAATCATGTACAATGGACTCTTCATTTACCCCCCTCCTTTTGCTGGTGGTTATGTTTATGGAATATTTCTACGTTTATGGATAAAATGTTATTGCTTGTTTGGTGTTAATAAACGGGGCTGCTGTGGCCTTTTACATCCAATGTCACGCAGTCGTGTCTTATTTAAGTTAAGAAGGGGTAAGTGTGGGTTTTGGGAGGGGTCATTACAGTGAAGCCGTCAGTCAGACTTTCCTAAGTCATGTGTACTAGGGTGTTTATGATGCCAGTAAAAAAAGTTTACACAGTATGTTGATGTGTACCCTCCAGGGGGAGATGTTTGTCAGCCCATACACTTAGTAAATGGGCATTACAAGTATAGGAGACCCAATCCTTTAAATTGGGAAAAAAATTTTAGGAGGCCATCCTCCACGTCTCTTCAGACACCACCACTAGATCACCAGAGTGAACGTGTTCCGTGATGCAACAGCCACGTTATTGTTTTCAAAGGGGTGTTTTTAGTGTCAGTAGAGTTCCCCTATTATTTCTTGTGCCCCCCAATGAGGAGTACAAATAAATATCAATTTTTAAAAAAATATAGGGTTGTACAGGAAGAGCAAATAGATATTCGTGGTATGGCACTGTGCTCTGCCTACACGCGAGAATTTTTTTTTTACCGTGATCTATTTCCCTTCAGCATTTCTCTGTATTCTAATCACAGATAGCATAGCATGCTTCAGCCACAGGGCAGTAACTATTGCCTACATTTGTAGAGTTCTGAATGACATTTTCACAGTGTGAAACATTAATTAGGCATAAAAACTTTATTTGCCTTGAACACAGTCAGTGGATACTCCCCCCCCCATTTACTGGAATATGCAGGTCTTCATATCCATTTGTAGGAATCCAGATATTAAAACTACAAAACAGCTAAGATTATCTTTTAAGTAGAAACAGATTATGGAGGAAATGTAAACAAGTTATTCAACATAGAAAAAAAACAAAATGCATACACATTAATTTACTTTTTCAGCTCAGACCCAGTTTCTTACTAAGTTATTCAACATTTAGCCTCCCTTGACATAACAGTCGAACCATAATCGTGCTGTATCAGAATACTAGAGCAAGGGAAAAACAGAAATTCTTGATGCAATAACACAACTGCCCCACAACGAAGGTGAACTGCATTACAATGCTAGGAACAGGATTGATTTCCAATGTCTGATGCCAGACTCCTTCAAACATCAACTACCTGCTGGTGATCAGCGCTAAACAAAGCCCAAGAAGCAAAAATATTTTTTTTTTAAGGAGTCTCTGGGCCCATATGTGAATTGCGAATCTCTCTTATTACAGTCTCCAATTTGTGGTGGTCTCATCAGAGCTTAAATATAAATGCAGTTGGTTGCATGACTGTTGATGACCCTGAGGATTTAAAGAGTGCTTTTAAGATAGTATCAGGATCAACTTCAGCTGGAGGATTTGAAGCAACACTGGAGGAGGAGGAGGTTGTGTTTCTTGCAGATTCACCTTCCTTCTTTGATGGGGTGTCACTTAATCTTAGAAGGATGGGCTGGTCTGATGTTATCACACTACCATTCAAATGAAATTTGCATTTCGTTGGTTGCTCATCTAGGTGTCTGTTGTTGCATTTCTTGTAGGCACCAACTGCATCTTCCTTTCTTACAAACACAACCTCTGCAACTCCGAAACTCAACAAGCGGGCACGCTTCAAGGCACCGCATACACAGGCTATGATATCTTCCTCTGTGACTCTTGGGTGCTAATTATTAACGGTCATTTTTGTGACTTCTAAAGGGCTAAAGACAGACTATTTTGGAGTCGGCCCTACTGAAGAACTGTCCTTCTTTGTAACAAGTGTCTATGACACGTTGGTTAAGGGCCTGTCACACTAAGCGATATCGCTAGCAATATCGCTATAACGTCACTGATTTTTGTGACGTTATAGCGATATTTTGCTAACGATATCGCTATGTCTGATACTTACCTCTGACCGCTCCCCTGCTGGTTATCGCTGATCGCGTGAGAACATCCTGGACCGTTTCTCGTCGTCAGCTTCCTGCTGGGCTTCCTGCTGTGGAGACAAGCGACGCGTGGACGCGGGCGGGAGGACGTCAGGATCGCCTCGTCTGACAGGTAAGTAATGACCCCCGACCCCTGCAATGTCGCTGGGGAGATCTGCCTGTGTGGCAGCTCACTAGCGACCACTTAGCGATGCACCAGCGATCCTGACCGCGTCATATCGCTGGTCGGGATCGCTGGTGCAACGCTAAGTGTGACAGTACATTTAGAGCCTTTGTTTGCAATAAAGGTGGCGAAGACTCCTGCTGAGTAGACATGGGAGCTGTGTATGCATCATTCTGTACCACTTTAGTAAAAGGTAATGTTGTTCCAAGGGAAAATAAATTTCCAGATATTCCCAGCCATTTTTTCACAGTGTTGGCAACTGTGATCTTCATCTTCTTGGTGTGGATGTGGGAAAGTTCCAAGTTGTCATCGATACCATCATCGTCCTTATCTTGTAAAGAGGAAATCTGTGGTTTCCCTGGTTCATGGTTAACTACGTTTATTCACATTCCTTTATGAGTGTTTGTTACAACTAAAGAAATAGTTTTCGGTTGTGAAATTTGGATGGTCTTGGTAATATTTTGGGTGAAGTGAAGATGAAGAACCTTGTGCCACGGGTGAGTTGATAGTTATGGGAGATGCACTCCTCTTTAAACTTTTTTTAAAGTTTTTCACGAGCATACATCAGTTTGGTTGGTTTTCCTCCAACACTGATCTGCTACTTTCTAGAATTCAGCATCTCACAAGCATCTTGCACTTTACCCTTTAGACGGAAATGTGCGTCTTTGGCAACAAATTTCTCATGAGCAACTTTTATGCCTAGCTTCAGACGCGCATCTGTTATATCTATTTTCTGACATCAAACGCATTCTGGTAATTGGTGGTGGGTAAATGACTAATCATTATAGGCTAGATCCCGGATTTCATACCTCCCATAGCCCCCCCCTGTTATTAATTCTGTACGTTCCCATTCCTGCTGTCACCATGCCTCTTTTCCTGATCACTTCATCCATTGACACGTCCGCTATATTTCTGCTTCAAACCTGCACCTTCCCAGCAGCAACTGTGTAGGAAACCATGTAATTGTTTTCAAAGGTGTTGTGGATTTATTTCTGATTTGGGTAGATTTACCCCTGTGCATACTGTGGCCTGTCCTAATTAGTCTTATTGAGCGCTCAAAGAAGGAAAGACGCCAGACTTGGTTGGCAGCAATACCTCCCAGCAAAACTCTGGAAACTTTATTCATATATGGTCTTTTATCAGTTTGTATAAAGGAGTGGTTACTCATTAACATAAAGGCTTTACTTCTTAGCTAATTGGTCAGTTTAAATGCATGAACATATATGGGTGTCCGACCTGGGGTTATTTAGACACCACGTGATTTACTGTCCGGAGTCTTGCACTTGTCAGCAAGTCTCCAATATCGGCCGGACCACCTGGCCTAAGTTCCTCATTCCCTATGTCTGCTAGATATTTCTCAAATCACAAGACAATGAGATGACTGGGTAGCAGGTTATTTCCACCAACTAGTTATAAGGTTCAAACAGTGAATATGTATCTGTGTGCAGTATATATGAGTATATAGCAGTATATAGCCTATATAAGAGTACATGAGTATATAGCCTATAGAAGGCAAGTGAGATCTATATGAAATACATATATATTTCCATAACAATCCCCCCTTAGATATCACTTGCCCTAAAACCCTGCTCCTGGCCCAAAGCGCTGCAACTCTTTTATGCTGCCAGTGGACTGACATATGCCTAGTTCATACATCCTCCTCTGTACAGACTTTTCGCAAATGGGCAGTCAGGAGATCTGTCCCTAAAGGGGGTGTGGTGCAATGTAATCAAAGTCTCTTAGTTAGCAGTCTATGCAGTCAGTGCATGTGTATTCTCCGTCAGGTAGGTTATTTATTCAGTCAGGGAGGTCATCCACAGCATCATTCCAGCTCAGGTGTATCTTCTGGTATGAAGGCCTTTTCCTGCAATGCGATGCGTGGATCCAGGCGGGGTTTTCTCTCCAGGTCGGCAGCCTCAGCACTTGGTGAAGGGCCATCGGATCTGGGATCGAGTGCTTCTCTTTACAGACTTTCTCCACCCACACTCAGTCTCCTGACTTCAGGACGTGTATACCAGGCACCGAATCTGGACCTGGCAATCAAGGAGAGAAACTCGAGAATGGACATTAGCAAAATTCTTGATAAATTCAACTACACATGCAGACAAAGTATCATATTGCATAGTCAACTGCTAAGTAAAGAATACCCCTAAACTGGGTTTTTTACCCAAATAAAGTCTCATATTGGTGACAGCTTTCTCTGAGCCTACGGGAGTGTCTAATGCCAGGGTTTGTCTGTCTCTTGGGCAAATTTTTAGCATGCTGCTCTTAAGTGTCCCACCTAATCTATGGTGTGGGATGGTGAGTAGTGTGTAGGCCTAAGTCTGACCCTACTGCTGATCAGGTCTCTTGTGTTAGGTTTGCTGTGTATGCGGGTCCCTGATCACTTGCTATTGCTTCTGGAAACCCCATATCTGCACACTATTTTTTGAGAGTAGCTTCTTTGCAGTAGTCTTCGCCAACTGGTTCCTTACTGGGAAGTCTTCAGGCCAGACAATGTGGGGGAACTTTTCCCGCTTGTCCGATGTTAAATTTGTCGGTGGCCGAACAGCTGCTGGGAATCTTCGCTGTTTAGGTGTGAGTTGAGTCCAATCAGGTCATTCATCTGTGTCTTCGATTCTGTGTGGGGGCCATGTGCTCATTGAACCACCGTAGGGTACACACTTTGAGATAGACTGGGTCTGTCTTGAGGTAGACGGTTTGAGGTAGACGGTTTGAGGTAGACGGTATGAGGTAGACTAGGCCTGTCTTGAGGTAAACGTTTTGATGTAGATGGTTTCTTGGAGCCCAGTGCTTTTGGCCTTCAGCATCCAGCTCTCCTTCTACTCCTTCCGAGTCTGATCCTGTTATTTCTTGTACAGGTTTCAGGAAGTCATCTTGTCAGGTTTAGTGACTGGATTGTGGTAATTGACATTCTCTGAGCTGATGGTGGGATTTTAACTGAGGTTTCGTCTCTGTCCGTGCCTCCCTCTGTATGAAGACTCTGGTTAGACTGTGTCAGAGGAGGACTTGGGACTCTTTGCATTGGTACAGGTCCAGCCGGTATTCTCCGGGGATGAGGGGGAAGGTCAAACTGTTGTAGCCTTGGGATGCCTTCGGACTCATGCAGCTCGTCTCGGGGAGTGTTGCCGTGGACTGCTGGAGGAGAAGCTTCCCCACGAGAGGATGGTGGAGGACAATCTTCTGGAATGTTCTCCATCAAATACGTCCTTTCTGGTAATGGTGGGCACCATTCTTCTGCCTCAGAATTCATATCTACGTCAGAGTCTTCGTCCTGGAAGTGATTCAGCTTGTTGACTGGTGGAGGAGGAGGCAGCACTTCTGTCCAATTCAGAGATGGCATCTTCAATGGTTTTCCCATTGACTTCTGTTTGCCAGGTTGTCTCGTCTTCAGTCGTCATGTAGTAGCCGTCCAGCTATACGACCTCTCCCATTTTCCATATTGTCTTCCTCTGGCTGCTTCTTTGGCTGCCACGTCTGCTGTTGATGCTCCGTGTCTCTACTGTGTTCAGTTTTCCGTGTGCCTTGGCCTTCAGCACTGCCACCACTTTTAGTAGTTGAAGAGCGTCCAGCAGGTCTCAGATGGCTCCATGGTGCTTCACGGTCGATCCGCTTGCTGTGATGAAGTTTCTTGCAGCCCAGATGGGTCCGAAGTCAGGTGCCATGTCATGCGAGTACCTGGAAGTTTTCGTTCTTCGCAATCTGGCAGGTCTTTCATCAGCTCTATCAGCTCCGTTTCTTGGGCTGACAACCTTCTGGACCATAGAATGT
Organism: Dendrobates tinctorius; assembly: GCF_039654945.1. NCBI lineage: Eukaryota > Metazoa > Chordata > Amphibia > Anura > Dendrobatidae > Dendrobates > Dendrobates tinctorius. Next base: position 25,647,101 of record NW_027361716.1, on the reverse strand, counting down.
CTTGATTGCTGGTCGCTGCACATCCCGTGTGGAACTTTCCTTCATCATTTGCAAGGCTGGAGCCATGTATGGTATCTTGCAGATTTTTCATCTGAGGGTCCGTATCCGCATCCCCCCTTGGGAGTGGGAGTAGAGACAGGTAACGGCTGAGAGCACTGAAGAGTGGTGGAGAGCAGCCTTGTCAGGAGGGCGTGTGCTGCGGGTATTGCTTTCATGCAGGAGGGCCCCCCCTTGCAACTGGATCCAGGCCAGCTGAGAGGTAGTCTAGAGGCCTCTGGTTTTCCTCCGTGGGTCTGTTTTAAGCCTGGCCAGTAGCATGACCTTCTCCATCTTGGTCCTTCTTTTTCCGTTTGGTCAGGACGGGATGGCTTCTCGTAGTCAGGGAGGCCTAGAGTTGGCGCAGAGACTATGAAGTCTTTCAGTTTCCTGTACGAGATGAAGGTTGCAATGCGTTGATGCAATTGTACAGAGGCTGCATTAAGCCTGGAGCACCAGGGATCCAAGTTCTGCAGTACGAGACTAGACTAAGGAAGGACTGCATCTTCGGAGTTGTTGAGGGAGCCACCTTCTCCTCCGCGGCCCTCCGGTCATCTGTCAAGTGTTTCGTCTAGTGGGCGATACAGTGTCTTCAGGAACTTGCTTTTGACACCCCTGGACTCTGTTTTGCAGAACTTACATTGCTGCTCTGCCAGGCAGAGTAGAGGAGACATGGAAAGCGCTATGCAGGTAGCGGTGTCGATGACTTCTGCATGCTCCGCAATCTAGTTGGTGGGGACGGAGGGCAATGCTCTTGCGAGCTGTGAAAGTCTGTTCCGGGCCCTCTTGGGCCTCACTGTCCATTTGTTCCGCACCCCCCTTGTGCATTTTCAGGAACTGGTCGTCCAGGTGAGGGAGAACATTGAGGGAAGCTTCGGGCAGATCCATTGCCGTGAGCACCGTTGCTCTGGCTGGCACGTTTGTCAGCAGAGTGTGCAGATCTGGCACAACTGGGGTTTCAAACACGGTTGCTTCGCTCACAGTCCTCAGGTTATACACCATTCAATCTGATCTGGTTCTCCTTTCACAGTCTTCCTCTTGATCGAGAGAAGCTGGGACCGCATGATGATTCCCGTGGGTGAGGCGGCTCAATCTGGCCTTGCTCTTCACAGTGCCGTGAGCGACTCCCATCTTCTGGCACAGGGCTGGCAGGAAACCAAACCGTTTGCTGGGGTCCTTATTTTTTGTCAGAGGTGACGTTCAGCTGAGCTTTCTTGCTCTCACAGGGGGTCTTTCTGCTGGGGCATCTTCTTTACCAGCCAGCAGCAGCTCCTTTCACCCAGCTTGATTTCTGGTCAGCATCTTGTTAACCAATTTGAGGAGCTGAGTGGTTGTCTTCTGGTCCAGGGCCTGGATTAACTTCAGGGAGCACCTTCAGAATCTTGTCCAAGATGATCCTCTGGCGCTGGAGCCGGAAGCAGTGCAGCCATTCCACGAAGCGGGTGTGGTCCCTCTGGGTCGAGAGTTTTCCTGGCCCATGCCAAAGTTCTTAGGCCGTTTCTTGAACAGCAGTTCCACTTAGACCTCCAGCTGGTCAGAGTCAGTTTAGCTCTGGGTGATGAGCTGCGGATGCTGGGCCTTCGGAGCGTCCGGGGTTGTAGACTTGAGTGACACCCGCACTGGCGCAACTTGAAGTCTCCCTTGGGCCATAGGCTTCTGGGTGCTATGTCCAGCACCTCCTTGGGTAGGCTTGCACCGGTTGTTCGAGCGAGGCTCTTGTAGGGCCACCAGCATGATTGATTCTTCTTGGGTCTGAGGTGGGGAAGAGGTCAAGGTCACATCTTCATCGGACACTTTGGTCATTTGGTGATGAAGATGGAAAGGGAGGAGAGGTAGGAGAGAGAAAAGGAGGAGGAGGAGAAGGGATAGGAGGAGAGATAGGCAGAGGTGAAGAAGATAGAGGCGGGAGAGATGGTGAGGGAGGACGAGGTATAGGAGGAGAAAATAGCGGAGATAGAGAGAGGAGGGAGATGGGAGGAGGGAAGAGTGTTTTCATAGTAATCTGTGCCGTCTGAGGAGGACCACAGGTCGAAGAATGCCTTCCGTGACGACAGGGGGGGAGCAGTCCGCCCCCCCATCTTCTCTCTCCTCACTCTTCCCCCCTTCCATCTTCATCACCAACGCCCACCTCTCATCCCTCTCATCCACTGCACCCGTCTCCTTTTCCCTCCTCCTTGTCTTCACCATCTCCCCCACCCTTTCTTCTTCTTCTTTTTCTTCTTCTTTCTCACCCACCTCTCAGTTCATCGTCACCCACTGGCCCAGTGCCAGATCCAGACAATGGAGTGTCCCTAGTTCCACAGGGGACTCTCTCTAAAGAGACAGTTATGTCACCGGGAGAAGAAAGTGAATCACTCCCCACACATGACAACACAGGTGCCCTCCCGATACAACAGATAGCAGAAGGGAGGTGTGGGCCATCAGACACTGCACCTGCTAACTCTGAGACTGAAGATCCTATGTGCCACACGGAGCTCCAGTCTCAAGGGGGGGGAGTACACACACACATAAGTAAGGTAAGAAAATCTAGTTATCTTACCTGAATGTTCCCTGTGCCCAGTCCGGGTCAGCAACTCTAGCCGGTCAGTGTGGTCACCAAACCCAGGTAGTGTTGAAAAGTCCACGAGAAAATCCAAACCCTGGGATAAGCTAAGTGTCTACTGTGATCCTGTGTGTCTGAGATTCGGGTGAGAGATCGAAAGCCCTTCTGTGACACGTCAAACAGCTGCTGACAACCGGTAACTGCCAATCACCCATGGCGCTTTGGTTAGCACCGGGATGTATCACCCTCCGTCTGCTGGGAGACGGGAGCAGTGATATCCCATTAGATTATCACCCCTCCGTGTGCACCCGAGAACCGTGATAATCTCTCCAGTGATCAATCTGTGATATCACCCCAGTCTGCCGCATCCGCGTGTGTGCGGGGACTGTGGCAGCCGAGGGATTCACCTGTGATGCCTCCCTTAAGCTGACACCTCCGTGTGTGTGCGGGGACCGTGACAGCCGTGGGGTGGGATTCACCTGTGATACCTGCTTAAAGCTGACACCTCCGTGTATGTGTGCGGGGACCGTGACAGCTTTTTCAGAGGAAACCACCTGTGATATCCCGTCTAAGTCAAAACCTCAGCATGGTGCGGGGACGTGATCTGACTTAGTCAGAGAGACTCAGTCTTGTTATCGGTGTCTCAGCAGCTACAAATCAAGTCACAGTCTCCACCAACTCTCTCACCCGAATCTCAGACACACAGGATCACAGTAGACACTTAGCTTATCCCAGGGTTTGGATTTTCTCGTGGACTTTTCAACACTACCTGGGTTTGGTGACCACACTGACCAGCTAGAGTTGCTGACCCGGACTGGGAACAGGGAACATTCAGGTAAGATAACTAGATTTTCTTACCTTACTTATGGAGTTGCGCAAATCTCCGTTCCCATGAGCCAAGACCTTGGCCGGCACCTCTGTCCTCTCCGGTCAGCAGGATCCCCATGCGTTTTCGTCCACAGCCTCGCTGGGCGCCACTTGTTGTGGATTTATTTCTGATTTGGGTAGATTTACCCCTGTGCATACTGTGGCCTGTCCTAATTAGACAGAGTCTTATTGAGCGCTCAAAGAAGGAAAGACGCCAGACTTGGTTGGCAGCAATACCTCCCAGCAAAACTCTGGAAACTTTATTCATACATGAGTACATGAGTATATAGCCTATAGAAGGCAAGTGAGATCTATATGAAATACATATATATTTCCATAACAAGGGTGATTATGATGCCTGTAAAAAAATGTTAACACAGTATATTGATGTATACCCCCAGGCAGAAATGTTTGTCAGCGCAAAATACTTACTGTATGGGTTTTACAAGTAAAGGAGACAAGCTCCTTTGTAATGGGAAGAGATTTTTAGGAGGCCCTCCTACACGTCTCTTCCAAAGGAAATTGGGGTGCATCGAAATTTGGAGCAGGCCTTGCATTCACTTCACGGGCAACCATTATGGGAGAAGCAAATTAATAATAATTAGAACTTTGGTTTCATGTGACATCCAGCACGTTGGTTCAAATGGTTATTGAGGTGCGTGTAACTTTGGGGCAGGACAGGTCTTGCATTCAATGCATAGGCTAACAGTATGGCAGTACCAAATAAATAAGAATGGCAACTTTGGTTTCATGAGGCCATTCACCGCATTGTTTCAAAGGGTTATTGGGGTGCGTGTGACCTTGGGGCAGGGCAGGTCTTGCATTCAATGCATAGGCTAACAGTGTGGCAGTACCAAATAAATAAAAATGGAAACTTTGGTTTCATGTGGCCATCCAGCACGTTGGTTCAAAGGGTTATTGGGGTACATGTAACTTTGGAGCAGTGCAGGCCTTGCATTCAATGCATAGGCTAACAGTATGGAAGTAAGAAATAAATAAGAATGGGAACTTTGGTTTCATATGGCCATCCAGCATGTTGGTTCAAAGAGTTATTGGGGTACATGTAACTTTGGAGCAGGGCAGGACTTGCATTCAATGCATAGGCTAACAGTATGGAAGTAATAAATAAATAAGAATGAGAACTTTGATTTCATGTGGCCATGCAGTACAATCATTCAAAGAGTTATTGTGGTGCGTGTAACTTTGGGGCAGGGCAGGCCTTGCATTGAATGCATAAGCTAATAGTATGGAAGTACCAAATAAATAAAAATGGAAACTTTGGTTTCATGAAGCCATCCAGCTTGTTAATAATAATAATAATAATAATAATAATAATTTTATTTCTATAGCGCCAACATATTCCGCAGCACTTTACATTTCAGGGGGGACTTGTACAGACAATAGACATTACAGCATGGCAATAAACACATAAATCATAACAGATACCAAGAAGAATGAGGGCCCTGCTCGCAAGCTTACAATCTATTAGGAAAAAGGGGAGACAGGAAAGGTGGATGGTAACAATTGCTTTTATTGTTTGGACCAGCCATAGTGTAAGAATCGGATGTTCCTGTTGGTTCAAAGGGTTACTGGGGTGAGTGTGACTTTGGGGTAGGGCAGACCTTGCATTCAATGCATAGTCTAATGGTATGGCAGGACCAAATAAATATGAATAGGAACTTTGGTTTCATGTGGGCATCAAACAGGTTGGTGCAAAGGGTTATTGGGGTGCGTATAACTTCAATGCATAGACAAACAGTATGGCAGTAAAAAATAAATAAGAATGAGAACTTTGGTTTCATGTGGCCATCCAGTACATTGGTTCAAAAGGTTATTGGGGTGCGTGTAACTTTGGGGCAGGGCAGACCTTGCATTCAATCCATAAGCAAACAGTATCGGAGTACTAATTGAATACTGGGAACTATGGTTGCATGTGGTCATCCAGTACGTGGCTTCAAAGGTTTATTGGGGTGCATGTAACTTTGGTGCAGGCCTTGCATTCAATGCATAAGCAAACAGTATCGGAGTATCAAATGAATACTGGGAACTATGGTTGCATGTGGTTATCCATGACGTCTGTTCAATGGGTTGTTGGGTTGTGTCCAAATTTTGGGCAGCTCTGTCACTCACTGCCTATGCACTAACAGTATAAGAGACCCAATGTTTATTATTGGGATCAACAAAGCATAGCCGGCTTATAACTCTCTAAGAATAGTGAGGGCCGACTGCTGGCTCTCTAAAAATAGACTTCGTGACTTTCAGAGTCCCTCCTTCATAAATGAAACAGGATGTGTCACACACCACATGGCCAAAGAAAGTTGTAAATTGTTAAAATGACATTTCCCAGTGAATGCATTTGTCTTGGTTGAAAGCCCTGGTAAAGTTGAAAAACACATAAAAAACGCTGTGTGTGAACAAATCTCAAATGATGGAGGAACATCTTTGTTTTGGGCTAATTATTTTGCCTTATATAAAAGACATTACTCTGGAAAGTATGTTCCTTAGCATATTTCCCAGGAAAATCCATTTTGGTTTAGGAAAGTATGTTCCTTAACATATTTCCCAGGAAAATCCATTTCGGTTTAGTTTTTGTATGTTTTTTGGTGTGCCTGTAAAAATGGCGTAAAACTCTGACAACATTGTTCACATGGCATTTGAAAACTGTTTACATCATTTTCAGATGTTTTTAGACTTTAAAGGACCCCCGGGAGGGGGTCGCGTTAAAAATACTTGGTTTTCCCATAGATTTACATTAGGCTCGTTGCTCGGGTCAAGCACCCGAGTATTCCAATTTGCTCGATCCGAGCAACAAGCACCCGAGCATTTTAATGTTCGTACACCACTACTCAAAGCATTAAAAAAAATGAAATCCTCACCTCTCCCCGCTAGCTGCTGCTCTGCTCTGCACCCTTCAGCGTCAGCGTCTGATATACATTATATATGTGACACTGTGATAATACAGATTTAGCAGCCAGTATCACCTGTGTAATGTATATACAGCAGAGTCGCAGTATCGCTTATATAATGCATATACTGCAGTCTATATACATTATAGAGGGGATACTGTGAATTCTGAATACAATATATGGGTGATACTGCTGAATATATGTTACAGAGGTGATATTGCGACTATACACACCAGTCACAGTATCACCTATATAATGTATACATAGCAGAGTTACAGTATCACCTATATAATGTATATAGACTGCTGTATATACATTATATAGGTGATACCGTGACTATACGATTATGCAATAATTTAGCAGCCAGTATCACCTATATATTGTATATACAGCAGTCTGTATACATTCTACAGGTGGTACTGCAAGTGCTGTACATACAGGAAGCAAATTTTCCATATTGGGACTCACCCAGATCCTGGAGATTGGGGGAGGATGAAGAGCTCTGAGCTGAGGTGGGTCCATCGTCAGCTGTGCAGAGGAGTGGATCCCTGGCTGGGGCTGGTGGTGAGTAGCACATGAAACAAAAAAACCTGCTCTGATGCTGGTACTGGTAGCGTCAGAGAGAAGAGTTCTGCACGCGGCGCAGCGGCCCTTTCAAACTTGTTACTAAAGACCCTGTGTGCGTGCACTCTCATGCTTGCACACGTTGATGGGCTGCAGCAGCGCGCATGCACCAGCTGACGAGGGCCACCGCTGTGAGCATGTACTGACAAGTGCCACAGCGGCCCTTGTTAGCACGTGTAAGAGAGTGCAAGCTCACAGGGTCTTTATTAAGATGTTTTAAACGGCCAGCGGCCCACTTTGTATTACAGAGCCGCCAGCCCACCGGGCATCTGCCCAGCTCAGCATATTAGCAATCCGGTCCTGCTGTTAATGGAATTCCTGGCTGCAGTGAAAGCAATTCTTGACTGTAATGAGAGCAATTAACAAAAATCCTTGGATCAACAGCCGGTGATTTAAGTGTACAACCAGTATCAAATTTTGTTTGTGTTATTTGTATGATGAACTAAACTTTTTTATTTCAAGCTTTTTGCAATTCCTATTTGCAAAATTATTTGCCAACGCTATTCCTTTAATTTATCGTTAAAACTTTTGATCCAAATATAAAATTTCAAAGTATTGCTACATGCTGCATAGAAAGTTCTAACAGTAAAAAAGCATAAAACTAAGAACATGACCCTCTTATGTCTGGGTTCAAGGAACCACGATTTAAATTGAGTTGACATGTTCAAGGAAACTCACCATTAGAACAACCTGATCCCAGGCAGCAGAATACAATTTCTATTTTATGTTCCTGCAAAACATAATAGTATTTTCCTTTTCAGTCCTTTCAAGGTTAAAGACATTGAATGTGTGATTGCTTATCTCACACTGCTTTGTGTATGACAATAATGTACTGTACTAACTAGAGAACCATCTGAAATCCCTAGAAGCCAGGCTTTCTGCTTCAAATGATGAAGATGGGAAGCAGGTAACTCTTTTGTGTCATATATTCTTTACCTTCTTCAGGAATCTTTTGTTCTATATTTAATGTGTATAGTTTGTTCCATCACTCTTCTGTATCGCTTTTTAGAATTCTCGTTAAAAGAAATTTTCTGGTACATAGAGCAAAATTATTTAAAAAGAAACTTGACTGGTAAAATAAACTGATTGTAAAATTCCTCAATAATTCTTTTTATGGCTGCTTTCAGGTTCGTATTTTGACACTGTATATATTGTAACTTAAGGCAAAATTTAGATGTGATAGAATGTTTTGAATTTGGAATTTGCCAGATTCAACATCAACAGATATTTTTCCAAAAATGTAATTATCGGTGAATCGATGTTCTGAAAATTACAATATTGTGAAGCCTCTAATCGCCCTGAAAAGAGATATGTAACACTCTTAATGTCTCAAAGGACTGATTCCAACCCTTTCCCTGAAAAGCTCATTAAGGCAAACACAACCTTAGTAATATCAATGTAACCTCACAATCAAACTGGATGGTAGCAATGAGTGGTCCATTTAATTACAATGAACTGACATACTTTTCATGTTTAAAAAAAATAAATAAATAACATTCTAAAAATATCCATCTTAGTCATTAGTAAAAACTGAAGAAAAAACAATGAACTGGAGTATAAGATGCTATACATGCAATGTGTAGTTGTATGTACACACTCACCATTAAACAGCAAAACCTAAAATAGAAGTAATATGAACATATACCCTGCTACAATTAAGGAAAAAGGAGTGCATATCAATAACATAGGGTACTTAGCAAAAACTATTTTGATGAAAAAAGGATCAAAGTCATCCCACCAGCACCAAGGTGTACCCAGAAGGGACAGTCCTAACTTCTACTATTAAAAATATAACGTGTCAAAAATGACCTCAATGTGAATAGGAGTCAAGCAGGTCTGGGGCCCAACTGTGGACACCCAGCAATGGGAAACTATACAAACGTAATGCTTTGCTCAAAAAAAGGGAGGCTGCTCCCTTGAGTACACCGAATGCAAAAAACTAAAGCAAAACTGATAGAAATGAGCTGGAGTATATATTGTTATACTGTACATGCAATGTGTAGGAACATGTTCACACTGGCCATTAAAAAGACAAAAAGGACACCTGCAAAGTAACTAAAGGACTTTTCAGCCTTTTGGCTAGTGAGAAGACCATAAAATACTCTACTGCTTGGGAATTAATAAACATTTGGCCTGAGAACACAGGAACTGTAAGACATGTACATAGGCACAAGTAAATTACATTTAGGAGAGTAAAGAATTAATTCTAGTGCAATACCTTCCTCTTTGCTTAGGGTCTGAAGTTCTCTCTGTTTGGTCTTCATTTTGTAACAATTAGTGCAATAATGATCCGGGACACCACAATACAAACAGTAAGGCGGCCAGATATTTCAGCTGGAGACAATCTGTTCTGACCGATCTCCATGGGTTTTGGTTCAGCCATTCTGGGAGTAGAGGTGATCGAATATTTCAATGTTCAGTTCGTATTACAATTGCTGAATTTGCAACATTTAACGATTTATTCATCGAATACAGTTAGGTCCATATATATTTGGACAGAGACAACATTTTTCTAATTTTGGTTCTAGACATTACCACAATGAATTTTAAACAAAACAATTCAGATGCAGTTGAAGTTCAGACTTTCAGCTTTCATTTGAGGGTATCCACATTAAAATTGGATGAAGGGTTTAGGAGTTTCAGCTCCTTAACATGTGCCACCCTGTTTTTAAAGGGACCAAAAGAAATTCGACTGATTAAATAATTGTAAATAAAATGTTCATTTCTAGTACTTGGTTGAAAACCCTTTGTTGGCAATGACTGCCTGAAGTCTTGAACTCATGGACATCACCAGATGCTGTGTTTCCTCCTTTTTGATGCTCTGCCAGGCCTTCACTGCCGTGGTTTTCAGTTGCTGTTTGTTTGTGGACCTTTCTGTCTGAAGTTTAGTCTTTAACAAGTGAAATTCATGCTCAATTGGGTTGAGATCAGGTGACTGACTTGGCCATTCAAGAATATTCCACTTCTTTGCTTTAATAAACTCCTGGGTTGCTTTGGCTTTATGTTTTGGGTCATTGTCCATCTGTAGTATGAAACGACGACCAATCAGTTTGGCTGCATTTGGCTGGATCTGAGCACACAGTATGGCTCTGAATACCTCAGAATTCATTTGGCTGCTTCTGTCCTGTGTCACATCATCAATATACACTAGTGACCCAGTGCCACTGGCAGCCATGCATGCCCAAGCCATCATACTGCCTCCGCCGTGTTTTACAGATGATGTGGTATGCTTTGGATCATGAGCTGTACCACGCCTTCGCCATACTTTTCTCTTTCCATCATTCTGGTAGAGGTTGATCTTGGTTTAATCTGTCAAAAGAATGTTCTTCCAGAACTGTGCTGGCTTTTTTAGATGTTTTTTAGCAAAGTCCAGTCTAACCTTTTGATTCTTGATGCTTATGAGTGGCTTGCACCGTGCAGTGAACCCTCTGTATTTACTTTCATGCAGTCTTCTCTTTATGGTAGATTTGGATATTGATACGCCTACCTCCTGGAGAGTGTTGTTCACTTGGTTGGCTGTTGTGAAGGGGTTTCTCTTCACCATGGAGACTATTCTGCGATCATCCACCACTGTTGTGGATGCCCACAAATACCAGGTGGTATTTCCTGATGAAGGGGGCATGAGACCCCTGAAACGCGTAGAATAAAACCACTGCAATCATACAGCATTCTCCTGGAATTTGTCTAAAGCCGCAGCGCGGAATATAGCTACAAACTCCCTTTGGATTCACTATATCTAACCCAGCAGATGGAAAGACCCAATCAGCAGTGTTCATATTGCAAACAATTATTGGCAGACACCACCAAAGTGGCCACTACAGCCAATCCAGTAGATGCACACCAAACCAGGAGTGTTCACATTTCCAAAAGTTAGTGACAGATATCACCAAAGTGACATCAATTTCATCACAGTAGAAATAGTTTAATAGTATAATAGGGACCAGGAGTGTTTATATTTCCAAAAATTAGTGGTAGACACCACCAAAGTGGCACCAATTTCACCACAGTAGAACAGTATAATGGGGAGCGACATTTTTTCCACAATAGCCAGCACAGCAGATGGACACCCAACCAGGAGTTTTCACATTTCCAAAAATTAGTGGGAGAATACACCAAAGTGGCACCAATTTCACCACAGTAGAAATATTATACTGAGGAGTGATATCTTTTCCACGACAGCCAACCCAGAAGATGGACACACAACCAGGAATGTTCGCATTTCAAGCAATTATTGGCAGACACCACCAAAGTGACATCAATTTTATGAGACCAGAAAAAGTACAATAGGGACCGATATACTTTCCACTACAGCCAAACCAGCAGATGAACACCAAACCAACAGTATTCACATTTCCAAAAATTAGTGACAGACACCACCAAAGTGGCAACAATTTAACCACAGTAGAAACAGTTTATTAGGAACAAACAAGTACAGTGCTTTGCGAAAGTATTCAGCCCCCTGGAACTTTTCAACCTTTTCCCACATATCATGCTTCAAATATAAAGATACCAAATGTAAATTTTTGGTGAAGAATCAACAAATGGAACACAATTGTGAAGTTGAATGAAATTTATTGGTTATTTTTAATTTTTGTGGAAAGTCAAAAACTGAAAAGTTGGCCGTGCAATATTATTCGGCACCTTTACTTTCAGTGCAGCAAACTCACTCCAGAAGTTCATTGTGGATCTCTGAATGATCCAATGTTGCCCTAAATGACTAATGATGATAAATATAATCCACCTGTTTGTAATCAAGTCTCCATGCAAATGCACCTGCTCTGTGATAGTCTCAGGATTCTGTTTGAAGCACAGAGAGCATCATGAAGACCAAAGAACACAACAGGCAGATCCATGATACTGTTGTGGAGAAGTTTAAAGCCAGATTTGGATACAAAATGATTTCCAAAACTGTAAACTTTCCAAGGAGCACTGTGCAAGCGATCATATTAAAATGGAAGGTCTATCATACCACTGCAAATCTACCAAGACCCGGCCATCCCTCTAAACTTTCATCTCAAACAAGGAGAAGACTGATCAGAGATGCAGCCAAGAGGCCCATGATCACTCTGGATGAACTGCAAAGATCTACAGCTGAGGTGGGACAGTCTGTCCATAGGACAACAATCAGTCGTACACTGAACAAATCTGACCTTTATTGAAGTGTGGCAAGAAGAAAGCCATTTCTCAAAGATATCCATAAAAAGTGTCATTTAAAGTTTGCAACAAGCCACCTGGGAGACACCAAACACGTGGAAGAAGGTGCTCTGGTCAGAAGAAAACAAAATTGAACTTTTTGGCAACAATGCCAAACGATATGTTTGGCGTAAAGGCAACACAGCTCATCACCCTGAACACACCATCCCCACTGTCAAACATGGTGGTGACAGCATCATGGTTTGGGCCTGCTTTTCTTCAGCAGGGACAGGGAAGAGGATTAAAATTGATGGGAAGATGGATGGAGCCAAATACAGGACCATTCTTGAAGAAAACCTGTTGGAGTCGCAAAAGAGCTGAGACTGGGACAGAGATTTGTCTTCCAACAAGACAATGATCCCAAACATAAAGCAAAATCTACAATGGAATGGTTCACAAATAAACGTATCCAGGTGTTAGAATCGCCAAGTCAAGGTCCAGACCTGAATCCAATCGAGAATCTGTGGAAAGAGCTGAAAACTGCTGTTCACAAACAATCTCCATCAAACCTCACTGAGCTCGAGCTGTTTGCCAAGGAAGAATGGGAAAGAATTTCAGTCTCTCGATGTACAAAACTGATAGAGACATACCCCAAGCAACTTGCAGCTGTAATCACAGCAAAAGGTGGCGCAACAAAGTATTAAGTTAAAGGGGCCGAATAATATTGCACGCCCCACTTTTCAGTTTTTGAATTTCGACAAAAAGTTTAAATAACCAATACATTTAGTTCAACTTCACAATTGTGTCCCACTTGTTGTTGATTCTTCACCAAAAATTTACATTTGGTATCTTTATGTTTGAAGCATGATATGTGGGAAAAGTTTGAAAAGTTCCAGGGGGCTGAATACTTTTGCAAGGCACTGTATTCCACTACTGACAACCCAGCAGATGACACCAAACCAAGAGTGTTCACATTTCCAAAAATTAGTGGCAGACATCACTAAAGTGACATCAATTTCACCACAGTAGAAATATTATAATAGGAACTGGCACGTATTCTACTACCTAGCAGAGGAGACCAACCATGACTGTTGACATTTACTCAAATTTGTGTTAACATTAGGGATGAGCGAATATTTAATTGTTCGGTTCAAATTACGATAGCCGAATTTGCAATATTCTCTGATTTGTACGTCGAATATTGCATGCACAACACCTTCTACCGGCCCCAAAAGCTGCCAAAACAAATCAAATGAAGGACAGACACCAGGAAAGTGGCCTCAATTCACCCACAGTACAAATAGTAGCATGGCACACCAGCCATCAGCTATGCGTGAAGTATCGTTGTCTGGGCCAGCATTTACAGCTTTCAATTGAATATCAAAGTAAGACGAGGTGGGTGAGGAATTGTTGTAGGCCTGCTATGTTGGGAGCCCTGATACCACATGCAACAGATCAACCTGCTTTCATGTTCAGCCACACTCAGGTGGCACAAATATCTGTTTTACAGACTACTATTGTCAGTGAAATATAAGGATAGCAACACAGGTAGTTGACTCCAAAAGGGTGGAGGCCTGACAGTCTCGAAGGCATACTGCTACTGGCAACACGCATGAAGGAGACCCAACCAGGAGTATACACATTTACAAAAATTAGTTGCAGACACCAACAAAGAGGCATCAATTACAATAGATTAGAACTAATATAGCGGGGATCGACACCTCTTCACTACAGCCAACCCAGCAGATCTAGACTGTAACGGGCAAGGTGGTGGAACCACTGTGCCATATCCCTTTGAAAGCCTGGAGGGGCGTAACTAGGTGGCCTACCAAATTTCAACTTGAATAAGTGTCAGCAGGCAAAAAAATGATACCGAAGGAGGGACAAGGAGGTGGCATAAGGTGCTACTCCATAGTTGACCTACAGAAGGTGGCACCTGCCCCCCTATAGCGAGTAGGTTGCTGCTAAGGAGGGATAAAGAATGCAGGCAAGCACTGTAGGGATTCTGGAACGAAGGGTGCAGATAGGACCGGATGTGGAACAGAAAAGCAGTGGAAGGTGTGGACCGGACTGTGTGTCAGACAGATGGGTTCTGGCAGGTGCAAGCTGGACCAGCTGATGGACAGAAGATCACAGAAAGGTACGAGCAGACAGGCACAGACAGTTAAGAGCAGATGGGCACAGGGTAGAGAAGCAGAAGAGGAAACCTGACAACTAGCAAGCATGCAAGACAAACTAACAACGTTGCTCAGGCACCTCCATATTGGAGGAGAAGCCTTACATAGAAGGTGTTGCCCAGCTATTGGCTGTAAATACCTTAAGTCGATGCAGGCTGTCCCTTTAAGAGGGAGTGAGCGTGCACGTGTAATAAAGAAACAGTTTGTCAGATGCAGTGAGTAACCGGAGACAGAGAAGGGGTAAACAAGAATTTACTGAACAATCTATAACAGTAATATTCCATGCAGGGAGGTAAAGGCAAAGGCAAAAGAATATACAAGATAAACGGAACACTTATCAGTTGCAGTTCTGGCAAGGGGAAGGCTTGAATATCTCCGGGCAGCGTCTCAAACGATGCACGAAGTCTCTGGCTCTGCTATGAAGAAACGAGTAACAATGTTGTCCGAAAATGCTGAAGGATTCAGTCCTCTTTGCCTTGGTACGCTGGAACGTAGAAACCGTCCTTTGTGTGGATGTCTCAGACATGGCGCCGGGCACGGGTCGCAAGCACATGCACATCCCGCAACAGTCCGCTGTCTTTCAGAGTAGTCTTTAAGCAGTTGTTCCAGTATCTCGGGTGAAGCAGGGGTATTTAATGGTGTGGGTACAGATGGTAACTGAATAGCATCAAGAAAACTCTCAGTCAGAACACGGAGGTCTGGAAGCAAAGGAGACGTCAGTAGTGGCAGCGGAGAGGGAGTCAACCGTCTCCTGTCGCCTTCCCGCCAAGTCTGCCCTGCTCCTGTGCTCAGGTCTCCTTTTGTCCCCGCTCCCCCTGCTGTCTGACAGAAAGGTCTCTCCCTCTAAGAGGACAACTCCCCTGCCAACAGTGATGACAGTCCCGATAGTTCCGGACTTACAGTAAAAGGCACTGCACACCGCTGACTTCTTCTTGTCTCACCTTCTTACACCCCTCTCTCTTTTTAAAGCGTGTGACCAGTGGTTTGGCAGACCCGATTGTTATAAATCCACACAAGTTCAGAGTCGTATTCTGACCACCTAGCCTTTCTACCATCTTCAAGAGTTCCTAGCTAGTGATGAGCAAACGTTACCCGCCCTAGTATCATGGTACTTAGTGTAGTCGGCGAGCACCGAGCATTTCTGGGATTACTTGGTGGGAACTCGGGTCTTCACCCAGATTTTTTGGCGGACTTTACAGACCCAATCACAATGCAGGGATTGTTTGCCAGGCATTGAAACACCACAGCCATCTTTGTTGTGGTCGTGCAGTGATTGGCTGGCCGCACAGCATCATCAGGGGTATATGAGACCGGACGCTGCCCTGCTCGGCGCATTCAGCTCCAGATTGAGATAGTGTAGGGAGAGCTGCTGCTGATATAGGGTCAGAATTGGGGATTTATTAGTTAGTGTGGGGTCTACAATCCTAAAACCATTCACATCCAGCCAAACCAACAGTCCTTCTAAGGACTAATTCCGGAGTATACAGGTTCCAGTGTTAGGTAGGCAGGGGATTGTATGTCGCTCTATACATATCAGTGCAAAGCCTGCAGGCACTGTGTGTATGTATTGTATATAGATCATTGCATACATCAAGAGGGTCCATTTCCTTCCTGTATTCTGGTGCTGCTGCTACCTGTAGGATATATTAGCTGTATATAGCTAGCCCCAGGTGTAATTGGAGTACAGGCCACACATTTTTTGGTGTGGTATCACCGTGCCAGCTCATATCTGTGCATGCTCAAAGTTTGGCCAGTTTACGGCGGCTTTCTTTTTTGTCCTGGCTGTCACTGTAGTTAAATACAGCAGTATTTTGCAAACAAAACAGGGCACACATTTGTCGTAGTGGTATTTCTGTGGTAGCTCATATCTGCGTGTGCTCAAAGTTTGGCCAGTTTACGGCGGTTTCCTTTTTTTGTCCTGGGTGAAACTGTACTTCTATACAGCACTAGTTAGCCAAAAAATAAAAAAAACAGGGCACACATTTGTTGTAGTGGTATCTCCATGTCAGCTCATATCTGTGTGCTCAAAGTTTGGCCAGTTTACGGTGGTTTTTTTTTTGTCCTGGCTGTCACTATACTTACATACAGCAGTATTTAGCAAAAAATAAAAAAATACAGGCCACTCATTTTTTGGTGTGGTATCTACGTGGCAGCTCATATCTGTGTGTGCTCAAAGTTTTGCCAGTTTATGGCGTTTTTCTTTTTTTTCCCGGGTGAAACTGTACTTATATACAGCACTATTTAGCCATAAAAAAGAAACAAAAAAACACATTTGTCGTAGTGGTATCTTCATGCCAGCTCATATCGGTGTGTGCTCAAAGTTTTACCAGTTTACGGTGGTTTTCTTTTTTTGCCCTGGGTGAAACTATACTTATATACAGCTCTATTTAGCCAAAAAAAACAAAAAAAAAAAGAAAACATTTGTCATAGTGGTATCTCTGTACCAGCTCATATCTGTGTGTGCTCAAAGTTTGGCCAGTTTAGGCCGGTTTTCCTTTTTTTGTCCTGGGTATCACAGTACTGATATACAGCATTAGTTAGCACCAAAAAAATGGCACACATTTGTCGTAGTTGTATCGCCGTGCGAGCTGATATCTGTGTGTGCTCAAAGTTTAGCCAGTTTAGGCCGGTTTTCCATTTTTTGTACTGGGTGTCACAGTAATTCTATACAGCACTAGTTAGCCCAAAAATAAAACAAAAACAGGGCACACATTTGTCGTAGTGGTATCTCCGTTCCAGCTCATATCTGTGCATGCTCAAAGTTTGGCCAGTTTACGGCGGTTTTCTTTTTTTTTGTCCTGGGTGAAACTGTACTTATGTACAGCACTATTTAGCCAAATAAAAGAAACAAAAAACACATTTGTCATAGTGGTATCTGCGTGCCAGCTCATATTTGTGCATGCTCAAGTTTATGGCCAGTTTATGGCAGTTTTCTTTTTATGTCCTGGGTGTCACAGTACTTATATACAGCACTATGTTGCATTATTTTAAAAAACAGGCACATTTTACAGTGGGGTCTATCTGTGACACGCCTCATACATCCGTGTGCCAAAAATTGAGGCATTTTAGGCCTAACTTCCCTTTTTTGGACAGTCTGTCACTCTTGTTATGTCCAGCAGTCTTTTTAATCCAAAAAAAAAAAATTATGCAGTCTGTTTTCTCAGGTGTATCCGTGGTGGAAAAATCTTTTCTTCGCAGGCATACATTGCATAGTTCTGTCGGCTAGCCTTGTTCTACTCATTTTTTATTATTTTCAAAAATTAGCAAGAAAACTAAAAAAAATTAATACCTCATGTCCCTCTAAAAATAGGCTTTGTGACTTTAAGAGTCCCTCCTTCAAAAATGAAACAAGATGTGTCTCCTTATGTGTCACACACAACATGGCCAGCTAGGGTTGTTAAATGTTACTATGACATTTCCCAGTGAATGCATTAGTATTAGTTGAAAGCAATGTTAACCCCTTCCTGACATCCGACATACTATCCCGTCCATGGGACCCGGGACCCTATGCCCATGGACGGGATAGTACGTCTAGCGCGATCAGCGGCACCCATGTGGTGAGCGCCGCTGATCGCGACCGGGTGTCAGCTGATTATCACAGTTGACACCCGGCACAATGTGTCAGGGGCGGTCACGGACCGCCCCCGACACGTTAAACCCTTGCACACCGCGATCAAACATGATCGCGGTGTACCGGGGTTTAAAGGGAAGCATCGGCAGGGAGGGGGCTCCCTCCGTGCTTCCCTGAGCCCCCCACGGCAGCGCAATGAGCAGCGCTGCAGCGGGGGGCTCCTTTCCTGCAGGCCCCCGAATCCAAGATGGCGACGGGGGCCTTGGGGGCCTGCAGGAAGCTGGCTTCCTCAGTGCCTGCAAGGCGCAGGCATGAGGAAGTCTGCATTAGTGCCTGTGACAGATCGCTGATCTGTCACAGTGATCTGTGATGTGACAGATCAGCGATCTGTCACAGGACAGTGATGTCCCACCTGGGACTATGTAATAAAGTTAAAAAAAATAAAAAAAAGTGGTAAAATAATTTGAAAAAAATCGCCAAATAAATTAGAAAAAAAAAAAATGTTCCCCCAAAAAATCCATTTTTTGGAAATGAAAAAAAAAAAAACAATAAAAGTACACATATTAGGTATCGCCGCGTCCGTAACGACCCGCCCTATAAAACTGTCCCATTAGTTAACCCCTTTAGCGAACCCCTTAAAAAATAAAAATAAAAAACGAAGCAAAAAATAATGATTTATTATCATATCGCCAAACAAAAAGTGTAATAACGCGCGATCAAAAAGATGCATATAAATATCCATGGTACCGCTGAAAACGTCATCTTGTCCCGCAAAAAAAGAGCTGCCATACAGCATTATCAGTGAAAAAATAAAAAAGTTATAGCTCGCAGAATAAAGCGATGCAAAAATAATTATTTTTTATATAAAATAGTTTTCATTGCATAAAACCGACAAAACATAAAAAAACGACCTAAATGAGGTATCGCTGTAACCGTACTGACCCGAAGAATAAAACTGCTTTATCAATATTACCACACGCGGAATGGTGTAAACGCAGCCCCCCAAAAGAAATTCATGAAATGCTGGTTTTTGTTCATTCTGCGTCCCAAAAATCGGAATAAAAAGCGATCAAAAAATGTCACGTGCCCAAAAATGGTACCAATAAAAACGTCAACTTGTCCCGCAAAAAATTAGACCTCACATGACTCGGTGGGTCAAAATACGGAAAAATTATAGCTCTCAATATGTGGTGATGCAAAAACTATTTTTACAATAAAAAGCGTCTTTTAGCGTGCGACAGCTGCCAAACATAAAAACCGCCATAAATAGTAAATCAAACCCCCCGTTATCACCCCCTTAGTTAGGGAAAAATAATCAAATAAAAAAATGTATGTATTTCCATTTTCCCATTAGGGTTAGGGTTAGGGCTAGGGCTAGGTCCAGGGCTAGGGTTAGGGTTAGGGCTAGGGCTATGGTTAGGGCTAGGGTTAGGGCTAGGGCTAGGGCTAGGGTTAGGGCTAGGGTTAGGGCTGAGATTAGGGTTAGGGGTCTGTTGGGGTTCGGGTTGTAGTTAGAATTGGGGGTTTCCACTGTTTGGGCACATCAGGGGCTCTCCAAATGCAACATGGCGTCTGATCTCAATTCCAGCCAATTCTGAGTTGAAAAAGTCAAATGGTGCTCCTTCCCTTCCAAGCTCTGCCATGCGCCCAAACAGTGTTTTAACCCCACATGTAGGGTATCAGCCTACTCAGGACAAATTGCAAAACAATTTTTGGGGTCCAATTTCTCCTGCTACCCTTAGGAAAATAAAAAATTGGGGGCAAAAATACGTGTGTCCATACAGTAGTTTTCTCCCACATATGGGGTGTCAGCGTACTCACGACAAATTGGACAACAACTTTTGGGGTTCAATTTCTCCTGTTACCCTTGGGAAAATAAAAAAATTGGGGACTAATTGATCATGTTTGTGGAAAAAATACATTTTTTTTATTTTCATGCCCGGGCATTATAAACTTCTGTGAAGCCCTTGGGGGTTCAAAGTGCTCACCACACATCTAGATAAGTTCCGTGGGGGGTCTAGTGTCCAAAATGGGGTCATTTGTGTCAAGTTTCAATAGTTTAGGTACATCAGGGGCTCTCCAAACGCACATGACACCCGCAGACCATTCCATCAAAGTCTGCATTCCAAAACGTCACTACTTCCCTTCCGAGCCCCGACGTGTGCCCATACAATAGTTTTCTCCCACATATGGGATGTCAGCGTACTCAGGACAAATTGGACAACAACTTTTGGGTCCAATTTCTCCTGTTACCCTTGGGAAAATGAAAAAATTGGGGACTAATTGATCAAGTTTGTGGAAAAAATATGATTTTTTTATTTTCATGCCCGGGCATTATAAACTTCTGTGAAGCCCTTGGGGGTTCAAAGTGCTCACCACACATCTAGATAAGTTCCTTAGGGGGTCTCGTTTCCAAAATGGGGTCATTTGTGGGGGGTTTCCACTGTTTAGGTACATTAGGGGCTCTCCAAAGGCAACATGACACCCGCAGAACATTCCCTCAAAGTCTGCATTCCAAAACGTCACTACTTCCCTTCCGAGCCCCGACGTGTGTCCATACAGTAGTTTTCTCCCACATATGGGGTGTCAGCGTACTCAGGACAAATTGGACAACAACTTTTAGGGTTCAATTTCTCCTATTACCCTTGGGAAAATAAAAAAATTGGGGACTAATTGATCATGTTTGTGGAAAAAATACGATTTTTTTATTTTCATGCCCTGGCATTATAAACTTCTGTGAAGCCCTTGGGGGTTCAAAGTGCTCACCTCACATCTAGATAAGTTCCTTAGGGGGTCTAGTTTTCAAAATGGGGTCATTTGTGGGGGGTTTCCACTGTTTAGGTGCATTAGGGGCTCTCCAAAGGCAACATGACACCCGCAGACCATTCCCTCAAAGTCTGCATTCCAAAACGTCACTACTTCCCTTCCGAGCCCCGACGTGTGCCCATACAGCAGTTTTCTCCCACATATGGGGTGTCAGCATACTCAGGACAAATTGAACAACAACTTTTGGGGTCCAATTTCTCCTGGTACCCTTGGGAAAATAAAAAAAATGGTGACTAAAGATCCTGTTTGTGGAAAAAATATGAATTTTTTATTTTCACACCCGGGCGTTATAAACTTCTGTGAAGCACTGGGGGGTTCAAAGTGCTCACCACACATCTAGATAAGTTCCTTGGGGGGTCTAGTTTACAAAATGGTGTCATTTGTGGGGGGTTTTCACTGTTTAGGTACATCAGGGGTTTTCCAATCGCGACATGGTGTCCGATCTCAATTCCAGCCAAAAACGTCAAATGGCGCTGCTTCCCTTCCGAGCTCTGCCATGCACCCAAATAGTGGTTTACCCCCACATGTGGGGTATCAGCGTACTCAGGACAAATTGCACAATAACTTTTAGGGTCCTGTTACCCTTGGAAAAATAAGAATTGAGGGTGAAAAGATCATTTTTGAGGAAAAAATATGATTTTTTAATTGTACGGCTGTATGTTATAAACTTCTGTGAAGCCCTTGGGGATTCAAAGTTCTCACCACACATCTAGATAAGTTCCTTAGGGGGTCTAGTTTCCAAAATGGTGTCATTTGTGGGGGGTTTCCACTGTTTTGGTACATCAGGGGTTTTCCAATCGCGACATGGTGTCCGATCTCAATTCCAGCCAAAAACGTCAAATGGAGCTGCTTCCCTTCCGAGCTCTGCCATGCGCCCAAATAGTGGTTTACCCCCACATGTGGGGTATCAGCGTACTCAGGACAAATTGCACAATAACTTTTAGGGTCCTGTTACCCTTGGAAAAATAAGAATTGAGGGTGAAAAGATCATTTTTGTGGAAAAAATATGATTTTTTAATTGTACGGCTGTATGTTATAAACTTCTGTGAAGCCCTCAAGCCGATCTCAATTCCAGGCAATTTTGCAGTGAAAAAGTCAAACGGCGCTTGTTCCCTTCCGAGCTCTTCCATGCACCGAAACAGTGGTTCCCCCCACATATCAGGTATCAGCATATTCACGACAAATGGCACAATAACAATTTCTCCTGTTTCCATTGGTAAAACAAAAAAATTGACCTGAAGTATTTTTTTTTGTAAAAAAAAGTTAAATGTTCATTTTTTTTAAACATTCAAAAAATTCCTGTGAAGCACCTGAAGGGTTAATAAACTTTTTGAATGTGGTTTTGAGCACCTTGAGGGGTGCAGTTTTTAGAATGGTGTCACGTTTGGGTATTCTCTTTCATATAGACCCCTCAAAGTGACTTTAAATGTGATGTGAGCCCTAAAAATAAAATGGTGTTGTAAAAATGAGAAATCACTGGTCAACTTTTAACCCTTATAACTTCCTAAAAAAAAAAATATTTGGTTCCAAAATTGTGCTGATGTAAAGTAAACATGTGGGAAATGTTATTCATTAAGTTTTTTGGGTGCCATATCTCTGTGATTTAAGGGCTTAAAAATTCAAATTTGGAAAATTGCAAAATTTTCAAAATTTTCGCCAAATTTCCTTTTTTTCACAAATAAACACAAGTTTTATTAATGAAATTCTACCACTGACATGAAATACAATATGTCACGAGAAAACATTGTCAGAATCACGAGGATCCATGGAAGCGTTCCAGAGTTATTACCTCATAAAGGGACAGTGGTCAGAATTGTAAAAATTGTCCCGGTCATGAACGTGCAAACCACCCTTGGGGGTGAAGGGGTTAAAGTTGATTACAGAATCCTCTAGAGACTGCATTTTGCTTTTTAGCTCTTTTGGAAGGACTACTCATAATTATCAACAGTCACAGAAGTTTTCAGAGACAAGAGATTTCTGTTGAGGTCAGTTTGAATTTTTGTCAACTCCTAAATGGACAGTGGTCAGAATTGTAAAAATTCAAGGAAAGAGAAGTACGGCTGATTAGTGCGCTCAGACCAAGACAGACACTTGTTTTGGATGGAAAAGAAACTTCTTTATGTCCTCACAAAGCTTTTCGGCAGTGAATGTGCCTTCATCAGCTGATAACCAGTGTAACAAACAAGGGGTATTTAAAGGGAGCTAATCCATGATCTCATTTAACCCCTTCCCAGCTTGAATTCAAATGGGCTGATAACTGCATACAATAGCTGGCTGAGAAAAGAGAATGTT
Organism: Dendrobates tinctorius; assembly: GCF_039654945.1. Lineage (NCBI taxonomy): Eukaryota > Metazoa > Chordata > Amphibia > Anura > Dendrobatidae > Dendrobates > Dendrobates tinctorius. Next base: position 25,624,127 of record NW_027361716.1, on the reverse strand, counting down.
TCAATTCAGGATAATGGGGTATTCAATTGGTAGAAGTGTATTTATTACATCTAAGACACAATAAAAAAAAACAATACATTCAATATATTCAAAGAGGTGAGGGTGGAATTGTGCACACCTCGACCTATTTCAAGACGGTTGACGTGAACAGTTACCTCACCTTCAATAGCGGTCACTTGCCAAGTTGGATCCTAAATGTGCCATACGGACAGTACTGGCGCATCAGGAAAAATTGCAGTCTGGAATCCGATTTTTTTAAGGAATCTAAAATCCTTAGAGAGAGGTTTAAGAATAAAGGATACCCTAAGAAGCTTTTGGAGGATGCCTTTAATAGGGTTAAAAAGGAAACCCAGGAGTCCTGCCTGGAAAAAATGGATGCCAATAAATCTGGAAGAATTGCCAACAACAGCAGAGCTGAGCTGAGTCTGATTACAACTTATAACCAATCAACCAGAACACTAACAAAACTATTGAATAAATATTGGTTCATCCTTAAAAATGATCCAGTCCTAGCAAAACACCTCCTAGGGAAATCAAACATTATCTATAGAAAAAATCGCTCCCTTAAAAACTTGGTTGCACCTAGCCTAGCTTCCCTACAAAGCACATCTACAGGCATGAGTACCATTGGGTGCTTCAAATGTGGAGCACCTAAGTGCCTATGTTGAGGTCCACTAGTCAACAGGGCTACAACTTTTTCCTCTAGGACAACAGGAGAAACATTCCAGATGAAATTTAGGCTGAATTGTCAATCCTCTTATGTTGTTTATGCTTTTGAATGCACTATGTGGGCTGCACGATACAGGCCATGCATTCACGCCTCAATAAACACAGGCAAAATATCAAAAATGGGTTTATACAACACAGCATTTCAAAACACTTTTTAACTGAACACCAGAAAGATCATAAACAACTAAAGGTGACAATCATTGACCACATATCTGACACTGTAAAAGACAGGTACAGACAACTCATTAATAGGGAGAATTATTGGATTTTCAAGTTGGGGTGTTTACATCCTGAGGGCCTAAACCTTAATCTTGAAAATGTGGTTTTCTGAAATTTGATATTTCTATTGCTCCATGCACGCTTTATATTCTATGTGTAAGGGAAAAGAGATGTTTTCATTTAGGCTCCATGAGATCTCTGAGGGATTTTAATCTCTCAGCTTTTTGTTGCTACATTAGCAGAAATGTTTTTAAAAATATTTTTATAAAGGAGAAAAAAAAACCCTTAAAAATTTTTTTTGTTTTATAATTCTTAACGATCATTTGCCCTTTATTTGTATTGGTTTTTTTTATTGTCTCTTAGATGTAATAAATATACACTTCTACCCATTTAATACCCCATTATCTTGAATTGAAAAATTCTCTTTTCTCAGCCAGGTATTGTATGCAGTTATCAGCCCATTTGATTTCAAGCTGGGAAGGGGTTAAATGTCCAAATGAGATCATTGATTAGCTCTCTTTAAATACCCCTTGTTTGCTACACTGGTCATCACCTGATGAAGGCGCATTCATCGCCGAAATGCTTTGTGAGGACATAATGACCAAGTAAAGAAGTTTCTTTTCCATCCAAAACAAGTATCTTTCTTGGTCTGAGCGCCCTAATCAGCCGTACTTCTCTTTCCTTGTATTTTACACCCTTCTTGGGTGAGCGGCTTGGTGCAGCATGGACCCAGCAGGCTTCCAACAATCCTGCAAGACCTGAAAGACGGAGGACCTGTGGTGACATCAGCATCACGCGACGCCCCTTGTGACCAGCTAACCTTGAAACCTGGAAGCCAGGATGATGAATGGTGCACGATAAGCACTGCAGGCTCTGCAAACATGGTTATGATGGCAGCATAACCACGGCAGGTTAGTGTACTCTGTTCCTAGCCTACTCTATTTGACCACCGGGTATTACACCAGGAGCACCCCCTCCACTCTCCTATTTTGTTTCTAGAATTGTAAAAATTGGCCTGGGTATTAACATGCAAACCATGCAAAAGTGGTTAAGACCCAAAGGCACATGTGTATCTAACAAGTAAATCCAAAGCGCTTCTCTGTTCCGTAACGCTTGTTCTCGATCTCCTCCTCTGGGATGTTTCTTGATACTGTCACGTGGACCCGTCCTGTGTGACATGACCTGCAGGCCGGTAACTAAAACAACAAGACACGGCACATGTAACTGTCCTGTGTGACACGACCTGCAGGCCGGTAACTAAAACAACAAGACACGGGGGAAGGGAAACAGTTACAACGGTGGGCCCTGCGATAGGAACGGGGACGTGGAGACCTCCTGCACGCCTCTGAGTCAGTGTCCCTCACACTCCTAACGTTCCCTAGGCCGGTTCCGCACCTGGCACCAATCAGGATACCTGTCACCCTAGCACACCCTACACCTATCCCTTGCTAGGGAGCTGGGTGGTGCAGGCACTGGCCCCACCGCTGTACTAATACACACCAGGGAAAAATACAAACAGGGAAACACCACTTAGCTTTGCTCTGTTGCTATTGCTCCCAGCAACAGAGTCCAACACCAAAGTTCAGCTTCACCCCTGAAGCTCGACACCTGAGTTCAGCTTCCACCTGAAGCTGTACACCAGAGCTCCCCAGAACTGCCAGGAACTCTTCTCTGTAGTTCCTTTCTTCACCAGACTTGGTTGGAAATTAGCAATATCACCAACACCTGCTCATAGACCATGTGATCCTATATAGGAAAAGGGAATGGTCAAATGATCAGGGGCAAAAAGCAGCTATAACCCCACTGACCACCGGGGGCAAAAGGCAAAGCAAAGAAAACATCAGTGCAATGACCCTAACGGCCACCGGGGGCAAAACTAGAACTGAAACCACAACAGTGCAATGACCCTAATGGCCACCGGGGGCAAAAACTATCATTAAGCACACAGCTTAAGGAAAAAAAAGGTTACTAGTGCTTTTTATCTGTCATGATCCAGCATGGATCATGACAGTACCCTCCCCTTAATGAGGGGCCTCAGGACCCTCAAGACCGCTCCTCATCAGGGAACCACCTACAGAGGGGATGCCCAGATCCTGAGTTGACCCCTGCAACTACCTGCACTTCAGGTTTATGACAAATGAGCACCGCTGGTATTGGCAATGTATGTTCTGGAGGCACCACACATCTCCGAAGCGCCGACCTGGGGAACGAGTTGTGTATGTGTATGCTTGGTATGAGCTGGTAAGACTCCGCAACACACTTCCACTGGATGTTTTTTGGTGGCCACCCATACATGCTCGTTCACACACAGGTCCGGACCTGAACGTTTATTGCCACACATTCGTTTGTCACAATTCGGTGAACTCTTTCTGGGATTGACAACAGAGCCGTCCCCCTGTGTCACCACATTCACACCCCTGCACTTCACCAAGGGGTACACCACCCTCCAACCCTTTCCACCATGAGGTCTGCGCCTCCCAGGGTTGGCTAATGGCGAGGGTTGAGACTTGCCCCTACTCTCCTGTAGCACATCTGCTGCTCTCACTGGAGAGGAAGGGGTCGGTTGAAGAAAGACGGTAGAGACAGTAGTCCCTAGGCAGCAGCCCTCACACGACTGCCCCCAGCTGACTACTTCCCTCGCCCGCCAATCAATTACCGGGTTGTGTTTTTTCAGCCAAGGGAGGCCTAAAACGATAGGTACTGACATTCCCTCCAAGACATAGCATGACAAGGACTCCTCATGATGTCCTATACACAGATGGATATTTTCTACGACTTGGGTCAAGCTTCCCTGGCTCGGGGGAACAGAGTTTATGGCCTGGACACTTATAGGTTGGGCTAGCGTCTTACACCTCAGGCCATGAGTCTGGACAAAGCGAGCATCCACCAGACTGACTCCTGCTCCGCTGTCCACAAACACCGGTATCACCTCCGGTACCCCGCCAGCCAACACCTCTGCTGACATAGTACCTTGGGAGGGCAAAATGGAGGAAATATACACTCCCTGGTCATCTCCCTCCAAACGACCAGGGGAAGGCGGCTTCTGAGATGACACAGATAATTTGGCGTGCATTGGGCAAGCCTTCAGGACATGACCAGTCTGCCCACAGTAAAAACATGCTGACACCACTCCCCGAACCGTAGGCAGCTGCGTACACAAACTAGCTCCTCCTACTTGCATAGGTTCATCTGGAGACTTGGCACGAACTGGGCATGCTCTCATGAAATGGCCCGGCTTCCCACAGGAAAAGCATACCCCCCACCACGACAAGCCGCAGACACCTCCTTTTTTGTACCACCAACACCGGGCTGTCTGGGTTCCTCTGTCCGCACTGGTGGGTCCTCCTCCCTAGCGAGGACAACAGGGGGCACATTTTGTGTATGTCTCTCCCTAAGGCGTCTATCCACCCGGATGGCAAGGGACATGGCGGCCTCTAGCGACCTGGGGGCGGCGTACTGCACCAGAGTATCCTGCTACTTTGGAGACAGACCCTGCACAAATTGACTCCTAAGTGCAGGGTCATTCCACTGAGTGTTAGTGGCCCACCTCCTAAACTCTGAGCAGTACTCCTCAGCAACCCAGGCTCCCTGTTTACACCTACGGAGTCGGGATTCCGCCAGGGCGACGCCATCAGGATCCTCATACACTAGCGCCAAAGCCGCAAAAAACTCGTCCACGGACTCTAATGATGGTGAATCGTCCGGCAGGGAAAAGGCCCAGGATTGGGGATCCCCGTTAAGAAGAAGGGACATAATGATTCCCACCCGTTGCCCTTCACTCCCTGATGAACGAGGGCGCAGCCTGAAGTATAGTTTACAGGCTTGCTGAAATACCAAGAATTGATCTCTCCCTCCAGAAAACCTGTCAGGGAGGGATATCTTGGGTTCTGGCTGAGCCTGTGCCTGAACCAGACCCCCAAAGCCCACCAACAGCTGCAGTTGCTGCACCAACTCACCGCGCAGCTCCCTAAGCTCATCCGTAAAGATTTGCAGCATTTGGGCAAAGGTCTGCATTGGGTCCATGGCTCAGCAGAAAAAAAAATGTATGGGTTGGTGATAATGTCACGTGGACCTGTCCTGTGTGACATGACCCGCAGGCCGGTAACTAAAACAACAAGACACAGCATGTGTAACTGTCCTGTGTGACACAACCTGCAGGCCGGTAACTAAAACAACAAGACACGGGGGAAGGGAAACAGTTACAACGGTGGGCCCTGCGATAGGGAACGGGGACATGGAGACCTCCTGCACTCCCCTGAGTCAGTGTCCCTCACACTCCTAACGTTCCTTAGGCCAGTTCTTTACCAGGCGCCGATCAGGATAACTGTCACCCTAGCACACCCTACACCTATCCCTTGCTAGGGAGCTGGGTGGTGCAGGCACTGGCCCCACCGCTGTACTAATACACACCAGGGAAAAATACAAACAGGGAAACACCACTTAGCTTTGCTCTGTTGCTATTGCTCCCAGCAACAGAGTCCAACACCAAAGTTCAGCTTCACCCCTGAAGCTCGACACCTGAGTTCAACTTCCACCTGAAACTATACGCCAGAGCTCCCCAGAGCTGCCAGGAACTCTTCTCCGTAGTTCCTTTCTTCACCAGACTTGGTTGGAAATTAGCAATATCAACAACACCTGCTCATAGACCATGTGACCCTATATAGGAAAAGGGAATGGTCAAATGATCAGGGGCAAAAAGCAGCTATAACCCCACTGACCACTGGGGGCAAAAGGCAAAGCAAAGAAAACATCAAGTGCAATGACCCTAACGGCCACCGGGGGCAAAACTAGAACTGAAACCACCACAGTGCAATGACCCTAATGGCCACAGGGGGCAAAAACTATCATTAAGCACACAGCTTAAGGAAAAAAAAAGGTTACTAGTGCTTTTTATCTGTCATGATCCAGCATGGATCATGACAGATACGTTCTATTGCATATACTCTGCAAAAAGTAACACTCCTGTTATGTGCAGTGACAAAGTGTTTAGAAACATGAGACATATGCCTGGTGGTAAAATGCAAAATGTCATATAAATGCTCCTGAAATATTTCCTTCAATCTGCAGATAGTTGATCCTATAAATTTTAACTTACAAAGAGTACATTCAATAATATAAACAACATAGTTAGAATTGCAATTTAAAACTTCTTGGATCTCATAATTTTTACTGCCTGTTGCATTGTGAAAAACAGAAGTCTTATGGGACAATGGACAAGTTTTGCAATATGAGTGGCCACATTTATGGTAGCCTGTTATAGATAGCCAGTTATTGATATTAGAGATTTTACCCAAATCATAAAAACTAGGGGACAAAAAGTTCCCCAATGTAGGTGCCCTCCAAGAAATAATTTTTATACCATCACCTAACAAATTATCAATAATATTGTCATTCCTCAGTATATGTAAATTTTGATTGATAATATTTGAAATGGACTTAAAATATTTACTGTAAGTTAGAACTAAGGTGGGACAATCTGAGGTATCAATTTTATGTGGACGAGTAAATGGGTTAATAAGAGATTCCCTGGATTTATTTTCAATAATATTTATTACCCGATTTATGGTCCAGGCAGGATAACTTGAAAATCTCTTCCCACCATGCCATGACCAAGTTGGCAACCAAGGGGTAAAATTTGGCCCCCATAGAGATGCCATTGTTCTGTAAAAAAAAAATTTCTCAAGTAAAAAATAGTTGTGAGATAGTTAAAATTCCAAAACCTATATGATGTAATTTTGTAAATCAGAACTGAAAATGCTGTACTTATATAGATATAGCATCGCACAAAAGCCATGTCCAATCAGGCTCCCAAATAACATCGTGAAAAAGTTGCAAAACATCCCTAGTGTCCTTCAAGGAAGGATCCTATACCCGAAACTATGGGACGCATGGGAGGTGGAAAGAAATTTTTGTGCGTTTTGGGTAACATGTGTAAGATTGCAATCATGGAAGAGTCAATGCAGAAACATTCAGACTGTTTTTTAGAGAAAAATCCTTGCTTTAAACCTTCATTGATAATTAGTTTATACTCCTCCACAAATTCATGAGTAGGATCATGCTGTAAAGGAGTGTATACTTTAGTATCAGAAATCAGATTATTAATAGCAGAAACATAATCAGATGTATTCATCACCACTACTGAACCCCCTTTATCTGATGTTTTCACAATTAAATCAGCATGCGTTTCCCAGGTTCTCAAAGCCTCTCTTTCAGTAAATGACAAATTATATATACAAGAATTTTGTCCAGAATTTTCAAAAAGTTTTTGATGTGTTTTTCAACATTTTCTTGAAATCTATCCATTTTTTCTGTTCTGGTTTGAACAGCATAGAATAGAGAGTTTTTGTGTTCTAAATGGAAAATAAGAGGTAAGTGCATCAGAAGAAGTCTCAGACGAATCCAGGTCCATAAGACACAAAAGACTATTCTGCTCCAAAAATTCTTTCCAAAAAATTGGTTTGTTGAAAAAACTTGTGTAGAAGATTATGTTGTATTGGTAGAGAAAAAAATGTCTTTTAATAGTAAGATCTCTTATGAATTTATTGAAGTACTTTAAGTTAGAAAAAATGTCCACTTTGTGATTAGTTGGTGCAAAATTTAGACCTCTTGAGAGGAGTTTAATTTCAGCTTGGGATAATGTCACTGAGGAGAGATTGACTACATCTAACGGTTCATTCTGCTGGCACTCAGACGGTTTTTGAAAAAGTCGGGTGTTTCTTTGGAGTTTTTTTCCACCTCTCCTGGTCAGTTTTTTGAAGAAAAATGAATTTTTCATGTTTTTTTGTAATATCTGGATTGTGATTTGGACTTATTACCAGAAGATTTAGAAAAATCACAGGAAGGATCTGTAGAAATGTCTGAAGACTCACAATCAGAGGAAGAAAAAGTTACTTGGTTGTTCCAGGACGTGTTCAAAAAAGTGCGATTCCATATTTTTAAAATAGATTTTGGAGAGAAAAAGATTTTTCCCACCTTCCCCATTCATAAATTTGATTGTTAGAATAATCAAAGACGTCTCTATTGAACTTCTTTTTCTTAACCCCTTCCTGACATGAGACTTACTATCCCGTCCATGGGACCCGGGCCCCTATGCCCATGGACGGGATAGTACGTCTACCGCGATCAGCGGCGCCCACGTGGTGATTGCCGCTGATCGCGGCCGGGTGTCAGCTGATTATCACAGCTGACACCCGGCACAATGTGTCATGGGCGGTCACAGACCGCCCCCGACACGTTAACCCCTTGCACACCGCGATCAAACATGATCGCGGTGTACCGGGGGTTAAAGGGAAGCATCAGCAGGGAGGGGGCTCCCTCCTTGCTTCCCTGAGCCCCCCATGGCAGCGCAATGTGCAGCGCTGCTGCGGGGGGCTCCTTTCCTGCAGGCCCCCGAATCCAAGATGGCGACAGGGGCCTGCAGGAAGCTGGCTTCCTCAGTGCCTGCAAAGCCCAGGCATGAGGAAGCCTTCTGCAGTGCCTGTGACAGATTGCTGATCTGTCACAGTGATCTGTGATGTGACAGATCAGCAATCTGTCACAGGGCAGTGATATCCCACCTGGGACTATTTAATAAAGTAAAAAAAAAATAAAAAGAAGTGTTAAAATAAATAAAAAAAAAATCGCCAAATAAATTAGAAAAAAAAAAATATTCCCCCAAATAAATCCATTTTTTAGAAATAATAAAAAAAAACAATAAAAGTACACATATTAGGTATCGCTACGTCCATAACGACCCGCCCTATAAAACTGTCCCATTAGTTAACCCCTTTAGCGAACCCCTTAAAAAATAAAAATAAAAAACGAAGCAAAAAATAATGATTTATTATCATACCGCCAAACAAAAAGTGTAATAACGCGCGATCAAAAAGACGCATATAAATATCCATGGTACCGCTGAAAACGTCATCTTGTCCAGCAAAAAACGAGCCACCACACAGCATCATCAGCGAAAAAATAAAAAAGTTATAGCTCGCAGAATAAAGCGATGCAAAAATAATTATTTTTTATCTAAAATAGTTTTCATTGCATAAAACCGACAAAACATAAAAAAACGACCTAAATAAGGTATCTCTGTAAGCATACTGACCCAAAGAATAAAAGCGCTTTATCAATTTTATCGCACGCGGAACGGTGTAAACGCACCCCCCCAAAAGAAATTCATGAAACGCTGGTTTTTGTTCATTCTGCGTCCCAAAAATCGGAATAAAAAGTGATCAAAAAATTTCACATGCCCGAAAATGGTACCAATAAAAACGTCAACTCGTCCCGCAAAAAATAAGACCTCAAATGACTCGGTTGGTCAAAATACGGAAAAATTAGAGCTCTCAATATGTAGTGATGCAAAAACTATTTTTACAATAAAAAGCGTCTTTTAGCATGTGACAGCTGCCAAACATAAAAACAGCCATAAATAGTAAATCAAACCCCCTGTTATCACCCCCTTAGTTAGGGAAAAATAATAAAATAAAAAAATGCATTTTTTTCCATTTTTCCATTAGGGTTAGGGTTAGGGCTAGGGTTAGGGTTAGGGCTAGGGTTAGGGTAGGGTTAGGGCTAGGGTTAGGGTTAGGATAAGGGCTGAGATTAGGGTTAGGGGTGTGTTGGGGTTCGGGTTGGAGTTAGAATTGGGGGTTTCCACTGTTTGGGCACATCAGGGGCTCTCCAAATGCAACATGGCGTCTGATCTGAATTCCAGCCAATTCTGAGTTGAAAAAGTCAAATGGTGCTCCTTCCCTTCCAAGCTCTGCCATGCGTCCAAACAGTGTTTTACCCCCACATGTAGGGTATCAGCCTACTCAGGTCAAATTGCAAAACAATTTTTGGGGTCCAATTTCTCCTGTTACCCTTAGGAAAATAAAAAATTGGGGGCAAAAATATCATTTTTGTGGAAAAAAAAGATTTTTTTATTATCATGTCTGAGCGTTATAAACTTCTGTGAAGCACTTGGGGGTTCAAAGTGCTCACCACACATCTAGATAAGTTCTGTGGGGGCCTAGTGTCCAAAATGGGGTCACTTGTGGGGAGTTTCAATAGTTTAGGTACATCAGGGGCTCTCCAAACGCACATGACACCCGCAGACCATTCCATCAAAGTCTGCATTCCAAAATGTCACTGCTTCCCTTCCGATCCCCGACGTGTGTCCATACAGTAGTTTTCTCCCACATATGGGGTGTCAGCGTACTCATGACAAATTGGACAACAACTTTTGTGGTCCAATTTCTCCTGTTACCCTTGGGAAAATGAAAAAATTGGGGACTAATTGATCATGTTTGTGGAAAAAATACGATTTTTTTATTTTCATGCCCGGGCATTATAAACTTCTGTGAAGCCCTTGGGGGTTCAAAGTGCTCACCACACATCTATATAAGTTCCTTAGGGGGTCTCGTTTCCAAAATGGGGTCATTTGTTGGGGTTTCCACTGTTTAGGTACATTATGGGCTCTCCAAAGGCAACATGACACCCGCAGACCATTCCATCAAAGTCTGCATTCCAAAACGTCACTACTTCCCTTCCGAGCCCTGACGTGTGTCCATACATTAGTTTTCTCCCACATATGGGGTGTCAGCGTACTCAGGACAAATTGGACAACAACTTTTGTGGTCCAATTTCTCCTGTTACCCTTGGGAAAATGAAAAAATTGGGGACTAATTGATCATGTTTGTGGAAAAAATATGATTTTTTTATTTTCATGCCCGGGCATTATAAACTTCTGTGAAGCCCTTGGGGGTTCAAAGTGCTCACCACACATCTAGATAAGTTCCTTAGGGGGTCTCGTTTCCAAAATGGGGTCACTTGTGGGGGTTTCCACTGTTTAGGTACATTAGGGGCTCTCCAAAGGCAACATGACACCCGCAGACCATTCCATCAAAGTCTGCATTCCAAAACGTCACTACTTCCCTTCCGAGCCCTGACGTGTGTCCATACAGTAGTTTTCTCCCACATATGGGGTGTCAGCGTACTCAGGACAAATTGGACAACAACTTTTGGGGTTCAATTTCTCCTGTTACCCTTGGGAAAATAAAAAAATTGGGGACTAATTGATCATGTTTGTGGAAAAAATACGATTTTTTTATTTTCATTCCCTGGCATTATAAACTTCTGTGAAGCCTTTGGGGGTTCAAAGTGCTCACCTCACATCTAGATAAGTTCCTTAGGGGGTCTAGTTTTCAAAATGGGGTCATTTGTGGGGGGTTTCCGCTGTTTAGGCACATTAGGGGCTCTCCAAAGGCAACATGACACCCGCAGACCATTCCCTCAAAGTCTGCATTCCAAAACGTCACTACTTCCCTTCCGAGCCCCGACGTGTGTCCATACAGTAGTTTTCTCCCTCATATGGGGTATCAGCATACTCAGGAAAAATTGGACAACAACTTTTGGGGTCCAATTTCTCCTGGTACCCTTGGGAAAATAAAAAAATGGTGACTAAAAGATCATGTTTGTGGAAAAAATACAAATTTTTTATTTTCACGCCCGGGCGTTATAAACTTCTGTGAAGCACTGGGGGGCTCAAAATGCTCACCACACATATAGATAAGTTCCTTGGGGGGTCTAGTTTACAAAATGGTGTCATTTGTGGGGGGTTTCCACTGTTTAGGTACATCAGGGGTTTTCCAATCGCGACATGGTGTCCGATCTCAATTCCAGCCAAAAACGTCAAATGGCGCTGCTTCCCTTCTGAGCTCTGCCATGCACCCAAATAGTGGTTTACCCCCACATGTGGGGTATCAGCGTACTCAGGACAAATTGCACAATAACTTTTAGGGTCCTGCTACCCTTGGAAAAATAAGAATTGAGGGTGAAAAGATCATTTTTGTGGAAAAAATATGATTTTTTAATTGTACGGCTGTATGTTATAATCTTCTGTGAAGCCCCTGTGGGTTCAAAGTTCTCACCACATATCTAGATAAGTTCCTTGGGGGGGTCTAGTTTCCAAAATGGGGTCACTTGTAGGGGGTTTCCACTGTTTAGGTACATCAGGGACTCTCCAAACGTGACATGGCGTCCGATCTGAATTCCAGCCAATTTTGCATTGAAAAAGTCAAACGGCACTCCTTCCATTCTGAGCTCTGCCATGCGCCGAAACAGTCGTTCCCCCCCACATATCAGGTATCAGCATACTCAGGACAAATTGCACAATAACTTTTGCAGTCCAATTTCTCCTGTTACCCTTGGTAAAATAAAAAAAATTGAACCTGAAGTATTTTTTTTGTGAAAAAAAGTTAGATGTTCATTTTTTTTTAAATATTCAAAAAAATTCCTGTGATGCACCTAAAGGGTTAATAAACGTCTTGAATGTGGTTTTGAGCACCTTAAGGGGTGCAGTTTTTAGAATGGTGTCACTTTTGGGTATTTTCTATCATATAGACCCCTCAAAGTGACCTCAAATGTGATGTGGTCCTAAAAATAAAATGGTGTTGTAAAAATGAGAAATCGCTGGTCAACTTTTAACCCTTTTAACTTCCTAACAAAAAAAATTTGGTTCCAAAATTGTGCTGATGTAAAGTAAACATGTGGGAAATGTTAGTTATCAAGTTTTTTGTGTGCTGTATCTCTGTGATTTAAGGGCAAAAAAATTCAAAGTTGGAAAATTGCGAAATTTTCAAAATTTTCGCCAAATTTCCATTTTTCCCACAAATAAACGCAAGTTATTTGAATGAAATTTTACCACTAACATGAAGTACAATATGTCACGAGAAAACAATGTCAGAATCACCAGGATCCATGGAAGCGTTCCAGAGTTATGACCTCATAAAGGGACAGTGGTCAGAATTGTAAAAATTGTCCCGGTCATGAACGTGCAAACCACCCTTGGGGGTGAAGGGGTTAAAGTTGATTACAGAATCCTCTAGAGACTGCATTTTGCTTTTTAGCTCTTTTGGAAGGACTACTCATAATTATCAACAGTCACAGAAGTTTTCAGAGACAAGAGATTTCTGTTGAGGTCAGTTTGAATTTTTGTCAACTCCTGACTCTCATATTTAACAATCAAATGCATTAATTGCAATGAACATTGGGACAGGATTGAGTTCCAGGCTACGGTAAAGTCATCATTATAAACTGTAGTTGGTATCTTTTTGATCCTAAGACCTCTAGGGATCATATTAAGATCAATATAATTTTCCAAAGTGGTTTGATCCCACCATATACGGGTTTAATTTAAAGACAGTTTTTCCACCTCTTGCATTAGATTTAAAATGTTAGGTGGTGTGTTCGCAGTTTTGCTGATCGTCTGTAACACCTGCATAGCACGTTCCTTTCAATTTGGGTCAATCAAAGAGTCCATGTTAATGTGTAACAAACAGACAAATCCAAAAATAACTAATGAATCAAAGCATGAGCCAAGAAAAAACAGTCCTTCCATTATTCATATGTGAAATCCAATAAAAGGTGAAGGAAAAAAGGGGAGCATGAAAAAGGCAGAAATGAACACGTATACAAAAAAGTTATTTCAGCTCAACCCATATGTTTTCCATAAGATGCATTCAATCCGAGCAAAGACTCGTCTCCACCAAATGACAGAATGTATTCGAAAAAATAGAAGTCCAGCTCCAGGAAAGAACTTGATAAAGCTTTATTGCAAATCCAGTAAAAAAACAATTTTAACAAGGCTGCTATGTTCATGAATGGTATATCCCCCAAAGGGGATTACCTTGGACGAGTCTGCAGAGCACCTAGACACGTTTCGAACAGCAAGTGTTCTTAGACTTAGGTTATACTCTGGAGGTAACATGGCATCTTGTAAAACAAGTGAACAGGTGAAAACAATTATAGACATAACATAATTAACTTAAATAGAAAGAAAAATACAATTAATTTTAAACAAACAGAACATATGAAAAATTTGTAAAATAATATTAAATACATACAAAAAGAAATTGTATAAAATTAATAGTGTAGCATGAATTCTTTTCTTAGATTAAGACCCAAAGGCACATGTGTATCTAACAAGTAAATCCAAAGCGCTTCTCTGTTCCGTAATGCTTGTTCCCGATCTCCTCCTCTGGGATGCTTCTTGATACATTCTATTGCATATACTCTGCAAAAAGTAACACTCCTGTTATGTGCAGTGACAAAGTGTTTAGAAACATGAGACATATACCTGGTGGTAGAATACAAAATATCATATAAATGCTCCTGAAATCTTTCCTTCAATCTGCGGATAGTTTATCCTATATATTTTAACTTACAAAGAGTACATTCAATAATATAAACAGCATAGTTAGAATTGCAATTTAAAAATTCTTGGATCTCACAATTTTTACTGCCTGTTGCACTGTGAAAAACAGAAGTCTTATGGGACAACGGACAAGTTTTGCAATATGAGTGGCCACATTTATAGTAGCCTGTGATAAATAGTAATTGGCATTAGAGTTTTTACCCAAATCATAAAAACTTGGCGACCAAGGGGGAAAATTTGGCCCCCATCGAGATGCCTTTGTTCAGTAAAAAAAAATTTTTGGAAAGAATTTTTGGAGCAGAATAGTCTTATGTGTCTTATGGACCAGATTTCGTCTGAGACTTCTTCTGATGCACTTACCTCTTATTTTCCATTTAGAACAAAAAACTCTTTATTCTATCCTGTTCAAACCAGAACACAAGAAATAGATAGATTTCAAGAAAATGTTGAAAAAGACATCAAAAACTTTTTGATAATTCTGCACAAAATTCTGGTAAATTTGGTTTATCATTTGCTGAAAGAGAGGCTTTGAAAACCTGGGAAACGCATGCTGATTTAATTGTAAAAATGTCAGATAAAGGGGGGTTCAGTAGTGGTGATGAATGCATCTGATTATGTTTCTGCTACTAATAATCTGATTTCTGATACTAAAGTATACACTCAAATCTAGAAAATGAAATACAATAAAAAAGTCACACCAGCGCAGAATCCCTACACAGCAGGGTTGAAAGCCGGTGGCAAACAAGCAGATGAAGTGTGCTACTCTGCTGCACAAATAACACAAGAATGAGTGAAAAGTTACCGCGCTAACAATGCTGTGTGGCCTTAGTAACAAATGCACAGTCTGCCAGACAAAATGCAAATAGGGTACTCACTGATGTGTGCGCTTTACAGAAAAGCCAAGAATATTGGAAATATTTTAGCTCCCACTCAAAAAATGGGAATGATTAATGGTATTCCCACTGAAAAGGATAATCAACAAATTATAAATGGTGGCTTCACCCCCTGTGGTAATTGTTCTTGCTGTATACGTATCAAATGCAAGAGAGTGATTCGGACGACATTTTGGAATTCTGAAAAGACTGAGATGTTTTTTATTAAAGATAAGATTACTTGCCATTCCACAGGGATTATATATGTAGTGAGATGTCCTTGTGATAAGGTTTATGTCGGGCGTACTAAAAGGAAGCTCAGGGAGAGGATAAAAGAACATTTGGATAGTATCAACAAAGGGTTTTTGGGACATCCCCTGTCATGCCACTATGCTGAAAAACATGGCAAGTCATGTAGGGATACTTCGTTTTTTGGAATCCAGACAGTTCAAAAAAATCCCAGGGGTGGCGATTATATAAAGAGTATGTCCAGAATCGAGTCCAAATGGATTTTTATGTTAGATAGTTTGGTGCCAAAGGGACTCAGTCATGAAATTGAATTATATGCCCTATAATGAATTTCAAGTTAGCGCAGATTGTGTTTCTGCCCCTCCCCCCTTTTTTGTCTTATGAATTTTAACTTGCATTTATGTATATTAAGAAATACTAATTATGGATATTAATGTCTTTATGGTAATTACATTTTTTTACTGTACTAAATAATTTATTTCCTTTTTAATAATGAGGTTTTTATAATTGATTTTTTAAACACATGTCTTAACATTAATTATAATAAAGTTTTGTATTTTATATACATTTATTTTTACAGCACACAATTGTATAGGGTTCACATTAGCATGCATTTTACATCTGCTTATCTGTCAGGGGATTGTTCTCTAAAGGTACTGTCACACTTAGCGATGTACCAGCGATCCCGACCAGCGATATGACGCGGTCAGGATCGCTGGTGCATCGCTAAGTGGTCGCTAGTGAGCTGCCACACAGGCAGATCTCACCAGCGACATCGCAGGGATCGGGGGTCGCTACTTACCTGTCAGACGAGGCGATCCTGACGTCCTCCCGCCCGAGTCCACGCATCGCTCATCGTCACAGCAGGATGCCCAGCAGGAAGCTGTCATGTCGGACGCTGTTCACACCACAGCGTCCGGCAGGCAGCGGTAGTTCCATCTCCGTCCACTATAGCCTCAGTGGCGCCGGCTTGATTTTACTCAGGTTATCTGGGGTTAATCTAGCTGGAAATCAGGTGGGATGTTTGGTCACGCCCACGGTCTTTAAATAGTCGTGCTGGCCTGTGGGCGTCGCCGATTATAGCTTGTGTTTTGTGCCAAGTGGTTCCGGTCTGGAGTGGAGGTGTTGGAGAGAGAAATTCATAGCTGGTGTCGTATGATCCGTTGTTACCTTTTCGTCTTCCTATATTTGTGCTTTGTTTTGCCCTGTTCACATTATAGTATTGTCCTGTGTGGTTGCGGCGCGGTGTGGTTTGAGTTCTCCCTGTCTGTCATTACTGTGTGGGTTTTGGTGGTTTGACAACTCACTGGGTGGAGGGTGGAGGGTTCAGCTTAGGGCTGAGCAGGAGATAAGGAGAGGCTGGAGGCTCAGGCATTTGCACCTTTAGCAAAAACCCTGGGTTGAGGGTCAGACAGGGTTTTCCCTAGTTTGAGGGACTCCGCAGGGGCCCGGATTTTGTCAGCCTCCTTCGACCTAAGCCTCGCATAACATTATAATCGGCCCAACATTTTTCCATGGATTCCATGACTTCCATAAACCGCCAGTTGGCGGCGCTGTCCGTACAGGTCACCGAGTTGAAGGGGGCAGTTCAGCAGCAGGGCCTGGTTGTAGCTAATGTACAAGCGGCTTCTGCTGGTGCAGGTGCAGAGCCTAAGATTCCGCTGCCTGAACGATTTTCTGGGGAACGCAGCAAATTTGTCATCTTTCGGGAGGCCTGCAAGTTATACTTTCGCATGCGCCCGGTCTCCTCAGGTAATGAGGCTCAGCGGGTGGGTCTGGTGTTATCATTACTGAGTGGGGACCCCCAAGCATGGGCGTTTTCCTTACCAGCCGACTTTGCTACATTTCATTCGGTTGAGAATGTTTTTTCAGCACTCGGGCTCATTTATGATGACCCCGACAGATTGGCTTTAGCAGAATCTAAGATCCGCGCCCTCCGTCAGGGGGAACGTATGGCGGAAGACTATTGTTCAGAATTTCGCCGTTGGGCAGTAGACACACAGTGGAACGACCCAGCGCTGCGGAGTCAGTTTATTCATGGGGTCTCAGAAAGAGTTAAACAGGCCCTCCTGATGTATGAGACTCCTGCTTCGTTAGAATCTTCCATGAGTTTGGTTATCCGTATTGATCGCTGTTTGCGTCAAGGGGCGCAGGAGACGCTGCCTCTGGGGGAAAGCAGGGGTGCCAGTGTGGTTGCTGCAGATGAGCCCACGGAACCTATGCAAATCGCTGGGGTATCACATGTGCAGCGTCGCGTTCCTGGGTTCAGGAAGCATGGAGCATGTTTTTACTGTGGTAAAAGAGATCATTATGTAAATGCTTGTCCTGTGCTACCAAAGAAAGTCGCACCGGCGGAAAACTGGTAAGCTCAGAGGGTATGGAGGAGGCCCAAATGAGCGTATGCATATCCTCCATGATGGTATCTCTATGTATGCTCCCTGCCAGGGTTATTATTGCGGGCAGAGAGCTACCAATATCAGTGTTTGTGGATAGCGGTTCAGCCACCAATCTCATGGATGAGGAGTTTGCACGCATGGCAGGTTTCAAGATCGAAAAACTCCCTCATCCTATTCGCGTGGTTACCATTAATGCCGCTCCCCTCCCACAGGGGGAGATTACTGAGTTTGTAGCTGAGGTTAAACTCCACATTGGGGTCCTACATTCTGAGTGGGTTACATGTAAGGTACTCAATAATCTCCCAGCACAAATAGTCCTGGGTTTCCCATGGTTGTCTAAGCACAACCCGGTGATTGACTGGAGAACCCAGGACATAGTCCAGTGGAGCAGTTTCTGCCAGGAAAATTGCTTGGCCACATGTGTGTCCGCCGTGAAGTCCAGCCTTCCGGAGGCATTGCTGGATTTTGCGGACGTATTCTCTGAGAGGGGTTGCTCAGAACTACCTCCACATCGAGCCTATGACTGTCAAATTAGGTTAAAACCCGGGGCTAAATTGCCAAAGGCGAGGATGTTTAGTATTTCTGGTCCGGAGAGACAAGCTCTTAAGGACTACATTGCGGAGAGTTTAAGTAAAGGGCACATCCGGCCTTCATCCTCACCTGTAGCAGCGGGGTTTTTCTTTATTAAGAAGAAAGAAGGGGGGTTACGCCCGTGTCTGGATTTCCGGGAGTTAAACCAGATTACGGTCCGTGATCCCTACCCGATGCCTCTGATCCCTGATTTGTTCAACCAGGTGGCTGGTGCGAAGTGGTTTTCCAAACTTGACCTCAGGGGGGCATATAACCTCATAAGGGTCCGTCAGGGGGATGAGTGGAAGACGGCATTTAATACCCCTGAGGGTCATTTTGAAAGCCTAGTTATGCCATTTGGGTTGACAACCGCGCCTGCTGTGTTCCAACATTTCATAAATGATGTATTTGCTCATGTGCTGGGGAAATTTGTGATTGTGTACCTGGATGATATCCTTATTTATTCGAGCGACCAGGACACTCATTTAGAGCATGTCAGGCAGGTGTTACAGCTGCTCCGTGAGAATAAGCTCTATGCTAAGCTTGAAAAATGCGTGTTTTTTGTTCAAGAGTTGCCTTTTTTGGGATATATTGTGTCCGCCGCAGGGTTTAAAATGGATGCCGCGAAGGTGCAAGCGGTGCTGCGATGGGAACAGCCTGGTAATCTAAAGGCGCTCCAGCGGTTCCTTGGGTTTGCCAACTATTATAGGAAGTTTATTAAGAATTTCTCTACTATAGCCAAACCGCTCACGGACATGACGAAAAAAGGTACCAATCTCGCTATCTGGTCTGAGGATGCGGTGCGTGCATTTGAGCTTCTGAAGAACCGTTTTGCTTCAGCCCCCATTCTGGTGCAACCGGACGTATCTAAACCTTTTACGGTGGAGGTCGATGCGTCTGAGGTGGGAGTGGGGGCAGTACTGTCACAGGGCTCGTCCTTGAGCAATTTGCGTCCATGCGCCTACTTCTCCAAGAAGCTGTCGCCGGCCGAACGGAATTACGACATCGGCAACAGGGAGTTGTTGGCCATCAAATTGGCTTTTGAGGAATGGCGACACTTCTTGGAGGGGGCGGCCCACCAGGTCACAGTCATCACCGACCATAAAAACCTGCTCTATCTGGAGTCGGCCAAGCGTCTGTCTCCCAGGCAGGCTCGCTGGGCATTGTTTTTTACACGTTTTAACTTTCTGGTGACTTACCGTCCTGGGGCGAAAAACACCAAGGCGGATGCCTTGTCCAGGTGTTTTCCGGGGGGAGAACCTCGGGAAGAGCCGGTACCCATCCTCCAGGAAGGTGTAGTGGTTTCGGCTCTCACGACTGAGGTAGAGGCGGAGATTGCCGAGGCCCAGGAGGAGGTACCACCAGGACTTCCCGCTAATAAGTCGTTCGTACCCCTTCATCTTCGTCTTAAAGTGTTGGGGGAACACAACGACTCGGTCCTGGCCAGTCATCCAGGGGTTAGGGGCACCTTGGAACTGGTATCGCGCCGCTTCTGGTGGCCAAAAATCCGGCAGGATGTGGTTTCCTACGTGACAGCTTGCATCACGTGCGCCAGGGCCAAGTCGCCCAGAACCCGTCCTGCTGGCACTCTACAGCCTCTGGGGATACCTAGTAGGCCATGGACAGAAATCTCCATGGACTTTATCACAGACTTGCCTGCCTCGGCGGGGAACACGGTCATCCTGGTGGTGGTTGATCGATTTTCGAAGATGGCGCATTTTGTGTCGTTGCCTTCCTTGCCCAACGCGAAGACGTTGGCTCAGGTCTTTGTGCAGGAGGTGGTCAGACTGCACGGAGTTCCGTCGGACATAGTGTCTGATAGGGGTACCCAGTTTGTGGCGAAGTTTTGGAAAGCTTTTTGCTCACGATTGTGGATCAAGTTGTCTCATTCGTCAGCGTTTCATCCGCAGTCAAATGGTCAAACTGAGCGCATGAACCAAAATCTGGAGCAGTATTTGCGATGTTTTGTGTCTGACAACCAAGAGGAGTGGTCGACGTTCCTTCCCTTGGCCGAGTTCACATTAAATAATCACCGCCAAGAATCATCGGGAGAGTCTCCGTTCTTTTGTGTTTATGGGCACCATCCTCAATTTTGTACCTTGCATCAGGGGGGCTCTGGGGGCGTCCCAGAGGAGGACCGGTTAGGAGTTCAATTATCATCGGTCTGGAGGAGTGTGAAACAGCGATTGCTGAGCATGAGTGCAAGATACAAACGTGTGGCTGACTCTAGACGCGTGCCAGGTCCGGACCTGTGTGTGGGTGATTGGGTGTGGTTAGCTACTAAAAACATAAAACTCAAAATTCCATCATTGAAATTGGGTCCAAGGTTTATTGGCCCTTTTAAGATTGCTGCCATCATAAACCTGGTTGCTTTTCGGTTGGAGCTTCCTGCGGTATACAAGATACACAACGTGTTTCACAGGTCTTTATTGAAAAAGGTGGTAGGCTCTGTGGACACGACGCCGATGCCACCTCCAGTCATGGTGGATGGCAATTTAGAGTTCGAAGTCTCCAAAGTGGTGGACTCTCGAGTACGGCGCTGTACTCTTCAGTATTTGGTGCACTGGCGGGGGTATGGTCCGGAGGAGAGGTCTTGGGTTCCAGCCTCAGACATACATGCGGAGCGGCTGGTCAGTTCCTTTCACCGCCGTTATCCGGACAAGCCGGGTCCTATGAGTCTTGAGGGCCCTGGGGTCCCTCGTAGAAGACGGGGTACTGTCATGTCGGACGCTGTTCACACCACAGCGTCCGGCAGGCAGCGGTAGTTCCATCTCCGTCCACTATAGCCTCAGTGGCGCCGGCTTGATTTTACTCAGGTTATCTGGGGTTAATCTAGCTGGAAATCAGGTGGGATGTTTGGTCACGCCCACGGTCTTTAAATAGTCGTGCTGGCCTGTGGGCGTCGCCGATTATAGCTTGTGTTTTGTGCCAAGTGGTTCCGGTCTGGAGTGGAGGTGTTGGAGAGAGAAATTCATAGCTGGTGTCGTATGATCCGTTGTTACCTTTTCGTCTTCCTATATTTGTGCTTTGTTTTGCCCTGTTCACATTATAGTATTGTCCTGTGTGGTTGCGGCGCGGTGTGGTTTGAGTTCTCCCTGTCTGTCATTACTGTGTGGGTTTTGGTGGTTTGACAACTCACTGGGTGGAGGGTGGAGGGTTCAGCTTAGGGCTGAGCAGGAGATAAGGAGAGGCTGGAGGCTCAGGCATTTGCACCTTTAGCAAAAACCCTGGGTTGAGGGTCAGACAGGGTTTTCCCTAGTTTGAGGGACTCCGCAGGGGCCCGGATTTTGTCAGCCTCCTTCGACCTAAGCCTCGCATAACAGAAGCTGACAACGAGAAACGGTCCAGGATGTTCTTGCGCGATCAGGGCTGAGCAGCGGGGGAGCGGTCGGAGATAAGTATCAGACATAGCAATATCGCTAGCGATATCGCTATAACGTTAGAAAAACCAGTGACGTTATAGCGATATTGCTAGCGATATCGCTTAGTGTGACAGGCCCTTAAGCATCAGGATTACAGACACGTGCACTTTGTTTGCTAATTCAGCTAGGTGTTGCGGGGGGTTAAAAGGAGACAGTGGCAGTGCAGAGACCAGACCTTGAGAAACGCGCTGGGATTGGCCCCTGCACATGTCCGTCTTGACGGACCAGTGACATCACCGCTTGACCATGCCCCCCGCTCGCCACGCTACTACACAGCGGCGCCATCGGCCGAGGCTGCTCGCTGCTACTTGTGACTTGCTTCACAGGGGTTTTTTTTTTACATGCTAAATGGGAGGACACTCCCTGCATTCAGCGCAGACAATACATCAATATCTACTGGCCTCTACAGAGGGACGGAGCACAGTCAGTGCACAGCACACACATCAGTGAGTACCCTATTTGCATTTTGTCTGGCAGACTGTGCATTTGTTAGTAAACAATTAAGGCCACACAGCGTTGTTAGTGCGGCAACTTTTCACTCATTCTAAAGTATACACTACTTTACAGCATGATCCTAATCATGAATTTGTGGAGGAGTGTAAACTAATTATCGATGAAGGTTTAATGTAAGGTTTTTTCTCTTAAAAAACATTCTGAATTTTTGTGCATTGACTCTCCCATGAATCCAATTTTACATGCGTTACCCAAAACGCGCAAAAATTTCTTTCCACTCCTCCATACGTCCCATAATGTTGGGTTTAGGATCCTTGAGTGAATGATAAATTCAATGGCTAGACTCTGTACTTCAACTCCTGGTTCAACGTATGCCAAGATATTTGAAGGACACTAGGGATGTTTTGCAACTTTTTCATGATGTTATTTGGGAGCCTGATTGGACATGGCTTTCGTGCGATGTTATTTCCTTGTACACCTCTATACCACATCTCATTGCGGTTTTGGCAGTAAAATTTCATCTAAATAAGTACAGCATTTTCAGTTCTGATTTACAAAATTACATCATATTGATTTTGGAAATTTTACTATCTCACAACTATTTTTTATTTGATACAAAGATTTTACCCCTTGGTCGCCAACTTGGTCATGGCATGGTGGGAGGAGATTTTCATTTTCAATACTGACAATCCTTTTTTCAGCAATATTCATTGGTACTATAGATATATAGACGATTTATTGTTTATTTGGAAAGGGGATGTCAATTTAATTTCTTCTTTTATGGATTACATTAATTTAAATCAGTTTAATTTGAGTTTTACTCATTTTTTTCATTCTCAAGAAATTTTCTTCTTGGATCTCCGTTTAACTAGTGAGCCAAATCACTGCATTTCTAGTGCTACTTTTTTGTAAAAAAACAGCATCAAATACAATCTTACATGCTAACAGCTTCCATCCAGCCAACACCATTAGATCTATTCCTGTGGGTGATTTAACTCCAGGAATATGTCTCATGTTTCTAAACACTTTGTCACTGCACATAACAGGAGTGTTACTTTTTGCAGAGTATATGCAATAGAACGTATCAATAAACATCCCAGAGGAGGAGATCGGGAACAAGCATTATGGAAAAGAGGAGCGCTTTGGATTTACTTGTTAGATACACGTGTGCCTTTGGGTCTTAATCTAAGAAAAGATTTCATGCTTAATTTTATACATTTTCTTTTTGTATGTATTTAATCTTATTTTTCTAATTTTTAATATGTTCTGCTGTTTGTTTAAAATTAATTGTATTTTTCTTTCTTTCTAAGTTAATTTTTATATCTGTAATTGTTTTCACCTGTTCACTTGTTTTATACGATGCCATGTTACCTCCCGAGTATAACCTAAGTCTAAGAACATTTGTTGTTCAAAATGCGTCTAGATGCTCTGCAGACTCTTCCAAGGTAATCCCCTTCGGGGGTATACCGTTCATGAACATAGCAGCCTTGTTAAAAAATTTTTTTACTGGATTTGCAAAAAGCTCTATCAATTTTATTCCTGGAGCTGGACTTCTATTTCTTAGGGTTATTTGTGACAAGAGTTTCTTTTTCAACACTACGTACCTCAGGGTGACCAAGATATGTTCCTCAGCAGGAATTGCTCGACGGAGCTGTGTGTCCTGCCTGGCGATGGATCCTTGGACACGTAACAACAAGTCATGGAAGCTCTGTTGCGACATCCTCATGTAGTCAAAAAACTTCTCCGGATTTTGCTGCAGCTCCCTGTACAAAGAGTGATATGCTCCACAGCTCTCTCGGAGTTCAAGGATGGGGTGTTGCCAATAGCGATGATGACGTCTTCTCAGTCTCTCTCTTCTTCAGTGTTCTTGACAAGCAAAAACAAAGGCAGCAGCCAACTTCAGTTGTAAATCCAGATCTTCGAGGAAGCTATCCAGGTCAAGCTCCATCTCGCAGCTAGATACAGCAGCCAAAGATGAGGATTTCTTCAGTGCAGTGGGTCTATATATATAGAAATATATATATATATATATATATATATATATATATAGAAATACCATGAGACACACCTACTGGGTGTTTGATGTCAAGGAAAAGCTACAGGAAAAAATTGGAATTTTCTAACGCATGTGCAGCGCTTTTTTGACGTCATGTGTTATGATTGGGTCACCGAGGAAGAAAGCAAGACCAAGCTAAGCCACAGAAAACCAGAGAGGTTGGTAACTAAGCAGATTGCAGACCCCTGATCCTATCCACACAACTAGCAGTAGCCGTGGAGCGTACCTACGATGATTCTTGACGCCTCGACACAGTCGAAGAACTAAATAAGCCTAAAGCAAGAAAGGGGAAATGTAAACTGCCCCAGAACAGACCCCAAAGGAATAGACAGCCCCAAACATATATTGTCGGTGAGACAAGATGAAAGCACAAACGCAGGTAGGAAAATAGGCTGAGCAAATGATGGGGCCCACACTAACTAGACAGGACAGGAAAGGAAAGACACTGTCTACAATCACGCAAAAAACCCTGCAAAAAATGTCCAACACGTCTGATGAAAAATACTGAAGTCACTCGACTTTGCATACTATATCAGCACTCTGTCATATTCTGAGAGCAGAGCAAAAAGATTCCAATCTAGTAAGGGACAGAAACAAACTGGCACAAGCAGTAACATAAGGATGAAAATTCAGCACAGCCCCAACTGGGACAGGCTGACCACACAAAACTGAATAGACAAAACCAAATCACATGTGAGCAATAGCAAAAAAACAAAGCTTGAGCATGCAGGGACTGAGCTGGAAACTAAGACCTCAGGAGGCAGGGAAAAATCACCATCAGGGATAGAGGGAGTCGGCTGTCTTACATCCAGTCAAAAATTCCAGATGTCCAATCGTCCTCCAAATTATCAGGTGGTAGGCCTCTGCTAATTAGATCAGCTCCACTACCTCCTGTAACCACCAGAGGGAGCCCGGAAAGAGAACTCACAACCCCTCTGTCAATACAACCAGCTCCACTACCTTCAATTGTAACCAGAGGTAGGCCAGAAAGTGAATTCACAACAGTCATGCGTAAGATGATAAAAATGCTGCGTAAATATGCGTTTGCATGCGTTTTTACATGTGTTTGGGAATGCAGATAACTTAGCTAAGTTATTGACACCAGTTTGCTGAAAAAATATATTGTTACCTACAGGCCAGATATTTTAAACTGTGGTTTTTCTGCACACTGATCACATATATGTTTACTTTAAATGCAGCCATTTATAGTGAACATGAAAAACATTGTAGTCCATTTAAAATTTGCAACGCGTGTGGCAAGGGATAGGGAAGTGGACAAAATGTGATGTCCACGCAGATATCGAGGCTGTGAGCAAGCAGAAATTGGGTCACAACAAACACCTACATCGACCTTCCTGTCCCAATTACTAGGCGACCTCAGCAGCACACCACTATTGAACTATGCAGTTAGCTTGGGCCCCATCATTTGCTCAACCTATCTTTCTATCTGTGTTAGTATTTTCATCTTGCTTCACCGTCATTATATGTTGGGGGCTGCCTATTGCTTTGGGGTCTGCTCTGGGGCAGTTTAGTTTTTCCCCTTTCTGTCTTTAGGTTATGTAGCTCTCCAGCTGTGATCGAGGGGTCTAGGGCACCGTAGGAACCCCCCACGGCTACTGCTAGTTGTTGTGGATAGGTTCAGGGTCTGCAATCCGATAGCTGCCAACCTCTCTGGTTTTTCTGGACTTAGCTGGTATTTTGTTTTTTCCTCACAACCCCTCATCATAACAGAATCACCAGCCATACCGCAGATCCTAGGGTACTCAATAGCAGGAGAGAATTGTAAAAAAAAAAGGGGGAAAAAAAAAAGTGTCAGAAATTTTTTTTTTTTTTGTGTGCATATTTTTTCCTCTATATCTCTGAGGCTGTAGGGGGAATTTTTCTCTCAATGGAGATGAAGCAATTGTCTGATTGTGTGGAGCAGCTCGCTGCTGAAGTGCGGGGAATTTCCGCCTATCTTGCTCATTCACATGCTGCTGAACCAAAGATTCCTTCTCCTGATGTGTTTTTTGGGGATCGGTCTAAATTCTTGAATTTCAAGAATAATTGTAAATTATTTTTTGCCTTGAAGCCTAACTCGCCGGGGAACTCCGCGCAGCAGGTTAAAATTGTCATCTCTTTGCTGCGCAGCGATCCCCAGGATTGGGCGTTTTCTTTGAAACCTGATGATCCTATTCTGAATAATGTGAATGCATTTTTTCAAGCCTTGGGGTTGTTGTATGATGAACCTAATGCTATTGATCAGGCTGAAAAGACCCTGTTGGCATTAAGCCAGGGTCGGGATTCGGCAGAGTTGTACTGTCAAAAATTCCGAAAGTGGGCGGTCCTTACTACCTGGAATGATGGTGCCTTGGCAGCCCTCTTTCGGAAGGGTTTGTCAGAAACTGTAAAAGATACTATGGTGGGATTTCCTGTTCCCTCTTGTCTTGACGATTCTATGTCATTAGCCATTCAGGTGGATCGGCGTTTACGTGAACGCAAAACTACAAGAGAGATGTTGCCACCTGTTGAACAAATGTCTGAACCTATGCAATGTGATAGAGTTTTGTCTAGGGTGCAACGTTCAGGAGTTCAGAAGGCGTAATAAGCTGTGTTTTTTTTGTGGAGATGCCTCGCATATTATTTCTGTCTGCCCTAAACGAGAGAAACGTTGTGCACACACGTTTTCTGTGGGTGGTGTTCAACCTAAGTTTCTTCTGGCAATTACTCTGATCTGCTCCCTGTCCACATTTTCCGCCAAGGCTTTTGTGGATTCAGGAGCAGCTCTGAACCTGATGGACTTGGATTTTGCTAAACGTTGTGGATTTCCTATGACACCTCTGCGTCTGCGGACTCCTATCCCTTTGAGGGGTATTGATGCTATTCCTTTGGCAAAGAATAAACCTCAGTTTTGGACCCAGGTGGTAATGCGGGTCGCCCCAGACCATCAAGAAAATTGCAGATTTTTGGTGTTGCATAATTTGCATGATACCATTGTTCTGGGGTTTCCCTGGCTGCAAATCCATAATCCAGTTCTGGATTGGAAATCTTTGTCTGTGGTGAGTTGGGGTTGTCGGTGTGCCCTTAGTGATGCTCCTGTTTTCTCCACCTCTCCCCAGTCGAATGATGTTCCTGACTATTTGGCTGACTTTTATGATATATTTAGTGAGAATGAGTCTGCGTCTTTGCCTCCTCATAGGAGTTATGACTGTGCAATTGAGCTGAACCCGAGGTGTAAATTCCCCAAGGGTCGGCTTTTCAATTTATCTGTACCCGAGCATGAGGCTATGCGATCCTATATTAAGGAGGCATTGGAGAAGGGTCATATTAGACCATCCTCTTCACCCTTGGGTGCTGGGTTTTTTTTCGTGGCTAAAAAGGATGGTTCATTAAGGCCTTGTATTGACTATCGTGCCCTCAACAAAATTACTGTTAAATATCAGTATCCGTTACCCCTGATTTCTGATCTATTCTCCAGAGTTAAAGGTGCTTGCTGGTTTACCAAGCTTGACCTCAAGGGGGCGTATAATCTTATTCGCATTAAGCATGGGGATGAATGGAAGACGGCGTTTAATACTCCAGAGGGACATTTTGAGTACCTGGTGATGCCTTTTGGGCTCACTAATGCCCCTTCTGTCTTCCAGTGCTTCATGAACGATATATTCCGAGACTTTGTGGATAAATTTTTGATTATCTATCTGGATGATATTTTGATCTTTTCCAAGAATTGGGACTCTCATGTGGAACATGTTCGGACTGTGTTCCGGATTTTGAGGGAGAATTCCCTGTATGTCAAGGGATCGAAATGCCTTTTTGGGGTACAGAGGGTTTCATTTTTGGGATTTATTTTGTCTCCGTCAACTATTGAAATGGACCCGGCCAAGGTACAGGCCATTTATGATTGGGTTCAGCCCACTTCTTTGAAGGCCCTCCAGAAGTTTTTGGGTTTTGCTAAGTTTTATCGGAAATTTATAGCTAATTTTTCTGGTATTGCCAAGCCATTGACGGATTTGACTAGGAAGGGTGCTGATGTGCTGAATTGGTCTCCGGAGGCTGTTTCTTCCTTTCAGGAGCTGAAGCGAAGATTCACTTCTGCTCCGGTTTTGCGGCAACCTGATGTCTCACTCCCGTTTCAGGTGGAGGTGGACGCTTCTGAGATTGGTGCAGGAGCGGTGTTGTCCCAAAAAGATCCTGTGACATCTAAAATGAATCCTTGTGCTTTCTTTTCCCGAAAGTTCTCCCCATCCGAACGTAACTTTGATGTGGGGAATCGGGAACTATTGGCCATGAAATGGGCATTTGAGGAATGGAGACATTGGTTGGAGGGAGCCAAACACCAAGTCGTGGTCCTTACTGACCACAAGAATTTGATTTACCTGGAGTCGGCCAAGCGCTTGAATCCTAGACAGGCTAGGTGGGCCTTGTTTTTCACACGTTTTGATTTTGTGGTCTCTTTTCTTCCGGGCACTAAGAATGTCAAGGCAGACGCCCTCTCTAGGAGTTTCCTTGCTGATTCTCCTGTTGAGACTAAGCCTGCTACCATCTTAGGCGAGGGGGTAGTTCTTTCTGCCATCTCGCCCGATTTGAGACATGCTCTGGAAGAGTTTCAGGAGGACAAACCTGAGCGTTGTCCCAGTGGAAAGTTGTATGTTCCTGACCAGTGGAGGAAGAGAGTGTTGTCTGAAGTTCATTGCTCTGCATTGGCTGGTCATCCAGGTATTTTTGGTACTAGAGATCTGGTGAGTCGGTCTTTTTGGTGGCCCGCCTTGTCTCGTGATGTCAGGAATTTTGTGCAGTCCTGTGGGACTTGCTCCCGGTCTAAACCTTGTTCTCGCTCTAGTGGCTTGTTGATGCCTTTGCCGGTGCCCAGGAGGCCATGGACCCATATTTCAATGGATTTTATCTCTGATATGCCTGTCTCTCAGAGAATGACTGTTATTTGGGTGATTTGTGATAGATTCTCTAAGATGGTCCATCTTGTACCACTCCCTAAGTTGCCATCTTCCTCAGAGTTGGTGCCCTTTTTTTTGCAACAGGTGGTTCGCTTGAACGGGATTCCTGAGAACATTGTATCGGACAGAGGAGTTCAGTTTGTGTCTAGATTTTGGAGGACTTTCTGTTCCAAGCTGGGAATTCAGTTGTCCTTCTCCTCTGCGTTTCACCCTCAGACCAATGGGCAGACGGAGAGAACAAACCAGACTTTGGAGTCGTATTTGAGATGTTTTATTTCTGCCGATCAGGATGATTGGGTTTCATTTTTGCCCTTGGCCGAATTTGCTTTAAATAATAGAGCTAGTTCTGTCAATTTGATGTCACCTTTTTTTTGTAACTTTGGTTTTCACCCTCGATTTTCTTCAGGGCAGGTGGAGCCTTCTGCCTGCCCAGGTGTTGACACTGTGGTGGAGAGAATGCACCAGATCTGGGACCAAGTAGTGGATAAGTTGTCTCTCTCCCAGGAAAAGGCCCAGCGGTTTTCCAACCGGCGTAGGACCATTGGTCCCCAGTTTAAGGTGGGTGATATGGTTTGGTTGTCATCAAAAAATATCGCTATGAAGGTGACTTCTCCTAAGTTTAAGCCTAGATTTATTGGACCTTACAAGATTTTGGAGATTATTAATCCGGTCTCTTTTCGGTTGGCTCTTCCTGTCACATTTAAAATTCATAATGTGTTTCATAAGTCCTTGTTGAAGAGGTTTGTTGAACCAGTAGTTCCTGTGGTGGCACCTCCTGACCCTGTATTGGTTGAAGGTAACATGGAATATGAGGTAGAGAAGATACTGGATTCCCGTCTGGCTAGACGTAGACTCCAGTATTTGGTTAAGTGGAAGGGTTATGGTCAGGAGGATAATTCCTGGGTCTCTGCCTCTGATATTCATGCTGAAAGATTGGTGCGTGCCTTTCATCCGGCTCACCCGGATCGCCCTGGTGGCATGGATGAGGGTTCGGTGACCCCTCCTCAAGGGGGAGGTACTGTTATGAGTTCATTTTTCCCTTCACCATTGAGGTCTGATGAACTCCCTCCTCTGGTGAAGGAAGGTAGTGAGACTGATTACCAAACACCTGGGCAGCTAGATGATAACTGGGTGGCTGCAATTGAGGACTGGATATAAGGCTGCCGACGCCCTTCTTCCTGGCTGGTGATTTTCCTGCTGGATTCTTGGAGACCAGTCTGATTCCTGCATCTCAAAGCTAAGTTTTTCTGCTCTGCTTTGTACTCTTCAGTTTTGTTTTTGTTTGCCTTGTTTTTTGGGAGTTCTGCCATCCCCGGTCGGGGGTGAGCTGAATTCCATTTTTGTCTCTGATCTGTTGATCTTTTGCTCTGTCTTCAGAATATACCTGAGTGCTGATATAGTCTTTTGAAGCCTAGCGACTTCAGGGCCTGTTTTTCCTATCAGTCGGTTGGCTCATTTTGATAGGGTTTTTGCGGATGGCAGACAGCAGCTTTCCTATCCTGTCCTATGTAGTTAGCTTGGGCCCCATCATTTGCTCAACCTATCTTTCTATCTGTGTTAGTGTTTTCATCTTGCTTCACCATCATTATATGTTGGGGGCTGCCTATTGCTTTGGGGTCTGCTCTGGGGCAGTTTAGTTTTTCCCCTTTCTGTCTTTAGGCTATGTAGCTCTCCGGCTGTGATCGAGGGGTCTAGGGCACCGTAGGAACCCCCCACGGCTACTGCTAGTTGTTGTGGATAGGTTCAGGGGTCTGCAATCCGATAGCTGACAACCGCTCTGGTTTTTCTGGACTTAGCTGGTATTTCGTTTTTTCCTCCTTCGGTGACTCATCATAACACACTACCACCTTGTCTTCCACACGGTCAAGTTTGAGTAGCCATGAGTCTGGACCGTATATTCCTCACCCTGACACCCTGATCCTCTTTCATCCCACTTTCCTCCCACCATGCCGAGGGCCCAGAGACAACTGATCCTACACTTGGAAACTCCGAAGAGCTGTTCACTTTTCTATTTATAGATTCAGGCTTCTCACCCGGTCAACTTGAAGCGGGGCAAGATGAGATCGCATGTAGCAATGCCAAAATATTTGAGCAGCCATGGTCACATGAAGGCAACAGTGGGAACATGTCACAAGAGGTTGACGATGATGAGACACAATTGCCAGAAAGTCAGGAGGAGGACCAGGGTGCGAAAGTGGAAGACAAGGTGGTGGATGATATAGTAATTGACCCAACCTGGCAGGAGGACATGCAGAGTGAGGACAGCAGCACACATGGGGAGGGAGACATAGCACCCCAACAGGCAGGAAGAAGCAGTGTGGTGGACTTAGATATAAGGCAGGCAACCGTTACTCGTAACACCAACATGACGGCAGTTGGCAGTACAACTGTTAGGTCTTCCCGAAACTGGTTGTTTTTCAAAGACTCTGCTGATAACCCCAAACAGGCCATTTGCACCACCTTCCATGCCCACATCAGCAGGGGTAGGAAAATAACCAGTCTGACCACCACCAGCATGATCAAGCACGTGGCAGCAAAGCACCTGACTTTGTGGGCTGAACCCCAGGATCCAGGAACAGTGTCTGCGGGTGACACTACTGCTTCTTCACCACTGCTTCACCACTGCTGGAACCTGTTGGGCCTCTGAGGCGAGGCGAGCTCACACATGTACCACGCCTGGCCCATGTGCTTAACCTCGTTGTTCAAGGCTTTCTCAAAAGCTACCGGAGCTGCCGAATCTGCTTGTGAAAGTACACCGCCTGTGTGCCCATTTTAGAAAGTCAGCTGCAGCTTCCGCCACCCTTGCCGTACTTCAGCAGCATTTCGAGTATCCGACTCACCGACTGGTGTGTGATGTCCCCATGCGTTGAAACTCTACACTGCATATGTTGGAAAGGATTTGTGAGCAAAAGAGGGCAGTTGTTGACTACCAGCATCAACGAGGCCGTTGATATTCATTTCAGACTCCACACATAAGAACTCAGGAGTGGCATTGATGTCCGTAAAAAAAATGTTTACACATTATGCTGATGTGTACCCCCCAGGTTGAAATGTTTGTCAACCCATACACTTAGTGTATGGGAATTACAACCATAGGAGACCCGCTCCTTTAAATTGGGAAAAGATTTTTAGTAGACCCTCCTCCACGTCTCTTCCAAGGGGTATTGGGATGCATCCAAATTTGGAGCAGGCCTCGCATTCACTTCATGGGCAAACAATATGGGAGTAGCAAATTAAGAAAAATGGGAACTTTGGCTTCATTTGGCCATCCAGTATGTTAGTTCAAAGGGTTATTGGGGTGCGTCCACATTTGGGGCAGGCCTTGCATTCAATGCATAGGCAATAGCAGTATAGGACACCCACTGCTTAAAAATGGGAGCAACAAAGCATAGCCGGGTGATGGCTCTCTGAGAATAGTGAGGACAAACTGCTGCCCCTTTAAGAAGATTAAAGTCCGCCTGATGGCCCTCCTCCTTTAACAGTCCCTCTTTCATAAATGAAACAGGATATGTCTGATGATGTGTCACACACCACAGGGCCAGCCAAGGTTTAAAATGTTAAAATGATATTTCCCAGTGAATGCATTTGGCTTGATTGAAAGCAATGCTAAAGTTGAAAAACACATCAAAACGCTACGTGTGAACATAGCCGAAGTGGTGGAGGGATAATTTTGTTTTGGGCTATTTGGCCGTACATACAAATTATTACTCTGGAAAGGATGTTCCTTATTATTTTTCCCAGGAAGATCAATTTTGGTTTCGTTTTTGCATGTTCTATTGTGCCCCCGGAAAAGTGGTGTAAGACACTGACAACATTGCTCACAGCAGTGACCTGGGAGTCAGAAATGCTTCCAGGGGTCTTCCCCATGATGTTCCCATGTCATTTCAGCACTGTTCCCATCGATTTCAGATGTTTTCAGACCCTAAAAAGACCCTCGGGGGGTCACGGGAAAAATGCTTGGGTTTCCCATAGACTTCATTGGGCTCGTTGCTCAGGTCGAGCACCAGAGCTTTCCAATGTGCTTGACCCGAGCAACAAGCACCCGAGCATTTTAGTGCTCGCCCATCACTATTGGGAAACCTTTGCAGGTGTTTGTTAATTATTCTAATTTACTGAGATAATGACATTTGGGTTTTCATTGGCTGTAAGCCATAATCATCAACATTAACTTAATTAAAAACACTTGAAATAGATCACTCTGTGTGTAATGACTCTATATAATATGAGTTTCAGTTTTTGTATTGAAGAACTGAAATATATTAACTTTTTTGATGATATTCTAATTTTGTGAGAAACACCTGTATACTCTGCAACATATTTTCTTTAGTACTCTAAAACCTGGTTGGTGTTAAATTTCATTGGTTTTTGAAACCCCCGAAAAATTGCAAATTTGGGCTCATAAAGGTGTAGAAATTTGTTTGTTTTGTTTTTTCAAAAATTGACTATTGCTATCAATGTTTTTTTTACAACAAAGATATTTTGTCACACAGTTTACTTTTAGAATAATCTTTTCCATAAAAAATGTCTTATTTCATTTGAAAACTGTGTTTTCTTGAACCCATGTGTGAGGGATCTCACAGGGGAAGGGGGGGTCGACTTCACTCACCTCCAGGGGAGAGGAGAGAAGGACCAAGCAGGGGTCGGCTCTCTGGCGCCATCAGTTGCCCCAAGTCAGTCAGGGAACTGCACCGAGGGCCAATATTCGCCAATATTCGCCGGAAAGGCTTCCCTTATATGTACGAGTTAGTGAGGCGCTCCCAGTGAGGGGGGATATATATCACCAGTCCAGGCTGGGGATATATATATATATATATATATATATATATAAACCTCCTGGCCGTCACTGCCAGAGTTCCTCACTAAAACAATACGGTATTCTGCCTCCAGTTCCTCATTTGAAATAAGCCCCGTCCGACAACAGGCTTATATCGGGTCAGGAACCAACTCAGTAGTAGTAGTAGTAGTAGTATTATATAACCAGCCAAGCATGCAGACGTGGGGATTCGTGGATCGAGATAAAAGAGTAGCCTAAGATTAATTTTATATTTAATCACCTAAAAGGAGCACTAGAAATATACAAGCATATATTTACAGAACAATATACAAGTATGAAGTCAGGGGTGTAGTACAAGGATAGGATATAGATAGGCTGCAATTACTGTGTTATGTAGAATGTGACCACAGGGAGACGCTGATGGATCACAGTTCCAAATCTTAGTTACAGGCTTTGGTGGCTCTGTCTGATAACAGGTTCTCCAGCCAGAAGAAAAACTGGGCTCCAAAATGAGGACTGACACTTATCTCCTTGGCTGCTCCTCCCACACTCTGCGCCCACCCCTGGGCTTGTGCAGCCTCTCTCCTCCCATCTCTGAGAGTAGGATTTCCAGTCCAGAACCGTGGATGGCCCACAACTTTCCGCCCGAAGCTCTGAATGGAATGGCAGCAGTGCCACTGGATTTGGCTGGATTTTATCTGCGCATAAAGTCCAAATATGCCTCCTGTATGTATTTCCCGGTGGCTAAGGTTTATAACTCCCCAGCGCAGAGTGCTACCATTGGCTGCCGGGCATGGGCATATGGGGGAAGGAATGCCGATTCGGATAATGTGCTTGGCTAGGTACAGAGATATTGCATTCTGTTATTATAGGTCATTTTCCAGATTCAATACCTCACAGCCTTGCTGTGATTTGTTGTACGATGAGGCATATCCATGTGTTTCAAGTCGGACAAAAGACTTCATTTTGCCTGTAGCTTGCAGGGGATTTTGCACCTTTGTGTTATGAGCTAGAAAGGAGTGTTCTTGGTTTTTAATTAAAGATAAACACTGCATGGCTTTTTATGGCCTTGGGGGATACCAGGGTGGGGGCACATTTCAGGAATGGAGAGAATTGTACTTTGTCCTTCATACCTCCCCGCTTTAGAGGGCGCTAGGGGGCATCACATTCCTGTGTTCCCCGAGCGCACTCCCGCAATCTCTCTTCGCCAAGATAGCCCATCAGCATTGCCATGGTTGCGGACCCTTTTGTGGCGAATGGAGAAGTGGTACTGCTCGAGTGCCAGGCTCCAATGCAGCAACCTCCCATTGGTCACGGAGGCCATGTGAAACCAGCTGAGGGGATTGTGGTCCATCTCCACGATGAAGGGATGCCCGTACAAGTATGGTTGCAGACACTGCAGGGCCCCCACAATTGCCAGGCACTCCTTTTCCATCGTGGAGTAGGCCACCTCTCTCGGCAATATCTTCCTGCTCAGATGCTCCTGGCCTGCTGCGTTGACCTGGCTGAGCACTGCACTGAGGCCAAAGTCATTTGCGTCAGTCTGTACTGCAAACTGCCGCGCAAAGTCAGCAGCTTGTAGTCCTGGGGAGCTGAAGAGAGCGGTCTTGAGCGCCTGAAAAGCGGTGTCGCATGTGACTGACCAGTCTACTGCGAGAGGCAGCTTCTTCTTGGTGAGGTCCATTAGGGGCTAGGCCATGGTGTTGTAGTGTGGAACAAACTTCCTATAGCACCCAGGGAGGACATCACCTGTTTCTTGGTCCTGGGGGTGGGCCAGGATGCGATGGCATCCACCTTCCCAGATTCTGGCTTCAGAGCCCCCCCGCCTACCCAGTGACCCAGGTAGAGGACCTCGCTCATGCCCAGCTGGCACTTTTCCGGCTTGATGGTCAGACCTGCCCGGTGGATCCGCCTAAGCACCTGCATCGGATGCTCTAGGTGATCCTCCTATATGGGACTGAAGATGGCAATATCGTCCAGGTACGCACCACGTACCCTTCAAGTCCCTGGAGCAGCTTGTTGACCATCCACTGAAATGTGGCAGGGGAATTCTTCATGCCGAAAGGCATCACGGTGGACTTGTACAGTCCAAACGGTGTGATAAAGGCATAGCGTACCTGGGCCTCGGGAGTCAGAGGGATCTGCCAATATCCCCGGCTCAGATCCATGATGGTTAGGTACTTAGCCCCAGCCAACTGATCGAGCAGGTCATCGATGCGTGGCATGGGAAATGCATCGGTGACCGTGACAGTATTGAGCCCACGGTAGTCCACGCAGAACCAGGTTGTTCGGTCCTTTTTGGGGACGAGGACTATGGGCGACACCCACGTGCTGCTAGATGCCTGGATCACCCCCAGGCATCAATCTCCTGGCGCATCTGCTGCTGCACCTCTAGAGAGATCGGATATGCTGACCGCTGGATCAGGGGGTGATCCCGAGTGTCCACATGATGGCCTGCCAACTCGGTCCTTCCGGGAAGGCTGCTAAACAGCTCCCAGAAGGGGCGTAGATTATCTGCCAGCTGGGACCGTTGGTCCTTGGAGAGCTGGGGGCCAACCTCTACGTCCTCAATGGATCCACCTGCCTTGGCTTGGGTGAGCAGATCCAGGAGAGTTTGCACACAGGGAGGGCGCAGGCCTCCCGCTCATGATGGGCCTTCATCATGTTCACGTGGAAGGCCTTCCTCCTTCCACAGGCATGGTCTAGGGTGACCAGGTACGTGACATCATTGAGCTGCTGATGCACGAGGTATGGGCCCTCCGAGGCTGCCTGAAGCTTGTCTCTGGTACGGGGACCAGTACCCATACTTTCTAACCCACCTGGTAGGTCCTTTCACAAGTGTTCTAGTTGTACCAGCGCTTATGGTCAGCCTGACCCTGGGCCATATTGTCCTGCACCAAACGCGACAAGGCCATCATTTTGTCCCGGAAACGCAGAGCGTACTCAAAGACCGACACTCCAGGGGTGGCCAAGTCTCCTTCCCATGCCTCTTTCACCAGAGTAAAGGGGCCTCTTCCTGTCGACCATACAGGAGCTCGAAGGGGCAAACCCTGCTGAGGCCTGTGGATCCTCCCAGTAGGCAAATAGTAGGTGTGGGAGGTACCGCTCCCAGTCTCTCACGTGGGAGTCATCCAATATCCTAAGCATCTGCTTGAGAGTGCCATTGAACTGCTCGCACAGACCATTAGTCTATATATGGTATGGGCTGGCCACCAGATGTTGCACCTGTATTTGCTTACAAAGGGACTCCATCAGCTGCGACATGAACTGGGTCCCTCGGTCGGTGAGCACTTCTTGGGGAAATCCCACTCTGGAGAAAATCTCCAGTAAAGCGGTGGCCAACTTGTCAGCCCGAGTGGATGACAAGCGTACCTGTCATGAAGTGACTGGCCCTGTATGACACGACCCAGCAAGCGGTCAGTCACTAAATGACAAACATACTAGGGAACACCGGGGACACAATTACAACAGTGGGCCCTGCGATAGGGAATGGGGAAATGGACACCTCCTGCACTTGCCTGAGGCTATGACCTGGTCTATCCTGACGTCCCTATATAGCTTCTTTCAAACCGTTGCCGAGCAGGATACCTTAGCCCTTTCTTGCCCTGCACCTATCCTTCAATAGGGAATTGGTAAGTCCGGACACTGGTCCCACCGCTGCACTAATATAACACCAAGAGAAGATATACAAATGAGGTAAGACAAACAACACTTAACTTGCTCTGCTGCAATGCACCGCACAGCAGAGTTAGGCACCAGATCACAGCATTCAGCTGAAGCACCACTGCACTCAGCCAGCTCCTGACTCCAGCTTGGTTGGTCTCCAAAGAAGAAGTATATCACCAACAGTTAGCTGAAGCATCAGGTGACCTTTTAAAGGAAGGTGGGAGTGGTCACCACCTGCATCAGCAAAACTGACCAGCCATGTAATTACACCAGCGGCCACCGGGAGGAAAAACAGATGTTAACCTCTGATGGCCTGAAAGGAGAAAAGTTTATATTTGAGAATTCGGATCCAAAAAATGGATTGTGACACTACCGCTTCCAGGTACCGGGTGGCATAATCCACTACCGTTAGTATGCAGCGTTTCCCGGAGAGGCTGGGAATGGACAGCGGTCCGATGAGATCCACAGCCACCCTCTGAAAAGGCTCATCAATGATGGGCAATGACACCAGTGGGTCTTTGGGGCGCCACCCCGCCTTCCCCACTCTGACAGGTGCCACACGAACGGCAGTAGGCAGCTACATCGGTCCCCATTTTAGGCCAGTAGAAATGCTGGGCTAGCATGGCCTTAGTCTTAGCAATCCCTAAGTGTCTGGCCATCAAAACATCATGTGCGATATGCAACAACTCCGCCCGGAACATATAGGGTACCACTAACTGTGGGTCCATAGGCCATGCCTCTGGTGATTCTTGCTGAACCAACACCCGATACAGCTATCCCTGGTCTCAGGCCACCCTCTCGAGGTCCGAGTCCTGGGTCTTCAAGCTGTCATCGGTTTCCAACAATGCCTGAAACCCGTGACTAGACGTGGCTAGAATGGACAACACTGCCACCTCTTCTGTCAGTTCCCCAGGACCCATCTCCAGGCCTCCCTCTGGCTCAGCCGCCACTTGGTTGGAAGGGGGAAGGCCATCAGACCTCTGTGAGACTCCTTGGGCTCCAGCACTCCCACTCCTGGTAACAGCAGCCATGACCACTGTAACCTGGGTAGTGCCTGCTTCCCCTCGACTTCCACACAAGTCGCCGAGTTAGTTGGACCAGCCTGATCTCATGGCTTCCTTGGTGTGGGGACCTCCTGCCCTGGGGCCTTACCTGGAAGCTCCATCTCTCCTCTGACATCCCCACCCCCATTGGCACATTCCCTTTCCTGCAGCTGCGCAGAACCCAGCAGTTTGAACTCATCTAGGGCCCCTAAAATCCCTGCGGCAGCCCCTCTGTTATGAATGAGTCACCGTAGGAGGCAAAAACAGAAATACAAGCTAAGTGCAGAAAACCAGAGAAGTTGTCAACTATCAGATTGCAGACCCCTGAACCTATCAACACAACTAGCAGTAGCCGTGGGGGGTTCCTACGATGCCCTAGACCCCTCGATCACAGCCGGAGAATTAAATAGGCCTAAAGAAAGAAAGGGGAAATCTAAACTGCCCCAGAGCAGACCCCAAAGCAATAGGCAGCCCCCAACATATAATGACGGTGAAGCAAGACGAAAACACTAACACAGACAGAAAGACAGACTGAGCAAAGACGGGGCCCAAAACTACCTAGATAGGAAAGGACAGGAAGGCTGCTGTCTGCAATCTGCCAAAACCCTATCAAAGACAAAAGCCAACAAGCTGATATGAAAAAGGCCCTGAAGCAGCTAGGCTTCAAAAACTAAATCAGCACTCAGGTATTTTCAGAAGACAGAGCTAAAGGAATTCAGCACACCCCAGCAGGGAATGGCAGAAATCCAGAAAAACAAAGCAAACAAAGTCACAGCACAAATGCAAAAGGCTGAGCAGCAAACTTAGCTTTAGAGGAGCAGGAATTCAGACTGGTCTCCAAGGATCCCACAGAGAAATCACCCGCAGGGCAGAAGGGCGTCGGCAGCCTTATATCCAGTCAGTAACTCCACTCAGCCAGTCATCATCATCAGCCTCAGGTGTATGATAATCAGGCTCACTACCTTTCTTTACCAGAAGAGGGAGTTCCTTGGGCCTCAGTAATGAAGGGGAAAATGAACTCACAACAGTACTTCCCCCTTGAGGAGGGGTCACCGAACCCTCAACTACGCCACCAGGGCGATCAGGGTGAGCCCGATGAAAGGCACGCACCAATCTTTTGGCATGAATATCAGAGGCAGAGACCCAGGAATTATCCTCCTGACCATAACCCTTCCACTTAACCAAATACTGGAGTCTCCGTCTAGCCAGACGGGAATCCAGTACTTTCTCTACCTCATATTCCATGTTACCTTCAACCAATACAGGGTCTGGAGGTGCCACCCCCGGAACAACAGGTTCAACAAACCTCTTCAACAAAGATTTATGGAACACATTATGGATCTTAAATGTGACAGGAAGAGCCAAACGAAAAGAGACCGGATTAATAATCTCCACAATCTTGTAAGGTCCAATAAATCTAGGCTTAAACTTAGGAGAAGCCACCTTCATAGCAATATTTTTTGATGATAACCACACCATATCACCAACCTTAAACTGGGGGCCAATGGTCCTATGTCAGTTGGAAAACCGCTGGGCCTTTTCCTGGGAGAGAGATAACTTATCCACCACTTGGTCCCAGATCTGGTGCATTCTCTCCACCACAGTGTCAACACCTGGGCAGGCAGAGGGCTCCACCTGCCCTGAAGAAAATCGAGGATGAAACCCAAAGTTAGAAAAGTAAGGTGACATCAAAGTGGCAGAACTAGCTCTATTATTTAAAGCAAATTCGGCCAAGGGCAAAAATGAAACCCAATCATCCTGATCAGCAGAAATAAAACATCTCAAATATGACTTCAAGGTCTCGTTTGTTCTCTCTGTCTGCCCATTGGTCTGAGGGTGAAAAGCAGAGGAGAAGGACAACTGAATTCCCAGCCTGGAACAGAAAGTTCTCCAAAATCTAGACACAAACTGGACTCCTCTGTCAGATACAATGTTCTCAGGAATCCCGTGCAAACGAACCACCTGTTGTAAAAACAGGGGCACCAACTCAGAGGAAGACGGCAACTTAGGGAGTGGTACAAGATGAACCATCTTAGAGAACCTATCACAAATCACCCAAATAACAGTCATCCCTTGAGAGACAGGCATATCAGAGATGAAATCCATTGAAATATGGGTCCATGGCCTCTTGGGGACAGGCAAAGGCATCAACAACCCACTAGAGCGAGAACACGATTTAGACCGGGAGCACGTCCCACAGGACTGCACAAAATTCGTGACATCACGAGACAAGGAGGGCCACCAAAAAAACCGACTCACCAGATCTCTAGTACCAAAAATACCTGGATGACCAGCCAAAGCAGAGCAATGAACTTCAGACATCACTCTCTTCTTCCACTGGTCAGGAACATACAACTTTCCACTGGGACAACGCTCAGGTTTGTCCTCCTGGAACTCTTCCAGAGCACGTCTCAAATCGGGCGAGA
The DNA here is from genome assembly GCF_039654945.1 of Dendrobates tinctorius. Taxonomy (NCBI): domain Eukaryota; kingdom Metazoa; phylum Chordata; class Amphibia; order Anura; family Dendrobatidae; genus Dendrobates; species Dendrobates tinctorius. Next base: position 25,583,144 of record NW_027361716.1, on the reverse strand, counting down.
TGGCAGAAAGAACTACCCCTTCGCCTAAGATGGTAGCAGGCTTTGTCACCACAGGAGAATCAGCAAAGTAGCTCCTAGAGAGGGCGTCTGCCTTGACATTCTTCGTTCCAGGAAGAAAAGAAACCACAAAATCAAAACGTGTAAAAAACAAGGCCCACCTAGCCTGTCTAGGGTTCAAGCGCTTAGCCAACTCTAGGTAAATCAAATTCTTGTGGTCAGTGAGGACCACGACTTGATGCTCAGCTTCCTCCAACCAATGTCTCCACTCCTCAAATGCCCATTTCATGGCCAACAGTTCCCTATTCCCCACATCATAGTTACATTCAGATGGAGAGAACTTTCGGGAAAAGAAAGCACAGGGATTCATTTTAGATGTTACAGGATCTTTTTGGGACAAAACAGCTCCTGCACCAATCTCAGAAGCATCCACCTCTACCTGGAATGGAAGTGAGACATCAGGTTGCCGCAAAACAGGGGCGGAGGTGAACCTTCGCTTCAGCTCCTGAAAGGAAGAAACAGCCTCCGGAGACCAATTTAACACATCAGCACCCTTCTTAGTCAAATCAGTCAATGGCTTGGCAATACTAGAAAATTTTGCTATAAATTTCCGATAAAAATTAGCAAAACCCAAAAACTTCTGGAGGGCCTTCAAAGAAGTGGGCTGAACCCAATCGTAAATGGCCAGTACCTTGGCCGGGTCCATTTCAATAGTTGACGGGGACAAAATAAATCCCAAAAAAGAAATCCTCTGTACTCCAAAAAGGCATTTAGATCCTTTGACATACAGGGAATTCTCCCTCAAGATCCGGAACACAGTCCGAATATGTTCCACATGAGAATCCCAATCCTTGGAGAAGATCAAAATATCATCCAGATAGATAATCAAAAATTTATTGACAAAATCTCGGAAAATATCGTTCATGAAGCACTGGAAGACAGAAGGGGCATTAGTGAGCCCAAAAGGCATCACCAGGTACTCAAAATGTCCCTCCGGAGTATTAAACGCCGTCTTCCATTCATCCCCATGCTTAATGCGAATAAGATTATACGCCCCCCTGAGGTCAAGCTTGGTAAACCAGCAAGCACCTTTAACTCTGGAGAATAGATCAGAAATCAGGGGTAACGGATACTGATATTTAACAGTAATTTTGTTGAGGGCACAATAATCAATACAAGGTCTTAATGATCCATCCTTTTTGGCTACAAAAAAAAACCCGGCACCTAAGGGTGACGAGGATGGTCTAATATGACCCTTCTCCAACGCCTCCTTAATATAGGATCGCATAGCCTCGTGCTCGGGTACAGATAAATTGAAGAGCCGACCCTTGGGAAATTTACACCCCGGGCTCAGTTCAATTGCACAGTCATAACTCCTATGAGGAGGCAGAGACGCAGACTCATTCTCACTAAATACATGATAAAAGTCCGCCAAATAATCAGGAACATCATGCGACTGAGGAGAGGTGGAAAACACCGGAGCCTCACTAAAGGCACACAGACAACCCCAACTCACCACAGACACAGATTTCCAATCCAAAACTGGATTATGAATTTGTAACCAGGGAAACCCCAGAACAATAGTATCATGCAGATTATGCAATACCAAAAATCTGTAATTTTCTTGATGGTCTGGGGCGACCCGCATTACCACCTGGGTCCAAAACTGAGGTTTATTTTTAGCCAAAGGAGTAGCATCAATCCCCCTCAAAGGGATAGGCGTCTGCAGAGGTGTCAGCGGAAATCCACAACGTTTAGCAAAATCCAAGTCCATTAGGTTTAGGGCTGCTCCCGAATCCACAAAAGCCTTGGCGGAAAATGTGGACAGGGAGCAGATCAGAGTAATAGCCAGAAGAAACTTAGGTTGAACACCCCCAACAGAAAACGTGTGTGCAAAGCGTTTCTCTCGTTTAGGACAGACAGAAATAATATGCGAGGCATCTCCACAGAAAAAACACAACTTATTACGCCTTCTGAACTCCTGACGCTGCTCTCTGGAAAACTCTCTATCACATTGCATATGTTCAGACATTTGTTCAACAGGTGGCAACACCTCTCGTGCAGCTTTGCGTTCGCGCAAGCGCCGATCAACCTGAATGGCTAATGACATAGAATCGTCAAGACCAGAGGGAACAGGAAATCCCACCATAGTATCTTTTATGGCTTCTGACAACCCCTTCCGAAAGAGAGCAGCCAAGGCATTATCATTCCAGGTAGTAAGTACTGCCCACTTTCGGAATTTTTGACAGTACAATTCTGCAGAATCACGACCCTGGTTCAATGCCAGCAGGGTCTTTTCAGCCTGATCAATGGCATTAGGTTCATCATACAACAACCCCAAGGCCTGAAAAAATGCGTTCACATGAGTCAGAATAGGATCATCTGGTTTCAAAGAAACGCCCAATCCTGGGGATCGCCACGCAGCAAAGAGATGACAATTTTAACCTGCTGCGCGGAGCTCCCTGACGAGTTAGGCTTCAAGGCAAAAAATAATTTACAATTATTTTTGAAATTCAAAAATTTAGACCGATCCCCAAAAAATACATCAGGTGTAGGAATCTTTGGTTCAGCAGCATGTGAACGAGCAAGGTAGGCGGAAATTCCCCGCACTTCCGCAGCGAGCTGCTCCACACGATCAGACAATTGCTTTATCTCCATTGAGAGAAAAAAAAATTCCCCCTACGACCTCAGAGAAATAGAGGAAAAAATATACACACTTTTTTTTTTTTTTTTACAATTCTTTCCTGCTATTGAGTACCCTAGGATCTGCGGTATGGCGGGTGATTCTGTTATGAATGAGTCACCGTAGGAGGCAAAAACAGAAATACAAGCTAAGTGCAGAAAACCAGAGAAGGTGTCAACTATCAGATTGCAGACCCCTGAACCTATCAACACAACTAGCAGTAGCCGTGGGGGGTTCCTACGATGCCCTAGACCCCTCGATCACAGCCGGAGAATTAAATAGGCCTAAAGAAAGAAAGGGGAAATCTAAACTGCCCCAGAGCAGACCCCAAAGCAATAGGCAGCCCCCAACATATAATGACGGTGAAGCAAGATGAAAACACTAACACAGACAGAAAGACAGACTGAGCAAAGACGGGGCCCAAAACTACCTAGATAGGAAAGGACAGGAAGGCTGCTGTCTGCAATCTGCCAAAACCCTATCAAAGACAAAAGCTAACAAGCTGATATGAAAAAGGCCCTGAAGCAGCTAGGCTTCAAAAACTAAATCAGCGCTCAGGTATTTTCAGAAGACAGAGCTAAAGGAATTCAGCACACCCCAGCAGGGAATGGCAGAAATCCAGAAAAACAAAGCAAACAAAGTCAAAGCACAAATGCAAAAGGCTGAGCAGCAAACTTAGCTTTAGAGGAGCAGGAATTCAGACTGGTCTCCAAGTATCCCACAGAGAAATCACCCGCAGGGCAGAAGGGCGTCAGCAGCCTTATATCCAGTCAGTAACTCCACTCAGCCAGTCATCATCAACAGCCTCAGGTGTATGATAATCAGGCTCACTACCTTTCTTTACCAGAAGAGGGAGTTCCTTGGGCCTCAGTAATGAAGGGGAAAATGAACTCACAACACCCCTCCCATCAACTCTGGTTCTGGCCTCGCAGCTACCTGCTCCCCACCTCTCCCTCCAGAGCACCCTATCTCATCACACCTGAGGGTATTCTCACACCTTCCTGTGTTTTCTGGCTCCGTCTCATCTGCGCACTGCATGTGTCCTGTCAGCACAGGAGTGACTTTCAGCTCCCACCTCCCCCATTGATGCAGAGGGAACAAGCAACACACTTTCAACATTATTAGCAGTAGACAAATCAAGGCACAGTGGGGGTGGTCCACTTTTCATATCATCTCCTGAGGAAGAAGTCTTGTACTCCGAAGCGCGTTGAGATTATGAATAAACTATCATCTCTTTTATGAACATTTTGCTCCTGAGTCATATATAGTATTGCAAAAAAATCCATGAAATCTCCAGTATTTTTAATACAAAAATTGTTCCATGACAAATGCCTCCTGGGTCTCCTGGCCAGTGGTGAGCTCCAGACCCTTGTTCCAGTGCTCTGCAGCTCTCATAAGGGCCCTCATGTGGCCGGCCCACATGTCCTTGGGGCCTTTTTGCAGGTTCCGGAACTTCCTGCCTGCAGTAAGACTCCGGGGTGAGGTTGAACTGCTGGATCAGAGCCTGTTTGATGCTCTCATAGTCCTGTTCTGCCCCAGCAGACAAGTCCCCCAAAACTTCCAGAGACTTACCCCTCAAACGGGGGCTCATGTACTTGGCCCACTGATCTAAGGCCAGATGGTGCTGTTGGCAGGTCAACTCAAAGGCTCGCAGAAAGGAGTCCAGGTCTCCAACCTTTTCCAGTAAGGGGAAGTCCTCGGCTCAGACCTTGGCTGTCTTGGGCTTCAGAGGTGCTGGGGTGGGCTGTAGGAGACCCTGCCGAGCCAACTCCAGCTGATGCTGTCGCTCTGCTTGTGCCTCCTCTCTCTCTGCCTGGCATTCTGCCTTCCCGTGCTTCTGCTCTGCTTGGCGTTCTGCCGCCTCGAGCTCCCACTCTGCTTGTGCCACCTCTCGATCTGCCTGGCGCTCTGCTGCTATCAGGAGGGCTGCGTAGGCTTCCTCGCATCCCACTTCGAGGCTTGCCAGGGCAGCTTGAAAGAGGGCCTCTGATCTGAGCTGTCCGGGGAGAAGGGCAGTAGGAGGGCGTTCTCCTGCAGGGTAGTGCACTGGCGGAGAGATGATTGGGGAGCCATGGTGGGACCCCCCCTGGTTCACCCATTCTTCAGAACCAGTACAGTCATTCTCCGCATTACAGGCTAGCTCTGCAGCCATCATTTTTGTCCAGCCTCGAGTGCTTGCAGCCATTCGTTTCAGCCCTCGGTAACGGACACAGCGGCAACCTCAGCACCCACACCTCTACAGTACTTGCACTCGGACTGTCCAGTGCTGAGCTGATCTTAAGACCCCAGCAACAAAAGCTACTGCTGGCAGTCCTTATTGTCTTGGAGTAGGGATCCCACACACACTATTATCTTGATCCCGCCATGCTGCCATCAATCTGTGAGGGATCTCACAGGGGAAGGGGGGATCGACTTCGCTCACCTTGGGAGGAGGGGAGAGAAGGACCTAGCAGGGGTTCGCTCTCTGGCGCCACCACTTGCCCCAGGTCAGTCAGGGAACTGCATCGAGGGACAATAGTTGCCGGAAAGGCTTCCCTTATAGGTACGAGTTAGTGAGGCACTCCCAATGAGGGGGGATATATATCACCAGTCCAGGCTGGGGATATATATACATAAACCTCCCGGCCATCACTGCCAGAGTTCCTCACTAAAACAATACAGTATTCTGCCACCAGTTCCTCATTTGAAATATGCCCCGTCCGACAATAGGCTTATATCGGATCAGCGTATCATATAAACAGCCAAGCATGCGGACGTGGGGATTCGTGGATCAAGATAAAAAGAGCAGCCCAAGATTAATATTACATTTAATCGCCTAAAAGGTGCACTAGAAGTATACAAGCATATATTTACAGAACAATATACAAGTATGAAGTCAGGGGTGTAGTACAAGGATATAGATAGATTGCAATTACTGTGTTATGTAGAATGTGACCACAGGGAGGTGCTGATGGATCACAGTTCCAAATCTTAGTTACAGGCTTTCCTGGCTCTGTCTGATAACAGGTTCTCCAGCCAGAAGAAAACCTGGGCTCCAAAATGAGGAGCTGACACTTATCTCCTTTGCTGCTCCTCCCACACTCTGTGCCCACCCCTGGGCTTGTGCAGCCTCTCTCCTCCCATCTCTGAGAGTAGGATTTCCAGTCCAGAACCGTGGATGGCCCACAACTTTCCGCCCGAAGCTCTGAATGGAATGGCTGCAGTGCCACTGGATTTGGCTGGATTTTATCTGCGCATTGTTCTGTCCCCACTTAATGGCGATTAAAGGTATGCAGACATGTAAGTGAGAGAAGTTCCTACCTTTGTGTATCCAATAAGCGAGGCAGACATGACCCTTAGCAGCTTCTCAGATAAGCATACACGCGTTGTGATGAAGAACAATGTTGGTTTATTCCGTAGATAACGATTCAAACATTACACTGAGTCTCTTGCATGGAGCTTGTCTCTGGAGTCGCTACTTGCGGGTCAAAAGACTTTGCTTCCTCAGCTCATGAGGGAGAACAGTTCTCTCAGGTAAGATGTCTGCCGATGACTGAGCAAACAGGAAGAGAAGAGGCTGAAGAGAAGCCCCTCCCCATAGGCTGAACAAGGAAAGACCGAGGAACTAAATGGTCTGGCCAGTAGATGGCAGCAGAGACAAGCGAAAAAACATAAATACATTTCTTTAACTAGAAACATGCATGGAACAGCACACTTCCCGTCTGGAATTCACTATGGGGATTCCACTATTGTCCATAATAATAATAAACCTAAAAGAAAGGGCATGTTAAATGCAACAATTAAAGTTCAAAAAATCAGAAAAAACGGCCAAACTTCGGGTGCAGAACGCTCATCCCGTAGTGGCGCTCTCGATAGGCAGTAAGAGGACGAGTTCATGGATTGGCCTCGCAAAGATCTTCGTCTCACCCTTCCTAAAGACCCTCAGCTCCACCTTCCGCACGTTGCCGTCCTGGCTAGGCAGTGTCCTGGTAACAAGTCCCAGAGGCCAGTCAGTCCTTTCAGTGGTCTGGTCTTTCATGAGGACCAGATCTCCTTCCTTGATATTCGGCTTGGGATGTCGCCACTTCCTTCTCCCTTGAAGAATGGTAAGGTATTCCTTCCTCCATTGGTTCCAGAAGTAGTCGGCCAAATATTGGACTCGTTTCCAGTGTCTTTGGTAGGTGTTGGCATGAGTGAAATCTCCGCTGGGAATTACCGCATTGTCGATCTTCTGAGTAAGAAGGATGTTGGCAGTCAACATGGTTGGTACCTCTGGATCCATTGACACCGGCACAAGGGGTCTCGAGTTGATGATGGCTGAGACTTCGACTAAAAGAGTCACTAGAGTCTCGTGCGTGAGTCTCGAGGAGTTGACATCCTTTAGCATGGAGTTCAGGATGTTGCGTGAGATTCCGATCATCCTCTCCCAGGAGCCTCCCATGTGAGAACTGTGAGGAGAATTGAAGATCCAGGTGCAACCCTTGTCTGCCAGCTGGTCTTGGATTGGCTTGGTGTCGATGTTCAGCTCTCTACATGCACCGACGAAGTTGCTGCCGCGGTCGGACCTCAGCTGCTTTACTGGTCCTCTGATGGCGAGGAATCTTCTCAAGGCGTTAATCAGGCAGGAGGTATCCATGGACTCTAACACCTCGATGTGAACGGCTCGGATGCTCAAGCAGGTGAATAGCACAGCCCACCGCTTACTGTCCGCATGGCTGCTACGAGTTCTGCGTGTGGATACCATCCATGGTCCGAAAACGTCTAGGCCCACATAGGTGAAAGGTGGTTCCATGGAAAGTCTATCTGTAGGTAGGTCGGCCATTTGTTGGCACAGTTGCTTTCCTCTCACTTTGCGACAGTGCACACAATCGTGAAGTATTTGTGCTACACGTCTCTTCATCCCGACAATCCAGAGGCCTGCAGACCGTAGAGTGCCCTCTGTAATTTGCCTGCCTTGGTGTTCAGCCCTTTCATGATGATGACGGATCAGTAAGACTGTAACGTGGTGTTTGTTGGGAATGATGAGAGGATTTTGCTCTGCGACACCGAAACGAGCCTGGCTTAAACGACCGCCAACCCTCAGTAAGCCGAAGCTGTCCATTACTGGGTTTAAATTGGCGAGGGGGCTTCTTAATGGAATCTGCTGTTTGTTATTTAAGCACTTCCATTCGGTGGCGAATTCGCTCTGTTGGAGGTGGCGTATAATGAGGGACTCACTACGGGAGATGTCCTCAGCAGAAAGAGGTCTGTGGCATACATGCCAGCGATGACAGTCCTTGTCTTTAAAGTCTGCACGATAACATCTGGCGATGTGCACTAACCTGGCAACAGTCCTGACGAGTCTTAACCAGCTGGAGAAACGTTCAAAACGTTGGCAGCCGAGGTAGGATGTTTTCTCAGCACTGGTGGTCAGGGTATGGACCTCAGTTCGGACATCTGGATCGTTGTCTGGATCTAGGATGCTGAAGTCTTCCTGGACACCTTCTTCTGACCGTCTCAGCAGGAACTCTGGACCTGTAAGCCAAGAAGAGTTAACGAAAGAAGATATAGACATGGGTCTGGTTGCAAGATCTGCTGGATTCAGCTCCGATGGTACGTAACGCCATTGTTCCGGTTTGGAGGATCTCCTGATCCTTTCGATGCGGTTACTGACATACACGTAGAATCGTCTCGATGTATTGTAGATGTAACCCAAAACGACCTTGCTGTCGGTGTAGAATTGGACCTCATCTATTTCGATACACAGTTCTTGTAGTATGAAGTCAGCAATTTCCACTGCCAAGACGGCTCCACAGAGTTCGAGTCTGGGGATGGTGTGGTCGGGCTTCGGGGCTAGCTTCGCCTTGCCGAACACCAATCCGACGTAGCTTTGCCCGCTGGCGTCCATCACCTTCAGGTATGCAACCGCCGCTATGGCTTCTGTGGAGGCGTCTGAAAAGACGTGGAGTTCTTTCCTTCCGCTAGAGGCAAGGGAGATTTTGGTGTAGCATCTCGGGATGTGAATATTGTTCAATCCGCACAACGACTGTTTCCAAGTTTCCCATTTTTTCTCTTTGTCGGAGGGGAGCGGGGTATCCCAATCCTTGACAGTTTCAGATAGTTGTCTCAACAAGGATTTGCCTTGTATGGTGATGGGCGCCACGAACCCCAGCGGGTCAAATAAGCTGTTCACTATGGAGAGGACACCACGTTTTGTGAACGGTTTGTCCGAGCAATTCACTTGAAACCCGAAGGAGTCGGCTGCGAGATCCCATCTGATGCCTAGGCTCCTCTGCACGGGTGGGCTGTCTAGCCCCAAGTCAATGTCCTTGAATCCAGGGGCGTGATCACCCGAATCAAAGGCTCTCATTACGGTCGGGCTGTTTGAAGCGATTTTATGAAGCCTGAGCCTTGCCTGGGCCAGCATACCTTGGGTCCTCTTGAGCAAATCAATGGCTGCTTCTTCAGTGGGCAGTGATTTGAGCCCGTCGTCTACATAGAAGTCTCTTTCAACGAAGTCTCTTGCGTCTGTGCCATACTCAGACTCTCCCTCTGATGCGGTCCTTCGGAGACCGTAGGTTGCTACTGCGGGTGAAGGGCTGTTCCCGAAGACATGGACTCTCATTCGGTATTCCACCATCTCTTTGTTGGTGTCGTTGTCCTTGAACCACAGGAATCTGAGGAAGTTCCGGTGGTCCTCCCTGACTAGGAAACAGTGGAACATCTGTTCGATATCGGCAGTGATGGCGACGAGTTCTTTCCTGAACCTCAGCAACACTCCTACTAAGTTGTTCGTCAGGTTGGGACCTGTGAGGAGGACATCGTTGAGTGATACGCCTCCATGTTTGGCGCTGGAGTCAAAGACAACCCTGATTTGGTTCGGTTTCCGTGGGTGGTAGACACCAAATGAAGGCAGATACCAGCACTCTTCGTTCTTCTTCACGGGAGGAGCGGGTTCCGCGTGGTTGTTGCAAAATATTCTGTCCATAAAGGTGACAATGTGCTCCCTCATTTCAGGTTTGTGGTTCATTGAACGTTGAAGAGAGTTGAATCTGTTCTGAGCTTGGTCTCGGTTGTTTGGCAGTCTTACCCTGGTGGATCGGAAGGGTAATGGAGAGACCCAGTGGTCGGTTTTGTCCTTAGAGAACTCGCGGTCCATTATGTCAATGAATTCTCTGTCCTCCACTGACAAGGCTACTTTATCGTCGTCCTTGGTGATGTGAAAGACTGATCTTCCCAAGTTGTCGGTACGCAGAGAAGAAGCGATGTCAGGCAGCTGTATTGAGTCTGGGGGCTTCTCTTTCACTTCATAGTGATGAGGACATGGCCTTAGGCAGGTTGTGCGTCCGTCTCCATGGACGTAGGTCCTGAAGGAGTCGATTTCTGATCGATCAACGCACACGTTTCCTATGACTACCCATCCGAGGTCCAGTCTCTGGGCGTATGGTGCGTAGTCAGGACCGTTGCACTGTTGTCGCACCTTGTGTACCCTCAGGTTGTCTCTGCCGAGCAGGAGTAGAATCTCCGCGTTGTTGTCCATAGGTGGGATGACGCTTGCGAGGTGCTTCAGGTGCGGCTGATGAAGTACAGCTTCTGGGGTAGGAATTTCACTCCTATGGCTGGGTATTTGGTTACATTCAACTAGCATTGGCAGAGGTATTTCAGTCTTCCCGTTGATAGGAGAAGCGATGAATCCCTGGGCTCTTCTGCCGCTAGTCTCTATGCGGCCTGAGCAGGTGTTCAAGGTGTAGGGCTCTGATGGTCCACTAATTCCGAAGGCTTCAAAGAATTTGGCTCCTGCCAGGGACCGGTTGCTTTGGTCGTCTATGATGGCATACACCTTCATTGCCTTTTCTGGATGTCCTTCGGGGTAAACCTTGATGAGGCATATTCGGGCGCAACATTTCTCCATGCGGCCCTCTCCACATACTTCTGAGCATGAGCAGGAGACAGTTGTGGCGGTGTCGGTCTGATTCTGTGGCTCCCCGCCATGACTTGGAGCGGGAGCAGTGGTGACTGCAGCCGGTGTGTCTCTAGCTATTCGGGTTGAGTGCATGGCTGAAACATGCTTTTCGCTGTGGCACTCCCCACACTTGACTGTGGATTTGCAGTCCTTGGCCATGTGCTCAAGTGATGCGCAGCATTTGAAGCAAACCCCGAGCTCTGTGAGGATCTCCTTGCGCTCCTGTAGGGTTTTGGATCTAAACCCTTTGCACTTGGTCAACGAGTGTGGCTTCTTGTGGATGGGACATTCAGGATTAAAGGATTTATCTCGTGTTGAGACGATGTTCTGTTCGTCTGTGGGCGTTGCAGGTGACGGTAGCTCGGTCTTCCTAACGCTCACAGCTCTCTTAGTGTCTCTGCGTTTGTATGTGGTGTTTTCATACCTTGGCGCAGGAGTTGGTGCGGCTGTCGAAGCGTTGGACTCTAGGAAGTCGAGGCTGGGGTCATTCCTCATCTGGGCCTGTTCATCGATGAACCTGCAGAAGTGGATGAATGGAGGGAAGGTAACGTCGTTCACTCCTTTGTATCTTGATACTGACATTGCCCACTTTTCCTGCAGGCTGTATGGCAGCTTCACCACGATCGGGTTTACTCCATGGGCTGAATCCAGATAGCACAGCCCAGACAGACGAGGGTCTCTTTTGGCGAGCTCCAGCTCCATTAGCAGGTCACTTAGGTCTTGCAGCTTGTGGACGTCTTTAAGGTTGATCTTTTGGAAATCCTGCAGTCTCTTGAATAGGGCTTTCTCTATTGCCTCTGCGCTGCCAAAGGTGCGTTCCAGCCTTTGCCATGCGGCAGCGAGACCTGCTTCTGCTTGTCCCACGTGGACCGCTCTGAGGCTCCTGACGCGGGTTGAAGAGCTTGGACCTAACCACTTTATCAGGAGGTCAAGTTCCTGTTCTTCAGTTAGGTTGAGATTGGCGATGGCTGCCTTAAAGGTTGCTTTCCAGGCCCTGTAGCTCTCTGCACGATCATCAAACTTCGTAAGACTGGTGTTGATTAGCTCTCTGCTCACCATGAACCTGGCGAACTCGGACATATCCGACTTCTCACCACTCGTTGCCACGACGACTCGTGATGCCCCTGGGGCGTATGGGCCGCCTGGTGTGAATGGATGAGCTGTTCCCGGATAGAATGATGTTGCTGCAGGGTTGAGCTGTGGTTTAGCCCTTGAAGAATCTGACGAATACCGCTTGAGCTGTAAAGGTGGGTCAGGAAACACTTGGTTGCCATCTTGTGGTGACTGTGTTTGAGAAGGTATCTCTGGGAGTACGTTGGAGGTTTTGGTGTCGTCGACTTGGACGGTACTGTAGACCGGGGTTGCTACAGGTAGCTGGTTTAGTACATAGTCTTTCGTGCGATTGACTGGATCGTCTGATTCCAGTGGTGGCAAGTTAGCTGCATCAGGACCTTGGATCAACGCCTGCTCAAGTAGTCTCACTTTAGCTAGTGCGACCTCCTCTTCCATCTGTGACCGAAGAATCTTCAGCTGAGCCTCCGCTTCTGCTTCTGCTCTCTTGGCTTCCACTTCTGCCCTTTTTGCTTCCACTTCTGCCCTTTTTGCTTCCACTTCTGCCCTTTTTGCTTCCATGTCTGCTTCTGCCCTTTTTGCCTCTGCCTTAGCTTCTCTCTCAGTGAAAGAACGTCTCACTCTGGATTCCTCTGCCTTTATGCGGGCCTCTAGTATCCTGTCGCTCATGGTTGAACTTCTTGAGGACGATGCCCTGGATGACCGAGAGGAACGTTTAGATGAGGTCGATCGGTGTGACCTGGTTTCTTGCAGGTGAGAGATACGGTGTTCAGCCTTGTTTATGGCATGTTGGACCTTGGCGTCTCTCTCCTTGTCCGTCTCTAGCGCCTCACTGAGGTCTGGAAGAGCTTCATCAGAATTAAAATCTTTTAGAAGAGCGATGTACTTTGCTGATAGTCTCTTGTACCTTTCACGGGCGGTGTTCAGCCGCTCCATGACGGATTGCAAGCTTGCGGCGTTGCCTGATGAGGATTCGAGTCTTGACATATAAGAGGTGACGCATTCCCACTGTTCTTCCAGGTGATCACATAGCTCATCTTTCATATTGTGATAGTTTTCAAGCACCTTTATAGTTGGTTTGGCAGAACGTTTTGGTCGGGTGACTTGGTCTGCTTGAGATGTGGGGTCTGCCTCCTGGGCTTCATCGTGGACGGTATCAGGTTGTATTTGCACTGTTTCATCAGTAGGGACCTGTCCGAGGTCTTTTTCGGCCATTTTGAATAAAGGTGTACTGTCTCTTTAAAAAATCAACTTTTGAATCGGGGTCCGAAAATCGCTGTGCGGCTCTGCGGGAGGTCCCGGATGAGATTCCCAGAGTGGCTTTGGCGAAACTTGGGGGTTTGCGGATCGCTGATGCGCGGTAATGAGGTATGGAGTACTACAGGCCTTTAGGAGCGATGTGGCCAGAAGGAAACAGCAGGTGCATAGACAGTCCTCATTAACAGTACGAGCAGAGTTATTGCAAGATGTGGCAGGTGGTGGAGCTACTTCTAGGCTTGTCCAGACGTGCACTGCTGCAGGCAGACTGGTGTGCGAGGCTTGTTGCTGGGCAGATTACACATAGGGAGACGGGGCAGATGGAGATCTGTAGCTGGGGTGCTGGGCTATAAGGAGGTTTTCTAGCTGCTTATGAGCTTTAAAAGTAGTCTTCTGACTTGTATGGGCCGACAAGCTAGTCTTTTGACTGTTCTGTCCCCACTTAATGGCGATTAAAGGTATGCAGACATGTAAGTGAGAGAAGTTCCTACCTTTGTGTATCCAATAAGCGAGGCAGACATGACCCTTAGCAGCTTCTCAGATAAGCATACACGCGTTGTGATGAAGAACAATGTTGGTTTATTCCGTAGATAACGATTCAAACATTACACTGAGTCTCTTGCATGGAGCTTGTCTCTGGAGTCGCTACTTGCGGGTCAAAAGACTTTGCTTCCTCAGCTCATGAGGGAGAACAGTTCTCTCAGGTAAGATGTCTGCCGATGACTGAGCAAACAGGAAGAGAAGAGGCTGAAGAGAAGCCCCTCCCCATAGGCTGAACAAGGAAAGACCGAGGAACTAAATGGTCTGGCCAGTAGATGGCAGCAGAGACAAGCGAAAAAACATAAATACATTTCTTTAACTAGAAACATGCATGGAACAGCACACGCATAAAGTCCAAATATGCCTCCCGTATATATTTCCTGGTGACTAAGGTTTATAACTCCCCAGCGCAGAGTGCTACCATTGGCTGCCGGGCATGGGCGTATGGGGGAAGGAATGCTGATTCAGATAATGTGCTTGGCTAGGCTCAGAGATATTGCTTTCTGCTATTTTATGTCATTTTCCAGATTCAATACCTCATAGCCTTGCTGTGATTTGTTGTATGATGAGGCATATCCATGTGTTTCAAGTCAGACAAAAGACTTCGGTTTGCCTGTAGCTTGCACGGGATTTTGCACCTTTGTGTTATGAGCTAGAAAGGATTGTTCTTGGTTTTTAATTAAAGATAAACCCTGCATGGCTTTTTATGGTCTTGGGGGATGCCAGGGTGGGGGAACATTTCAGGAGTGGAGAGAATTGTACTTTGTCCTTCATACCTCCCCGCTTTAGAGGGCGCTAGGGGGCATCACATTCCTGTGTTCCCCAAGCGCACTCTCGCAATCTCTCTTCGCCAAGATAGCTCATCAGCATTGCCATGGTTGCGGACCCTTTTGTGGCGAATGGAGAAGTGGTACTGCTGGAGTGCCAGGCTCCAATGCAGAAACCTCCCATTGGTCACGGAGACCATGTGAAACCAGCTGAGGGGGTTGTGGTCCATCTCCACGATGAAGGGATGCCCGTACAAGTATGGTTGCAGACACTGCAGGGCCCCCACAATTGCCAGGCACTCCTTTTCCATCGTGGAGTAGGCCACCTCTCTTGGCAATATCTTCCTGCTCAGGTACAGGATGGGATGCTCCTGGCCTGCTGCATTGACCTGGCTGAGCACTGCACCGAGGCCAAAGTCATTTGCGTCAGTCTGTACTGCAAACTCCCGCGCAAAGTCAGCAGCTTGTAGTCCTGGGGAGCTGAAGAGAGCGGTCTTGAGCGCCTGAAAAGCGGTGTCGCATGTGACTGACCAGTCTACTGCGAGAGGCAGCTTCTTCTTGGTGAGGTCCATTAGGGGCTAGGCCATGGTGTTGTAGTGTGGAACAAACTTCCTTTAGCACCCAGGGAGGACATCACCTGTTTCTTGGTCCTGGGGGTGGGCCAGGATGCGATGGCATCCACCTTCCCAGATTCTGGCTTCAGAGCCCCCCCGCCTACCCAGTGACCCAGGTAGAGGACCTCGCTCATGCCCAGCTGGCACGTTTCCGGCTTGATGGTTAGACCTGCCCGGTGGATCCGCCTAAGCACCTGCATCGGATGCTCTAGGTGATCCTCCTATATGGGACTGAAGATGGCAATATCGTCCAGGTACGCACCACGTACCCTTCAAGTCCCTGGAGCAGCTTGTTGACCATCCACTGAAATGTGGCAGGGGAATTCTTCATGCCGAAAGGCATCACGGTGGACTTGTACAGTCCAAACGGTGTGATAAAGGCATAGCGTACCTGGGCCTCGGGGGTCAGAGGGATCTGCCAATATCCCCGGCTCAGATCCATGATGGTTAGGTACTTAGCCCCAGCCAACTGATCGAGCAGGTCATCGATGCGCGGCATGGGAAATGCATCGGTGACCGTGACAGTGTTGAGCCCACGGTAGTCCACGCAGAACCGGGTTGTTCGGTCCTTTTTGAGGACGAGGACTATGGGCGACACCCACGTGCTGCTAGATGCCTGGATCACCCCCAGCTTCAGCATCTTATCGATCTCCTGGCGCATCTGCTGCTGCACCTCTAGAGAGACCGGATATGCTGACCGCTGGATCAGGGGGTGATCCCGAGTGTCCACATGATGGCCTGCCAACTCGATCCTTCCGGGAAGGCTGCTAAACAGCTCCCAGAAGGGGCGTAGATTATCTGCCAGCTGGGACCGTTGGTCCTCGGAGAGCTGGGGGCCAACCTCTACGTCCTCAATGGATCCACCTGCCTTGGCTTGGGTGAGCAGATCCAGGAGAGTTTGCACACAGGGAGGGCGCAGGCCTCCCGCTCATGATGGGCCTTCATCATGTTCACGTGGAAGGCCTTCCTCCTTCCACAGGCATGGTCTAGGTTGACCAGGTACGTGACATCATTGAGCTGCTGATGCACGAGGTATGGGCCCTCCGAGGCTGCCTGAAGCTTGTCTCTGGTACGGGGACCAGTACCCATACTTTCTAACCCACCTGGTAGGTCCTTTCACAAGCGTTCTAGTTGTACCAGCGCTTATGGTCAGCCTGACCCTGGGCCATATTGTCCTGCACCAAACGCGACAAGGCCATCATTTTGTCCTGGAAACGCAGAACGTACTCAAAGACCGACACTCCAGGGGTGGCCAAGTCTCCTTCCCATGCCTCTTTCACCAGAGTAAGGGGCCCTCTTCCTGTCGACCATACAGGAGCTCGAAGGGGCAAACCCTGTTGAAGCCTGTGGACCCTCTCAGTAGGCAAATATTAGGTGTGGGAGGTACCGCTCCCAGTCTCTCACGTGGGAGTCAACCAATATCCTAAGCATCTGCTTGAGAGTGCCATTGAACTGCTCGCACAGACCATTAGTCTACATATGGTATGGGCTGGCCACCAGATGTTGCACCTGTATTTGCTTACAAAGGGACTCCATCAGCTGCGACATGAACTGGGTCCCTCGGTCGGTGAGCACTTCCAAGGGAAATCCCACTCTGGAGAAAATCTCCAGTAAAATGGTGGCCACCTTGTCAGCCTGAGTGGATGACAAGTGTACCTGTCACGAAGTGACTGGCCCTGTATGACACGACCCAGCAAGCAGTCGGTCACTAAATGACAAACATACTAGGGAACACCGGGGACACAATTACAACGGTGGGCCCTGCGATAGGGAATGGGGAAATGGACACCTCCTGCACTCGCCTGAGGCTATGACCTGGTCTATCCTGACTTCCCTATATAGCTTCTTTCAAACCGTTGCCGAGCAGGATACCTTAGCCCTTACTTACCCTGCACCTATCCTTCAATAGGGAATTGGTAAGCCCGGACACTGGTCCTACCGCTGCACTAATATAACACCAAGAGAAGATATACAAATGAGGTAAGACAAACAACACTTAGCTTGCTCTGCTGCAATGCACCGCACAGCAGAGTTAGGCACCAGATCACAGCATTCAGCTGAAGCACCACTGCACTCAGCCAGCTCCTGACTCCAGCTTGGTTGGTCTCCAAAGAAGAAGTATATCACCAACAGTTAGCTGAAGCATCAGGTGACCTTTTAAAGGAAGGTGGGAGTGGTCACCACCTGCATCAGCAAAACTGACCAGCCATGTAATTACACCAGCGGCCACCGGGGGGAAAAACGGATGTTAACCCCCAATGGGCTGAAAGGAGAAAAGTTTATATTTGAGAATTCTAGATCTGGCACGGATCCAAAAAATGGATTGTGACACTACCGCTTCCAGGTACCGGGTGGCATAATCCACTACCGTTAGTATGCAGCATTTCCCGGAGAGGCTGGGAACGGACAGCATTTCGATGAGATCCACAGCCACCCTCTGAAAAGGCTCATCAATGATGGGCAATGACACCAGTGGGTCTTTGGGGCGCCACCCCGCCTTCCCCACTCTGACAGGTGCCACACGAACGGCAGTAGGCAGCTACATCGGTCCCCATTTTAGGCCAGTAGAAATGCTGGGCTAGCATGGCCTTAGTCTTAGCGATCCCTAATTGTCTGGCCATCAAAACATCATGTGCGATATGCAACAACTCCGCCCGGAACATATAGGGTACCACTAACTGTGGGTCCATAGGCCATGCCTCTGGTGATTCTTGCTGAACCAACACCCGATACAGCCGTCCCTGGTCTCAGGCCACCCTCTCGAGGTCCGAGTCCTGGGTCTTCAAGCTGTCATCGGTTTCCAACAATGCCTGAAACCCGTGACTAGACGTGGCTAGAATGGACCCATCTCCAGGCCTCCCTCTGGCTCAGCCGCCACATGGTTGGAAGGGGGAAGGCCGTCAGACCTCTGTGAGACTCCTTGGGCTCCAGCACTCCCACTCCTGGTAACAGCAGCCATGACCACTGTAACCCTGGGTAGTGCCTGCTTCCCCTCGACTTCCACACAAGTCGCCGAGTTAGTTGGACCAGCCTGATCTCATGGCTTCCTGGGTGTGGGGACCTCCTGCCCTGGGGCCTTACCTGGAAGCTCCATCTCTCCTCTGACAGCCCCACCCCCATTGGCACATTCCCTTCCTGCAGCTGCGCAGAACCCAGCAGTTTGGACTCATGTAGGGCCCCTAAAATCCCTGCGGCAGCCCCTCCCATCAACTCTGGTTCTGGCCTCGCAGCTACCTGCTCCCCACCTCTCCCTCCAGAGCACCCTATCTCATCACACCTGAGGGTATTCTCACACCTTCCTGTGTTTTCTGGCTCCGTCTCATCTGCGCGCTGCATGTGTCCTGTCAGCACAGGAGTGACTCTCAGCTCCCACCTCCCCCATTGATGCAGAGGGAACAAGCAACACACTTTCAACATTATTAGCAGTAGACAAATCAAGGTACAGTGGGGGTGGCCCACTTTTCATATCATCTCCTGAAGTCTTGTACTCCGAAGCGCGTTGAGATTATGAATAAACTATCATCTCTTTTATGAACATTTTGCTCCTGAGTCATATATAGTATTGCAAAAAAATCCATGAAATCTCCAGTATTTTTAATACAAAAATTGTTCCATGACAAATGCCTCCTGGATCTCCTGGCCAGTGGTGAGCTCCAGACCCTTGTTCCAGTGCTCTGCAGCTCTCATAAGGGCCCTCATGTAGTCGGCCCACATGTCCTTGGGGCCTTTTTGCAGGTTCTGGAACTTCCTGCCTGCAGTAAGACTCCGGGGTGAGGTTGAACTGCTGGATCAGAGCCTGTTTGATGCTCTCATAGTCCTGTTCTGCCCCAGCAGACAAGTCCCCCAAAACTTCCAGAGACTTACCCCTCAAATGGGGGCTCATGTACTTGGCCCACTGATCTAAGGCCAGATGGTGCTGTTGGCAGGTCAACTCAAAGGCTCGCAGAAAGGAGTCCAGGTCTCCATCCTTTTCCAGTAAGGGGAAGTCCTCGGCTCAGACCTTGGCTGCCTTGGGCTTCAGAGGTGATGGGGTGGGCCGTAGAAGACCCTGCCGAGCCAACTCCAGCTGATGCTGTCGCTCTGCTTGTGCCTCCTCTCACTCTGCCTGGCATTCTGCCTTCCCGTGCTCCCGCTCTGCTTGGCGTTCTGCCGCCTCGAGCTCCCACTCTGCTTTTGCCACCTCTCGATCTGCCTGGCGCTCTGCCGCTTTCAGGAGGGTTGCGTAGGCTTCCTCACACCCCACTTCGAGGCTTGCCAGGGCAGCTTGAAAGAGGGCCTCTGATCTGAGCTGTCCGGGGAGAAGGGCAGTAGGAGGGCATTCTCCTGCAGGGTAGTGCACTGGCGGAGAGATGATTGGGGAGCCATGGTGGGACCCCCTGGTTCACCCATTCTTCAAAACCAGTTCAGTCATTCTCCGCATTACGGGCTAACTCTGCGGCCATCATTTTTGTCCAGCCTCGAGTGCTTGCAGCCAGTCTTTTCAGCCATCAGTAACGGACACAGCGGCAACCTCAGCACCCACACCTCTACAGTACTTGCACTCGGACTGTCCAGTGCTGAGCTGATCTTAAGACCCCAGCAACAAAAGCTACTGCTGGTAGTCCTTATTGTCTTGGAGTAGGGATCCCACAAACACTATTATCTTGATCCCACCATGCTGCCATCAATCTGTGAGGGATCTCACAGGGGAAGGGGGGGTCGATTTCGCTCACCTTGGGGGGAGGGGAGAGAAGGACCTAGCAGGGGTTGGCTCTCTGGCGCCACCACTTGCCCCAGGTCAGTCAGGGAACTGCATCGAGGGCCAATAGTTGCCGGAAAGGCTTCCCTTATAGGTACGAGTTCGTGAGGCACTCCCAGTGAGGGGGGATATATATCACCAGTCCAGGCTGGGGATATATATATATAAACCTCCCGGCCATCACTGCCAGAGTTCCTCACTAAAACAATACAGTATTCTGCCACCAGTTCCTCATTTGAAATAAGCCCCGTCCGACAATAGGCTTATATCAGGTCAGCGTATCATATAACCAGCCAAGCGTGCGGACGTGGGGATTCGTGGATCAAGATAAAAGAGCAGCCCAAGATTAATATTACATTTAATCACCTAAAAGGTGCACTAGAAGTATACAAGCATATATTTACAGAACAATATACAAGTATGAAGTCATGGGTGTAGTACAAGGATAGGATATAGATAGATTGCAATTACTGTGTTATGTAGAATGTGACCACAGGGAGGTGCTGATGGATCACAGTTCCAAATCTTAGTTACAGGCTTTCCTGGCTCTGTCTGATAACAGGTTCTCCAGCCAGAAGAAAACCTGGGCTCCAAAATGAGGAGCTGACACTTATCTCCTTTGCTGCTCCTCCCACACTCTGCGCCCACCCCTGAGCTTGTGCAGCCCCTCTCCTCCCATCTCTGAGAGTAGGATTTCCAGTCCAGAACCGTGGATGGCCCACAACTTTCCGCCCGAAGCGCTGAATGGAATGGCTGCAGTGCCACTGGATTTGGCTGGATTTTATCTGCGCATAAAGTCCAAATATGCCTCCCGTATATATTTCCCAGTGACTAAGGTTTATAACTCCCCAGCGCAGAGTGCTACCATTGGCTGCCGGGCATGGGCGTATGGGGGAAGGAATGCCGATTCAGATAATGTGCTTGGCTAGGCTCAGAGATATTGCATTCTGTTATTATAGGTCATTTTCCAGATTCAATACCTCATAGCCTTGCTGTGATTTGTTGTATGATGAGGCATATCCATGTGTTTCAAGTCGGACAAAAGACTTCAGTTTGCCTGTAGCTTGCAGGGGTTTTGCACCTTTGTGTTATGAGCTAGAAAGGATTGTTCTTGGTTTTTAATTAAAGATAAACACTGCATGGCTTTTTATGGTCTTGGGGGATGCCAGAGTGGGGAAACATTTCAGGAGTGGAGAGAATTGTGCTTTGTCCTTCATACCATGTCTGTGGGAGTAATGTGCCTTCACTGTGTGTACTCTGCAACCCTGCCTGTAGGGGTACTGTAGGCCATTGTATGGGTTTGCAATTTGTTATCAGCTTCTGTGGGATAAATGTGGAAACATTCTCTGTGGGTGAAATTTGTTTTCACCTTCTGTTTTGGTACTGTGCTCAAAAGCCTCTCTCTGCAGCCATGTCTGTATGAGTAATGTGCCTAAAAAATAATTTTACTCTTTCTTTGTAGCTGGGTCTAAAGCCCATTAAAGGATTTAACTACTAATTTCAATTACAAAGCCTCTACATTGTCATGGATGACTATTCTGTCTTGCAATATCTGCTGCTGATTCAGTTGAGAAGTGGTTAATTAGCTTTAACTACTGACTTTCTTGCATGTGGTACATGTTTATCAGGTTGCATGTCCGGAATTGACACCTGACTCTCTGTTACACGTGTGTACTCAGCAACCCTCATTTTTTAAAGAGAAACATTTCAGGCTTCTTAAACCCTAAGCACAAAACACCACAAAGAGAAAAAGGTCCTCCAAAGACACTTGATATTTTAGTTATAAATATGTAATTATTCTATCATTGTACCAGCATATTTAGTAATTTTTTACACGTATCATATACCTTTAGCTGTGTGGAATATGTGACCAATTTTTTCTACTCCATTGTTGCACTCGCACTTTATATAATGTTTTGTAACTATCATGCACAAATTTGCATGCTTTGTCATGTGTTGTACTTATTTTGATTTTGATTCATGCAGCAGCCACTTTTTGTCAGGAGCCCCGCACTTCACTTGCTCACTGAGCCAGTGCGGGTGTCCTGAGTACAAAAACAGTGTTCAAAGATACCTGTGGGGCAGGGCAGCAGCGGCGATGATGCGTGCTTCAGAGTATCAGGACCTGAAGCACATGACTGCTGGGGGCATGGCCTAAGCTCCACAGATCTAGGAGCTGCAGGGAAACTCCTAGAAAGGTAACTACAGGACAATGTTACCAAGGGGCATAGACAGAGACAGAATCCAGATGAAGCCAGGGTCAAAGCACAAGATAGCAATACAGTACCAAAGGGTTAGACAGAATGGATAGTCAGGACGTACAAATAGGTCAGAAAACCAGAACTGGCAATAGACGGTACAATAGGGACAAATTGTAACAGAGTAACGATAGCCAAGCCAGGAAGTCAGAACCGGAGAAGACAATAGTACCAAAGCGAGAGACGGAGTACAGAGTGAGGGAACAGGCCGGGTCATACACGGGAAGCAAACAAGCAACGCAGAATACATGCACACCAAGGGTCAGACACACCAGAACAACAGTATAGCTGACAGATAACACTGGTAAAGAGTGAGTATAAATACCCCTCCCAGATCCAGAAAGAGGCCACGAACACTTAACCCTGTGAGTGCAGGGCAAGAACCCTGTTCAAACCATGACAGTACCCCCCTCTTAACGAGGGGCCACTGGACCTCCAGGCTTGAAAGCCCGCGCCAGACGATCGGCATGCATCGAACTGGCGGGAACCCGTGACCAATCCTCCAGAAAGTACCCCTTCCATTGTATCAGATACTGGAGTCTCCGGCGCACCCACCGGGAGTCAACAATGCGCCTTACTTTATACTCCAGCTGCCCCTCTACCAGCACTGGCTGTTATGATTTGTCACCGAAGGAGGAAAAAACAAAATACTAGCTAAGTCCAGAAAAACCAGAGAGGTTGGCAGCTATCGGATTGCAGACCCCTGAACCTATCCACAACAACTAGCAGTAGCCATGGGGGTTCCTACGGTGCCCTAGACCCCTCGATCACAGCCGGAGAACTACATAGCCTAAAGACAGAAAGGGGAAAAACTAGAGCAGAGCAGACCCCAAAGCAATAGGCAGCCCCCAACATATAATGACGGTGAAGCAAGATGAAAACATTAATACAGATAGAAAGATAGGTTGAGCAAATGATGGGGCCCAAGCTAACTAAATAGGACAGGATAGGAAGGCTGCTGTTTGCCATCCGCAAAAACCCTATCCAAAATGAGCCAACCGACTGATAGGAAAAACAGGCCCTGAAGTCGCTAGGCTTCAAAAGACTATATCAGCACTCAGGTATATTCTGAAGACAGAGCAAAAGATCAACAGATCAAAGACAAAAATGGAATTCAGCTCACCCCCGGCCGGGGATGGCAGAACTCCCAAAAAACAAGGCAAAACAAAAACAAAACTGAATAGTACAAAGCAGAGCAGAAAAACTTAGCTTTAAGACGTAGGAATCAGACTGGTCTCCAAGAATCCAGCAGGATCACCAGCAAGGCAGAAGGGCGTCGGCTGCCTTATATCCAGTCCTCAATTCCAGCCAACCAGTCATCATCTAGCTGCCCAGTTGTTTGGTAATCAGCCTCACTACCTTCCTTCACCAGAGAAGGGAGTTCATCAGACCTCAATGGTGAAGGGAAAAATGAACTCACAAGAACTGGCGGAGCATTTGATGAGGCATCCTCTCTCACCGTCCCCACAGGCTTTAACAGGGACCTGTGGAAGACATCAGAAATTTTAAAGGAGGTGGGCAGCTGCAGTCAGTTGGCTACTGGGTTAACAACCTCCACAATTTTGGCTGGGCCAATAAACTTGGGGCCCAGCTTTATAGATGGTATCTTAAGCTTGATATTGCGGGTGGATAGCCACACCTTCTTCCCTACTGCAAATGCTGGACCTGGCCCCCTCCTCCTGTCAGCAAACCGCTTATAGTTTTACTGGGCCTTGGAAATATTCCTCTGAACCTCCCTCCAAAGAATTCTAAGACGTTGTGTCGCACCCTCAGCTCCAGGACAACCTGAGTCCATGTGGAAAAACTCTCCAAAATGTGGGTTAAACCCATAGTTGACCTGAAAGGGAGACTTCCCAGTAGATTGACTCACACGACCGTTGAATGCAAACTCTGCCATGGGCAATACCTCACACCAGTCCTCCTGCCTGGAAGAGGCCAAGCATCTCAGAAACGATTGGTTCGTGCGCTCCGTCTGTCCATTAGACTCTGGGTGGTAGGCAGAGGAGAATGACAACGAAATCCCCAGCTTTTTGCAAAAAGCCCTCCAGAACCTGGCTACAAACTGTACCCCTCTGTCTGACACCACATTCATAGGCACTCCATGCAACCTAATTATATGCTGCATAAATAAGCGGGCCAGGGTTTCAGCAGATGGTAACGCGGGGAGAGGTACAAAGTGAGCTTGTTTTGAAAACCTATCCACCACCACCCATATCACTGAGTTGCCCCTGGAAGGAGGAAGATTTGTGATAAAATCCATGGACAAATGTGTCCATGGTCTATCCAGAATTGGCAAAGGCACCAATTCCCCGGCCGGCCGGCCGGCCGGACCTGAGAACTTTTAGAACGAGCGCACACCCCACATGCAGTCACAAACTTTTTAATATCTGTTACCCCCCGGGTAGCTGCAATCCCAGGATGAGCATTCAACACAGAATCGTGAAATTCCTGCATAAGTCCGAGACGGAAATGTTCCTGTACAAACAATTTACCCGCGGGTTTACCACCAGGAGCCCGAGCCTGGGCCTCCAAAATCCCTCTCTGTAACTCAGATGAGATTTCGGCCACCACTACTCCTGGCTGAAGAATGGAGGAGGGAGGTTCTGGAGGGGACACCGAATCAAAGCTTCGGGATAAGGCATAAGCCTTGATGTTTTTAGATCCCGGGCGGAATGTGATAGTAAACTGAAATCGAGAAAAAAAAAGCGCCCACCGAGCCTGTCTGGGGGTCAATCTCTTGGCAGACTCGATATAGGCCAAATTTTTGTGATCAGTGATGACTGTAATGAGATGAACAGCCCCCTCCAGGAAATGCCTCCATTCTTCAAAAGCCAACTTTAACGCCAACAACTCTCTATTGCCGACATCGTAATTTCTCTCGGTAGAGGAAGGCAGATGAAAATTTTTTAGAGAAGGCGCAAGGCCTCAGATTAGTAAGGGTAGGAGGGCCCTGAGACAAAACTGCCTCCACCCCCACTTCCGAGGGGTCAACCTCCACGACAAAAGGTCTTGACGAGTCGGGTTGTACCAATACAGGGGCTGAAGAAAAGCACTTTTTTAATGTCATGAAAGATTTTTTTGCAGCTACTGACCAATTTTTTTACATCAGCTCCCTTGAGAGTGAGGTCTGTTAGAGGCTTTACCACCTGCAAGAAGCCCTTAATAAATTTCCTATAAGAGTTGGAAAAGCCCAAAAATCGCTGCAACGCTTTCAAGTCATGAGGCTGCACCCACTCCGTAACAGCCTGGACCTTCTTAGGATCCATGCGGAACCCCTCCCCTGACACAATCAACCCCAGAAAGGATATTTCTTGCATGAAAAATGAGCATTTTTCCAACTTGGCATACAAATGATTCTCCCTCAGTCTCATGAGAACCATCCGCAAATGGTGCAAGTGAGATTGACTGTCCACCGAGTACACCAGAATGTCATCCAAATAGATAACCACAAAACGACCAATTAAGTCAGAGAAAATTGCATTAATAAAATTCTGAAAAACAGCAGGAGCATTGGTGAGACCAAAGGGCATAACCAAGTTTTCGAACAGCACTTCAGTCTTCAGGAATGCTGTTTTCCATTCGTCCCCTTCCCGCACTCTTATAAGGTTATATGCCCCACGTAAATCCAGTTTAGAGAACCACTTTGCCCCGGTGAGTTGGTTACATAGATCAGGAATTAGGGGGAGAGGGTATGTATTTTTCACAGTAATTTTGTTTAATTCCCGAAAGTCGAGGCACGGCCGCAAACCACCATCTTTTTTCTTAACAAAAAAGAAGCCCTCTGCCACAGGTGAATCAGAAGGCCTAATATGCCCTTTGCGGAGACTCTCGGTAATGTACTCCTTCATGGCTAGAAGTTCGGGCCCAGACAAATTGAACAGGCGAGCCTTGGGTAACTTGGCTCCGGGGACTAGATTAATGGCACAATCAAAGGGTCTATGTGGTGGTAGCGCCTCAGCCTCATTTTCAGAAAATACGTCTCCAAAGTCTTTCAGGTACTCCGGAATACCTTCCAGATCGACAGACGACACAGACACAGATTTTTCTGGGGTGACAAGAGTTGTCAAGTTACAACATAGACCATTAGCCATACAACCCCACTGAATGATCTCCCCCGTGACCCAGTCAATAGTAGGATTGTGACGTTGAAGCCAAGGCATACCCAGTACCAGTCCAGCCGGCAGATTATTTATAAAAAAAAACCTTAATTTTTCCACGTGAGTGGAACCCACTTTCAGAGAAAAGGTATCAGTCATGAAACAAATTCCCTCCTGGGTGATAGGAGAAGAATCAATTGCCACGATTTCATCAGGATCTTTTAACCTGACTGTCCCTATCTTATGAAAAGTCACAACTTTGGCATCGATCAGATTAATAGAAGAACCACAATCAACAAAGGCGGTAGTCCCAACTGGACTGCCTGTAAGTTCCAGATCCACCAGAAGCACAATTTTAGTAAGTGAGGAAAAGGGTACCTGGGAGTCTGGGCAACCTCCTCGATTGTTACCCAGACTCAGTCGTTTTCCTGATGGCTTCACTGAAGAAGGGCAAGACGGACAGTTCCTTCTCCAATGTCCAGCGGATCCACAGTAAAAGCACAATTGGTTGTTTCTTCGGTGTCTCCTCTCTTTTTCCTCCAATGACGTGGCACCAACCTCCATGGGCTCAGGACTAGATGCAGAGTCTCTCAGATTGGAGAATAAAGGGGTCTCCTGCAGCCTACGGTCCATGGATCATAGCGTCCTCCAAAGAATCCGGTAGAGGATGAAGGGCTAGGGCATCTTTCAAACGTTCGGACAGGCCTCTACAGAACAAACCCCAGAGGGCAGCATCATCCCAGGAGACCTCAGCTGCTCAGCGTCTGAACTCAGAGCAGAACCATTCAGCAGAGTTCCTCCCCTGTGTCACACTCATCACCATATCCTCTGCCAGACGCACTCTATCAGGCTCATCATAAATGTGCCCCAGAGCCTCAAAGAACAAATTCACAGACATACGTTCAGGAGCAGAGGAAGAGAGAGAGAAAGCCCATGCCTGTGGAGCCCCCCGAAGTAGGGAAATGATGACCCCCACCCTCTGGAACTCATCTCCGGAGGAGCGGGGCCTCAGAGAAAAAAAAGCTTGCATCCTTCTCTGAAAGACCTGCACTCCTTTTTATCCCCTGAGAAAAGGTCTGGCAATTGGACCGGAGATTCAGGGAATGCCAATGACACATCTCTATCCCCAGCACTAGGAGCCCCTGCAGCGACAGCCCCCTGCACAGTATCCACCAACTGTTGCTGGGTATGGGCCATCGTGCGCTGTTCCATATTAAGTTTGTGGAACATTTGGGCAAGGTGCTTGACCTGATCAGCCAAAGCTTGTATTGGATCCATGAGGATAACACTTTTTTTCTTCAGAGGAAAAAAAACTGAAATGGTCAGCTATAATGTCAGGAACACCGCACTGCACTTGCTCACTGAGCCAGTGCGGGTGTCCTGAGTACAAAAACAGTGCTCAAAGATACCTGTGGAGCAGTGCAGCAGCGGAGTCGATGCGTGCTTCAGAGTATCAGGACCTGAAGCACATGACTGCTGGGGGCGTGGCCTAAGCTCCACAGATCTAGGAGCTGCAGGGAAACTCCTAGAAAGGTAACTACAGGACAATGTTACCAAGGGGCATAGACAGAGACAGAATCCAGATGAAGCCAGGGTCAAAGCACAAGATAGCAATACAGTACCAAAGGGTTAGACAGAATGGATAGTCAGGACGTACCAATAGGTCAGAAAACCAGAACGGGCAATAGACGGTACAATAGGGACAAACTGTAATGGAGTAACGATAGCCAAGCCAGGAGGTCAGAACCGGAGAAGACAATAGTACCAAAGCGAGAGACGGAGTACAGAGTGAGGGAACAGGCCGGGTCATACACGGGAAGCAAACAAGCAATGCAGAATACATGCACACCAAGGGTCAGACACACCAGAACAACAGTATAGCTGACAGATAACCCTGGTAAAGAGTGAGTATAAATACCCCTCCCAGATCCAGAAAGAGGCCACGAACACTTAACCCAGTGAGTGCAGGGCAAGAACTCTGTTCAAACCATGACACTTATATCCACTTTCCTCTTGGTATTTGTTATAATCTACTGTATGTGATTATTGTTATGCTGTAATGTCTATTGTCTGTACAAATCCCCTCTGAAATGCAAAGTGCTGCGGAATATGTCGACGCTATAAAAAATAAAATTTATTATTATTATTATTTATTATATCCCATGTTCATCCAGTGTCAAGCTACTGTCCAGTTTCTGTATGGTTAACCGTCTCTTTTTATTTTTTGCATTATTAATAAAATATATACCTTTTTTTCACGGTCCTCCATGTTGTAACCTCTTTGCATTGTGAATTCTTAAACCCTAAGGCCAGAGCATTGTGAAGCATCCCAAGACAAAGTGGATGGGACAGGCAGTATTAAGCCAACTTGATCCAAGATCATACTACCAGCTTTTCATATGCAGCATTTGTCACATTTGCTACTTGAGCAGAAATTTTGAGCTGTGGGGATACTGGGTCTGGGTGTGAAATTTCTATTCAGCTTTGTCAGGGAAATTTGAAAACATGCTCTCTGGGTGAAATTTATTATCAGCTTCTGTAAGAGAAATGTGAAAACAAACTGCTATTTGGGTGAAATTTGTAAACTATTAATGTAGGGGTACTCTCAGGGCCGGCTCCAGGTTTTTGAAGGCCCCGGGCGAAAGAGTCTCAGTGGGCCCCCCCTTTAACACATACCATGATTCATGATCGTGCTGTATCTATGCATCATGAATCGTGGTATGTGTTAAAGGGGGGGCCCACTGAGTCTCTTTCGCCCGGGGCCTTCAAAAACCTGGAGCAGGCCCTGAGAGTACCCCTACAGTACATTAGCAGTTTACAAATGAAAGGTATAGTACAATGCCAGATTTCACTTCTTACATGAGTGATAGCTATTGTAAATTCTACAATACCATACAGCAGAGGGGCTTTATGTAAGTCAAGCCCTTATATGCCAATTTTTGTGACCTACTCCCTCTTCCTCAGTTACCAGTAGGCATCACTGTGCAGGGCGAGCATGTGCCTGTCCTGTAGCTCCACCGCTTCTCCCTGCCATCAGTGCCACTCAGTTCCACTGGACACACTAGGGAGAGCAGTGATAAAAGGGAAATGTAGTTTTTAGAAGGATGTCTAAATATAATATAAAGGGGTACAAAAATGCTAGGGTGCCCATCTACAAAAGGAAATACGATAGTAAAAGTAAAAGGGTGAATTTTTAATACTGTATATGCTTGCATGTGTGACTTTAAATAAAACTGGGCTATTTGGACAACCCCTTTAAATATTTACTGAACTTAAAGTCTTTAGATTCGTACCTATATATGGTATACACGTCAGATATGCCCCAGAAGGTAACACCCCTTTAATTTAGTGGGGCCCCTGGATTTGTTCAGTGTGACCCTTGGACAAAAAATATAAAGTCAGCTCCCCCTGCTGCAGATGGCTAGCTATAGAGACACTGATAGACTCCTATACCCTAGAGATGTAGCCACTGACCTCCACCTGCCCCCACCCCCGGGTCACCTCCCAGCAGGGCTCACGTGTGGAGGACAAGTTCTCACCATTTCCCACTATTCTCAGGAGGGCCATCACGCTCCGGCACAGGCCGTAAGCAGGAGCAGCACACAGCCTCATAGGCAGGCGACACTCCGGGCTTCAGCCACCAACACCAGCAGGACACACTGGTGTGCCCAAACCCGGGCGTGCCTCTACCCAGGGGTCAGCACGCTGACCAGAGCCAGTACCGCAGACATACAGAGCCGCATTCAGCAGGCCGGGTATTCACAGGCGAGCTATTCATTGATGTCTGGCTATCAGTCAAGCCGCTATAGATCCAATCTCCCACTCCTCGTCTGACGGTTCCGGCTGCTATGACACCTCTGAGTCAGGCTGACGGTCACCGCATAGTTTGTGCTATGTGCGGCGCTCGTGCTGTATCCCAGACAGCGTGAGTGGGACTGTGGATGAGGGCAAGCATGATGTGGCTGCAGGCAAGCAGGATGTGGCTGAGGGCAGGCAGGATGTGGTTGAGGGCAGGCAGGATGTGGATGAGGGCAAGCAGGATGTGGCTGAGGGCAGGCAGGATGTGGCTGATGGCAAGTAGGCAGGCAGGATGTGGCTGAGGGCAGGTAAGATGAGGCTGAGGGCAGGCAGGATGTGGCTGAGGGCAGGCAGGATGTGGCTGAGGGCAGACAGGATGAGGTTGAGGGCAGACAGACAGGCAGGCTGTGGCTGAGGGCAGGCAGGCAGGATGAGGTTGAGGGCAGACAGGCAGGATGTGAATGAGAACAGGCAGGCAGGCTGAGGGCATGCAGGCTGTGGCTGAGGGCAGGCAGGCAGGATGAGCTTGAGGGCAGGCAGGCAGGATGTGGGTGAGGGCAGGCAGGAAGGATGTGGCTGAGGGTAGGCAGGATGTGGCTGAGGGCAGGTAGGCAAGATGAGGTTGAGGGCAGGCAGGATGTGGCTGAGGGCAAGCAGGCATTATGTAGCTCAGGGCAGGCAGGATAAGGTTGAGGACAGGCAGGCTGAGGGCAGGCATGCAGGCTGTGGCTGAGGGCAGGCAGTCAGGATGTGGCTGAGGGCAGGCAGGATCTGCAATGCTTTTACATAACACAGTCCCATCTGCTGTGCAGATAACTGCTGGGGATGCTGCAGTTTAAAGAGCCCAAAGCAGCAGATCTCAGAAAGCAGCAACAACAACAATGCAAATCAATGCGAGCCAAGTCCCCTGTCCTGCCTGTCCACTGCTGACAGCCACGGCAAATCATGCGCTCCACAGGGGCAGAAATCACGTTGGATTAGCAGAAGGCTGCAGTTACTGTACCTTCTATCAGAATACAGTGGGATGCTGGGGAGCTCTTCTCACTCTGCTCATGTCTCACCTGTCATTCATTTTTTCTACACACTCATTTAAATTCGTACATTGCAGTAAAATCCCCTATCCAACCTGCTGCATTATCTCTGGCTCGCAAGGAGTCTTCAATTCCCGACTGGAAGCTAGAGCCTAGTGGTGGATGCTAGGACCTGCGCTGTCGTTATGGTCATGTGAGTGGTCACATGCTGGGGGAGGGCTCTGTTGTGATGCTGCTGTGCGTGGAGTACTACAGTGCCGTCACCTCAGTCAGTGCATGTCATTCCTGCGAGGACGCTGCTGTGACTCCTGCTGTGTGCCGAGAGCATGGAGATAGACAGCACAGTACGGCATCTGTGAGGGTGAGACTGAGAAGTGTGTGTGCGCTGAACCCCAGACAGCGTGAGTGGGCCCCCCCATCTCGCCAGGGCCCCCGCACTTGCCCGGGTGCTGACGCCGGCCCTGGGTACTCTGCCTCATGCTCTGTAGGTGAAATTTGTAAACTGGTAATGTAGGTGTTCTGTGGCACTGCGGGTGAAATTTTTAACTGGACTGGAAGCAACAAGCCTCAGTCTCAGTGAGGGTGTAAGGGTGTGCCAGGGGCTGTCATGTGCCTCTATCTCTCTAAACAGTGTTTGCATAAAATGTGTGCTGATTTGTGACTGTTTTAATATGTGATGCTGCATAGAATTCTGTGATCACTAATGTATTCGAATAATATGATAGAGTATAGATTAGCATAGGATTGGGTACAGTTCAATGGGGGCACAATAGAGTTAGGAAACTAGGGTACAAATATAGAAATAGCTCGGATGATGAGGTATTTTCCCAGTTGGGAGGGGTAGGAGTGAGTGAGTATTTCAAGGGGGGACTTCCTGATTCTCAGTCAGTCAGTGGGAGTTGTGGAAAGTAGTGTATTATAGTTGTAACGTTAAGAAAGTGCTGGAGAGTGAATAAGGCAGAACAGGCCAGAGTGCCACACAGTACGGAAAGGCACAGGACGTTTGGGAAAAGCAAAATGCGGTCAGCCGTCACTTTGTCCAAAGGTATCCCTTACAGAATCTGTGGCCTACGGCTTGGATCAGGTTTGGACAAGGGAACCTTTTTCATTTCCCAGCAAAGGAAGTCATGGGGGGAACCAGTGCAGGTAAGTGAGTAAAGGAACATTGGGACTGCAGAGCCAGGACAAGCATCTCAGAGGCTAGAGAAGCCAGCATTGAGAGGGAAAGCTCAGGCTGAAAATATGAATACATGCTGTACTGAAACTGCCATGGTTTCTTTGTTATCAAGTAAAGTTGCACTGTTAAAGTGGAATACGGTGTCTGTTCCTGAGTGTGTGATATCATCTGGAGACTGGACAATGGGATCAGCAGGATCTGCAATCATAAACGTGACTTCTGTGCAATACTCCCATACCACACAACAGACGGGACATTACAATTTCTTTGCAGGATGCCAGGGTGTGCCGGAACAGCAGCCCCTTGTGATGATGTCATGTCCCCGTTGATTTGTTCCGGCGAACCTGAACCTAAACGGGTTCTCTCATCTCTACTTGTGATATATAATGTCCAACTTGGTTAGTGTGAAATATTGTTGGTTGGAAATTTTAAAAAAAATTGGCGTAGGTGTAGAAATTTTGTTGTTCAAAAATTGACTTCTTATATACTCTCTAGAACTTGGTTTGTGTGAAATTTTGTCTCTATGAAATAAGAATAAAATTTGGCCTGGTACAGGTGTAGCAAGTTTGTAGCAAGTTTGTCCCTCGGTACTATGTCCCCAACCGCCACTATTTTTCCCATTATGGCATCCCTGCTTTCTACCAGCATGTGTCAAGGAACATCACCCGTGCCCTTACCAACGCAGTTACTGGGATTGTACACTTAATGACTGAGATGTGGACAAGCAATTGTGGCCCGGGACACTACATTTCCCTGACGTTATGCTGTGTGAACATTGTGAGAATGGCATATGTTGTACTGACCTCAAGGTTTGCTGCTCCTAATACAATAAGGGTTTCCTCCACCTCTTACACCAGTTCCTACAGCCCCTCCTGCTCCTCCTCATCCCCCATCTCTGATGTGCTATCTGAAAACATGTCATCCACATCAACTGGAAGCCCTGCAGCACTGCTTCAGTGAAGCAGCAATAGGCTCTGCTGAAGCTAATTTGTATAGGAGACAAATCACACACCACAGCCGAGTTACTTAAAGGCATAACAGTCCAGATACTGTATATCTGTACTTTTTGCCGCTGAACCTCCAACCAGGCATTGTTGCATGTGATCATTGGCATAATATGCTTGGGAGATGTGTTCAACTTTTTAGTTTAGCAGTTTCTGAAAAGATACCCAGTTTTGACAGAGATTGTAGTCGAGGTACGCCCATTTGTGCAAGTCGCCTGAAGCTGCCGCCGATCCGACACTACTGCAGCAGGGCATGCAAATGCCAGCTCACCGACTGGAATGCGAAGTGCTCACATTCTGGAACTACACACTGCACATGCTAGCAAGGCTTTGTGAGCAGCAGAGGCCAGTTGTGGAATACCATCTCCAACTCTCTCGTCAGTATTCTGGTCAGCTTCTGCACAGAACAACTAAAGAGTTGTCATGGATGCCTGACATTTGTACAATTCTCCAAGGCTTTGAGGACTCCACAAATATGGTGAGTGAAAAAACGCCATAATTAGTCCAACAATCCCTCTTCTGTGCTTACTTAAACTGTCGCTGCTGACAATTAAACATAAAGCTTTGCATGCAGACCAGATGGAGATGGAGGATGACATGAGACAGGGCAATACTGCTCAGCATCATCTCATCTGTGCATCGCAGATTGGGTAACAATGAAGAGGTGGAGGCTGAAGGAGAGGAGGAGGAACAGGAGCTTGCTGAGCTCAATAGAGGCTACTACCCACACAAACTTCACCCTGTCTTGGATGGGCTGAGGAGGGGAAAAAGGAGGAAGAGATGGAGGAGGAGATGGAGAGTAGTCATTATGTTGGAGAAAGGGAAGTGCTGGCACATGTGGCAGACTTTATGTACAGCTGCCTTTCCAGTGACCCTTGGTTACATTCATCTTGGTAAAAAAAGCATACAGGTTGTTCCCCCTGCTAGACCAACGCTAGAAAGTGAACTTTGCATCTGTCTCCTGAGGCGAAGAAGGCATCTAAAATGGTGCTATACCAAAAGGCCATTGAGAAAAATATGTGGAAAAAATTCCCAACAGGCAACAATAGCATCAGGGGGCAAGCTGTGTTGCCCAACCAAGGAGGAAATGTAAGGGAGAGACAGACCAGGTACAGCAGAGGCAGGGGTGCAGTGTCAAAGGCCTGGATCAATTTCATGACACCCTCCCAGTGTCCATACCCTCATGACTGCGTATTTTTTACAATGAGGGAAAAGCTTTAAAAGATGGTCATGCAATGCCTGACATACCTTACCAGCGAACTCCCTAATTCCTTTGCGACCTTCAGCTATTGGGTGTCAAAGCTGGACACCTAGCATAGGCTGTCAATCTATGCCTTAGAGATGTTGTGCTGCCCTGCTGCTTGCGTCTTGTCTGAACAGATTTTTACGGCCACGGGGGGGGGGGGTTCAACAGACAGACCCTTTCACCTGTCAAACAGAAAGTGCTGACAGACACACTCTGATAACAGTGAACAAATCCTGGCTTAGACTCAACTTTTACATACCACCATATAATAGCAGCACATAAAGTGTTTTCAATGTTCTATATTTAAATGAGGCCAGCCATTTGTTGGTCTCTGGATAACCCTACTTATATTTTTTTCCAGGCTTTTCAGTTTATGCAAGGCCATTATGAGTGTAGGAGTACCACAACTACATTTAGTTTCCAATGTTTGAATAAGGCAATACAGTTGATGCCTTCTAGGGTGTATGGATGACCCTGCTTGTGTTTTTGGAAGAATTTGCACTTAGTGCATAGCCTTTATGAGTCAAGAAGTACCAATACATGAAAATTTGAACAGAATGTGAATGAAGTCCTCTTTTATGTCTAATACAAGGTGCATCCAAGTCCCTCTGAGTCCCTTTTTGGAAGTTCTTGCTTCCTTCATAAAAATTCAATTTTGATGTACTTAAATTATATTTTTTTTAAATCCCTTTTAAATTTTGTCTTATGTTCAAGTCATTATAAGGCAAACATACTGTAAAAAAATTTTTCCTGAAAAATGCAATTTTTAGTTGATTTGGAATGTTTTATTGTCAGTCCTTAAAGTGGAGTAAAACTGTGACACCATTGTTCTCAGCAGAAATCTGGAAGTCAGAGATGCTTTCAGTGGTAATTCCCATGCTGTTCTCCTTCCATTTAGTAATTTTGCCATCCATTTAAATATTTTCACTGCCCACCAGACCTATATGAAGTGTCTGCCAGAAAAATGCTCAGATTTCCCATTGACTCCCATCATATTCATTTCTCGAAAAGAGCATTCGAGTATTAGGAATTGCTCGGTTCGAGCAATGAGCGCCTGAGCATTTTAGTGCTCAATCATCTCTAGTTAACAGACATGATCTATGGAGAAAGATGCGTGTTTGGTGTGCGAGCCTGCATCAAAGTCAGGGAGCTGGCATATGGCATACCTGTATGTCATATGCTGGTAAGGGATTAAAGCCTGGGGGAACCTGCAGCTCATAATCTATTTGTTTGGCAAGGCATCACAATTGACTGTAACGCCCCGTCACACACAGCGATCTCACTAGTGAGATCGCTGCTGAGTCACAAGTTTTGTGACGCAACAGCGAGATCGCTGTGTGTGACACTAATCAGCAACCGGCCCCCCTGCCGGTTATCGCTGATTGTGCTCGAATGGCCTGGACCTTTCTTTGATCGTTGGTTTCCCGCTAACCAGCATGCATCGCTGCGTGTGACAGGCGGGAGACCAGCGATCAGCGAGCTGGAGCCTGGTAACCAAGGTAACCATCGGGTTTCTAAGCGCCGAGCAGCGCTTAGAAAGCCGATGTGTACGTTAGAAACCAGCGCGCTGGTGCAGGGAGCTGGTAACCAAGGTAAACATCGGGTTTCTAAGCGCCGCGCGGCGCTTAGAAACCCAATGTTTACCTTGGTTACCAGCTCCCTGCACCAGCACGCTGGTTTTAAACATACACAGCGGGTAACTAAGCAACGTGCGTCACTTGTTACCCGCGTGTCGCTGGTGCTGTTCGCTGGTGAAGCTGCCTGTTTGGCAGCTCACCAGCGATCATGTAGCAACACACCAGCGATCCTGACAAGGTCATATCTTTATCGGGATCGCTGGTGTGTCGCTATGTGTGACGGGTCCCTTAGTGCTGCCAGATAATTTGGCATGTGTACCTCACAATTGAAGAAGTTGTTGACTTTTCCACTTTGAATTGTTGAATTGGGGGTTTCAAAACCCTTGCTTGAGGCCAAAAATCTGTAAAAAAAAAAAAAAAGAAGAGGAAGGAAAGAAATAAAAAATAAAGTAAAAAGTAAACAAAAATTATTTATCAAGCAAAAATGTTAAGATGACATATGTAATAGACTATTTACATTTCCTAAAATTATGTTAACTTGCATTTGTGAAAACAATAGTTCCTGATCCAAAGTGCCACCTCCTTGTGTAAATGGGAGATGTGCTACTGACAACAATCAGAAGGATATCTATTAGTTTGTGTTCAGCAGAGAACGAGCAGTTTGAATTGTGGCCTCTCCACTCTTCCTCCAGACTCTGAGACCTTGATTTCCAAATGAAATGCAAAATTTACATTAATCTGAAAACAAAACCTTGGACCACTAAGCAACAGTTCAGTCCTTTTTCTCCTTGGCCCAGGTAAGACGCTTCTGGCATTGTCTGTTGGTCATGAGTGGCTTGACACAAGGAATGTGACACTTGTAGCCCATGTCCTGGATTCATTTGTGTGTGGTGGCTCATGAAGCAATGACTCCAGCAGCAGTCCACTCTTTGTGAATCTCCGCCAAATTTTAGAATGGCCTTTTCATAACAATCCTTTTCTAGGCTGCGGTTATCTTGGTTGCTTGTGCACCTTTTTCTACCACACTTTTTCCTTCCACTCAACTCTCCATTAATATACTTGGATACGGCACTCTGTGAACAGCCATCTTCTTTAGAAATGACCTTTTGTGGCTTGCCCTCCTTGTGGAGTGTACCAATGACTGCCTTCTTGACATCTATCAAGCCAGCAGGCTTTCTCATGATTGTGGAGCCTACTGAAACAGACTAATAGACCCTTTTAAACACTTAGGAAGCCTTTGCAGGTGTTTTTTGTTAATTATTCTAATTTAGTGAGAAAATGACTTTTGGATATTCATTGGCTGTAAGCCATAATCATCAACATAAACAGAAATAAAATCTTGAAATATATCATTCTATTTGTAATGACTCTATATAATATATAAATTTAATTTTTTATACTGAAGAACTGAAATAAATTAACTTTTTGATGAATTTCTAATTTCGTGAGAAGCACCTGTAGAACATACTGTATAAGAGTTATCTTCTTAAGTCAAGGTAGAAAATTGTGGAGAAATGGGGTTAGTTGGTGCTCTTGTCTGCCGGCCTGGATGTCTTTAGCAAGACTGCATGGACCAGGGCTCATACCACTGAACACCCACTCTATCTTCCTGTGGGCAAAACACTACACAGACAACACAGAGTTAGGATAAAACAATGTGGCCATGCTTTATTGAACCACCACACCCAATAGCAAACAGAACAATTCCAGGAATTACCCCAAGATGGAGCACATTACAGGGTCTCACCCCTCCACTGACTCACAGGGATGCTAGTGGATGTTATGTCAGAGCTCCCAGGGTCGCTATTCCACCTGTGACAACACACAGAGAAGAGGTCATGACAAGCGTAGGGCGATAACAGAGTGCAGTCCTGTGTTCTTTCAGCCGGGTCTGACATACTCTCAGCTGGGATCCTGAAGAGTTTCTCGTCCGTTTGGTGTTTAGCAGAATGTCCGGCTAGTAGCTCTGTGTGATGAGATGAGACCTGGTCTCCTCTCTTAGGGTCATTTTATACCCAAGGCAGGTAAGCTATTTTTAGAATTACCCAGTGTCCTTCAGTACACCCTCACAGCCTTTTCCTATCTACATTCAAAGTCAGCAAACTGATTCCAAACATAAGCAGACATCAGATACGCACACACTATGTTATATGGTATATCATTGTGCAAGTTAGTCTTCATGACCCACCAGAATCCACTCTTAAATCCACAAGCCAAATATACAGACAAAAAGTCAATTCCCCCAGGCCTGCAAAAGCATTGCTGTCTGGGCAATTAAGATATACTCTGGTTTCTTCACAAAAACCATAAAATGCCTCTTTTTTTCCCTTTCTGCATCTAGTGAATGAATAATATAAAATGAATTGATACGTCACTATAAGGACTTAAAAGGAATCTGTCACCAGTTTTGATATATATCAACTAAAACTATCTGTATTCAGAGAAGCCAGAAGCCATGCCCATTGGACAGGACTGAGAAGATTATCATACAGCACGTGAGAACTTAAAAAAGTTTTGAGGGGTACACAGGGGCAATTAGGGGGCTACATAAGCATTTATGGAATGCAGCACAGGCGTTGAATAAGTTGATACTTTTCGCTGATATGACAAAACTGGTAATAGGTTCCCTTTAACTCCTTTCTGACATTTGACGTACTTTCCCGATCATTTGCCCTGGGACTTAATGCCCATGGACGGGATAGTACATCATGTGCGATCAGCTTCGCTCTCGGGGGGAGCACGACTGATTGTGGCTGGGTGTCATTAGATTCTCACAGCTGACATCTGCACTAAGAGCCAGGAGTGGTCACGGACCACTCCTGGCACTTTAACCCCTGGAACACTAGATCAAACATGATCGCAGCGTTCCGGAGCCAGCCCCTCTGCCTTTTGGTCGGAGACTCTGCATCATGATGCGGTGTTTCGATCGCTGCCATGGAGACCCGATGTCATAATGACATCCGGGTCTCCAGAGGTGAGAGACTTCCTGTCATGCGCAGTGCATGTCAGAAAGTCTCTCAGGTCAGTGCATAGAAGCTGCAGCGCTGACAGCTTCTATAGCATGCAGATCTGCATGCTATAGAAGCGATCAACCTGCACAAAATGAGTGTTCCATAGTGGGACAAAGTGTAAAAGTAAGAATTAAATAAAATAAAATAAAATTATTGTAAAAACATTTTAACAAATAATAAAAAAATAATTAAAAAAACAATATTTATTCAATCAATAAATAAATATTCCAATTAAAAAAATCTAAACAATAAAAGTACACATATTTAGTATCACCACGTACATAATGACTGCTCAATTTTACCACACGCGGAATGGAATAAACGCCCCCCCAAAAGAATTTCATAAATTGCTGGCTTTTGTTCATTCTGCCTCCCAAAAATCAGAATAAAAAGTGATCAAAAAATGTCATGTGCCCGAAAATGGTACCAATAAAAACATCAACTCATCCCGCAAAAAACAAAACCTCAGGTGACTCTGTGGGCAAAAATATGGAAAAATTATAGCTCTCAAAATGTGGTGATGCAAAAACTATTTTTTGCAATAAAAAGCATCATTTAGTGTGTGACAGCTGCCAAATATAAAAACCTGCTATAAATTGTAAATCAAACCCCCTTTATCACCCCCTTAGTTAGGGAAAAATAATAAAATTAAAAAAATGTATTCATTTCCATTTTCCCATTAGGTTTATGGTTAGGGTTAGGGCTAAGGTTAGGGTTGGGGCTAAAGTTAGGGTTAAGGTTGGGGATAAAGCTCGGGTTAGGGTTGGGTCTAAAGTTAGGATTAGGGTTGGGATTGAGTTAGGGTTGGGATTAGGGTTAGGGGTGTGTAAGGGTTAGGGCTATGATTAGGGTTGGGATAAGGGTTAAGGGTGCGTTGGGTTGTAGCTAGAATTGGGGGGTTTCCACTGTTTAGGCACATCAGGGGCTCTCTAAAAGTGACATGCTGTCTGATCTCAATTCCAGCCAATTTTGCATTGAAAAGTCAAACATCGCTCCTTCCCTTCCGAGCTCAACAATGCGCCCAAACAGTAGTTTACCCCCACATATGGGGTATCAGCATACTCAGGAGAAATTGCACAACAACTTTTGGCATACAATTTCTCCTGTTACTCTTTAGAAAATAAAAAATTGTGGGCGAAAAGATCATTTTTGTGAAAAAAATGTGTGTCACGATCCATTTTTAGATCTGTGGTAGATTTGGTGTTTTATATTAAAACTTTTCCTTTCAGACCATCGGGGGTTAATGTCAGTTTTTTACCCCGGTGGCCTGCTTTCGTAATTACATTGCTGCTAGGTTTGCTGATGTCTGTGGTGACCACTCTCACTTCCTTCAAAAGGTCACCTGATGCATCAGCTGACTGTTGGTGATACAGGTCCTTTCTGGAGACCAAATAAAGCTGGAGCAGCTCTCTGGTGTGCAGCCAAGTCTGATGTATTGGAGTCCTGTTGCTCTGCTATCTATGGTGTGGATTTTGCAGCAGTGTTTAAGCTAAGCTTTGTACTTTTGCTACCTCATCCATTCTGTGCCTGTTCCCCTCCCCTTGTGTTTCTTAACCGTATTGGCTAGGCTAACGCGCTAAGCCAGCCAGTGCACTAACAAGGGCAGTTTTAGGCGACAGTTTAGGGATGAGGTATCCTGACATCGGCAGGGGTTAGGTACCTTCATAGGGTGATAGGTGAGAACAGGGACAAGCTCAGGTTGGAGCTCAGGAGGTGACCGTCCCTGGTTCTCTATTGTCAGGGCATTCCTCTCCCCTATTTCATCGGCGTTGAGTTGCTGTATTTTTGGTTACCAACCAATCGTTGGGACGTGTCTCACTGGGCCAGTCACTTTGTGATATTATCACCAACCTGCACATTTTTACTGATGTGCCATGGCCCAAATACAGGCCTTTGCTAACTGCTCCAGACTCTCACCAATGAGCTCAAGGTGCTGCGTGGTGAGGTGCTGCAGCAGTTGATGGGGATCTGGGCCTCGGCTCAGGTGCAGGTTCTACCAGAACCCAAGATATCTCTCCCTGACCGATTCTCTGGAAGGAGAGATACATTTTTGGTATGTAAGAAAGCCTGCAAATTGTACTTCAGGCTCCGTCCTCATTCATCAGGGAGTGAGTAACAGCGTGTGGGGATTATAGTCTCCATTCTCAAGGGTGATACTCAGTCCTAGACCTTCTTCCTGCCGACTGGTTCTCCATCTTTACGGTCGGTGGATGAGCTTTTTGCGGCATTGGCACTTGTGTATGAGAATCCTGATGGTGTCTCCTGGCGGAATCCAGACTGCATAAAATCAAGCAGGGGGACCGGCCGGCTGAGGAGTACTGCTCAGAGTTCAGGAGGTGTGCCACTGACACTCAGTGGAATGACCCTGCCCTTAGGAGCCAATTAATTCAGGCTAGGTCTCCAAGGTTGCAGGATACTCTAGTGCAGTACACTGCTCCAGGTGGTTGGAGGCCGCCATGTCTCTTGCTATCAGGATAGATAGACATTTGAGGGAGAGGCATACACCAAATGTGCCCCCTGTAGTCCTTGCTAGAGAGGAGGACACACCGGTGCTGATGGACGAACCCATGCAGGTGGGAGGAGTTGGTTCCCAAAAGGGGTTGCCTGCGGTTCATCATAGTGTGGAGGCATGTTTTTTCTGTGGGCAGACTGGTCATTTCATCAGTGTCTGCCCAGCTTGCGACAAAATATTTGTACCACCTAAGAAGCCGCATCCACCTGGTCATGAGGAAGGAGGTGACCAGGGAGTGTTTATTTCCTCCATTTTTCCCCTCAGTATACCTTGTCTGCTGAAGTGGTGGTTGGCGGGGTAACTAAGGATATACCAGTGCTTGTGGACAGAGGAGCAGGTGTCAATCTGGTGGATGCTCACTTTGTCCAGACTCATGGCCTGAGGTGTAAGGTGCTAGCAAAACCCCTAAGTGTCCAGGCCATTGCCTCTGTCATACTCAGCCAGGGGAGGGTTACCCAAGTTGTAGACAATGTACATCGGCGTATAGGGGCTTGTCATGAAGAGTCCCTGTCGTGCTATGTCTTAGAGGGTATGCCAACTCCCATGGTCTTAAGGGGGCTTTACACATAGCGATATAGCTAGCAATATCGTTAAAACGTCACCGATTTTGTGACGCAGCAGCGATATTGCTAGCGATATCGCTACATGTGATACTTACGTCCGACTGGCGCTCCCCCGCTGGCTATCGCTGATCGTGCGAGATCGGCCTGGTCCATTTCTCGTCATCGGCTTCCTGCTGGCGCCGACGAGCGAGCCATGGACGTAGGCGGAAGACGGACACCCTCGACGCGTCTGAAAGGTAAGAGCGACCGCCGACCGCTGCTGCATCGCTAGTGAGATCTGCCTGTTTGGCAGCTCACTAGCGACCATTTAGCAATGCACCAGCGATCCTGACCAGGTCATATCATGGTCGGGATTGCTGGTGCATCGCTAAATGTAAAGGGGCCTTTAGGTGTTAGGCATCAGGTTCCTGCAGCTGCACAGTGGGAATCCAGAGCCTTGCATCAAGCGGTCTCCCATTCTCCGCAGACCGCTCAGGAGACTGCACAGCAGTCTTGGCGTCCCAGACGCTCTGCTCAGACCAGCTCTGTAGGACTGGTTGTTGCTGCCACCTCTGGGTCAGCAATAGTAGCGCAGGCTGTCCTGCAGCAAGCGTCTCCAGAGGCTAAGTCCTCTCATCGCGCTACTGGGCAAGCTCACAAGACGATCTCCCATTGGAGATCGGGAGTCATGTGCTCAGGTCCTTCTCCTGATCTGATTGGTCCATCTCAGAGATCAGGAAGGTCCCGGAAGCGCACGGCTATAAAAGGTCCGCATGGCCGCTCGGCCATGCTCTAGTATAGACTCTAATGACTACTGTGTGAATGGTGATGGATGTATGGACTGCAAATGACTCATTAAGATTCCCCTCCCTCTGATATTATGAATGTGTATAGGGATCTAGTTATAGGCCATCGGGGGTTAATGTCAGTTTTTCTCCCCGCTGGCCTGCTGGTGCAATTACATTGATGTCTGTGGTGACCACTCCCACTTCCTACAAAAGGTCACCTGATGCATCAGCTGACTGTGGGTGATACAGATCCTTTTTGGAGATCAACCAAAGCAGGAGCAGCTCTCTGGTGTGCAGACAAGTCTGGTGTATTGGAATCCTGTTGCTGTGCTATCTGTGGTGTGAAGTTTGCAGCAGTGTTTAAGCTAAGTGTTGTACTTTTGTTACCTCGTCCTTTCTGTGTCTGTTCCCATCCTCTTGTGTTTCTTAACCATAGTGGCTAGGCTCACCTCCTAAGCCGGCCAGTACACTAGCAAGGGCAGTTTTACGTGACAGCTTAGGGACGAGGTATCCTGACCTCGGCAGGGGTAAGGACCTGCATAAGGTGATAGGTGAGAGCAGGGACGGGCTCAGGTTGGAGCTCAGGAGGTTGCCGTCCCTGGTTCCCTATTGTCAAGGCCTTCCTCTCCCCTATTCCATCGGCGTTGAGCTGCTGTATTTTTGGTTACCGACCAATTGTTGGGCCATGTCTCACTGGGCCAGTCACTTCGTGACAATATGATTTTTTATTTTTAAGGCTCTACATTATAAACTTCTGTGAAGCACTTGGGGGTTTAAAGTACTCACCACACATTTAGATAAGTTCCTTGGGGGGGTCTACTTTCCAAAATGGTGTCACTTGTGGGGGGGTTTCCACTGTTTAGGCACATCAGGAGCTCTCCAAACACGACATGGCGTCAAATCTCAATTCCAGCCAATTCTGCATTGAAAAGGCAAACAGCGCTCCTTCCATTTCAAGCTCTGCCATGTGCCCAAACAGTGGTTTGCCTGCATATACAGTGGGGAAAAAAAGTATTTAGTCAGTCAGCAATAGTGCAAGTTCCACCACTTAAAAAGATGAGAGGCGTCTGTAATTTACATCATAGGTAGACCTCAACTATGGGAGACAAACTGAGAAAAAAAAATCCAGAAAATCACGTTGTCTGTTTTTTTTTCATTTTATTTGC
Organism: Dendrobates tinctorius; assembly: GCF_039654945.1. Taxonomy (NCBI): domain Eukaryota; kingdom Metazoa; phylum Chordata; class Amphibia; order Anura; family Dendrobatidae; genus Dendrobates; species Dendrobates tinctorius. The sequence goes on along the minus strand of NW_027361716.1, from coordinate 25,539,349 downwards.
ATATTATGGTGGAAAATAAGTATTTGGTCAGAAACAAGCAATCAAGATTTCTGGCTCTCACAGACCTGTAACTTCTTCTTTAAGAGTCTCCTCTTTCCTCCACTCATTACCTGTAGTAATGACACCTGTTTAAACTTGTTATCAGTATAAAAAGACACCTGTGCACACCCTCAAACAGTCTGACTCCAAATTCCACTATGGTGAAGACCAAAGAGCTGTCAAAGGACACCAGAAACAAAATTGTAGCCCTGCACCAGGCTGGGAAGACTGAATCTGCAATAGCCAACCAGCTTGGAGTGAAGAAATCAACTGTGGGAGCAATAATTAGAAAATGGAAGACATACAAGACCACTGATAATCTCCCTCGATCTGGTGCTCCACGCAAAATCCCACCCCGTGGGGTCAGAATGATCACAAGAACGGTGAGCAAAAATCCCAGAACCACGCGGGGGGACCTAGTGAATGAACTGCAGAGAGCTGGGACCAATGTAACAAGGCCTACCATAAGTAACACACTACGCCACCATGGACTCAGATCCTGCAGTGCCAGACTTGTCCCACTGCTTAAGCCTGTACATGTCCGGGCCCGTCTGAAGTTTGCTAGAGAGCATTTGGATGATCCAGAGGAGTTTTGGGAGAATGTCCTATGGTCTGATGAAACCAAACTGGAACTGTTTGGTAGAAACACAACTTGTCGTGTTTGGAGGAAAAAGAATACTGAGTTGCATCCATCAAACACCATACCTACTGTAAAGCATGGTGGTGGAAACATCATGCTTTGGGGCTGTTTCTCTGCAAAGGGGCCAGGACGACTGATCCGGGTACATGAAAGAATGAATGGGGCCATGTATCGTGAGATTTTGAGTGCAAACCTCCTTCCATCAGCAAGGGCATTGAAGATGAAACATGGCTGGGTCTTTCAACATGACAATGATCCAAAGCACACCGCCAGGGCAACGAAGGAGTGGCTTCGTAAGAAGCATTTCAAGGTCCTGGAGTGGCCTAGCCAGTCTCCAGATCTCAACCCTATAGAAAACCTTTGGAGGGAGGTGAAAGTCCATGTTGCCAAGCGAAAAGCCAAAAGCATCACTGCTCTAGAGGAGATCTGCATGGAGGAATGGGCCAACATACCAACAACAGTGTGTGGTAACCTTGTGAAGACTTACAGAAAACGTTTGACCTCTGTCATTGCCAACAAAGGATATATCACAAAGTATTGAGATGAAATTTTGTTTCTGACCAAATACTTATTTTCCACCATAATATGCAAATAAAATGAAAAAAAAAACAGACAATGTGATTTTCTGGATTTTTTTTTCTCAGTTTGTCTCCCATAGTTGAGGTCTACCTATGATGTAAATTACAGACGCCTCTCATCTTTTTAAGTGGTGGAACTTGCACTATTGCTGACTGACTAAATCCTTTTTTTCCCCACTGTATGGGGTATCAGCATGCTCAGAACAAATTGTACAACAACTTTTGGGGTCCAATTTCTGCTGTTACCCTTGGGAAAATAAAAATAATTGGATCTGAAGTAAATTTTTTGTGAAAAAAGTTAAATGTTCATTTTTTTAAACATTACAAAAATTTCTGTGAAGCACCTGAATGGTTAATAAACTTCTTGAATGTGGTTTTGAACACCTTGAGGAGTGCAGTTTTTAGAATGGTGTCATTTTTGGGTATTTTCTATCATATAGACCCCTCAAAGTGACTTCAAATGTGATTTACTTCAAATAGTTTTGTAAATTTTGTTGTAAAAATGAGAAATCACTGGTCAAATTTTAACCCTTATAACTTCTTAACAAAAAATAATTTTGGTTCCAAAATTATGCTCATGTAAAGTAAACATGTGGGAAATGATACTTATTAAGTATTTTGTGTGACATATCTATGTGATTTAAGGGCATGAAAATTCAAAGTTGGAAAATTGCCAAATTTCTGTTTTTCCCAAAAAAATAAACAAAGAAATCTTACCGCTATCATGAAGTACAATATGTCACGAGAAAACAAAGTCAGAATCACTGGGATCCATGGAAGCGTTCCAGAGTTATTACCTCATAAAGGCACAGTGGTGAGAATTGTAAAAATTGGCCCGGTCATGAACGTGCAAACCACCCTTGGGAGTAAGCACAATGTATAAGGATTGTAGTGCACTGATAAACTTAACAGCAGAAGATAGGCATAAATTAAAATAATTACAGGCACATATAAATCCAGCTAAAATAGTATTTAATGATAACATAAGTACAGCAATAAATACAAATTGAATAAGACTACATATTAAAAAGTCTATCAGGGGCTCTCCTGGATGAAAAATAACTAGAGGAACTTAATGAAACCTCACCGCCAGAAGTTTGCAAATGTGCAGGATAGACAGAACTAAAGATAAGTCTTCTTGCATGTAATACACAGAACATTCAGTGCATTTTATGTGCATTTTTATGTACAGTATGTAACCACATATGTTGGAACTATTGCTTCCTGACTAAGGAATCTTCCTGACTGAGCATCTCGCACTTTACAATATAATGTTCACACTTGACAAAGTGCCATCTAAATCATCCCTGGCCCCTCCGCAGTGATATAGTGTAGGCAGTGTGCGGTCTCGGATTGTCAAGACATGCGTTCACTGTTCAAATCCAGCGCACTGAACGATATGATATCTGCACCCTGCGGTGGGTAAGCCTCGTCATCTCGCTGTCCTCCCAGCATCAATACAATAAAAACATACAATGCAATAAACAGCTTTAAACAACTCACTAGATGACTGAAAACAAAAATTTATCAATTCTGGGTCTGGAAATTTTGCAACTTACAGTCAAGGTGATTAACAGCCTGGCATAAAAGGTTTGATGCATCGGGGCCACAGATTGCAGTTCTTACTATCTATTCACAGTCTTGAATGCATTTCTCTCAATGCTGGTAATAAACCCATGTAAGCAACTGACCAGATATATAAATGAGAAGTAATTTAAATTAATTTATTAGCTAACAGTTAAATATAAAATTTAATTTGTTTTTTAATTCCATCACATTTTAATTCTCCCAAAACAAAGAAACTCCCAAAAAATTAAAACCAAATTTTCAATGTGGAACTTCTGCAGGAGAACCACAAGATGGCAGCAAAGGATAATGATTGTGTGGTCTGCTGCTTGTTGCTGTAAACTATGGAATGTCCCAAGCACAAATGGTCCCTGACTAATAAACAGGCGGACCTTGCTTCAATCCAAGTATGATGAAAACATAAGGCGCTGACTCAGGTAATGAATCCTTACAGAGTCCATACTGAATAGCACTCAAAATTGCACACTGTTACAAAAAAAGTCTTCTGTGCAAGTTTAGTAACAAGCAATAAACGGGTTTAAACACCTCAGTAGACTTGTTTGGTAACCAGACAATCTGAAAATTCTGGTTCTGCAACACCAAATGTCAGGCATGAATGCATTGATAAATTGGGACCATAGTAAAATCCCCTTATTGCAGATCTTACTGTCTAGTCATAGTCTAGAATGCATTTCCCTCAGAGTATGTGACAAACCCATGTAAGCAGGGGCGTAACTACTGAGGTTGCAGGGGTCACAGCTGCGATGGGGCCCGAGTGCATAGGGGCCCAATGAGTCATCAAAGAAGCAGCTGGCTCCTGTCTGTGAGCTGCGTCCGTGTCATTTCCAGTCCTGTGCATTGTGGGGGAGTATTGGGTGTACTCACCAGCTTCAGAAAGTGCAGTACGCATGCTCTGGAGCCAACCAGTACACCCAATACACCCCCACAATGCACAAGATCACAAATGACGTGCTGCAGCGTCATATCAGGAAGAACTCTGTCTGCACATCCTTCACCATAGCTCCCAACTGTCCCGGATTTCGCAGGACAGTCACAATTTGGACGCCCCTCCCACCCACTTTCCCACACGGGATTTTACTTTCCCTCACTGCAGAGAGATAAACTGCACCCCCTATGCACCGACTCCATCCTTGCCCTCCCAGAGACCCACGCAGCCCCTCACAGCCAGCAATCACCACTAGGCTGTTCTCTTCTGTGTGCACGGGACCTGTGATGAGGTCACAGGAGGGGAGGAGACAGGGGTCACATGATCACAGGTCTCAGTGTCTGCAGGACTCTGCTGTGCTGGTTGTCATGGACTGTGCTGGATCCTCATCCAGTAAGTTTGTGTGTGGGGGTAGGAGGGGTTTAGAGGGTGGATGTAGCAGAGCTGTGTGTGTCATGATCCATGCTGGATTGTGACAGATAAAAGCACTAGTAACCTTTTTTGTTCCTTAAGCTGTGTGCTTAAAGTTAGTTTTGCCCCCAGTGGCCATTAGGGTCATTGCACTGTGTGGTTTCAGTTCTAGTTTTGCCCCCAGTGGCCGTTAGGGTCATTGCACTCTGGTTACTTTAGTTTAGTGCACGTGATTATGGAGCAGGTGTGATTGCTCTGGCTCTTACCTATAAAAGAGTGTCAGGTGGTTGCAATCACTGTTGGTGATATTGGTCATTTCCAACCATCGTTGGTGGAGGAAGGAGCTGAGAGGAGTTCCTTACAGCAGTCAAACTCCTGGTGTGGAAGTAGCCACAGAGGGAGTTCCTTGCAGCTCTGACTAAGCTTGGTGATATAGCAGCTATTCAGGAGGAAAGCTGCATTCTGGTGCAGGACTCTGTTGCTGGGAGCAAGAGCAACAGAGCAAAGCTAAGTGGTGTTATCCCTGTTTGTACCTTTCCTTTTGTGTGCATCAGTGCAGTGGTGGGATTAGTTTCTGCACCGTCCATTTCACTAGAAAGGGCTAGGTGCAGGGCGAGCTAGGGTTTTTAGGTATCCTGATCAGCGCTAGGTGTGGAACCTGCATAGGGACTGTTAGGAGTGTAGAGACACTGACTCAGGGGAGTGCAGGAGGTCTCCACGTCCCTGTTCCCTATCGCAGGGCCCTCCATTGTATCAGTTTCCCTGGTGTTTCCCTTTATTATTTAAATTCGCCCTGCTGGAGGGGTGTATCCAGATACACGTGTAATACTGAAATTCACCTGCTGGAGGCGGTGTATCCGGTTACACGTTATATTATTTAAATTTGCCCTACTGGAGGCGGTGTATCCAGGGTAACGTGTATCAGAGAAATTTGCCCTGCTGGAGGCGGTGTGTCCAGTCACACATTGACCATCATAGTGTGTGTATGATGTGTATGAAGTGAAACCTTGTGTGTATGAGGTGTACGGAGCAGAGCCGTGTGTGTACGAGGTGTATGGAGCAGAACCGTGTGTGTACGAGGTGTATGGAACGGAGCCGTGTGTGTACGAGGTGTATGTAGCCAAGCTGTGTGTGTACATGGTGTACGGAGCAAAGCCGTGTGTATGAGGTGGACAGAGGAGCCGTGTGTGTTTCGAGGTGTACGGAGCGGAGCCACGTGTGTATGAGGTGGATGGAGCGGAGCTGCGTGAGTACAGAGCGGAGATGTGCGTGTGTACGAGGTGTACGGAGTGGAGCCACATGTGTATGAGGTGGACGGAGCGGAGCTGCGTGTGTACGGAGCGGAGATGTGCATGTGTACGAGGAGTACGGAGCAGAGATGTGCGTGTGTACGAGGAGTACGGAGCAGAGATGTGCGTGTGTACGAGGTGGACGGAGCAGAGATGTGCATGTGTACGAGGAGTAAGGAGCGGGGATGTGCGTGTATGAGGTGTATGGAGCGGAGCCGCGCGTGTACGAGGTGTGCAGAGCCGCGCGTGTACGAGGTGTGCAGAGCGGAGCCACGCCGCGCGTGTACGGAGTGGAGATGTGAATGTATTCTGGCATGGGGCCCCATTTGAAAGTTTGCACCGGGGCCCATAACTTTGTAGTTATGCCACTGCATGTAAGGTATTGACTCATTCAGTAATGAAAAATACTTCAGAAAGTAATATAATTTAATTTACTACTTTTTTTACGCATAAAACTAAATGTTAATTTTACCACATTTTTGCTATCCAAAATTTAAAAAAATATATACAGTACAGACCAAAAGTTTGGGCACGCCTTCTCATTCAAAGAGTTTTCTTTATTTTCATGACTATGAAAATTGTAGATTCACTCTGAAGGCATCAAAACTGTGAATTAACACATTTGGAATTATATAATTAACAAAAAAGTGTGAAACCACTGAAAATATGTATTATATTCTAGGTTCTTCAAAGTAGCCACCTTTTGCTTTGATTATTGCTTTGCTCACTCTTGGCATTCTCTTGATGAGCTTCAAGAGGTAGTCACCGGAAATGGTCTTCCAACAGTCTTGAAGGAGTTCCCAGAGATGCTTAGCACTTGTTTGACCTTTTGCCTTCACTCTGCGGTCCAGCTCACCCCAAACCATCTCGATTGGGTTCAGGTCTGGTGACTGTGGAGGCTAGGTCATCTGGTGTAGCACCCCATCACTCTCCTTCTTGGTCAAATAGCCCTTACACAGCCTGGACGTGTGTTTGGGGTCATTGTCCTGTTGAAAAATAAATGATGGTCCAACTAAACGCAAACCGGATGGAACAGCATGCCGCTGCAAGATGCTGTGGAAGCTATGCTGGATCAGTATGCCTTCAATTTTGAAAAAATCCCCAATAGTGTCACCAGCAAAGCTCTCCCACACCATCACACCTCCTCCTCCATGCTTCACGGTGGGAACCATGCATGTAGAGTCCATCCGTTCACTTTTTCTGCGTCGCACAAAGACACGGTGGTTGGAACCAAAGATCTCAAATTTGGACTCATCAGACCAAAGCACAGATTTCCACTGGTCTAATGTCCATTCCTTGTGTTCTTTAGCCCAAACAAGTCTCTTCTGCTTGTTGCCTGTCCATAGCAGTGGTTTCCCAGCAGCTATTTTACCATGAAGGCCTGGTGCACAAAGTCTCCTCTTAACAGTTGTTGTAGAGATGTGTCTGCTGCTAGAACTCTGTGTGGCATTGACCTGGTCTCTAATCTGAGCTGCTGCTAACCTGCGATTTATGAGGCTGGTGATTCGGATGAACTTATCCTCCGCAGCAGAGGTGACTCTTGGTCTTCCTTTCCTGGGGCGGACCTCATGTGAGCCAGTTTCTTTGTAGCGCTTGATGGTTTTTGCCACTGCACTTGGGGACACTTTCAAAGTTTTCCCAATTTTTCGGACTGACTGACCTTCATTTCTTAAAGTAATGATGGCCACTCGTTTTTCTTTACTTAGCTGCTTTTTTCTTGCCATAATACAAATTCTAACAGTCTATTCAGTAGGACTATCAGCCATTTATAAGGCAAGAAATCCCACTTATTAAACCTGACAGGGCACACCTGTGAAGTGAAAACCATTTCCGGTGACTACCTCTTTAAGCTCAACAAGAGAATGCCAAGAGTGTGCAAAACAGTAATCAAAGCAAAAGGTGGCTACTTTGAAGAACCTAGAATATAAGACATATTTTCATTTGTTTCACACTTTTTTGTTAATTATAGAATTCCACATGTGTTAATTCATAGTTTAGAGTGAATCTATAATTTTCATAGTCATGAAAAAAAAGAAAACTCTTTGAATGAGGTGTGTCCAAACTTTTGGTCTGTACTGTGTATATATATATATTATATATAAAAAAATGACCAGCACCTCCTAATGTGAATACATGCAAGCTGCAAAATCTGCACAATATAGTCAAAAAGAATACAGCAGCACATGTACATGAATCTAGGCCATGTGAAAACAAACACATTATTAAAAACATTCAATTTGGATAATAATCCTCAAAAATATTTTTTCAAAATTTTTTTTTAAAACTTACAGTAAGATGAAAATGAAGGTTCTTAGTGCACAAATTAGCCAATTCATGTAAGCCCATCAACCACAGCAAGGTGACCTCCCCCTGATGGGTCCCTGCTCTACCATACATAAGCCACTTCTGGGCCACCAGCCTACAAGTTTGGACAAACATGTCACTACCAGGCTAAGCCCACAATTTATGGGAAGGTAGAGCTGATTGCGGCAACCTGCAAGGCCAATGGGAGGGGTGCAAGATCAGACTGGAGGCAGCTAGCTTCCAGCAACTAAATAGAGAAAAAAAAAATGACCAGCACCTCCTAATGTGAACACGTGCAAGCTGCAAAAACTGTAAGTTTTAAAAAAAAATTTGGAAAAAATATTTTTGAGGATTATTATCCAAATGTAATGGTTTTAATGTGTTTCTGTGTTTTCACATGGCCTAGATTCATGCACATGTGCTGCTATATATATATATATATATATATTTATACACTGCTCAAATAAATAAAGGGAACACAAGCAGCCTGTTGCAAATGGAATAGTGTTCCCTTTATTTTTTTGAGCAGTATATACACACACGCACACACGTACATATGCTGTATATATAGTTTTCCAGGTTGAACCTCTGCAGAAAAAAACACTAGATGGCAGCAGAGGATAGAGATTGTGTGGTCTGCTGCAAACTATGGCAGTTCCCAAGCACAAGACATTCGGAAGGTAACAGTTAATAAACAAGTCCACTTTAAGAGGTTGATAAAATAAATTCCGTACATTATAAGTGAAGGTACAGCCTTTAAAATAATAACAATGATTTTCACAGGTGCCAGGTGCATGAGCCCCAAATAATATTTCCAAAGCATTGACCATCCAATACATCTGAAACTTATTTACCTTTTGTGTTACTGTATATCACAGATGACCGCCTCAAGTATCTGCGATGGAAGTAAGGAAAGTGACACTCCAAGGACGCAGCAGCTCATCATGATAGGCCCCAACAATAGACTCAGATGGACCCTACAAGTCTGCGCTCAATATACCTGTAAGAGTGCCAGGAGGCTGGATGGAAGGCTCTTCTGCAGGTTAGTGACAGCAGGTGTACAGGTTCTTCGAAACAGAAGACAATAAGTGGAGCTTTATAAAACATATCGGCTCAGTCTGATTTCTGGCAACAACCCCATAACAAAATTGTTGAAAAAATTCTGGAACTGTCAGGGTGAGTTCCCCTGATGACCTTTTCATGCATTTTTTATGTTGCTGAATTTTTGCTCCATTTCTGCACTTATTTTTTAAATTAGATTACTTGCTGTTTGCATTGTGTTTTAGTGTGTGTCCATTACATGCGGTTTTATTGTGTTTTAGTGTGTGTCTATGGCTGGTTTCACACTAGCGTTCTATTGCGCTATCAGTTGCTCGCGCAATTGTCACCTATCTTTAAAATGGTGAGCGCAGTGTCTAGCGATTGCACGCGTGCCTCAGCGTTTTCGTGCACTGCGCATTTTCCAGGTGTGCGACCAGACGCGCTGGACGCTACATGTTGCATTTTTTGTTCCGCCCAACATCGTTAAAAAAAATTGCATGTACGCGTGTGCGCACGCAATGCGCAAAAAAAAGCATTATAGTCTATGGGGTCACTGACGTGTGCTGTGAAGTGCGTACATCAGCGCTTTGTGAGCGCGTGTGATTTCAGAGTAAGCAATGTCTAGGCATTTGTTTAATCCACCCCCTAAACAAGCAACATTGTTTTGGAGGAGGGTACATAAAGAAGGTGTCCGTAGTGCCAGACCACTTACTCTACAGACAGTCTGCAAGAGATAAGCCCTGAGAGAATACACCCACCCAGCAAGAGATAAGACACAACTTTGGATAACAGCTTCAACAGCTAAAATGTGAGCATTCTAAAATCTATGTGTGCCTGTCCTTTAAAATTTATTATGTATTAATTTTTTTTTTATTCCAGCATGTCTTCTGGATCAGAATATTCGCCATCCCAAGAAGAACTGACCCAAGCAGAGCGTGAGGTGAGGATTTTGCTGCCTTTGTGTAGGTATAGCTGCCTCTACAAATGGGCAATAATTTGTGTTCTTTTACAGACCTCAGCATCGGACCCGGCAAGTGAGGCGGAACACCGGGAGCAGCCTAGCCAAGTCATGGCGAGGAGACGCAATGTAAGTATCCAGTCTTTGAAGGTCCCTTTTTTTTTAAAAAAAAAATTTCTATTACTTTTTTTCTGTCCTGTTTTTCATCTTCTATATCTTTCTTCTTTTCTGTTTTCTTTTTTTCTATTTGATTCTCCTCAATTCCCAAGATTATAATTTTTTTTTCTAGGTTCCACAACGGGATGAAGACATCTATCTCGACGACCACCTGATCTGCCTTGTCCAGGACTGTGTCCCATTGTGGGACAGCCGTGACCAGCAGTACAAGAACATTGTAGTGACCCGGCAGCTCTGGAATGAGGTGGCCGCAGCGTTGATGGAGGGCTGGGACAGTGCCTTTGCAGCTTCCAAAAACGCGTTTAATAAGTATTTCCCTGCTGTGTGATGCCGCATTGACTCTTGTTCCTGAGGACACTGTTGTGTTTCCTGATAGATATATTCTATCAGGGAACATAACAGTGTCCACAGGATCAACAGTGACTGCTTTATGTTTTTTACTGCTGTATTGATCATGGCAAGAATCTTATTCATGAGGATACTGTTGTGTTTCTTGTTAGATATAGTCTATCAGGAAACATATCAGTGTCCTCAGGAACAGCAGTGACTGCATTGTGTATCGTAATGCTGCATTGATCATGCTTTAACTGTTACTGCTGATGATACTGGTGTGTTTCTTGCAAGATATATTCTTGCAGAAAACACACCAGTGTCCTCAGGATCAACAGTGACTGCATTGTGTATTGTAATGCTTTATTGATCATGCTTTAACACTTGCTGCTGATGATACTGGTGTGTTTCTTGCAAGATATATTCTTGCAGAAAACACACCAGTGTCCTCAGGATCAACAGTGACTGCATTGTGTATTGTAATGCTTTATTGATCATGCTTTAATTCTTGCTGATGATGATACTGGTGTGTTTCTTGCAAGATATATTCTTGCAGTAAACACACCAGTGTCCTCAGGATCAACAGTGACTGCATTTTGTATTGTAGTGCTGTATTGATCATGCTTTAACTCTTGCTGATGATGATACTGGTGTGTTTCTTGCAAGATATATTCTTGCAGTAAACACGCCAGTGTCCTCAGGATCAACAGTGACTGCATTGTGTATTGTAATGCTGTTATGATCATGCTTTAACTCTTACTGCTGATGATACTGGTGTGTTTCTTGCAAGATATATTCTTGCAGTAAACACACCAGTGTCCTCAGGATCAACAGCGACTGCATTGTGTATTGTAATGCTGTATTTATCGTGCTTTAACTCTTGCTGCTGATGATACTGGTGTGTTTCTTGCAAGATATATTCTTGCAGTAAACACACCAGTGTCCTCAGGATCAACAGAGGAAGCGGTATTTTCACAGCAAAACACGTGTTGGGGTGCACAAATCAGCGCTCTTTTTGCACCTGGACATGATGGGTATGTACATACAATGATATTTTTCTTCCCCTCGTTTGGGCATCTGTGCAATAGATATAATACCTAGTGCTGATCGTTTTTCTGCCTGGATTGTACTGCACTCACTACGGCGGGGATGCTGGTCCGGTGGTGATGTCTTATTGCCCCCCTATGATATGCTGCATTTTCAGATTATATTGTCCACAGCGAATTAGATATCAGTGGGGGTCATACTCATTGCCACAGCATTATAGATTCATACTGCCAGGGTCTAGTGCAATATACTTTTGTGGATTAACTCTTTTCAGTGCAGATTCCCCAGCACTTTTTACCTGCACTAATTCATTTCCCTTACAAAGGGCCTGAGTGCTGTTCACATGATAACAAATTTATTTGTTGCTGATTTGTCTGTTTCAGTGGGCTCCGGGCATTCATTTATTGCCTTTTTATCATACTATCATGATTGTTCTGTTACTCTATATGTGCCTGTTTTTTGTCAATAAAATTTTGCACTGCTTTAGATAGATCTGGACTCCAGCATTCTCTTGTTTCTTTCCAATTTAATGGGAGTCGTCTCTGTTGATTGAGACTACATGAGGCATAATTCTTGTATTTACAGTAATGGACTAAAAATGCTTCTTTGGAGAATTTTCTTTATCTTTAAGATATATTCTTGCAGTAAACAGACCAGTGTCCTCAGGGTCAACAGTGACTGCATTGTGTATTGATCATGCTTTAACTCTAGCTGCTGATGAATGATACTGGTGTGTTTTGTGCAAGATATATTCTTGTTGGAAACATACCAGTGTCCTCAGGATCAACAGTGATTGCATTGTGTATTGAATTCATTTGTGATGCCGCATTGAATGTTTGCCAAGTTCACTCAGGTGTGTGTGATGATACAGATGTTGCCATCAGTGCATTGTATAACATTTTTTCTTTGTTTTTTCAACAGTGAACAAAGTCCGCACACTTTGGCGCTCGATGAAGGACCGCTTCAACACTGATGATTGTGCTGAGGGACAGGTTCACAGTGGTTCAGTGGCAAGGACCAGAACAAAGTACCGCTATCATCGCGAGTTGGCATTCCTAAGACCGGTCCTTGCCACCAGAGCGTAAGTATTATATATATATTTTTTTAATAACCTGTGCTTTTCTATTCCACAGCTGATGCTTCTTGTAAATGCATGATAGTAATGTTTTACTTTTCTTTCCACAGCACCTGGAGCAGCACCCTTCAACCTGTCCCTGGAGCGGTCCTTCATCGATCGACCTCGGACCCGTCCCAGCCATCCGACAGCCAGGAAGCAACTTGCAGGTCAGCAACACGGACAGCTGGTGACCAGGAAGCTGGTCAATCAGCTGTTCCCCTGTCCCAGGTCTCTGCCACTGGTTATGCGGGCACTACCTGCCAGTGGCAGAGGGCCTCAGACAGGCCTGTCTTGCCCGAGTTCATGCACTTGAGCAAGGCCTTTCATGCCATCCTCAAGTCGCTGTCAGACAGAGTGGAAAGCGTTTTTTCACTCATGGAACGCGGTTTTACCCACATGGAACACCGCTTCCACTCTGTCAACCAGTGCCTTGACCGGCTGGAGGCCAACCTCAACAGAGCAGTGCACCATTTCTTTAGTAAAATTGAACGGGGCATGGCAGAACACCTTAGTCCTGAGTAGTGTTGAGCATTCCGATACCGCATGTATCGGGTATCGGCCGATATTCACTGTATCAGAATTCCGATACTGAGTTCCGATACTTTTAGCATATCGAATACCGGAATCGGAAGTTCCCATAATGCTATGAGCCAGCTTGATTTGATTCAGCCAATTACAATCCTCCGAAGTGTGGGCACATCCTGTTAGGCATGTAGGCATGTTAACTAATGGCATGGCTGTGATTGGCTGCTGAAATGATGTAATGATGCACTATAAAAGCCGCCGCCGCCATTTCGGGTTCACTCTGCTGTGAATTCAGTTAGGGACAGGCTGCTGTTCAAGACTCTGAGGAACAGTTAGAGATAGCGATTTTCAAAATCATATTGTGCTTTACCCAGGCTACATAAAAAAACACTGTAGCTTTCTTTTGCCTTGCAGCAGTGTTCACAGCTGTCTGCAAGGTCTGTGTGAGTGCAGCTCACGCTGAGTAGTGTGTCCTGCATCCACGTCTGGTTGTAGGCCGCTCAGCGTGTGTCACTGCCTCATACATATTTTTCTTTCTTTGCTGCTCATTTTTCATTCTCCTATTAGTGTGCATCCATCCGTATCCATCTACATTGGTTGGTTGCAAACACTATAGTAGTAGACAGCGGAGCCTCTCTGCAGCCTTTCAGTGCTAGTGCCCACTTATCTGCACTGTTCACGGCTGTCTGAGAGGTCTCTGTGTGTGAGTGCAACTCACGCTGTTGTGTGTCCTGCAGCTACGTCTGGTTGTAGGCCGCTCAGCGTGCGTCACTGCCTCACACATATTTTTCTTTTATTGAAGCTCATTTTTCATTCTCCTATTAGTGTGCATCCATCCGTATCCATCTACATTGGTTGGGTGCAAACACTATATAGAAGTAGATAGAGGAGCCTTTTTTCTGGCTTGTGCCCTTCAGCCGCAGCCAGATTAGTATTACCCTATTTTTTGGAGCCTCATCTTTTGCATTGTAGGTTACCTTCCTGCATTGTAATAGCTCCAAAAAGTTTGTGATACTATCGCTTTCAAATCTTTGGTCACATCCTTTTTGTTTTTTTGAAAAAACCCAAAACAAAATAAAGTTCACCAAACACTCCATTTGACAGTTGTGTAGGCCACATTAGCTCATATTAAAGTGTAGTCCACACACACACTTTATAAAATTAGTGTTTCTTATACCTGTTAGCAGCTGTTCAGGAATAAGCACACTAAGCCCCCCCTTTGTACTTTTCTGCCTATCTTTATCAGTCTACCAAGATGAAGAAGGCAGGGAGTAAGGCACGTGGGCGTGGGCATGGAGTTTCAGCAGGGAGAGGACGTGGGGATTCTGCAGGGAGAGGACGTGGGGATTCTGTGCCTGCTGCGGGCACCAGTGAGTCAGCATCCCCCAGTTTTACCAGGCAACAGTCCTTTATGCGCAGCTTTGTAGTACCTCGCCGTACCCCACTGCTGCGGGAGGAACAAATTGAAGCCGTTGTTGGATGGATGACTGCTAACGCATCGACTTCAATGACTTCCACGTCCTCTCAGGGCCAGAGCACTGAAGAGCAACCATCTGTCTCTTCACCACCTGCCAAAGTGCCCAGGCAGTCAGAGAGCCCTGGACAGGAGCCATCACAGTCTCTACTTCTGTTCTCTGAATCTGTTGGCTTGGAAAGAGGGGGCCAGCCAAGCAGCATTCAAGAACGTGAAGAAGAGGGAGTATGCAGTGATGTGCAACTGCTTTGTCCCTCTGAATCTGAAGAGGCAGGTGGGCCAGTGCCTATGGTCAGCACACCTCAGTACGTATCAGATGACGACGAGACTCAGGTGCCACTTTCTGGTGTGTACGGTGCTGGCGTGACTACCCAGGAGAAGCAGGTGTTTGAAGAGGGGAGTGTAGATGATGAGGTCCTTGACCCATCATGGCGTGAGGAACAGGAAGGTGGTGGGAGCAGCTCTGAGGAAGAGATTCCCCGAACGGCCAACACAGGATGGAGAGGGAGGGGGCAGACTTGGTTGCCTGTAGCCTCCACTTCGGCACCCGTTAGGAGCATTCCTCTTCCAAAAGCCAAAACGGGCGCTCCCAAGACTTGCAGTGCGTGGTCCTTTTTTGACACAGTTGCAGATGACATTTGCTTTATCAAATGCAAGCTGTGTCATCAGAAAGTCAAAAGAGGGAAAAATGTCAGCAACCTCAATACCACAAATATGTGGAAACATGTGCGGAACAAGCACGAGCTGGAGTTACACAGACACACTGAAGACGTAGGCCAACGTACAGCACCACCTACCACCTCTTCAGCTCGTGTTGGGGCCTCTTCCTCCAGCTCACACACAGCTGGTTCGGCTTCCTCACAGGATCGCCAAGGAAGAACCTCTGGCACTGTTGTCCAGAGACCCAGTGACATTCCACCCACAGCACCACATTCCCAGTCATCCTCACACTCCCAGGCCACTCTATAGCCATCGGTAGCACAGGCATGGGATAAAAGGTGGCCATACTCGGCAAACCATCCCCGAGCACAGGCTCTGAATGCTGGCATTGCCAAACTACTGGCCCTTGAAATGCTCTCATTCAGGCTGGTGGAGACTGACACCTTCCGGAACTTCATGGCATTGGCAGTCCCACAGTACACCGTGCCCAGCCACTTTTATTTCAGCAGGCAAGCCGTCCCTGCCATGCAAAAGTATGTGGAGGGAAAAATAAAACATGTGCTACTAAACACCGTCAGTAGCAAGGTCCACCTGACCACCGATGCGTGGACCAGTAACCATGGACAGGGACGATACCTTTCCCTCACTGCCCATTGGGTCAGTGTTGTGGAGCCGGGTACAGATCTGGAGAGTGGCGCTGTACGTGTTCTGCCAACTCCACGGATTGCAGGAATCCAGTCTGTACACATTGACTCCTCCTCCTACTCAAGTTCCTCAGAATTAGCGCTGCAGGAGCCTGTTATGCCCGATATGAGCACAGCCGTGGCCAAACGTCAACAGGCTGTACTGAAATTTATTTCTTTGGGTAATCGAAGCCACACAGCGCAGGAGCTCTGGAATGCCATCAAGCAGGAGAGCGATGTGTGGTTTCTGCCAGCGAATCTCCAGCCTGGCTTGGTAGTGTGTGACAATGGCCGAAATCTGGTGGCAGCTCTGGGCCTAGGCAACCTCACTCACATCCCATGTCTGGCACATGTGCTCAACTTGGTCATGCAGAGCTTTCTGAGGGACTATCTGGATATTGATGCACTGCTGCACAAGGTCCGCATAGAGTGCGCTCACTTGCGGCGTTCCAGCACGGCAAGATTGCGCCTTGCAGCTCTGAGGTGCCGATTACGCCTTCCGGAACATCGCATCATATGTGACCTACCCACCAGGTGGAATTCAACGTTTCATATGTTGGAGCGGTTGTGTGAGCAGCAGGCAAAAGTAATGGAGTACCAGCTGCATCAGGCGCAAACAAGTCGCACTGTGTGCCGGTCACACTTCAGCACCACTGAGTGGGCCTCTATGAAGGACATCTGCCTCGTTTTGCGTGCCTTCGATGATTCCACGCGGATGGCGAGTGCAGATGATGCACTAGTCAGCATGACTGTCCCCCTTATGTGCCTGCTTCAAAAAACACTGCAAGCACTAAGGGAGGAGGTTTTGGAAGAGGTGGAGGATGAGGAGTCACAAATGCCATCTGCTTCTGGACAGTCTGCGCTACGTGGTTCCTCACAAAGGCCTAGGCAGGGGACACGTTGTACGGAGGATGAGGAGGAGTCAATGGAGGAGGAAGACATCTGGGTCGCCCCTCACACCCAGGGCAGCGGGGTACCCGGTACCAGTCCGGTGTCAGGGGGATGTGTCACAGCAGCAGTGACCTGGTCCGTGGCCCTGGGCACCCAATATCAATGGCGGTGATGTTAATAGTGTAATAATTTATTTAGATAGTGAAAAATGAAGATGAATGAACTCATGGAGATCAACATCCAACACTGCGGAGACACCATCATGTTTCTCAACGCAGTGATTCTAGAGCAATGCCCCCATCCCTTATGGGAAATATGTAAAAACATGCAAAACACAAGCCGCGGAGACACCATCACATGTCTCTCAACGCAAGCAATGACTAGCCAGGTCTTTCCCCGGGAAGGAACAACCACGGGAAGGGCAGTCTCCAATGAAGGAAACCACCTATGCCAAAGCATGGTATCCATCCACAGACAGCTGTTTCGGGGTATTACCCCTCATCAGTGTGGAGTAGGAAACTGGCTAGTAGGAGCAATGCCTAGTAAAAGACTGTGAAAAATTAAGATGAATGAACTCATGGAGATCAACATCAAACACTGCGGAGACACCATCACATGTTTCTCAACGCAGTGATTCTAGAGCAATGCCCCCATCCCTTATGGGAAATATGTAAAAACATGCAAAACACAAGCCGCGGAGACACCATCACATGTTTCTCAACGCAAGCAATGACTAGCCAGGTCTTTCCCCGTGAAGAAACAACCACGGGAAGGGCAGTCTCCAATGAAGGAAACCACCTATGCCAAAGCATGGTATCCATCCACAGACAGCTGTTTCGGGGTATTGCCCCTCATCAGTGTGGTTGTTCCTTCCCGGGGAAAGACCTGGCTAGTCATTGCTTGCGTTGAGAAACATGTGATGGTGTCTCCGCAGCTTGTGTTTTGCATGTTTTTACATATTTCCCATAAGGGATGGGGGCATTGCTCTAGAATCACTGCGTTGAGAAACATGTGATGGTGTCTCCGCAGTGTTGGATGTTGATCTCCATGAGTTCATTCATCTTCATTTTTCACAGTCTTTTACTAGGCATTGCTCCTACTAGCCAGTTTCCTACTCCACACTGATGAGGGGCAATACCCCGAAACAGCTGTCTGTGGATGGATACCATGCTTTGGCATAGGTGGTTTCCTTCATTGGAGACTGCCTTTCCCGTGGTTGTTCCTTCCCGGGGAAAGACCTGGCTAGTCATTGCTTGCGTTGAGAAACATGTGATGGTGTCTCCGCGGCTTGTGTTTTGCAAGTATATTTAGATAGTTTGTGATGCCACCTGTGGTGTTTGGCAAATGTGGTGTTAGGCCAACGCTGCATACAGATCCGCTGGGACTGATAGTATGTGCAGCTTAGATGGTAAAGCTCCCCACAGGTGGAGCTGTAGTCCCAGGGCAGTGTAGGTGCAATGGATGAGGAGAGGCGCAGAATGGTATAGATGCTGGTACCCAGGTGTAGCGGTGCTGGAATAACTGGAGGACACCAGAGTATGCGGTTCTAAAGCTTTACTCACTGTTTGCAGTTCACACCACTGCCTGCCTCCGCACTGTGTTCTTCAGGTCAGGGCCCCAGCCAACCTCCAGGCAGGATAGGATTCTCCCCTCCACACTCCGCCAATATGTACCTTACTGAACGACTCCTCCAATGCGCCTTTAGGTGCGAAGCACTCCAGTACTTAGCTACCCTGGAATGCCTCTCTCTAGGAGTTCCTAGTCTTTACTTGTATGACAGACAGCTGTAGCCTGCTTCGGGGACTCCTCTCTTCGTCCCGGCTCACTATCCAAGTGCTGTAGTGTCCCAAGTCTATGATGGGAGTAAGGCGTTAGTGGCTCACTACTCCTCCGGTGTCTGTTGCCGGACATAAAGATCCAATCAACCTCGGGGACCGGGCCCCAGCCTTTGCGCTCTGGACTGGAAGGGTTATCTCTCTTTCTCAACCTGCTTCCCACCGTCCTTCTATTCTCCTTCATTCCAATCTGTTCTATCTCTCTTATGGAATCTGTAGTCTCCAGTCTACGTCTCTTTCTCCTTCTCTTCCTTCCCGTGCCAGTTTGCCCAGTTCACTGGGGCAGCTGCAGCACTCCTTCCTCCATCCCTTCCAGGGATCCCCACTCCTCACCAAGTGGCTGTCCTCTCCTACTCCACCTGCCCTCTTCTGCAGACTGACCTGAAATCCTACACCTTCCCTCTCTTTTATATCTAACTCCACCCGCCTCCCCAGCACCTCTCGTGTTACGAAGCCAGGCACCACAAAAGTCACCCTATGACCTTTCCAGCATAAAGCATGGATGGGTCCCTGCTGAACTATCCTGTGTGTGGGGTGCAGGTGTAGAAATGTGGAATGGAGTTCCCACCCTACCTGGATGGTGGGGTGCCACACCTTAGGAGAAGGTGCAGTACCTCAGGGGCGCCATATACCCCCCGTTAAACACAGCACGTCTGCGGGCTGCAAGACAACAAAAGTACAATACAGGAACACACAAAAATTTTAAATACTGTTTAACAAGTCTTATCTAATCTTCCTAATGTAGGAGGCACATTTCTTAAACGTTACAAACAGGCTAACTTCCTATCTTAGTATCAAAAATTTTCTTTAACACATTTTCTCTCATTTTTCCTTCTTCAGTACACATTTATTTTTCTACTTTCACTGTCTCTTCTAGACGCAAGACACTGACCGCAAATACCAGGTCTGTCACCTGTCTACTATCAATTCTTTATTCACATTTCTCATCTCTAGATCAGACATTCCTAATTCTTCTATAAAAGCCATTTCTCAGTTACTAATACTCTTATAAAACACATTATCAAATACTTCACAGTAAAACATTCAACAGTTATTCTTGTAAGGTGCTGGACACCGCTCCCAGCCGGGATCTCTTGCAGTGTCCCTTGAGGTAGACATCATTCTTCAAAAAGTGTCCATGCAAAAACATTATCTTCGCGAAGAGTCTCTAAATGTAAAACCAAGAAAGGGCACCTAAAGAGGTGCAACTATTTACAAGTAAGAGTTTTTGGATCACTCCAAGTTCATGATCGCTAGTTCAAATTGTGAAAACGCTGCCATTGCAATAACTTAGGCAACAAAAGTGCTACCAGAAAAAAAAAAAACATGATAGCAAAAACAACAAAGCACAACTGGTGCAAACAAAAACCCTCCTGGGTAACAAGATTCGTATATTTAGTGCTGGTCCCCTCCTGGGATTCTGGAACTGGAACTGTCCTCAGAGGTGGTATCTTCATCTTGCTGGTTACTGGCTAGCCGCATATACTCTGCTTCCCACGGGGAGAGACGGGGACTGGTTGGGGTAATCGAAAGGGCCATAGAAACGTCCACCGCTATTGGCGATTCAGCCGGCGCTGTCACTAAGTCTTGTGGGTCTGACACCTCAGTGTCCATTGGGACTTCAGTCAACGGCACTGCAGTCGGGGATCGTCGGCTGAGGTCAACTATTCCATTGTTATCCCTGGGTTCCGCTCCCAAACGTAGGGTCAACCCCGTGGCAGTGATCATACCTGGCGTTTCCAGAAGCGGTTCCGGCTCCGGTTCCTGGTGGTAGATGGCAGCAGCGCAACTCCCGGAGTGACTGGTGGGATAGGCCGCAGTTGGATCCGTGCCGGGGCCAGGCCGGTCTCAGCTGGGGTTGTCGGCGGAGGCCGGTGCCACCGCGCCCGGTCCAGGCGGAGACGCGGTCCCGGTCCTCCATTCTGTTCCAGAGACCTCATGTATCTCCTCCGGACGGGGCTCACCCAATGACGGTATCTGTTGTGAGGCATTGGTGGACGCAGCTGAGGATGAATCAGCGGTCGCAGCCTCCGCAGGGGCGGCCTAGAGGTGAGTGGCTTCTCCTCCCCCTGTTCTTCTACCTTCTCTGCTCGTTTCATCATGGCGTTCTGGCGTTCTTCTTCCTGCCTTGGCCCCTTTCCCGCCACTGGCTTCTTCTGCCCCTCCTTCCGGTGGCGGCGTCTTCTTCCAGCGCCTCCATACCAAGCCAGGATGCATACCCCTCGGGGGGTGGGCCATGTATCTGTCACATAGTAATTCAGGCAGGGAAGGCCCAATACTCTTCACGGTCTTTTCTTAGGACCTCCCATCTCTTCACACCCTTCTTCTCCACGCCAGTGGCCATTTTTAATGTCCATTTTACAGTCTATTAAATTTGGTCTTTTGCGCATTTTCAAAAGTTGTAAATCCAAGGCACACAGAATCCGATGGCATCGGGTCTCGTCATCCTGTTCGTGACGCCAAAATTGGGTCGCCCCTCTCACCCAGGGCAATGGGGTACCCGGTACCGGGCCGGTGTCAGGGGGATGTGTCACAGCAGCAGTGACCCGTTCCGTGGCCCTGGGCGCCCAATATCAATGGCGGTGATGTTAATAGTGTAATAGTTTATTTAGATAGTTCATGACGCCACCCGTGGTGTTTGGCAAATGTGGTGTTAGGCCAACGCTGCATACAGATCCGCTGGGACTAATGGTATGCGCAGCTTAGGTTGGTAAAGCTCCCCACAGGTGGAGCTGTAGTCCCAGGGCAGTGTAGGTGCAATGGATGAGGAGAGGCGCAGAATGGTATAGATGCTGGTACCCAGGTGTAGCAGTGCTGGAATAACTGGAGGATACCAGAGTATGCGGTTCCAAAGCTTTACTCACTGTTTGCAGTTCACACCACTGCCTGCCTCCGCACTGTGTTCTTCAGGTCAGGGCCCCAGCCAACCTCCAGGCAGGATAGGATTCTCACCTCCACACTCCGCCAATATGTACCTTACTGAACGACTCTTCCAATCCGCCTTTAGGTGCGAAGCACTCCAGTACTTAGTTACCCTGGAATGCCTCTCTCTAGGCGTTCCTAGTCTTTACTTGTATGACAGACAGCTGTAGCCTGCTTCGGGGACTCCTCTCTTCGTCCCGGCTCACTATCCAAGTGCTGTTGTGTCCCAAGTCTATGATGGGAGTAAGGCGTTAGTGGCTCACTACTCCTCCGGTGTCTGTTGCCGGACATAAAGATCCAATCAACCTCGGGGACCGGGCCCCGGCCTTTGCGCTCTGGACTGGAAGGGTTATCTCTCTTTCTCACCCTACCTGGATGGTGGGGTGCCACACCTTAGGAGAAGGTGCAGTACCTCTGTGGCGACTGAAGCCTCAGGGGCGCCATATACCCCCCGTTAAACACAGCACGTCTGCGGGCTGCAAGACAACAAAAGTACAATACAGGAACACACAAAAATTTTAAATACTGTTTAACAATACTTATCTAATCTTCCTAATGTAGGAGGCACATTTCTTAAACGTTACAAACAGGCTAACTTCCTATCTTAGTGTCCGGCAATGTGTCCTGCTCTGTCCACATTCCCATTACTATTAGTGGGAATGTGGACAGAGCAGGAGACATTGTCGAACACACATCAGGGGATCAACTGACGTGACTGAGCCCCAGTAACACAGGAACAAGTGTGGATTGTGCAGACGCCACTTCAGAACAGCAACTGGCGGGGTTGGAGGCCAGGGGAAATACTAGAGACAGTGGAGCCAGAGGCCTAAGTGGAGCACGGTTACAATCAGTAGTAGTCTACAACCTATATAAAACTTGCTGCAAGTAGGCCTCCGCCTGCTGCATGATTGATCCTGGGCTTCAACACAGCCAGTTGTCGCTCGGAAGTGCCGTCCGCACAGAGAAAAACACTAGCTCCTGTGTTAGTGAGGTTCAGTCACGCCAGCTGCTCCCCTGCTGTGTGGACGGCAAAGTCTACTGCTCCCTCCACATTGACACAACATCCGATTTTCTACTTGTTCCAAGTAGGCCTCAGCCTGCTCCATGATTGATCCTGGGCTTCAACACAGCCAGTTGTCGCTCGGAAGTGCTGTCCACACAGAGAAAAACACTAGCTCCTGTGTTAGTGGGGTTCAGTCACGCCAGCTGCTCCCCTGCTGTGTGGATGGCAAAGTCTTCAGCTGCCTCCACATTCAAACTACTACTGATTTTTAACCGTGCTCCTCTTAGGCCTCTGGCTCCACTGTCTCTAGTATTTCCCCTGGCCTCCAACCCCGCCAGTTGCTGCTCAGAAGTGGCGTCTGCACAATCCACACTTGTTCCTGTCTTACTGGGGCTCAGTCACGTCAGTTGATCCCCTGATGTGTGTCCGGCAATGTCTCCTGCTCTGTCCACACTCCCACTACTAGTAGAGGCCTAAGTGGAGCACGGTTAAAATCAGTAGTAGTCTACAACCTATATAAAACTTATTCAAAGAAAAAAAGATGATTAAAAGGCTTTTATTACTAATATAAAGAAAGACTTTATTATTTGGAACCATAGATAAAAATACTACATATCACCAATTAAGGGAATAAGGGGAAGTAAACATACACATATGTATATTGTGATTACACATCTAAAAAGACGCACATATCCAGCACCTGGAGATATAAACTGTACAACTCCAATTATATGGCTATCCAAAAAATGGCAATTTTACTGAAAATAGTACATCAGCCTCAAAGTGGACAATACAATATTATATCCTCATATCCTACAACTGATTTAGAGAACTCATATTATAGATATCTCTTATATTATGTCTCCAAAAAAAGCCGTTATACATAATAGACGTTATCACTTATAGTAGTAAATCTATATGGTGTGGTACCTAAATGCAGCCACTTATACTGGCTAATCACCCATAATGTTATCTATAATACCGCCAGCAAGTGGCCGCTAAACATCCACACTATAATGATTATCACCGGCAATAGCCGCTATATACAGAAAACAACATCCACACCATAATGATTATTATCAGCAATAGCCGCTACATATACAGAATCAACGTCCATACTACAATGATCATTACCGGCAGTGGTGGTCGAGAGGTACTCCGGTGCCTGGATAGCGCGTCCGCCCCGACGCGCGTTTCGGACCTGCCTTTTTCAAGGGGCCTGGCCGGTATATAAACCAGCGTCCTTAAATAGTGTGCCCGGACGCCGCAAAAGCGGCGTTACCGGAAGTCATGCCCGCGGCCCGGAAATGACGCGCTCCGTCACCGAGGCAACCACAACACCAGTCCGCACTGGCGTCACACAGTGGGAGTGGCCGGGGCGGGCCTACCCCACCATGTAGAGATGCCACATGCAGACAGGGGCAGCGGTGACAAGGGGACAGGCGCGTACAGGGCCGTTGGCACCAACCCACAGCTACACAGAGCACACACATGTTGTAAACATACGAAAAGCATATTTTTTATCACCCATTAATATACACATACATACCAATTATATATAGGATCAGCAACCATCTATGGGGACAATATCATGTATATTTTTTATATAAAATGCAAAACTTATTTCACCATAAACAATAATCATTGCATATCATTATTAATCTAAGGATATATATAATAAACATCATGATCCTTGCTAACTTCTTCATTTCTTGGCAACGATTATTCACCCACAATGGGCTGGATTATATATGATGTCCATAGATATATGGTTCACTTTATCCATCCTTATAGATCCCAACACTAAAGTAATAAAATAAAACATTAAAAGAATAATTAAAATAGTGATATCACAATTCATAGGTGATGTTTACCTACAGAGCAGTGTTCATAGGAATAGGGCATAACTGATGTTTTCATTGAGTCCAGATGGATGGACTGATTCAATTGTCCATATCTATCTGGACTCAAGTTTGGCCAACTTCTTAGAGATCCCACCCCCACGAATCCCTGTCTCAACCATGTCGATGCCCCTCACCCTAAGGAGGCTGCCATCGCAGCCATGATATCTCCGAAAATGGCGGGGAATGGTCTTTAATGATGTTATATCTTCCACGGTCGCTGCTGCCTCTATGCCCAAAACATGTTCCCGCACTCTAACCTTTAGCTGTCTGGTAGTCATGGTCTGGTAGTAGTGGGAATGTGGACAGAGCAGGAGACATTGCCGGACACACATCAGGGGAACAGCTGACGTTACTGAACCCCAGTAACACAGGAACAGGTGTGGATTGTGCAGACGCCACTTCTGAGCAGCAACTGGCGGGGTTGGAGGCCAGGGGAAATACTAGAGACAGAGTGGAGCTAGAGGCCTAGTTGGAGCACGTTTGAAATCAGTAGTAGTCTACAACAGATATTAAACTTGATGAAATTAGGCCTCAGCCTAGACCCTGATTGACCCTGGGCTCCAACATCGCCAGTTGCTGCTCAGAAGTGTCTTTGGCACAGCTACTCCCTCCTGCCCATCCTAGTTCCAGCACACCTGCTGTTTCCAGGGAGTGTCAACGTCACTTTGCCACCAATACGTTGTCCTGTCGTGTTGCGGTCGGGTTAGCCGAGCCTATGGTGCCTGCAGTTTAGGTGCTTCCTATGTGGGCTGTGGGTTCTGGTAATAAAGGCTGCTTCCGTAGTGCCAATAGGACAAGAACCCCCTGTAGGACTGTGGGTTTCGGTAACTGCGGCCGGCACGTGGCCTTGCAACTTTGTTTATCATGGGTACCTTCTGCTACCCTTCCGGGTTCCAGCACCATCAGCTGGTCCATGGTTGTGCCATTGGCTCTTGTTCCTTCAGCTGCCACTCTGGGTTCCAGCACCCTCAGCTGGTTCTCGGTAGTTCCATTGACTCTTGTAGCTTCTGCTACCTATCCGGGTTCCAGCACCGTCAGCTGGTTCTCGGTAGTGTCTTTGACACGGGTACTCCCTCCTGCCCAGCCTGGTTCCAGTACGCCTGCTGTTTCCGGGTAGTGTCAACGTCACTTTGTCACCGACTCGTTGTCCTCTCATGCTGCATGCTGCGGTCGGGTTAGCCGAGTCTATGGTGCCTGCAGTTTAGGTGCTTGCTATGTGGGCTGAGGGTTCTGGTAATAAAGGCTGGTTCCGTAGTGCCAATAGGACAAGCACCCCCTGTAGGACTGTGGGTTTCGGTAACTGCGGCCGGCTCGCGGCCTTGCAACTTTGTCTTTTTCATGGGTACCTTCTGCTACCCATCCGGGTTCCAGTACCGTCAGCTGGTTCTCGGCAGTGCCTTTGGCCTAGGTGCCTCCTTCTCGGTATCCGAGTTCCAGCAACGTCTGCTGGTCCTTGGTAGTGCTTTTTAGCACAGGTACCTCCTGCTTAGTAACCGTGTTCCAGCACCGTCAGCTGGTCCACGGTTGTGCCATTGGCTCTTGTTCCTTCTGCTGCCCCTTCAGGTTCCAGCACCGTCAGCTGGTCCTCGCTAGTTCCATTGGCTCTTGCAGCTTCTGCTACCCATCCAGGTTCCAGCACCGTCAGCTGATTCTCGGCAGTGCCTTTGGCCTAGGTGCCTCCTTCTCGGTATCCGAGTTCCAGCAATGTCTGCTGGTCCTTGGTAGTGCTTTCTAGCACAGGTACCTCCTGCTTAGTAACCGTGCTCCAGCACCGTCAGCTGGTCCACGGTTGTGCCATTGGCTCTTGTTCCTTCTGCTGCCCCTCCGGGTTCCAGCACCGTCAGCTGGTCCTCGCTAGTTCCATTGGCTCTTGCAGCTTCTGCTACCCATCCGGGTTCCAGCACCGTCAGCTGGTTCTCGGCAGTGCCTTTGGCCTAGGTGCCTCCTTCTCGGTATCCGAGTTTCAGCATCGTCTGCTGGTCCTTGGTAGTGCTTTCTAGCACAGGTAATTCCTGCTTAGTAACCGTGTTCCAGCACCGTCAGCTGGTCCACGGTTGTGCCATTGGCTCTTGTTCCTTATGCTGCCCCTCCGGGTTCCAGCACCGTCAGCTGGTCCTCGCTAGTTCCATTTGCTCTTGTTCCTTCTGCTAACCATCCGGATTCCAGTACCGTCAGCTGGTTCTCAGCAGTTCCTCAGCCTGCTTGTACCTTCTGCTACTTTTCCAAGTTCGAGCTTGTGGAAATGGTTTTTGGTTCTCACTCTGGATCTCCCTGATGACGACCCTGAAGACGGCGACCCTGAAGACCACACCGAAGAAGACCAAAAAGATGACCCTGAAGAAGATGACCAAGAGGACAAAGAACATGAAGACAACCACCAAGATGCAGAACAACAAGACACAGAAGACCAAGAAGCAGAAAAAACAAAAGCAGAAGAACATTAAGCATAAGACTAAAAATCAGAGCAAATTATATTATCTAAATTATAAGCAGAAGAAGACTAAGCAGTGTATGGGGGTGAGTCCGTTCCTCCTCGTGGTGCCCCTGGAAAATGACTGCTGCTGCAGGCCAAACTGAACGCGGACAAATCCTGTTGTAAATCTTTTGTGACAGGCAGAACGAAAGGTGTAATCTTCAAACTTTTATAGATAACAACTACAGGAATGCCTGTCACAAATAAGAATATGATGAAGAAGAAGAATAGGAAGAAGATGAAGAAGTAGAATATGAAGAAGAATTATAGTTGAATAAGAAGAATATGAAGAATGTAAAAAAAAAAATAGGAAGAAGGTGAAGAAGAAGAAGATGAATGAAGTGAAGAAGAAGTTGATGAAAAAGATGCTGCTGCTGCTGCTGAGGATCATGAAGGAGAAAGTGTGGGAGAAGTAAAAAAGAAGGTGAAGAGCATGGAAGTAGTGAAACATACATATCTGACAAAATATAAAAGAGGTTAACATAGTCAATATCTTTGCAACTCCGAATGTCTTTAAAAAAAAAAATTAATTCCTGCTATTCCATTTGATTGGGCTAAACCTCTATGGCTTTAATGTCTCCTCCACCTCCCCCAATACATTCTACATTATTATTAGTTGTTTTTCTTCATGTAGAATTAACCTACAAGGAAAGAAAGGGTGTTTTTTAATTCTGATATTTCGGTCCCCTTGACTTGAATGGGACTTCCAGGATCGGAATCGGTGATACCGATACTTTTTGGATATCGGCAGATCCAATCCGATCCGATATTTTTCAATATTGGATGGTATCACTCAACACTAGTCCTGAGCAACAGCTGAATGTGTTACAGGCCTGCAACACTGCTTACTTACAGGCTATGCAACAGAATCAGTACGTGCAGCACTCAGTGGTGTCATTCCCACCTGTGCCACCACTGACTTGCTTCACCACAGTACCGACTTCTGCTGCATACCATTGCATGGCCACCTGCATTCCTAGCCAAGCCGGTCTCCAATACACAACACCAATGACAAGTGCTGATGGGCACTCCACCCCCGCCACCACCATGGCAAGTGCTGCTCCTGTCTGGAGCACCACTACCGCCACCGTTCCACCATCTTGGCGCACCACCACTGCCCAACAGCTTGGCCACCGCCACCTATTCTCCTGGTTGGAGCACCGACACAACATCTCCGTCTACAAGCACCGCCACCACTCAGTATCACTATGGAAGCACCGCCACCACTCCCCATCATTCCAGGAGCACCGCCACCACTCCTCATCATTGGAGCACCGCCACCATTTTGCCCCCTAGGAGCACTGCCACCACTCCTCATCATAGGGGCACCGCCACCATTTCACCCCCTAGGAGCACTGCCCCCACTCCTCATCATAGGAGCACCGCCACCACTCCTCATCATAGGAGCACCACCAACACTTCACCTCCTAGGAGCACCGCCACCACTCCTCATCATAGGAGCACCGCCAACACTTCACCTCCTAGGAGTACCTCCACCACTCATCATAGGAGCACCGCCACCACATATTCTCCTTCAAGGAGCACTGCCACTGCCGAACAGCAGAGGGGTGACCCACATTCCCTCTTTTTCTCATCATGGACACAGTCCACCATCTCCAGGCGGTCAAGCAATGTAAGGCGGTCACACGGTGGTAGCCGGTACAGGCAGTTGACTCCTGCCCCAAAGAAGCACAAGAAACAAAAGACTTTGTTTGTCACTCCCCCCTCTCCTTCTAATGTTTCTCGACCTGCCTCCATTTCCATCCCTGAGCTCCCTTCCCCCACTACTTTAGTCGCCCCTTCACCTAGAACCCCTTTCTCAACTTCCAGCCGTTCCTCATCTCTCCACACCCCCAAAGTATCCCACTCTTTCCCCAAACATCCTTCAAAATAAAAATTATTATCATTTTTTTTTTAAATAAATGTGCAATTCTGCTTTCACAAAATACGGTTTCATTAATGTGTTTTTCGCCGCCTACACACACTGCACCATACACATACTGCGCCATACACTTTGCATTTTTGCCACCACATAGCTCCATTACTGTCACATGTTTCTTGTGTCAGTCTTGGAGATATGTGTAGTCAAAAACACAAATCTATATCACTTGTATTTTCCCCACCAGTCTCTTCAGTCACCTAATATTGCACAGACTGAATAGAGGATGGTGTTGAGTGCAAGGCGTATCTATTGTTACCTTGCCAGGTATCAAAAAAAGTTAATTGACTATGGTGTGTTTTTTTACCATCATCATTTAACTTTTTTTTAATCCAAGGCAAGGTGATTCTAAATATACCTTGTAATTAACCACATCCTCTATTCAGTGTGAGGAGATGATGGGGAAAATACACACCATATGTACAATACCCTGTCCTTGTATCATAACTATCACACCTGGGCAGGTGAATACACATGACATGAGTTTTAACCTGCAGCGTCGCTTCAGTCTGCATATATTTCTATCAGACTGTAGCGATGCTGCAGTTTACCTCTTATGTGTATTCTCCTGCCCATGTGTGATAACCTTCTGAAGTCAGGATGCGTTACTTTTGGCATCCACACTTCAGCATGACACCAGGCCTGGGTACTGTAGAAGTTGTATAAACTTTATTATGTCTACAGTCTACGTTCAAACTGAAGCCACAATGATGATACTACAAATAATATTTATAGTCACAGCGTTAGGTGTCATAAATAGTGAGGGATGCTGCTGCATTCCCAAATCACTATTTTTAACATCAGGCCAGGTGACACAAAAATTAGTTGTATTATCTCCACCGTCCCAGCACATTGAACTCAAAGAGATGATAAAGATCATACAATTTGTGTGTATGTATAGTCACTTGGTCAGGAGTACTAGTAAATTCATGATGCACAAAACACAGCATCATGATTTCACTGGTACAGCTGGCCAGTTGATTATTATATTGAAATGTAAAAACACAGAGCGCACTCGGTAGAGGTATCAACACAGGTTTTTTATTAACATACACACAAAAGAAAAACTTTGTTACACCATTTGCTCTTGCCATTCCACCCGTCCCACATCTGAGTTGAAGTAGGCTGCAAATTGGTCCCTCATTTGGCCAACTTCAACGGATGACCTGATAGGGTGCTGAGTAAATTCAGGCAATGGGTTAGGAGCTGCATCATCGAGTTCAAAGTTCGGGTGCTCTCTAAACATCACAAAATTATGTAGAACCACACAGGCCTTCACCACCTCATCCACTTTTTCCAGTTTCATATTAATGGCTGTTCCGAGAATGTGCCATCTGGAGCCAAGTATACCAAAGGCACACTCAACAGTTCTTCTGGCCCTGGTCAGCCTCTAATTAAAAATTCTTTATGGTGTGGTCCAAGTCCCGGCTGGAGTAGGTTTTGAGCAGGTTTTGGCACATCTGGAATGCCTCATCCCCAACCATTACAAAGGGCTGTGGTGGACCTTTGGTGTTGGGAAGAGGCCGTGGCATGGGGAAATTGAACTGGTTGCCATACAACCTCCGGCCCATGTCAGAGTTCTTAAAAGCCTGGGAGTCATTCCCACGGCCAAATGCGCCAATGTCAACTGCAGCAAACATACAGTCTGCATCCAAAATGGCCATGAGTACTGTAGAAAAGTACTTTTTATAGTTATAGTACTCAGAGCCTGTTCATTTTGGTTTTATAATATGGATGTGTTTCCCATCAACGGCACCCAAACAGTTTAGGAAATTGCAGACTGTCCAGAATCTTTCAGCAATTTCAATCCACTTTTCCACGGTGGGCAGGGGCATAAATTCAGGACAGAGACCGTCCCACAAAGCCCGGCAGGTGTCCGCAACTATCCTAGACAAGGTTGATATTCCAATACGGTACTGGAAGTGCAGTGAAGAGAGGCTCTCTCCAGTATCCAGGAATCTGGGAAACCGAGAAACAACAAAAATTAATATTTGTGTATATGGATTTTTACAACACCAAAAAATAAAATTTAAAGCAAGAAAAAAAAGTGGCATACAAATAAATATGCAGCCTTTTCTTTACTACATGGAATAAAAATATTACTGCAGCCTTTGGTTAACTACATGGCAGAACAATAATTCTGCCAGCTTTGGAATCGTACATGTGATAACAAAGAAAATTATGCAGGCATTGGTTTTGCAATATTATGTACCGTAATGTGACCAGGAGCCGTTCCTCAGGAGGAATCGCACGATGGAGCTCTGTATCCTGTCCTGTTGGATGGCATCTTGGACATGGCCAAGTAAATCCCTGAAGCTTTGTTGGGACATCTGTGTGTAATCAGTAAATTTCTCTAGGTTTGCCTGTAGCTCGCTGTAGAGGGTGTGGTACGCTCCACGACTCTCCCGGAGTTCAATAATCGGATGTATCCACAAACACTGCCTCTGCCATCTTCGCTGTCTCTCTCTCTCTCTCTCCCTTTGTTTGATGGCAAGCAACTGCATAAGCCTGAGCCATCCTGATGTCCAGATCCAAGTTGAAGTGAAAACTCTTCCAGCGCAGAACCATGTTGTCAAGAAAAAATGAAAGCAAATGTGAATAATTCAGCTGTAAACAGGGTCTATATAAAGAATTCCCATAACACAAGCCCACTGCTGTCCCATTGGTGGAGTCTGTTGCAAGAATTTTTCAAGGATTGTCCTCCTGTGATTGTGATACCATGCGCATAAAAAATGCAAACGCATGGAAAAACACATGAGAACGCATACAAATGCAGCATTTTTTGTCGTAATGCACACTATGATGCGGCGAAAAATCGCAGCGTTTACAAGAGTTTGTAAGCGTTTTTGCATGTGTATCATGTGCACTCAAAACGCTGCGCAAAACGGCACAAGTTTGAAACTAGTGTGTTTTTTTACGCTGCATTTTTGTCTCTGTTAAGTATGTGATGCGTTAAAAGAAGCTGCCTTGTTTTTGATACTTCCTGATTTTTGTCTTTGACAAAACTATATGTGCGGAAATGCACTAAATTCACGTGCGTTTTTTTTACCTGCAGATTTTCTGCATCTTAAGTCTATGGGAATAATCTGCTCATCAAACTCAGCATACCAGCAAGAGAAATTGACATGTTGCGGATTTGACACATAAAATATTAGCAGCATAAAAACACACCAAAAGCTAATGGTGGGAAGGTAGCCATAAACGTATTTTAATAGGGTTTGTAGAAAGCACTTTTAATTGTTGCAGACAATTGCAAACAACATGTCAAACATATCCTAAATGGGTTGTCTGGCTTTAGGCTACTAGTCTGCAGTCACTCTATATAACTGCAGACTTGTGTATCTTCACAGTATGTGCCTTGAGGATTCTCTGATGCCGGAGCCAAGAGTGGGAGGTCATGTGACCGCAAGTTTGTGATTTACATACTTCTGGCTTTATTCTGACTAGATGTTTCCAGCCTCAGTATACTTGCACTGAGCGAGGCTGCGACTATCTACTCGACACATGACCACAAACTTGCAGTCAGGTCTGCACTGGAGGCTCCTCAAAGCACGCAGTGCACACAAACTGAAGATTTATGAGTCTGTAGTCACATATAGTGACTGCAGACTTCTACTCTAAGCCCAGACAACCCCTTTAAGTTTCCGTTCAAAATAGAGTTCATCGTTTTACTTTGTGGGGTTCCAATGGCATTAAATAAAAAAAATACTACAGTGTTTATCAGTATGCCTGGAAATAAAAATATGAGAACGTGGATGGAAAGCGGAGCTGATACCAAATTTTGCCAGCATTGTGCCAAGTGCGGCTGTAAGTGGTAATACAACTCTGTCTGAATAAACTCTTAGGTGTGGGCACAAGGCAAAACAGACCACGTGAGGAGTATAAAACAGGATTCTTATGACAAAAACATCAGACACAGCTTTTTTTTTACACTTACAATGTGATTTAAGTACACTGCCTAGATTGACCAAAAACTCTGATTCTGGTGGACACCAGGAAGTTGTAACTGAATGTAGGAGACTGGTCTAAGCTTCTAATAATAACTATGCAACCCTTGCACTGCTGTCTACAGACACTATTCCCTTTAAGACTAAGCAGCTGAATACCTCCATGCTGGATGGAACGAGACATGATGTCCAAGATGTGCTAAATTGGATTCTGGTCTGGGGAATGTGCAGGTCAGTCCACAGCATCAATGCCTTCATCAATGCAGGAACTGCTGACACACTTCATCCACGTGAGGCCTAGCATTGTCATGTATCAAAAGGAACCCAGGGCCCACTTCACATGCATATGGTCTCACAATGGGTCTGAGGATCTTAATTGTGAGACCAGTAGAGATGAGTGAACACTAAAATGTTCAGATGCTCATTACTCAGACCAAGCAATTCCTAATGCTCGAGTGTTCGTTTCTAGTAATGAGTATGGAGCACCCGGGCGTGCGCATGTGGCGGCGTGAGAGCGCGTGCGCGGTGCAGGACCGTGGGGTACTCGGTACCGGGCCCGTCGACTTCAATGTGGGACAGTGTCACGGCGGCGGCGACCCGGTCCATGGCCGTGGGGCGTCCATTAAATAAAATAGGGGAAGGGGAAAAGTTGTTTGTGATGTTGTTAGATGTGATAAAAATGAAGAAAAAGTTTATAGATAATTAAATACGTGATGCCACCTGTGGTATTCTGGTCAGAGATGACCAGCGCTGCGGTGTTGTTCCCCCTGAGACTGTTGATGTGTCGCAGCTGAGGTGAAAATAGCTCTCCACAGGTAGAGCAATAGTCCCAGTGCAAAGATGTTAGATTGATAGTCAAAATGGCTGTGAACGTTGGGGTGCAGAGAAATGAGAGGAGGACACAGAGAGGTGCAGTTTCTTTACCTTTTACTGGTAATTCACTGCAATTCAGAGTACCACATACAGGTGATGGAATGAGTCAGGCTCGCCTGGAGGCATTCAGGGGATCCACCTTGCCAGGTGGGGGTTTAGGACCTTCCTTCTGCACTTTGTGTGTGGGTCTCCGCTGTTTATAACTATGCTGCGACCCTCAATTGCGTGATGATTTCACTAACCTGTACGACTGTCAGCGTGAGCCTATTCCACGGGTACCGTCCTTTTCACCGTCGGCCCCGGGCTCCTTATCCGCTGCCGTGCCCTCAGGTGTACAATGTTGCACAGGATTTTACAATCCCCTGTACATTCAGATTCAGCGGTCAGGACATACAGCTCCTGACCACCATGGACTCTGGCGTCCCTTTCTCTCCAATAGCGCTTCGCTCTGGGGCCTGCTATAAGCAGTTTTTTAGCTTCCCCAGAGCCTCTCCATCTCTGCTCGTGTCCTTTCCCTCTTCACTGATCAGCTGCCCCTCACCAGCTCCTTACAGATCAGCTCCCTGTCTTGAACTGACTGGATCTTCCAGAAAGATCTTTTTACCTCACGTTTAACTGCCTTGTCATTTCCTCACAGCTGCTCTCGTTTCCATGACAACTCCCTCAGCTGATTTCTAGCTGACTCACCAACCCCCTCTGCTTGCCAGAATTAATAAGGCAGCTCCCTTTTTTGACCTGCAGCAGGAATTGTGATTTAATCTATGTTACCTGGCATGGGGGTCCCTTTCTTCCTCCAAGCATGACTTCACCTCTTAGAGGGAGATAATGTCATTGTGACAACCGGACTCTGGGGTGTCACAAGTATAATGGGAGTCAATGGGAAATTCGAGCTTTTACTGGCAGACCCTACAAAAGGTCTGTTGGGCAATGAAAATGTTGAAATGGATTGAAAAAGTGCTAAATAAAAGAAGAACAGCAACTCGAAAGACCCTAAGTAGCATCTTTGACTCCCAGATCACTGCTGAGAACAATGGTGTCACACTTTTACTCAATTTGAAGGCGGGACAATAAAACATTCTAAATCAACGAGAAATTGGATTTTACAGGAAAAATATGTTAAGAAACATTTTTTTCCCTGTATAATAACTTTTATATAAGGCAAACTTTTATAAGGATTTAAAAAAAATATATTTATGAAAAACAATGTTGACATTTTTCGTAAGAAATTGGAAATTTCAGTGTAATCCCAAAAATGTGATGCAATAGGAACTGAGGTATACCCTGTATTAGACATAAAGCAGGGCATCATGCAAGTTCTGTTCAAATTGTCATGTAGTAGTGGTGGTACTTCTAGACTCATACAGTCCATGCACTAAGTGCAAATCCTGCCAAAAATTACAAGCAGAATACACCATTGAAGGCACCAACTGTAGTTCCGCATTCAAGTATTGTTAACAAAGTATAGTTGTGGTACTCCTATACTACTAAAAGTTATGCAGGTAGTCACAGGAATGTTGCTCTCTTAAATTTTCAACTGGTTTAATAAAACAGGCTTCAAACACCAGTCCAAACAAAGAAATAGGCATATTCAGTTTTCTTGACATAAACCAAACAGCTCTCATTATGGTCCTTATAACTGTAGGGTTCACTCACACAGGAAACGGGATTCAGCTCTGTTTACCAAGAGCCCAGCTCTGGAGATCCACTCCCCTCCAGAGTTCACAAATCATTCATTACTTCCAAAGGGTTCACTTTTACCTCCTGGATCCTTTCCTAGATTGGAGATATGGTGATCAGCTGTCCTCCAAAACTCTTCAGCTGTTCATAATAGGCCTGGGCCTGTCATGGTCGATTAATCAACTGCAACAACAGCCCTTATTAGGGCCCGGCTAATTATAATCTGTATTAATACTACTGTTAGAAGCACTTAGGAAGAACATGTGCCAAATGGACAGTTTAGGACAGGATAGGGTTAATTGCATGTCCTTTCAGCTGCACCCCATACCAAAAGCCTTTCTCGGGCCTAATAATATTATTTTTGCTCTTAATCCTGCAAAATGTTCTGAGCAGGGAAATATTATACGCCATTTATGCTGTGCTAGTTGTGCATCATAAGCATACAGCCAGACTTGGTTGGTTAGAAATAGCATCACTATATTGCTCCTGCAGCGTAGCAAGTCCTTCGGAGGTGGGCAAATTTTCTTGCGATAGTAATCCTACAAAGTTTTTTTCATCAGGGAAATATTAAATGCCTTTTATACTGTACCAGTTGTGCATCAAAAGCATACAGCCAGACTTGGTTGGTTGCAATAGCATCGCTATATTGCTCCTGCACTGTAACAAGTCCATCTGTGATTAACATATTTACCTGCGATACTAATCCTGAAAAGTTTTTTCAGCAGGGAAATATTATACGCCATTTATACTGTATTATCAACAATGTGTCCAAAAAAAAATCAGTCAATGGCACCTCAAGCAACATCATAAACACAAGTTCCAATGTGAAAATAGTCACACTGAATAATGAAGAGACCCATTAACCCTTTGTCCCTGGGCCATTTTCCGTTTTTGCATTTTAGTCTTTTGCTCCCCTTCTTCCCAGAGCCATAACTTTTTTATTTTTCTGGTCAATATGGCCATGTGAGGGCTTGTTTTTTGCAGGACAAGTAGTACTTTTGAAAGACACCATTGGTTTGAACATATCATGTACTGAAAATGCGAAAAAAATTCCAAGTGCGGTGAAGTTGCAAAAAAGTGCAATTCCACAGTTGTTTTTTTACCATGTTCACGAAATGCTAAAACTGACCTGCCATTATGATTCTCCAGGTCATTACGAGTTCACAGACAGCAACATGTGTAAGTTTTTTTTAAGTGGTGAAAAAAATCCAAAATTTGTTAAAAAATTTTTTTTTAAAAATGGCACCATTTTTCAAAACCTGCAGTGTCTCCATTTTTCGTGATCTGGGGCTGGGTGAGGGCTTATTTTTTTGCATGCAGAGCTGACATTTTTATTGATACAATTTTGGTGTAGATACAATGTTTTGATGGCCTGTTATTGCAATTTATTGCAATGTAGCAGCAACCAAAATAATGTAATTCTGGCGTTTTGTATTTTTTCTCATTACGTGGTTTAGCAATCGGGTTAACTTTTTTATATAATGATAGATCGGGCGATTCTGAACACAGCAATACCAAATTTGTGCATATTTGTTTTTAATTGTTTTATTTTGAATGGGGCGAAAGACTTTTTAAATTACTTAATATCTTTTTAAAAACCTTTTTTTTTTTTGTATGCTTCAATAGTGTCCATGAGAGACTAGAAGCTGCAGTACTTTGATCACCTCTGCTACAAACAGGCGATGATCAGATTGCATGTGTGAAAATGATCATTTGGTATGAGCGCCGAACACAGAGCGGCGCTCATAGCAATCTGGCAATAACAACCACAGAGGTCTGCTGCAGACCTCTGGTTGTCATTCTGACCCATCAGTGACCCGCAATCATGTGATGGGGTGATGCAGTTCCTGTAGGCGCAAGTTAAATGCCGCTGTCAGAGATTGACAGCGGCATTTAATTAGGCAACAGCCGCGGGTGGATCGCAAATTCACAAGCGGCTGTTGTGGGCACATGTCAGCTGTATAGATCAACTGTTGTTTACCAGGAAAGGTGTGAGATCAGCGCCCCCCATTCGACATGTGCATATGTCACATGTTGGAAAGGGGTTAAAATAAAAGTTAATCAATCTTTGTTTAATAATTCAATAAAAATAGTTATTACAATTCACAGAGTACCTAGTCAGGGGGACTAACACCCTACCCAAAGTACCCAAAGTAGTTTTAAGGCAATATTGCTACATGAGTCATAGGAAAACATGAAAAACATGGAAGGAGATAGAAGGTTTTTCTGGTTGACAACAGAAAACTTCCTGTAATTATATTAAATGGTTAAAAAGGATACCTCCAAATATTCATCAAAGATGCCATTAATTAGAACACAATATAGCTATAGACAAAGCTAAACAAACCTGCCGTAAGTACAAGTTCTATAAATATAAAGCAGAGTGTATGTATATGTGTGTGTGGGTATGTATCAAGCCATGCCCACTCCACATAGCCCCACCCACTCCACATAGCCACACTTACTCCACACACAAAGCCCCATTCACACGACCCAGGTTGTTAGTGCGCACAGAAGGAGACACATTCACCTCGAAAGCCGCCGTACAAAATTCACCAGCTGCGACGTCCCAGCCGCTGCAAGCTACAATCAGGGCCACTGTCTTCAGAGTATCAGTGCGTGGCAGGCACAGGCCACATTTATCTTCATCATGTCTAGAATGGAGTTGCTCCTGTGAGGCATGACGTCAAGTGAAAGGTTGGAGCCTCATGGATTACACTGCTGTGCTTACAACAGGAAGTTGCTGTGTGGTGCTGCAGAAGAAGTAGACTGTGTATACAATATGCTTTATTGCAATTAGTGCAATTTCTCTCAGGATCAAATGTTTCCAATTGTATATGGAAGAGGAGTGTGAGGTGCTGCTGGTGGAGGCGACTATAAAGGAGAAAAGCTGTGCTGTAGAAAAATGCTGTGTATAAAGGAGGAGTGTGAGGTGCGGGAGGAATAAGGCCCCTTAACTGCCGGTGTTAAAAGTCGTATCTAGAGTTGAGCAAAACGGGTCGAAAAATTTCAAAAGTCGCCGACTTTTGGTAAAGTCGGGTTTCATGAAACGAAACCCGACCCTAGGGTGAGGTCGGCCACGAGCTCGTCAACTTTAGTGCCAAAGTCACGTTTCAAAAGTTTGTTTTCCGCCCTTTTTCAGCCAATCAGGATCCACGGACACTGTGGGCAACGTGATGACATAGGCAGGGGTCACCACCATCTTTGAGAAGGGCATGCAAGTGATTGGCTTGCTTTGGGGGGCATCACAGGGGGTATAAAAGGGCGTGCACGCCGACCGCCATGTTACTCATGCTGATCTCAGAATAGGGAGAGCTGCTGCTGATGATGATTCTGTAGGGAGAGCGTTAGGCAGGGAAGAAGACACCAAAAACTGCTTCTGCTGCTAGCGATTTTGCCTGTACAACACACCAGTCACTGTGTGTGCAGTGCAAGCGGAGGCTATATTTTGCTGGATCAGCTGTGTTGGTTGTTAGGCTGCCTTATAAGGCTTCCTGATAGCTGCATTGCTGTTTTCCCACTGCTCTGCAAACTGCTTTTTTAAAAGCAAACCAAATTTTTTTTTTGTCCTGGTGAGGTACTGAGCGTGCATTTTTTCACACCATACAGCGGTGTATGCTCCTCACACAGTACCGTGTAACGGCTGTTATCACGGCCACAGTGAAGCTATCTGTGTGTGACTCTGTAAGGATAAGTCGAGGACATGTTCCGTTCTTACAGACCTCCACCTTCTAGTTTTGTCTGGTTTTCAAACAGTTAAGTATATTTGCTGTTTGATCACATTCAAAACTATAGAGAGACAGCGTGTGTCAGTCCGTATACTTAAAAAACACGGAGCTTGACAATTTTACGGACACCGGACAGCGGTGTACATGCACGCTCCTCTCTCAGTACCGTGTAACGGCTGTTATCACGGCCACAGTGAAGCTATCTGTGTGTGACTCTGTAAGGATAAGTCGAGGACATGGTCCGTTCTTACAGACCTCCACCTTCTAGTTTTGTCTGGTTTTCAAACAGTTAAGTATATTTGCTGTTTGATCACATTCAAAACTATAGAGAAACAGCGTGTGTCAGTCCGTATACTTAAAAAACACAGAGCTTGACAATTTTACAGACACCAGACAGCAGTGTACGTGCATGCTTCTCTCTCAGTACCGTGTAACGGCTGTTATCACGGCCACAGTGAAGCTATCTGTGTGTGACTCTGTAAGGATAAGTTGAGGACTTGTTCCGTTCTTACAGACCTACACTCTAGGGAGATTCCTTTTCTGCCCAATTCTATATACACCTTGTAGTTTGTCATACACTAGCCAATTTCTGCCTGTGACATAGCAGTGTGATATTCACTGGGCCTCACACAATCCAACAGTGTCCACAAGTGTGTTCAGAAATTCTACATCTCCCCTGTCCCATAGTGACATTTTTCACACCTACGACATTAAGCCTGTGACATAGCGGTGTGATATTCATTGGGCCTCACACAATCCAACAGTGTCCACAAGTGTGTTCAGAAATTCTACATCTCCCCTGTCCTATAGTGACATTTTTCACACCTGCGATATTGAGCCTGTGACATAGCGGTGTGATATTCACTGGGCCTCACACAATCCAACAGTGTCCACAAGTGTGTTCAGAAATTCTACATCTCCCCTGTCCTATAGTGACATTTTTCACACCTGCGACATTGAGATTGTGACATAGCGGTGTGATATTCACTGGGCCTCACACAATCCAACAGTGTCCACAAGTGTGTTCAGAAATTCTACATCTCCCCTGTCCTATAGTGACATTTTTCACACCTGCGACATTGAGCCTGTGACATAGCGGTGTGATATTCACTGGGCCTCACACAATCCAACAGTGTCCACAAGTGTGTTCAGAAATTCTACATCTCCCCTGTCCTATATACACCTTGTACCTTGTTTTACATTACTATATAGTTTGTGGGATTTTGTGTATATTTTTACCAAAAATGAGGAAGGCTGGTGGAAGAGGCCATGGAATTGGGCGGGGGTTGCCAGCTGGTAATGATGGTGTTTGTGGTGGATCTGATGGTAGTGGCAAAAGCAAAATAGGACCGAATGCAGGAGGTGTTGAGCCTGCGTCATCGTCTGGCTCCACAAGGCCTCGAAGGCTTAGTTTTCTAGGAGTTGGCAAACCGCTTTTAAAGCCAGAGCTTCAGGAAAAAGTTTTGGCTTACATTGCTGACTCAGCCTCCAGCTCTATCGCCTCCTCTTCTGAAGTTGTAAAAAATAAAAGCACTGAGTCATCATTGGAGGCTCATGTTCATGAACCACACCTTTCCTTGTGTCCTTCACCCCAACCAAGATTGAAGGATGGCGCAGGCCATACAACTGATTACTCCATGGAGCTGTTTTCACATACCATGCCTGGGTTATCAAGTGAAATGGTGAATTACCCAGGCCAAGATGAATCTGACATGGAGTGCACTTATGCACAGCCACTGATAGATGATTCTGCTGGTACATTCACTCAGAGCACTACATTGTCCTCGCAGTGTAATGAGCCAGATTGTGACCCTGAT
Organism: Dendrobates tinctorius; assembly: GCF_039654945.1. Taxonomy (NCBI): domain Eukaryota; kingdom Metazoa; phylum Chordata; class Amphibia; order Anura; family Dendrobatidae; genus Dendrobates; species Dendrobates tinctorius. The sequence continues at coordinate 25,498,555 of NW_027361716.1, read as the reverse complement.
GAGACTCAGGTGCCCCTTCCCGTATACTATACCACCATACACGGTGACACAGAGGAAGGTGCATATGACATTGAAGAGGAGGTGATGGATGACCCAGTTGTTGACCCAGATTGGCATCCATTGGGGGAAGAGGGTGCTGCTTCCAATAGCTCAGATGAGGAGGAGGAGCATCCACAGCAGACATCGACATCGCAACAGCTGTTATCTGGCAGGCCCGGAGCACTCCAAAGACAGGTTCCAAAAATCAAAAGAGTTGCTGGACAGCTTGTCCCGATGGTCAAAATAGCACAGCGTGCTAGGCCGCAAAATGTCTTCCAAAGTAGGAAGAGTGCAGTGTGGCACTTTTTTGAACAAAATCCTCATGATCAGGCCAAGGTTATCTGTAAGAAGTGCGCAAAGACCTTTAGCCGAGGGAAAAATCTGAAAAATTTGAATACCAGTTGCATGCTTAGACATTTAACCAGCATGCACTTGCAAGCATGGACACAACACCAAACCTCAAGTACCACATGTGCAACTGATCACAAAGAAGGTAGTCAGCAACGCTACATTGTTTCCCCCACTGTAAGCCCGCCGGTTAGCACAGCAGCAAATGTTGAGGTGTCGTTGCAAGGCCAAAGCAGTCAGGGAATCCCACTGTTATATCAACGAAATACTGAATCTAGGCCATCAGAAAGAACACCAACTCCATCATCATCATCAACCCTCTCTCAGTCCGCCCTGTCCACCGCTAGTTCCACCATATGCAGCTCTTAAGTCCAGGTTACCCTCCCAGAGACTATGAGTAGGTCAAGAAAGTACTCAGTCTCTCATCTGCGTACACTGGGTTTGAACGTCCACATTGCCAAACTAATCTCGTTAGAGATGATGCCCTATCGGTTAGTGGAAAGCGCAGCTTTCCGCGAACTCATGGCCTATGCAGTACCACGCTATGACCTACCCAGTCGCCACTTCTTCTCTCACAAAGCCATCCCAGCCCTCCACCATCATGTGAAAGACCGCATTGTCCATGCACTCAAGCAGTGAGAGGAAAGGTGCACCTCACAACTGATGCATGGTCCAGTCGGCATGGCCAGGGCCGTTATGTGTCCATCACTGCGCACTGGGTTAATGTGGTGGATGCAGGGTCCACAGGGGACAGCGGTGGTGGGACAGTGCTGCCTAGCCCATGGTATAGGAAACAGTTGGCTGTAGGCTTTCGACCCTCCTCCTCCTCCAGAAGCGAAAGCTCGTCCACAGAGCGCAGTCGTACGAGCACTCCATCTGCAGCTGCCATTGTTGCACACAAGGTGTCCCCCTATCGAGCAGCTAGTGGAAAGCGTCAGCAGGCTGTGTTGCAGATGATGTGTTTGGGCGACAGACACACCGCGGAGGTGCTGGCCGAGTACTTTCAACGACAAACTGAGTCATGGCTGGGCAGTATACATCTTGAGGCAGGCAAGGTAGTTAGTGATAACGGCCGTAATTTTCTGGCAGCCATAGCCCTTTCAAAACTCAGCCACATACCTTGCTTGGCTCACACCTTGAACCTGGTGGTGCAGTGCTTCCTCAACAATTATCCGGAGTTAACAGCCCTGCTCCAGAAGGTGCGAAGACTGTGCGCGCACATCCGCCGGTCGCCTGTACACTCCATTCGTATGCAGAAGCTGCAGCGATTGCTCCACCTTCGCAACCACCGCCTCATTATCGACATTGCAACAAGGTGGAACTCCACCCTGCACATGGTTGAGCGGCTGTGCGAACAAAGGCAGGCCATAATGCATTTGTGGGAGGATACACGGCCAGGCACTTTGAGAGCAGACATGGAGTTGACAGGTGTGCAGTGGTCGAAGCTGAAAGACCTCTGTAAAGTCCTTCAGTGTTTTGAGGAATGCACACGGCTGGTAAGCGCAGATGACGCCATCCTAAGCATGAGCATCCCACTTATGCGTCTGCTCATGCAAACTTTGACGCACCTTAAGGAGCAGGCGTCTGCAGCCAATGTTAACGAGGAGGAAGAGGAGGAGGGAATCCTTGATGACATTCAGCCATTGTCTGCTCTGGGACCTCTCCTGGACGAGGTGGAGGAAGAAGAGGAGGAGGAGGATGATGATGGGGATGATTACTTAGGGGAGGAGGATGCATCTCGTGGGGCAAGTGAAAATGTTGGCGTGGCAAGGTCTGGTACAGGGTTTGTGCGTGACTGGAGGGATGTGGATTTGCCAGAAAGTGCTCCTCCAACCAGCACTCGCAGTGCATCATTGACACCGGGAACATTGGCCCACATATCAGATTATGCCTTGCAGATCCTAAAAAGGGACCCCCGCATTGCCAAGATGATGAACAATGACGACTACTGGTTGGCCAGCATCCTGGATCCACGCTATAAAGGAAAGTTACAAAACATCATGCCACAGGAGAACCTTGACCTAATATTGGCTAATAAACAAGCAACTCTGGCAAACCGGTTGGTTGAGGCATTCCCAGCACACAGCAGCGGTGATGGTTCTCACACGAGCCGTATGGGCCGGGGGCAGCTTGGCAGAGGTGTTCGTGGTGCACACAGCAGAAGTGGCATTGGAGACAGGGGTTTCATGACAATGTTGTGGACTGATTTTTCAAGTACCGCTCACACAACTGGTAATACTGCATCGATGGAAAGTGACAGGAGACAGCAGTTGTCAACTATGGTTACAAACTACTTTTCCTCCCATATCGATGTTCTCCCGCACAGGTCATTCCCCTTTGACTATTGGGCCGCTAAACTGGACACTTGGCCTGAATTGGCACAATATGATTTACAGGAGCTCGCTTGCCCAGCTGCAAGTGTGCTATCGGAAAGAGTCTTCAGTGCAACTAGATCAATCCTGACAGAAAAAAGGACCCGTCTGTCAACCCAAAATGTGGATGATCTAACCTTCATTAAAATGAACCATGCATGGGTTTCCAAGGATTTTTTCCCACCTTCCCTTGATGACACATAGGTTGCCAGAAAAATGGCTTGCTTTGGTCCTCCTCCTATTTCGCGAACTTGACCTATTTCGCCTTTTGCAGCAGCTGAATGTCAAATATCAACATATGCCACTTTGTAAACCGCCCTAACTGGGCTGCCCCCCCCATGGCCGGGGTCACCACCTAGTGCACGAAACCGTGCGAGTGCCGTTGCCCTGGACAGGTGGGTAGGCCGACTCTTGGGCGTGGGCACTGGCACAGGATCCCTCATAGTGCAATCAAGTGTCTCTGACGGTGGTGGTGCACACCTGCCGTCAGACACACCGCCGTACTATGAGGGGCCCAGTGCCAGTACCGATGCCCACGAGTGTGCCCCCCTTGCTTGGGCAGGGCCCCAGCATTTGCAATGTTTACCTCTCCCTGCTCCTCCGCTGTGTAGTCTGGGCTGTCAAATCCTTCACTGGGACTGCCACTACAAATTGATTGAACTGAAAGATGATGGTTAAGATGTAGCTATGCCCTGTCCTGCTGGCCGGGCTCTAGCTCCAGATGATCAATGGCTTCCATTTCTTATGGACGTCGACTCACAATGACATGCAGTGGTGGTTTATCATCAGCTTTCACAGTTTTCCTACTCACAAACGTGTGACATTCCGGCGCACATTTTAAAATGTGCCCTCTCATGCCAATCAAATAGAATCGCCTACGGCCTGTGGATTCTGTCTTTTGCACTCCAAAGTTACGTGACAGATCATGATAGCCAGTGAACACCATGTTTACATCGCTCCCTGTGATAAAAATTTGATTGAGATGAGTAACAGTGATGGAATCAACGGAAGTGCGATACAGCAAGACTTTATTCACCAAAAAATGTTTTCACTGTCTCAACACACAAATTAATTGAGGGTCAGCATCGCCTATGAGAATTGTGACGGAAGTTTTTCCCGTGAATAGTAATTCCTAGATTTCTGCAATCACTAGCCTTTATGTCAGTAATTGTATGCATCTCATTTCCTATTGCGGAGAGGCTGGACGGTATTACTGAGACAGAAATATATATGAAGATTTAAAAATAACACCAAGAGTATATAGTTGTGTACGTCTCAAATGCATTTCCTTTTTTCCACTTTTTAGATTGCTGTGTAATCCATACTGAGAACACGGAGATTTTACATGTTTAAACTATGCTATATATACCTGCTATCCAGTGATAAAGTACCCTTTCTCAACTTTGTACAATCTGGTCAAATCCATCCTGGGCCTGAGAACATCTGAGTCTGCCTCCTGATCTATAGACATATATTTTTAATGTGTAAACTAGGCTACATATATGCGTGTTATCCGGTGAAACTGTACCCTTTATCAACTTTCTACAATGTTGTTGAATCCATACTGGGCCTGAGAACGGCTGCCGAGCTGTTAAGCAAGCTACAGCACCTGTGGTTTGGACACGTAATTTTTTCAGGAATGACGGTTAGGCCTAACTCCGGAATTGCGGTTGACCTGAACTTACTGGGAAATCATCATTCGTGGGGATTAATCTGAATCCCAGATCCCCATCACTAACGGAGTTCAGCAGGTTATCTGCACCTGTAAGCGACAAAAGCTGGTCCTTTCAGTGTAGCGTGCATGCAGCCCTGGACATGTACGGGAATGCTAGACCTGTTATTGCTCGATCTCACGTGCCAGAGCCTCGCTTATCCCTCTAGTAAGCTTGACGCGTACTGCGGGGGCATGTCAGAGTCTCGGGTTGTAAAAGGAATAAAGCTGAGAAATCACTAGCACAACTACAAACACACATACCACACCACACACAGAATCGTCAAAGCTTTCAAAGTGTGCATCTTTTCTTTAGGTGGCATGGTTGTGGTTTCCCGGGTGGAGTCCAATTAAGTCACAGGCTCCACTCCTGGTGGTGCCCTTTTGGATATTCCTTTAAGGTTCAGCTTTGCAATCATACTGCCCCCGGAAACCAAGAACTTTGCCTTCATAGATGCTGTTTGGAGGTTCGTGGGAATAACGCCGCCCTATCAGCAGTCGGCATATGGGTCGCCCTCCCAGGGCTGTGGGGTACTCAGTACCGGGCCGGTGTCAGTGGGATGTGTCACAGCAGCGGTGACCCGGACGGTGGCCCTGGGCGCCCATGTAAATGGCGTGGTATAATGGTAAAGATTTTATATAGATAGTTTGACGCCACCTGTGGTGTTCGGCAACATAGATGTTAGGCCGACGCTGCATGCAGATCCTCTGGGACTGATGGTGTTGTGCAGCAAAGATGGTGAAGCTCCCCACTGGTGGAGCTGGAGTCCCAGGGAAGTGTAGATGTAGTGATGGGGGAAAGGCACAGGCGGTGTAGGTGCTGGTACCCAGATGTAGCGGTGCTCGAATAACTGTAGGACACCAGAGCGTGCAGTTCCAAAGCTTTACTCACAGTCTGCAGGTTACACAGATGCCTGCCTCCGTGCTGTGTCCTCCGGGTCAGGACCTCAGCCAACCTCCGGGACCAAAATGGAAATCTCCCTTCCAACTCTCCGCCAACATGTACCTTCCTGAACGTCTCCTTTCTAGCGCTTGTGAGGGAAGCACTCACAGGACCGTGGTTCACTGAAGCGCCTCCTGTCTAACAGATGTTCCTCAGACTTTACTTGTATGGCAGACAGCTGTAGACTTTTCCTTCTGGCTCCCACACGTCGATGCTGGGGCCTCCGAGCCTTAGTTGGGTACAGAGCATTTATAGCTGCTACTTCCCCCGGTTTCTGCTGCAGGAGCGTCAGTGTCCCTACAAACTCGGAGACCAGAATCGGGACCATGCGCTCCAGCTAGGAGTGAGCCTTAACTCTGCTCATCCTCCAGCTCCCCTTCTCACGTCCACACACTTCCCCTTCCCTGCACAGAGTGCCCTAACTTACCTCCTCCCAACCACAGAGAGCAGCTCCTCAGCAGTCAGGTTAAGAGGTCTCCCTGCTAGCCTGGAGTGGGAAATGTGTTGTGTGTTGGTTTCACTGCTAGAGAGATCCTTCGTTGCTCCCAAGCTTGACAACACACTCCCTAGGAGGAAGGTAATGCCACAGTGGTGTCCGTATTCTTGGGGACGCCACAAGTGCACTGAGGCCCAGCCACTGCTGGATGATGCTGCTGGTACATTGACCCAGACCACTACATTCCCCTCGCACTCTACACTGCCAGAATCTGACCCAGAGGAAACTCAGGTTCCCCTTCCCACATACTATACCACCTTACACGGTGACAAAGAGGAAGGTGCAGATGAAAGTGCAGGTTCCTTGAGCAGGTGGGGGGGCATACTCATGGGCGATGGCACTGGCACAGGGCACCGCATAGTACGCAAAAGTGTATCTGCCGGTGGGAGGGCCTAAACAGCCAAGTGCAGTGAGATGGAAGATGGGGACGACAAGGAGTTCAGAGTAGTGCAGGGATTCCCTAGCAAGGAGACTTATGTAATTGTTTTCAATGTTGGGACAGCAATTTTTGGGGAGCACTATACTCTGGTGAATGATATATGGGGCCCACCATACACTGGAGCATTCCAAAGGTGGACATCAGACACTGGAGCAGCATTTACAGGGCCCATTATACACTAGAGCAGTAGAAATGGGGCCCATTATATATGGAGCATTATTTGGGCCCATAAGACAGTGGAGCTTCATCCATTGGGACCAACATATACAATAGCATTATGTGGAGCTCATCATGTACGGTTTGAAACATTATATGGGATCAATGATTCCATTTGGAGAAATATATGGGCCTCATTACTCTGTATAGTGCACTAAGCGCTGGCCATAATACTGTATGGAGTTATATACTGTCCATTTTTGGAGGTATTGGAGAATTTAAAATGGATATCAGTCATGAGATGTAAGAAGTGAAGTATTTTTCATTGTACTATACTGCTATTTCTCTGCCGTATCGGAGCATCATGAGTTGTGGTATGTGTTAAAGGGGCTCTCTTTGGCCCTGAGCCCACGAAAACCTGGAGCCAGTCCTACCCCCCACAACTGTAGCCAAATAACCACCATTTTTCAGTGCATAACTAGTATTATGAAGTAAATTAAGGTTGACAAGCTTAAGTAATAAGAATTGATGCTTTTGGCATTCAAATGGGCACTGTAGGTGTGTTTCCTGTCCTCCTCTCACTGCCGACTTTAATTCCCCATTGACTTACATTGGGTTTCGTGTTTCGGTCGGACCCCCGACTTTTCCCTATAGTCGGCCGATTTTCCTCGATCCGACTTTTGGAAAAGTCGGGTTTCATGAAACGAAACTCGACCCTAAAAAAACAAAAGTCGCTCAACTCTATTCGTATCAGCAGTCATTAAGGGGTTAATATTGTGTTTAAAATATTTTGCTTAAAAAAAATGGCGCCGGTTGTGTTCCCACACTGGTCGTCAGAACACAGTGGGCAGCGCATGTGCAGATTGAGAGTATTGCTTGCCGATAGATGCTATTGTGCATGCGCCAACACCATTTTGTTGAAGCACAATTTTTCTTTTTTGAAGACCACAATATTAAATGCCCAGGTGCAGTGTTTAAAATAGGAAGCATCTCGCTGAAGGTTCAGTGACCTGTTATTTAAGCCCAGAATGATAATGATGAGGCCAGAGCACCAAAAAAGATCCCTAGGGCACCAGCATCTCATTAACTTAAAACTTAAACCACATTAAAAAAAGAAACACAAGACAGATTTCTCCAGGTATCATTTTAATCGGTGCAATAGCGCCAACATGACAATGACTGTAGTTTACTTAGCAAAATCCTGATGACAGGTTCGCTTTAAACTTATTTATACAGCTCTTGAATGAGTTGAAAATAAAATACTATCAATACTTGGGTAATCATTTAGTTAATTTGTGATGCAAATCTGTAGTGTTGAATATATGATGTGCAATGTTTTTATGTGCAATATAATCATTATAGTTTGCTTTAACTAACCAGAGTTAGTTACTATGCCTGGGCAACGCCGGGCTCTTCAGCTAGTATTGAATAAAGTCAGACTGACAAAACATAATATTATGGGCCCATAGACATATAATTTAGGGAGAAATAGTTGTTGTTTGAGTGATGCTTATCCTTAATGTGTTGAGTCTACTTAGACCATATCACCTTATTTGTATACCCTGGAGAGTAAGGCGTCATGTGCATGCCAGAGCCATTAATATAAATATCACAAGAGGGGAAATATCTATTGATAAAGACACTGATCCACCCTGGGAAGGTGACAGCAGAGCGAGGACAGCAGCGTAGAGGGAGAGTTATCCCCAGCATCACAACTGTCAGGAAGAGGCAGTGGGGTAGCCAGACACACAAGGCGGGCAACTGTTTCCAAGAGCACCAACACAAGTGAAGTTGCCAGGCCAAGGGTTAGGTGTTGCCGATTATAGTGGAAATTGCCCAAAAAGGTCAATTTGCTGCATCTGCCATGACAGCTTCAGCAGAGGCAGCACAGCAACCAGCCTGACCACCACCAGCATGCTCAGCAGGGATAGGCTGGGCTGGGTGGTAAAGAGGCAAATGCCCCCTGGGTAGCTCCGTCAGAACCTGTACAGGGCCGGATGCACAGCAAATTGTGTGCGGCCCTGCCCGGCAGCAGAAACAGCCACTCGCGTCACAGTGTATCACGCCGGGAGTGGTGCAAGGCCGTCACCTTGACATCTGCGCAGCTCCCACTCCCTCACTCTGTACTTCCAGGTCAGGTGTCGGGCGTGCACGATGACGTCATTGCAGGCACCGACATGTATCGTACCCTGGAAGCAGGCGCTGCTGGGGAGTGGCTGTGAGGTAAGTATGGAAAACTTTTTTAATAAAATGAATTCAATGGGTGAAGGGGAGTGGGGGCTGTACATGATGGAGGGGGGTGAGTGGGGCTGTACATGATAGAGCAGGGTGAGTGGGGCTGTACATGATGGAGGGGGTGAGTGGGGCTGTATATAATGAAGGGGGTTGAGTGGAGCTGTACATGATGGAGGGGGTGAGTGGGGCTGTACATAGTGAAGGGGGTAAGTGGGGCTAAACATGATGAAGGGGGGTGAGTGGGGCTGCACATGATGAAGGGGGTTGAGTGGGGCTGTGGGGGTTGAGTGGGGCTTTACATGATGAAGGGGGTTGAGTGGGGCTGCACATGATGAAGGGGGTGAGTGGGGCTGCACATGATGGAGGTGAGTGCGACTGTACATGATGAAGGGGGGTGAGTGAGGCTGCACATAGTGAAGGGGGTGAGTGAGGCTGAACATGATGAAAGGGGTAGAGTGGGGTTGTACATGATGAAGGGGGGTGAGTGGGGCTGCACATGGTGAAGGGGGAGTGTGGGGCTGCACATGATGAAGGGGTGAGTGGGGCTGCACGTGATGAAGGGGAGTGAGTGGGGCTGCACATGATGAAGGGGGTGAGTGGGGCTGCACATGATGAAGGGAGGTGGGGGGCTGCACGTGCTGAAAGGGGTGAGTGGGGCTGCGCATGACGAAGGGGGTGAGTGGGGCTGTGCATGACGAAGGGGAGTGAGTGGGGCTGCGCATGATGAAGGGGTTAGTGGGGCTGCACATGATGTAGAGGGTGAGTGGGGCTGCACATGATAAAGGGGGTTGAGTGGGACTGTACATGATGAAGGGGGTTGAGTGGGGCTGTACATGATGAAGGGGGGTGAGTGGGGCTGTACATGATGAAGGGGGGTGAGTTGGGATTTACATGATGAAGGGGGAGTGGGACTTCACTTGATGACGGGGTAAGGGGGATTGCACATGATGAAGGGGGAGTGGGGCACACATGATAACTGGGGTAAGCAGGATTGCACATGATGAAGTGGGAGGAGTTATTATTATTTATTTATAAAGCACCATTGGTTCCATGGTGCTGTACATGAGAAGGGGTTACATACAAATTACAGATATCACTTACAGTAAACAAACTATCACAGACTGATATACAGTAGAGGGGATAGAGGATCCTGCCCTTGTGGGCTTACATTCTACAGGATGGTGGGGAAGGAGACAGTAGGTTGGGGGGTTGCGGCAGCTCTAGTGATGGTGAGGCAGCTCTAGTGATGGTGAGGCAGTAGCTCCAGTAGTGGTGAGGAGGCAGCTGGGATCATTGCAGGCTGTAGGCTTTCCTGAAGAGGTGGGTTTTCAGGTTCCGTCTGACGGATCCAAGTGTGGTTGATAGCCGGACGTGTTGGGGCAAGGAATTCCAGAGGATGGGAGCTATTCGGGAGAAGTCTTGTAGGCGGTTAAGTGAGGAACGAATAAGTGTGGAGGAGAGAAGGAGGTCTTGGGAGGATCGGAGATTACGTGAGGGAAGACTAGTTCAGAGATGTATGGAGGAGACAGGTTATAGATGGCCTTGTAGGTCAGTATTAGTAATTTGAATTGGATACGCTGAGGGAGTGGGAGCCAGTGAAGAGATTTGCAGAGGGGAGAAGCGGAGTAGTGAGGAGAGAGATGAATTAGTCAGGCAGCAGCATTAAGGATGGACTGGAGAGGTGCGAGGGTGTTAGCAGGGAGGCCACAGAAAAGGATGTTGCAGTAGTCGAGACAGGAGATGATGAGGGCATGCACAAGCATTTTAGTAGTTGTGGTGGTTGAATAATAAAGACTTGCCGTGTTAGGTCTATCTTGCTTTTGAAGTGCATGGCAAAGTCCTCAGCAGAGATTAGGGAAGTTGTAGGGGGCAGTGGTGGGCGGAGGAGGGAGTTAAAAGTATTGAACAACTGTTTAGGGTTGTGGGATAAGGAAGACACAAGTGATGTAAAGAAGGCCTGTTTAGCATAGGTGAGAGCTGATTTGAAAGCATGTATTGCTTCTTTGAGTGCAGTAAAGTCATCTTGTGAATGCGATTTCTTCCAGCGCTGTTCAGGAATTCTGGATGCTTGCTGAAGCTTTTTAGTGATGTTATTGTGCCAAGGTTGTCTATTGATTTGTCGCACTCTGTTATGCATGACAGAGGCGACCGAGTCGATGGCTGATGCAAGAGTGGCATTGTAGAAACTAGTGGCAGTGTCTGTGTCGTGGAGTGAAGATATGGAGGACAGTGGCAGGATAGAGTCAGAGAGTGTGCAAGTGTCTATATGTGCAAGGTTTCTGCGGGGGTGCGCATGTTGCTGGAAATGGGTGACAGGCGAGGAGGACAGGGATGAGAGAGAGTAGATGATGGTCAGATAGAGGGAGAGGGGAGGTTGTGAAGTTAGATAGCAGAGGCGAGTGAAGACCAGGTCTAATGTGTGTCCGTCTGTGTGAGGGGTAAGGGGGTCTGCACAGGATGAATTAGGGGAAAAAGAGGACTGCACAGGATGAATTGGGGGGTAAGGGGGACTGCACATGATGAATTGGTGTGTAAGGGGGACTGCACATGAAGTGGAGGTAAGGGGGATTGCACATGATGATGTGGGGCTAAGAGTGACTGCACATGATGATGGGGGAGTGGGTCTGCACATGAAGTGGGGGTAAGGGGGACTGCACATGATGAAGTTGGCGAAAGGGGACTGCACATGATGAAGTGTGTCTGAGGGGGGACTGCACATGATAAAATGGAAGGGGAATAGGGAGCTGCAAATGAAGAAGGGGCACTTCAGATGACATGAGGGGTGATAGGGGACTGCAATGGATGAAGTAAGGGGACTTCAAATTAAAGTAGGGGGACTGCAAATGATGACATGGGGAGAGGACGGGGGACTGCAAAAGATTAATTCAGTGTGAGTAGCGGGGCACAGCAATTTAATTGCAGGTGGGGTTGAGGAGAGCAAATTATGAATTGAAGGTGGGGGCTGAGGAGAGAAAATGATGATCTAGGGGGAGAACAAGTAATGATTTTGGGGGAGTAAATGATGTACTGGATGTGGGGTAAAGCAGTTTATAATGAATAGAGGGTGGGAGAGAAAGACATGACAATGAATTGAGGCGGGAGGGGCATGTAAATATAATGAATCATGATTAGGGTTAGAGCGGGAGGTACATAGTGGGGGGCGTTGATGTTAATGAATGAATTAGGGGAAAGAGTACAGGTGCTAATTAATTTATATATTAAATGGGGAAAGTGGCTGTTTATAGTTAGTGGGTGCACAGTGGTGGATTATAATTTATATTTGGAATGGTGGGTTGCATAATAACCAATTATATATTGATTGTGGGTGCACCTCTGTATTCAGATGTGTAGTGTAGAAGAAAGAAAAAAAGTGGGGAATGTGCTCTGGATGTGGTGCTCTAGGTAACTGTGTTATTTTATGCAGAGATAAGTCCTGGCTGGAAGAAGTGATGGTGGTCTGTGCTGGATGAAAAAGAAAAGCAAAGAAGAAGGACTTCAGCTAGAGACATCACTGGTGAGTCAGTGTGTTACCTGTACACTGTATACCATATACAGAGCTCCTGTGTATAATGCCACTGGCAGTGGTGATCACTGTATTACCTGTACACTGACACTATATACAGAGCTCCTGTGTATAATGTCACTGGTGATCACTGTATTGCCTGTACACTGACACTATACACTGTATACTATATACAGCAGTCCTGGGCATAATGTCACTGGTGATAGCTGTATTACCTGTACACTGACACTATAAACAGAGCTCCTGTGTGTAATGTCACTGGTTATCACTGTATTACCTGTACACTGACACTCTATACAGAGTTCCTGTGTATAATGTCACCAGTGATCACTGTATTACCTGTACACTGACAGTAAATACAGAATTCCTGTATACAATTGCACTTAGTATTGTGTTTTTTTTAATTAATGATCAGTATTGTAGTATTCAGTCAATATGTGGTGGTAATATGTGGTCTGGCCATGGTGTGGTGGTATTTGTTCCTTGTATGTGGTGTTATTCAGTCACTATGTGGTGGTAATATGTGATCTGATAAGGTCTGGCAGTATTTGTTCCTTGTAATGTGGTATTATTTGGTCACTATGTGGTGCTAATATGTGGTCTGGTCATGGTGTGACGATATTTGTCCCTTGTATGTGGTATTAATGGTTGTTTAAAAAAAATGTAAATGTATGTGACTTATTCCCTTAAAGAAAAATACATAAATATATATTTATTTTTAATAGTTTAGAGTAGAGTAGGGTCCAGCCAAAAGAGTCTACCGTGTCGTGGTATCAGCTTAAAAATTATCTTGGCCAGAACAGAAAGAGAAAATGGCGGCTGCAGTGCCGGGAATCAGGATGAGGTGAGTATAAACTTCATTATTTTTTATATGGAGAACTGGGGTCATCCTACTATATATATGGGAGACCTGGGGCTATTATACTATATATATGGGGATAACTGGGGCCATCATACTATATATGGGGAAAACTGGGGCCATCATACTATATACAGTATACTGTATGTGAGGAGAACTGGGGCCATTATTCTAGATATGTGGGGAGACCTGGGGCCATCATAATAGATATGTGATGAGAACTGGGGCCATCATACTATATATAAGGGCAACTGGGGCTATCGCACTATATTTATGATGGGAACTGGGGCCATTGCACTATATATACTATATATATCCCATATCTTTACAGCAAGCTCGGTTCTGCTCCCATATCTCTGTGGTAAGCTCTATTCTGCTCCCATATTTCTGGAGTAAGCTCAGTTCTGCTCCAAATCTCTGTAGTAAGCTCGGTTCTGCTCCCTTATCTTTGTAGTAAGCTTGGTTCTGCTCCCATATCTCTTGAGTGAGTTCTGTTCTGCTCCCATATCTCTGTAGTAAGCTCTGTTCTGCTCCCATATTTCTGGAGTAAGCTCTGTTCTGCTCCCATATTTCTGGAGTAAGCTCTGTTCTGCTCCCATATCTCAGGAGTAAGATCGGTTCTGCTCCCATATCATAGTAACATAGTAATTAAGGTTGAAGGAAGACTTTAAGTCCATCTAGTTCAACCCGTATCCTATCCTAACCTGCCCTAAAATGTTGATCCAGAGGAAGGCAAAAAACCCCATGTGGTTATCAGTAAGCTTCACATTGGGGGAAAAAATTCCTTTCCGACTCCACATACGGCAATCAGACTAGCTCCCTGGATCAACGCAATATCAAGGAAACTAGTGTATATATGTGACGCCCCCAGGAGTATGGCCGCCACAGTGACTTTGCCTTCCTACAGGGAGAGTGAAGTCATGCTTGGAAGCAGTGAAGGGTCTCTCTCGCACTTAACCTATACATGCAACACAGTTTCACTCCAGGCCAGCACGAGGGGCTCTGAACCGGAATTGAAGGGAGGAGAGCTCTCTGAAGGCCAAGAGGAAGGAGTAGTCAGTTAGTGTGAGGAGGTCCACGTGTGCAGACGTGTGGAGAGAAGCAAGAGGTTGAGCTGAGGAAAGAGAGCTCCCTCACAGTGAGAGCACATGAACTGGAGCCTGGTCTCCACGGTTGTATGGATACTAACGGTCCTGCAACAAACACCAGAGGAGTAGGAGGCTGTAAATGCCCTACTCCCATCTAAGACTCGGAGGCACAACAGCACGGAGTGATCCAAGAGAGGAATAGCGTCTACAGCTGTCTATCATACGAGGAGTGCTAGTAGAAGAGAATTGTCAGACAGCTGAAAGGAAAAAATGCGCAATAGGGTCTTACCCGAGTAAAGATTGATATAAAATCAGATCATTATACTCACCTTATATAGGAGAGTTTCAGACATATAGGAACGGAAGGTCAGGCTGCTGCACATCCAAAGGGCCACTCCGTGACCACGAATCATCAGATTATAAAGGAGAAAGTTTATGGATTAAACGTGCGCTGCTCGACAGATCACTCCTTCCAGATTATGTTAATTGTACTTTTATTTCCCAACGCGTTTCGAAGTTTACACTTCTTCCTCAGGGGATGACATGTACAGACAGGCAAGGCTATCACCGGTTTTATACATAGACAATTCAAAATTTGGCGCCAAAGGTCACATGTTACAGGGAAAAAGATGTCAAAGTTCATCAGCATATAAATGTAAAAAAAAAATGACAATTAATTGTCTTTTAAGCAATACTTTTTTTACATTTATATGCTGATGAACTTTGACATCTTTTTCCCTGTAACATGTGACCTTTGGTGCCAAATTTTGAATGGTCTATGTATAAAACCGGTGATAGCCTTGCCTGTCTGTACATGTCATCCCCTGAGGAAGAAGTGTAAACTTCGAAACGCGTTGGGAAATAAAAGTACAATTAACATAATCTGGAAGGAGTGATCTGTCGAGCAGCGCACGTTTAATCCATAAACTTTCTCCTTTATAATCAGTAGAAGAGAATTAGGAGGAACTTCAGTGTAACTCAGTACTAGGAGTACTTCACCCTTAAAGGCGCTAAGAAGGAGACTGCACAGCCTATCTGCCGAGAGGGAATCCCTGAGCTGCTTACAGGCTAGCCTGCTCCATTACCATCTGTAATCAGGACCCTGGACTGCATTTATCAAGTAAAGGTACAGAAATTGCACCCCGTTGTGTCTTTGTCTGCTTCCTATCCTTCCGGCACTGCTACATCCCCATGCCAACCACATCTACACTGCCCTGGGACTACAGCTTCACCTGTGGGGAGCTTTTACATCTTTGCTGCACCATACCATCAGTCCCAGTGGATCTGCATGCAGCGTCGGCTTAACATCTCACTTGCCGAACACCACAGGTGGCGTCACGAACTATTCCATTAACTACATTCCACCATTCAATCTCCCCTAATACTTGGGTGCCCAGGGCCACGGTCCGGGTCACCACTGCTGTGACACATCCCGCTGACACTGGCCCGGTACCGAGTACCCCACAGCCCTGGGAGGGCGACCCATATACCCTATAATGTTATACTTTTCAAGAAAGGCATCCAGTCCCCTCTTAAATTTTATAAGGGAATCACTTATTACATCATCATATGGCAGAGAGTTCCATAGTCTCACTGCTCTCACAGTAAAGAATCTGCGTCTGTGATTATACTTAAACCTTCTTTCCTCCAGACGTAGAGGATGCCCCCTTGTCCCCGTCACAGGTCTAAGAGTAAAAAGATCATTAGAAAGGTCTTTGTACTGTCCTCTCATATATTTATACATTGTAATAAGATCTCCCCTTAGGCTAGTTTCACACTAGCGTTCTTGCCCGCAGCACACACCGCCGCTAAGACCCTCCCCCTGCTGCGCCCCCTCCGGTCATCTCCGCCTAGTATCACAGATCGCTACATGCGATCTGCACACCCTATCTTTAGCATAGTTTGCGCAGACCGTGCGCTGACCATGTGCTAGTAGGATTTTGCATGCGCTGCGCCCTTTTGACGATGCTCCGAGCGCACCAAAATGCAACACGGTGCGTTTGGTACATGTCGGCGCACCGTCAAAAGGGCGACTTTGCAGCAGCTGCCTGACACTGGCCACTAAATGTGAGTTTGTCGTCTACCCATACAACCAGGTCTTTTTCAGTGACAGTTTTGCCCAGTGTTTTACAATTACCGTGTATACTCGTGTATAAGCCAACCCACGTATAAGCCGACCCCCTCTAATTTTGCCACAAAAAACTGGGGAAACTTATTAACTCATGTATAAGCCAAGGGTGGTGCTGCACAAGGGTTAATGGTGGTCCAAGAAGATGCTCCATAGATAAATACCCCCCCATAAAATGCTGCACAAGGGTTAATGGTGGCCCAAGAAGATGCTCCATAGTTAAAAAAGCATATATTGCTGCATAAGGGTTAATGGTGGCCCAACAAGATGCTCCACAGATAAAAAAAAACCCATATTCTGCTGCACAAGGGTTAAGGCTGGCCCAAGAAGATGCTCCATAAATACCCCCCATATGCTGCTGCACAAGGGTTAATGCTGGCCCAAGAAGATGCTCCATAAATACCCCCCATATGCTGCTGCACAAGGATTAATGCTGGCCCAAGAAGATGCTCCATAAATACCCCCCATATATTGCTGCTGCTGCCACTGCTGCAATTAAAAAAAAAATGACATACTCACCTCTCGTCACTGGGGGCCAGGTGCCGGTGTCGCCACTTGCTCAGGCCCCCGGCACTGGTGATATTTACCGGTCCCCGATCCATCGCTGAGAGCCGCTGTGCCTCCCGGGTCTCTACATTGACGTTCAGCAGAGGGCGCGCACTGACTACATCATCGCGCATGCATGGAGGTGCATGGAGGTGGAACGGGGACAGATGAATATTGCTCTGCCCCCGTCATACTCACGGTCTTCTCTGCAGCCCCTGCTTCTCCATCATTCGTCTTCTTCCTGCGTTCAGCGGTCACATGGTACCTCTCATTAAATGCATGAATATGTGCATATTCATGACTTCAACCCCTTTCTGTCATGTGACGTACTATCCCGTCCATGTGCCCTGGGACTTAATTCCCAGGGATGGGATAGTACGTCACAGCGATCAGCGGCGCCCATGTGGTGAGCGCCGCTGTTCGCGGCCGGGTGTCAGCTGATTCTCACAGCTGACACCCGGCACTATGTGTCAGGGGCGGTCATAGACCGCCCCCGACACGTTAACCCCTTGCACACCGCAATCAAACACGATCGCGGTGTACCGGGGGTTAAAGGGAAGCATCGGCAGGGATGCCGCGGGGGGCTGCAGGGGGCTCCATCCCTGCAGGTCCCCGAATCCAAGATGGCGATGGGGACCTTCGGGGGGCCTGCAGGGAGCTGAATTCCTCATGCCTGCAAAGCGCAGGCAAGGAGGAAGCCTTGTGCAGTGCCTGTGACAGATCGCTGATCTGTCACAGTGATCTGTGATGTGACAGATCAGTGATCTGTCACAGGACAGTGATGTCCCACCTAGTACAATGTAATAAAGTATAAAAAAAAAGTGTAAAAATAATTTTAAAAAAATCGCTAAATAAATTAAAAAAAAAAAAAAATTCCCTAATAAATTCATTTTTTGGAAATAAAAAAAAACAAACAATAAAAGTAGACATATTTGGTATCGCCGCATCCGTAACAACCCACCCTATAAAACGGTCCCATTAGTTAACCTCTTTAGTGAACCCCTTAAAAAATAAAAATAAAAAACGAAGCAAAAAAAATGATTTATTATCATACCGCCGAACAAAAAGTGCAATAACGCGCGATCAAAAAGACGCATATAAATATGCATGGTACCGCTGAAAACGACATCTTGTCCCGCAAAAAACCAGCTGCCATACAGCATCATCAGCAAAAAAATAAAAAAGTTATAGCTCGCAGAATAAAGCGATGCAAAAATAATTATTTTTTATATAAAATTGTTTTCATTGCATAAAAGCGCCAAAACATAAAAAAAAAAACTAAGTTAGGTATCGCTGTAATCGTACTGACCCAAAGAATAAAACCGCTTTATCAATTTTACCACACGTGGAATGGTGTAAACGCACCCCCCAAAAGAAATTCTTGAATTGCTGGTTTTTGTTCATTCTGCATCCCAAAAATCGGAATAAAAAGCGATCAAAAGATGTCACGTGTCCAAACATAATACCAATAAAAGCGGCAACTCATCCCGCAAAAAATAAGACCTCACGTGACTCAGTGGGTCAAAATATGGAAAAATTATAGCTCTCAATATGTGGTGATGCAAAAACTATTTTTACAATAATAAGCGTCTTTTAGCGTGTGACAGCTGCCAAATATAAAAACTGCCATATATAGTAAATCAAACCCCCCATTATCACCCCCTTAGTTAGGGAAAAATAATAAAATAAAAAAAAATGTATTTATTTACATTTTCCCATTAGGGTTATGGGTAGGGGTAGGGCTTGGGTTAGGGCAAGGGTTAGGGCTAGGGTTAGGGCTAGGGCTGAGATTAGGGTTAAGGGTGTGTTGGGGTTAGGGTTGGAGTTAGAATTGGGGGGTTTCCACTGTTTGGGCACATCAGGTGCTCTCCAAATGCAACATGGCGTCTGATCTCAATTCCAGCCAATTCTGCATTGAAAAAGTCAAATGTGCTCCTTTCCTTCCAAGCTCTGCCATGCGCCCAAACAGTGTTTTACCCCCACATATAGGGTATCAGCGTACTCAGGACAAATTGCAAAACAACTTTTGGGGTCCAATTTCTCCTGTTACCCTTAGGAAAATAAGAAATTGGGGGCAAAAATATCATTTTTGTGGAAAAAAAATGATTTTTTTATTTTCACACCTGGGCGTTATAAACTTCTGTGAAGCACTTGGGGGTTTAAAGTGCTCACCACACATCTAGATAAGTTCCATGGGGGGTCTAGTTTCTAAAATGGGGTCACTTGTGGGGAGTTTCAATAGTTTAGGTAGATCAGAGGCTCTCCAAACGCACATGACACCCACAGAACATTACATCAAAGTCTGCATTCCAAAACATCACTACTTCCCTTTCGAGCCCCGACGTGTGCTCATACAGTAGTTTTCTCCCACATATGGGGTATCAGCGTACTCAGGACAAATTGGACAACTTTTGGGGTCCAATTTTTCCTGGTACCCTTGGGAAAATAAAAAAATTAGTGACTAAAATATCACGTTTGTTGAAAAAATACGATTTATTTATTTTCACGCCCGGGGGCGTTATAAACTTCTGTGAAGCACTGGGGGGTTCAAAGTGCTCACCACACATCTAGATAAGTTCCTTGTGGGGTCTAGTTTCCAAAATGGTGTCATTTGTGGGGGGGTTTCACTGTTTTGGTACATCAGGGGCTTTCCGAACGCGACATGGTGTCCGATCTCAATTCCAGCCAAAAACGTCAAATGGCGCTGCTTCTTTTCCGAGCTCTGCCATGCGCCCAAATAGTGGTTTACCCCCACATGTGGGGTATCAGCCTACTCAGGACAAATTGCACAGTAACTTTTAGGGTCCTGTTACCCTTGGGAAAATAAGAATTGAGGGTGAAAAGATCATTTTTGTGGAAAAAATATGATTTTTTAAATTGTACGGCTGTACGTTATAAACTTCTGTGAAGCCCTTAGGGGTTCAAAGCTCTCACCACACATCTAGGTAAGTTCCTTGGGGGGCCTAGTTTCCAAAATGGGTCATTTGTGGGGGGTTTCCACTGTTTTGGTACATCAGGGGCTTTCCAAACGCGACATGGTGTCCGATCTCAATTCCAGCCAAAAAAGTCAAATGGCGCTGCTTCCCTTCTGAGCTCTGCCATGTGCCCAAATAGTCGTTTTCACCCACATATGGGGTATCAGCATACTCAGGACAAATTGCACAATAACTTTTAGGGTCCTGTTACCCTTGGGAAAATAAAAATTGGGGGTGAAAAGATCATTTTTGTGGAAAAAATATGATTTTTTAATTGTACCGCTGTACGTTATAAAGTTCTGTGAAGCCCTTGTTGGTTCAAAGTTCTCACCACATATCTAAATAAGTTCCGTGGGGGGTGTCTAGTTTCCAAAATGGGGTCACTTGTGGGGGGTTTCCACTGTTTAGGTACATCAGGGGCTCTCCAAACGTGACATGGCGTCCAATCTGAATTCCAGACAATTCTGCATTGAAAAAGTCAAACGGCGCTCCTTCCCTTCTGAGCTCTG
Source organism: Dendrobates tinctorius (assembly GCF_039654945.1). NCBI lineage: Eukaryota > Metazoa > Chordata > Amphibia > Anura > Dendrobatidae > Dendrobates > Dendrobates tinctorius. Next base: position 25,478,188 of record NW_027361716.1, on the reverse strand, counting down.
CCATGCGCCGAAACAGTGGTTCCCCCCACATATCAGGTATCAGCGTACTCAGGACAAACTACACAATAACTTTTGCAGTCCAACTTCTCCTGTTACCCTTGGTAAAATAAAAAAAATTGAACCTGAATTATTTTTTTGTGAAAAAAAGTAAAATGTTCATTTTTTTAAATATTCAAAAAATTCCTGTGAAGCACCTGAAGGGTTAATAAACTACTTGAATGTGGTTTTGAGCACCTGGAGGGGTGCAGTTTTTAGAATGGTGTCACTTTTGGGTATTTTCTATCATTTAGACCCCTCAAAGTGGCTTCAAATGTGATGTGGTCCGTAAAAATAAAATGGTGTTGCAAAAATGAGAAATCGCTGGTCAACTTTTAACCCTTATAACTTCCTAAGAAAAAAAAATTTGGGTTCCAAAATTGTGCTGATGTAAAGTAAACATGTGGGATATGTTACTTATTAAGTTTTTTGTGTGCCATATCTCTGTGATTTAAGGGCATAAAAATTCAAAGTTGGAAAATTGTGAAATTTTCACCAAATTTCCATTTTTTTCACAAATAAACGCAAGTTATATGAATGAAATTTTACCACTAGCATGAAGTGTAATATATCTCCAGAAAACAATGTCAGAATCACCAGGATCCATGGAAGCGTTCCAGAGTTGTTACCTCATAAAGGGACAGTGGTCAGAATTGCAAAAATTGGCCCAGTCATGAACGTGCAAACCACCCTTGGAGCTTAATGGGTTAATGAGCGGTACCACGTATCCATGAATGCAGGTGCAGGAGACCTATGGAGGTGCAGGGGCTGCAGAGACATGCCAGGAGGGTGTGAATAAGGTCTCTGACACCCCCGCTCCCCCGCCGACTCCCGATATATGACTCGCGTATAAGCCGAGAGGGGGATGTTCAGCCTTAAAAAATATGCTGAAAATCTCGGCTTATACACGAGTATATACGGTAAGCACATAATTATACATCTTGTTTGTTCTACCCAAGTGCATGACCTTACATTTATCACCATTAAAGCTCATTTGTCAGTTATCAGCCCAAGCTTTTAGTTTACATAAATCCTCCTGTAATATAAAATTGTCCTCCTCTGTATTGATTACCCTTCAAAGTTTAGTGTCATCTGCAAATATTTAAATTCTACTCTATATGCCCCCTACAAGGTCATTAATAAATATGTTGAAAAGAAGCGGACCCAATACTGACCCATGTGGTACCCCACTGCTAACTGTGACCCAGTCTGAGTGTGCTCCATTAATAACCAGCCTTTGTTTCCTATCCCTGAGCCAGCTCTTAACCCACTTACACATATTTTCCCCTATCCTCATTGTTCTCATTTTATGTATCAACCTTTTGTGTGGCACCGTATCAAAAGCTTTTGAAAAGTCCATATACACCACGTCCACTGCATTCCCTTGGTCCAGACCGGAACTTACCTCTTCATAAAAGCTTATCAGATTAGTCTGACAGGAACGGTCCCTCGTAAACCCATGTTGATATTGGGTCATGAGGTTATTCTTCTCCAGATACTCCAGTATAGTATCTCTTAGAACAGGGTTCCCCAACTCCAGTCCTCAAGGCCCACCAACAGATCATGTTTTCAGGATTTCCTTTGTATTGCACAGTTTATGCAATTATCATCTGAGCAATACTAAGAAAATCCTGAAAACATGATCTGTTGGTGGACCTTGAGGACTGGAGTTGGGGAACCCTGTCTTAGAAAACCCTCCAAGATTTTACCCACAGTTGAGGTTAAGCTCACTGGCCTATAATTTCCAAGTTCAGTTTTTGTCCCCTTTTTGAATATTGGCACCACATTTGCTATACGCCAGTCCTGTGGTACAGACCCTGTTATTATGGAATCTTTAAAGATTAAAAATAATGGTCTATCTATGACAGTACTTAATTCCTGCAGTACTCAGGGGTGTATCCCATCCAGGCCCCGGGATTTGTTAATTTTAGTGATTTTTAGACGCCGTACTTCCTGCTGGGTTAAGCAGGTGACATTTAATGGATAATTTTTATCACTGATCATGTTATTGGTCATGGGATTTTCTTGTGTACTGTAAATACAGTTGAAAAAACGTCATTTAGCATATTGGCTTTTCCCTCATCCTCATCCACCATTTCACCCAGACTATTTTTAAGGGGACCAACACTATAATTTTTTAGTTTCTTACTATTTATGTAGTTAAAGAATATTTTGGGATTATTTTTACTCTCTCTGGCAATGTGTCTCTCTGTCTCAATCTTTGCTGTCTTGATTTGCTTTTTACAGAATTTATTTAATCTTCTGTATTTAGTTAATGCCTCATCACTACCTACTTGCTTTAATTCTCTAAATGCTTTATTTTTGTCACTTATTGCGCCCCTTATAGCTCTATTTAGCCATAGTGGTTTCCTCCTATTTCTAGCAGGTTTATTCTCATATGGTATATATTGTGCACTGGTCCTATTCAGGATGCTAATAAACGTCTCCCATTTTCTTTGTGTATTTTTATGTCTCAGGATATCGTCCCCGTTAATTGCACCAAGATCATCTCTCATCCATTGGAAATTTGCCTTCCTGAAGTTTAGTGTCCTTGTAACCACTCTACTACACATCTTATTAACCCCTTAACCCCAAGGGTGGTTAATGACTGGGCCAATTCTGACCACTCTCCCTTTATGAGGTAATAACTCTGAAACGCTTCCATGAATCCTGGTGATTCTGACATTGTTTTCTCGTGACATATTGTACTTCACGTTAATGGTAAAATTTCATTCATATAACTTGCGTTTATTTGTGAAAAAACAGAAATTTGGCGAAAATTTTGAAAATTTTGCAATTTTCCAAATTTGAATTTTTATGCCCTTAAATCATAGAGATATGGGACAAAAAAAACTTAATAAGTAACATTTCCCACATGTTTATTTTACATCAGCACAATTTTGGAACCAAAATTTTTTTTTGTTAGGAAGTTATAAGGGTTAAAAGTTGACCAGCGATTTCTCATTTTTGCAACACCATTTTATTTTTACGAACCACATCACATTTCAAGTCACTTTGAGGGGTCTATATGATAGAAAATACCCAAAAGTGACACCATTCTAAAAACTGCACCCCTCCAGGTGCTCAAAACCACATTCAAGAAGTTAATTAACCCTTCAGGTGCTTCACAGGAACTTTTTGAATGTTTAAAAAAAGAACATTTAACTTTTTTTCACAAAAAAATTACTTCAGGTCCAATTTTTTTTATTTTACCAAGGGTAACAGGAGAAATTGGACTGCAAAGGTTATTGGGCAATTTTTCTTGAGTATGATACCTGATATGTGTGGGGGAACCACTCTTTCGGCACATGGCAGAGCTCAGAAGGGAAGGAGCGCCGTTTGATTTTTTCAGTGCAAAATTGTCTGGAATTCAGATCGGACGCCATGTCACGTTTGGAGAGCTCCTGATGTACCTAAACAGTGGAAACCCCCCACAAGTAACCCCATTTTGGAAACTAGACCCCCCAAGGAACTTATCTAGATATGTGGTGAGAACTTTGAACCCACAAGGGCTTCACAGAAGTTTATAACGTACAGCCGTACAAATAAAAAATCATATTTTTTCCACAAAAATGATCTTTTCACCCCAAATTTTTATTTTCCCAAGGATAACAGGACCCTAAAAGTTATTGTGCAATTTGTCTTGAGTACGCTGATACCCGACATGTGGGTGTAAACGACTATTTGGGTGCATGGCAGAGCTCGGAAGGGAAGCAGCGCCATTTGACTTTTTTGGCTGGAATTCAGATCGGACACCATCTCGCGTTTGGAAATCCCCTGATGTACCAAAACAGTGGAAACCCCCCACAAATGACACCATTTTGGAAACTAGACCCCCCCACTGAACTTATCTAGATGTGTGGTGAGCACTTTGAACCCCCAAGTGCTTCACAGAAGTTTATAACGCCCGGGCGTGAAAATAAAAAAGTCATATTTTTTTCCACAAAAATGATATTTTTGCCCCCAATTTTTTATTTTCCTAAGGGTAACAGGAGAAATTGGACACCAAAAGTTGTTTTGCAATTTGTCCTGAGTAGGCTGATACCCCATGTGTGGGGGTAAATCACTGTTTGGGCTCATGGCAGAGCTTGGAAGGGAAGGAGCACCATTTGACTTTTTCAATGCAGAATTGGCTGGAATTGAGATCAGATTCCATGTTGCGTTTGGAGAGCACCTGATGTGCCCAAACAGTGGAAACCCCTCAATTCTAACTCAAACCCTAACCCCAACACACCCCTAACCCTAATCTCAGCCCTAACCCTAGCCCTAACCCTAACACTAGCCCTAACCCTAGCCCTAACCCTAATGGGAAAATGGAAATAAAAAAAAAATATTTTATTATTTTTCCCTAACTAAGGGGGTGATAAAGGAGGGTTTGATTTACTATTTATGGCGGGTTTTCATTTTTGGCAGCTGTCATATGCTAAAAGACGCTTTTTATTATAAAAATAGTTTTTGCATCACCACATTTTGAAAGCTATAATTTTTCCATATTTGGACCCACCGAGTCATGTGAGGTCTTATTTTTTGCGGGACGAGTTGACATTTTTATTGGTACCATTTTCGGTCATGTGAAATTTTTTGTTCGCTTTTTATTCCAATTTTTTTGGACGCAGAATGAACAAAAACCAGCATTTCAAGAATTTCTTTTGGGGGGGTGTTTACACCATTCCGTGTGCGGTAAAATTTATAAGGCAGTTTTATTCTTCGGGTCAGTATGGTTACAGTGATACCTCATTTATGTCTTTTTTTATGTTTTGGCGCTTTTATGCCATGAAAACAATTTTATATAAAAAATAATTATTTTTGCATCGCTTTATTCTGCGAGCTATAACTTTTTTATTTTTTCACTGATGATGTTGTATGGCAGCTCATTTTTGCAGGACAAGATGACATTTTCAGTAGTACAATGGTTATTTATATCCGTCTTTTTGATCACGCGTTATTGCACTTTTTGTTCGGCGGTATGATGATAAAGCTTTATTTTTTGCTTCGTTTTTTTAATTTTATTTTTTAATTGGTTCAATAAAGAGGTTAACTAGTGGGACAGTGTTACAGGGCGGGTCTTTACGGACGCGGCGATACCAAATATGTGTACTTTTATTGTTTTTTTTATCTAATATTTAAAGCTCAATGTGTGTATGTATGTGCGTATGTCTGGGATTGGCATCTGCACCGTCGCAGCTACAGCCACAAAATTTGGCACAGTCACGCGTCTGGACCCCGAGAGCGTCATAGGCTATGTTGTGAGGTGAAATTTTAACCCCGCGCGTTCTAATTCACCAAACAATTTTTCCCCTATCTACATACTGGGGAAAATAGAATTAGCCTTACCGGTAATTCGGTTTCTAGAAACCTTCCACGACAGCATAGGAGGAGGTCGTCTCCACGCCCTAATGGGGGACAGGAAGCACGAGAGGTTAAAAGGTCCCTCCCTCCTCCCTCTCACCAGTGACTTACAACTGATTACCATAGCACCGGTTATCTTTAAGATTCTCAGAATTTGTCCAAGAATACAGGGAGGGAAATAGTGGTGTCGTGGAAGGTTTCTAGAAACCGGATTACCGGTAAGCCTAATTCTATTTTCTCTAGCAACCTTCCACGATAGCATAGGAGGCATAACAACCTATACTGCACTAGGGGGGGACAACGGCCTGAAGAACTTTTCGGCCAAAGACTAGATCCCTGTTGGATACAAGGTCTAATCTATAATGTCTATTAAAGGTATGTAAGGAGGACCAAGTTGCTGCCCTACAAATCTGCTCTGAAGATGCGCCTGCCCTCTCAGCCCATGACATAGAGGTAGATCGTGTTGAATGCGCCTTGATTCCAGCAGGGGGAGTGATGTTTTGCATCAGGTAATCTTCAGAGATAGCCCTTCTAATCCAATTTGCAATGGTGTTCTTCGCCACTTTCTTCCCTCTGTTTGGGGGAAGAGGTATGGATAAACAGGTTGTGGTCAACTCTATAGGGTTTGGTACACCCAAGGTAGTGGAGAACTATACGTCTTACATCCAGCGTATGAAACACATCCTCTTTGAGGTTTGCTGGGTCCTGACAAAATGACGGAAGGATTATATTCTGTGACCTATGGAAGTCGGACACTACCTTCGGCAGAAAAGATGGATCAAGAGAGAGAACTATGGAATCATCTCTAACAGTTAGGTAGGGTCCCCTAACTGAGAGCGCCTGGAGCTCTCCTACTCGCCTTGCTGAAGTTATTGCTACAAGGAAGGCCACTTTACAGGTGAGGAGCTGAGAAGGGCAGGATGACAAGGGCTCAAAGGGAGATTGAGTGAGTCCCGTAAGCACCACATTCAAGTCCCATGTTGGGACCGCTATTAGCTTCTTTGGATGAAGTCTAGTGGCCGATGTCATGAATCTTCTTATCCACCTGCGGTTGGCCAAGTCACAGTCGAACATAGAACTTAATGCTGACACTTGTACTTTCAATGTGGTAGGTTTCAGACCTAGTTCTAGCCCCCTCTGCAATAAATCCAGGATATGAGAAGTGTTAGGCTTCTCTGGGTCAGGCAAGTCTGGTAGACACCACGAAGAGAACCTCTTCCATATTTTATTATATATAGCGATAGTGACCAGTTTTCGGGATTTCTGGAGGGTCTTTATTACCGCCTCTGATAAGCCCCTGGCCCTCAGGATCTGGGCTTCAGTAGCCAGGCCACCAACCTCATTCCCCGGAGGTTTGGGTGATGTAGGGGGCCTTGCGAGAGAAGGTCGTCTTCCATGGGTAGGATGAATGGTCCGTCTACCACCAGCTACGTGATCAGAGAGTACCAGCTCCTCTTTGGCCATAACGAAGCTACTAGGATGGTTGGGGTTTGATCGTCCCGAATCTTCTTCAGGGTTGCGGAAAGGATTGGGACTGGCGGTAAGGCGTAAGCTAGATGGAACCTCAACCTGTGGGCGAAGGCATCCACTCCCAGGGACCTGTCCCTGGGGTTCAGTGAAAAGTAGTTTTCCACTTGAGAGCATTCTCACCTGAGGCTAATAGGTCCACCTGCGGGAGGCCCCACCTGTCGACCAGTTTCTGGAAGATTATTTTGCTCAGGGTCCACTCGCCAGGCTGGATACATCTGCTTAGGAAATCTGCCTGAAGATTGGCGGTACCCTTCAGGTGAATTGCCGTCAAAGAACGGAGGTGCTTTTCGGCCCAGGAAAATATTCGGTTTGAGAGGCCCTCCAGGCTGCTGGATCTCGTACCCCCCCTGGTGCCTGAGATGGGCCACTGTTGTTATATTGTCTGAGTAGACTCTGATGTGCTGGCCCCGGACCAGGTGTCTTGCTGCCAGTAGAGCTTCTTCCACTGCCTTCAGCTCTCTGAAGTTTGAGGACTTTGCGCTCACTTTCTGGCTTCATAACCCCTGGAATGGGTGACGAGACACTACAGCTCCCCAGCCTTTTTTGCTGGCGTCTGTTGTTACCATGACTAAAGGGGTCTGAGACCAGTTGATTCCCCTGCACAGGTTCTTGTGGTCCATCCACCATGCCAGCGAGGCTTTCACTACCCCTGGGGCCTGGACCTTTTTGTTTAGACAGGTGTGATCCCGATTCCAGTTTCTTAAGATATGGGACTGGAGCGTTCTGGAGTGGGCCTGTGCCCAAGGTACCGACTGGATACAAGAGGTCATAGACCCTAGTATGGACATAGCTGACCTGAGGGTCGGGGATCTCTGTTCCCTGAACTCTGAGATCCTTGATATTATGGATGTCTGGTGCTCCTCCGGGAGGAAGGACATTTGATTTTTTGAATCCAGTAGGATTCCTAAGAATTTCACCTCCTGGGAGGGTTGGATCTGTGATTTCTTTATGTTCGGGATCCATCCTAACGACTGGAGAATACTCAGGGTCTGAGTCACCTGTAGTTCCAGAGTCCAGTAGGAGGCTCCTATTATTAGTAGGTCGTCGAGGTAGGGTACAATACATATGCCCTGGCTTCTGATGTGGAACACAGCCTCCGTCATGATCCTGGAGAATACTCGAGGAGCAGATGATATCCCAAATGGAAGCACGTTGTATTGAAAGTGTCTTATTTCTGGACCCTGGTGGACCACGAACCTCAGATACTTTCTGTGGGAAGGATGGATGGGGATGTGGAAATAGGCATCCTTCAGATCTATAGTTGCCATAAAGTAAGACTGCCCTATTAGAGGAATGGCGGTCTTTACCAACTCCATTTTGAATTTGTGGTATGCAATGTGTCGGTTGAGGCCTTTTAGGTTTATTATTATTCTTGACTCCCCTGTGGGCTTTCTTATTAGGAACAATCTGGAATAATGCCCTCTTCCTTGCTCCTTCACAGGGACCCGAGAGATGGCATTTGACTGTAGAAGCTGCAGAATGCCGGAATTTAGAGCTGGGGTCTCCCAAGATGGTAGGGAGGTGACTCTTATACCCCGCAGGGGATAGGATTCGAGTTCTAGCAGTAGGCCCTTTCTGATCACACTGAGGACCCAGGGGCTGTTGGAAATCAACTGCCAAGCAGGAAAGAAACTCAAAAGCCTTCCCCCCACCGGGATCGAGTCATTGTTTTTCTTTGGACTGCTGTTGCTGCTGCTGGGGGACCAGGATGTTCCTGCCTCTCCCTTTAGCGTAGCTCCATCTTCCCGTCTTTCCCTTCCCTCGTGGTTGGGATGACTGATTCTGGGGGGCTCGAAAAAGACGTTTTCTTGTGGTTCTCTGCTCTGGAAGCACCTTCTTTTTGTCCGTGGCTTTTTCCTGAATTTCGTCTAAGGCAGGACTGAAGACATGTTCACCTTTAAAAGGTAAAGAGCATAGTTTAACTTTGGATGCAATGTCTCCGTTCCACGTCTTAAGCCAGAGGGCTCATCTGGCTGAGTTTGATTGTACCATGGCTCTGGCAGAAGTACAGTTCATCTCCATTGATGCATCTGCCAGGAAGCCCGTAGCTCTCTGCAAGATAGGGAGTGAGTTAAGGAGATCACTCCTTGAGGTACCATGCGAAATATGGTTCTCTAGCTCCTCAATCCATTGAAAGAGGGACCTAGAGACACAAGTGGACGCAATTCCTGATTTTAAGGTGGCCGCAGAGGTTTCCCATGTTTTCCTCAGGAGGCTTTCAGCTTTACGGTCCATCGGGTCTCTAAGCTCAGACGTATCATCAAATGGTAGAACCGTCTTCTTTACCACCCTTGCCACCTGGACATTGACCTTCGGGATTTCCCATTTAAACTCCTCTCCTTCCAAAGGAAATCTATGACGGAGCTCTGAAGGGGCTGAGTAGCGTTTCTCAGGGTATTCCCATTCCTGGGAGATCATGTCCGCTATGCTTTTATGAACTGGAAAGCCTGCTCGTTTAGGTCCTTCATATCCCCCAAACATGCGATCCTGTGCTGTTTGCGTGACAGGTTCATCTTCTAGGTGCATAGTGGCGCATACTGTGCTAATCATCTCCTCCACATATTCTGTGGAAAGGAGATACTTCTAACGTCAGGTGCCCTAGAGGTCCCTGGTTGCTCCCAATTTTCGGAGCTCGAGTTGAATGATCTCTCCGACTCGGATTCTGAATCCTCCACCTGATTCCTCCGTTTTTCTGAAGGTGGTGAGCCCATAATCGGAGGGGGTGGAGGTGGAGGGGGGACAGGGCAGCTAAAGAGGTCTGAACCTGACGGGTGACCAAGCTGCGGATCTCGTCAATTAATGATGGGTGCTCGGCCCTGACCACTTTATCCGTGCATGCCTGACATAACTTTTTCTCCCAATTAGAGGGAAGTTTCGTACTGCATATGGCACATTTGGCAGTTTTGCTGCATGTATTGGTGCTTTTATGGGCAGACTTTTCTCCCTATAAGAAAGAGGGGGAGAAGTATTTTAAGGACCTCTATCCCGGATCGCACCACTAGGACCCACCCCAGGTAACACTCACTGTGGCTGGGGCAGCGCTGGTCTCTGCAGATGCAGGGCAGGAAGAACCGTCAATGACAGCAGGGGATTTGTCTTACCTGTCGGCATCTTCCGGCAGGTTAATGAAGGGTTAACCCCGCTCTCAGCGCATCAGCTTGATTCCCCCTCCTCCTCCCTGGTTCCTGGAGCAGGCACAGCAGGTGCTAGCAAGCTCCGCGCGATGGCAGCAGGATGGGGGCCGCCATGAGAGTGCGCCCTCCACATACCCCGGAAGTGACCCGCGCATGACGTCACTTCCGGGTCTTCGCACAGTACGCAGGGGAGGAGGAGACGCCGGAGAGCTGCGGGAGGCCTCCGGCGGGGATCACTGGCTCGCTTTACTCCCAAAGGGGAGCGCGGGAGGGCCAGGAACAGTCCCGAATGCAGGAGCAGACGGGAGCAAAACGGAGGAGGGGAGGCTGCGCCACCGACCACCACTGCCCGACTTTGAAACATCTACAGGTATGCTATAGCAGTCGGCCACACAGCACACCAGACCTCTCCATGCCCCATGGGGGACAGGAAAGACACTGGTGAGAGGGAGGAGGGAGGGACCTTTTAACCTCTCGTGCTTCCTGTCCCCCATTAGGGCGTGGAGATGACCTCCTCCTATGCTGTCGTGGAAGGTTGCTAGAGAAAAAGTGTGTGCGTATCAAGCCCTGCCCCTTATTACGATGTCATAATGGTTGCCATGGCGACGCTAATGTCATACTAGGTTGCAATGGTGAAGATGCTGTCACAATGGTTGCCATGGTGATGATGATGTCTTAATAGGTTTCAATGGTGACGGTTATGTCATAACGGTTGCCATGGTGATGATGATGTCATAATGGGTATATGGGCATGGGACTATGGGATGGAGGATGTGTGATGGGTATATGGGCACTGGATTATGGGATTGAGGATATGTATGACGGGTATATGGGCATGGGACTATGGGATGGCGGATATGTATGATGGGTATATGGGCACGGGACTATGGGATGGAGGATATGTATGATGGGTATATGGGCATGGGACTATGAGATGAAGGATGTGTGATGGGTATATGGGCACGGGCCTATGGGATCGTGGATATGTATGATGAGTATATGGGCACGGGACTATGGGATGGAGGATAATTATAATTTGCTATAACTAACCACAGTTAGTTACTATGCCCGGGCAGCGCCGGGCTCTTCAGCTAGTTTCCAATAAATGCGATCTGTCACAGGCAGTGCAGAAGGCTTCCTCGTGCCTTCGCTTTGCAGGCATGAGGAAGCCGGCTCCCTGCAGGCCCCGGAAGGTCCCCGCCGCCATTTTGGATCCGGGGACCTGCAGGGAAGGAGACCCCGCAGCAGCGCTGCACATTGCACTGCTGTGTGGGGTCTCAGGGAAGCACGGAGGGAGTCCCCTCCCTCCCGATGCTTCCCTAAACCCCCTGTACACTGCAATCTTGTTTGATCGCAGTGTGCCAGGGGTTAACGCGTCAGGGGCGGTCCGTGACCACCCCTGACACATAGTGCCGGGTGTCAGCCGTGATAATCAGCTGACACCCGGCCGCGATTAGCGGCGCTCACCATGTGAGCGTCACTGATCGCTATGACGTACTATTCCGTCCCTGGGAATTAAGTCCCAGGGCACATGGACAGGATAGTACTTCATATGGCAGAAAGGGGTTAAAGGATACATGAAAACTTATTATTTTGTGATCACTATTGCCCAAGTGACCCCCAACCCTTATATTTGATATGCGGTCTGGCCTGTTGGTTAATATTAGGTCTCAGATATCCCCACCATGTCATAATTATGTTCCAACAAAATTAATTCTAATTCCTCCATTTTGTTGGCGAGGCTTCTGGCATTAGTATAAATGCACTTTATGTATCTCTCTGTACCTCTATTTATTTCTGAAATTATTAACTGTTCTAACCCCACCCCCCATGCCACCCCCACCCCCAATTTCATTATTTGTGCCCAGGTCTCTATCTGCACTGTTTTCACCTCCTATAAATGAATACTCCCCCAGTCCCTAGTTTAAACACACCAATCTTCTAGCCATTTTCTCCCCCAGCACAGCTGCACCCTCCCCATTGAGGTGAAAGCCCGTCCCTAGCGTAGAACCTGTAGCCAACGGAGAAGTCAGCCCAGTTCTCCAGGAACCCAAACCCCTCCTTCCTACACCAATTCTTGAGTGACTTATTAACCTCCCTAATATCCAGTTGCCTCTCTGGCATGGCATGTGGTACAGTCAGTATTTCAGAAAATACCACCTTGGAGGTCCTTGTTTTAAGCTTGCAACCTAATTCCCTGAAATCATCTTTAAGGACCTTCCACCTACCTCTAACTTTGTCAGTTGTGCCAATGTGCACCATGACCGCTGGGTCCTCACCAGCCCCTCCAAGTAATCTGTCAACCCGATCAGTGATGTGTCGGACTCGAGCGCCAGGTAGGCAGCACACTGTTTGACGATCCCTGTCTTTGTGACAGATTGCCCTATCTGTTCCTCTAATAATTGAGTCCCCCACTAACAGAACCTGTCTGGCCTGCCCTGCTCTGCTATTTCCCCCCTTACTGGAGCAGACATTCCTCCGGCTTTCAGAGGACATGCCTTGCAGCAGCAGTGCTACCCCTGTACTGACATTTCCCTCATCTGCCAACTTAGCAAATTTATTTGGGTGTGCCAGATCAGGACTAGCCTCCCTGACACCCTTCCCTCTACCCCGCCTTCTGTCACCCAGCTTGCTGCTTCACTGTCCTGCAGCTCCAACCTGGCATCCCCCCTCATCTTTCCCATTGAGCATCTGTTCAGTGAGCAGAAGACTCCTTTCCATATTGTCTATGGATCTCAGTGTTGCCAGCTGTACATTTAGATCTAGTATCTGGACTTCCAAATTCACAATTTGCTCACATCTCGCACAGCATATGCAACCTCAAACGGCTGTTCAAGGATTGCATACATGTGGCAAGACATACACTGGATGGCATTGGCAATAGTGAAGCACATCATAATGGGGATTGCACCAGACAGAAAAGACAAGTAAAAATAAATAAAATGTATTAATAAAATATAACAGCAATTCAGTAATTTCTCCCTTGGAAACTCCCTGAATCCAAAGTCACTGAATCACAAGTAACACACTTACCACCGTTCGCACTTACGCTCCGCGCACACTCAGCTCACTCACACTCACTCAGGCGAAGATTTAAAGAGGGTTTTTTTCTCCTTCACCAGCAAACCACCCTGCTGCTCAATGCACTTCCAAAAGGACTTGAGCCCCAACCAGCTGCCCCTTATAAATCCTTAATTATGAACCCCCACCCTTAATTAACCCCTTGTGAATATAGCTACACCTCAAGATTTAAATGCAATATAGTTAACTCTTAAACACACAGATAGTAAAATAAGAAATTAATCCTGTAGAGAGAAAAAATAGGTTAAGAAATCCCAAACAAATTGAACAGGTAGAAAAGCACTCAGCAACCCACAATTCAGCAACTCACACCAATTCACGCAGGTATTTGTTAAAGGTCCTCCAAATACTTCTTCACTGAATCACAAGTCACACACTTACCACCGTTCCCACTTATGCTCTGGTCACACTCAGCTTGTTCACACTCGCTCAGGCAGAAGATATCTCTGGAATAAGCTCTGTTCTGCTCCCAAATCTCTGGAGTAAGCTCTGTTCTGCTCCCAAATCTTTGAAGTAAGCTCTGTTCTGCTCCCATATTTCTGGAGTAAGCTCTGTTCTACGCCCATATTTCTAGAGTAAGCTCTGTTCTGCTCCCATATCTCTGGAGTAAGCTCTGTTCTGCTCCCATATCTCTGGAGTAAGCTCTGTTCTGCTCCCAAATTTCTAGAGTAAGCTCTTTTCTGCTCCCAAATCTTTGGAGTAAGCTCTTTTCTGCTGCCATATCTCTGGAGTAAGCTCTGTTCTGCTCCCATATTTCTGTAGTAAGCTCGGTTCTGCTCCCATACCTCTGGCGTAAGCTCGGTTCTGCTCCCAGGAGTCAGATTTTGGCCATTGCTAGGCAGGAATCTAGTTCCTCACATACTGCAGTCTCCTGCTCTGTGTTTAGTGCAAAGGAGATTGCAGACGAGATTGCTTTACAGCAACTCTCCCCGGAGGCTAAGTCCTTCGTCCCTTCTTCTGAGCATGCTCGTGGGATAAGCTCCCATTGGAGTTCAGGAGTCAGGTGCTCAGGTCCTGCTCCTGATTCCATTGGTTCATCCCAGGGCTCTGGAGATTTCCGGAAAGTCTCGTTCACTATAAAAAGTACGCATGGCTGTTCCGCCATGCGCTAGTATTTCATACTTGCTGCTGTATGGATGGTGATGGATGCTTGGACTGGTGACTGACTTATTAAGAAACCCCTTCCCTCTGATAATACGATTGTGTGAGTGTTTGGGTTCAGCCAGTAGCAGCACTAGCGCCAGCGCGCCTATGCTCCATCTACCTCAGCAGCTAGCGTCCTGCATCGCGCTTGCGATATAGCGGTGTCATCTCTGCGGCACAGGTCACGCCACGCTGCGCTTGCAGTCTTGCCGGGCGTTCGCAGTTGCGACGCCACGCACCTTATTTTATGGTAGGTCTAGAAGGAGTAGTCCTGTTGTTTAAGGCTACTCCTGTGACCCCTATTACCGTGTCGGCATCGCTGATAGTCTGTGACCCTAAATAGACTCAGCGTTTAATTTATGCTTTATGCCTGCAGCCCTGTGAATATAACAGAGCTTGCTTCAGTGCACTGGGTGCAGTTAAACCCTTGTGCACATTACCGCCTTAGTGCTCTGCCTCTTTTAGCAGCGGTTTTTCCATCCACCGCACAGTGGACCCTGAGTGGCGAAGGCACTTTATTTATTTTTTATTTAGTGTCTTCCGCCACTCCTAACACCCATATCTCTGGAGTAAGTTCTGTTCTGCTCCCATATTTCTGGAGTAAGCTCTGTTCTGCTTCCATATCTCTCGAGTAAGCTCTGTTCTGCTCCCATATCTCTCGAGTAAGCTAGGTTCTGCTCCCATATCTCTGGAGTAAGCTCGGTTCTGCTCCCATGTCTCTGGAGTAAGCTCAGTTCTGCTCCCATATCTATGTAGCAAGCTCCTTACTGTTCCCTTATCTACATACAAGCCTATTTTTAAAGCCTGTTATCTCTGCTGCTTTAATGCAATGGCCAGAGATAAGCAGAGAAAAGGAGGGCCACCGCATCGCAAGGGCCACTGCCTTGTGATTGCCCCCTAGGCTGAAAAATGCCAGCCCCTGATGCTCAGGTACATGACAGCAAAGCACCTGATTAATTGGGCCGAAGGGAATGGTCCAGAAACAGTGTCTGCTGGTGATACAACTGCCACTTCCCCTGTTTTATGTGCATGCCAATCCCCTTTCGATGACGCAGATGTAGATTCCTCCCTACCAAGTACCTGTCGTTGCAAACTTGCAACCACCATCAGCAACCACGTTCACATCCTTCTCCCAGCACAGCATGTAGTTGTCCCTACCAAGTCCGTGGAACGCAAACATAAATACGCAGTCACCCTCCCACAGTCCACAATACCAAATGACCACATTTTCAGACTGCTTGTCCTGGAAATGTTGACATTTAGGCATGTGGACACGGAAGCTTTCCGCAACCTTGTGATGTGACCCGTAGAAGTGCAACTTCAGCGTGAAACGATCATCTCCTCCACTCCTGCTCCCATCCTCCAGACATCTATTGTTATGATTGGGTCACCGAGGAGGAAAACAAGACTAAGCTAAGTCACAGAAAACCAGAGAGGTTGGTAACTAAGCGGACTGCAGACCCCTGATCCTAACCACACAACAAGCAGTAGCCGTGGAGCGTACCTACGATGATTCTAGACTCCTTGTCACAGCCGGAGAACTAAATAAGCCTAAAGCAAGAAAGGGGGAAATCTAAACTGCCCCAGAGCAGACCCCAAAGGAATAGACAGCCCCCACACATGTATTGACGGTGAGACAAGATGAAAACACAAACACAGGTTGGAAAATAGGCTGAGCAAACAATGGGGCCCACACTAACTAGAAAGGACAGGTAAGGAAAGATACTGTCTGCAATCACGCCAAAAAACCCTGCAAAAATGCCCAACACTTCTGATAGCAAAAAACACCCTGAAGTCACTAGACTTCACCCACTATATCAGCACTCTGGCATATTCTGAGAACAGAGCAAAAAGAGGCCAATCTAATAAGGGACAAAAAGCAAACTGGCACATACAGAGACATAAGAATGGAAATTCAGCACAGCCCCAGCCGGGGCTGGCTGACCACACAAAAACTGAATAGACCAAACCAAATCAAAAGTGAACAATAGCAGAGAACACTTAGCTTGAGAAGGCAGGAAATGAACTGGAAACTAGAACCTCAGGAGGCAGGAAAAAATCACCAGCATGGGAAGAAGGAGTCGGCTGTCTTAAATCCAGTCAGAGACTCCAGGGGTCCAATCCCCGTCCTCATTATCAGGTGACAGGTCTCTGTTAATTAGATCAGCTTCATTACCTCCTGCCACCACCAGAGGGAGCCCGGAAAGAGAACTCACAACTCCTCTGTCAACACAACCAGCTCCCTCACCAGAAACCAGAGGCAGACCAGAAAATGAGTTCACAACAGTCTATGTTTTAACCATTGGGATAAAGAGTACATTTTATTGGTGAGAGCCATCCGATCTTTTCTATATTGGAATTTTTTTGTGTCTTGTTTCTTGGAGAGGCACCCGGATTTAAAAACTGGAGCAAAAGTTGTTGAAAACATATATGTGGCTTGATTGACTGACACCTGTGTTGAAGGTTGGATTCCTCGCAGTGCAGACTACTGTTTTTTCTGATGTGTTTTGCAAACATAAATACGCAGTGACCCACCCACAGCCCATAATACCAAAAACCACATTTCCAGACTGCTTGTCCTGGAAATGTTGCCATTTAGGCATGTGGAGATGGAAGCTTTCCGCAACCTTGTGGCGGCAGCCATTCTTTGGTACTCAGTGCCCAGCCATCACTATATTTCTTGGTTTGCCATCCCTGCCTTACACAAGTACATGTTCCATAACATTAGTCGTGCCTTGACCAATGCTGTTACTGGGAAGGTCCACTTAACCATCGACACGCAGACGAGTGCTTTAAGCCAGGAATGGTACATTTCTCTGATGGCAAACTGCGTGAATATTGTGGAAGCCAGGACCCAGTCGGACCCTGAATGGAACACGTTCTACGGACAAAGAGGATTGCAGACGCTGGTTCAATCAGGGTTTCCCCTACCTTCTACAGCAGTTCCTGTACCTCCTCCTACTCCTCACTCTCTATCTCCAAAACATCAATGTCAGTCGCAAGCTGGAAGAATTGCAGCACTGCCTTGGCCAAGCGGCAACAGGCTCTGCTGAAGATAATCTCCTTAGGTGACAAATCGCACACCGCCACAGAGTTGTTGAGACTTCTAACAGACCAAAGTGTTCTGTGGCTCTCAACCCTGACCCTATAACCAGGCATGGTAGTGTAACCTGGTGGCAGCTCTGAAGCTTGGCAATCTTGAACAAGTACCATGCTTGGCCACAAGGTCAACTTAGTAGTTCAACGGTTTCTAAACACCTATCCGGATCTGCCTGGGCTACTTATGAAAGTACGCCATGTGCCCATTTCTGCAACTCAGCTTCAGCTGCCGCCACCCTGGTAATGCAGCAGCAGCATTTGCAACTTCAAGCTCACTGATTGGTGTGCAATATCACCACGCATTGGAGCTCAACGTTACATATGTTGGCAAGGCTTTGCGAGCATGTCCGTTGGTATTCCAGTCAGCCTCCGCAGATAAAAACTGATGAGTGGGCATAAATGTCTGACATGTGTGCGGTTCTCCAAAACTGAGGACTCGACCAAGATAGTGAGTGGCAGTGACACCATAATCAGTGTAACCATCCTGCTCCTATGTCTACTGAAACACTCGCTGCTCGCAAAAAGAAGAGGTTTTGCAGGTGGAGCAAGTTGACATGGAGCAAGAAACTATACAGGGTGATGCTTTACATCCTCTCAACGCGAATTAGGTGCTAATGACAAGGAGGAATAAGAGGAGTAACAGGATCTGGTTGCCTGAACTACAGACGGTGCTTCCAACACCACCTTCATCCCATTTGTTTAGCATGGATGACCTGAAGATGAGGAAGGGAGGGAGGACGAGAAGGAGAAGATGGACAGTCTTCCTGTTGGTTGGGATAGGGAAGTCTTGCCTATTGGCAGTCTGGTACACATGGCTAACTTTATTTTCCGCTGCCTTTCCCATGACCCTCACATTGTATGCATTTTGGCCAACACTAGTTACTGGTTGGTCAACCTTCTAGACCCACGCTACAAAGAGAACTTTACATTTCTTCTTCCCAAGGCGGAGAGGTCTAATAAAAAGTTGCAGTACCAGAAGGTCCTAGTTGAATGATTTAAAAAAAAAAATCCTGTCTTAAAATACTGGCAACAGAGGTTACAGTTCCTTGGACAACCAAGGTGTAGAGACAAGTGAGACACACACCATATGCAGCAGAGGCAGGGGAACACTATCAATGGTCTGGGACAGTTTTCTCAGGCCGTCCGGTCACCCAGGCTTTAATGTTCAGGGGTACTCTGACAAGAAGGGAAAAGTTTTGAAAGATGCTGAAGGAGTACTTTGTCGACCATACCAGCATCCTCACTGATTCCACTGTGCCTTATGACTATCAGGTAACCAAGCTACACACGTGTCATGAACTGTCTCTCTAAGCAATGGTGGTCCTGGCCTGCCCTGCCACTAGTATTTTGTCAGAGAAGGTTTTTAGTAGTGCTGGGGATATGCCTGATAGGTGCATCTGCCTGTCAAATGAAAATGCTGACAGGCTGACTTTAATCAAAATGAACAAGGGCTGGATTGGCCTAGACTTTTCAACACTACTGGATGACAGCAGTGGGACAAACTCAAATGCAGTGTTTTTCTTTTTTTCTGGTCTATTCTCATGAACCCCTGCCAACCAAAACATGGGTATACTCTTCAGGATTTTGTCTTTTTTGTGTCATCTTTCTCCTTCTCCTCCTTTTCCTCCAACAACATATCAACAGGTGATTATGCTACCCTTGCTATAATTTTTTTTAAGGGTACTTATGATGCCAGCATTATGAATTTTAAGTGGCCTACGTCTAACATTCTTTGATATTTATGTATACCCCAAGGGGTTAATATTTTTCAGCCCATGCACTTAGTGCATGTGCACTACTAGTCTAGGATACCCACTCCTCCATAATGAAAAATAAGTTTTCTGAAGCATTTCAATACGTTTCTTCAAAGGGGTATTGCAGTGCCTCCTTCTAATATTTGGCATCCATTGCACTTAGTGCGTATGCTCTACCAGTGTAGAAGACACAGTCCTTAGTAGAGATGGGCGAACTTCTGGATGTTCTTGTTCGGTGGGTTCGGCAGAACATTAAAAAAAAGTTTGGATTCAGGTCCCAGAGCAGTTCCCAGACCCATCCTGAACCAAAACCCCATTTACTTGAAAGGGGAACCCCAACATCCAGGGCTTGCCACACTGTCATGTGCATGACAGTTCCACAAATACTGCTTCTGATCGGCGGTAAAATCATTACTGACAATCAGATGGCCGCCGTTCTCACGAGGTCAAATGAGAGCGTGAGCCCCCAGCTGCGATTGGAGGCAAAAGTTTACCTCTGGTCACAGGTGTTGGCTGATGGGGTCGGCTCCCATCAGCTGACGATTTCTGCCACTTGTCATGATCCAGACGGGGTTTTGAGTCCTGTCTTTCCATGTTCCCAGTCTGGTCATTTCAGGGGTTAACTTTTCTCAGTCTCAGTCTGGTCTCAGGTTTGCTATTTAGCTCCGCTGCATCCTGCAGGCGGTGTCAGCCATAGTTCTGCCTTCGGCGTGTGTATCTGACTTGCCCCGTGTCTATGTATTCCCTCTGTCTATCCTGACTCAGTGTTTCCCTGTAAGTTTGTTGACTCCCAGGCTTTGACTTGGCTTGCATTCTGACCTGCGTCTGTCTTTTGTCTTTGTCTTATCCGCTTCCGACCGTTGCTGATCCCCTGGCTTGTTTCTGACCACGTGTACTGCTGTGACCTTTGGTACTTCTGCTCCTGATTGTTTCTGACCACTCTTTCGACACCTGGTGACACTTGTGCTGCTGCTCAGTGTTGCTACGCTGTGTGAGCAACCTCTCTTCCCTCACCAGCACCCCCTGGTGAAGGTTGCACTACACTGCACTGCAGTAGCATGACATTATAGCTGACCTATACATTTAAAGGGGATTTTGCATTTTTTTTATCTGATCATGGATCTGCTTGGTAACTTGGTGGATCAGGTGTCCAGTCTGATCCAAAAAATGCAGGATTTGTCAGTGGAACATAGGGATCTTGCTTCCTCTCACAACCAACTCCAGCGGGAGCTTACTCAGACTATAAAATCTTTTCAGGGTTCCGTGACTAAATCAGTTGCTATGGCTAAATGTTAGCATAGCCGGTTGAGGAGGTGCCGTACAGTAGGTTTCCAAACCTTAAGTATATATAGTAAATACTGGGCACACTCGTGAATTGCGGATGTGAAAAATAAATTTTAATACATACAGTAGCCACTAGATACAAACGTTTCGGTTATTATAGACCTTCGTCAGTGTACTAGGTTAAGTATAAAAGAATATGTGAGAATCTCACAAAGGTATTGCCAGTGGATAAATTTCACTACATAAACTACTATCGCCAATTCATCTCCCACGTCTTGACTTTGGTAGACCCCTTGGTGGCCCTCACCAAGAAGGGTGCAAATCCCAAGTTGTGGTCGGTGTTAGTCTCCAAGGCCTTCTCCTCCATTAAGTCCCATATTGCTAGCGCTCCCATTCTACATCACCTCAATGTAGATAAGCCCTTCATACTGGAGGTGGATGCCTCTTCCGTCGGTGCTGGAGCGGTCCTTTTCCAGAAGGGCATGCAAGGTCGGAAGCAGCCATGTTTCTTTTTCACCAAGACCTTCACACCGGCAGAGAGAAATTATTCCATCGGGAACAGGGAGTTGCTAGCGATGAAGTTGGCCTTTTCGGAGTGGAGACACCTTCTGGAGGGGGCTCGCCACCCTTTCCAGGTGTTCACAGACCACAAGAACTTGGTGTATTTACAAACGGCCCAGCGGCTGAACTATCACCAGGCCAGATGGTCCCTGTTCTTCTCCCGGTTCCATTTTACCCTACATTTTCTCTCCGGGAAGAAGAACGTCCGTGCCGATGCTCTTTCTTGCTCCGCGGTGTCATCGGAGGAGGAGGTGCCTCGGCTGATTGTCCCATCCGAGAGCCTGAGGACCTTGGCTCCAGTTGACCTTGAGTCAGTTCCTTCGGCCAAGACATTTGTCCCTGCCCGTCTGCGACCGGAGGTCCTCTCTTGGGCTCACTCATGCAGGGTGGGTGGACTGTTATGAATGAGTCACCGAAGGAGGAAAAAACAAAAATACAAGCCAAGTCCAGAAAACCGGAGAGGTTCGTAGCTATTGGATTGCAGACCCCTGATCCTACCCAAAACAACTAACAGTAGCCGTGGGGGGTTCCTACGATGCCCTAGACCCCTCGATCACAGCCGGAGAACTAAATAGGCCTAAAGAAAGAAAGGGGAAATCTAAACTGCCCCAGAGCAGACCCCAAAGCGATAGGCAGCCCCCAACATATAATGATGGTGAAGCAAGATGAAAACACTAAGACAGACAGAAAGATAGGTTGAGCAAAAGATGGGGCCCAAGCTAACTAAAAAGGACAGGAAAGAAAAGCTGCTGTCTGCAATCCATAAAAAACCCTACCAAAAAATGTCCCAACCGTCTGATAGGAAAAACAGGCCCTGATGTCGCTAGGACTTCAAAAAGACTATATCAGCACTCAGGTAAATTCTGAAGACAGAGCAAAGAGACAAACTGATCAGAGACAAAAATGGAACTCAGCACACCCCCGACCGGGGATGGCTGAACTCCAAAAAACAAGGTAAACAAAACAAAACTAATAAGTTCAATAGCAGAGCAAAAACTTATCTTTGGGAAGCAGGAGTCAGACTGGTCTCCAAGAATCCAGCAGAGAAGTCACAAGCAACTCAGAAGGGCGTCGGCTGCCTTATATCCAGTCAGAAATTCCTGTTACCCAGTCATCATCTACCAGATTAGGTGTTTGGTAATCAGCCTCACTAACTTCCTTCACCAGAAGAGGGAGTTCATCAGACATCGACGGTGAAGGGGAAAATGAACTCACAACAGTGGACATTTTGGGACAAAACAGACCTCTGAGTTTCTGGCGAGGACATACTGGTGGCCACATATGTGTTATGAATGGGTCACCGAGGAGAAAAAAGCACAACATGCTAAGTCACAGAAAACCAGAGAGGTTGGTAACTATGCAGATTGCAGATCCCTGATCTTACAACACAACTAGCAGTAGCCGTGGAGCGAGCCTACGATGTTCCTAGACGCCTCGTCATGGCCGGAGGACTAAATAAGCCTAAAGCAAGAAAAGGGAAAACTAACTGCCCCAGAGCAGACCCCAAAGGAATAGATAGCCCCCACACATGTATTGACGGTGAAACAAGATGAAGGCACAAACACAGGCAGGAAAATAGGCTGAACAAATGATGGGGCCCAAACTAACTAGACAGGAAAGGAAATGAAAGACACTGTCTGCAACCTGCAAAAAACCCTACAAAAATCATGTCCAACACTTCTGATAGCAAAATTAACCCTGAAGTCACTAGACTTCTCCCACTATATCAGCACTCTGAAATAATCTGAGACAGAGTAAAAAGAGACCAAACTAGTAAGGGACAAAAAGCCAACTGGCAAAATACTGATAAATAAGAGTGGAAATTCAGCACAGCCCCCAGCAGGGGCTGGCTGACCACACCAAAAAACTGAATAGACCAACAAAATCAAGTGTGAACATTAACAGAAAAACTTAGCTTTAGATGACTGGAACAGAGCTGAAAACCAAGAGCTCACAAGCCAGAAGGAATCACCAGCAACTGAATATGGCGTTGGCTGTCTTAAATCCAATCTGAGACTCCTGAGATCCAATCGTCATCCTCATTCTCAGGTGGCAGATTTCCACCGATCAAATCAGCCTCTCTACCTCCTGTTACCACCAGAGGGAGTCTGAAAGGAGAACTTACAACTGGTGAACCAGAGAATGAACTCACAACAGTCCCCCCCCCTTGAGGAGGGGTCACCGAGTCGTCATCCATGCCACCCGGCCGATCAGGATGGGCCCGGTGAAAGGCACGAACCAATCTATTGGCATGAATATCGGAGGCAGAGACCCAAGAATTATCCTCCTGACCATAACCCTTCCATTTGACCAAATCCTGGAGTCTCCGTCTACCCAAACGAGAATCCAATATTTTCTCTACCTCATATTCCACATTGCCTTCAACTAACACAGGGTCAGGAGGTGCTGCCATAGGAACCACTGGCTCAACAAACCTCTTAAACAGAGATTTGTGAAATACGTTATGGATCTTAAACGTAACTGGAAAAACCAATCGAAACGAAACAGGATTAAGAATTTCCAAAATCTTATAAGGACCAATAAATCTTGGCTTAAATTTAGGAGATGCAACCTTCATAGGAAAATTCCTAGACGACAACCAAACCATATCACCCACTTTAAACTGGGGACCAATGGTCTTATGCTGGTTGGAAAATCGCTGGGCCTTTTCCTGAGAGAGTGACAACTTATCCACCACTTGGTCCCATATCTGCTGCATTCTCTTAACCACAGTGTCCACACCTGGGCAGGACGAAGATTCCACTTGCCCTGAAGAGAATCGAGGATGAAACCCAAAATTACAGAAAAAGGGTGACATCAAAGTGGCAGAACTAGCTCTATTGTTCAGTGCGAATTCGGACAAGGGCAAAACATTTTCATTTTTCATGAAACGAAACCCGACCCTAGGATGAGGTCGGCCACGAGGTCGGCGACTTACGCGCCAAAGTCGCATTTCAAAAGTTTGTTTTGCGCTCTTTTTCAGCCAATCAGGATCCACGGACACTGTGGGCAACGTGATGACATAGGCAGGGGTCACCACCATCTTTCAGAAGGGCATGCAAGGGCTTGCTTTGGTGGGCGTCACAGGGGGTATAAAAGGGCGTGCACGCCGACCGCCATCTTACTTCTGCCGATCTCAGTATAGGGAGAGGTTGCTGCTGATTCTGTAGGGAGAGCGTTAGGCAGGGAAGAAGACAAAAAAACTGCTTCTGCTGCTAGCGATTTGGCCTGCACAACACACCAGTCACTGTGTGTGCAGTGCAAGGGGAGGCTATATAGTGGTGTATCAGTGGTGTTGGTTGTTGGGCTGCCTTCTAAGGCTTCCTGACATTCCTGCATTGCTGTTTACCCACTGCTCCGCAAACTGCTTTTTTAAAAGCAATCCCAATTTTTTTTTTTTTGTCCTGCTGAGAAGAAAAAAAAACTGCTTCTGCTGCTAGCGATTTGGCCTGTACAACACACCAGTCACTGTGTGTGCAGTGCAAGGGGAGGCTATATAGTGGTGTATCAGTGGTGTTGGTTGTTGGGCTGCCTTCTAAGGCTTCCTGACATTCCTGCATTGCTGTTTACCCACTGCTCCGCAAACTGCTTTTTTAAAAGCAATCCCAATTTTTTTTTTTTGTCCTGCTGAGAAGAAAAAAAACTGCTTCTGCTGCTAGCGATTTGGCCTGTACAACACACCAGTCACTGTGTGTGCAGTGCAAGGGGAGGCTATATAGTGGTGTATCAGTGGTGTTGGTTGTTGGGCTGCCTTCTAAGGCTTCCTGACATTCCTGCATTGCTGTTTACCCACTGCTCCGCAAACTGCTTTTTTAAAAGCATTCCCATTTTTTTTTTTGTCCTGCTGAGAAGAAAAAAAAACTGCTTCTGCTGCTAGCGATTTGGCCTGCACAACACACCAGTCACTGTGTGTGCAGTGCAAGGGGAGGCTATATTGTGGTGTATCAGTGGTGTTGGTTGTTGGGCTGCCTTTTAAGGCTTCCTGACAGGCTGGCATTGCTGTTTACCCACTGCTCTGCAAACTGCTTTTTTAAAAGCAATCCAATCTCCCTTATCCTCTAGTCACTTTTGTCACAGCTGTGCCATTGAGCCTGTGAGATAGTGCTCAGATATCAGTGGGCCTCACACAATCCAAAAGTGTCCAGTGTCCACAAGTGTGTGCAGAAATTCAAAATCTCCTTTATCCTCTAGTCACTTTGGTCACAGCTGTTCCATCGAGCCTGTCACATAGCGCTCAGATATTCATTGGGCCTCACACAATCCAAAAGTGTCCAGTGTCCACAAGTGTGTGCAGAAATTCAAAATCTCCCTTATCCTCTCGTCACTTTTGTCACAGCTGTGCCATCGAGCCTGTGACATAGCGCTCAGATATCAGTGGGCCTCACACAATCCAAAAGTGTCCAGTGTCCACAAGTGTGTGCAGAAATTCAAAATCTCCCTTATCCTCTAGTCACTTTGGTCACAGCTGTGCCATCGAGCCTGTCACATAGCGCTAAGATATTCATTGGGCCTCACACAATCCAAAAGTGTCCAGTGTCCACAAGTGTGTGCAGAAATTCAAAATCTCCCTTATCCTCTCGTCACTTTTGTCACAGCTGTGCCATCGAGCCTGTCACATAGCGCTCAGATATCAGTGGGCCTCACACAATCCAAAAGTGTCCAGTGTCCACAAGTGTGTGCAGAAATTCAAAATCTCCCTTATCCTCTAGTCACTTTGGTCACAGCTGTGCCATCGAGCCTGTCACATAGCGCTCAGATATTCATTGGGCCTCACACAATCCAAAAGTGTCCAGTGTCCACAAGTGTGTGCAGAAATTCAAAATCTCCCTTATCCTCTCGTCACTTTTGTCACAGCTGTGCCATCGAGCCTGTGACATAGCGCTCAGATATCAGTGGGCCTCACACAATCCAAAAGTGTCCAGTGTCCACAAGTGTGTGCAGAAATTCAAAATCTCCCTTATCCTCTAGTCACTTTGGTCACAGCTGTGCCATCGAGCCTGTCACATAGCGCCCAGATATTCATTGGGCCTCACACAATCCAAAAGTGTCCAGTGTCCACAAGTGTCTGCAGAAATTCAAAATCTCCCTTATCCTCTAGTCACTTTGGTCACAGCTGTGCCATCGAGCCTGTCACATAGCGCTCAGATATTCATTGGGCCTCACACAATCCAAAAGTGTCCAGTGTCCACAAGTGTGTGCAGAAATTCAAAATCTCCTTTATCCTCTAGTCACTTTGGTCACAGCTGTGCCATCGAGCCTGTCACATAGCGCTCAGATATTCATTGGGCCTCACACAATCCAAAAGTGTCCAGTGTCCACAAGTGTGTGCAGAAATTCAAAATCTCCCTTATCCTCTCGTCACTTTTGTCACAGCTGTGCCATCGAGCCTGTCACATAGCGCTCAGATATCAGTGGGCCTCACACAATCCAAAAGTGTCCAGTGTCCACAAGTGTGTGCAGAAATTCAAATTCTCCCTTATCCTCTAGTCACTTTGGTCACAGCTGTGCCATCGAGCCTGTGACATAGCGCTCAGATATCAGTGGGCCTCACACAATCCAAAAGTGTCCAGTGTCCACAAGTGTCTGCAGAAATTCAAAATCTCCCTTATCCTCTCGTCACTTTTGTCACAGCTGTGCCATCGAGCCTGTCACATAGCGCTCAGATATCAGTGAGCCTCACACAATCCAAAAGTGTCCAGTGTCCACAAGTGTCTGCAGAAATTCAAAATCTCCCTTATCCTCTCGTCACTTTTGTCACAGCTGTGCCATCGAGCCTGTGACATAGCGCTCAGATATCAGTGGGCCTCACACAATCCAAAAGTTTCCAGTGTCCACAAGTGTCTGCAGAAATTCAAAATCTCCCCTGTCCTATAGACACTTTGTACCTTGTTTTACATTACTATATAGTTTGTTGGATTTTGTCTACATTTCTACCAAAAATGAGGAAGGCTGGTGGAAGAGGCCGTGGAATTGGGCGGGGGTTGGCAGCTGGTAATGATGGTGTTGGTGGTGGATCTGATGGTAGTGGCAAGAGCAAAATAGGACCGAATGCAGGAGGTGTTGAGCCTGCGTCATCGTCTGGCTACATAAGGCCTCGAACGCTTAGTTTTCTAGGAGTTGGCAAACCGCTTTTAAAGCCAGAGCATCAGGAAAAAGTTTTGTCTTACATTGCTGACTCAGCCTCCAGCTCTATCGCCTCCTCTTCTTCAGTTGTAAAAAGTAAAAGCACTGAGTCGTCATTGGAGGCTCATGT
Source organism: Dendrobates tinctorius (assembly GCF_039654945.1). Taxonomy (NCBI): domain Eukaryota; kingdom Metazoa; phylum Chordata; class Amphibia; order Anura; family Dendrobatidae; genus Dendrobates; species Dendrobates tinctorius. The sequence continues at coordinate 25,450,964 of NW_027361716.1, read as the reverse complement.
TCATGAACCACACCTTTCCTTGTGTCCTTCACCCCAACCAAGATTGAAGGATGACGCAGGCCATACTACTGATTACTCCATGGAGCTGTTTTCACATACCATGCCTGGATTTTCAAGTCAAATGGTGAATTACCCAGGCCAAGATGAATCTGACATGGAGTGCACTGATGCACAGCCGCTGATGGATGATTCTGCTGGTACATTCACTCAGAGCACTATATTGTCCTCGCAGTGTACAGAGCCAGATTCTGACCCTGATGAGACTCAGGTGCCCCTTCCCACACACTATACCACCATACACGGTGACACAGAGGAAGATGCACATGACATAGAAGAGGAGGTGATGGATGACCCAGTTGTTGACCCAGATTGGCATCCATTGGGGGAAGAGGGTGCTGCTTCCAATAGCTCAGATGAGGAGCATCCACAGCAGACATCGACATCGCAACAGCTGTTATCTGGCAGGCCCGGAGCACTCCAAAGACAGGTTCCAAACATCAAAAGAGTTGCTGGACAGCTTGTCCAGAGGGTCAAAAGATCACAGCGTGCTAGGCCGCAAAATGTCTGCCAAAGTAGGAAGAGTGCAGTGTGGCACTTTTTTGACCAAAATCCTCATGATCAGGCTAAGGTTATCTGTAAGAAGTGCGCAAAGACCTTTAGCCGAGGGAAAAATCTGAAAAATTTGAATACCAGTTGCATGCTTAGACATTTAACCAGCATGCACTTGCAAGCGTGGACACAACACCAAACCTCAAGTGCCACATGTGCAACTGATCACAACGAAGGTAGTCAGCAACGCTACATTGTTTCCCCCACTGTAAGCCCACCGGTTAGCACAGCAGCAAATGTTGAGGTGTCGTTGCAAGGCCACAGCAGTCAGGGAATCCCACTGTTATGTCAACGAAAGACTGATTCTAGGCCATCAGAAAGAACACCAACTCCATCACCATCATCAACCCTCTCTCAGTCCGCCCTGTCCACCGCTACTTCCACCATATGCAGCTCTCAAGTCCAGTTCACCCTCCCAGACACTATGAGTAGGTCAAGAAAGTACTCAGTCTCTCATCCGCGTACACTGGGTTTGAACGCACACATTGCCAAACTAATCTCGTTTGAGATGATGCCCTTTCGGTTGGTGGAAAGCACAGCTTTCCGCGAACTCATGGCCTATGCAGTACCACGCTATGACCTACCCAGTCGCCACTTCTTCTCTCGCAAAGCCATCCCAGCCCTCCACCATCATGTGAAAGACCGCATTTCCATGCACTCAAGCAGTCAGTGAGCGGAAAGGTGCACCTCACAACTGATGCATGGTCCAGTCGGCAAGGCCAGGGCCGTTACGTGTCCATCACTGCGCACTGGGTTAATGTGGTGGATGCAGGGTCCACAGGGGACAGAGGTGGTGGGACAGTGCTGCCTAGCCCACGGTATAGGAAACAGTTGGCTGTAGGCGTTCGACCCTCCTCCTCCTCCTCCTCCAGAAGCGAAAGCTCGTCCACAGAGCGCAGTCGTACGAGCACTCCATCTGCAGCTACCACTGTTGCACACGATGTGTCCCCCTATCGAGCAGCTAGTGGAAAGCGTCAGCAGGCTGTGTTGCAGATGATGTGTTTGGGCAACAGACACACCGCCGAGGTGCTGGCAGAGTACTTGAAGCGACAAACTGAGTCATGGCTGGGCAGTGTACATCTTGAGGCAGGCAAGGTAGTTAGTGATAATGGCCGTAATTTTGTGGCAGCCATAGCCCTTTCAAAACTCAGCCATACACCTTGCTTGGCTCACACCTTGAACCTGGTGGTGCAGTGCTTCCTCAAAAATTATCCGGAGTTAACAGCCCTGCTCCAGAAGGTGCGAAGACTGTGCGCACACATCCACCGGTCGCCTGTACACTCCGTTCGTATGCAGAAGCTGCAGCGATTGCTCCACCTTCCCAACCACCGCCTCATTATCGACAGTGCAACAAGGTGGAACTCCACCCTGCACATGGTGGTGCGGCTGTGCGAGCAGAGGCAGGCCATAATGCATTTGTGGGAGGATACACGGCCAGGCACTTTGAGAGCAGACATGGAGTTGACAGGTGTGCAGTGGTCGAAGCTGAAAGACCTCTGTAAAGTCCTTCAGTGTTTTGAGGAATGCACACGGCTGGTAAGCGCAGACGACGCCATCCTAAGCATGAGCATCCCACTTATGCGTCTGCTCATGCAAACTTTGACGCACCTTAAGGAGCAGGCGTCTGCAGCCAATGTTGATGAGGAGGAAGAGGAGGAGGGAATCCTTGATGACATTCAGCCATTGTCTGCTCAGGGACCTCTCCTGGACGAGGTGGAGGAAGAAGAGGAGGAGGATGATGGGGATGATTACTTAGGGGTGGAGGATGTATCTCGTGGGGCAAGTGAAAATGTTGGCGTGGCAAGGTCTGGTACAGGGTTTGTGCGTGACTGGAGGGATGTGGATTTGCCAGAAAGTGCTCCTCCACCCAGCACTCGCAGTGCATCATTGACACCGGGAACATTGGCCCACATGTCAGATTATGCCTTGCAGATCCTAAAAAGGGACCCACGCATTGCCAAAATGATGAAAGATGACGACTACTGGTTGGCCAGCATCCTGGATCCACGCTATAAAGGCAAATTACAAAACATCATGCCACAGGAGAACCTTGACCTAATATTGGCTAATAAACAAGCAACTCTGGTAAATTGGTTGCTTGAGGCATTCCCAGCACACAGCAGCGGTGATGGTTCTCACACGAGCCGTACGGGCCGGGGGCAGCTTGGCAGAGGTGTTCGTGGTGCACACAGCAGATGTGGCGTTGGAGACAGGGGTTTCATGACAATGTTGTAGACTGATTTTTCAAATACCGCTCACACAACTGGTAATACTGCATCGATGGAAAGTGACAGGAGACAGCAGTTGTCAACTATGGTTACAAACTACTTTTCCTCCCATATCGATGTTCTCCCACACAGGTCATTCCCCTTTGACTATTGGGCCGCTAAACTGGACACCTGGCCTGAATTGGCCCAATATGCCTTACAGGAGCTCGCTTGCCCAGCTGCAAGTGTGCTATCGGAAAGCGTCTTCAGTGCAGCTGTATCAATCCTGACAGAAAAAAGGACCCATCTGTCAACCCAAAATGTGGATGATCTAACCTTCATTAAAATGAACCATGCATGGGTTTCCAAGGATTTTGTCCCACCTTCCCCTGATGACACATAGGGTGACAGAAAAATGGCTTGCTTTGGTCCACCTCTTCCTGGGACTTCACCTATTTCGCCTTTTGCATCAGCTGAATGTCCAACATCAACATATGCCACTTTCTAAAACTCCCTAATTGTGCTGCCTCCCCCCCATGGCCGGGGTCACCACCTAGCGCACGACACCGTGCGAGTGCCGTTGCCCTGGACAGGTGGGTAGGCCGACTCTTGGGTGCGGGCACTGGCACAGGGTCCCTCATAGTGCAATCAAGTGTCTCTGACGGTGGTGGTGCACACCCGCCGTCAGACACACCGCCGTACTATGAGGGGCCCAGTGCCAGTACCGACGCCCATGAGTGGGCCCCCCTTGCTTGGGCAGGGCCCCAGCATTTGCAATCTTTACCTCTCCCTGCTCCTCCGCTGTGTAATCTGGGCCGTCAAATCCATACTGTGCCTGACACCGTCTGAGCCTGCCTCCTGATGTACAGACATATATTTTGAATGTGTACGCTATCCATACATGTTATCCGGGGATACGGTACCCTTTCTAACCTTTGTGTAATCACGTGCAATCCATACTGGACCTAACACCGTCTGAGCCTGCCTCCTGATGTACAGACATATATTTTGAATGTGTACGCTATCCATACATGTTATCCAGGGATACGGTACCCTTTCTAACCTTTGTGCAATCACGTGCAATCCATACTGGGCCTAACACCGTCTGAGCCTGCCTCCTGATGTACAGACATATATTTTGAATGTGTACGCTATCCATACATGTTATCCAGGGATACGGTACCCTTTCTAACCTTTGTGCAATCACGTGCAATCCATACTGGGCCTAACACCGTCTGAGCCTGCCTCCTGATGTACAGACATATATTTTGAATGTGTACGCTATCCATACATGTTATCCAGGGATACGGTACCCTTTCTAACCTTTGTGCAATCACGTGCAATCCATACTGGGCCTAACACCGTCTGAGCCTGCCTCCTGATGTATAGACATATATTTTGAATGTGTACGCTATCCATACATGTTATCCGGGGATACGGTACCCTTTCTAACCTTTGTGCAATCACGTGCAATCCATACTGGGCGTGAGAACGGCTGGCGAGCTGTTAAGCAAGCTACAGCACCTGTGGTTTGCACACGTAAGTTTTTCATTTTTTCAGGAATGACGGTTAGGCCTAATTCCGGAACTGCGGTTGACCTGCACTTACTGGGAAATCATTGTTTGCGGGTAATAATTGTCATCAGTGATCCCCATCACTAACGTTGTTCGGCGGGTTATCTGCACCTGTAAGCGACAAACGCTGGCCTTTTCAGTGTAGTGCACATGCAGCCACGGACATGTAATGGCATGACACACCAGTTATTGGCCAATCTCATGTGCCAGAGCCTCACGTGTCCCTCTAGTAAGCCGGACTCGGACCACGGGGCATGACGGAGTCTCGTTCGTTAACGGAATTAAGCTTGCAATGTGTGCATCTGTTCTGTAGCTGGCATGGTTGAGGTTTCCCAGGTGGAGTCGAATTTAACCGTAGGCTCCACTCCTGGTGGTGCCCTTCTGGACATTCCTTTAAGGTTCAGCTTTGCAACCATACTGCCCACGTAAAACAAACACTTTGCCTTCATGAACGCTGTTTGGAGGGTCATGACTCGTGGGAATAACGCTGCCCAATCAGTTAACCTGCTAGAGAGATCGTTCGTTGCTCCCAAGCATGACATCACACTCCCTAGGAAGAAGGTAATGCCACTGTGGCGACCGTACTCCTGGGGGCGACACAAGTGCACTGATGCCCAGCCACTGCTCGATGAATCTGCTGGTACATTGACCCAGACCACTACATTCCCCTCTCACGCTACTCGGCCTGAATCTGACCCTGATGAAACTCAGGTTACCCTTCCCATATACAGTTCCATCTTACACGGTGACAAAGAGGAAGCTGCAGATGAAAGTGCAGGTTCGGCCCACCCGCCATCAGACACACCACCGTACTATCAGGGGCCCTGTGCCAGTGCCGTCGCCAACGAGTGGGCCCCCCCTGCTTGCTCAGGATCACAGCACTTGCAAAGTTGAAATACTGTGCAGTGAGATGGAAGATGGGGACGACGAGGAGTCCAGACAAGTACAGGGATTCCCTAGCGAGGAGACTTATTTGATTGTTTTCAATGTTGGGACAGCAATTTTTGGGGAGCACTATACTCTGGAGAATGATAGATGGTGCCCACCATACACTGGAACATTCCAAAGGTGGACATCAGACACTGGAGCAGCATTTACAGGGCCCATTATACACTAGAGCAGTAGAAATGGGGCCCATTATGTTTGGAGCATTATTTGGGCCCATAAGACAGTGGAGCTTCATCCATGGGGACCAACATATACTGTAGCATTATGTGGAGCTCATCATATACTGTTTCAAACATTATATGGGACCAATGATTCTGTATGGAGAAATAGATGGGCCTCGTCATGAGATGTAAAAAGTGAAGTATTTTTCATTGTACTATACCGCTATTTCTCTGCCGTATCGGAGCATGATGAGTTGTGGTATGTGTTAAAGGGGCGCTCTTTCGCCCAGGGCACATGAAAACCTGGAGCCATCCCTACCCCCCCACAACTTTAGCCAAATAACCCCCATTTTTCAGTGCGTAACTTGTATTATGAAGTTAATTAAGGTTGACAAGCTTAAGTAAGAAGAATTGATGCTTTTGGCATTCAAATGGGCACTGTAGGTGTGTTTCCTGTCCTCCTCTCACTGCCGACTTTTATTCCCCATTGACTTACATTGGGTTTCGTGTTTCGGGACGACCCCGACTTTTCCCTATAATCGGACGATCTTGCTCGACCCGACTTTTGGAAAAGTCGGGTTTCACGAAACGAAACGCGACCCTAAAAAACCAAAAGTCGCTCAACTCTAATCCTCAGGAATCCCATGTAACCGAACCACCTGTTGTAAAAACAAGGGCACCAACTCAACGGAAGATGGCAACTTTGGGAGTGGCACAAGATGGACCATCTTCGAAAATCAATCACAAATCACCCAGATAACATTCATTCTCTGAGAGACAGGAAGATCAAAAATAAAATCCATTGAGATATGGGTCCATGGCCTCTTGGGCACGGGCAAGGGCATCAGCAACCCACTAGAATGAGAACAGGGTTTAGACTGAGAACAAGTCCCACAGGACTGTACAAAATTCCTGACGTCACGATATAAGGCAGGCCACCAAAAGGACCGACTCACCAAATCTCTGGTACCAAAAATACCTGGATGACCAGCCAATGCGGAGCAATGAATTTCAGACATCACTCTCTTTCTCCACTGGTCTGGAACATACAATTTTCCCATAGGGCAACACTCAGGTTTATCCTCCTGAAATTTCTCCAGGGCGTGTCTCAAATCGGGCGAAATGGCAGAAAGAACTACCCCCTCACCTAGGATGGTAGTAGGCTCGGTCACACTAAGAGAATCGGCAAAGAAACTCCTAGAAAGGACGTCTGCCTTAACATTCTTAGTGCCCGGAAGAAAAGAGACCACAAAATTAAAGCACATGAAAAACAAGGCCCATCTAGCCTGTCTAGGATTCAAGCGTTTGGCCGACTCCAGATAAATCAAATTCTTGTGATGGGTGAGGACCACAACTTGATGTCTAGCTCCCTCCAACCAATGTCTCCACTCCTCAAATGCCCACTTCATGGCCAACAACTCCCGATTCCACACGTCATAGTTGCGTTCAGATGGGGAGAACTTTAGAGAAAAGAAGGCACAGGGATTGATCTTAGAAGTCACAGGGTCTTTTTGGGACAAAACAGCTCCTGCACCAATCTCAGAAGCATCTACCTCTACCTGAAATGGAAGTGAGACATCAGGTTGCTGTAAAACTGGAGCTGAAGTAAATCTCTGCTTAAGCTCCTGAGATGCTGAGATAGCCTCAGGAGACCAATTCAGCACATCAGCGCCCTTCTTGGTCAGATCAGTCAGTGGTTTGACAATACCAGAAAAATTACCTATAAATTTTCGATAGAAATTAGCAAAACCCAAAAACTTCTGGAGGGCCTTCAAAGAAGTAGGCTGAACCCAATCATAAATGGCTTGTACCTTGGCCGGGTCCATTTCAATAGTCGATGGAGATAAGATAAATCCCAAAAATGAAATCCTCTGTACACCAAAGAGGCAATTCGATCCCTTAACAAACAGGGAATTCTCCCTCAAAATCTGGAACACAGTCCGGACGTGTTCCACATGAGAATCCCAATCACTAGAAAAGATCAAAATATCATCCAGATAGATGATCAAAAACTTATCCACAAGGTCACGGAAAATATCATTCATAAAGGACTGGAAGACAGAAGGGGCGTTAGTGAGCCCAAAAGGCATCACAAGGTACTCAAATTGTCCCTCTGGAGTATTAAACGCCGTCTTCCATTCATCCCCGTGCTTGATGCGAATAACATTATACGCCCCCCTGAGGTCAAGCTTAGTAAACCAGCAGGCACTCTTAATTCTGGAGAATAAATCAGACATCAGAGGTAACGGGTAATGATATTTAACCGTCATCTTGTTAAGGGAACGATAATCAATACACGGTCTTAATGAACCATCTTTCTTGGCCACAAAAAAAAACCCAGCACCTAAAGGTGATGAGGATGGTCTAATATGACCCTTCTCCAATGACTCCTTAATATAGGATCGCATAGCATCATGTTCGGGTACTGATAAGTTGAAAAGCCGACCCTTGGGAAGTTTACACCCGGGCATCAACTCAATTGCACAGTCATAACTCCTATGAGGAGGCAAAGACGCAGACTTGCTCTCACTAAATACATCAGAAAAATCGGCTAGATAATCAGGAATATCATGAGACTGAGGAGAGGTGGAGAAAACAGTAGCGTCCCTAAGAACACACTGACAACCCCAACTTACCACAGACCCAGATTTCCAATCCAAAACTGGATTATGAGTTTGCAACCAAGGAAAACCCAGAACAATAGTATCATGCAAATTATGCAGCACCAAAAATTTACAATTTTCTTGGTGGTCTGGGGCGACTCGCATTGTCACCTGGGTCCAAAACTGAGGTTTATTCTCAGCCAAATGAGTAGCATCAATACCCCTCAAAGGAATAGGCGTCCGCACCGGCGTCATGGAAAAACCACAACGTTTAGCAAAGTCCAAATCCATCAGATTCAACGCTGCTCCTGAATCCACAAAAGCCTTCGTGGAAAACGTGGATAAGGAGCAGATCAGACTAATTGCCAAAAGAAACTTAGGTTGTATACTGCCCACAGCAAATGTGTGTGCAAAACGTTTCTCTCGTTTTGGGCAGACAGAAATAATATGAGAGGCGTCTCCACAGAAAAAAACACAGCTTATTACGCCTTCTAAACTCCTGACGTTGCGCCCTAGACAAAACTCTATCACATTGCATAGGTTCAGACATTTGTTCAACAGGTGGCAACACCTCTCGTGCGGTTTTGCGTTCACGCAAACGCAGATCAACCTGAATGGCTAATGACATAGAATCGTCAAGACCAGAGGGAACAGGAAATCCCACCATAGTATCTTTTACAGTTTGTGACAATCCCTTCTGAAAGCGAGCTGCCAAGGCACCATCATTCCAGGTAGTAAGGACCGCCCACTTTTGGAATTTTTGACAGTATAACTGCAGAATCCTGACCCTGGTTTAATGCCAACAGGGTTCTCTCAGCCTGATCAACAGCATTAGGTTCATCATACAACAACCCCACGGCTTGAAAAAATGCATCCACATTAGTCAGAATAGGATTTTCAGGTGTCAGAGAAAAAGCCCAATCGGGATCGCCGCGCAGCAAGGAGATGACAATTTTAACCTGCTGCACAGAGCTCCCCGATGAGTTAGGCTTCAAGGCCAGAAATAATTTACAATTATTCTTAAAATTCAGAAATTTAGACCGATCCCCAGAAAACACATCAGGAGTAGGGATCTTAGGTTCAGCAGCATGTGACTGAATAAGGTAGGTGGAAATTCCCTGCACTTCAGCAGCCAGCTGCTCCACACGATCAGACAATTGCTTAATCTCCATTAGGAAAAAGAAAAAAAATCCTCCTACGGCCCCTGAGAAAAAAGAGGAAAAAATATAAAAAAAAAAAATTCTGACACTTTTTTTTTTAACAACTTTTTCCTGCTTTTGAGTACCCTAGAATCTGCGGTATGGCTCGTGATTCTGTTATGAATGGGTCACCGAGGAGAAAAAAGCACAACAAGCTAAGTCACAGAAAACCAGAGAGGTTGGTAACTATGCAGATTGCAGATCCCTGATCTTACAACACAACTAGCAGTAGCCGTGGAGGGTGCCTACAATGTTCCTAGACGCCTCGTCACGGCCGGAGGACAAAATAAGCCTAAAGCAAGAAAAGGGAAAACTAACTGCCCCAGAGCAGACCCCAAAGGAATAGATAGCCTCCACACATGTATTGATGGTGAAACAAGATGAAGGCACAAACACAGGCAGGAAAATAGGCTGAGCAAATGATGGGACCCAAACTAACTAGACAGGAAAGGAAATGAAAGACACTGTCTGCAACCTGCAAAAAACCCTACAAAAATCATGTCCAACACTTCTGATAGCAAAATTAACCCTGAAGTCACTAGACTTCTCCCACTATATCAGCACTCTGAAATATTCTGAGACAGAGCAAAATGAGGCCAATCTAGTAAGGGACAAAAAGCAAATTGGCAAATACAGATAAATAAGGGTGGAAATTTAGCGCAGCCCCAGTAGGGGCTGGCTGACCACACAAAAAACTGAATAGACCAACAACATCAAGTGTGAACATTAGCAGAAAGACTTAGCTTTAGATGACTGGAACAGAGCTGAAAACCAAGAGCTCACAAGCCAGAAGGAATCACCAGCAACTGAATAGGGTGTCGACTGTCTTAAATCCAATCTGAGACTCCTGAGATCCAATCGTCATTCTCATTCTCAGGTGGCAGATTTCCACCAATCAAGTCAGCCTCTCTACCTCCTGTTACCACCAGAGGGAGTCTGGAAGGAGAACTCACAACTGGTGAACCAGAGAATGAACTCACAACACATATGGCCCGTGACGTCAGGGACTATATTCAGGCATACGTCTCTTGTACCCCCTGCTGGTAGCGGACAGGCCCTGGGAGATGGTCAGTATGGACTTCATGGTGGGACTGCCCAAGTCCAGTGGCAGTACAGTCATTTGGGTTGTCACCGACCATTTCTCTAAGATGGTGCACCTGGTACCTCTCTCCCAGTTACCTTCTGCACTGGGCCTGGCAGCGTTGTTCATTAAGCACATTTTCCGCAGGCACAGTATGCCGGACAAGATTGTCAGTGACCGGGGTCCCCAGTTTGCGTCTCGGTTCTGGAGAGAGCTCTGTAACCTGCTCAGCATTGAGCTAAATTTCTCCTTGGGCTATCATCCCGAGACGAACGGGTTGGTGGAGAGAGCCAACCAGACCCTGGTCACATATTTCTAACATTTTGTCTCGGCCAGGCAGGATGACTGGGCATCCTTGCTGCCGTAGGCCGAGTTCACTTTGAGCAACGCTGTGGCCGATTCCACCGGTCAGACCCCATTCCTCCTTAATTACGGTAAGCATCCGCGCGTTCCTGTGCCCATGCCCGTGTCGTCCACCGACTCTAGAGTGGCAGACTGGGCGGTGGAGGCATGTGACATTTGGGACCACGCTCAGGATGCCATATGGGCCTCCAAGGAGAGAATGAGGTCTTCCGCTGACGCACACCGGCGCCCAGCTCCCACCTTTGCTCCCGGCGACTTGATGTGGCTCTCCGCTAGTAACATCAGGCTGCGGGTTAAGTCCTCTAAGTTGGCGCCTCACTTTTTAGGTCCCTTTAAGGTCCTTGAGCAAGTTAACCCTGTGCTCTACCGTCTGGCCCTTCCTCCACACCTGGGTATCACTGACACCATCCATGTGTCCCTCCTTAAGCCCGTTCACATGTCCCGGTTTTCGGAGTCACCTACCGGGACATCAAGCTTGTCCTTGGACAAGTACGAGGTGAACGCCAACGTGGGGTGTAAGGTGGTACAGGACATAAATTATTGTCTAGTGGACTGGAAGGGTCATGGCCCAGAGGATAGTACCTGGGAACCTGTTGAGAATATTCATGCTCCCATGCTCTTTGTGGTCTTTGAGCATAGCGAGGCACAGAGGGAGGGGGCCCTAGGAGGGGGGTAATGTTAGGTGTCAGGTTCCTGCCTCTGCACAGGAGGAATCCGGAGCCTTGCCCTCTGCGGTCTCCTATTCCTCTCCAGCCGCAGAGGAGCCTGCTCAGCAAAGATGTCATTCCTGCTGCTGGCTTGGTTACTGCTGCCAATCAGGGTTCAGCTATAGGAACCTGCAATAGCCAGCAGCAAACACCTCTTGTGGCCAAGTCCTTCTTTCGGCCCACTGAGCATGCCCGTGGGAGGTCCTCTCATTGGAGGTCTGAGGTCACATGCTCAGGTCCTATTGCTGCTCCCATTGGACCACTAGGAAGGTCCCGGAAGGACGCTGCTATAAAAGAGTCGCATGGCCACACGGCCATGCGCTAGTATAGACAGTAATGGGTAGTGTTGTGTGTGATGGTGGATGCTTGTGAACCACTGAATGACTCATTATGAAACCCCTTCCCTTTGATATGCATGGTAGTAGGGTTTAGAGGTCAGAGTCAGCGCCGAGTTGTGGCACTGCAGAGCGCTGCAGTGCTTCCAGCTCTTCTCACACGTTATGCCAGAGAGTGTCATCTGCACGAAACACCTCTGTACTGCATACACCACAGTGTCCATCTCAGCGGTGCTATGCGCAGTTACTGCGCTTTCCGGCGCTAAACTTAGGCTGGCAAGTGGCATCCGCCAGGGCGGCGCTGTATGCACGCAGTGCGGTAACACAACTGTCGGCTGTACCCTGTGACTGCTAACAGGGCACAGCGTTTCTCTAGGGTTAATCCCTGGCACCACAGTAGCGGTTCCCTAAGCCATAGTGTGTGAGGTAACAGGCTTCAGCGTCTCTTTCTGCAGCTCTGTGCTGTAACAGAGTTCGCTCCTGCGCACACCTGGTCAGCGGTTACCCTGTCGGTGTTCAGTTACTGTCAGCCATTACCGAGCAGCAGTTTACCATCTCTGCATGGTGAACTCTGGGTTGCGATCGCACTTTATTATATTTTATATTTAGTGCGATCCGCAACATGGATCGCACTAAATATAAAATATATATTGAAGATCTGGAGTTGGTAATGTATGAGGAAAAATACGACATAGTAGGAATAAATGAGACATGGTTAGACGACAGCTATGACTGGGCGGCTAACTTGCAAGGATATGATTTGTTTAGGAGGGATCGTAAAAAAAGGAAAGGGGGTGGAGTCTGTCTATATATAAAGTCCACTTTAAAGCCCACACTAAGAAAAGATATACAAGAGGGAAATGAAGAGGTGGAGTCTCTATGGGTGGAGATACAAAGAGAGAAAAGTAATAAAATCCTCATAGGGGTTTGTTATAAGCCACCAAATATAACAGAAACCACTGAAAATGTATTATTGAAACAAACAGACAAAGCAGCAAATCACAATAAGGTGATTATTATGGGGGACTTCAACTACCCCGACTTAGACTGGGAAACTGAAACCTGCGTATCTCAGAAAGGAAACCAATTTCTGTCAGTAACCAAGGATAATTATCTGTCACAACTTGTGCAGGGCCCAACTAGAGGGACAGCCCTTCTGGACTTAATTTTAAGCAACAGGCCAGATAGAATAACAGAAGTCCGAGTCGATGGGCACCTAGGGAACAGTGACCACAATATAATACAATTCCACTTGTCCTTCAGTAAGGTGCCCTGGAAGGGGGTTACGAAAACGCTGAATTTCAGGAAAGCAAAGTTTGATCAGCTTAGGCTAGTTTCACACTTGCTTTTTTTTGCAGCGCGTTTTTCCCGCAAAAAAACGCATTGAAAAAACGCATACAAAAGCATACAACTGCTGTGTTTTTTTCAAGCATTTTTATGAGCATGCATGAAAAAAACGCAGCGTTTTTATGCGTTTGTATGCGTTTTTAGTGCGTTTTTACCGCGTTTGCGTTTTTTTCCAACATTAGGTGGGCCCTCACACTAACCCAAACCATGACTTTACTAACCCTAACCCTGACCCTAACCCTAACCCTAACCCTAACCCTGACCCTAACCCTAACCCTAACCCTGACCCTAACCCTTAACCAAACCATACTTAACCCTAACCCAAACCCTAAACCCTAACTAACCCTAACCCTAACCCTAACCCTTACCCTAACCCCAACCCTAACCCTGACCCTGACCCTTAACCAAACCATACTTAACCCTAACCCTGACCCTAACCCTTAACCAAACCATACTTAACCCTAACCCTGACCCTAACCCCAACCCTAACCCTGACCCTAACCCTTAACCAAACCATACTTAACCCTAACCCAAACCCTAAACCCAAACTAACCCTAACCCTAACCCTAACCCTTACCCTAACCCCAACCCTAACGCTGACCCTGACCCTTAACCAAACCATACTTAACCCTAACCCTGACCCTAACCCTTAACCAAACCATACTTAACCCTAACCCTGACCCTAACCCCAACCCTAACCCTGACCCTGACCCTTAACCAAACCATACTAAACCCTAACCCAAACCCTAAACCCTAACTAACCCTAACCCTAACCCTAACCCTAACCCTGACCCTAACCCTTAACCAAACCATACTTAACCCTAACCCTGACCCTAACCCTAACCCTGACCCTAACCCTTAACCAAACCATACTTAACCCTAACCCAAACCCTAAACCCTAACTAACCCTAACCCTAACCCTAACCCTAACCCTGACCCTAACCCCAACCCTAACCCTGACCCTGACCCTTAACCAAACCATACTTAACCCTAACCCTGACCCTAACCCTTAACCAAACCATACTTAACCCTAACCCTGACCCTAACCCCAACCCTAACCCTGACCCTGACCCTTAACCAAACCATACTTAACCCTAACCCTGACCCTAACCCCAACCCTAACCCTGACCATGACCCTAACCCTAACCCTAAACTCCCTTAACTAACCCTAACTCTAACCCAAACCCCTAAATTCCATGGTTAACAAAAAAAACGCATGTGCAAAAAAACGCATACATGAGCATGCCAGTGCGCATGTATGCGCATCCATAGGCTATAATGGCCATTTTTAGCGCAAAACGTGCGCATATGTGCGCATGCGCTTTTTTGCAGGGCCAAAAAATGCAACATGCTGCGTCTGGAAAATACCAACGCACACCCCAAAAAAACGCAGCGCATGAAAATCGCATACATGCGCTTACCAGCGCGCAGGTATGCGCACCCATGTTAAATATAGGGGGAAAAACGCATGCGCACGTATGCGTTTTTTTCCAGCGCTAAAAAACTCAAATGTGAAACCAGCCTTAGAGAGGACCTTCGCCGAATTGATTGGGACAATGTCCTCAAAAGTAGGAGCATAGAAAATAAATGGGAAATATTTAAATCAGTTTTACACGCCCACTGCGAGCTAGCCATACCATACAGAAATAAAAGGGCTAGGAACAGGAGAACACCAATGTGGCTAAATAAGGATGTAAAAAGGGCAATAAATAACAAGAACAAGGCATTTAAGAAGCTAAAACAAGAAGGAAATGAAGAAGCATTAAAAAGTTATAGAGAAAAAAATAAAATGTGTAAAAAACAAAAACATTTAGCAAAAGTGGAAACTGAGAGACGCATTGCTAAGGAAAGTAAAACAAACCCCAAACTATTCTTTAATTATATAAACAGTAAAAAGATTAAAATTGATGGTGTTGGCCCTTTAAAGAACAATGAGGGTGAAATCATAGAGAGAGATGTGGGAAAAGCAAATGTTTTAAATACTTTTTTCTCAACAGTGTTCACACAGGAAAAGGATTTGCTAGGGGAAATGCAGAGTGATAATGTAAACTCCCCATTAAGTATTACCTGCCTAACCCAGGAAGAAGTGCAGAACCGCCTTATAAAGATTAAAATTGACAAATCACCAGGCCCTGATGGCATTCACCCTCGGGTATTAAGGGAGTTAAGTAATGTGATAGACAGGCCTCTATTCCTTATATTTAAAGACTCTATAGAAACAGGGTCTGCTCCTTTTGATTGGCGGCAAGCAAATGTGGTACCAATATTCAAAAAGGGGTGTAAAAGGGAACCTGGAAACTATAGGCCGGTAAGCTTAACATCTGTTGTGGGTAAAATTTTTGAAGGGTTTCTAAGGGATACCATTATGGAATATCTCAATGTTAATAAATGTTTAACTCCATATCAGCATGGATTTATGAAGGATCGCTCCTGTCAAACTAACCTGATCAGCTTCTATGAGGATGTAAGCTCTCAAATGGACCAAGGA
This sequence comes from Dendrobates tinctorius, assembly GCF_039654945.1. Lineage (NCBI taxonomy): Eukaryota > Metazoa > Chordata > Amphibia > Anura > Dendrobatidae > Dendrobates > Dendrobates tinctorius. The sequence goes on along the minus strand of NW_027361716.1, from coordinate 25,435,342 downwards.
GAATCATTGGATGTCATTTATATCGAATTCTCTAAAGCATTTGACACTGTCCCACATAAAAGATTGGTAAGTAAGATGAGAAAGCTTGGGATAGGGGAAAATGTGTGTACGAGTAGATGGGTAGGTAGCTGGCTTAGTGATAGAAAACAAAGAGTGGTTATTAATGGTGCATACTCAGATTGGGTCAGGGTTACTAGTGGGGTACCACAGGGTTCTGTATTGGGCCCTCTACTATTTAATATATTTATTAATGATCCAGTGGATGGCTTACACAGTAAAATATCAGTATTTGCAGATGATACAAAACTATGTAAGGTAGTTAACACAAAGGAGGACAGTTTGCAACTACAGACAGATTTGAGTAAATTGGAGAATTGGGCTGAAAAATGGCAAATGAGGTTTAACACAGATAAGTGTAAGGTTATGCACATGGGAGGGAGAAACAGATGCTATAATTAATTACTAAATGGGAAACTGCTGGGGAAATCAGACATGGAAAAAGACTTAGGCATCTTAGTCAATAAGAAGCTAAATTGGAGTGCCCAGTGTCAGGCAGCTGCCACCAAAGCAAATAGGGTCATGGGATGCATTAGAAGAGGTCTGGGGACACAAGATGAAAACATAATTCTCCCTCTGTACACTCGTCAGACCACACTAGGAGAATTGTGGGCAATTTTGGACGCCGGTGCTCAAGAAAGACATTACTGAACTTGAAAGGGTTCAAAGGCGGGCTACTAAAATGATAAATGGAGTTGGTTCACTACAATACCCAGAAAGGTTATCAAAATTAGGTCTATTTACTCTAGAAAAGAGAAGACTTAGGGGAGACTTAATATATATGTAGAAGTATATCAGAGGGCAATACAGAGATCTCTCCAATGAACTGTTTGTACCAAGGACTGTGACATGAACAAGGGGGCATTCTCTTCGTTTGGAGGAAAGACAATTTCTGCACCAGCATAGAAGAGTGTTCTTCACGGTAAGAGCAGTGAGGCTCTGGAATTCTCTTCCTGAGGAAGTGGTGATGGCCAACTCACTGAATGAATTTAAGAAAGGAATGGGTGCTTTTCTTGTGAGTAACAGTATAGAATGTTACGAATAACAAAATATTATAGGTAGATGGTTGACCCAGCTTAGGGGAAGGAATTTTTTTCCCTATGGAGAAAATTGGCTTCTACTCTGTGGGTTTTTTGCTTTCCCCAGGATCAACAATGCAGAACAGCTGCACTAAAAATAGGCTGAATTAGATGGACATAAGGTCTTCCTTCAGCCTTCAAAACTATGTTACTATGTTACTATGTATGTTAACCCTAACACACACACGTGCATAAAAGGATGAATTACCGCAATAATTGTATTTTCATTAATTCACCCATGAATATTACAGCACTTGTAAGAGTATGGTCAGCCACAATATACTGAACAGCCATGTTGGCTCTAGCAGCCATCTTGAACAAACTCTAGTCAACTAACTTTGCTAAAAGAGCTGAGGCTCTCCCAAGAAGTTTGGTAGAAAATGACCTCAGTGCCATTAGTAAATATGGATGAAGTCCAGGGAGATTAATTGGAACAGCTGCAGGGCACTGTGAAAGTAGGTAAGTGGTATTATCTACATATTCTTCCTGGCTCTTCCAGCTCTCAGTAAGGACTTTCTTACAGAATGTATATGTTAGCCTGATGTTGGACTCATTGTAGTTCAGTGCTGACATAAACATATGTAGGTCCTGTACAGAACCTTGCCAAATAAATAAAATGTCATCAATGTAGCGGTACCAGCCAACAATTTGGGGAGCAGAATGTGATCCCCTCTGGAGGATGTCTCTCTCTCAATATGCCATAAAGAGAATAGCATAAGAGGACGCACATGCTGCTCACATGGTGGTACCGCGACGCTGTAAGAAAAAAAGATCTATAATAGTAAAAAAATTATGAGTCAGCATAATCAGCAACAAGTCCAGCACCAGGTCACAGACATCAGTCTGAATGTTACTCAACCATAAATAGAATTTGTTGGCCTCAAGGCCAATCTCATGGTCAATGGTTGTGTACAACGACTCCACGTCTGCAGTCACTAGATACATATCAGGTTCGAGGTGCAGGCCATCCAGATGCCTCAGGACGTCCGTAGTGTCCCTGACATAGGAGGGAAGTGTCTCCATCAGAAGTTTGAGGTAGTAATCAATGTATTTGCAGATGGGATCACATAGCCCCCCATGCCAGAGACAATCAGACGTCTCAGTGGATTAGAGTCGTCCGCAAGGCCCCGTCGCTAGCTATCTCGCTGTGTGTGGCACACATCAGTGACCGCCCCCCCGTTGGGTATCGCTGATCATGCAGGAATGTACTGGGCCATTTTTTGATCGTCGGTCTCCCGCTGGCCAGCACGCATCGCGTGTGGCAGCGGGAGACCAACGATCAGCAAGCTCCCAGTGCTGTAAGCAGACACTGGGAGCTGGTATCCAAGGTAAATATCGGGTAACTAAGCGTGTGCGGTGCTTAGTTACCCACTGTTTACCTTGGATACCAGCGTGCTCATGCTGGGAGCTGGTATCCAAGGTAAACAGCGGGTAGCTAAATCCCGCGTGCACTTAGTTACGCGATATTTACCTTGGATATCAGCTCCCAGCATGAGCACGCTAGTATCCAAGGTACACAGCGGGTAACTAAGCGCCGCATGTGCTTAGTTACCCGATATTTACCTTGGATACCAGCATCCTCGCTGGTCCTGATCGCTGGTGAGATCTGCCTGTTTGACAGCTCACCAGCAATCATGTAGCGATGCACCAGCGATCCTGACCAGGTTGTATCGTTGTCGGGATCGCTGGTGCATCGTTTGGTGTGACGGGACCCTTATGGACCTTGGGAAGGAATTAAAGGGGGGGACCACAGGGGATTCAACAGTCAGACCCTTAAAAATATTTTTATTGATATCTCCATCATCAAGGGTTTTCTCTAAAATGCACCTGAGTTCTTCAGAAAAAGCAATCTTTTGGTTTTGAGATAAAGGTGTATATGTGTCACGATTTCGCAACTGTCTAAAAGCCTCTTTTTCATAACTCTCCACCGTCCTAATGACCATGTTCCCCCCTTGTCTGCTTGCTTAATTACCACATCATCTAAGGATCTAATTTCATCCAATGCCCTCCTCTGCTGAGGAGTCAAATTATCTTTCTTCCCCTTATTACTAATTGTTCGAAAATCCTCTGAAACTAATTTGGTGAATATTTCCACCTGAGGGCACAGGGACAAGGGGGGGAAGGAAGGTGGTACAACGAGAAGAAATACACGGAGGAGAAATACCTGTAGAGGCTGTTTCCATACAGGATTCTCAGTAGTGGATTTGTGATGGAGTTTTTTAAGAATCTGCTTGCGGGAAAACAAATGAAGGTCTTTTAAAGCTGTAAAATAATCAAAATTATTAGTGTGTGGAAAGGAAAGACCTAAACTCAAAATTTCATATTGTGATGGACTTGTAAGTGAAGATGGCTTTAAGGTGCAATAATACACTGCGCTGCTGTAGGTATAATTCAAGGAAATTTATTGGTGCCTACGCGTTTCCTGAGCTGTCCCAGTCCCAGCTCACTTCTTCAGGGCACCTGATGGGACAGCTCAGGAAACGCGTAGGCACCAATACATTTCCTTGAATTATACCTACAGCAGCGCAGTGTATTATTGCACCTTAAAGCCATCTTCACTTACAAGTCCTTGGACCCTGTGCAGACTGCAGCAGCTGTTTCATGCGGTTGTAGGTGTTGTGACCGAAGTTTCACAACCCTATCAGGTGAGTCTCTCCTTGTCTCACCCTTACAATTGTGTTTTAAAGGTTTCACACAGTGGATGTGCCCTGTTTTGTTTCTTTTATATTGTGATGGAGAAATTGTATGTGATGGTAAATTGATTACCTCCAAAGCGTTATTACGGGATTTTTTCTTCTTAGGAGGGGATGACGTAATTTTACATTTATTACTATTTTGGGTCCATCTTTGCAACTGCTCTTTGTTATTCTCCCTCCTATCTGTCGTGGTCTTTGATTTATCAAGATTAGAGGATCTATCGTCAACAGAAGATACAGAGGAGAAGACTGATCTCGCTCTGGAAGATGGAATACTTGGTCCACATTTTTTCCTCCATCGATATATCCTATAATTTTGTAAATCCGAGCAGTCCCTTTGATATTTTTTACTTTTAGTAGATACGATCTCTGTCTCCCATTTCCTAATCTGTGACTTTTTGTGGAACTAATTCATGGACTTTAGTGCGCTGCTTGACAAAATACCGCCTCTCGGTGACAGGGGGTAGAGCACGGAAAGAGACCATGTCACAGTCTAACCTGGAGGATTTGTCAGCCGCCTGGAACACCCTGAGCATCGGCCTGGTGCCCGCATCCGCCCTCGGTTTGCACCTGTAACTAACCTGTGGCACCTAACAGGTGTTCTTCCCCTGAGGAAGAAGTACTATATACTTCGAAACGTGTTTGGAATTAAATGGTTAATCTTTCAACATAACCTGGATTCGGTATTTTGTCAAGCAGCGCACTAAAGTCCATGAATTAGTTCCACAAAAAGTCTGATAGTTTTGGCGGTCACGGAGTTGACCTTTGGACGTGCAGCAAGCTGACTACGGATCTTACATGCTTAAATCTCTCTTGGAAAGGGTGAGTAAATTTCTTTCGTTCTTTCAATATTAACCCAGATAAGACCCTATTGCGCTTTTTTGTGTTCCTTTAGTTTATATACATTTCCTAATCTCCGAGTCAAGATTTTTATTGAAATCCTGAGTGGATTCTGGGTTTAGGGTCTTATTAATCTCCTTTTGAATGAGACACAGTTCAGCATCCAGCTCTTTCAAAGTACCCTCATTTTATTGAATCAATAGGTCCATAAATCCTTTTGAACATTGGTTAGCTGGTGCCTCCCACTGATTTTTAAAATCCTCAGCTTCGATTGGGTAAGAGGGGAAGACCTGAACTTGCAATCCCCTTGGTATCAATCCACATGACACATACTGTATTTCCCAGAAAGCGCTCTATTCCACCAAAGGCAGGTGCGCTTATTCATCAAATCCCTGTATCTGTACATGAGCTCCACATTATCCTTGGACCTAGAGTCCAAATTGGCACATGGGCCATCACCAAACACATTTTCAAGTTGTGCCAGACACGCCTTTTTGCATGCTTTAAAGTCCATTTGTTCAGAGATGCTAACAGTGAAAACACAGGAAAAGGATACAATCAATATCATCCAAACTAGAAACAATATTGCGACACACAATGGTGTCATTCTATCAAATAATGGACTGAAAAAAATTGGACACTCAACTATAACTATCAACCTTCAAGCGACATGGAGTAAAAAGTCCAAGATGTAAAAAAAATAACAACTTTATTACAAAATGATAACAATGACTCTCATAATAAAAGAAAGGAAATAAGGGAATGGTGCACCGTGTGAAAAAACTATTACACAATACCACAAGTTGAAATATTGGACATGGGATATGAGATATACAAGTAGCAATAAGTCCTTGTAACAATACAGTGTAAATAACAACTGAACTAAAAGCAATTGTAAACAGCCAAGGGTCAGATAATCAAAGTCATTGGTACAGAGAGGATGTACATAAAGTAAGAAGATACATATCCAGTACAGACCAAAAGTTTGGACACACCTTCTCATTCAAAGTGAGAAAAAAGTGAGCTGGACCGCAGAGTGAAGGCAAAAGGGCCAACAAGTGCTAAGCATCTTTGGGAACTCCTTCAAGACTGTTGGAAGACCATTTCCGGTGACTACCTCTTGAAGCTCATCAAGAGAATGTCAAGAGTGTGCAAAGCAGTAATCAAAGCAGAAGGTGGCTACTTTGAAGAACCTAGAATATAAGACATATTTTCAGTTGTTTCACACTTTTTTGTTAATTATATAATTCCACATGTGTTAATTCATAGTTTTGATGCCTTCAGAGTGAATCTACAATTTTCATAGTCACGAAAATAAAGAAAACTCTTTGAATGAGAAGGTGTGTCCAAGCTTTTGATCTGTACTGTATACCATACCATGTAATGAGATAAATAGCCCCAAAAGTGCTCATACAGTTAGGAAGGTAAACACATCCTAAGTCAAGTAAAACCGGACCATGGCAAACATACATGAACAAAAGGACATCTCAACCATTGTAACCCATATGTGGCAGTGCAACAGATATCAGCCCCAACACAGGTGTGTTTCTTTACAAATCAAGTCCTATCAGCTTAATTAAACACAACTGGACTCAAATGAATAAGTAGAACCATCTCAATGAGGATCATAAGCAAATGGACAGCATAAGACTTAACCCCTTAACCCCCAAGGGTGGTTTGCACATTCATGACTGGGCCAATTTTGACAATTCTGACCACTGTCCCTTTATGAGGTAATAACTCTGAAATGCTTCCATGGATCCTGGTGATTCGGACATTGTTTTCTCGAGACATATTGTACTTCATGTTAGTGGTAAAATTTCATTCATATAACTTTTCATATTCACATGTTTACTTTACATCAGCACAATTTTGGAACCAAAATTTTTTTTTGTTGGGAAGTTATAAGGGTTAAAAGTTCACCAGCGATTTCTCATTTTTGCAACACCATTTTATTTTTACGAACCACATCACATTTGAAGCCACTTTGAGGGGTCTATATGATAGAAAATACCCCAAAGTGACACCATTCTGAAAACTGCACTCCTCAAGGTGCTCAAAACCATATTCAAGAAGTTTATTAACCCTTCAGGTGCTTCACAGGAATTTTTTGAATATTTAAAAAAAATGAACATTTAACTTTTTTTCACAAAAAAAATAATTCAGGTTCAATTTTTTTATTTTACCAAGGGTAAAAGGAGAAATTGGACTGCAAAAGTTATTGGGCAATTTCTCCTGAGTACGCTGATACCTGATATGTGTGGGGGAACCACTGTTTCGGCGCATGGCAGAGCTCAGAAGGGAAGGCGCGCTGTTTGACTTTTTCAATGCAAAATTGGCTGGAATACAGATCGGAAGCCATGTCACATTTTGAGAGCCCTTGATGTAGCTAACCAGTGGAAACCCCCCACAAGTGACCCCATTTTGGAAACTAGACCCCCCAAGGAACTTATCTAGATATGTGGTGAGAACTTTGAACCCACAAGGGCTTCACAGAAGTTTATAATGTACAGCTGTACATTTAAAAAATCATATCTTTTCCACAAAAATGATCTTTTCACCCTCAATTCTTATTTTCCCAAGGGTAACAGGACCCTAAAAGTTATTGTGGAATTTGTCCTGAGTACGCTGATACCCCATATGTGGGTGTAAACGACTATTTGGGCACATGGCAGAGCTTGGAAGGGAAGCAGTGCCATTTGACTTTTTTGGCTGGAATTGAGATCGGACACCATGTCGCGCTTGGAAAGCCCTTGATGTACCAAAACAGTGGAAACCCCCCACAAATGACACCATTTTGGAAACTAGACCCCCCAAGGAACTTATCTAGATGTGTGGTGAGAACTTTGAACCCCCAAGGGCTTCACAGAAGTTTATAACGTACAGCCGTACATTTAAAAAATCTTATTTTTTCCACAAAAATGATCTTTTCACCCTCAATTCTTATTTTTCCAAGAGTAATAGGACCCTAAAAGTTATTGAGCAATTTGTCCTGAGTACGCTGATACCCCATATGTGGGTGTAAACGACTATTTGGGTGCATGGCAGAGCTCAGAAGGGAAGCAGCGCCATTTGACGTTTTTGGCTGGAATTGAGATCGGACACCATGTCGCGTTTGGAAAGCCCCTGAGGTACCAAAACAGTGGAATCCCCCCACAAATGACACCATTTTGGAAACTAGACCCCCTAAGGAACTTATCTAGATGTGTGGTGAGCACTTTGAACCCCCCAGTGCTCCACAGAAGTTTATAATGCCCGGGCGTGAAAATAAAAAAATTGTATTTTTTCCACAAACATATTTTAGTCCCCAATTCTTTTATTTTCCCAAGGGTACCATGAGAAATTGGACCCCAAAAGTTGTTGTCCAATTTTTCCTGAGTACACTGATACCCCATATGTGGGAGAAAACTACTGTATGGGCACACGTCAGGGCTTGGAAGGGAAGTAGTGACGTTTTGGAATGCAGACTTTGATGGAATGGTCTGCGGGTGTCATGTTGCTTTTAGAGACCCCCTGATGTACCTAAACAGTGTAAACCCCCCACAAATGACACCATTTTGGAAACTATAGACCCCCCTAAGGAACTTATCGAGATATGTGGTGAGCACTTTGAACCCCCAAGGGCTTCACAGAAGTTTATAATGCCCGGGCGTGAAAATAAAAAAATCGTATTTTTTCCACAAACATGATCATTTAGTCCCAATTTTTTTATTTTCCCAAGGGTACCAGGAGAAATTAGATGCCAAAAGTTGTTGTCCAATTTGTCCTGAGTACGCTGATGCCTCATCTGTGGGAGGAAACTACTGTATGGGCACACGTCGGGGCTCGGAAGGGAAGTAGTGACTTTTTGGAATGCAGACTTTGATGGAATGGTCTGCAGGTGTCATGTGCGTTTGGAGAGCCTCCGATGTGCCTAAACTATTGAAACTCCCCACAAGTGACCCCATTTTGTAAACTAGACCCTCCACAGAACTTATCTAGATGTGTGGTGAGCACTTTGAACCCTCAAGTGCTTCACAGAAGTTTATAACGCTCGGGCGTGAAAATCAAAAAATAATTTTTTTCCACAAAACTGATATTTTTTCCCCCAATTTTTTACTTTCCTAAGGGTACCAGGAGAAATTGGACCCCAAAAGTTGTTTTGCAATTTGTCCTGAGTAGTCTGATACCCCATATGTGGGGGTAAAACACTGTTTGGGTGCATGGCAGAGCTTTGAAGGGAAGGAGCACCATTTGACTTTTTCAACGCAGAATTGGCTGGAATTGAGATCAGATGCCATGTTGCGTTTGGAGAGCACCTGATGTGCCCAAACAGTGGAAACCCCCCAATTCTAACTCCAACCCTAACCCCAACACACCCCTAACCCTAACCTCAGCCCTAACGCTAGCCCTAACCCTAACCCTAGCCCTAACCCTAGCCCTAACCCTAGCCCTAACCCTAATGGGAAAATGGAAATAAATACATTTTTTTTAATTTTATTATTTTTCCCGAACTAAGCGGGTGATAACGGAGGTTTGATTTACTATATATGGCGGGTTTTTATGTTTGGCAGCTGTCACACGCTAAAAGACGCTTTTTATTGTAAAAATAGTTTTTGCATCACCACTAGTGTTGAGCATTCCGATACCGCAAGTATCGGGTATCGGCCGATACTTGCTGTATCGGAATTCCGATACCGACTTCCGATATTTTTTCAATATCGGAATTCGGCATCGGAATCGGAAGTTCAGTTGATTGACGGCCTGACGTCATCATGATGCGCGGTGTGTGCGCATCATGATGCGCCGTCATTTCGGGCCTTCCGGGGGTCTCTGCCGGCCTGCCGGGGGGGCTGTGCCGGCCTGCCGGGGGGCTGTGTGGACTGCCCGGGGTCTGTACCGGCCTGCCGGGGGGCTGTGCCGGCCTGCCGGTGGTCTGTGCACCCTGTGGGGGTCTGTACCGGCCTGCCGGGGGGCTGTGCCGGCCTGCCGGGGGGCTGTGCTGATGTCCGGGGGTCTGTGCAAGCATCGTCCGATGGGACTACAAGTCCCATCGGGCGATGCCTGCTACCATGACAGTGATTGACACATTAGCCAATGATGGGACAGTAGTAGTCCCATCATCCGGCTAATGTGTTAAATGTTAAAAAAAAAAAAAAAAAAAAAAAAAATACTACATGCATGCTACATACATACTACATGCATGCTACATATATACTACATACATACTACATACATGCTACATACATACTGCATGCTACATACATACTACATACATACTACATACATACTACATACATACTACATATATACTACATACATACTACATACATGCTACATACATACTGCATGCTACATACATACTACATACATACATACTACATACATACTACATACATGCTACATACTGCATGCTACATACATACTACATACATACTACATGCATACTACATATATACTACATACATACTACATACATGCTACATACATACTGCATGCTACATACATACTACATACATACTACATGCATACTACATATATACTACATACATACTACATACATGCTGCATGCTACATATATACTACATGCTACATACATACTACATGCATGCTACATACATACTACATATATACTACATGCATGCTACATACATACTACATACTACATATATACTACATACATACTACATATATACTACATACATACTGCATGCTACATACATGCTACATACATACTACATACATACTACATACATACTACATGCATGCTACATGCATGCTACATGCATGCTACATACATACTACATGCATGCTACATACATACCACATACATACTACATGCTACATACATACCACATATATACTACATACATACAATACATTCATACAATACATACATAGACATACAGTACATATAACATAGAGTAACATACTTACCAATACTTGTCACATTGTTCCCCGAAGCCATTGTCTATTCCGGGATAAATATTAACATAACAAACCACAAAAATACTCACCCACGATCCGAAGCAGTCCACGAGTGTGTCCCACGACGATCTTGGGTAGAGAACTGCAGCATCAGATGATGCTGCCGTTCTCTACGGGCTGTAGGAATCCAATGACGGAAGGTAGGTATCCTTCCGCACTGTATTCCTCCGCCACTTAAAAAAAAAAAGTCCCTAGTCTCACTTTATGCCATTGCTGTGTGGGAATTTCCCACACAGCAATGGCATAAAGTGAGACTAGGGACTTTTTTTTTTTTAAGTGGCGGAGGAATACAGTGCGGAAGGATACCTACCTTCCGTCATTGGATTCCTGCAGCCCGTAGAGAACGGCAGCATCATCTGATGCTGCAGTTCTCTACCCAAGATCGTCGTGGGACACACTCGTGGACTGCTTCGGATCGTGGGTGAGTATTTTTGTGGTTTGTTATGTTAATATTTATCCCGGAATAGACAATGGCTTCGGGGAACAATGTGACAAGTATTGGTAAGTATGTTACTCTATGTTATATGTACTGTATGTCTATGTATGTATTGTATGAATGTATTGTATGTATGTAGTATATATGTGGTATGTATGTAGCATGTAGTATGTATGTGGTATGTATGTAGCATGCATGTAGTATGTATGTAGTATGTATGTAGTATATATGTAGTATGTAGTATGAATGTAGTATATATGTAGTATGTATGTAGCATGTAGTATGTAGCATGCATGTAGTATATATGTAGTATGTATGTAGTATGTATGTAGCATGCATGTAGTATATATGTAGTATGTAGCATGTAGTATGTATGTAGCATGCATGTAGTATGTAGCATGTAGTATGTATGTAGCATGCATGTAGTATATATGTAGTATGTATGTAGTATGTATGTAGCATGCATGTAGTATGTATGTAGCATGTAGTATGTAGCATGCATGTAGTATATATGTAGTATGTAGCATGTAGTATGTATGTAGCATGCATGTAGTATATATGTGTTATGTATGTAGCATGTAGCATGCATGTAGTATGTATGTAGTATATATGTGGTATGTATGTAGCATGCAGTATGTATGTAGCATGCATGTAGTATATATGTAGTATGTATGTTGCATGTAGTATTTATGTAGTATGAATGTAGCATGTATGTAGTATGTAGTATGAATGTAGCATGTATGTAGTATGCATGTTGTATGTATGTAGCATGTAATTTTTTTTTTTTTTTTTACATTTAACACATTAGCCGGATGATGGGACTACTACTGTCCCATCATTGGCTAATGTGTCAATCACTGTCATGGTAGCAGGCATCGCCCGATGGGACTTGTAGTCCCATCGGACGATGCCTGCACAGACCCCCGGAGCCTGCACAGACCACCGGCAGGCCGGCACAGCCCCCCGGCAGGCCGGCACAGCCCCCCGGAGCCTGCACAGCCCCCCGGCAGGCCGGCACAGCCCCCCGGCAGGCCGGCACAGCCCCCCGGAGCCTGCACAGCCCCCCGGCAGGCCGGCACAGCCCCCCGGCAGGCCGGCACAGCCCCCCGGAGCCTGCACAGACCACCGGCAGGCCGGCACAGACCACCGGAGCCTGCACAGACCCCCTGGCAGGCCGGCACAGCCCCCCGAAAGGCCCGTACAGACCCCAGAGAGGCTGTACAAGGGCAGGAAAGGGTTTTTCTTATTCCGATACCGGAAGTCCCATAGACTTGAATGGGACTTCCGGTATCGGAATCGGCGATACCGATACTTTTTTTAAAGATCGGCCGATACCATCCGATACGATACTTTGAAGTATCGGACGGTATCGCTCAACTCTAATCACCACATTTTGAGAGCTATAATTTTTCCATATTTTGACCCACTGAGTTATGTGAAGTCTTATTTTTTGCAGGACGAGTTGACGTTTTTATTGGTATCATTTTCGGGCACGTGACATCTTTTGATTGCTTTTTATTCCGATTTTTGGGACGCAGAATGAACAAAAACCAGCGTTTCATGAATTTCTTTTGGGGGGTGTATTTACACCGTTCCGCCTGCTGTAAAATTGATAAAGCCCTTTTATTCTTCGGGTCAGTACGGTTACAGTGATACCTCATTTATGGCTTTTTTTTATGTTTTGGTGGTGTTATGCAATGAAAACAATTTTATATAAAAAATAATTATTTTTGCATTCTTTATTCTGTGAGCTATAACTTTTTTATTTTTTCACTGATGATGCTGTGTGATGGCTGTTTTTTTGCGGGACAAGATGACGTATTCAGCGGTGCCATGGATATTTATATGCGTCTTTTTGATCGCACGTTATTGCACTTTTTGTTCGGCGGTATGATAATAAATCATTATTTTTTGCTTCGTTTTTTATTTTTATTTTTTAAGGGGTTCGCTAAAGGGGTTAACTAATGGGACAGTTTTATAGGGCGGGTCGTTATGGATGCGGCGATGCCAAATATGTGTACTTTTATTGTTTGTTTGTTTTTATTTCCAAAAAATGAATTTATTGGGGAATATTTTTTTTTTTTATTTATTTAGCGATTTTTAAAAAATTATTTTTACACTTTTTTTTTAACTTTATTACATTGTCCCAGGGGGGATATAACTGTCCTATGACAGATCGCTGATCTGTCACATCACAGATTGCTGTGACAAATCAGCAATCTGTCACAGGCACTGCACTAGGCTTCCTCGTGCATGCGCTTTGCAGGCACTGAGGAAGCCGGCTCCCTGCAGACCCCCGAAGGTCCCCGTCGCCATCTTGGATTCGGGGACCTGCAGGGATGGAGCCCCCCGCAGCAGCGCTGCACATCGCGCTGCTGTGGGGGGCTCAGGGAAGCACGGAGGGAGCCCTCTCCCTGCCAATGCTTCCCTTTAACCCCCGCTACAATGCGATCGTGTTTGATCGCGGTGTGCAAGGGATTAACGTGTCGGGGGCGGTCCGTGACCGCCCCTGACACATTGGGCTGGGTGTCAGCTGTGAGCGCCGCTGATCACTGTGACGTACGGTACTATCCCGTCCCTGGGAATTGAGTCCCTGGGCACATGGACGGGATAGTATGTCACATGGCAGTAAGGGGTTAAATGAGTGTCTGAGCAAAGGGTCTGAATACTTATGACCATGTGATATTTCAGTTTTTTTTTTTAATAAATAAATAATTTACCATAATAAATAAACAGACTTGGCCCAATCTTGGATTGCATCATACCTAACAGACCGGACATTCAGCGTCTCCCACTCGCACAGCATCTCCTCACCATGCCCCCTATCCGTTGGAGTCCCGCAAGGTTCAGTCCTAGGGCCCCTGCTCTTCTCCATTTACACCTTCAGCCTCGGACAGCTCATAGAATCTCATGGCTTTCAGTATCACCTCTATGCTGATGACACACAGATCTACATCTCTGGACCAGATAGCACCTCCCTACTAAAGTAAACAGAATCTCTCAATGTCTGTCTGCTATTTCATACTTCTCCGCTAGATTTCTAAAACTTAATATGGACAAAACAGAATTAATCATCTTTCCCCCATCTCACGTGACCCCCCAACGGACCTATCCATTAAAGTAAATGGCTGCCCACTCTCTCCAGTCCCACAAGCTCGCTGCCTCGGAGTTATCCTTGACACTGATCTCTCTTTCAAACCACATATCCAAGCCCTTTCCACTTCCTGCCAACTTCAACTCAAAAATATTTCATGGATCCGTACATTCCTCAACCAAGAATCTGCAAAAACCCTAGTCCATGCCCTCATCATCTCCCACCTTGACTACTGCAACCTCCTGCTCTGTTGCCTCTCCTCTAACACTCTCGCACCCCTCCAATCTATTTTAAACTCTGCTGCCCGACTAATCCACCTGTCCCCCCACTATTCCCCAGCCTCTTCCCTCTGTCAATCCCTGCACTGGCTCCCCATTACCCAAAGACTCCAGTTCAAAACCCTAACCATGACATACAAAGCCATCCACAACCTTAGTCCTCTATACATCTGTGACTTTGTCTCCCGGTACTTATCTGCACAAAACCTCTGATCCTCACAAGATCTCTTTCTGTACTCCACTCTTATCTCCTCTTACCACAATCGCATACAAGACTTCTCCCGCGCATCCCCCCTACTCTGGAACTCTCTACCACAACATATCAGACTATCACCTACCATGGAAACCTTCAAAAAGAACCTGAAGACCTACCTCTTCCGACAAGCCTACAACCTGCAGTAACCACCGATCCACCCAACCGCTGCACGACCAGCTCTACCCTTGCTTACTGTATCCTCACCCATTCCTTGCAGATTGTAAGCCCTCGCGGGCAGGGTCCTCTCTCATCCTGTACCAGTAGTGACTTGTATTGTTTAAGATTACTGTACTTGTATGTATTATGTATACCCCTCCTCACATGTAAAGCGCCATGGACTAAATGGTGCTATAATAATAATAAATAATAATAATAATAATAATAAATTTGCAAAAATTTCTCCATTTCTGTTTTTTTCAGTCAAGACAGGGTGCAGAGTGTACATTAATGAGAAAAAAAGAACTTTTTTTGAATTTACAAAATGGCTGCAATGAAACAAAGAGTGAAAAAATTAAAGGGGTCTGAATAATTTCTGTATCCACTGTATTTGGTCATTAACAAAAGTTCATCTCAATATTTTGTTATATATCCTTTGTTGGCAATGACAGAGGGTCAAACGTTTTCTGTAAGTCTTCACAAGGTTGGCACACATTGTTGGTGGTATATTCCTCCATGCAGATCTGCTCTAGAGCAGTGATGTTTTGGGCCTGTCTCTGGGAAACACAGACTTTCAAAGCCCTCCAAAGGTTTTCTATGGGGTTGAGATCTGGAGACTGGTTAGGCCACTCCAGGACCTTCATATGCTTCTTACAAAGCCACTCCTTCATTGCCCTGGCAGGGTGCTTGGGATCATTATCATGCTGAAAGACCAGTCCACATTTCATCTTCAATGCCCTTGCTGATGGAAGGAGGTTTGCCCAAAAAATCTCACGATACATGGCCTCATTCATTCTTTCATGTACACGGATCAGTTGTCCTAGTCCCTTTGCAAACAAACAGCCCCAAAGCATGATGCTGCCACCCCCATGCTTCACAGTAAGTATGGTGTTCTTTGGATGCAACTCAGCATTCTGTCTTCACCAAACACAATGAGGTTTGTTTCTACCAAACAGTTCTACTTTGGTTTCATTAGACCATATGACATTCTCTCAATATTCTTCTGGATAATCCAAATGCTCTCTAGCAAACTTCAGACAGGCCCGGACATGTACTGGCTTACGTAGTAAAAGCAACAAGGCACTCTCTCAAATCGATGATAGTAGGTGCACAAGTAGGGTATCCAGCCCACGTAGTAGAATAAAAGAACTTGATTTTTGCCCACCATTCTTGTGATCATTTTGACTTCACGGGGTGAGATCTTGCATGGAGCCCCAGATCGAAGGAGTTTATCAGTGGTCTTGTATGTCTTCCATTTTCTTATTATTGCTCCCACAGTTGATTTAATCACACCAAGCTGCTTGCCTATTGCAGATTCAGTATTCCCAGCCTGGGGCAGGGATACAATTTTGTTTCTGGTGTCCTTCGACAGCTCTGTGGTCTTCAACATAGTGGAGTTTGGAGTGTGACTGTATTAGGTTGTGGACAGGTGTCTTTTATATTGATAGCAAGTTCAAACAGGTGCCATTACTAGAGGTAATGAGTGGAGGACAGAAGAAGAAGTTGTTTCAGGTCTATGAGAGCCAGAAATCTTGCATGTTTTTAGGTGACCATATACTTATTTTCCACCATAATTTGAAAAATAAATCTTACCAAATCAGACAAGATGATTTTCTGGAGTTGTTTTCTCATTTTGACTCTCATAGTTGTGGTCTACCTATGATGTCATTTACAGGCCTCTCTCATCTTTTTAAGTGGGAGAACTTGCACAATTGGTGGCTGACTAAATTCTTTTTACCTCACTGCATGTTAAGGCTGGCGGAACACACCAAGTTATAAAATAGTAGTAGGTGCGTTCGCAGCCCGGGGTCCACCGTGCAGAGGTGGTACACTGCTGCTAGATAATGGCAGAACAATTAAGCAGTGTGAAAACAGTCACACGTGGGCTACGTCACCCAATGTGAACAGGAGCGAACTCTGTTAATTCACAGAGCCACACAACCGCTGAACGTAGATGCCGGAGCCTGTTTAGCTCACAGAGCCTGGCCAAAAGAGCACACAGTGAACAGCCACAGAACTCTACCCCAAGGACACGGGGTTAGAGTCCCTCTAGGCCCACTGAGCGTGCGGCGTCCCTGCCACGAGCGCCGCTATTGCCGCTTACTATGGAGTGTGGAGCACTTGCACTGAGGCGTGCAGAGTCACAGGTGAGGACTAATGCCTGACTCAAACTCTGACCTACCTACGCCTAAGCCTGGGCGCTAGCAGGTTAGGCTGCACAACACATGCATACCAAGGGTAGGGGTTTCTTAATGAGTCAATCACCAGAGACATTCATACGTGCATACATCACTCACTCTTTATAGTCTGAAAATACAGTCTATCCTAGCGCATGGCCGAGCGGCCATGCAAACCTTTTATAGCCGCAAGCGTCCGGGACCTTCCTGGCGTCTCGGATGGGCCAATCCGAACACGAGCAGGACCTGAGCACGTGACCTTCGATCTCCAATGGGAGATCACTCCACGGGCATGCTCAGTGGGCCAACATGAGGACTTTGTCCCTGGAGAATCTCGCTGCTGAGCAGCATGCATTGCCATAGCTGTGCCAGAGGTGGCAGCAGCAAGCAAACCCACGGAGCTGGTCTGGACCGACGAGTTTGCTGAGCAACCTCCCCTGCGGCTGGAGAGGAATGGGAGATCGCCGGAAGCAAGGCTCTGGATTTTCGCTGTGCAGCGGCAGAAATCTGATGCCTAACATTACCCCCCTCTAGGGCCCCCTCCTCTCTGAGCCTCGCTCCGCTCAAATTCCGGAATGAGAAGAGGAGCATGGATGTTCTCCACCGGCTCCCAGGTCCGTGCCTCTGGACCATGACCCTTCCAATCCACCAAGTAAAACTTTTTGCCCAGCATCACCTTACATCCCACGATGGCATTGACCTCAAACTCATCAGACGATAGGTCTGATGTCCCGGCAGATGGCTCAGAAAACCGGGACATGTGCACCGGTTTAAGGAGAGACACATGAAACGTGTCCGAGATAGCCAAGTGTGGTGGAAGGGCCAGACGGTAGACCACATGGTTGATCTGCTCGAGGACCTTGAAAGGGCCAATATAGCGCGGTGCGAACTTAGCGGATTCCACCCGCAGCCTGATGTTTCGAGCGGAGAGCCACACTAAGTCGCCAAGGGCGAAGGTCAGAGCAGGGCACCGGCGAGTATCAGCGGAGGACCTCATTCTCTCCTTGGAGGCCTGAATAGCATCCTGCGTGCGATCCCAAATGTCACGTGCCTCCACCGCCCAGTCTGCCACCCTAGAGTCGGTGGACGACACGGGCATGGGCACGGGGATGCGCAGATGCTGACCGTAATTTAAGAGCAATGGGGTCTGACCGGTGGAGTCGGCCACAGCGTTGTTCAAGGCAAACTCCGCCCACAGCAGCAAGGATGCCCGATCATCCTGCCTAGCTGAGACAAAATGTTGCAGATACAGTGGGGCAAAAAAGTATTTAGTCATTCAGCAATAGTGCAAGTTCCACCACTTAAAAAGATGAGAGGCGTCTGTAATTTACATCATAGGTAGACCTCAACTATGGGAGACAAACTGAGAAAAAAAATCCAGAAAATCACCTTGTCTAGTTTTTTTTTCATTTTATTTGCATATTATGGTGGAAAATAAGTATTTGGTCAGAAACAAAATTTCATCTCAATACTTTGTGATATATCCTTTGTTGGCAATGACAGAGGTCAAACGTTTTCTGTAAGTCTTCACAAGGTTGCCACACACTGTTGTTGGTATGTTGGCCCATTCCTCCATGCAGATCTCCTCTAGAGCAGTGATGTTTTTGGCTTTTCGCTTGGCAACACGGACTTTCAACTCCCTCCAAAGGTTTTCTATAGGGTTGAGATCTGGAGACTGGCTAGGCCACTCCAGGACCTTGAAATGCTTCTTACGAAGCCACTCCTTCGTTGCCCTGGCTGTGTGCTTTGGATCATTGTCATGTTGAAAGACCCAGCCACGTTTCATCATCAATGCCCTTGCTGATGGAAGGAGGTTTGCACTCATAATCTCACGATACATGGCCCCATTCATTCTTTCATGTACCCGGATCAGTCGTCCTGGCCCCTTTGCAGAGAAACAGCCCCAAAGCATGATGTTTCCACCACCATGCTTTACAGTAGGTATGGTGTTTGATGGATGCAACTCAGTATTCTTTTTCCTCCAAACACGACAAGTTGTGTTTCTACCAAACAGTTCCAGTTTGGTTTCATCAGACCATAGGACATTCTCCCAAAACTCCTATGGATCATCCAAATGCTCTCTAGCAAACTTCAGACGGGCCCGGACATGTACAGGCTTAAGCAGTGGGACACGTCTGGCACTGCAGGATCTGAGTCCATGGTGGCGTAGTGTGTTACTTATGGTAGGCCTTGTTACATTGGTCCCAGCTCTCTGCAGTTCATTCACTAGGTCCCCCCGCGTGGTTCTGGGATTTTTGCTCACCGTTCTTGTGATCATTCTGACCCCACGGGGTGGGATTTTGCGTGGAGCACCAGATCGAGGGAGATTATCAGTGGTCTTGTATGTCTTCCATTTTCTAATTATTGCTCCCACAGTTGATTTCTTCACTCCAAGCTGGTTGGCTATTGCAGATTCAGTCTTCCCAGCCTGGTGCAGGGCTACAATTTTGTTTCTGGTGTCCTTTGACAGCTCTTTGGTCTTCACCATAGTGGAGTTTGGAGTCAGACTGTTTGAGGGTGTGCACAGGTGTCTTTTTATACTGATAACAAGTTTAAACAGGTGCCATTACTACAGGTAATGAGTGGAGGAAAGAGGAGACTCTTAAAGAAGAAGTTACAGGTCTGTGAGAGCCAGAAATCTTGATTGCTTGTTTCTGACCAAATACTTATTTTCCACCATAATATGCAAATAAAATGAAAAAAAAACAGACAATGTGATTTTCTGGATTTTTTTTCTCAGTTTGTCTCCCATAGTTGAGGTCTACCTATGATGTAAATTACAGACGCCTCTCATCTTTTTAAGTGGTGGAACTTGCACTATTGCTGACTGACTAAATACTTTTTTGCCCCACTGTATGTCACCAGGGTCTGGTTGGCTCTCTCAACGAAACCATTCATCTCAGGATGATAGGCTGAGGAGAGATTTAGCTCAATGCTGAGCAAAGAACAGAGCTCTCTCCAGAACCGAGATGCAAACTGAGGACCCCGGTCGCTGATGATCTTATCCGGCATGCCGTGTAGGTGGAAAAGATATTTAATAAACAACGCTGCCAGGCCCCGAGCCGAAGGTAGCAGAGAGAGTGGTACCAGATGCACCATCTTGGAGAAATGATCGGTGACCACCCAAATGACGGTGCTGCCACTGGACTTGGGCAGACCCACCACAAAGTCCATACCGATCATCTCCCAGGGCCTGTCTGCAACCGGCAGAGGATAGAGTAACCCAGCGGGCCGTTGCCGAGAGGACCGATTCTGGGCGCAAGAGACGCACGCCTGAATATAGTCCCTGACGTCACGGGCCATATGCGGCCACCAGTACGTCCTCGCCAGGAGTTCAGAGGTCCGTTTGATCCCGAAATGGCCACCCACTCTGGATGAATGAGCCCAAGAGAGGACCTCCGGTCGCAGATGGGCAGGGACAAAAGTCTTGCCCGGAGGTACAGACTCGAGAGCAACCGGAGCCATGGTCCTCAGGCTCTCCGATGGGACTATCAGTCGAGGCTCCCCCTCCTCCTCCGATGACACCATGGAGCGAGAAAGAGCATCGGCCCAGACGTTCTTCTCTAAATGCAGTGTGAAATGGAATCGGGAGAAAAACAAGGACCATCTGGCCTGGCGAGAATTCAAATTTTTGTGGTCGGTGAACACCTGGAATGAGTGGCCAGCCCCCTCCAGGAGGTGTCTCCACTCTGAGAAGGCCAGCTTCATTGCTAGCAACTCCCTGTCCCCGATGGAATAATTCCTCTCCGCCGGTGAGAAGGTCTTAGAGAAGAAGGAACATAGGTGCTTCCGACCTTGCGAGTCCTTCTGAAAAAGGACCGCTCCAGCACTGACGGAGGAGGCATTCACCTCCAGAATGAAGGGCTTATCTACATCAGGGCGATGTAGAATGGGAGCGCTAGCGAAGTGGGACTTAATGGAGGTGAAGGCCTTGGAGACCGTTTCGGACCACAGTTTGGGGTTTGCACCCTTCTTGGTGAGGGCTACCAAGGGCGCTACCAAAGTTGAGAAATGGGGAATGAATTGGCGATAGTAATTTATGAACCCCATAAAGCACTGCACCGCTTTGAGAGAATGGGGTTCCTGCCAATCCATCACAGCCTGTAGCTTGGCAGGATCCATGGCCAAACCCTGGGCTGAGATGATGCAGCCCAGAAGAGGCAAGGACTCCTGGTCAAACACACATTTTTCCAATTTGGCATAAAGAGAGTTGGCCCGCAGGAGATCGAAAACTTTGCGAACATCTCTCCGGTGGGAGTCAATGTCTGGAGAGTAAATGAGAATATCGTCCAGATAGACTACTACCGAGGTGGCAAGCATATCCCAGAAGATATCGTTCACAAAGTCTTGGAAGACGGCTGGAGCGTTACATAGCCCGAAGGGCATTACCAAATATCCATAGTGCCCGTCTCTGGTGTTAAAAGCCGTCTTCCATTCGTCTCCCTCACGGATGCGAATCAGGCTATAGTCACCCCGCAGATCAAGCTTAGTAAACACTCTCCCTCCCCGTAGCCTATCAAACAGTTCCGATATCAGGGACAGAGGATACTTGTTCTTAACAGTTCTGGCGTTAAGGCCCATGTAATCGATGCATGGACGTAATTCTCCATTCTTCTTTTGGACAAAGAAGAATCCCGCTCCCGCTGGAGACACCGACTTCCTAATGAATCCTCTTGCCAGATTCTCCCTGATATACTGAGACATGGCCTCTGTCTCTGCGAGAGATAGGGGATATATTCAACCCCGGGGAGGCTCAGCGCCGGGCAAGAGGTCAATAGGACAGTCGTAAGGGCGGTGGGGTGGAAGGGTCTCTGCCGCCTTCTTGGAGAAAACGTCTGCATGCTGCTGATATGGCTTGGAAAGCAAGGAGAGATCTGCAGGAACCTCAGAAGTAGCGACCTGTGCACACTCCCTCAGACACCTACCCTCGCAGGACTTGCTTCAACCGAGGATTTTTCCCGAAGACCACTCTACGTGGGAAGAGTGCGATTGTAACCAGAGAACCCCTAGGAGGACCTGGTCGATACCTTCGGGCATCACAAGGAGAGACAGCATCTCCTGATGAGAAGGAGACAGTGAGAGTCTCAGTGGAGCCGTCTGGTGGGTGATTTGGGATGGGAGTGTCGCCCCATTCACCACTCTGATGGTGACTGGTTGCGGTAGCAAGACCAGGGGGACTGCGTGTTGCTGAGTGAAGGCAGATGATATGAAATTGCCCTCCACCCCAGAGTCCACGCAAACCTCCACAATCAGAGTGGAAGAATTAAACTCTAACGCTCCTTTAAACAGGAGCTTGGAGGAGAAAGTCGCGGTGTCCAGTAGGCCTCCTCCAATAACCACTAGACGGGAGCTTTTCCCGACCGCTGTGGGCACTGGTTAGCAAGGTGCCCAGTCTGCCGACAGCGGAAGCAGACTGGAGGTACCTGCGCGGACCGGACCCTGGACCCCGTGCGGGACACCTCCATGGCCTCTGGAGGCTCAGGCGACTGACCAGGGGGTTCCAGCGGTCTAGCAAAATTTGGAGCCAACTTATATCGTTGGCAGGACCTGGAGCACTCCGACCCTCACTCAGTGAAGTGAATGACAATTCGGGGGGAAACCGTAATTAGCTACTCTAAAGTGGAGGGCACCTCCCTGGTGGCCAGGGCATCTTTGACATGATCAGCCAGGCCTCTCCAGAATATAGGTATGAGAACCTTATCTGGCCACTCCAGCTCTGAGGCCAGAGTTCTGAAGAGGATGGCATACTGGCTGACCAGAGACGAATCCTGGGTTAGAGCCAGCAACTGAAGTGCGGTATCGTGCGTGACCCGAGGTCCCAGGAACATCTGCTTCAGAGTGATCAGAAAATGGGTGGCATTCTGTACCAGGGGATCCCCACGCTCCCACAGCGGGGTGGCCCACTCCAAGGCCCTGCCCGACAGGAGGGAGATGATAAATCCCACCTTGGCCTGCTCAGAGGGAAATCGTGTAGCCAGCAACTCCAAATTATTGGAGCACTGACTCATGAAACCCCTGCATGAAGCACTATCACCCGAGAACTTCTCAGGCAGCAGGAGGCGGGACAAGGTCGGGGAAGGACTGGCCATGGAGACACAGGTGACAGCCTCTGTAGCTGCTTGAACGGCGACCAAGGTAACATCCGCAGCTGAGGTGGAACGCTCTAGCGCTGCTAACCTACCCTCCAGCTGCTGGATGTACCTATGCAGTCATTGTTCGTCCACCATTACTAGCCAGACCCTGGCGCTAGGATAATGTTAAGGCTGGCGGAACACACCAGGTTATAAAATAGTAGTAGGTGCGTTTGCAGCCCAGGGTCCACCGTGCAGAGGTGGTACACTGCTGCTAGATAATGGCGGAACAATTAAGCAGTGGGAAAACAGTCACACGTGGGTTACGTCACCCAATGTGAACAGGAGCGAACTCTGTTAATTCACATAGCCGCACAACCGCTGAACGTAGATGCCGGAGCCTGTTTAGCTCACAGAGCCTGGCCAAAAGAGCGCACAGTGAATGGCCACAGAACTCTACCCCAAGGACACGGGGTTAGAGTCCCTCTAGACCCACTGAGCATGCGGCATCGCTGCCACAAGCGCCGCTATAGACGCTGGCTATGGAGTGTGGCGCACATGCACGGTCGGCGTGCTGAGTCACTGGTGAGGACTAATGCCTGACTCAAACTCTGACCTACCTACGCCTAAGCCTGGGCGCTAGCAGGCTAGGCTGCACAACACTTGCGTACCAAGGGTAGGGGTTTCTTAATGAGTCAATCACCAGAGACATTCATACGTGCATACATCACTCACTCCTTATAGTCTGAAAATACAGTCTATCCTAGCGCATGGCCGAGTGTCCATGCGAACCTTTTATAGCCGCGAGCATCTGGGACCTTCCTGGCTTCTCGGATGGGCCAATCCGAACACGAGCAGGACCTGAGCATAGGAGATCACTCCACGGGCATGCTCAGTGGGCCGACATGAGGACTTAGTCCCTGGAGAATCTCGCTGCTGAGCAGCATGCATTGCCATAGCTGTGCCAGAGGTGGCAGCAGCAGCAAGCAAACCCACGGAGCTGGTTTGGGCAGAGCGCCGGGACCGACGAGCTTGCTGAGCAACCTCCCCTGCGGCTGGAGAAGAAATGGGAGACCGCCGGAAGCAAGGCTCGGGATTCTCACTGTGCAGCGACAGAAATCCGCCGCCTAACACTGTACATGGACCTATACAATGGGTAATCAATATATTAGCAAACCTAGATTGATCAATGACCCTGCATCCCTGCCCTCCAATGATAAAAACACAATCAATTCAAGAGTCAACATTTAGGCTCATAAGAACAATGGCCTGTGTCTCTTGTCCCACTGAAGAAAATATGTCTGGCATAATTAAGATTAAATGTTGCTTCGTAAATGACACATAAAAATGTGCCGTTACCCTATCTATTCTATTCTGATGGTTCAGGCTGTGAATTTACTGTACTTGGTTGATGAAATGTTGGGTTTCCTTTGAGATGTATATACAAAAATCGTGCGCACACGCATGGTCTGGGTGTTTTCTTTTTCTTGCATGCATTGACTTACATTGGAGAGTGTGATCTGATTCTCACATCCTATCGCATCATGCTGCAATTTTTTCCTTAGTCTGATTAGAGCTGAGGAAAAACTAAAATGTAAGCACTGCTTCATTTAATAACATTGGTCAGAGTGCAATGTAATGTTTTCTCGCATTGCAGTCCTCCGTATTATATGCGAATGTGAGTGTGCCCTTAGGTTGTGTTCACATCTATCCTGCACTCCAAACTGAACGCTTACATAGGGATTTATGTGTAAATCTCTGAAAAATATAATTCAGACAAAATAGAAAATTCACTGTACAAAGGCAAATTAAGTCACCTTATACTCGCGTCTGGCTGTGATCCAGTGGTCTCTGGGTTTCATCTTTCTATGTGCCTTTTTAGGCATTCACAAAGGCACAGTCAACCACAGTTTTGTGCACCTTTGAAAACATCGATATCACTGAACAAATGCAAGATGGAGTTCATGGGTCTGCTGCCTCATGATAGTACTTGGATATATGGGGGTTTCATCTGAATCATGTATTTGAGAGATTTAGATGGAAACCCCGAAGTAAGTGCACAGGATATATGTGAATTAATCCAAAATGTTCTGTATCCCAAAATGTTACCAATAAAAGCTTCAACTCAACAATCAAATAAACATGATCACACTCAGGTCTGTGATCTTTTAACAGAAATATAGTGGGCTTCCATGCAACTGGGGTTCATCTCTTCACCCTCAGGTATTCACATGGTACTTCACTAGAAGTATATCTATCAGATTATGGACCATCATGTAAGCGGGCATTGTGCAATTACTGGTGTTTAATCTAACAGGCGCTAATATATTGGCCAGACACTGGCACAACCAATTGGTCTATATTTGATTAGCGCCAGCATTTGGGTTAACAGACAAGCGGGCATTGATGCAATAGTATGGGTATATTAACCTGTTATTATGCGCCAACAATCACACACTTGCGTATCAACTCCATGTATCACTATTAGTACATTTATTTCTCTGGGTACTTACCCTAATGTTGGTCTTTGTGACCTTCATTGTATTTCTATAGGGTACATGGTTTCATATACGGCATATGTGTTTCACCCAGCACTTTTGCTGCTATATTTGTGTGAAAATGGTAATGCACTATGCACATTGCACTTAGGAATGCACATGGCACTTTATTTAACTGCTCTCTCCAGTTCATTACAGCAGTAACTGCTCCGTCCCCTTTGTCAGTGGATTACAGCTACCACTTTGGATGTATTCATTTTTAGGTTTATGTTCCCTTGAAAGACACCTAATTCAAGGTTTTCTGCCTATTGACTTACTTTTTTCCCTTTTGGAGTATTGTAGGAGCTTTTCACTAATATGTGTCTATGTTATATCACTGCTGATGGGCTTCATTGAGAACATGTATGGTATATAGGGCTCTTTTCATGTGGCCCATTTGATGTGGATTTGTGTATTCCATTTGGGTGATGTTCACACCTGTTTGTTTCTTCTCCTTGTTCATGCTATATGGGCTGTAATAAAAATCTATTGCATTTATTTTCATTTTGATGCGCCTTATTTCCTTGTTTTTGGGAATTTTTTCCATGCATTTGGTAGCACAAAAATTCTGGAAAAGCTCCATTGCTCCTCCAAAAAGAAATCCAGCAAAATCTGTGCTACTTAGTCTAAATACCCCCCTCTCTTCTAAGCCTCACCATTAGAGTTGAGCGATACCAGCCGATACTTGAAAATATTGGATCGGAATGGATCGGCCGATCTTAAAAAAAAGTATCGGTATCGCCGATTCCGATACCGGGAACCAATGCAAGTCAATGGGACCAAAATATCGGAATTAAAAAAAACCCTTTTTTTCCTTGTAGGTTAATTCTACATGAAGAAAAACAACTAAGAATAATGTAGAATGTATTGTGGGAGGTGGAGGAGACATTAAAGCCATAGAGGTTTAGCCCAATCAAATGGAATAGCAGGAATTAAACTTTTTTTTAAAGACGTTAGGAGTTACAAAGATATTGACTAGGTTAGCCTCATTTATATTTTGCCAGACATGTATGTCTTCTTCTTCTTTCTTCTTTCTTCTTCTTTCTTATTCTTCTTCCTTTTTTTACCTTCTTCTTCTTATTATTATTCCTTTTTCTACATTCTTCTTCTTCTTCCTTTTTTTAAATTCTTCTACTTCCTTTTTTTACATTCTTCTTCTTCTTCCTTTTCTTACATTCTTCATATTCTTCTTATTCAACAATTATTATTCTACATATTCAACTTCTTCATCTTCTTCCTATTCTTCTTCATCATATTCTTGTTTGTGTCAGGCATTCCTGTAGTTGTTATCTAGAAAAGTTAGAAGTTTACACCTTCCGTTCTGCCTGTCACAAAAGATTTACAACAGGATTTGTCCGCGTTCAGTTTGGCCTGCAGCAGCAGGCCTTTTCCAGGGGCACCACGAGGAGGAACGGACTCACCCCCATACACTGCTTAGTCTTCTTCTGCTTATAATAAATAAGATAATATCATTTGCTCAGAGTATTAGTCTTATGCTTAAAGTTCTTCTGCTTTGTTTTTTTATGCTTCTTTGTCTTCTCTCTCTTGTTGTTCCTCATCTTGGTGGTTGTCTTCCTGTTCTTTGTCCTCTTGAACCAGCTGACGGTACTGGCACCCAGAGGGGCAGCAGAAGGAACAAGAGTCAATGGCACTACCGAGGACCAGCTGATGGTGCTGGAACCCGGTTACTAAGCAGGAGGTGCCTGTGCTACAAAGCACTACCAAGGACCAGCAGACGTTGCCGGAACTCGGATACCGAGATGGAGGCACCTAGGCCAAAGGCTCTGACGAGAACCAGCTGACGGTGCTGGAACCCAGAGGGGTAGCATAAGCTGCAAGAGCAAATGGAAATAGCGAGGACCAGCTGACAGTGCTGGCACCCGGAGGGGCAGCAGAAGGAATAAGAGCCAATGGCACAACCGAGGACCAGCTGACGGTGCTGGAACCCGGTTACTAAGCAGGAGGTACCTGTGCTACAAAGCACTACCAAGGACCAGCAGACGTTGTCGGAACTCGGATACCGAGATGGAGGCACCTAGGCCAAAGGCTCTGACGAGAACCAGCTGACGGTGCTGGAACCCTGAGGGGTAGCATAAGCTGCAAGAGCAAATGGAAATAGCGAGGACCAGCTGACAGTGCTGGCACCCGGAGGGGCAGCAGAAGGAATAAGAGCCAATGGCACAACCGAGGACCAGCTGACGGTGCTGGAACCCGGTTACTAAGCAGGAGGTACCTGTGCTACAAAGCACTACCAAGGACCAGCAGAAGTTGCCGGAACTCGGATACCGAGATGGAGGCACCTAGGCCAAAGGCTCTGACGAGAACCAGCTGATGGTGCTGGAACCCGGAGGGGCAGCTGAAGTTACCCCTGAAAAGCAAAGTTGTCATGCCGCAAGCTGGCCGCAGTTACCAAATCACACAGTCCTACAGGGGGTGCTTGTCCTACTGGCACTACGGAACAAGCCTTTCTTACCAGAACCCGCAGTCCACATAGGAAGCACCTAAACTGCTGGCACCCTAGCCTCGGCTAACCCAACCGCAACACGACATGGCAACTTGGGGTGGCAAACTGACATTGACACTTCCCGGAAACAGCAGGCAGGGCTGGAACCAAGCTGGGCAGGAGGGAGTACCCGTGCCAAAGTCAGTTATGAGCAGCAACTGGCGATGTTGGAGCCCAGGGACAAGCACTTAGCAGGCTGAGGCCTGATGTGCTGTCAATTGGGAGGCAGCAGGACAGATTGCCATCAAAACAGCAGGGGAACAGCTGACGTTACTGAACCCCACAAACACAGGAGCTAGTGTTTTACTCTGTGAAGATGGCACTTCCGAGCAACAACTGGCTGTGTTGAAGCCCAGGGACAAGCACGGAGCAGGCTGAGGCTGCATTGAAGAAATTTTAAGATCAGTTGTAGACTTCTACTAATTTTAACCAAGCTCCACTTAGGCCTGTGGCTTCACTGATATTCGTATTTCCCCTGTCCTCCAACCCCGCCAGTTACAGCTCCGAAGTGGCGTCTGCACAATCCACACTTGTTCCTGTGTTACAGGTGTTCAGTCCGGTCAGTTACTGGCAGGGTTGGAGGACAGGGGAAATACGAGAGACAGTGGATCCACAGGCCTAATTGGAGCACGGTTAAAAATCAGTAGTAGTACGACAGTGTAGGCAGCAGGAGACTTTGCCATCCACACAGCAGGGGATCAGCTGACGTTACTGAACCCCACTGAGACACGGGAGCAAGTGTCTCTTTCCGTGTGGACGGCACTTCCGAGCTACAACTGGCTGTGTTGAAGCCCAGGAAATAGGAGGGTGTAGGCAGAGGCCTACTGTATTTGGAATGTGGTGACAGCAGGAGAGACTGCCATCCACACAGCAGGGGATCAGCTGACGTTACTGAACCCCACTGAGACACGGGAGCAAGTGTCTCTTTCCGTGTGGACGGCACTTCCGAGCTACAACTGGCTGTGTTGAAGCCCAGGAAATAGGAGGGTGTAGGCAGAGGCCTACTGTATTTGGAATGTGGTGACAGCAGGAGAGACTGCCATCCACACAGCAGGGGATCAGCTGACGTTACTGAACCCCACTGAGACACGGGAGCAAGTGTCACTTTCCGTGTGGACGGCACTTCCGAGCTACAACTGGCTGTGTTGAAGCCCAGGAAATAGGAGGGTGTAGGCAGAGGCCTACTGTATTTGGAATGTGGAGACAGCAGGAGAGACTGCCATCCACACAGCAGGGGATCAGCTGACATTACTGAACCCCACTGAGACACGGGAGCAAGTGTCTCTTTCCGTGTGGACGGCACTTCCGAGCTACAACTGGCTGTGTTGAAGCCCAGGAAATAGGAGGGTGTAGGCAGAGGTCTACTGTATTTGGAATGTGGAGACAGCAGGAGAGACTGCCATCCACACAGCAGGGGATCAGCTGACGTTACTGAACCCCACTGAGACACGGGAGCAAGTGTCTCTTTCCGTGTGGACGGCACTTCCGAGCTACAACTGGCTGTGTTGAAGCCCAGGAAATAGGAGGGTATAGGCAGAGGCCTACTGTATTTGGAATGTGGCGACAGCAGGAGAGACTGCCATCCACACAGCAGGGGATCAGCTGACGTTACTGAACCCCACTGAGACACGGGAGCAAGTGTCTCTTTCCGTGTGGACGGCACTTCCGAGATACAACTGGCTGTGTTGAAGCCCAGGAAATAGGAGGGTGTAGGCAGAGGCCTACTGTATTTGGAATGTGGAGACAGCAGGAGAGACTGCCATCCACACAGCAGGGGATCAGCTGACGTTACTGAACCCCACTGAGACACGGGAGCAAGTGTCTCTTTCCGTGTGGACGGCACTTCCGAGCTACAACTGGCTGTGTTGAAGCCCAGGAAATAGGAGGGAGTAGGCAGAGGCCTACTGTATTTGGAATGTGGTGACAGCACGAGAGACTGCCATCCACACAGCAGGGGATCAGCTGACGTTACTGAACCCCACTGAGACACGGGAGCAAGTGTCTCTTTCCGTGTGGACGGCACTTCCGAGCTACAACTGGCTGTGTTGAAGCCCAGGAAATAGGAGGGTGTAGGCAGAGGCCTACTGTATTTGGAATGTGGAGACAGCAGGAGAGACTGCCATCCACACAGCAGGGGATCAGCTGACGTTACTGAACCCCACTGAGACACGGGAGCAAGTGTCTCTTTCCGTGTGGACGGCACTTCCGAGCTACAACTGGCTGTGTTGAAGCCCAGGAAATAGGAGGGTGTAGGCAGAGGCCTACTGTATTTGGAATGTGGAGACAGCAGGAGAGACTGCCATCCACACAGCAGGGGATCAGCTGACGTTACTGAACCCCACTGAGACACGGGAGCAAGTGTCTCTTTCCGTGTGGACGGCACTTCCGAGCTACAACTGGCTGTGTTGAAGCCCAGGAAATAGGAGGGTGTAGGCAGAGGCCTACTGTATTTGGAATGTGGAGACAGCAGGAGAGACTGCCATCCACACAGCAGGGGATCAGCTGACGTTACTGAACCCCACTGAGAAACGGGAGCAAGTGTCTCTTTCCGTGTGGATGGCACTTCTGAGCTACAACTGGCTGTGTTGAAGCCCAGGAAATAGGAGGGTGTAGGCAGAGGCCTACTGTATTTGGAATGTGGAGATAGCAGGAGAGACTGCGATCCACACAGCAGGGGATCAGCTGACATTACTGAACCCCACTGAGACACGGGAGCAAGTGTCTCTTTCCGTGTGGACGGCACTTCCGAGCTACAACTGGCTGTGTTGAAGCCCAGGAAATAGGAGGGTGTAGGCAGAGGCCTACTGTATTTGGAATGTGGAGACAGCAGGAGAGACTGCCATCCACACAGCAGGGGATCAGCTGACGTTACTGAACCCCACTGAGACACGGGAGCAAGTGTCTCTTTCCGTGTGGACGGCACTTCCGAGCTACAACTGGCTGTATTGAAGCCCAGGAAATAGGAGGGTGTAGGCAGAGGCCTACTGTATTTGGAATGTGGTGACAGCAGGAGAGACTGCCATCCACACAGCAGGGGATCAGCTGACGTTACTGAACCCCACTGAGACACGGGAGCAAGTGTCTCTTTCCGTGTGGACGGCACTTCCGAGCTACAACTGGCTGTGTTGAAGCCCAGGAAATAGGAGGGTGTAGGCAGAGGTCTACTGTATTTGGAATGTGGAGACAGCAGGAGAGACTGCCATCCACACAGCAGGGGATCAGCTGACGTTACTGAACCCCACTGAGACACGGGAGCAAGTGTCTCTTTCCGTGTGGACGGCACTTCCGAGCTACAACTGGCTGTGTTGAAGCCCAGGAAATAGGAGGGTGTAGGCAGAGGCCTACTGTATTTGGAATGTGGTGACAGCAGGAGAGACTGCCATCCACACAGCAGGGGATCAGCTGACGTTACTGAACCCCACTGAGACACGGGAGCAAGTGTCTCTTTCCGTGTGGACGGCACTTCTGAGCTACAACTGGCTGTGTTGAAGCCCAGGAAATAGGAGGGTGTAGGCAGAGGCCTACTGTATTTGGAATGTGGAGACAGCAGGAGAGACTGCCATCCACACAGCAGGGGATCAGCTGACGTTACTGAACCCCACTGAGAAACGGGAGCAAGTGTCTCTTTCCGTGTGGACGGCACTTCCGAGCTACAACTGGCTGTATTGAAGCCCAGGAAATAGGAGGGTGTAGGCAGAGGCCTACTGTATTTGGAATGTGGTGACAGCAGGAGAGACTGCCATCCACACAGCAGGGGATCAGCTGACGTTACTGAACCCCACTGAGACACGGGAGCAAGTGTCTCTTTCCGTGTGGACGGCACTTCCGAGCTACAACTGGCTGTGTTGAAGCCCAGGAAATAGGAGGGTGTAGGCAGAGGCCTACTGTATTTGGAATGTGGAGACAGCACTTCTGAACACCAACTGACGCTGTTGGAGCCCAGGATTAGGCGAGGAGCAGGCTGGGGCCTGTTGCTTTTGGCAGGTGAAGGCAGCAGGAGACTTGCCATCTCCACAGCAGGGGAACAGCTGGCAGTGCTGAACCCCACTAACACTTGAACGAATGTGTTTGGCTCTGTGGAGATGACACTTCTGAACACCAACTGACGCTGTTGGAGCCCAGGATTAGGCGAGGAGCAGGCTGGGGCCTGTTGCTTTTGGCAGGTGAAGGCAGCAGGAGACTTGCCATCTCCACAGCAGGGGAACAGCTGGCAGTGCTGAACCCCACTAACACTTGAACGAATGTGTTTGGCTCTGTGGAGACGACACTTCTGAACACCAACTGACACTGTTGGAGCCCAGGATTACGCATGCCGCATGCAGAGGCCAATGGGCAGCGGTTTTTATGGAGGTTGTTGACTACTACTGATTCTAACCATGCTCCACTTAGGCCTCTGGCTCCACTGTCTCTACTATTTACCCTGGCCTCCAACCCCGCCAGCTACATCTCTGAAGTGGTGTCAGCACAATCTACACTTGTTCCTGTGTTACTGGTGCTCAGTCCCGTCAGTTGATCCCCTGATGTTTGTCCGGCAAGTTCGCCAGCTCTGTCCTCATTCCCACTACTGGTTATGGGAATGTGGACAGAGCAGGAGACCTTGCCGGACACACATCAGGGGATAAACTGATGGGACTGAGCCACAGGAACACAGGAACAAGAGTAGATTGTGCTGACGCCACTTCAGAGATGTAGATGGCGGGGTTGGAGGTCAGGGGAAATAGTAGAGACAGTGGAGCCAGAGACCTAAGTTGGGCACGGTTAAAAATCAGTAGTGGTTTGAATGTTGATGGAGCTGGTGACTTTGCCGTCCACACAGCAGGGGATCAGCTGGCGTTACTGAACCCCACTAACACAGGAGCTAGTGTGTTTCTCTGTGCAGACGACACATCTGAGCGACAACTGGCTGTGTTGAAGCACAGGGATTATAGTTCAGGTGGTAGAAAAATGAACACCCCAGCAGACCTGGATACAGTTGCCAACCACTAATTTAGTCTGTAAGAGGAATGATAAAGTCTTTGGAGATCCAGGCCTTGTTCATTTTCAGAAAAGTCAGCCGGTCAACATTATCGGAAGATAGTCGCGTGCGACGGTCTGTTAGTACACCACCTGCGGCACTAAAGACGCGTTCCGATAATACAATGGTAGCAGGGCAAGCCAGCACCTCCAATGCATACTGGCTAAGCTCTGGCCATGTATCCAGCTTAGAGACCCAAAACTTGAAGGGGGAAGAGCCATCTGGGAGTACAGTGACAGGGCAAGACATGTAGTCTGACACCATCTGACGGAAGCGTTGCCTCCTGCTGACTCGAGGCGTCGCTGATGGTGTAGACAATTGTGGTGGACACACAAAACTTTGCCACATTTGGGCCATAGTGGTCTTGCCTTGTGCTGCGGCGCTGCCTCTGCTCCCTCTTTGTGCAGAGTTTCTTCCACTGCCTCGACGCACAGAGCTGCTTTGTAAAGCACTAGCAACAATGCTGTCGGGTGGAATGGAAAACATTATGGACTGCACCAGTGACTCTTCGTACTCCCGCAGTTTACGCTCCCGGTTCAACGTTGGTATGAGCCTTTGTACGCTGTCCCGGTAGCGAGGATCTAGAAGGGTGTACACCCAATAAGCAGCCGAGACGAGAATGTGGGCGATGCGGCGGTCGTTTCTCAGGCACTGCAGCATGAAATCAACCATGTGCTGCAGACTCCCAACTGCCAAAGAACCGCTGTCCCCTGTTTGAGGCGTGACCTCGGCCTGCTCTGCATCACCCCACCCTCGCTGTACATACTGAGTAGAGGTTTGTGTACCTCCCTCCTCTGGAGAGATGTCTTCCTCCTCCATCGACTCCTCCTCATCCTCCTCACAAAGTGTCCCCTGCCTAGGCCTTTGTGAGGAAACACGTAGCGCAGACTGTCCAGAAGCAGATGGCATTTGGGACTCCTCATCCTCCACCTCTTCCGAAACCTCATCCCTTAGTGCTTGCAGTGTTTGTTGAAGCAGGCAGATAAGGGGGACAGTCATGCTGACTAGTGCATCATCTGCACTCGCCATCCGCGTGGATTCATCGAAGGCACGCAAAACGAGGCAGATGTCCTTCATAGAGGCCCACTCAATGGTGCTGAAGTGTGAACGGCGCACAGTGCGACTTGTTTGCGCCTGATGCAGCTGGTACTCCATGACTGCTGCCTGCTGCTCACACAACCGCTCCAACATATGTAACGTTGAATTCCACCGGGTGGGTAGGTCACATATGATGCGATGTTCCGGAAGGCCAAATCATCGCTGCAGAGCAGCGAGGCGCGATCTTGCAGTGCTGGAACGCCGCAAGGGAGCGCACTCTATGCGGACCTTGTGCAACAGTGCATCAAGATCCGGATAGTCCCTCAGAAAGCTCTGCACGACCAAGTTAAGCACATGTGCCAGACATGGGATGTGTGTGAGGTTGCCTAGGCCAAGAGCTGCCACCAGATTTTGGCCATTGTCACATACTACCAAGCCCGGCTGGAGATTCGCTGGCCCAAACCACACATCGCTCTCCAGCTTGATAGCATTCCAGAGCTCCTGCGCTGTGTGGCTTCGATTCCCCAAAGAAATTAATGTGAGTACAGCCTGTTGACGTTTGGCCACGGCTGTGCTCATATCGGTCGTAACAGGCTCCTGCTCTGCTGTTTCTGAGGAACTTGAGTAGGAGGAGGAGTCTATGTGTACAGACTGGAGTCCTGCAATCGGTGGCGTTGGAAGAACACGTAAAGCGCCACTCTCCAGATCTGTACCCGGCTCCACAACATTGACCCAGTGGGCAGTGAGGGAAAGGTATCGTCCCTGTCCATGGTTACTGGTCCACGCATCGGTGGTCAGGTGGACCTTGCTACTAACGGCGTTTAGTAGCGCATGTTTTATTTTGCCCTCAACATGTTTCTGCAGGGCAGGGACGGCTCGCCTGCTGAAATAAAAGTGGCTGGGCACGTTGTATTGGGGGACTGCCAATGCCATTAAGTCCCGGAAGGTGTCAGTGTCCACCAGCCTGAATGACAGCATTTCAACTGCCAGAAGTTTGGCAATGCCAGCATTCAGAGACTGTGCTCGGGGATGGTTTGCTGAGTAAGGGCGCCTTTTATCCCATGCCTGTGCTACCGATGGCTGTGATGGATGGGAACGTGCTGCTATGGGTGGAATCTGACAGGGTCTCCGGACAACAGTGGCAGAGGTTCTTCCTTGGCGATCCTGTGAGGAAGCCGAACCAGCAGTGTGTGAGCTGGAGGAAGAGGCCCCAACACGAACTGAAGAGGTGGTAGGTGGTGCTGTACGTTGGCCTACGTCTTCAGGGTGTCTCTGCAACTTCAACTCGTGCTTGGTGCGCACATGTTTCCACATATTTGTGGTATTGAGGTTGCTGACATTTCTCCCTCTTTTGACTATCTGATGACACAGCTTGCATTTGACAAAGCAAATGTCATCTGCAACTGTGTCAAAAAAGGACCACGCACTGCAACTCTTGGGAGCGCCCGTTTTGCCTTTGGAATGAGGAATGCTCCTAACGGGTGCCGAAGTGGAGGGTACAGGCAACCAAGTCTTCCCCCTCCCTCTGCCTCCTGTTTTGGCCGGTAGGGGAATCTCTTCCTCCGAGCTGCTCCCACCACCTTCCTGTTCCTCACGCCATGATGGGTCAAGGACCTCATCATCTTCCCTCCCCTCTTCAAACAGCTGCTTCTCCGGGGTTGTCTCGCCAGCACCGTACGCACCAGAAAGTGGCAACTGAGTCTCGTCATCATCTGATGCGTACTGAGGTGTGCTGACCATAGGCACTGGCCCACTCGCCTCTTCAGATTCAGAGGGACAAAGAAGTTGCGCATCACTGCATACTCCCTCTTCTTCACATTCAGGAATGCTGCTTGGCTGGCCCCCTCTTTCCAAGCCAACAGATTCCGAGAACAGAAGTAGAGACTGTGATGGCTCCTGTCCATGTCTCTCTGACTGCCTGGGCACTTTGGCAGGTGGTGAAGAGACAGATGGTTGCTCTTCGGTGCTCTGGTCCTGAGAGGCTGTGGAAGTAATTGAAGTCGATGCGTTAGCTGCCATCCATCCGACAATGGCTTCAATTTGTTCCTCCCGCAGCAGTGGGGTACGTTGAGGTCCTACAAAGCTGCGCATAAAGGACTGTTGCCTGCTAAAATTGGGGGATGCTGATCCACTGGTGCCCGCAGCAGGCCCAGAATCCCCACGTCCTCTACCTGCAGAATCCCCACGTCCTCTCCCTGCAGAATCCCCACGTCCTCTCCCTGCTGAAACTCAACGCCCACGCCCACGCGCCTTACTCCCTGCCTTCTTCATCTTGCCAGACTGCTTAAGATAGGCAGAAAAGTACAAAGGGGGGCCTTAGTGTGCTTATTCCTGAACAGCTGGTTACAGGTACAAGAAACACTAATTTTATGAAGTGTGTGTGTGTGGACTACACTTTAATAGGAGCTGATGTGGCCTACACAAGTTCCAAATGTAGTGTTTGGTGAACTTTTTTTGTGGTTTCTTTGTTGGAAACAAACTCAAAGTATGTGAACAAAGAATTGAAACTGATAGTATCACCAACTTTTTGGAGCTATTACAATGCAGGCAGGTAACCTACAATGCAAAAGATGAGGCTCCAAAAAAATTGGGTAATACTAATCTGGCTGCGCCGGCAGGGCACAAGCCAGAAAAAAAGGCTCCTCTATCTACTCCTATATAGTGTTTGCAACCAACCAATGTTGATGGATACGGATGGATGCACACTAATAGGAGAAGAAAAAATGAGCTGCACTCAAAGACAAATATGTGTGAGGCAGTGACGCACGTTGAGCGTCCTACAAACAGACGTAGCTGCAGGACACTCTACTCTGCGTGAGCTGCACTCACACACAGTCAGAGACCTCTCAGACAGCCGTGAACAGTGCAGCTAAGTGGGCACTGGCACTGACAGGCTGCAGAAAGGCTCCGCTGTGTACTCCTATATAGTGTTTGCAACCACCGTAGATGGAGACGGATGGATGCACACTAATAGGAGAAGAAAAAATGAGCTGCACTCAAAGACAAATATGTGTGAGGCAGTGACGCACGTTGAGCGTCCTACAAACAGACGTAGCTGCAGGACACTCTACTCTGCGTGAGCTGCACTCACACACAGTCAGAGACCTCTCAGACAGCCGTGAACAGTGCAGCAAAGTGGACACTAGCACTGAAAGGCTGCAGAAAGGCTCCGCTGTCTACTACTAGTGTTTGCAACCAACGTATATGGATACGGATGGAAGCACACTAGATTGAAATTATGTAAAAAATGCAGCTCAAAAATTAAAAGATGTATGAGGCAGCAGTGAGGCACGCTGGGCAGCCTACAACCTGACGTGGCTGCAGGACCCACTCCACAGCGTGAGCTGCACTCACACAGCCCTTGCAGACAGCTGTGAACACTGCTGCTAGGGCAAAGAAGGCTACAGTGGTGGATTATGTAGCCTGGGTAGAGCAATAGATATGTTTGATGATCGCTATTTCTAACTGTCCCTCACAGTCTTCAACAGCAGCCTGTCCCTAACTGAATTCACAGCAGAGTGAACCAGAAATGGCAGCTGCGGTGGCTTTTATAGTGCATCATGACATCATTTCGGCAGCCAATCACAGCCATGCCAATAGTTAACATGCCTACATGCCTAACAGGATGTGCCCACACTTCGGAGGATTCCCATTGGCTTAATCAAAGCAAGCAGGCTCATAGCATGATGGGAACTTCCGATTCCGATTCCGGAATCCGATATGACAAAAGTATCGGAAGTCAGTATCGGAATTCCGATACCGCTAATATCGGCCGATACCCGATACTTGCGGTATCGGAATGCTCAACACTACTCACCATTAGAGTTGAGCGATACCAGCCGATACTTGAAAATATCGGATCGGAATGGATCGGCCGATCTTAAAAAAAAGTATCGGTATCGCCGATTCCGATACCGGGAACCAATGCAAGTCAATGGGGCCAAAATATCGGAATTAAAAAAAACCCTTTCTTTCCTTGTAGGTTAATTCTACATGAAGAAAAACAACTAAGAATAATGTAGAATGTATTGTGGGAGGTGGAGGAGACATTAAAGCCATAGAGGTTTAGCCCAATCAAATGGAATAGCAGGAATTAAACGTTTTTTTTAAAGACGTTAAGAGTTACAAAGATATTGACTATGTTAGCCTCATTTATATTTTGCCAGACATGTATGTCTTCTTCTTTCTTCTTTCTTCTTCTTTCTTATTCTTCTTCCTTTTTTTACCTTCTTCTTCTTATTATTATTCCTTTTTTTACATTCTTCTTCTTCTTCCTTTTTTTAAATTCTTCTACTTCCTTTTTTTACATTCTTCTTCTTCTTCCTTTTCTTACATTCTTCATATTCTTCTTATTCAACAATTATTATTCTACATATTCAACTTCTTCATCTTCTTCCTATTCTTCTTCATCATATTCTTGTTTGTGTCAGGCATTCCTGTAGTTGTTATCTAGAAAAGTTAGAAGTTTACACCTTCCGTTCTGCCTGTCACAAAAGATTTACAACAGGATTTGTCCGCGTTCAGTTTGGCCTGCAGCAGCAGGCCTTTTCCAGGGGCACCACGAGGAGGAACGGACTCACCCCCATATACTGCTTAGTCTTCTTCTGCTTATAAATAAGATAATATCATTTGCTCAGAGTATTAGTCTTATGCTTAAAGTTCTTCTGCTTTGTTTTTTTATGCTTCTTTGTCTTCTCTCTCTTGTTGTTCTGCATCTTGGTGGTTGTCTTCCTGTTCTTTGTCCTCTTGAACCAGCTGACGGTACTAGCACCCAGAGGGGCAGCAGAAGGAACAAGAGCCAATGGCACTACCGAGGACCAGCTGACGGTGCTGGAACCCGGTTACTAAGCATGAGGTACCTGTGCTACAAAGCACTACCAAGGACCAGCACACGTTGCCGGAACTCGGATACCGAGATGGAGGCACCTAGGCCAAAGGCTCTGACGAGAACCAGCTGACGGTGCTGGAACCCGGAGGGGTAGCATAAGCTGCAAGAGCAAATGGAAATAGCGAGGACCAGCTGACAGTGCTGGCACCCGGAGGGGCAGCAGAAGGAATAAGAGCCAATGGCACAACCGAGGACCAGCTGACGGTGCTGGAACCCGGTTACTAAGCAGGAGGTACCTGTGCTACAAAGCACTACCAAGGACCAGCAGACGTTGCCGGAACTCGGATACCGAGATGGAGGCACCTAGACCAAAGGCTCTGACGAGAACCAGCTGACGGTGCTGGAACCCGGAGGGGTAGCATAAGCTGCAAGAGCAAATGGAAATAGCGAGGACCAGCTGACAGTGCTGGCACCCGGAGGGGCAGCAGAAGGAATAAGAGCCAATGGCACAACCGAGGACCAGCTGACGGTGCTGGAACCCGGTTACTAAGCAGGAGGTACCTGTGCTACAAAGCACTACCAAGGACCAGCAGACGTTGCCGGAACTCGGATACCGAGATGGAGGCACCTAGGCCAAAGGCTCTGACGAGAACCAGCTGACGGTGCAGGAACCCGGAGGGGTAGCATAAGCTGCAAGAGCAAATGGAAATAGCGAGGACCAGCTGACAGTGCTGGCACCCGGAGGGGCAGCAGAAGGAATAAGAGCCAATGGCACAACCGAGGACCAGCTGACGGTGCTGGAACCCGGTTACTAAGCAGGAGGTACCTGTGCTACAAAGCACTACCAAGGACCAGCAGACGTTGCCGGAACTCGGATACCGAGATGGAGGCACCTAGGCCAAAGGCTCTGACGAGAACCAGCTGACGGTGCTGGAACCCGGAGGGGCAGCTGAAGTTACCCCTGAAAAGCAAAGTTGTCATGCCGCAAGCTGGCCGCAGTTACCGAATCACACAGTCCTACAGGGGGTGCTTGTCCTACTGGCACTATGGAACAAGCCTTTCTTACCAGAACCCGCAGTCCACATAGGAAGCACCTAAACTGCTGGCACCCTAGCCTCGGCTAACCCAACCGCAACACGACATGGCAACTTGGGGTGGCAAACTGACATTGACACTTCCCGGAAACAGCAGGCAGGGCTGGAACCAAGCTGGGCAGGAGGGAGTACCCGTGCCAAAGTCAGTTATGAGCAGCAACTGGCGATGTTGGAGCCTAGGGACAAGCACTTAGCAGGCTGAGGCCTGATGTGCTGTCAATTGGGAGGCAGCAGGACAGATTGCCATCAAAACAGCAGGGGAACAGCTGACGTTACTGAACCCCACAAACACAGGAGCTAGTGTTTTACTCTGTGAAGACGGCACTTCCGAGCAACAACTGGCTGTGTTGAAGCCCAGGGACAAGCACGGAGCAGGCTGAGGCTGCATTGAAGAAATTTTAAGATCGGTTGTAGACTTCTACTAATTTTAACCAAGCTCCACTTAGGCCTGTGGCTTCACTGATATTCGTATTTCCCCTGTCCTCCAACCCCGCCAGTTACAGCTCCGAAGTGGCGTCTGCACAATCCACACTTGTTCCTGTGTTACAGGTGTTCAGTCCGGTCAGTGAATCCCCTGATGTGTGTCCGGCAATGTCGCCTGCTCTGTCCACATTCATGTGGACAGAGCAGGCGACATTGCCGGACACACATCAGGGGATTCACTGACCGGACTGAACACCTGTAACACAGGAACAAGTGTGGATTGTGCAGACGCCACTTCGGAGCTGTAACTGGCAGGGTTGGAGGACAGGGGAAATACGAGAGACAGTGGAGCCACAGGCCTAATTGGAGCACGGTTAAAAATCAGTAGTAGTACGACAGTGTAGGCAGCAGGAGACTTTGCCATCCACACAGCAGGGGATCAGCTGACGTTACTGAACCCCACTGAGACACGGGAGCAAGTGTCTCTTTCCGTGTGGACGGCACTTCCGAGCTACAACTGGCTGTGTTGAAGCCCAGGAAATAGGAGGTTGTAGGCAGAGGCCTACTGTATTTGGAATGTGGTGACAGCAGGAGAGACTGCCATCCACACAGCAGGGGATCAGCTGACGTTACTGAACCCCACTGAGACACGGGAGCAAGTGTCTCTTTCCGTGTGGACGGCACTTCCGAGCTACAACTGGCTGTGTTGAAGCCCAGGAAATAGGAGGGTGTAGGCAGAGGCCTACTGTATTTGGAATGTGGTGACAGCAGGAGAGACGGCCATCCACACAGCAGGGGATCAGCTGACGTTACTGAACCCCACTGAGACACGGGAGCAAGTGTCTCTTTCCATGAGGACGGCACTTCCGAGCTACAACTGGCTGTGTTGAAGCCCAGGAAATAGGAGGGTGTAGGCAGAGGCCTACTGTGTTTGGAATGTGGAGACAGCAGGAGAGACTGCCATCCACACAGCAGGGGATCAGCTGACGTTACTGAACCCCACTGAGACACGGGAGCAAGTGTCTCTTTCCGTGTGGACGGCACTTCTGAGCTACAACTGGCTGTGTTGAAGCCCAGGAAATAGGAGGGTGTAGGCAGAGGCCTACTGTATTTGGAATGTGGTGACAGCAGGAGAGACTGCCATCCACACAGCAGGGGATCAGCTGACGTTACTGAACCCCACTGAGACACGGGAGCAAGTGTCTCTTTCCGTGTGGACGGCACTTCCGAGCTACAACTGGCTGTGTTGAAGCCCAGGAAATAGGAGGGTGTAGGCAGAGGCCTACTGTATTTGGAATGTGGAGACAGCAGGAGAGACTGACATCCACACAGCAGGGGATCAGCTGACGTTACTGAACCCCACTGAGACACAGGAGCAAGTGTCTCTTTCCGTGTGGACGGCACTTCCGAGCTACAACTGGCTGTGTTGAAGCCCAGGAAATAGGAGGGTGTAGGCAGAGGCCTACTGTATTTGGAATGTGGTGACAGCAGGAGAGACTGCCATCCACACAGCAGGGGATCAGCTGACGTTACTGATCCCCACTGAGACACGGGAGCAAGTGTCTCTTTCCGTGTGGACGGCACTTCCGAGCTACAACTGGCTGTGTTGAAGCCCAGGAAATAGGAGGGTGTAGGCAGTGGCCTACTGTATTTGGAATGTGGAGACAGCAGGAGAGACTGCCATCCACACAGCAGGGGATCAGCTGACTTTACTGAACCCCACTGAGACACGGGAGCAAGTGTCTCTTTCCGTGTGGACGGCACTTCCGAGCTACAACTGGCTGTGTTGAAGCCCAGGAAATAGGAGGGTGTAGGCAGAGGCCTACTGTATTTTGAATGTGGAGACAGCAGGAGAGACTGCCATCCACACAGCAGGGGATCAGCTGACGTTACTGAACCCCACTGAGACACGGGAGCAAGTGTCTCTTTCCGTGTGGACGGCACTTCCGAGCTACAACTGGCTGTGTTGAAGCCCAGGAAATAGGAGGGTGTAGGCAGAGGCCTACTGTATTTGGAATGTGGAGACAGCAGGAGAGACTGCCATCCACACAGCAGGGGATCAGCTGACGTTACTGAACCCCACTGAGACACGGGAGCAAGTGTCTCTTTCCGTGTGGACGGCACTTCCGAGCTACAACTGGCTGTGTTGAAGCCCAGGAAATAGGAGGGTGTAGGCAGAGGCCTACTGTATTTGGAATGTGGAGACAGCAGGAGAGACTGCCATCCACACAGCAGGGGATCAGCTGACGTTACTGAACCCCACTGAGACACGGGAGCAAGTGTCACTTTCCGTGTGGACGGCACTTCCGAGCTACAACTGGCTGTGTTGAAGCCCAGGAAATAGGAGGGTGTAGGCAGAGGTCTACTGTATTTGGAATGTGGTGACAGCAGGAGAGACTGCCATCCACACAGCAGGGGATCAGCTGTCGTTACTGAACCCCACTGAGACACGGGAGCAAGTGTCTCTTTCCGTGTGGACGGCACTTCCGAGCTACAACTGGCTGTGTTGAAGCCCAGGAAATAGGAGGGTGTAGGCAGAGGCCTACTGTATTTGGAATGTGGAGACAGCAGGAGAGACTGCCATCCACACAGCAGGGGATCAGCTGACGTTACTGAACCCCACTGAGACACGGGAGCAAGTGTCTCTTTCCGTGTGGACGGCACTTCCGAGCTACAACTGGCTGTGTTGAAGCCGAGGAAATAGGAGGGTGTAGGCAGAGGCCTACTGTATTTGGAATGTGGAGACAGCAGGAGAGACTGCCATCCACACAGCAGGGGATCAGCTGACGATACTGAACCCCACTGAGACACGGGAGCAAGTATCTCTTTCCGTATGGACGGCACTTCCGAGCTACAACTGGCTGTGTTGAAGCCCAGGAAATAGAAGGGTGTAGGCAGAGGCCTACTGTATTTGGAAT
The DNA here is from genome assembly GCF_039654945.1 of Dendrobates tinctorius. Lineage (NCBI taxonomy): Eukaryota > Metazoa > Chordata > Amphibia > Anura > Dendrobatidae > Dendrobates > Dendrobates tinctorius. The sequence continues at coordinate 25,391,880 of NW_027361716.1, read as the reverse complement.
GTGGAGAAAGCAGGAGAGACTGCCATCCACACAGCAGGGGATCAGCTGACGTTACTGAACCCCACTGAGACACGGGAGCAAGTGTCTCTTTCCGTGTGGACGGCACTTCCGAGCTACAACTGGCTGTGTTGAAGCCCAGGAAATAGGAGGGTGTAGGCAGAGGCCTACTGTATTTGGAATGTGGAGACAGCAGGAGAGACTGCCATCCACACAGTAGGGGATCAGCTGACGTTACTGAACCCCACTGAGACACGGGAGCAAGTATCTCTTTCCGTATGGACGGCACTTCCGAGCTACAACTGGCTGTGTTGAAGCCCAGGAAATAGGAGGGTGTAGGCAGAGGCCTACTGTCTTTGGAATGCGGAGACAGCAGGAGAGACTGCCATCTCCACAGCAGGGGAACAGCTGGCAGTGCTGAACCCCACTAACACTCGAACGAATGTGTTTGGCTCTGTGGAGATGACACTTCTGAACACCAACTGACGCTGTTGGAGCCCAGGATTAGGCGTGGAGCAGGCTGGGGCCTACTGGATTTTGGCAGGTGTAGGCAGCAGGAGACTTGCCATCTCCACAGCAGGGGAACAGCTGGCAGTGCTGAACCCCACTAACACTTGAACGAATGTGTTTGGCTCTGTGGAGATGACACTTCTGAACACCAACTGACGCTGTTGGAGCCCAGGATTAGGCGTGGAGCAGGCTGGGGCCTACTGGATTTTGGCAGGTGTAGGCAGCAGGAGACTTGCCATCTCCACAGCAGGGGAACAGCTGGCAGTGCTGAACCCCACTAACACTTGAACGAATGTGTTTGGCTCTCTGGAGATGACACTTCTGAACACCAACTGATGCTGTTGGAGCCCAGGATTAGGCGTGGAGCAGGCTGGGGCCTGCTGGATTTTGGCAGGTGTAGGCAGCAGGAGACTCGCCATCTCCACAGCAGGGGAACAGCTGGCAGTGCTGAACCCCACTAACACTTGAACGAATGTGTTTGGCTCTGTGGAGATGACACTTCTGAACACCAACTGACGCTGTTGGAGCCCAGGATTAGGCGAGGAGCAGGCTGGGGCCTGTTGCTTTTGGCAGGTGAAGGCAGCAGGAGACTTGCCATCTCCACAGCAGGGGAACAGCTGGCAGTGCTGAACCCCACTAACACTTGAACGAATGTGTTTGGCTCTGTGGAGATGACACTTCTGAACACCAACTGACGCTGTTGGAGCCCAGGATTAGGCGAGGAGCAGGCTGGGGCCTGTTGCTTTTGGCAGGTGAAGGCAGCAGGAGACTTGCCATCTCCACAGCAGGGGAACAGCTGGCAGTGATGAACCCCACTAACACTTGAACGAATGTGTTTGGCTCTGTGGAGATGACACTTCTGAACACCAACTGACGCTGTTGGAGCCCAGGATTAGGCGAGGAGCAGGCTGGGGCCTGATGCTTTTGGCAGGTGAAGGCAGCAGGAGACTTGCCATCTCCACAGCAGGGGAACAGCTGGCAGTGCTGAACCCCACTAACACTTGAACGAATGTGTTTGGCTCTGTGGAGATGACACTTCTGAACACCAACTGACGCTGTTGGAGCCCAGGATTAGGCGAGGAGCAGGCTGGGGCCTGTTGCTTTTGGCAGGTGAAGGCAGCAGGAGACTTGCCATCTCCACAGCAGGGGAACAGCTGGCAGTGCTGAACCCCACTAACACTTGAACGAATGTGTTTGGCTCTGTGGAGACGACACTTCTGAACACCAACTGACACTGTTGGAGCCCAGGATTACGCATGCCGCATGCAGAGGCCAATGGGCAGTGGTTTTTATGGAGGTTGTTGACTACTACTGATTCTAACCATGCTCCACTTAGGCCTCTGGCTCCACTGTCTCTACTATTTACCCTGGCCTCCAACCCCGCCAGCTACATCTCTGAAGTGGCATCAGCACAATCTACACTTGTTCCTGTGTTACTGGTGCTCAGTCCCATCAGTTGATCCCCTGATGTTTGTCCGGCAAGTTCGCCAGCTCTGTCCTCATTCCCACTACTGGTTATGGGAATGTGGACAGAGCAGGAGACCTTGCCGGACACACATCAGGGGATAAACTGATGGGACTGAGCCACAGGAACACAGGAACAAGTGTAGATTGTGCTGACGCCACTTCAGAGATGTAGATGGCGGGGTTGGAGGTCAGGGGAAAGAGTAGAGACAGTGGAGCCAGAGACCTAAGTTGGGCACGGTTAAAAATCAGTAGTGGTTTGAATGTTGATGGAGCTGGTGACTTTGCCGTCCACACAGCAGGGGATCAGCTGGCGTTACTGAACCCCACTAACACAGGAGCTAGTGTGTTTCTCTGTGCAGACGACACATCTGAGCGACAACTGGCTGTGTTGAAGCACAGGGATTATAGTTCAGGTGGTAGAAAAATGAACACCCCAGCAGACCTGGATACAGTTGCCAACCACTAATTTAGTCTGTAAGAGGAATGATAAAGTCTTTGGAGATCCAGGCCTTGTTCATTTTCAGAAAAGTCAGCCGGTCAACATTATCGGAAGATAGTCGCGTGCGACGGTCTGTTAGTACACCATCTGCGGCACTAAAGACGCGTTCCGATAATACACTGGCAGCAGGACAAGCCAGCACCTCCAATGCATACTGGCTAAGCTCTGGCCATGTATCCAGCTTAGAGACCCAAAACTTGAAGGGGGAAGAGCCATCTGGGAGTACAGTGACAGGGCAAGACATGTAGGCTGACACCATCTGACGGAAGCGTTGCCTCCTGCTGACTCGAGGCGTCGCTGATGGTGTAGACAATTGTGGTGGACACACAAAACTTTGCCACATTTGGGCCATAGTGGTCTTGCCTTGTGCTGCGGCGCTGCCTCTGCTCCCTCTTTGTGCAGAGTTTCCTCCACTGCCTCGACGCACAGAGCTGCTTTGTAAAGCACTAGCAACAATGCTGTCGGGTGGAATGGAAAACATTATGGACTGCACCAGTGACTCTTCGTACTCCCGCAGTTTACGCTCCCGGTTCAACGTTGGTATGAGCCTTTGTACGCTGTCCCGGTAGCGAGGATCTAGGAGGGTGTACACCCAATAATCAGCCGAGACGAGAATGTGGGCGATGCGGCGGTCGTTTCTCAGGCACTGCAGCATGAAATCAACCATGTGCTGCAGACTCCCAACTGCCAAAGAACCGCTGTCCCCTGTTTGAGGCGTGACCTCGGCCTGCTCTGCATCACCCCACCCTCGCTGTACATACTGAGTAGAGGTTTGTGTACCTCCCTCCTCTGGAGAGATGTCTTCCTCCTCCATCGACTCCTCCTCATCCTCCTCACAAAGTGTCCCCTGCCTAGGCCTTTGTGAGGAAACACGTAGCGCAGACTGTCCAGAAGCAGATGGCATTTGGGACTCCTCATCCTCCACCTCTTCCGAAACCTCATCCCTTAGTGCTTGCAGTGTTTGTTGAAGCAGGCAAATAAGGGGGACAGTCATGCTGACTAGTGCATCATCTGCACTCGCCATCCGCGTGGATTCATCGAAGGCACGCAAAACGAGGCAGATGTCCTTCATAGAGGCCCACTCAATGGTGCTGAAGTGTGAACGGCGCACAGTGCGACTTGTTTGCGCCTGATGCAGCTGGTACTCCATGACTGCTGCCTGCTGCTCACACAACCGCTCCAACATATGTAAGGTTGAATTCCACCGGGTGGGTAGGTCACATATGATGCTATGTTCCGGAAGGCCAAATCGTCGCTGCACAGCAGCGAGGCGAGATCTTGCCGTGCTGGAACGCCGCAAGTAAGCGCACTCTATGCGGACCTTGTGCAACAGTGCTTCAAGATCCGGATAGTCCCTCAGAAAGCTCTGCATGACCAAGTTAAGCACATGTGCCAGACATGGGATGTGTGTGAGGTTGCCTAGGCCAAGAGCTGCCTCCAGATTTCGGCCATTGTCACACACTACCAAGCCCGGCTGTAGATTCGCTGGCCCAAACCACACATCGCTCTCCAGCTTGATAGCATTCCAGAGCTCCTGCGCTGTGTGGCTTCGATTCCCCAAAGAAATTAATTTGAGTGCAGCCTGTTGACGTTTGGCCACGGCTGTGCTCATATCGGTCGTAACAGGCTCCTGCTCTGCTGTTTCTGAGGAACTTGAGTAGGAGGAGGAGTCTATGTGTACAGACTGGAGTCCTGCAATCCGTGGTGTTGGAAGAACACGTAAAGCGCCACTCTCCAGATCTGTACCCGGCTCCACAACATTGACCCAGTGGGCAGTGAGGGAAAGGTATCGTCCCTGTCCATGGTTACTGGTCCACGCATCGGTGGTCAGGTGGACCTTGCTACTAACGGCATTTAGTAGCGCATGTTTTATTTTGCCCTCAACATGTTTCTGCAGGGCAGGGACGGCTCGCCTGCTGAAATAAAAGCGGCTGGGCACGTTGTATTGGGGGACTGCCAATGCCATTAAGTCCCGGAAGGTGTCAGTGCCCACCAGCCTGAATGACAGCATTTCAACTGCCAGAAGTTTGGCAATGCCAGCATTCAGAGACTGTGCTCGGGGATGGTTTGCTGAGTAAGGGCGCCTTTTATCCCATGCCTGTGCTACCGATGGCTGTGATGGATGGGAACGTGCTGCTATGGGTGGAATCTGACAGGGTCTCCGGACAACAGTGGCAGAGGTTCTTCCTTGGCGATCCTGTGAGGAAGCCGAACCAGCAGTGTGTGAGCTGGAGGAAGAGGCCCCAACATGAACTGAAGAGGTGGTAGGTGGTGCTGTACGTTGGCCTACGTCTTCAGGGTGTCTCTGCAACTCCAACTCGTGCTTGGTGCGCACATGTTTCCACATATATGTGGTATTGAGGTTGCTGACATTTCTCCCTCTTTTGACTATCTGATGACACAGCTTGCATTTGACAAAGCAAATGTCATCTGCAACTGTGTCAAAAAAGGACCACGCACTGCAACTCTTGGGAGCGCCCGTTTTGCCTTTGGAATGAGGAATGCTCCTAACGGGTGCCGAAGTGGAGGGTACAGGCAACCAAGTCTTCCCCCTCCCTCTGCCTCCTGTTTTGGCCGGTAGGGGAATCTCTTCCTCCGAGCTGCTCCCACCACCTTCCTGTTCCTCACGCCATGATGGGTCAAGGACCTCATCATCTTCCCTCCCCTCTTCAAACAGCTGCTTCTCCGGGGTTGCCTCGCCAGCACCGTACGCACCAGAAAGTGGCAACTGAGTCTCGTCATCATCTGATGCGTACTGAGGTGTGCTGACCATAGGCACTGGCCCACTCGCCTCTTCAGATTCAGAGGGACAAAGAAGTTGCGCATCACTGCATACTCCCTCTTCTTCACATTCAGGAATGCTGCTTGGCTGGCCCCCTCTTTCCAAGCCAACAGATTCCGAGAACAGAAGTAGAGACTGTGATGGCTCCTGTCCATGTCTCTCTGACTGCCTGGGCACTTTGGCAGGTGGTGAAGAGACAGATGGTTGCTCTTCGGTGCTCTGGTCCTGAGAGGCTGTGGAAGTAATTGAAGTCGATGCGTTAGCTGCCATCCATCCGACAACGGCTTCAATTCGTTCCTCCCGCAGCAGTGGGGTACGTTGAGGTCCTACAAAGCTGCGCATAAAGGACTGTTGCCTGCTAAAACTGGGGGATGCTGATCCACTGGTGCCCGCAGCAGGCCCAGAATCCCCACGTCCTCTACCTGCAGAATCCCCACGTCCTCTCCCTGCAGAATCCCCACGTCCTCTCCCTGCTGAAACTCCACGCCCACGCCCACGCGCCTTACTCCCTGCCTTCTTCATCTTGCCAGACTGCTTAAGATAGGCAGAAAAGTACAAAGGGGGGCCTTAGTGTGCTTATTCCTGAACAGCTGGTTACAGGTACAAGAAACACTAATTTTATGAAGTGTGTGTGTGTGGACTACACTTTAATAGTAGCTGATGTGGCCTACACAAGTTCCAAATGTAGTGTTTGGTGAACTTTTTTTGTGGTTTCTTTGTTGGAAACAAACTCAAAGTATGTGAACAAAGAATTGAAACTGATAGTATCACCAACTTTTTGGAGCTATTACAATGCAGGCAGGTAACCTACAATGCAAAAGATGAGGCTCCAAAAAAATTGGGTAATACTAATCTGGCTGCGCCAGCAGGGCACAAGCCAGAGAAAAAGGCTCCTCTATCTACTCCTATATAGTGTTTGCAACCAACCAATGTTGATGGATACGGATGGATGCACACTAATAGGAGAAGAAAAAATGAGCTGCACTCAAAGACAAATATGTGTGAGGCAGTGACGCACGTTGAGCGTCCTACAAACAGACGTAGCTGCAGGACACTCTACTCTGCGTGAGCTGCACTCACACACAGTCAGAGACCTCTCAGACAGCCGTGAACAGTGCAGCTAAGTGGGCACTGGCACTGACAGGCTGCAGAAAGGCTCCGCTGTGTACTCCTATATAGTGTTTGCAACCACCGTAGATGGAGACGGATGGATGCACACTAATAGAAGAAAAAATGAGCTGCAATAAAAGAAAAATGTGTGAGGCAGTGACACGCTGAGCGTCCTACAACCAGACGTAGCTGCAGGACACACTACTCAGCGTGAGCTGCACTCACACACAGTCAGAGACCTCTCAGACAGCCGTGAACAGTGCAGCAAAGTGGACACTAGCACTGAAAGGCTGCAGAAAGGCTCCGCTGTCTACTACTAGTGTTTGCAACCAACGTATATGGATACGGATGGAAGCACACTAGATTGAAATTATGTAAAAAATGCAGCTCAAAAATTAAAAGATGTATGAGGCAGCAGTGAGGCACGCTGGGCAGCCTACAACCTGACGTGGCTGCAGGACCCACTCCACAGCATGAGCTGCACTCACACAGCCCTTGCAGACAGCTGTGAACACTGCTGCTAGGGCAAAGAAGGCTACAGTGGTGGATTATGTAGCCTGGGTAGAGCAATAGATATGTTTGATGATCACTATTTCTAACTGTCCCTCACAGTCTTCAACAGCAGCCTGTCCCTAACTGAATTCACAGCAGAGTGAACCAGAAATGGCGGCTGCTGTGGCTTTTATAGTGCATCATGACATCATTTCGGCAGCCAATCACAGCCATGCCAATAGTTAACATGCCTACATGCCTAACAGGATGTGCCCACACTTCGGAGGATTCCCATTGGCTTAATCAAAGCAAGCAGGCTCATAGCATGATGGGAACTTCCGATTCCGATTCCGGAATCCGATATGACAAAAGTATCGGAAGTCAGTATCGGAATTCCGATACTGCTAATATCGGCCGATACCCGATACTTGCGGTATCGGAATGCTCAACACTACTCACCATGTGTCTTAACCACATGGGGTCATTTGAAGGAGTTTCTGCTGTTCTGGCACATAGAAGATTGGAAGTCTGGGGCTAAAACAACATTTTAGTAGCAAAAATGTAATTCTTTTTTCTTTACCGCCCAATAGTATAACATTTTGTGACACATTGTGGTGTCAATATGCTCACTTAATGCCTAGATGAAATCACTGAGGGGAGCAGTTTGCAAAATGGGGTCACTTTTGTCTGATTTATGCTATTCTGGCATCTCAGTGGCTCTTCAGATATGATATAGAACCCGCAATCCATTTTAGCAAAATCTGCACTCCAATATGGAGTGCTTTCCCTTACGAGCTTTGCACTGTGCCTCAAAAGTAGCTACTGAGTATATGTACTGTGGTGTAGTAACCACTGAGTCTGCTAGGGGGCGCTGTGTGGATGTCCCAGGAGAAAGGATGAATGGCACAGTACTGAATGGCCGTTATGTATCTCAAAGTGGGTGGCTTTGGGATGGAGACTTATGTGTTGATCAGCAGTGATACTGCTGAGGTGTTGCTTCAATGTAAGGGAGAAGTCTCCAGGTAACTAGAGAGATGGGTGGGCCTGGTTACCAACAAACCCACCCAGGGGGTGTGTTTAAAGCACTGTTGTAAAGAGTGTGTTAATGCTTGAAGGACCTGTGATGAGGTCAGAGTCATGTGACCCGGTGGGCGTGGCTATGAACCATATAATGTGGCTAAGGTAGGTCACACGGGTGAATGCTTGGACCCGGTTGGTCCAGTTTGGAAGGTCCCGCTGAGAGGGGGCTTCCTGCCTGACAGCATGTGTGGACGCTGTGAGTAATGGCGACGTATGCCTGACAATTCCCTGGGATGAGGGATTGGACGTCTGCAGTGTAAAGCAGCATGCAAGGTAGCCCAGAGATGGGACTGCAACTAAGAGACTGTATAGCCTATTGGCTGGATGAAGCACAGCCTGTGTGACTAGGAGGGCTAAAGGGGAGCAGGGCTCCAGTGTGAAGATACCCTGCTATCTGCTGTAAGACTGTTGCATATTGCTTTGGTTTATGATGATGAATAAACCTTATGGACTATGATGATGCTTTATGAAAACACCGCGCCGGAAGTGATTTATTCGCTGCCAAGCGAGTGTTCCCCAACCTGTACGATAGCGCTACCTCACAGTACGTTACTGACAAATGCAGGGGAAATTGCTGAAGAAACCGTGAGGTCTATTTTTTTTTAATAATCCTCATAAAAATGTGGTAATCATTCTTTCTTCATCACCCAATGGTATAAAATTTAGTGACAGACCTGTGGTGTTAATGGGTCGCCCCTCACACCCAGGGCAGCGGGGTACTCGGTACTGGGCCGGTGTCAGGGGGATGTGTCACAGCAGCGGTGACCCGGTCCGTGGCCCTGGGCGCCCAATATCAATGGCGGTGATGTCAATGGTGTTAAGGTTTAATTGAATGGTTCGTGACGCCACCCATGGTGTTTGGCAAGGTAGATGGTAAGCCAACGCTGCATGCAGATCCGCTGGGACTGACGGCGTGGTGCAGCAAAGATGGTATAGCTCCCCACAGGTGGAGCTGTAGTCCCAGGGCAGTGTAGGTGCAATGGGTGAGGAGAGGCGCAGAATGGTATAGATGCTGGTACCCAGATGTAGCGGTGCTGAAGGTGTTAGCGACTAATGAATGGAGGACATCAGGGCTTGTAGTGTCAAAGCTTTACTCACAGTTCGTGGTACCAACTGGTGCCCGCCTCCGTGCCGTGTCCTCTGGGGTAGAGACTCAATCAACCTCCCGGGCAAGTCAGGGTTCTCCTCTCCAACACTCCGCCAACATGTGTCTTTCCTGAACGACTCCTCAATTGCGCCTTTTAATGTGAGAGCTCCAGTACCGTAGTTCTCTGGAATTCCTCCTGTCAGATGTTCCTAGAACCTTACTTGTATGACAGACAGCTGTAGCTTCTATCGGGGACTCCTCTCAGAGTCCTGGCTCGCAAATCGGTTGCTGTTGTGTCCAAAGTCTTGGATGGGAGTAGTGCATTTACAGCCAACTACTCCACCGGTGTCTGCTGCAGAACCATAAGTGTCCATACAACCTTGGCCTTGCGCTGAGAACCTATAGGCAGGGTACTCTCTCAACCCACAACTCCTCTGTTCTCCGACTCCTTTGTTCCGCGCTGTTCCTTCTCTCTCTTATGGAAGCTGAGGTTGCAGGTCTACGTCCTTCTCTTTCTCTTCCCCATGCCAGCTGGCTCAGATCACTGAGGCAGCTGAAGCACTCTCTTTCTAAACTGAACTCAAACTGAACTCAAAACTGAACTTCAGAACTGAACTTCTCTGGGACTCACCCCAGACTGACCTTCTGTCAGACTGCCCTTCTATTCTCTACTTTCCCCTTCTTTTATACTAACTCCACCCACCTCCCATCACATCTCGTGTTACGAAGCAGGGTTCCACGAAGGGTGCTCTGCTACCCCCAGCCTGAAGCTGCTAGGCGGACCTACTGAACTATCCTGTGTGTGGGATGCAGATGTTGGAGTGTGGAAAGGAGTTCCCAACTTACCTAGTTGGTGGGGCACTACACCTTAGGAGAAGGTGCAGTACCTCTGTATCGACTGAGCCTCAGAGGCACCACATTAATATGCTTGCTACAGGCCTAGATGAATTCATTGAGAGTTTTAATTTGTAAAATGAGGTCACTTATTTTAGGTCTGCTTTCCTAGAATGTCAAGAGCTCTGTCAATATGACATGGCACCCTCAAACCATTCTAGTAAAACCTAAGCTCCACTATGGTGCTCTTTTCCTTCTCAGCTTTTCACTGGCTCAAAAACAGTTTTCGACTACATACGGGGTATTGCCGAACTCAGTCGAAATTGTGTCATCCGGTACATAAAGAAAGAAAACTGTGAAAAGAAAGCATTTCATTGTAATCAAAGAATAATTTTTCAAAAGATGTATTTTATTTCAAAATTAGAATTTGTAAGACATACAACTAGAAAACAATGAACAAAACTTTTTTAGGAAATATGTTTGTCAGATTTATCAAAAAGTCCAGAGCAAAAAAAGATATCAAGAACTAAAAATCAACATTTTTATTAGGCACATACTGCATTTTTCAGACTATAAGGCTGGCTTCACACTTGCGTTTTTAGCGCTGCGCCTCGTGCGCTATCGTGCGCATGCGCATTGCTCCCCTATCTTTAACATGGTAGGCGCATGGTATAGCGCTTGTAGGCGTTCATGTGCATTTTCGTGCGCTGCGTTTTCCAGGTGTGCACCCAGGCTCACCAGACGCAACATGTTGCATTTTTCTGTGCGCCCAACTGCTGCTAAAAAAACACATGCGCACGTTAGCGCATGGAATGCGCAAAAAACAACATTACAGTCTATGGGATCGCATGCGTGCGCTAGGACATGCGCACGCATGCGTTTAAAATCGCATGCGCTTTTAGAGTTAACATGGCAACAAACTGGTTAAATCGCATGCACAAAAAAACAGCAAACGCATGCAAAACGCTTAATGAGTTTTTTGCATGCATTTGGAATGCGCACAAGGCACAGCACAAAAAAACGCTAGTGTGAAAGTAGCCTAAGAAACACTTTTTTTTCCTCAAAATTTTGGGGAAAAGTGAGGGTACAACTTATAGTCTGAATATAGCTCATTGTGGAAGGGGGGGGAGTTGGGTGATACTGTGGTGCCTGGACTGGGAGGAGGGAGTGTTCAGATGTGCGTCGATGTGAAGTGATGCTGCGTGTTTCAGGCTGGTGCTCGGCGGGGTGGGGGCTCTGGCGACATGTGAAAGCCTGAAGCCCCCGCACTTCCATGGTTTCAATGGGGTGGACTCCAGGATGCGCAGATTGAAATGTGACCCCGTTCCACCACAGCTGCCACCCACCTCGCTCGTAAGCTGAATTTGGACTTTAATATGAACTATGATTTCACGCACTATGTTTTTTTCTCACTATTTTCCTCCTGAAAATTTGGGGTGCGTCTTATAGTCCGAAAAATACAGTAAATGTTTTATTTAATTCAGCCCTACATATTCAAATATTTAATGAGGCTTCAATAGAGCAATTATAAGTATAATAGATTTACACATCAGAAATTGAAATAGAAAAAAAAATGTAAAAACATTGTCTGTGCTTTGCATTATGAACATAAAAAAAGTATACAAAAAATCTTTTAATGATTTATCTTATAAAGTGGTTGTTCATTTCTAACAGCTATAGTGTGGTGAAGACAAAATATGAATTACATACTTACCTCTTAAACCAGCGTCACTCCTGCAATGTTGCGTGCGCCTCCTACTGGTCACATGATATTTTTGCGTCGCAAGACTGCTGTGGCCAATCAGCAGTCATTTCCGCTTCAAAGTGGATTGGATGCAATGGTTACATGATATAACAATGGTAAAAACAGTAAGTTACGTGACATAACAATGGTAAGTTTGCACTTTTTTATTTACTACATCACACTAGGGATATTAAGAAGGGGTTGTTGAATGGTGAATAACCACTGTACAGTATTAATCTTTTTCTTGCCACTTAACATGAGTTGACTTTCTTAGGTTACAAATGAAAGTTTATATGCCTACATTTACTTGAATTATACAGTTTAATTATTTTCCTATGTAAATATTTAAAAAAACAAACACATTTTTAAGGCTGGTTTCACACTTGCGTTTTTTTTCGCGGGATTTTAGCGCTAAAAAACACATGCGTTTTTTTTTCCTATACTTTGCATGGGATGCGCTTATGTGCGCATACACATGCGTTTGTATGCGTTTTTCCGCGCATGCGTTTTTTTGCGGTATGCGCTCGGGCGCACAAAATGCATCCTGTTGCATTTTTTGGGCGTCCGACTTGCCTCAAAAAACGCATGCGCACGCAATGTGTTTTTTTACAGCAAGACACCCATTATAAGTCTATATGCGTTTTTTTGCGCATGCTTTTTTTTTTTTACCATTAGTTGGACAATGGAATTTAGGGGTTTGGGTTAGAGTTAGGGTTAGTTAAGGGGGTTTAGGGCTAGGGTTAGCTAGGGTTTAGGGTTAGGGTTAGGGTTAGTATGGTTTGGTTAAGGGTTAGGGTTAGTATGGTTTGGTTAAGGGTTAGGGTTAGCTAGGGTTTAGGGTCAGGGTCAGGGTTAGGGTTAGGGTCAGGGTTAGGGTCAGGGTTAGGGTCAGGGTTAGGGTCAGGGTTAGGGTTAGGGTCAGGGTTAGGGTCAGGGTTAGGGTCAGGGTTAGGGTTAGGGTCAGGGTTAGGGTTAGGGTTAGGGTCAGGGTTAGGGTCAGGGTTAGGGTTAGGGTTAGTAAAGTCATGGTTTGGGTTAGTGTGAGGGGCCACCTAATGTTGGAAAAAAACGCAAACGCGGTAAAAACGCACTAAAAACGCATACAAACGCATAAAAACGCTGCGTTTTTTTCATGCATGCTCATAAAAATGCTTGAAAAAAACGCAGCATTTGTATGCGTTTGTATGCGTTTTTTCAATGTGTTTTTTTGCGGGAAAAACGCGCTGCAAAAAAAAGCAATTGTGAAATTAGCCTAACCTTTAAATTTGAAAACGTTAAATTGGCCACTAAAAAGTAAGTCTATTGAACTGCACATATAAATATTTGAAGTTTTTTTAAAACAAGTAACAAGAAAATATGCCTTCCATTTTTAATATTATCTTCATTATAAAGATCAAGTATGGACTGTAGGTGATATCTCAAGCTAATATACTGTACATTGGATTATTTCAACAGGGCAGAGAAGTACGTCTGAATGACAGGGAGCGATGAAGCAAGCAGGAGGGCGGCATCGCAAGAAGATGGGAGGCACACGACCGGGACACCCATCCATCGGACCGGACCGCCCCCTGGGAGGGTATAATAAAACTTATTTCTCTTATCTTGCAGGTCGGCCGAGCTTAGTGATTGACTGAAATGGTGAAGTGAGCTATTGAAAGGGCGTCACTGCTGCAGCCAAAATACAGAAACAGGAGCAGCGGCAAAGAAATGGACTGAACTGAAATAATTGAGTCAAGAATGGCACTGATTTTGAAGTAAAGCAATCACGTTATCTAATCTGACATCAAGAAAAGCATGAGGGTATATACATAGCACTAAAATATCATACGTGCAATATCATGACAAATAAGGGAGTGTAATGTCCATGGTCTCCTGACAGCTTTTGATACAACTTCCACAGACCGGATGTTCACTAGCTACTCTGACTATCTGACTAACAGATTTTAGATGAGTCCTGGCTGTCACACTTTAACCTTTCTACAAAGATGTGGAGTTCCACTGAGGCCCTGGGTTGAGTCCACAGAGTGGCAGTTGGCCAGTGGAGTGGGCTGGCAGAAATGGTCAGATTGCTGAGTCAAACCCAGGAGAGAAAATATGGAACTAAATTATAAGTCAGAAAAATCATTAGTAAATGGGCCAAGGTCAGAACACGAATAAGACAGGATGTACAAGTGCTGAACTGCAAAATAAAACCAGCGTATTGGCATAGCAGGGAAATAATTACTCTTCCTGGGAAACATATACTTTCATACAGCCAAACTGGATGTCACTGGCCTGTGTGGCTGAACAGAGCCTATACCTCCCAAAGCTTCTGGTTTTGACATGTTCTTTTTAACCAGTTCTGCCTAAATATTGAATATGGCGGTGTCTTGTGACACAAGCAGATGCATCAGGAGCAGATTGTGACGAGCATCAGCTTACGCTGAGTCATTTTTCTTTGAATGAGTGGACCCTCTGGACCGTGGCACCCACCCACCTAGGGCGAGCTGAGCTAGTGAGGAACCACCCCCTATACAGGGAGTGTCAGGGGCAAGACCAAGGGGGTGAGCCACCACGGCTGCTGGACCAGAGGCCGGCTCAGGAAGCAAGACAAGACAAGGCATTAGTTCAAGTAAACTTCATTCAGGAACACTTCGGGGTACAACAGGTGCAAAGGTGAACGCACAAAGAACACAAAGCAAGATGCGTGCAAGGGCACGCCGAGGTCCAAGGCATGAGGAACTCTTCAAGGTAAAACAGGTGCAAAACGTGAACACACAGAATCCATATAACAAGGTGCGTGCCAGGGCAAGCCAAAGTCCAAGGCAGGGTGCGAGGAATCGGACTCTGGAAGAGTGGCAAGGGCTGACAGGGTCCAGGCATCAGAGTGTAGACATCTGGCTCCAGACCTCTGGCAGTAGTCAGCTGGCTTCAGGAATCCAGCAGACAAACTAGGAGACAAAACAGGGTGTGTGCAAGGAGACACGCCAGGATCAGATTCACAGAATGGAGACCTGCGCATGCCGAGGGGCATGCCAGGGACGAGTACAAGGACGGTGACCTGCGTGTGCGAGGGCACGCCAGGGAGGAGCACAAGGACGGTGGCTTGTATGTGCAAGGGTACACCAGGGACGGGTTCGATGGCATCGGAATTTGGGGTGCTGGCATCGACCGACAGGGTCCAGGAAGCAGGCTGCGGACATCAGCTCCGAACATCAGGCCGCAGGCATCTAGGTCTGGACCTCTGGCAGCGGTCGGCAGGTTACGGAATCCGGCAGGAAAACTAGGGTTCAGAGCAGAGCAAAAGAGGCAAAAGGCTTTGTACAAGAGTAGCACAAAAAGGCACAGTGCGAGAACCAGCGTGCGTACAAGGGATCACGGAAACCACGGCAGGGGCACCGGCAGGTGGTACCAACGATGGCATAAGCAGGCGGGCATGACTAGAGGCGGCACCGCTGCGGCCACGCAGCCGGTAACCACTATTGCACTGGACAGGAGCACGGCTAGAGGCGGCACGGCGGAGGCACACCAGGCAGGCACAGGTGACCAGGCATGTGCACGGAGGCACGGAGCCACAAGGCAGGGCTAGGCAAAGATACAGGACAGAGATATGTGCAGACAGCACGGCAAAGCCTAGTACAAAAAGTGCAAGAGCTCACGAAGTATCAGAGACAAGGCATAGAGTAGAAGACAGGACCCTGTGCATGCAAAGGACATGCCAGGGGCAAAGTACAAGGTGAGGCCTGCGCGTACTGAGGGGCACGCCAGGGACAGCACAGAACGGAGGCCTGCACGTGTAGACAGACACGACAGGGACAGAGTCTAGCAGCGGAGCGAAGGCAGAAGCCCAGAGCCGGGACAAGGGAGAACCTTGGGACTAGACAGGGTACAGAGCGGAGCCTGAACGTGTAGGAGACATGCCAGGGACAGACACAGAGCGAGGCCTACACGTGTAGAGACACGCCAGGGACAGGGTACAGAACGGAGCCTGCACGTGTGGGGAGACACGTCAAAGACAGGGTACAGAGCGGAGGCCTGCACGTGTAGAAAGACACGTCAGGAACAGGGTACAGAACATAGCATAACAAGGAAGCATAGCGAGGACAAACAAAGCATGAAGGACAACACGAGACAAAGCACGAGACAAGAGACGGAATACGAGCACGGAGCGTGTGCAGAGACGCACGACAGAGCAGAGTGCAAGGGCACAGAATAGAGGGAACGACCCAGCAGACCATGCAGCCATGCAGGGAAGCAACACAATACTCAGGCCCTGAGCATAGGAAGGGGCGGTCTGATATAGGGCAAAGCACCACCACTTCTGGGTCAGGACCAGGGAAGAGCTTCCAGTTCAGATCCTCTAGGATCACAGAGCACAGTCACATGATCAGGATTCCAGACATGCAGGGATGATTGCAGAACCTGACAGTGCAGGATCCTAGGAAAGGTCACATGATCAGGGTTTCAGACATGCAGAAACGATTGCAGAACTGGACAGTGCAGGATCCTAGGAAAGGTCACATGATCAGTGTTTCAGACATACAGAAACGATTGCAGAACCGGACAGTGCAGGATCCTAGGAAAGGTCACATGATCAAGGTTTCAGACATGCAGAGACGAATGCAGAACCAGCCTATGCTGGAACATAGGAAGGAAACATGATCAGGGATTCTAGACATGACGAGATGATCACAGAAGGCAGAGCAGAAACGCAGGCAT
The DNA here is from genome assembly GCF_039654945.1 of Dendrobates tinctorius. Lineage (NCBI taxonomy): Eukaryota > Metazoa > Chordata > Amphibia > Anura > Dendrobatidae > Dendrobates > Dendrobates tinctorius. The sequence continues at coordinate 25,375,580 of NW_027361716.1, read as the reverse complement.
CCTGCAGCTCAACAAACATGAGGTGAGTGTGCACACTGCTCTAGGGAACATGCAGGATAGCAGATAGCAGTGCACACTGCTCCAGGGGTTCTTGAGGCAAAACATACATGGCAGACATAACAGACATGGCGAGCATGACACAGGTTCTGGGGAAGATGTAAAAGGAAGCCAATATTATCGACAACATATGTGGGATGGTCACTCAATTCCCCCATGTTCAGGGGCCATTTACTACTCTTATTTAGATGATATTATATAATTTATAATTTTGATTTTATGCTATTTCCAGGGATATCTGCTATAGGGTCCTTGAGTTGGGGGGCTAGGGTGCCAACTCGCACCTTCCCCTCCCTTCTGCTGTGCATTCCAATTTCAAAGTTATCTGCATCCATAGGACAACATTAAATACAATAGTGAAACAAGAGGCCGTCAGCTACTTCTTCAACCATTCAGCCTGTGCATCTGAGATCTAGAGCAACAGGCATGGTAGAGGTACAGAGAGATACATAAAGGGAATGTATACTAATGCCAGAAGCCTCGCCAACAAAATGGAGGAATTGGAGTTAATGCTGTTGGAACATAATTATAACATGGTGGGGATAACTGAGACATGGCTGGAGGAGAGCCATGGCTGGGTGGTTAATTTACAGGGCTATAGTCTGTTCAGAAATGACCGTACAAATAAGTGAGGGGGAGGCGTGGGTTTATATGTAAAATCATCCTTAAAACCCATCCTTCGTGATAATATATATGAATCTAATGAAAATGTAAAGTCCCTGTGGGTAGAGATAAGGGGAGGGGGGAAAAATAATGAATTACTGATAGGGGTTTGTTATAAGTCTCCAAAAATAATGGAAGCAACATAGAATATCCTCATAAACCAGATAGATGAAGCAGCGACTCAAGAAGTCATTATGGGAGACTTCCAACTACTGAAATACATCGGGGAACAGAAACCTGCAGTTCCAGCAAAGGTAATAGGTTTTTGACAACTATGAGAGACAATTACCTTTCACAACTGGTTCAGGACCCAACAAGAGGGGGGGGCACTGCTAGACCTAATATTAACCAACAGGCCAGACCGCATATCAAATATAAGGGTTGGGGGTCACTTGGGTAATAGTGATCACAAATTAATAAGTTTTCATGTATCCTTTAATAATATGTGTAGTAGAGGGGTTACAAGGACACTAAACTTCAGGAAAGCAATTTCCAACAGATGAGAGATGATCTTGGTGCAATTAACTGGGACGATATCCTGAGACATAAAAATACAAAAAGAAAATGGGAGACATTTATTAGCATCCTGAATAGGACCTGTGCACAATATATACCGTATGGGAATAAACATGCAAGAAATAGGAGGAAACCACTATGGCTAAATAGAGCTGTAAGGGGTGCAATAAGTGACAAAAATAAAGCATTTAGAGAATTAAAGCAAGTAGGTGATGAGGTATTAAATAAATACAGAAGATTAAATAAATTCTGTAAAATGCAAATCAAGACAGCAAAGATTGAGACAGAGAGACCCATTGCCAGAGAAAGTAAAAATAATCCCAAAATATTCTTTATCTACATAAATAGTAAGAAACTAAAAAATGATAGTGTTGGCCCCCTTAAAAATATTAATGAGGATGAGGAAAAAGCCAATATGCTAAATGACTTTTTTCTACAGTATTTACACAAGAAAATCCCATGACGGATAACATGATCAGTGATAAAAATTCTCCATTAAATGTCACCTGCTTAACTCAGCAAGAAGTACAGCAGCGTCTAAAAATCACAAAGATTGACAAATCCCTGGGCCCAGATGGGATTCACCCCCGAGTACTGCAGGAACTAAGTACAGAAATTGATAGACCATTATTTTTAATCTTTAAAGATTTCATAATAACAGGGTCTGTACCACAGGATTGGCGTATAGCAAATGTGGTGACAATATTCAAAAAGGGGACAAAAACTGACCTTGGAAATTATAGGACAGTGAACTTGACCTCTACTGTGGGTAAAATCCTGGAAGGTTTTCTAAGAGATGCTATACTGGAGTATCTGGAGAAGAATAACCTTATGACCCAATATCAACATGGGTTTACAAGGGACCGTTCCTGTCAGACTAATCTGATAAGCTTTTATGAAGAGGTAAGTTCCAGACTGGACCAAGGGAATGCAGTGGACGTGATGTACATGGACTTTTCAAAAGCTTTTGATACGTGCCACACAAAAGGTTGATAAATAAAATGAGAACAATGGCGATAGGGGAAAATATGTGTAAGTGGGTTAAGAGCTGGCTCAGGGATAGGAAACAAAGGGTGTTTATTAATGGAGTACACTCGGACTGGGTCACAGGTAGCAGTGGGGTACCACAGGGGTCAGCATTGGGCCCGCTTCTTTTTAACATATTTATTAATGACCTTGTAGGGGGCATAGAGAGTAGAATTTCAATATTTGCAGATAACACTAAACTCTGCAGGTTAATCAATACAGAGGAGGACAATTTTATATTACAGGAGGATTTATGTAAACTAGAAGTTCGGCTGATAAATGGTAAATGAGCTTTAATGGGGATAAATGTAAGGTCATGCACTTGGATAGAACAAACAAGATGTATATTTATGTGCTTAATCATAAAGCACTGGGCAAAACTGTCACTGAAAAAGACCTGGGTGTATGGGTGGATGACAAACTTACATTTAGTGGCCAATGTCAGGCAGCTGCTGCAAAGGCGAATAAAATAATGGGATGCATTAAAAGAGGCATAGATGCTCATGAGGAGAGCATAATTTTACCTCTATATAAGTCACTAGTGCGACCACACTTAGAATACTGTGTACAGTTCTGGTCTCCGATGTATAAGAAAGACATAGCTAAACTGGAGCGGGTGCAGAGAAGAGCGACCAAGGTTATTAGAGAACTGGGGGGTCTGCAATATCAAGATAGGTTATTACACTTGGGGTTATTTAGTTAGGAAAATCGAAGGCTTCGGGGTGATCTTATTACAATGTATAAATATATGCGGGGACAATGCAAAGACCTTTCTAATGATCTTTTTAGTCTTAGACCTGTGACGGGGACAAGGGGGCATCCTCTACGTCTGGAGGAAAGAAGGTTTAAGCATACTCACAGACGCGGATTCTTTACTGTAAGAGCAGTAAGACTATGGAACTCTCTGCCATATGATGTTGTAATGAGTGATTCCCTATTCTTAACCACTGGTGAAGGATACAACTAGCTACATTCAGGACACAACTGACCTATTGAATAAACTAGCAGCAATAGGTCCTCTACCAGAAGGAACCATCCTGGCCACCATGGATGTGGAATCTTTGTACTCTAATATCCCCCACCAAGATGGATTAAATGCCTGCAAATTCTTCATGGAAAACACAGGGACTGATGCTGATGCTGTGGTGAAACTTATAAAATTCATCCTCACCCACAATTACTTTGAATTTGACAACAAGATCTATCTACAAGAGACTGGCACAGCTATGGGAAGTAAAATGGCTCCACAGTATGCAAACCTTTTCATGGCCAAGCTTGAAAGCGACTTTTTGTCCTCATGCCCCATCAGGCCCCTGGCCTACTACCGCTTCATTGATGATATTTTAATCATCTGGATGGAGTCTTAGCAACAGCTAAAGACGTTCCACGAACAGTTTAATCAATTTCATCCCACCATCAATTTAACACTCAACTACTCCAGCACTGAGATTAACTTTTTGGACACCATCATTAAGCTAAAAAACAATGAAATAGAGACATCCCTGTATCAAAAGCCAATCAACCGTCCAACATACCTTAAATGGGACAGTTTCCATCCAAAACACATAAAGAACTCTATTATCTATAGCCAAGCCATCAGATACAATCCTATATGTTCCAACCCCATGGATAGAGACAAACACCTTGATCGCCTCAAAAAGACCTTTTTGAATCAGGGCTACCATCCAAGAACAATTGAAAACCAAATTACTAGAGCCACCAGAATGTCAAGGAATCACCTGCTACATTACAAAGCTAAAGAAGAAAACCGGGTGCCTCTAGTAGTCACCTGCAACCCAAATCTGGAAGTGCTAAGGGAAGCTGCACGGAAATTACAACCTTTACTACAAAAAGATGCCCGATTACAATCCATTTTTCCAGACCCCCCACTGCTGTGTTTTAGGCAGACCCCAAATTTAAGAAGCATCATTGTCAGAAACTCCCTGTCCTCTCCAACATCTGCAGGAACCTTTCCTTGCAACCAGAAAAAATGTAAAACTTGTCCATTTATAATGACCACAGACAAGATAAAGATCCCCAACTCACATCAGGACTACAAGATCCCAGGTACTTTCAGCTGCATTACATCTAATGTGGTGTACTTAATTATTTGTACTAAATGTCCAACTGGGGGTCTGTATGTGGGTGAGACAGGGCAAAAGCTTAGAACAAGGATGAATGCTCATCGTCACACAATAAGAGAAAAAAAGAATGGATCTACCTGTGGCAAAACATTTTTGTATCCCTGATCACAGCAACATGGATATGAAATTACTGGTATTGAAAGGTAACTTCACATCTCAGAGAGAGAGACGTGTTTGGGAGTATAAATTTATGACAACCTTTGACACTCTCAGTGCTGGAATGAATGTGTCGCATGGATTTATGTCTTTTTACATCAATTAAGGAATTTGCTTTCAAGACCTGGTGGGGCATCACAACACATTAGGAGACCCCAATCAGAGGACTATAAAACATCCAGACTCCTTATCTATGTACTGGTCCAATATTTATGTTTCTCCCTCTCCCATATTGATAGTTCTGCTTCACGTCACTTGTCTTATCCATTGCATTTTTTCTGTGTTGTATTGTGCATAAATATGTGACTCTTCAGATTTTGTAATAGTCTAGCCTGAAGAAGATACCTGAGTAGTCTCAAAAGCTTGCAATGTGTTACCATCTTTTCATTTAGCCATTAAAATGTATCAACCAATGAGGACTCTCAATTCTGAATACTTTTCTATCTACTGGCTAACACGGTACAAAGATATACATCTTTCCTGTATCATAATTCCCTACTAAAATTTAAGAAGGGAATGGATGCCTTTCTTGAAAATTATAATACTATAGGGTATATACACTAGTTTCCTTAATATTGCCTTGATCCAGGGAGCTAGTCTGATTGCTGTATGTGGAGTCGGGAAGGAATTTTTTTCCCCAATGTGAAGATTACTGTTTGCCACATGGGGTTTTTTTTGCCTTCCTCTGGATCAACATGTTAGGGCATGTTAGAATAGGAAATGGGTTGAACTAGATGGACTTAAAGTCTTCCTTCAACCTTAATAACTATGTTACTATGTTACTAAAACCTCTTGCTTTAGTTACTGCACCACACTGACAGGGCATTGAAGCCACTAGGGTATTCAAGACATCTTGAGCATTCTTGCTCCATTCCATTTGCAAATCTGCAATCAATTCACCTTTATTGCTATGGGCACAGGCCCCAACTCATTGACCTAACTCATCCCTCAGGTGCTCTATAGGGTTTAAATCAGGTGATTGGCTTGGCCTTTGCAACATTCGAACATTTTTCTTTGCTGATCAATTTTTGGCTAAATTGTTTGTGTGCTTAAGATCATTGACTTGCTGGAACTTCCAGCCCCTGCCTACTTTGGTTTTACCATGTGGAAGCACTACATTCTCCAGTATATCCTTGTACATGGTAGCATTCATATTTCCTTCATTTTTATGCAGAGCGCCAATGGTAGATGCAGAAAAACAGCCCAAGACCATGATATTGCCACCAAAATATTTCACTGTAGGTGTTTGGTACCATACATCATTACGTTTTCCAATTGGGCAGTATATATAGTGCTTGCCATCACTACCAAACAGATTGAACTTGGATTCATCTGACCACAACACCTTAGACCAATCTGACTCTTTCTGTTCGCTGTGTTCTTTGGCAAACTCAAGCCGGACCTTCAGCTTCTTTGCAGAGATGAAAGGCTTCTAGACTGAAACTTGTGCATTCAACCCTACTGCTCTTAGCCTTCGCATCACAGTTTGGCGACTCACTTTGACCACATATTCTTCATTCATTTTATGCAAAATCTGTACAGCACTTTTATGGACATCAGACACTGACATTTTCTTAATTATATGATCAAATTTGGAGGAAGTTTTCCGTGGTCGTCCACACCTAGGTTTGTCAGCTGTACCATAATCTTCTTTTTGTTTCGTTATTACATGTGATACCTGACTCTGAGAGCAGCTGAATTCCATAGCTACCTCTTTTTGTCTTTTTCCTGATTTCACTCTCAGAATAATAAGCTTGTCTCTGTCATTTTTTAACCGAAAAACATATAAGCAAAATTCTACTACCCATGACAAAATATGCAAAACATTTGGCCAAGCAAATGCTGAAAATGAACACATAAATGAATAACACAATGTCAAACACAATTTTTGTCCTGATATCTGGCAGCAATTTGCTTTCGGTTTACTAAAATCACCAGGAAAATGGTATCACAACAACTAGACAGAAGTAATCACACTTTTTTAAAAAATGCTAAATTTTAGCTATGGTAGGCAAATTTTGCAAAAAAAATAGGCCCTGATTCATCACACCAGTCTTAATGAGGGGGAGTGGTGGAGTAAAAGGTGTTTGGTTCATTAAGAGTTCCATTGTCATGGAACTGGGCGAAATTAGAGTGAAATGTTAAAAAGTTGCAACATTTTTGTGCATCTTGTGAATTACTCCAGAATTCTGGTGTAACTACTTTGATGAATCAGAGACATAATCTCCATTTTTTTAAAACCCTGTCAGTACACAGCTCCCTCAAGTTGAGCTGCTGAGACCAATCACAGTGCTCAGCAGCTTTCCTCTCCCTCTTACAATAAGGGTCCATTACAGAAATGACAGATGAGGGGGCAGAGCTAAAATTGAACTTTTAATGTTGTACAAAATAAAAAATGTGCCAATCTCCCATAGTATATTGATTAAATTTATTTGGTTAATTGTCTAGCACTCCATATAGCCAATGACTTCTTGTAATTGGATTTTTTTTTTACCATTGAACAATATTTTTGGGGTTACTTTTAATATAATTATTACAACAGTTGATCTATCGCAGTGAGTTAAGGACATCCAAGGATCTGTTAAGTCACTGTGCTTTACATCAAAATCACATCATTAGAGCAAGGCAAATAGAAGGATGACAACCTAGGATAGGATATCATTTTTTAATTATCTTCTGCTGGATCAGAAAATTGTAAACTTATCAATAGTTTAACTTGAGGGATTAGTATCTTAATGTGATCGTATTATTCCTTTTGGAAGTGCATTGAGCAGCAAGGTGGTGTGCTGGTGAAAGGGGAAAAAAAAACAAAACTCTTAAATCTTCTGCCTGAGCGAGTGTGACCTGAGCGTAAGTGCGAACTGTGGTAAGTGTGTGACTTGAGATTCAGTGAAGAGGTATTTGGAAAACCTATAACAAATACCAGTGTGAGTTGCTGAATTGTAGATTGCGGAGTGCTTTCTACCTGTTTAATTTTTGGGGGGCTTGGGGGCTTGTTTAACCTATTTTTTCTCTCTACAGTGTTAATCTCTTATTTTACTATCTGTGTTTTTAAGGGTTAACTATATTGCATTTAAATATTGAAGTGTAACTATATTCACAAGGGGTTAATTAAGGGTGGGAGTTCATACAGTAATTAAGGGTTTATAAGGGGCAGCTGGTTGGGGCTCAACTCCTTTTGGAAGTGCATTGAGCAGCAAGGTGGTGTGCTGGTGAAAGGAGAAAAAGAAAAACTCTTTTAAATCTTCTGCCTGAGCGAGTGTGAACGAGCTGAGTGTGACCTGAGCGTAAGTGCGAACTGTGGTAAGTGTGTGACTTGAGATTCAGTGACTTTGGATTCAGGGAGTTTTCAAGGGAGGTTTTACTGAATTGCTGTTATATTTTATTAATACTTTTTTTATTTATTTATTTTTGCTTATCTTATTGTCTGGTGCAATCCCCACTATTGCCAATGCCATCCAGTGCACGTCTTGCCGCATGTATGAAATCCTTGAACAGCCGGTCGAGGGTGCATACTGCAGTGCGAGATGTGAGCACGTTGTGCATTTGGAAGCCCTGATACTGGATCTAAATGTGCAGCTGGCAACACTGAGATCCATAGACAATATGGAAAGGAGTCTTCTGCTCACTGAGCAGACGCTCAATGGGATAGATGAGGGGGGATGCTAGGTTGGAGCTGCAGGACAATGAAGCAGCTAGCTGGGTGACAGTTAGAAGGCGGGGTAGAGGGAAGAGCACCAGGGAGGCTAGTCCTGATCTGGCACACCCCAATAAGTTTGCTAAGTTGGCAGATGAGGGGAGTGTTAGTGCAGGAGTAGCACTGCTGCAGCAAGGCATGTCCTCTGAAAGCCGGAGGAGTGTCTGCTCCAGTAAGGGGGAAATAGGAGAGCAGGGCAGGTCAGACAGGTTCTGGTAGTGGGAGACTCAATTATTAGGGGAACAGATAGGGCAATCTGTCACAAAGACAGGGATCGTCGAACGGTGTGCTGCCTACCTTGCGCTCGAGTCCGACACATCGCTGATCGGGTTGACAGATTACTGGGAGGCGCTGGTGAGGATCCAGCGGTCATGGTGCACATTGGCACAAATGACAAAGTTAGAGGTAGGTGGAAGGTCCTTAAAGATGATTTCAGGGAATTAGGCTGTAAGCTTAAAGCAAGGACCTCCAAAGTGGTATTTTCAGAAATACTTCCTGTACCACGTGCTACGCCAGAGAGGCAACGGGAGATTAGGGAGGTTAATAAGTGGCTCAGGAATTGGTGTAGGAAGGAGGGGTTTGGGTTCCTGCAGAACTGGGTCGACTTCTCAGTTGGCTACAGGTTCTACGCTAGGGACGGGCTGCACCTCAATGGGGAGGGTGCAGCTGTGCTGGGGGAGAAAATGGCTAGAAGGTTGGAGGAGTGATTAAACTAGGTACGGGGGGAGGGTATTCCTTTTAGAGGAGGGGAAGACAGTGCAGATAGAGACCTGGGCACAAATATTGACATTGTGGGTGGGGTTAGAACAGTTAATAATTTAAGAAAGAATAGAGGTACAGAGAGATACATAAAGTGCATGTATACTAATGCCAGAAGCCTCGCCAACAAAATGGAGGAATTGGAGTTAATGTTGTTGGACCATAATTATGACATGGTGGGGATATCTGAGACATGGCTGGACGAGAGCCACGACTGGGCAGTTAATTTACAGGGCTATAGTCTGTTCAGAAATGACCGAACAAATAAGCGAGGGGGAGGTGTGTGTTTATATGTAAAATCATCCTTAAAACCCATCCTTCGTGATAATATATATGAATCTAATGAAAATGTGGAGTCCCTGTGGGTAGAGATAAGGGGAGGGGGGAAAAATAATAAATTACTGATAGGGGTTTGCTATAAGTCTCCAAAAATAATGGAAGCAACAGAGAATATCCTCATAAAGCAAATAGATGAAGCTGCGACTCAAGGAGAAGTCATTACTATGGGGGACTTCAACTACCCTGAAATACATTGGGGAACCGAAACCTGCAGTCCCAGCAACGGTAATAAGTTTTTGACTACTATGAGAGACAATTACCTTTCACAACTGGTTCAGGACCCAACAAGAGGGGGGGCACTGCTGGACCTAATATTATCCAACAGGCCAGACCACATATCAAATGTAAGGGTTGAGGGTCACTTGGGTAATAGTGATCACAAATTAATAAGTTTTCATGTATCCTTAAATAAGATGTGTAGTAGAGGGGTTACAAGGACACTAAACCTCAGGAAGGCAAATTTCCAACGGATGAGAGATGATCTTGGTGCAATTAACTGGGACGATATCCTGAGACATAAAAATACACAAAGAAAATGGGAGACGTTTATTAGCATCCTGAATAGGACCTGTGCACAATGTATACCATATGGGAATAAAAATGCTAGAAATAGGAGGAAACCACTATGGCTAAATAGAGCTGTAAGGGGTGCAATAAGAGATAAAAATAAAGCATTTAAAGAATTAAAGCAAGTAGGTAGTGATGAGGCATTAACTAAATACAGAAGACTAAATAAATTCTGTAAAAAGCAAATCAAGTTAGCAAAGATTGAGACAGAGACTCATTGCCAGAGAAAGTAAAAATAATCCCAAAATATTCTTTAACTACATAAATAGTAAGAAACTAAAAAATGATAGTGTTGCCCCCCTTAAAAATAGTCTGGGTGAAATGGTGCATGAGGATGAGGAAAAAGCCAATATGCTAAATGACTTTTTTTCATCAATATTTACACAAGAAAATCCCATGACGGATAACATGATCAGGGATAAAAATTCTCCGTTAAATGTCACCTGCTTAACCCAGCAGGAAGTACGGCGGCGTCTAAAAATCACTAAAATTGACAAATCCCAGGGCCCGGATGGGATACACCCCCGAGTACTGCAGGAATTAAGCACAGTCATAGATAGACCATTCTTTTTAATCTTTAAAGATTCCATAATAACAGGGTCTGTACCACAGGACTGGCGTATAGCAAATGTGGTGCCAATATTCAAAAAGGGGACAAAAACTGAACTTGGAAATTATAGGCCAGTAAGTTTAACCTCAACTGTGGGTAAAATCCTGGAGGGTTTTCTAAGAGATACTATACTGGAGTATCTGGAGAAGAATAACCTTATGACCCAATATCAACATGGGTTTACAAGGGACCGTTCCTGTCAGACTAATCTGATAAGCTTTTATGAAGAGGTAAGTTCCGGACAGGACCAAGGGAATGCAGTGGACATGGTGGACATGGACTTTTCAAAAGCTTTTGATACGTGCCACACAAAAGGTTGATACATAAAATGAGAACAATGGGGATAGGGGAAAATATGTGTAGGTGGGTTAAGAGCTGGCTCAGGGATAGGAAACAAAGGGTGGTTATTAATGGAGCACACTCAGACTGGGTCAGGTTAGCAGTGGGGTACCACAGGGTTTTGGGTCCGCTTCTTTTTAACATATTTAGGCTAGTTTCACACTTGCTTTTTTTTGCAGCGCGTTTTTCCCGCAAAAAAACGCATTGAAAAAATGCATACAAAAGCATACAACTGCTGCGTTTTTTTCAAGCATTTTTATGAGCATGCATGAAAAAAACGCAGCGTTTTTATGCGTTTGTAGTGCGTTTTTACCGCGTTTGCGTTTTTTTCCAACATTAGGTGGCCCCTCACACTAACCCAAACCATGACTTTACTAACCCTAACCCTGACCCTAACCCTGACCCTAACCCTGACCCTAACCCTTAACCAAACCATACTTAACCCTAACCCTGACCCTAACCCTTAACCAAACCATACTTAACCCTAACCCTGACCCTAACCCTTAACCAAACCATACTTAACCCTAACCCTGACCCTAACCCTGACCCTAACCCTTAACCAAACCATACTTTACCCTAACCCTGACCCTAACCCTGACCCTAACCCTTAACCAAACCATACTTAACCCTAACCCTGACCCTAACCCTGACCCTAACCCTTAACCAAACCATACTTAACCCTAACCCTGACCCTAACCCTGACCCTAACCCTGACCCTAACCCTGACCCTAACCCTTAACCAAACCATACTTAACCCTAACCCTGACCCTAACCCTGACCCTAACCCTTAACCAAACCATACTTAACCCTAACCCTGACCCTAACCCTGACCCTAACCCTGACCCTAACCCTTAACCAAACCATACTTAACCCTAACCCTGACCCTAACCCTGACCCTAACCCTTAACCAAACCATACTTAACCCTAACCCTGACCCTAACCCTGACCCTAACCCTTAACCAAACCATACTTAACCCTAACCCTGACCCTGACCCTAACCCTTAACCAAACCATACTTAACCCTAACCCTGACCCAAACCCCAACCCTGACCCTGACCCTAACCCTAAACCCCCTTAACTAACCCTAACTCTAACCCAAACCCCTAAATTCCATGGTTATCAAAAAAAAACGCATGTGCAAAAAAACGCATACATGAGCATGCCAGTGCGCACATATGCGCATCCATAGGCTATAATGGCCATTTTTAGCGCAAAACGTGCGCATATGTGTGCATGCGCTTTTTTGCAGGGCCAAAAAATGCAACATGCTGCGTCTGGAAAATACAAACGCACACCCCAAAAAAACGCAGCGCATGAAAATCGCATACATGCGCTTACCAGCGCGCAGGTATGCGCACCCATGTTAAATATAGGGGAAAAAACGCATGCGCACATATGCGTTTTTTTCCAGCGCTAAAAAACGCAAATGTGAAACCAGCCTTATTAATGACCTTGTAGGGGGCATAGAGAGTAGAATTTCAATATTTGCAGATGACACTAAACTCTGCAGGGTAATCAATACAGAGGAGGACAATTTTATATTACAGGAGGATTTTTGTAAATTAGAAGCTTGGGCTGATAAATGGCAAATGAGCTTTAATGGGGATAAATGTAAGGTCATGCACTTGGGTAGAACGAACAAGATGTATAATTATGTGCTTAATTGTAAAACATTGGGCAAAACAGTCACTGAAAAAGACCTGGGTGTATGGGTGGACGACAAACTCACATTTAGCAGCCAGTGTCAGGCAGCTGCTGCAAAGGCAAATAAAATAATGGGATGCATTAAAAGAGGCATAGATGCTCGTGAGGAGAGCATAATTTTACCTCTATATAAGTCACTAGTGCGACCACACTTAGAATATTGTGTACAGTTCTGGTCTCCGGTGTATAAGAAAGACATAGCTGAACTGGAGCGGGTGCAGAGAAGAGCGACCAAGGTTATTAGGGAACTAGAGGGTCTGCAATACCAAGACAGGTTATTACACTTGGGGTTATTTAGTTTGGAGAATCGAAGGCTTAGGGGTGATCTTATTACAATGTATAAATATATGCGGGGACAATACCAAGACCTTTCTAATGATCTTTTTACTCTTAGACCTGTGACGGGGACAAGGGGGCATCCTCTACGTCTGGAGGAAAGAAGGTTTAAGCATACTCACAGACGCGGATTCTTTACTGTAAGAGCAGTGAGACTATGGAACTCTCTGCCATATGATGTTGTAATGAGTGATTCCCTACTAAAATTTAAGAAGGGACTGGATGCCTTTCTTGAAAAGTATAATATTACAGGGTATGTACACTAGTTTCCTTAATATTGCGTTGATCCAGGGAGCTAGTCTGATTGCCGTATGTGGAGTCGGGAAGGAATTTTTTTCCCCAATGTGAAGCTTACTGTTTGCCACATGGGGTTTTTTTGCCTTCCTCTGGATCAACATGTTAGGGCAAGTTAGGATAGGATATGGGTTGAACTAGATGGACTTAAAGTCTCCCTTCAACCTTAATAATAACTATGTCATAACTATGTCATACACTCATAGTAATTGCAGAATTTCAACTTCTTGGCTATTGCTCAATTAATTAGGTTTTCTCTTTAAATTAAGTCCATAAATATCCCACTGCTTTAATAAACAGTGAACATCTGTAGGGTTTCCCATATGGTAAAGAAAGTCAGTTCAGCTAGTACTTGAAGTCCAGCTTGCATGGAACCAGGTAGATCCACACCAGATAATGTGCCCAAGGCAAAAAAAAAAAAGAAAGCGTTTTTTGTTCCAGCATCTGGTAAAATAGTTCTTTCTTCATTTTAGGTCCATTAAATCTTAGAAAAATTGCAATGGATGCATAGACAGGTCAAGGGAACAAGACGCGTTTTGAACGCTCACTTCCGTTCTTTATCAGAGCGTGGCTACACAATCAAAAGGATTTACTAAAATACTAAAAAATGTGCCAATGAAAACGGTCGAAACAAGTCACATGACACAATTACATCAATGAATACATTCCCTAAGCAACAGGTGTATGAAAACAGTCAATAGTGATACATGGCTTCTCTCTTTAAATTAAAACCTTTAGGGCTTCTGGAATCCAGATTAAATATCCAGTACGATTCTTTTTTTAATAATTTGCATTTAATATCTCTGCCTCTTGCATGTGGAAATAGTTTTTCTATACCTAAAACTTGTAAAGAAGACATGTCACAATTGTGTCTAAAACAACTATTTTGCCACCTATGTCAGCCCTTTTCACTGTGATGTCTTTCATGGATTTTAGCTGATTAAATGCTTTGACTAAATTTGGACTCAGGTTTTTAGGTGAGGTATTTTTATTGATTTTTAAGCTTAAACTGTGTAATTCCCTCTACAAAACCTCCTGAAACTGCTCCATACAATCAACCCTTGATTGTAGCACAGTGAAAAGGGCTGACAAAGGTGGCAAAATAGTTGTTTTAGACACTGAAACTTATAAGGCGCAGATTTTTAAGCTTTTGTCTGATGAAAACACATATTTCCGCTTAAAATTTAATCCAACTAAAAAATTCAGTGAGCAAAATAATATCTTAATAGCGGTGTGTGTGAAACTAGGTATATTAACAACAAAATAGGGAATATTCAACATCATTGAATCCTGTGATCCCTACAATGCACACTCTCCCAAAGGTGCATACAGATATCCTTCCACCCCCAATGCGACCGATAATCAATGGAATTGGATCATGTAATGAACGCTTGGGAGAGTGGTTGGATTCGGTCTTACGACCTTTGGTACAGCGTTACCTGGATACATCAAAGACACTAAAGATATTTTAGATCAGTTGTCAAACAAAAGATGGTTATTAGATTACACCTGGATAGGCTGTGATGTTAACTCCTTATATACCTCCATACCATACCAGATAGCCATGGAAGCTCTGAGATTCCATTTAAAGAAGTTCAATCTGTATCCTGATGCAGTGCAAGAATATATATTAGATGTTACCAATTTTTTATTAAATCATAATTATTTTGTTTATGACAGAATTTGTTGTTTTACAAACAATTTTATTAACATTTTATAACAGATCATACATAAATGCAATATCGTGAGGCACTCATGACACATGAAAGAAAAAAAGAAAAAACAACCAGACTATAAATAATAATAAGAACTCATGGAAACATTTCCAGCCAGCGAGACCATTTCTTAATAAAGGAAGGAAGACAGCCATTCAGCAACACCAATTTTTGCTCATATGACTTATATAAAGTCAGCTTTGCAATGATATCGAGTGAAGAGGGCACTCGAGTGGATTTCCAATAAAACGCAATTTCATTTTTAGAAACCAAAAGTAAATGAATAACCAATTTCCTAACAGAAGGATTCAAACGACTTGCATCCAACGAAAGCAGGGCGAACTGAGGAGTCAGTGAAAAATCTGATTGATTTAAAATATGAGAAATAAGAGAGGAGATGTCGTCCCAAAAATACTGAACATGTGGACAAAACCAAAATAAATGGGAAAGGCTACCATGTTGCCCACAGTCCCTCCAACAGAGAGGGGAGGTGGAAGGATTGATAAAAGCTAGGCGAGATGGCGAGTAATACCATCTTGATATGATTTTAAAGTAGGACTCATGGAGAGCCATAGACATGGTAGCAGAATAGGTTAGGGACATGGTCAGTTCCCAAACCTCTGGAGTAACAGAAAAATTAAAAACCGATTCCCATTTTTTCATATATGGGGATTTTATAAATGCAGAATCGTTGTTGAACCACTGGTAGATATAACGAGTGGACCAAAAAGTATAATGGCCTGAGTTGCATAAAATATTGATCGCTGGCTCCGATAGCGGAGGGCAACGAGTCACCAGTGGAGACAAAAATCCTTTCAACATAGTAAAGTGTAGAAAAGCAGAGGAGGGAACCCCAAACCTACTCTTAAGATGAGAAAAAGATACAAATTTATGACCATCAAAGATGTCATTTAATTTAGAAATACCCCAGTCAGCCCAAGTAGAATGCAAATCGAATGAATAAACAGAGGCCAGAAAAGAGAGAGGAAGCCGCAACAGGAGTTGAATCCTAGAAAAACCACTCTTACATTTAAAAAACTTCCTCCAAGCCACAATAGCAGCCATAAAAATTGGATGATTAGACTGAGATAAATGTTTAGATGTCAATAGATTCAAAACAAGAGAACAAGGAGGGGAATTTTTATTAAAATAAAATTCCAAGTCCGCCCATGAAGGTATATGGCCAGTTGACCACCAACATAGACTTTGTTTAATAAGATTAAAGTAATAATAAGCAGAGATGTTAGGCATTCCCATACCTCCACGTAACTTATGTTTGTATTACTGATTTGAAGCAATACGGGCCTTTTTATTTCCCCAAATAAATAAATTAAGGCATGTCTGCAGACTAGTTAAATAAAAAGTGGAAATAAGCAGGGGAAGGGATCTGAAAACATAGAGGATTTTTGGAAGGAATATTGATTTGGCTACTAGACATTTTCCCCACCAGGACAATTCTTTGTCCACGTAAAAATTAAGGCCTTTAGAAATGGAGGCGATTAGGGAATCTAGATTAGTGGAAATCAGAGATCCAAGGTTTATAGAAAACCGCAGCCCTAAATAAACAATTTCCCTCTGCGCCCAACCCCAAGAAGAGACAGCCTTTATACTCCTGATTTGAGCATTCGTGAGGTTAAATTGGAAAATTTTAGATTTGGACTCATTAATCTTAAAATAGGAAAAGGAGGAAAATTTTTAAGAAGGGATTGTAAATGTGGAATAGAGGAGCAGGGATTAATGAGAGACAGGAGAACATCATCAGCATATAGACTGATCTTAAACTCTTGACGATCTGTTCGAACACCCTCTATGGAGGAATGATCTCTGATTAATTGGGCTTGCGGCTCTATTGCAAGGGCAAAAAGCAATGGGGAGAGAGGACAACCCTGACGGGTGCCATTAGAAATTGAAAATGGGGAGGAAAAGTGATTATTAATGTAAATTTTTGCCTGAGGGTCAGAATATAAAGCCATAATTGTGGTGATAAAATCTAAATTAAATCCAAATTTTAATAGGGAGCATCTGAGAAAGGTCCAATTCAAGCGATCAAATGCTTTTTCTGCATCTAATAAAATTAGAGCAGAAGGAAGTTTTTGGGAATTAACTTTATAATATTTATCAGCCGTCTGGTCCCTTCAATGGACTGCCGGTGTTTGATAAAGCCAATTTGGTCCGTGGAAATTAATTTAGGCAGAATAAGATTAAGACGATTAGCTAAAACTTTAGAATAAATTTTGAGGTCAGTATTTATTAATGAAATGGGACGATAATTAAGAATTTGATCAGGATTAGTATTGGGCTTGGGAATTAGTACAATTGTAGCATCTAAATTTTCTCTAGGGAAGGAACCAACAGACACAGCGGCATTAAAAAGTTTAGTTAGATGGGGGACAAGGATGTCACGGAAAGACTTATAATAATTGTTACTATAACCATCGGGACCAGGGGCTTTATATGATTTTAATTGACTAATGGTGTCACCAATCTCTTCAGCAGTAAAAGGAGCAGATAAAAAATCTGCGTCCACAGAGTTGAGATTTGGAAGGTTAACCAAAGATAAAAAATTATTAATAGAGTCCACATCTGGAGCGGGAAGAGAGGAATCAGACCTCAAATTATACAGTTGATTGAAATATTTTGGTGAGGGATAATCCCTTAGGAGAAGTAATTTTGTCAATGCAGTTACGTACTCTAAGCTTCTTTATTCGATTAAACATAAAACGGGTGGGTTTATTATGGGACATATAATGATGAAATTTTGATTGCTTAACTGCCGAATCATAGAACGAAAAAATTGTGGCCCTTAATTCATTTAGAAGACGGGATAAATCAGCTAGAGATGTGGAGCTACAGGAGGGATTTTTAGATAAGGACAATTCCAACTCCTTCTCCTTAATCAAAGCCTGTAAATTTTTAATTTTTTGATGGTTAAAACTTTTTATAAGGGAGGATATACGAATAAGAGTGCCTCGTATAACCGCCTTTTGAGCATTCCACTAGAGGAATGGTTTGGAAGGATCAAATATATTTTCTGAAAAATAAAACTTGAGAGATTTAGATATTTCCTCATGGTAAGTAGGATTTTTAAAAATAGAAGCATTACACTTCCACAACTGCTGATTATTAACAGAGTGCCCCTCCACAAATTTGGCAATAACAGGAGCATGATCTGAAATAGATTTATTTCCAATTGAAACTGAGGAAAATCTAGGGAGAGAAAATACGTCTGACAAAATGAGGTCAATACGAGAGGCAGATAAATGAGAGTCAGAAAAAAAGATATATTCTTTTGAGGTGGAATAGAGACAACGAAAAATGCCAAAAAATTAGTGAAAAGCTAATTATTTAAAGAGGGGAAATTAAGTCTACTTAAAGAAGAGGCATCAAGTGAATTATCGGGGATCAAATTAAAATCACCTAAGAATAAAAGAATGCCTCTCTTTAGCAGTTCAAGTTCTTTTAGTAATTTGTTCAAAAACCTAATTTGACCTTTAGTAGGAGCGTAGATATTGACAATGGTATAAATTTGGGAGTTTATAGAACAGACAAGGACATGAAAATGACCGTTCACATCAACCAATTCCTCCATCAGTTCGAACGACAAGGAGTCCCTGACTAGGGTCATGACACCTGCCTTTTTAGAGGGACCTGAGGCCTCAAAAACATGAGGGTAATTTTTTAGGGAAAACGTGGGATGATTATTAATTTTAAATTTAGTCTCCTGGAGGCACACAACATCTGCTGCAGATTTATTAATTTCTCTCTGAAAGGAAAAATGCCTATTGGGACTATTAAGCCCCTTAACGTTATAAGTAACTAATGTAAGTACCATAAAAAAGGAGAAAGAAAAATTGGCGTTAAAAAACAATCACCGGCTGGAAAGTGTCAAAAAAGAAAACACTACAAAACTAAATAACCAAATAGTAAGTACAAACTTAAAATTGTACAGTGTTAGAACCCTGAGAGGGAAACCACAGAAAATGGTTCTCCTACTTGCGCTGGGGGAAAAGTCCGTGCAGCGCAAGGCTAAGGAAACCCTCATTAACACCTATATCAATTAGACAGTTATACAAGCTAAGCACAGTGTTAAATCATAAAATATCATAACCCATAGACATACATCACAATAGGCTCAGGTGACATGTCCTGGACCAGCGGAAGAAACTGTAGGAACAGAGGACAGGACACCGTGAGATTTCAAAAATAGGAACCCTTCTTCAGGTGTAATAAAAGTTGCATTCTTCCATTTGTAATTAAAAATGAGGTGTAGAGGAAAGCCCCACTTATAAGGAAGGCCTTTCTCCCTCAAAATGGAGGTCAGTGATCGAAAGTGTTTCCGACCTTCTATAGTTGCTTTAGATAGATCAGTGAACAATTTAAGATGGTGATACGGTTCCGGGAAGCCTCCCTTAATTCTCACCAAATTCTGAATTTTCTCTATTATATGGCAGAAATGGATTTTCATAATCACATCTCTGGGAAGGTCCTTAGGGATGGATGGAGGCTTAGGAAGCCGATGGATACGATGAATAATAAGATCTGCATCCGAAAGATTGGGAATCATCCTCCTAAAAAAACCCTTAACATAGTCAGAAAGCTTGACGGGGGGAAATATCCTCCGAAATGCCCTTGATTTTAATATTGTTGCAGCGGGAGAGGTCCTCCAGATCCGCTAATTTAAGTCGCAACTGATGTATCTCAGACTTGGACTCCGAGTGGTGTTTTAGAGACAACGTTTGTGATTTTTCCAATTCTCCCAACCTAGACTCATGGTTATCCAGCCGAGCAGTAAAGTGCTCAAGAGTATCTTGTAAAAGTTTTGTCTGGTTAGATATGTCGATACACATCCTGGCACTGAGTTTTTCAACTAATGTGTTCATATATGCCTCAAGGGATGTAGCACCAGGGAAGGCACCAGACATCTCCTCAGGCTTCGGCCTGGATTTTTTTGGTGTAGGGTTGGGGGATGAAGAACTACAATCTTCCCCTGAGGAATTGACATTGGAAGACTGTGTGCTATCCCACCCCGAGGAGCCCTTCCTCTTTGAAGAAGAAAGATCCATAGTCTCAATATGTGAAATCGAGGAAGGACATACCCCACTCAATTTTGTTAAGTCAGCATTGTGCAAGGACACCGAGGGAGGCCTGGGGTTAGTAGTAGACTGTATGAGATCTCTATCAATCGGAGAACGGGACTTAGGCGGACTTAATAGATTAGCCGAATCCCTGGAAGACCCATAATTGGATTTTGATTCTTTATTTTGCTTTTGAGATCTAGAGGCGCTTGCCGATCTAGCCGTAGGCAATTTTGAGTTAGATTGACTCATTTTGGCAAAAGGCTAGTAAAGCCGAAACGTTGGGTGATTTGTGTGACTGTTATTTTCAATAAAATAATCAAGCATATCAAAAAAAGCTCTTTCAGCCTCAGGTTATTATTCTTATTATCAGAATTCTGTTCTTCCTGACGGCTTGGTTGTATCTTTCCCATTTATCATCATTTTGGCAAGTGACATTACCCGGACCAGAAGAGAGGAAAATTGCAAGCCGCGAATACAGAAAACAAGATTCCTCAAAAATGCGCCCATATAATGACCAGTTGGTTGGGCAATCACAGCCCCAGCTCCAAAAGGAAAGCCGAGGGAGTAAACACCAATCAAACCAAAATATTGCTTAATATATATCCAGA
Organism: Dendrobates tinctorius; assembly: GCF_039654945.1. Classification (NCBI taxonomy): domain Eukaryota; kingdom Metazoa; phylum Chordata; class Amphibia; order Anura; family Dendrobatidae; genus Dendrobates; species Dendrobates tinctorius. The sequence goes on along the minus strand of NW_027361716.1, from coordinate 25,354,972 downwards.
ATGTTGTGTATTTATTATTTTTGATACAATATATACGTCTTATATATAGTTTATGCCTAAATAATTATATTTTCTATGAAAAAGCAGAAAAATTTAACCTAGCAAAGAAATAAGAACAGTTAAACAATTATATTGTATTCTATATAATTGTTATTATTTATAATAGATTTATTAATTATTTATTTTTATGAAATGATGTTATATATTTTATTATTTTTTATATATATTTATTTATATATTTATTTACTTTTTTATTTATTTTTTTATATGTGTCTAAATTAAAATCAATAAGCTGGATATTTATTTTAATAAATAGTATCTGTATATTTGATATTAATAAATTAAAATATCCCGTTAGAGAGAAGACTGTCGATACAAAAATCAACTGTAGAAGCTAATTATATATTAATTATAACTAGAAGTAATATCACTATATAATATATTAGTTTGTGCAGTGTAATAGTAGATCCAATAAAATCAAGTGCCTAGAAATCAATTTTAATAAACCGATTATGCAGATTAGCAGTCTTCAGAGGCGCACTTCAAGGTACCACCTCCATCCACACTGACAGGGAGCAGCTGTAAGGATCCACAATGCAGGGAAGTTGGCACAGATCCAGCGATGACATCACAGACAGAGGAGAGGCTGGAGCACATAGGAAGACAGCGGTCTGTGGTAAGATCCACCGAAGGTCCAGACACCCCAGTCCACCAGGGGCAACTCCAGAGAAGATACAGGAGATCAATCCAAAAAGATCTCAGCCACTCACAGGAAGTTGGAGGCAGTGGTGACGTCACTGAAGGAAAGGAGCATGGAGTGGTCTATACAGCAAGATCAATCACTGTGTGCCAGGAGTAAATCCATCCAAAAACCAGCGAAAACCCCCCAATGGGGTAGAGGCACACTCAGGGAAGATCCAGTGCCATGTTTAAGGCCATGTGCACACGATGCAGATTTGCAGCGTTTCCGCAGCGGATTTTACCTCGCAGAAACGTTGCATATCCGCATTGTGATGTACAGTACCTTTAAAATGAATGCAAAAAAAAAACGCTGTGCAGACGCTGCGGATTTTTCCGCGCGGTTTTCCTGCGGTACAAAATCCGCAGCATGTTACTTCTTTTGTGCGGTTTTCTATCTCCCCTGTTACCAAATCCGCAGGGGGAAGACCGCAATGGAAAACCGCACAAAAACCGCATGAAAACCGCGTGAAAAATGGAAGAAATCCGCAGGAAAAATGCAGGTCATTTGACCTGCGGTTTTCTTCCATTCTGCATGGAAAAATTCGCAGGGCTCAAAACTCCGTCTGCACTCAGCCTAAAAGCAATTTGTCACCCTACCCGGGTAGCGGTGACGTCACCAAAAGGGGGAGGAGCCAGCAACTGAAGCCCTTATGAGGGAAAGCTTCACCCCTGCTGTGCCCTATGTAAAAACACTTAAAGGAGGGCAAAAATCCCCCAGTTGGGTAGGGGCACAACTGTAGAAGGTCCCAGGAGGTGAACTGTATTGATTTAGTATACCGCCTGATTAGCAGTGATGTCACTAAATGGGAGGGGGAATGGCGCCCAGAGCAGGCTGCAGTAGAAACTTCACCCCCAGTGTGCCAGGGGTAAACTCATTCAGAAGAGGGCAAAAACTCCCTGGTAGGGCAAGGGCACAGGAGGTGTTCTGAGTTAATTTAGTACACCCCCTGTCCAGCAGTGACGTCACTGAGGGGAGGGGGGCTGGCGCCCAGAGCGTTCTACTGCAGAGACTTCACCCCCGATGTGCCAGGGGCAATCACATTCAAAAGGGGGCGAAAACCCCCCAGTGGGGTAGGGGCACACCAGAGGAAGGACCAGGAAGGTGTTTTGGGTCACTTTGTCACTTATGCAAATAACGGTGATGTCACCAAGAGGGCGGGAGAAGACGTCTGGAGCAGTCTTTGATGAGAACTTCAGCACTGGAGTTCCAAGAGAAAAAACAATCAAAAGGGGGCAAAAAAACCCCGGTGGGGTTGGGGCACACCTAGAGAGGGCCCTGGAAGGCGTTTTGGTGTAATTTGATATATCCCTTAAATAGCGGTGATGTCACTGAGGGGAGGAAGATGGCGCCCAGAGCAGCCTCTGACAGGATCTTCACCCCTGGTTTGCCAAGGGTTAACACAGTCAAAAGAGGGCCAAAACCCTCCGGTTGGACAGGGGCATACCTAGAGAAGGTCCAAGAGGATGTTTTGCAATAAATTGGCACAGTACCAAAATAACGATAATGTCACTGAAAATTGGCAAAACCGCCAAAAATCAAAAAATTGTGTGAAAATGATTATAAATCCTCACCAATGTAATGAAGGATGAAAAATGAAATATTTAAGAAAAAAGAAGCAGCAACCGATGCCATCTTAGCAGGCCGCAGTCTTCACCACAGGATAAAATGTCCTAGGTATATCCGATTTTGACAGGAAACGTCTTAAAACGTGCCAAACAACTTGCTGAATAAAAGTAAGTATGAATGAGAGTGAACATTTAGAAATATAGTTACGTAGTCCATAGCTGTAGAGGATTACCTCAGGAGCACGCACGCAGTGCGACTTACATCACCTGCGCCTAGGCCACGCCCCTATGACAGAATTTTTTATTTTACAAATCCAAGGTGTCTCGATGGGTGCTCGTTTTTCACCTTCTCTTGCAAATTTAACTATGTCATATTGGGACCATTGTTTATTACATTCAGACCTTAATCATTACATCTCTAATCTATCTTGGTATGGTAGATTTATTGATGATATGGTATTCATATGGCAGGGGAATTAATCTGCCATACCAGGATTTGTCATATTTTTGAATGACAATTCATTTAATTTGCGTTTTACTGTTTCCCATAGTTCTAAAACTTTGGTGTTTTAGATTTGATTCTTATGGACATTCCAGGTGAAATTGTATCCACTGCTATCCATCGCAAACCGTCTGCAGGTAATTCCATCATGCATTTTTACAGCAGCCAACCACATCATGTAGGTAAGGCTATACCAGTAGGTGAGTTCTCAAGGATTGTCAGAAATTGTTCAGATCCCGCAGTGGTTGAAAAGGAAATAATATCAACCTCAGAAAGATTGAAACAACGGGGTTATCCCCAATGGGTTTTGGACAGGGCTAAGAAAATAACTTCTGACAAAAAAACGAATGGATCTGTTGCACCCTAAAACAAAAGCAAAAAATTAATTTTTGAAAAGTAAACCTGTCATTTCGCTGCACAATTTTTAGAAGTAAAAAAATTGTTCAATAAACATCTACCAATACTTTTTGAGGATGAGACATTAGCACGCTTAAAAACTGCAATGTTGTTGAAAAAAAGGCACCTTCATTAGGTAACTCATTTTCTACATTTTTTTTCTGATCCACAAACAAAAAAAAGTGCTTGGCTGCAGCGAGAAGGACAATTCAAATGTGGTTCACAAAGATGTTGCATGTGCTCATTCACACTATGCAGTTCTGTTTTCTATGATTCTGACCATTTAAATGAGTTTAAAATCAAACAGTATATTAATTGTGACTCCGAGAACGTGGTATACAAAATGAATTGCACCGTATGTGATAAATTCTACATAGGATGCACCACACGTAAATTAAAAACCAGGTTTAATGAACATTACATTACTCAATGCAAATATTACCAGTAGAGACGTTTCTGCTCTTGTTGACAATATTTGAAAGAAAACACGGGCAGCACCGCTATTACCGTAGTTAATCCAAGCTGTGATCAGTTAACATGCTGCCGGCTTGCCTTCGGCCACAGGTGCTCGTCCTTGGGAAACCACAGGGATATCCATAATCCAATGAAGAAAAGAAGGACCGTGATCACAGGTCTAGTGAAGAACAACTTGCTGCTTTATTGGCACATGTAAAACATTCTGGCCGGGGGAGTGAGAGCAGGAGTGAACAGGGAGCTGACAACTGCCGTTTCGCGCTGAAGTAGCGCTTCAACGGATGCACTACACACAAATTAAAAACCAGGTTTAATGAACATTACAATGATATACTCAATGCAAATAATACCAGTAGAGATGTTTCTGCTATACATTTTATTGTTGAGCACAATCGTCACGTCTTCTTTACAAGCTTTAGGTATAGAAAAACCATTTCCACATGCAAGAGGCAGAGATATTAAGCGCAAATTATTGACAAAAGAATTGTACTGGATATTTAATCTGGATTCAAGAAGCCCTAAAGGTTTTAATCTAAAGAGAGAAACCATGTATCACTATTGACTGTTTTCATACACCTGGTGCTTAAGGAATGTATTCATTGATGTAATTGTGTCATGTGATTTGTTCCGACCGTTTTCATTGGCACATTTTTTTAGTATTTTAGTAAATCCTTTTGACTGTGTATCCAAGCTATGATAAAGAACACAAGTGAGCGTTCAAAACGCGTCTTGCCCCCTGGCCCTGTCTATGCAACCATTGTAATTTTTGCTAGCTTTTAATGGACCTAAAATAAAAAAAGAACTATTTTTTCACACGCTGGAACAACAAACGCTTTTTTTTTTCCTTGAGCACATTATCTGCAGGGTTTACCAATTTTCAAATATTCAATTTCCTTACCAGTCCATTGGAAATAAAATGAAGCGTTAGCCGGTGCAACCAAGAGCTGTTTCTTTAATGCATGAAATGCTTGGTCCACTACAGCATTGGCCATTCTTTATACCTGCAGAGTTCTCTAGATAATAGATGAGGTTCTGAACAGGATACCCTGTTTATTAACCCAATATGCTCTATTAAGGTCTTTGAAAAAAGTTTTCTAAACAAGAGAATTCCTTCAACATCCACAATATAATTAAACAAAAATGGAATAAAGAATCCAGAATGATTGGAAACTAACATGCTTGAAATCATCCAGAAGTCATACCCAATAGAAGTACCGCTGGGTATCTGTGCTCGCCTGTGTCATCCTTTTGTTCGGTCAGTAACATGTTGTTCTATTTGGTCATGTTTTCTCTGGCATGCATGTCATATTGTAAAGATTAAACATTATGCTGTGACTAGGAAGACACAATGTCCAGAATCATATTCTCCTGCCAAACAACCAATACATAAGATATTATTTATTGATCTATCCAGGTGATTCATTATTGTTACATGTGAACATTTAGAAAATATAATTCTTGCTTCTGCAAGAATAGTAAGCAAAGTACATTGCAAAATGAAAAGCACTGTATATATTCTATAATAAAAAATCTATTAAAGATTGACTTTTCATGTAACTTGAAGGGTATCCCATGTGAGGTATTTGCTAACAAGGATGCACGTTGCAAGCACGGATCTCCTTCTTGTCTTTGCAGCTGGTGAATTGAGAACTTTTGAACCGCTTCTTTACTGTCATGAATCGCTCCTGGATGCCACCTCCACAATATTTAGTGCATTCTGTCCATGCTGTCCATGGCTTTAATTTGCAGACTGAAAATAAAAGTATCAGTGTTAACTTTTTAAAGACCAGTTGAATCAATTTAATGATTGGGTGAGTGGTAGTTGAGAATGAGCTTCAGAGAGTGCAGAAGAAGCATTGACAACCTCTGGTCCATAAGCAGCACAGATGGGAGAGTTATAAAAGGAATGTAATGGGTAAGCGCACTATCACAGATTTTGAACTAGGACTCAAAAGCTTCACGTAACACCAACTGGGTGATGAAGAGATGTCGTATGGATGTTTAGTTACATAATCTCATGATTGTAACTGCTTTACTGATGCATGTGAAATATATATTTTTGTACTATGTCAGCCAGTAGATAAAAAATATTAAAATTTCTGAGTCCTCAGTCATTCATGCCTCATAACCCCTTCAAGACTAATGACATATCTACATCATCTGCCATGTCCCTGCCTTTGATGCGTGCTCACATGCTGAGCCGGCATCTCTCCCCACATTTGATGACTTGGCGCAACCCACTAACAACCTATTAACACAAACATTTTGGAAAAATGAGTAAAACTTGGACACATTCTGACATACCAGGATACTGTTCACCATCTGCATCTTCATTTGTCCTCTCACTTCTTCTCTTCTCTCGAGCATCTTTAAGACGTCTCTTTTCGGGACTATTTTTTTGGCACTTTCGAACTCTGCATTTCTTACGCTGTACAGTTTCTGGACAGAGGACCCCGCCAAACTGTGGCTCCAATGTAATCATTCTTGTTCTAATCATGTGTCCTTTACCACATGACTTGTTACATTCTGACCAGTGAGACCACTCAGTGAGTTCGCAATTGATGGCTGGAAAAAAAATACATTTAAAGAGAACTTGTCAACTTAAAATAGAAAACAGAAGAAAGAAAAAATATATATACCCCTCAGACATAGTGGTAATTACCAGTTAAATACCAAAATAGCAGCTGAATGAGAAAATAAAGTAAAGTTCTCCCTGTAGCCCATCACTTCCAATTTCTAAGCTGTGGAACATGTTAGTATTTTACAAAAAAAAATGTTTTGGTACCATGTTAACCAGTAGGTGACAAACTGATTGTTCTCGGTGGAAGAAACAAAATAATAATCTTGTAGTTATGATATCTGTGAAAAATATGTGGTGATTTAACGGCAGATTACAATCCTTCATAATGTGTAGCTAAAACAGGACCTAAATGAAGAAAATGTCCAGCTCAACAACGTAGTGAAAAAACAAGTTTTTTTATTCACTACAATACATTCCAGAAAGAGGATAAACATCAGAATAGTAAGTGACAGGTTTGATCCGACAACCTGTCACTTACTATGCTGACGTTTTATCCTCTTTCTGGAATGTATTGTAGTGAATAAAAAACTTGGCTTTTCACTATGCTGTTGAGCTGGACATTTTCTTCATTTGGATCTCTTACGCCCTGACACAGCGGGTCCGTGCTCCAGGCACTATGAAGATGCAAAAACGGTGAGCTGGAAATCTTTTTCTTATTGCTAAAACAGGACACCTGGCTCAGTAGGTTGTTAAGCCTCCTCAGCTTCAAAGAGAAAACTCACACACCCAGCAATTTAGCTAGTATCAAGGTTCATGACAAGATGACCCACTGTGTAACTGCTTTATCCAGTAGATAGTATTTCATAAGGAGATTTAGGTAAAATATGGCGTTATCATACATCCTATCTGTACACCAGTTACATTTTCGAGATGTCGGGAATGGGCCGAATGCCTTCCAGGGTCTCAATACGTTCTAGCACCCTCGGGTGGGGAGTTCACAGAATGGCTGTTAGAAGTCAGGTAGTGAACCCTTGTTTTATCTTCAAGCGTAACAGTGACCAAGACGGATACGATTGCGCCAGAACTGCTGTCCTATGACCTCCTGACGGGGATCCAATATGGTGACGGGGACCTTCGGGGGCCTGCAGGGAGCTGGCTTCCTCACTGCCCGCAGAGCGCAGGCATGAGGAAGCCTGCAGCAGTGTCTGTTACAGATCGCTGAAATTCCTAAACCCTTCATCCAATTTTTATGTGGATACCCTCAAATGAAAGCTGAAAGTCTGAACTTCAACTGCATCTGAATTGTTTTGTTTAAAATTCATTGTGGTAATGTCTAGAACCAAAATTAGAAAAATGTTGTCTCTGTCCAAATAAATATGGACCTAACTGTACCTTTTGTACTACTACCTGATGTGACATAGTCACTGGTGAAGTTAAGGAGAGGAGATATGTGTCACTGCGCATGATGGCATCAGTGATGTAAAAGCAGAGTAGTTTCCTCCAGCACACTACATTTTGAGAGGATTAAATGAGAATTATAATATGGGCTTTTTTTAGTGGACCTCCATAGAGCGGATGGGAGGCAGTCCACCATATCTCCACCTGCAGTGTCCTGATAGGACTTGTGTGATGTTGAGATCATGTGATCAATCACATGATAGATGAGTCACATGGTCTGGGCTTAAATGGCTGATTGCCAAAGTTTACAGTGTTCAGTGTGGGCCTGGAGAGAGAGCACTCCAGGAAAGTAGTTGCTAAATCTGAACCGTGGGCATTGCTGCCAGTTAACGTGTTGATCCGTGTTAGGAAAAAGACTGTTTGTTTTGTTTCTTTGCTATGCCCAGATGGCCCTATTTACTTTCACAAGCTTGGTTTATGCTGTCTACAATAAATCAAGTATTTTCTTAAAGTGACAGTGTTCTGGTTATACCTCTGTGTCCAGCTGAGTGAGCAGCTCTACCACAGGTAGTCTTAGAAGTGCGGGCAGTTTCCCAGCAAACACATATGAACAAACTATGCAGACTGATTAAATGCTCAAACAATGAGAGTTGACCATACAGAACAGCAGCCAGGACACCATCGCATCAGGTCACCTGGCCATGTACCTCAAATTACAGTCAGCTTTCTAAGCTTATTGTTACAGTCTCTCTGTAGGTGCCCAACAAAAACGGGGTGCCATTGGTGGGGGTAGTTGGCCCTGGAAGCCTCAAAATAGCAGCTGTTCTAATTCCAGCGAGCCAGCAGAAGAGTGAGACTATGTAATTTGTACTGTTTTATGTACTTGCTGGGACTGTACTATATGTTTTTGCCTGTTGGAGGTTCAATAAAGTATTGCCACACTGTTTTACCCTCACCATGTGTTGTATCAGTCCATGTCCATGCAAAGGAGAGCTGGAGGTCAGTGGGATGAGCCTGGTCCATGCGGTCTTTATAAAGACAGCTGGGCCAGCGGATGAGAGCACCCTCTAACCCCCGTGTCTCCACAGGAAGTTAGAAGGGTTAAAGGTCTATCAGCAATTTTTAATTTGTATAACAAAATTTACAAAACCAATATTTTTAGGGACTACATCACATTTGAATTCACTTCAAGTGCCCTAGTAAACAGAAAATATCTGAAAGTGACACCCCCTTAAATGCTCAAAACCACAATCAAGACGTTTTTCTTAACCCTTTAGGTGCTGCACAGGAATAGATCATTTTAATTTTTCCCACAAAAATGCTCTTGTAGCCCCAGATTTTGTATTTTTGCAAGGGTGAGAGGAAAAAACGAACCAAATATTTCGATGTACAATTTCTCTTGAGTATGCCAATACCACATACAGTACATAGAAATACCTCATTTTGGAAATTACACCCATCAGTTGTGGTGAGCAACTTGAACCCACAGGTACATCACAGAATTTTAGAACATTGAGCTGTGAAAATTAAAAAAATGTTTGAGCCCATGTCGATGTTTGGAAAGGAAGGAGCACCATTTAACTTTTGGAGCGCAAAATTGGCTGGAATAGATAAAGGACACCATGTCACATTTACAGAGCCCCTGATGTGCCTAAACAGTAGAAATTCCCACAAGTGACCCCATTTTGGTAACTATACCCCTCAAGAAATTTATCTAGCGGTATAGTGAGCACATTGAACCTACAGGTGCTTCACACAATTTTATAACGTTGCGCCGTGAAAATGAAAAAAAAAAATTTTTTCCCCACAAACATGTTGCTTTAGTCCTACATTTTTTATTTCCACAAAGGTAACAGGAGAAGATGGACCACAATATTTGTTGTTCAATTTACACAGAGTACACAGATACCCCACATGTGGTGGAAAACTACTTTTCGGGCTCACGTCGGGACTCGGAAGGGAGGGGAAACCAATTGAATTCTGGAGCACAATTTTTTCTGGAATAGACTATGGATGTCATGTCATTTGAAGAGCCTCTGACATGGTAAAACTGCAGAAACTCCTACAAGTCACCCCATTTTAGAAACTACACCTCTTGAGGAATTAATCTAGTGGTGTATTGAGCATATTTAACCTTGGGGTGATTCACAGAATCGTATCATATTGGGCTGAGTCAATGGAACATTACCATTTTTTCCACTAAAATATTGCTTTAGCGTCAAGTCTCATTTTTTTAAAAGGAATAATTAGAGAAAATTTATGGTATATTTTGTTACACAATTTCTCAGGATTGCACCAATATCTCATATGTGGTCAAAAACTACTTTAGAGGCACAGTGCGAAGCTCAGTATGGAAGGAGCACCATATTGTAGAGCAGATTTTCCTGGAACTAAACTTCTCTGTAAATTCACCTTGTTAGTGCAGTGAATATATTGCCACCACAGGAGTGTTACAGAATTTTATACCATTTGGCGATGAAGAAAAAATAATGTCATTTTTGCCACAAAAAAAAATAGTTTTAGTCCCAGTTTTTACTTCGGGAAATGTTTAAAAATGGCACCAAACATTTTTCATACAATTTCTGCTGAACATTGCAATGCCCCATTCGATAACAAATTATCATAAAATAGTTAACAAATTCAATATACAGAGCCCCTAAGTGTCAGAAGAGAGGAATTCCTAATCAAGTGACCTCATTTTGGAAATTACACCATTCTGGGAATTTATCTACAGGTGTAGTGACAATTTTGATTCCATAAGTGTTTGCCAGAAACAAGCAGCAGTGAATGTTGCTGAGTGGAAATTGTAAATTTGCCATTGAAATGCCGTTACATTTTAGTGCCCTTACATTGTCGTGCCTGTAAATTGTAGTGCCTGTACATTGTGCCCAGCTTGTACTTCTGGAGACATAGACCTCGTAACTTAAGTAGGTTCTCATCACTGTGGAGCTCAGAAGGGAGAAGGGTATTTGAATTTGAGAGCGCAGAATTTGCTGATTTTCTTCTGGAGGGCACGCAGTCATACAGTCATTGCCCTTTTCCAGAGGATTTGTTCTACCAGTAACATGGAAGCTCCTTATAATTCCACTAGATTATGGCCCGATGCTATCGCATCGGGAGGATGCGATAGCATCACACCTCTTGCCATGTTAACCCTCAACACACACACTCCTCAACACACACTCCTCTCACCTTTCACCATCTCCACTCACTCTTTCACTCCACATACGACCCCTTCTCTCACTCCATCTCTCATACTCACGCCGTCATCGCCGCTGCTCCACGATCCCCGACATCTTCTTCCGTCGGCGCCATCCTGGATCCAGACGTTGTCCACGCCGGCGACATGTTCTTGCGGCGACGCCATCTTGAGTATCGTGAAATCCCGCGATAGTCAAGATAGCGTCGCCGGAAGAACATGTTGCCGGCGTGGACGACGTCGGGATCCAAAATGGCGTCGGCGAAATCTCGCAAGTTTTCGCCGACGCCATTTTGGATCCCGACGTCGTCCTCGCTGGTGACATGTTCTTGCGGCGACGCCATCTTGACTATCGCGGGATTTCGCTGATCCAAAATGGCGTCGCCGCAAGAACATGTCGCCGGCGTGGACGACATCGGGATCCAAAATGGCGGCGGCGTAATCTCGCGAGATTTCGCCGACGCCATCTTTTTGGATCCCGAGTCGTCCACGCCAGCGACATGTTCTTGTGGCGACGCCATCTTGAATCTCGCGGGATTTCACGAAATCCAAGATGGCGTCGCCGCAAGAACATGTCGGCGGCCTGGAGAACGTCTGGATCCAGGATCGCGGCGGCAGAGGAAGATGTCGGGGCAGCGACGATGACGGTGTGAGTATGAGAAACGGAGTGAGAGAAAGGAACGTATGTGGAGAGAAAGAGTGAGTGGACGTGAGTGGAGGTGAAAGGTGAGAGGAGTGTGTGTTGAGGCGGTGTGGTGTGTTGAGGGTTAACATGTGCGTGTGTGTGGTGACGTCACCGGTTACAACTGGACGGAAGTTGTTACAACCGGAAGCTGCTTAGGGCATTTATTATTATAGATGATGAGGAAGAAGCCGTCTGTTGTTGGCGGTGATGGCGTGTAGAGGCTTCTTCAGCCAATGTAATAGATTTAGAGTTAGGGGATTCGTGTGTGAGACGACGGCGTTTATAAGCCTTAATCTTGTCAAGTCGATGCTGTTTTTCCTCAGGAGTCTCATTAGCACAGCGTTGTTTTTGTCGTAGTGCTAAAGCTGCTTTCCTTTCACTGGCATTGGCATACTGTGCATCGGTATTGAATGGTGGTATTGATAGGGCAGAAACAGATTGCTGATTAGTTATGTCAGTGAACGGCATATGGGATGAAGTGTAGCAGTAAATTGTTCCACATGCTGATGTGGAAGCATCCTGTTGTGAGTCTAATAATAATGATGAGGAAGAGGCCGTCTGTTGTCGGCGGTGACGGCGTGCAGAGGCTTCTTCAGCCAATCTTATGGATTTAGAGTTAGGGGATTCGTGTGTGAGGCGACGGCGTTTGTAAGTCTTAATCTTCTCAAGGTGATGGTGTTTTTCCTCAGGAGTCTCATTAGCACGGCGTTGTTTTTGTCGTAGTGCTAAAGCTGCTTTCCTTTCACTGGCATTGGCATACTTTTTGTTATGACTCATGTTGGCACAGGTAAAGGAGTCTATTTGGCAGTTATCTGGCAGTGAAGAAGGCGTCCTGGAGTATTGTAGAGTAAACAGATACTAATTGACCCTGTAATTGCCCAGCAGTAGTTATGAAGTGGTAGTGGCAAATTGGCCCTGTAGTTAGACACCGGCAGAGGAGCAAGGCAGCAGTAGTTATGGCGGTAGAGGCAAATTGGCCCTGTAATTAGACACCGGCAGAGGAGCAAGGCAGCAGTAGTTATGGCGGTAGAGGCAAATTGGCCCTGTAATTAGACACCGGCAGAGGAGCAAGGCAGCAGTAGTTATGGCAGTAGAGGCAAATTGGCCCTGTAATTAGACACAGGCAGTGAACAGTCAGAGGAGCAAGGCAGCAGAACTTATGGCGGTAGAGGCAAATTGGCCCTGTAATTAGACACCAGCAGAGGAGCAAGGCAGCAGTAGTTATGGTGGTATTGGCAAATTGGCCCTGTAATTAGACACCAGCAGAGGAGCAATGCAGCAGTAGTTATGGCGGTAGAGGCAAATTGATCCTGTAATTAGACACCGGCAGAGGAGCAAGGCAGCAGTAGTTATGGCGGTAGAGGCAAATTGGCCCTGTAAATTAGACACCGGCAGAGGAGCAAGGCAGCAGTAGTTATGGCGGTAGAGGCAAATTGGCCCTGTAATTAGACACCGGCAGAGGAGCAAGGCAGCAGTAGTTATGGCGGTAGAGACAAATTAGCCCTGTAATTAGACACCGGCAGAGGAGCAAGGCAGCAGTAGTTATGGCGGTATTGGCAAATTGGCCCTGTAATTAGACACCGGCAGAGGAGCAATGCAGCAGTAGTTATGGCGGTAGAGGCAAATTAGCCCTGTAATTAGACACCGGCAGAGGAGCAAGGCAGCAGTAGTTATGGCGGTAGAGGCAAATTAGCCCTGTAATTAGACACCGGCAGAGGAGCAAGGCAGCAATAGTTATGGCGGTAGAGGCAAACTGGCCTTGTAATTAGACACCGGCAGTAAACAGGCAGATGACCAAAGCAGCAGTAGTTATGGCGATAGAGGCAAATTAGCCCTGTAATTAGACACCTGCAGAGGAGCAAGGCAGCAGTAGTTAAGGCGACAGAGGCAAATTGGCCCTGTAATTAGACACTGGCAGAGGACAAAGGCAGCAGTAGTTATGGCAGTATAGGCAAATTGGCCCTGTAATTAGACACCGGCAGAGGACAAAGGCAGTAGTTATGGCGGAATAGGCAAATTGGTCCTGTAATTAGACACCGGCAGAGGAGCAAGGCAGCAGTAGTTATGGCGGTATAGGCAAATTGGCCCTGTAATTAGACACCAGCAGAGGAGCAATGCAGCAGTAGTTATGGCGGTAGAGGCAAATTGATCCTGTAATTAGACACCGGCAGAGGAGCAAGGCAGCAGTAGTTATGGCGGTAGAGGCAAATTGATCCTGTAATTAGACACCAGCAGAGGAGCAAGGCAGCAGTAGTTATGGCGGTATTGGCAAATTGGCCCTGTAATTAGACACCAGCAGAGGAGCAATGCAGCAGTAGTTATGGCGGTAGAGGCAAATTGATCCTGTAATTAGACACCGGCAGAGGAGCAAGGCAGCAGTAGTTATGGCGGTAGAGGCAAATTAGCCCTGTAATTAGACACCGGCAGAGGAACAAGGCAGCAGTAGTTATGGCGGTAGAGGCAAATTGATCCTGTAATTAGACACCGGCAGAGGAGCAATGCAGCAGTAGTTATGGCGGTAGAGGCAAATTAGCCCTGTAATTAGACACCGGCAGAGGAGCAAGGCAGCAGTAGTTATGGCGGTATAGGCAAATTGGCCCTGTAATTAGACACCGGCAGAGGAGCAATGCAGCAGTAGTTATGGCGGTATAGGCAAATTGGCCCTGTAATTAGACACCGGCAGAGGAGCAAGGCAGCAGTAGTTATGGCGGTAGAGGCAAATTAGCCCTGTAATTAGACACCGGCAGAGGAGCAAGGCAGCAGTAGTTATGGCGGTATAGGCAAATTAGCCCTGTAATTAGACACCGGCAGAGGAGCAATGCAGCAGTAGTTATGGCGGTATAGGCAAATTGGCCCTGTAATTAGACACCGGCAGAGGAGCAAGGCAGCAGTAGTTATGGCGGTAGAGGCAAATTAGCCCTGTAATTAGACACCGGCAGAGGAGCAAGGCAGCAGTAGTTATGGCGGTAGAGGCAAATTGATCCTGTAATTAGACACCGGCAGAGGAGCAATGCAGCAGTAGTTATGGTGGTAGAGGCAAATTAGCCCTGTAATTAGACACCGGAAGAGGAGCAAGGCAGCAGTAGTTATGGCGGTATAGGCAAATTGGCCCTATAATTAGACACCGGCAGAGGAGCAATGCAGCAGTAGTTATGGCGGTATAGGCAAATTGGCCCTGTAATTAGACACCGGCAGAGGAGCAAGGAAGCAGTAGTTATGGCGGTAGAGGCAAATTAGCCCTGTAATTAGACACCGGCAGAGGAGCAAGGCAGCAGTAGTTATGGCGATATAGGCAAACTAGCCCAGTAATTAGACACCGGCAGAGGAGCAATGCAGCAGTAGTTATGGCGGTATAGGCAAATTGGCCCTGTAATTAGACACCGGCAGAGGAGCAAGGCAGCAGTAGTTATGGCGGTATAGGCAAATTAGCCCTGTAATTAGACACCGGCAGAGGAGCAAGGCAGCAGTAGTTATGGCGGTAGAGGCAAATTAGCCCTGGAATTAGACACCGGCAGAGGAGCAAGGCAGCAGTAGTTATGGCGGTAGAGGCAAATTAGCCCTGTAATTAGACACCGGCAGAGGAGCAAGGTAGCAATAGTTATGGCAGTATAGGCAAATTGGCCCTGTAATTAGACACCGGTAGTAAACAGGCATAGGACCAAGGCAGCAGTAGTTATGGTGGTGTGAGGTAAATGACGCAATTTCACGAATGCAAGATGGCGTCGGTGAAATCTCGCGAGATTTCGCCGACGTCGTTAAGGCTGTGTGCACACGCTGCGGATTAGGTGCGGATTCATCCGCGCGGATTTTGTAAAAATCCGCAGGTGAAACCGCAGGTCAAAAGACCTGCGGCTTTACCTGCGGATTGCTCTGCGGTTTTGCCCTGCGGTTTTTCATCTCCTCAATAGAGGAGATGGCAAACCGCAGGAGAATCCGCAGAAAGAATTGACATGTCAATTCTTTCTGCGGATTGAAAACCACAGATAATCCGCGCGGAAAATTCCGCACCGTCTGCACTGCGGTTTTTGATTCCCATAGGGAATCATGGTACTGTACACCACAGCAAAAACTGCTGCGGGTCCGCAGCGGCCAAAACCGCTGCGGAACCGCAGCAAAATCCGCAGCGTGTGCACACAGCCTCACACCTCTTGCCATGTTAACCCTCAACACACCACACCGCCTCAACACACACTCCTCTCACCTTTCACCTCCACTCATGTCCACTCACTCTTTCACTCCACATACGTTCCTTTCTCTCACTCCGTTTCTCATACTCACACCGTCATCGTCGCTGCCCCGACATCTTCCTCCGCCGCCGCGATCCAGGATCCAGACGTTCTCCAGGCCGCCGACATGTTCTTGCGGGACGCCATCTTGGATTTCGTGAAGTCCCGCGATATTCAAGATGGCGTCGCCGCAACAACACGTCGCTGGCATGGGCGACATCGGGATCCAAAATGGCGTCGGCGTAATCTCGCGAGATTTCGCCGACGCCATCTTTTTGGATCCCGATGTCGGCGGCCTGGAGAACGTCTGGATCCTGGATCGCGGCGGCGGAGGAAGATGTCGGGGCAGCGACGATGACGGTGTGAGTATGAGAAACGGAGTGAGAAAAAGGAACGTATGTGGAGTGAAAGAGTGGGTGGACATGAGTGGAGGTGAAAGGTGAGAGGAGTGTGTGTTGAGGCGGTGTGGTGTGTTGAGGGTTAATGTGCGTGTGTGTGTGGTGACGTCACCGGTTACAACTGGATGGAAGTTGTTACAACCGGAAGCTGGTTAAGGCATTTATTATTATAGATTGGCAGATGAGGAACCTGAGTGGGGACATGCTTTGTTTGTGAAATGAGCTGAAGCCTTTTTTTGGAACATTGTACATACAATTTTGGATCACTTTTATCCTGCCCTCTACGCTAAGCTCTTACATCGTAATTTCCATCTAAATCTCCAAATCATGTGATTTGTGAGGCATAATGAACAAATCAACAGCAGGTGAAGAATTGGTTTTATTCTTTACACAGTTACTCATGCAGTATTAGTGATTAGATTACTTTATTCTTCGAGCTGGTGTGATTACAGTAATACCAGATTTGTATTTTTTTTTTTATGTTTGGCTGCTATCACACACTAGAAAACGCTTTTTCTCCAAAGCAAATTTTTGCATCGCCATATTTTGAAAGCTGTAATATTTTATAAATCTGCTGACAGACTCATGTGAAGGCTTGTATTTTGCAGGATGGCTTGACATTTTTATTGGTATCATTTTTGGCTACATACAATTTGTTGATCACTTTCTATTCCAATTTTTGGGATGCAGAATGAACAAAAATCAGCAATTCAGGAATTGTTTTATGTTTTGCTTTTATTCTGTTCTCCGTATGGTGAAAGTAATAAGACAGCTTTATTCTTCGGGTCAGTACAATTACAGTCATACCACATTTATATAGTTTTTAATGCTTAGCCGCATTTACACAATAAAAACAATTTTATAAAAAAAATTGTTTTTGCATCACTATATTCTGAGAGCTATAGCTTTTTTCCTTTTCGCTGACAGAACTTTTTAGCGGCTTGTTTCTAGCAGGACAAGGTAACATTTTCAGCTCTAGCATTTTTATTTACCTGCGACTTTTTGATCTTGTCTTATTCCACTATTTGTTCAGTTGTATGCTAAAAAGCATTGTTTTTGCCATGTTTTTAATTTTTTTATGGTGTTCATTGAAGGGGTTAAATAGTGTGACAGTTTTATATGTCGGGTCATTCTGGATGCGGTAATGCCAAAAATGTGTACTTTGTTTATTTTTATTTTTACATAAATACCGTATTTTTTGGGCTATAAGATGTACTTTTTAACTCCCAAAATTGTATAGGAAAATGGAGCGATGTCTTATAGTCCAGATGTATGTGCTGTGGATGGTGAGGTTGGGGAGCAGTGGGTCACAGGAGGCAGGAGCAATGATTGTCTTTAATAGCGGGAAGTGTTAGCTGCAGCCACCGGTTCCTACAGTGGCTGGGCGATCACGTGTCACCTGCTTTTGACCATACCAGTACTCAGAATGAGACCGATTGATCGAAATGCCGTACATGTACAGCGATTTCCAGGAACGCACCTCTCACACTGCCTTACATTTACAGCGGATGTCGTGAAGTGGTTAATGGCTAACAAAAATAAAATAAGTTATGCTACAAAACAAGTATTTGAGATTATTTAGACCTCTTCATTAGGCATAGTATACCAAAGTATCTGAAAAATCTAAAAAAGAGCAGAGATATGAAATAATACATGGAAAATTAAAAAAAAAATTCTCTTTTGGGGTTAAGGTCTGGCGAGTTTGCTAGCCAATCAAACTCACTGGTACTGTTGTTTTTAAACCAGGAATTGGCACTTTTGGCAGTATGGACAGGTGCCATGTCCTGCTGGAGAATGAAATTTCCATCTCCAAAAAGCTTGTCGGCAGAGGGAAGCAAGAAGTGCCCTAAAATTTCTTGGTAGAGGGCTGCACTGACTTTGTTCTTGATAAAACAAAGTGTACCTATACCAGCAGATGACATGGCTCACCAAACCATAGACAAAAAAGATAGCACCTCAAGCCATGGTGAAGAAAAATCTTACATATTATTCTGCCTCCTGTAGCGACATTTCGATCAACAGATCTTTTTCAAGCACAGACATGGCTCACCAAACCATCACTGACTGTGGAAACTTCAAACTAGACCTCAAGCAGCTTTTTCTTCAGACTCCGGGACCTTGATTTTCAAAGTGTAGAGTGAAGTATCCACCATCAATAATGATTTGGGGAGCCATGTCATCTGCTGGTGTAGGTCCACTGTGTTTTATCAAGTCAGTGCAACCATCTACCAGGAAATTTTAGAGCATTTCATGCTTCCCTCTGCCGACAAGCTTTTAGGAAATGGAAATTTCATTCTCTAACAGGACTTGGCACCTGTCCACACTGTCAAAAGTACCAATACCTGGTTTAAAAACAACAGTATCACTGTGTTTGATAAGACAGCAAACTCGACTGACCTTAGACCCATAGAGAATCTATGGGGTTTTGTCAAGAGGAAGATGAGAGACACTAGACACAACAATGCAGACGAGCTGAAGGATGCTATCAAAGCCATCTGGGCTTCCATAACACCCCAGCAGAGCCACAGGCTGACCGCCTTCATGCCACGCCGCATGGATGCAGTAATAGATGCAAAAGGAATCCCGACAAAGTATTGAGTGCATTTACTGAATACAGTGTATACATTTCAGTAGGCCAACATTTTGGATTATAAAATTATTTTTTTAAGCTGGCATTATAAAGTATTCTAATTTACTGACATGATGACTTTTTGTTTTTTATTGGCTGTAAGCCATAATCATTAACATTAACAAATATAAACACTTGAAATACATCTCTCTGTAATTACACTATATAATATAAGAGTTTCACTTTTTGTCTTGGAGAACTGAAATAAATTAACTTTTTGATGATATTCTAATTTTGTGAGATTGTGAGATGCACCTGTAGCTCTGTTCCTCTTGCTCTGTAAACCGCACACCTGAAGTCATACACGAGGAATTGAAGTTCGAGGGAGATAAATTATTTTTTCTTCACTTGCTAATGGTATAAAAATCTGTGACACCCCTGTGATGTCAACATGCTCATTGCACCCCTAGATGAATTTATTAAAATATGTACTCCAAGATGGCACTTCTTCCCTTCTGAGCTTTGCACTGTGCCTCAAAAGAAGTTTTCTACCACATATGGGGTATTGGTATAGCCAGGAGAAATTGCACAACAAATTATATGGTCCATTTTGCTCCTGTTACCCTACTCAAATTGAAATTTTTGGGACAAAATCAACATTTTTGCGGGAACAATTTATTTTTTTCATTTTCACAATGTTACAAATTTCTGTGAAGCACCTGGGATCCAAAGTGTTCATCACACATCTAGATTAATTCCTTAAGGAGGGGTCTAGTTTGCTAGTTTGCAAAATGCTGTCATTTGTGTAGTATTTCCACTTTTAGGCACATCCGGGGCTCTGTAAACCCTTCATGGCATCTGCTAATCATTCCAGGCAATTTTCCATTCAAAAAGCCAAATGGTGTTTCTTCTCTTCTGTGTGCCCAAACAGTAGTTTCCCCCCATGTATCATATATCAGCGTACTCACGAGAATTTGCACAACAAATTATATTCGCAACTGCTCCTGTCACTCTTGGGAAAATAAAAAAGTTTAGGCTCAAAGATCATTTTTGTGGGAAGAATGTGATTTTTGATTTTCATAGCTCAATGTTATAAACTTCTGTGAAGCACCTGGAAGTTCAAGGTGCTCACCACACATCTAGATACATTCCTTGAGGGATCTGGTTTCCAAAATGGGGTCACTTGAGGGGAGTTCCAATGTTTAATTACATCAGGGGCTCTCAAAATGCGACATAGCGTCTGCTCTTGATTCCAGCCATTTTTTAGTTCAAAAAGTCAAATGGCGCTCCTTCCCTTCCGAGTTCTACCATGCATCCAAACAATAATTTTCCTACACATACAGGGTATTTTCGTATTCAGGAGAAAATGCACAACAAACTTTGGGGTCCATTTTCTCTCGTTACCCTGGTAAAAATAAAGAATTTGGGGCTAAAATAATATTTATGTGAAAAGAGTCAAATGTTAATTTTTCATTCCACATTGAATTAATTCCTGTAAAGCACCTGAAGGATTAATAAACTTCTTGAATGTAGGTTTGAGGACTTAGAGGAGTGCAGTTTTTTAGAATGTTGTCATGTTTGGGTACTTTCTATCATATAGGCCCCTAAAATAACTTGAAATGTAATGTGGTCCCTACAAAAATGGTTTTGTAAATATGTTGGAAAAATAAGAAACCGCTGGTCAACTTTTAACCCGTCTAACTTCCTTACACAAAAAAATATTTAAAAAATTGTGCTGATGTAAAGTAGACTTGTGGGAAATGTTATTTTTAACTATTTTGTGTGATGTAACTCCCTGGTTTAAGGGTAAACGCATGTCATATTGAACAAATGTTTCAGAATCAGTGGGATCCATTGAAACGTTCCAAAGTTATTACCACATAAAGTGACACTGGTCAAAATTGAAAAATTTGGCCTGGTCATTAAGGTGAAAACAGACTTGGGGGTAAAGGGGTTAAATATTACTTTAACTTTCTTTAGGCAACAACTATTTTTAGATGGGTTGCCATTGAATACCACATATAACATGTTTCCATGATCTGCACCATGTACAAAGCTTTCATCCCTTCTTTTAGTACATACGGCATTCCGGGAGCATGCATTTTTCTACTTGTTTCAGCTCTTCATTGCAGTCTCCAAGTTCAGCTGGTGACTTCAACATCCTCTGTCGTGTTCGGGTTCCCTTGCCACAGGTTACACTGCAGTCACTCCATTCAGACCATGGCGACAACATACATGGGATGGTATCTGTGAGGCACAGGCAAGAAGTATCAGTAAAATTTATATTGTCTGCTCCCATATTCAGCACAGTAGAAAGTAAGTTACAATCCGTATGCGGTCATCTCGATATCATAGTGTGTTTCTTCAGTCAGGTAGATTGCCTTTTCAGAGAGGAAGAGTGCTAAAACTCTACAGCACCAACTGTTGGAAGTAGTAATCCTACAAGTCAATATCAACCCTTTATTGAACCTTGCAATATGACAGGATAAAAGCCAAATCAGAATCTCAATTTGCAGACACAGTGTTTCAGGGTATTGACCCTCTTCAGTGCAAAGTATGAGATCTGATTTGGCTAGATAACAGGATTTTTTTCTACGAGTCAGAACGAGAACTGCTTTATATAAACATTTCATGTTTTTGTGATCTCGAGCGATCATTTTATTACAAGGATGATTCCTTCATTCATCAGAGTGGCATCCATATAAGAACACATTTGTTCAGGACTATTTCCAACCTGGCTGCATCTTACCCCAGTGAAATGAGCAATTTGCCAGGGATGCCAGCAATAACATCCAGAGCAATCAGCTGATCTTCCCACTTCATACAGGCTGCATTTTAAAACAATCCCTTTAAATATATTCATTCCCATTTCAATAGATATCTTCCTCAATAACTTCATTATTGTATCTGGGAATGATGTTTTGCCAACTCCAGTTGGTCACACTTGAGGCCCACATACATATTCAACTGAAGTCGGCCAAACCCTTCAATTTGGTCAGGATCATTCGACCATCTAATTTGCTATGGTCTGTTGGATTTCAATTCTTTTGTCCAGTGGGGAGATAAACCACCATCAGTGTGGCAATGGCTTTGTGATAGAGGACACAAGAATACTCAGCAGATCTGAGCATTCTTGTGCATGGGTTATTTTGGCGAGATAGTTGAAGATCATATCATTGTTGTGCAGATAGCTGTTTAATGTGTATAGGGTATTCAGTCTGTTCTATAGTAATCAATATAGACATTTCTTGGTTCACTGATACAAATGGACCATCTCTATGAAATAAGCTAACATTGACACAAATCTCCCCACATCATTACCTGCTTTTGCATTAGGTCACATAGGCACTCATTGTGTCAGCAAATTTCCCTACATGCCATACCAGTTCCTCCAAAATATGGGATCCAATGGACCATTGCCACATTGCCATACAACTTAGGAGACATATATAAGTATGAAAGCGCCAAATGCACTTACATATTGCTATATTGCCACTCTATACATTTTAGGACTTGTATGAGATAAATTATCACAGTATGCAAAAGACCATAAAGTAATGTTCAAAACTTATCTAATATATCTGTCAATAACTGGGCATTTATTTTGGCTTTTGAATGTATTTAACAGGGAGGTTGGCCCTAACATTTTGGAAAATGAACCACAGATTTCTGTCTATGTACAGTAGTCTTGCACAAATTCTCCTGACTTTTCATGTAATTCCAGATAGACTTGATTATTTTGAGATTAGGGTTTACTGGTGACAATATCATAACCTTCAGGACTCCTCATTCTTCTTTACACTTGAGATAATGACATTAGCTGTGTGTCTGACTATACAACTATAGGATTAGTAATTGATAGGTGTCTTATAGACGCTTCTACATTACTAATCCATGGGCTTGATGTCACCTGACAATACAAAGGTGACACCAACCCCACAACTATGAACCCCACTTGCCACGACTACAGGGCAAGTGGGAAGAGCCATGCAAAGTGCCAGAATTGGCACATCTAATAGACAAGCACCCGGTGTTTGGGGGGCCAAACCCGAAGAGTAACATGGATGTCCGGGTGAAGTTCATGTTCGGTGTCCGTGACCGAACACTAGGTGTTTGGTATGGACGCCGAACTTTATTGTTTGGGTTCGCCCATCTCTAATGGCGACACAGTAGTTCTTAATTATGTTGGATGTATTCTCTGTGTTATTGTCCTGCTGCAGAATAAATCTGGAGCCAATCAGACGCCTCCCTAAGGGTATACCATGATGGATTAGTATCTGCTTGCATTTATCAGCATTTAGAACACCAATAATTTTGACCAAACTCCATTTGCAGGATTGCAGCTTTAAACTTGCAAGACCAGCCACCATGGTTCACTGTTGCCTACAAACACTCATTATTGTACCTTCGGTGAATAAACTGTCTTCTATTAAAGCCAAATGTTTCACATTTTGACTCATCATTTCAAATCACCTGTGGCTAAACTTTTGTGCCCTAGTTCTTCTGTTTTTGTGGATATTTGAGTTGCTTTGCCTTGTTTCCATGTAAAATGTATGGTTTTTGTCAGTAATTGTTCTATGAAGATGAATTTTGGTCAGGCTTCTCTTAACAGTAAATGAATGTAACGGGTCCCACTGGTTCCGAGCTGATGGGACTGTTAGCCATCTTATAATTTCAAAGGGATATAAGCATGATGTGTCTTTCATTTATTGCACTAAGTACACATTGCTGGCACTCAGTATATGCTCCACCATCCTGGTCTCCCATCCTGTTATATGCTCCCCCATCCTGGTCCCTCATCCTTGGATATGCTCCTCCATCCTGGGCCTCTATCCTGATAAATGCTCCCCCATTTTGGTGTATGCCCCCCCATACTGGTATATGCTCCCCCATCCTGGTCTATCATCCTGGTCTATCATCCTGGTATATGCTCCCCCATCCTGGAATCTGGTCCAACTTGGTATATGTTTCCCCATCCTGGCTCCCCATCCTGGTATAGGCTCCTCCATCCTGGTCCCCCATCGTGGTACTGTATATGCTCCCCTATCCTAGTCCTAGTCCCCCATCCTGGAATATGCTCCTCCATCCTGGTATCTCATCCTGGTATATGCACCCCCCCGCCCTCGTATATGCTCCCCCAACCTGGTATATTCTCTCCAATCCTTTTATTTTCTCCCCCATTCTAGTCTCCCAAGGTGATATATGTTACTCTATTATGATTTTCCATCCTGGTCCCCCATCCTGGTCCCCCAACTTGGTGTACGCTCCCCCATCCTGGTATATGCGCCTCCATCCTGATATATGTTCACCCATTCTGGTATATACTCCTCCATCTTGGAATATGCTCCTATCCTGGTATATACACCCCATCCTGGTCCCCTATCCTGATATATGCTCCTCCATACTGGTATATACTCCTCCATCCTTGTCCCCCATCTTGGTATATGCTCCCCATCCTGGCATATGCCCCTTATCCTGGTCCATTATCCTGTGATATAATCCCCCATCCTGGAATATGCTCCCTCATCCTGGTCCCCAATCCTGGTATATGATCCCTCATCCTGGTATATGTTCCCCAATCCTTGTATATGCTCCCCATCCTGGTATTTGCTCCCCCATCCTGGTCCCTCAACTTGGTATTTATTCCCCCATCCTGGTCACCGATCCTGAAAGATGCTCCCCCATCCTGGTCCCTCATCCTGGTATATGCTCCTCCATCCTGGTCCCGCATCCTAGTATATGCTCCTCCATCCTAATCCTCTATCCTGGTATAGGCTCTAACATCCTGGTATTTGCTCCCCCAACCTGGTCCCCATCCTGATATATGTTACTCCACCCTGGTCCCCCATTTTAGTCCCCCATCCTGGTCTCCCATCCTGATATATGCTCACCCATCCTGGTATAGGCTCCCCCATCCTAGAATATGCTCCCTTATCCTGGAATATGCTCCCACATCATGGTATATGCTGGCTCATACTAGAAAATGCTCCTTCATCCTGGAATATGCTCCCTCATCCTGGCATATGTACCCCATCCTGAACCACTACCTTGGTATATGCTCCCCCATCCTGGTATATGCTCCTCCATCCTGGTATATACTCCTCCATACTATTCTGGTATATGGTATGCTCCCCATCCTGGTATGTGCCCCCCATCCTTGTCCCCCAGTCTGGTATATGCTACCCCATCCTGGTCCCCCATCTTGTTATATGCTCCTCCATCTGGAATATGCTCCCCCATACTGGTATATGCTCCCCCAGCCTGGTACATGTTCCCCATCCGGCCTGCTGTTAATCCAAAAAAACACAAGTGGTCAAAATTGTTTTGACCCCTCGATTAATGACAGAAAAACCCACAATGGCCACAGAAATAACTTTAATCTGACAAAAGTAATAATAAAGCAAAAATCTATGAAAATGAGCAAATGAAAGTCAAACATTGCTTTTCAACCATGCTTCCACAGAATTTAAAAAAAAAATACCTTTGTTAACTTTGGTAAATCTGGTAGGGCTTCCTCTTCCCTGGTGGGATTTTAAAGTTGACTTCACGAACTTTTTCTACCACCTCATAGAAGCACTACCACTTGCTCAGGAATTTGCTCTCCATTGTGGGCACCAGCACAAGTAGCCAAGCAGACTTGGCTCCCGATGAACGCCAGGTGCCACTCCAGGACAGACCAATGGTCGCGCAGCAGCTGAACTCAGAAGGAAATGACAAGCTGGATGGAGCAGCAGGCAGAGCTTGCATCAGAGTGCAGCTGACCAAGTTCGTATCCGAGTGCAGCAGACAGAGTTAGCATCAGAGTGCAGCAGACAGGATTATCACGAAAAGGCGGCGGGCAGGATTTGCATCAGAGTGCAGCAGGCAGGGTTTGCATCACAGTGCAGCAGGCAGGATTTGCACTTAGTGCAGCAGGCAGGACTTTCATCAGAGTGCAGCAGGGAAGATTTACATCAGAGTGCAGCAGGGAAGATTTACATCAGAGTGCAGCAAGCAGGATTTGCATCAGAGTGCAGCAGGCAGGATTTGCACTAGAGTATAGTAAACAGGACTTGTACTGGTATGCAACCTTACACATCATGACTGCGACCGCAGACACGGCCCAGCTGACGCCTCCACATCGCCTGACCACAACGACATGGGGGTGAGTGTCCCAGGTGGGGACGGAATGTGGACCCACTGGACCACATAGGGTAACCTGGACTTACCCAGACTAGGGAAGGGCAGTGAGCAGGGTCTGTGGCAGCTGAGCATGTGGACGAGATGGCGAAGTATAGAACTATATGACACCGCACAACTTCAGATATGAAGAACAAAAAGTTTACTCAAACAAAATCACTGTACATGAAACATAACTATGCCAGGCTCCCAATTCCGCACATCAGGGAAAGGTACACGTCTCAGGTTAACAGACGAAGGCAGGAGGACGTCACGGGTTGATGCAGTCCAGGGTCATCTGGCACGGGCATACTAGGACGGCCTCTCTCAGACCTCAGGCGTAGCACAGGCTCAGCAGGAAAACATCAGACACTGAACTCGGACAGACGTCAGACGATGGCAAGGGTCATCACGGATTGATGCAGTTCAGGGTCATCTGGCACGGGCATAACAGGATGGTCTCTCTCAGGCCTCAGGCGTAGCACAGGCTCAGCAGGAGAACATCCGACACTGACCCAGGACAGACGTTATCACAGGGTGGACCACAGGAAACCGGCGGATCATTGGGACACAGGCAGGACAGGAACAGGAACACAGGTCATCGGCTGGTTAAATCCAGGCACAGCCATCACCGGGAAACAAGGCTGGGGACTCCCCAGGAACACAGGCTGGACCGACTCTGGAACACAGGCTGGACACCGAGACACATCAGGACACAGGCAGGACATCGGGACTCAGGCAGGACATCAGGACACGGACTGGACACTGGAACACGGACTGGACATCAGGACATCAAGGCACAAGCTGGACATCAGGTCTCAGGCAGGACATCTGGACATCAGGACACCAGGCGGATATCAGGTTATCAGGTCTCAGGCAGAACATCAGGACTCGGATAGAATATCATAACACTGGCATCGGATTCCAGACATCTGGCAGCAATTGACAGGCTCCGGACATGAGGCTGCGGACATCAGGTTCCGGACATGAGGCCGCAGTCATCAGACTCTGGACATCTGGCAGAGATCGGCAGGCTCCAGGCAGCGGGCAGGAAAGGATAGGATCCGAACATCTGGTGGAGGACGTCAAGCAAAGGACATCTGGAAGTGGTCATCAGACACAGTACATCAGGCTGCGCACGGTCATCAGGCTCCGGACAAGGGGCCACGGTCGTCAGGCTCCGGACATCTGGCAGCGACCTAAAAACGAACTCAAGCAGTCTGGTGCAAGCCCCGCCGGGTTGGACTGGAACCGGCCAGGGATTGAATCGAATAACAAGCTGAGCACAGAGTAGCAGAAACTCAGCGGATACACCGGACTCCTACTTCCAAGATGAACCCAGGTTAGATCACAGAAAGTCAGTTAACAAAGAGTCACGGTCACTGGGCAAAGGGTTCATGACTCAAAAGGACTTCAGGAACATACAGAAGGAATCAGGACTGGGACCTCATAACACAGCAGGAATCAGGACTAGGACTTCATAACACAGCAGGAATGAGAACAAGGACTTTGGTACCAACCCATAACCAGGATAAGTCAAGGAACTTAGACATCAGCTGGCCCAAAGCTGATAACAGAATCGGTTCTGGGAATTCTGCCCCCAGAGCAGGTGGAAGACAGGCATCAGCTCACCTAGAACTGCAGGCAGGCAGGACAGGTGCTAAACACCAAATAGACATGGCAAGACTCAGAGACTTATAATAGAGAAGGTGTGGAGGGCACCACCAACAATGAACAAGGGGATACACCAGTGGTCAGTACAAAGTAGACAATGCACAAAACAGAGAAAAAGCTACTGACCAAAAAAGACTGGGATCACCACAATATATATACACAAAATAATTTTATTGAATATCAAACAGACCATGACATGATTAAAAACATTAAAATGTCACTCCATGACTATTGGAGTGAACCAATGAGGTTAGTAATGTAGCCCTCTAAAACTCCCCTAATACATTTGTATAGTATGGGTAAAAGTTGATACCTGGTCACAACATTGATACAATAGCTAGGCAAATGTGATAATACCCTATCCATGCAAATAAATCATGAACCAAAAGGTATCTAATATCCTGCAAGAGAAAGAAATGCACTAATCCCCAGCCTACCCCCCTCATCAAAGAGGAGACATAATATGGAGGCAAATAAACAGGAAAGGTGTTTCTGAGCCCTGATTCAATGGTTCAGAAACCAGGTAGCCAAAAGCGCATACAATAAGCGCTGTGTGCATAGCTCTCATACCATACCACAAAATAAGGGGAGCCTGTGGATGATGCCCGACGCGTGTCGCTACCGCAAGGTAGCTTCGTCAGGGGCTGAAGAACCGGTCTGCGTGAAGTCATATAAATATATGTACGTTAATTAAATGATACTTAGCAGCTGTGGTAAATACCTGAACGGTCGCGTGGAGAGAGGTGGAACCAAGAACAAAGTCTCGGCCCGGGAGCGTTCTCGGGCGTCACTTCCGGTGGAAGAAGGTCAATGTAATGGCCAGAGTCGGCTAGTGCGCCTGCGCTGGAAAATCGCTATTGTGCATCAACAGACCCGGCACAAGGCGGAAGAAGGTCACACATTGAAAAATAAAGCAGGGCCGCACTATTGCACATGCGTCCTCACATGGCTACGATTGTACAATGATTATTCGGATGAATTTTGCGCCAATTATCCAAGATTGTAAAAGGCACTTTTATAACGTACCGCTGAACCAAAAAATTATAAGTATCGCAAATATTATGGCTAGGTACATACAACAGTGTTATATAATAAATAAAAAAGATATAAGCGCCAAATGTCAAATGCAGCCTGCATATATCATTTATCTCATAAGGACACAAAAATGTGTCAGTCAAAAGAAAGGTACAGAGATATTGAAAAAACTGTATAATGGACGCAGATCATCAAAGACTGCAAATGAGGCAGAAGGGAATATAGCATATAAACCACTTTGTTTTAGATGGACCCGCACCAAGGGCAATAAACCCAAGAAGAGGGTCCAAAAGCATAAAATAATTTAAGCACGGTACTGCACGGTTATGCATGCGTCTCCACATAACCAAACAAGTGGCTGTACAGAAGTAGTTTTATGTCCATTATCAGAAAACAATAAATGATACCGATATACAAGGTCACCACTAGTTTGACAAACTATATGAAAGGCATTATTAGATGGTAGATATGAAAATATAATATACGCCAATTGTAAAGTACAGCCCACACACATAAGCTGAAGACACATAGTTGTGTCAAATTGCAGAT
Source organism: Dendrobates tinctorius (assembly GCF_039654945.1). Classification (NCBI taxonomy): domain Eukaryota; kingdom Metazoa; phylum Chordata; class Amphibia; order Anura; family Dendrobatidae; genus Dendrobates; species Dendrobates tinctorius. The sequence goes on along the minus strand of NW_027361716.1, from coordinate 25,325,881 downwards.
AAGTAAAGAAGTATCATGAAACCAAATAATATATATCGATTATCAATAGCTATGACTGCGGTCCACAGATAATATATAGACCATAACATATAAAGAGACATGTAATACAAAGGGATTGAACTCTAATATTGGTCAGAGAATGCGTATGAGATCATACTTAGAGACCATAGGAAAACAAAAATGCTCCGATACAAATGTGTTGCCAAGATTAACGCCTGTTATGCATAAAACAGTTATAACAATATAGTCTGCACCAAATATTACACACCCAAAAAATGGGGAAATAGTAGTTAGATACACAATATCCGTGCCATATTAGGCTAGTTTATAAGGAATGGGCCTAAATAGAGGTCAAAATATAGATGTATTTCCACTGGACGAATCAAGGCGCAGTATAAAAACTGCGGCCTTGACTACCGTTAAACATTTATATTCATACTCTGAGGTTTAACAGATGATGCTGTATTATCGCGCATTCATCTCCACCTAGCCAAAACAATGGCTGTACAGGTGTAATTTATGCCTGTTATCAAGGGTTAAAAAATGATACCTATAAATAAGATCAACACCAATTAGACAGAAAGCACAAAGGACAATGTTAAATGGATAGTATAATAGTCTCATATACACCAATTGCTAGGTACCACCCACACGTGTGTGCTGAAGACACACAATCATGTCAGTCACAAATTAAATTGAATAATATGTAGATTTGTCCAAAGTCATGGCTAGGGTCCAAAAACACTGTGCGGACCATAACACTCAGAAAAACATGTAATACAAAGGGATTGCGCTCCTATAATGGTCAAAGATGTGCATGAAATCATACTGAAAGATCAAGAGGAAACACGAGATGCTCTGATAAATATATGTTGCCAAGATTAACGCCTAGCATATATAGAACAGTCCTAGTAGTACAATCTGCACCCGATGTCACAGACATTGTCCTTTGTACTATCCAGTAGTTGTTAGATACACAGTAATTATGTCATGTTAGACTAGCTTATGAATAGAGACCTGGATACAAGTCAAAGATGTATTCCCACTGATTGAATTAAAGAGCAATATAAAACCAGCGACCAGAATTACCGTTATACACTTTGGAGATTTGGTGAACCTACACAAGTCTCTGACCAAGACTTGGTGGAACATCAAGAGTTTGGAGGAGTATAAGAGGTTTGGTCTTGTCCCTCGTGGTCTGAGGGTTCAGATATTTCCAGCCTGGGAGGCGGAATGTACATTTCAGAAAACGTGGGAAGGTGGATTATTTCAGTGTTCCACTATTCTTATGAATTTACTTATAGAACATGATCGATCATCTCTAACTAATATCAGAGAGAAGATCAAAGTCTGTGAGTCCAAAATGACGACTTATGATGCTAAAACACTAGTTGAACCATTTCAGATTCGTCTCAAAAATACTATTGACCAGTGTGAGAAAGATATAATAGGGGGCAAAAAGCAAATTTAAACGTGATCAAATGGATTTTAACAATGGAAAGGCCTATAAGTGGGTGCATAGGGGAAATAAAAGACGATTTTGTTTCCTGATAACACTCTCAATAAGGATAATTCAACAGCACCGGAATCCCAGTCGAGCGATTTTTTATCGTCAGAACAGAGCGACCTAGAAGGCGCTGTCGGAGGGGCAGACATGGCAAAAGATCCAAAAAAGAAAAACAGGGGGTACAGACAGTAGTCTCCCAAATATCGGAGGGAAATCAGGCAGAAGCGGAAATACTGAATGCCTCACTGGCCTTCCCAACCCCCTCTCCAACAATGCCTGGGCTTAATCAGGGTAAGCTGTCTATTATAAATTTGTCACAATATGAACTATCAGAGGTTGAAATCTCAGTCTTACAACGTGGGTTATCTTTCTGTCCTTTGAATTCCTTGGACAAATTTACGTTCATTAAAGACTTATATTTGTTTTGCAGACAGCTTACTTTTAAATTAATGTACCACCAACCGTCCATCATTGATACCTTGTCTATGGAGGAGAGACAGGTCATGAGAGATCTTGTTTCATTATTGGAGGAGAATGAGCATCCCATGACCAGGACACGCTTTAAGGGATGTCTACCCTCTCAGGCCACCCCAAGCTTCTCACTCTTCCCTGTCATACAAATCTTTTTTGATGCGGTGAGTAGGGATATACGATCTCTGGATGATAAACCGAATTATTTGAACAACATTAATCAATCAGAAAGAAAGGCTATACGGGAACTGGGCAATAATAGAGATCTGGTCATTAGGGAGGCGGACAAAGGGGGGAATATTGTTATCTGGCCTGTCGAACTTTATGTTAAGGAGGCTAAACGACAATTAAATAATTCTCTGTTTTACCAGCTACTTCCGTCTGATCCCACTGCCGTGTTCAATTCAAGATTGGAAAAACTACTCTCCTTGGCGCTGGCACGTAATGTCATTAACCAGAAAGAAAAAGATTTTTTGAAAACCCACCATCCAAAAATCCTGACTTTCTACATGCTGCCTAAAGTGCACAAGTCGATTCAAGAACCGCCAGGTAGGCCGATTGTGTCGGGGATTGGGGGGATCTATGAGAAGCCATGCATGTACGTTGATTTCTTTTTACAACCGTTGGTAACTAGCCTGCTTTCTTTCATTAAGGATACATCGCATCTATTGGTTATACTCAGTGATTTACAAATTCCCCCCAATACCTTCATCGTTACTCTTGACATTGAATCATTATATACCAACATACGACACGACTTGGGAATTCAAGCGGTATCTTTTTTCTTGGAACAACATACCACTGGTGATCGACAACACGATTCCTTCATTGTGGACTTACTGCACTTTATCCTGGACAAGAATTATTTTGTCTTTGACAGCTCCTTCTACAGGCAGGTATCTGGGACTGCGATGGGCGCACGTTGTGCGCCGTCGTATGCTAATTTATTTTTGGGGTGGTGGGAGGTCAACTATGTTTATGGGTTGCCAGAGTTCAGACACCATGTGTTTAAATGGTGTCGATATATTGATGATGTGCTTCTTTTCTGGACAGGGTCTTTGGATGATTGCCAGAAATTTATACACCTGCTTAATGATAATGCCTTTAATATCCATCTCACAGCAAACTTCTGGGGTTCTGTGGCGGAATTTCTTGATCTAAATTTGACACTAGAAGAAGGTACTGTGAAGACCTCACTATACCGGAAACCTACATCTACCAACAGTATTCTACACTATTCAAGCTTCCATCCGGACCACTTAAAAAATGGCATCCCGAAAGGACAATTATACCGGGTAAGAAGGAATTGCTCTGAGCAACAGGACTTTCTTACTTAGGCACGGGATTTGACAGATTGCTTTAACAACAGGGGATACCCTCAAAAAATCATCTCTAGGGCTTTTCAGACAGCTAAGAGCAGCGATCGGCGACAATTACTACAGCCTAGAGTGCGGAATGCCACTAAACCCATAGGGTTGGTTACCATGTATAATAATCAATGGCATAGTATACGTGGTATATTATGTAAATATTGGGATATGCTTGTGAATGATCCAAAACTGGCACCGCATATTGATTCAAGGCCCACTCTGGTTGCTAGAAGGGCACAGTCCCTGAAGGACTCGCTCTGTCACAGTCATTTCAAAAGGCCCACTCACAGTTTAAACAGGGGCATACGCCTAGTGGGTACTTTTGCTTGTGGTGGATGTAATATCTGCCACCTTACAGTGGGAAGAGAAAGAGTTGTTCTCCCTACGTTAAAGTCTCCTATTTTTTCTAAAACCTATTTTAATTGTAGGTCCAGGAATTTGGTTTATGCTCTGGTTTGCCGCTGTCCCAAGATCTATATTGGTCAAACTACACAGGAACTTCGTAAAAGAGTCCAGAAACATCTGTCTAATATTAACACGGCGAGGGTTGACAAAGAAAAAGGTAAAACTTTGACTTCAGTTGCCCTGCACTTTTTGCGTGATCACAATGGTTGTAGCACTGGTATGCGGGTCATGGGCCTCGAATCAGTGATGCCGGACATTCATGGAGGGAATATTTCCTTGGAGCTTTTGAAACGGAAGTCCAAGTGGATTTTTAATCTTAAGAGCCGGACGCCATTAGGATTAAATGAAGACCTTCTTTTTACTGGTTTTTATAAACAGGTTTGAAACAATTTTTGATCTTTACACATGTGTTCTATTCACAGATTCGGCCATTTCTCATTTGGTCTGATTTGGATCCCTGATCGTGGATTATGCCTTTTTGAGATTATTCCTCTTCTCTGGATCCTATGGCACATTCCTCCATTCCATTTGATGAATATGCGAATATTGAACCAATGCTGGAGGTTTCCCTGCCTTATTGGACTCTTCTCCACATTACCCTTCTTTCTGATAAACCTGTGTTTATTGAACCTACTCTGGACATCTTCTGGAATGGGTCGATTATAAAAACTCAATGATGCATTTGAACTTGTGAATAATTTGTTATGTCAATTTCTTTCCTTTCTTGATATCCATGGATCCATCTGGGTTGGGTTCATAATATGTAGGGTAAATATTGTTGTATTTAATATCTAACACTTCCAGGTTTGGATTCAACAGTATCTCTGTCCTCCACTGAGTTGTGTCTGTTGGGGACTCTGGTGTGTGTGCAGCAGATCTCATGCCATTCATGGTGGAGCCTGTGGATGATCATCTTAATAAACAACCATACTTGCACATGGGACTACTTAGGTTTCCCATTCTCAGGATTGGTAGTGGAGATGGCTCTTATATTCTGGGTATTTATATACCTATTTAACATTTCTAAAACAGACATGGGCATTGGTTAATAGACTTTAATAATTTGCTTATGTGTACGATACACTCAATTAGTTTTGCATACGTTTAGGCATGGATTGACACTAGGATAAAGCATGGGTCTTATTTGTCAAACATCATTGTCTCTTTGGTCTATTTGTCCATACCTCCTTATTATTTTCTGTTTCATTGGGGGATTAGTCTGTAACGTAATATGATCTTTTTCAATAATAAAAATATCAGTATATCTATTTGGCTACCTATATGAATATAACTGTATAACGGTAATTCTGGTCGCTGGTTTTATATTGCTCTTTAATTCAATCAGTGGGAATACATCTTTGACTTGTATCCAGGTCTCTATTCATAAGCTAGTCTAACATGACATAATTACTGTGTATCTAACAACTACTGGATAGTACAAAGGACAATGTCTGTGACATCGGGTGCAGATTGTACTACTAGGACTGTTCTATATATGCTAGGCGTTAATCTTGGCAACATATATTTATCAGAGCATCTCGTGTTTCCTCTTGATCTTTCAGTATGATTTCATGCACATCTTTGACCATTATAGGAGCGCAATCCCTTTGTATTACATGTTTTTCTGAGTGTTATGGTCCGCACAGTGTTTTTGGACCCTAGCCATGATTTTGGACAAATCTATATATTATTCAATTTAATTTGTGACTGGCATGATTGTGTGTCTTCAGCACACACGTGTGGGTGGTACCTAGCAATTAGTGTATATGAGACTATTATACTATCCATTTAACATTGTCCTTTGTGCTTTTTGTCTAATTGGTGTTGATCTTATTTATAGGTATCATTTTTTAACCCATGATAACGGGCATAAATTACACCTGTACAGCCATTGTTTTGGCTAGGTGGAGATGAATGCGCGATAATACAGCATCATCTGTTAAACCTCAGAGTACAAATGTTTAACGGTAGTCAAGGCCGCAGTTTTTATACTGCGCCTTGATTCGTCCAGTGGAAATACATCTATATTTTGACCTCTATTTAGGCCCATTCCTTATAAACTAGCCTAATATGGCACGGATATTGTGTATCTAACTACTATTGCCCCATTTTTTTGGGTGTGTAATATTTAGTGCAGACTATATTGTTATAACTGTTTTATGCATAACAGGCGTTAATCTTGGCAACACATTTGTATCGGAGCATTTTTGTTTTCCTATGGTCTCTAAGTATGATCTCATACACATTCTCTGACCAATATTAGAGTTCAATCCCTTTGTATTACATGTCTCTTTATATGTTACTAGATTATGGCCCGATGCTATCGCATCGGGAGGATGCGATAGCATCACACCTCTTGCCATGTTAACCCTCAACACACACACTCCTCAGCACACACTCCTCTCACCTTTCACCATCTCCACTCACTCTTTCACTCCACATACGACCCCTTCTCTCACTCCGTCTCTCATACTCACGCCGTCATCGCCGCTGCTCCACGATCCCCGACATCTTCTTCCGCCGGCGCCATCCTGGATCCAGACGTTGTCCACGCCGGCGACATGTTCTTGCGGCGACGCCATCTTGAGTATCATGAAATCCCGTGATAGTCAAGATAGCGTCGCCGGAAGAACATGTCGCCGGTGTGGACGACGTCGGGATCCAAAATGGCGTCGGCGAAATCTCGCGAGTTTTCGCCGACGCCATTTTGGATCCTGACGTCGTCCTCGCCGGCAACATGTTCTTTCGGCGATGCCATCTTGACTATCGCGGGATTTCGCCGATCCAAAATGGCGTCGCCGCAAGAACATGTCGCCGGCGTGGACGACATCGGGATCCAAAATGGCGTCGGCGTAATCTCGCGAGATTTCGCCGACGCCATCTTTTTGGATCCCGAGTCGTCCACGCCAGCGACATGTTCTTGCGGCGACGCCATCTTGAATCTCGCGGGATTTCACGAAATCCAAGATGGCGTCGCCGCAAGAACATGTCGGCGGCCTGGAGAACGTCTGGATCCAGGATCGCGGCGGCGGAGGAAGATGTCTGGGCAGCGACGATGACGGTGTGAGTATGAGAAACGGAGTGAGAGAAAGGAACGTATGTGGAGTGAAAGAGTGAGTGGACGTGAGTGGAGGTGAAAGGTGAGAGGAGTGTGTGTTGAGGCGGTGTGGTGTGTTGAGGGTTAACGTGCGTGTGTGTGTGGTGACGTCACCGGTTACAACTGGACGGAAGTTGTTACAACCGGAAGCTGGTTAGGGCATTTATTATTATAGATGATGAGGAAGAAGCCGTCTGTTGTTGGCGGTGATGGCGTGTAGAGGCTTCTTCAGCCAATGTAATAGATTTAGAGTTAGGGGATTCGTGTGAGACGACGGCGTTTAAAAGCCGTAATCTTGTCAAGTCGATGCTGTTTTTCCTCAGGAGTCTCATTAGCACGGCGTTGTTTTTGTCGTAGTGCTAAAGCTGCTTTCCTTTCACTGGCATTGGCATACTGTGCATCGGTATTGAATGGTGGTATTGATAGGGCAGAAACAGATTGCTGATTAGTTATGTCAGTGAATGGCATATGGGATGAAGTGTAGCAGTAAATTGTTCCACATGCTGATGTGGAAGCATCCTGTTGTGAGTCTAATAATAATGATGAGGAAGAGGCCGTCTGTTGTCGGCGGTGACGGCGTGCAGAGGCTTCTTCAGCCAATCTTATGGATTTAGAGTTAGGGGATTCGTGTGTGAGGCGACGGCGTTTATAAGCCTTAATCTTGTCAAGGCGTTGGTGTTTTTCCTCAGGAGTCTCATTAGCACGGTGTTGTTTTTGTCGTAGTGCTAAAGCTGCTTTCCTTTCACTGGCATTGGCATACTTTTTGTTATGACTCATGTTGGCACAGGTAAAGGAGTCTATTTGGCAGTTATCTGGCAGTGAAGAAGGCGTCCTGGAGTATTGTAGAGTAAACAGATACTAATTGACCCAGTAATTGCCCAGCAGTAGTTAGGAAGTGGTAGTGGCAAATTGGCCCTGTAATTAGACACCGGCAGAGGAGCAAGGCAGCAGTAGTTATGGCAGTAGAGGCAAATTAGCCCTGTAATTAGACACCGGCAGAGGAGCAAGGCAGCAGTAGTTATGGCGGTAGAGGCAAATTGGCCCTGTAATTAGACACAGGCAGTGAACAGTCAGAGGAGCAAGGCAGCAGTACTTATGGCGGTAGAGGCAAATTGGCCCTGTAATTAGACACCGGCAGAGGAGCAAGGCAGCAGTAGTTATGGCGGTATTGGCAAATTGGCCCTGTAATTAGACACCAGCAGAGGAGCAATGCAGCAGTAGTTATGGCGGTAGAGGCAAATTGATCCTGTAATTAGACACCGGCAGAGGAGCAAGGCAGCAGTAGTTATGGCGGTAGAGGCAAATTGGCCCTGTAAATTAGACACCGGCAGAGGAGCAAGGCAGCAGTAGTTATGGCGGTAGAGGCAAATTGGCCCTGTAATTAGACACCGGCAGAGGAGCAAGGCAGCAGTAGTTATGGCGGTAGAGACAAATTAGCCCTGTAATTAGACACCGGCAGAGGAGCAAGGCAGCAGTAGTTATGGCGGTATAGGCAAATTGGCCCTGTAATTAGACACCGGCAGAGGAGCAATGCAGCAGTAGTTATGGCGGTAGAGGCAAATTAGCCCTGTAATTAGACACTGGCAGAGGAGCAAGGCAGCAGTAGTTATGGCGGTAGAGGCAAATTAGCCCTGTAATTAGACACCGGCAGAGGAGCAAGGCAGCAATAGTTATGGCGGTAGAGGCAAATTGGCCTTGTAATTAGACACCGGCAGTAAACAGGCAGATGACCAAAGCAGCAGTAGTTATGGTGATAGAGGCAAATTAGCCCTGTAATTAGACACCGGCAGAGGAGCAAGGCAGCAGTAGTTATGGCGATAGAGGCAAATTGGCCCTGTAATTAGACACTGGCAGAGGACAAAGGCAGCAGTAGTTATGGCAGTATAGGCAAATTGGCCCTGTAATTAGACACCGGCAGAGGACAAAGGCAGTAGTTATGGCGGTATAGGCAAATTGGTCCTGTAATTAGACACCGGCAGAGGAGCAAGGCAGCAGTAGTTATGGCGGTACAGGCAAATTGGTCCAGTAATTAGACACCGGCAGTAAACAGGCATAGGACCAAGGCAGCAGTAGTTATGGTGGTACAGGCAATGCCAAGCGTCCGCACAGCAAGTCGGCGTGAGGTAAATGACGCGATTTCACGAATGCAAGATGGCGTCGGCGAAATCTCGCGAGATTTCGCCGACGTCGTTAACACCTCTTGCCATGTTAACCCTCAACACACCACACCGCCTCAACACACACTCCTCTCACCTTTCACCTCCACTCATGTCCACTCACTCTTTCACTCCACATACGTTCCTTTCTCTCACTCCGTTTCTCATACTCACACCGTCATCGTCACTGCCCCGACATCTTCCTCCGCCGCCGCGATCCAGGATCCAGACGTTCTCCAGGCCGCCGACATGTTCTTGCGGGACGCCATCTTGGATTTCGTAAAATCCCGCGATATTCAAGATAGCGTCGCCGCAACAACATGTCGCTGGCATGGACGACATCGGGATCCAAAAAGATGGCGTCGGCGAAATCTCGCGAGATTACGCCGACGCCATTTTGGATCCCGATGTCGCCCACGTCAGCGACATATTCTTGCGGGACGCCATCTTGGATGTCGTGAAGTCCCGCGATATTCAAGATGGCGTCGCCGCAACAACATGTCGCTGGCATGGGCGACATCGGGATCCAAAATGGCGTGGGCGTAATCTCGCGAGATTTCGCCGACGCCATCCTTTTGGATGCCGATGTCGTCCACGCCAGCGACATATTGTTGCGGCGACGCCATCTTGAATCTCGCGGGATTTCACGACATCCAAGATGGCGTCCCGCAAGAAAATGTCGGCGGCCTGGAGAACGTCTGGATCCTGGATCGCGGCGGCGGAGGAAGATGTCGGGGCAGCGACGATGACGGTGTGAGTATGAGAAACGGAGTGAGATAAAGGAACGTATGTGGAGTGAAAGAGTGAGTGGACATGAGTGGAGGTGAAAGGTGAGAGGAGTGTGTGTTGAGGCGGTGTGGTGTGTTGAGGGTTAACATGTGCGTGTGTGTGTGTGTGTGGTGACGTCACCGGTTACAACTGGACGGAAGTTGTTACAACCGGAAGCTGGTTAGGGCATTTATTATTATAGATGGTCCATATATTATCTGTGGACCGCAGTCATAGCTATTGATAATCGATATATATTATTTGGTTTCATGATACTTCTATACTTATCTACAATTTGACACAACTATGTGTCTTCAGCTTATGTGTGTGGGCTGTACTTTACAATTGGCGTATATTATATTTTCATATCTACCATCTAATAATGCCTTTCATATAGTTTGTCAAACTAGTGGTGACCTTGTATATCGGTATCATTTATTGTTTTCTGATAATGGACATAAAACTACTTCTGTACAGCCACTTGTTTGGTTATGTGGAGACGCATGCATAACCGTGCAGTACCGTGCTTAAATTATTTTATGCATTTGGACCCTCTTCTTGGGTTTATTGCCCTTGGTGCGGGTCCATCTAAAACAAAGTGGTTTATATGCTATATTCCCTTCTGCCTCATTTGCAGTCTTTGATGATCTGCGTCCATTATACAGTTTTTTCAATATCTCTGTACCTTTCTTTTGACTGACACATTTTTGTGTCCTTATGAGATAAATGATATATGCAGGCTGCATTTGACATTTGGCGCTTATATCTTTTTTATTTATTTATTATATAACACTGTTGTATGTACCTAGCCATAATATTTGCGATACTTATAATTTTTTGGTACAGCGGTACGTTATAAAAGTGCCTTTTACAATCTTGGATAATCGGCGCAAAATTCATCCGAATAATCATTGTACAATCGTAGCCATGTGAGGACGCATGTGTAATAGTGCGGCTCTGCTTTATTTTTCAATGTGTGACCTTCTTCCGCCTTGTGCGGGGTCTGTTGATGCACAATAGCGATTTTCCAGCGCAGGCGCACTAGCCGACTCTGGCCATTACATTGACCTTCTTCCGCCGGAAGTGACGCCCGAGAACGCTCCCGGGCCGAAACTTTGTTCTTGGTTCCACCTCTCTCCACGCGACCGTTCAGGTATTTACCACAGCTGCTAAGTATCATTTAATTAACGTACATATATTTATATGACTTCACGCAGACCGTTTCTTCAGCCCCTGACGAAGCTACCTTGCGGTAGCGACACGCGTCGGGCATCATCCACAGGCTCCCCTTATTTTGTGGTATGGTATGAGAGCTATGCACACAGCGCTTATTGTATGCACTTTTGGCTACCTGGTTTCTGAACCATTGAATCAGGGCTCAGAAACACCTTTCCTGTTTATTTGCCTCCATATTATGTCTCCTCTTTGATAAGGGGGGTAGGCTGGGGATTAGTGCATTTCTTTATCTTGCAGGATATTAGATACCTTTTGGTTCATGATTTATTTTGGTTATATCTTCATGCATGGATAGGGTATTATCACATTTGCCTAACTATTGTATCAATGTTGTGACCAGGTATCAACTTTTGCCCATACTATACAAATGTATTAGGGGAGTCTTAGAGGGCTACATTACTAACCTCATTGGTTCACTCCAATAGTCATGGAGTGACTTTTTAATGTTTTTAATCATGTCATGGTCTGTTTGATATTCAATAAAATTATTTTGTGTATATATATATTGTGGTGATCCCAGTCTTTTTTGGTCAGTAGCTTTTTCTCTGTTTTGTGCAAAGACTGAGAGACTTAGGGCGAAGCTCTAGCAATACCGCACAGGGCACGGAAACTTTATATAGAAGCTGCCTCACAGTGATAGACTGAAGCAGCAATTCTAGCACACACCCATTCCTCATAAAAGCAAGGGAGGTGTGGCCGCACACACCCTAAGCACAGCCAGACACAAATCAGTATGGCAAAGAACAATTGCCAGGAGCTTCAAGCCTGAACACAAGTGGTAAGTCATGCACTGTGCAGAGGACCTTGCAACCCACGGATAGCTTTCCGCAGCGGCAGCCAGGGACCGCACAAGCGGTTGGTCATGCAGCACAGCGGAACCACATACGCATGTACGGCTACGCAGTGGAGCCGGGAACTGAGCAGCATCCACACAGATAACTGGCAACAGCATTCCAGCTCATTAAGGGGAGAGGAGCAAAGAGTTAAAGCAGAGACATGAAGAGTAACGCCAGAAAAACAAGGTACAAACACACCGGTGTTACAACACAACTTAGACTGAAACAGGAAGGTTGCTCAGCCACCTTCCCAGTGGGGAGGAAGAAATAAATACCTAATGTCCCACAGCTTTTGGCTGGGGAGGAACTAGCAAGTGCACGCGCTGACCCATTAAGAAGGCGGGAGTGCACGTGCGCAAGCCCTAAGAACATGGCTAAAGGACCGGCTGGAAGAATGAAGAGCATGGGGAAGGGAAGAACTGTCTGCAGCATGGGTGAGTGAAGAGACACGCCAGAGAGCCTGCCTGTCAGAGCAGGACTCCAGTGTGGTGCTTACAAGTTCAAATGGGGAAAAGCCTGTGGAAGCTTGGGGATCTTCCCTAAGGGAGAATAATAGATAGGGAAGCAGACAGTCCCAGTCTCGGCCATCCTTGCACAATTCCCTCATGACCTTTGCCATGAAGGGGGTCCCTTAATCAGTATCTCGTCAGTTCAAGAGAAGATATGGAGCAACTCCAGAGACATTCACTTTGTGGAGGAATTTCTTAAGGCTACCGCCTCCGAGTACCAGGTAGCATAAACCAGGACCACTAGTATAATTATATTGCAGACTTCACCAGGGGCCCCACAACATTCATCACTATGCGCTCGAATGGCACCTCGATAATGGGCAATGGTACTAGAGGAATGAGGAAGTTGGCCACTGGGGATGTTAGCTGGCATGTGGGGCAGGAACGACAATAGCTTATAATTTATCTGTACCACTCAGGTCAGTAGAATCTCTGGAGGATGCGCTCTTGGGTCTTATCTGCTCCCAGGTGACAACCTAGCACATGGGAATGAGTCATGTCTAACAATCTACGTGTATAGGTTTTTGACACTAGTTATACCACCTCACCCCTTGGCTTGGTTACTCTATAAAGTAGATCCCCATTCATAGCAAAATGAGGGAACCGACTGTCTGCTCCCGGCTTCTGAGGCACTCCATTTAACAGTGTCACATTTCCAAACGCCCCTTTAAGAGTAAGGTCCATGAGTTGGGTGGTTTCAAAGTTTCCATCGGACAACTCCAGCACAGAGATGTTGGCCTCAGGGGATGCAACCCACCCTTATCGTCAATACATACACACATGGGAAACTCGTCCGCTATGGACTGCGGAGACATTTCTTTAGGAGTGATCTGGCTGTCGTCCGAACATTCATGCATCCCCACTTTTCCCCACATATCGCAGAACAAGGCAAAGTCCTGTCCGATTATTATATTATATGCACATATACATGGAAATAGATATATTCTCAATGAATCATGCTGCCAACTTGCATCATACATGACTCTGTACAATGCGAGGTTAATGGGCCATTTTAGAATCTTTTCATAGTCTATTAAGAATGATTCACTGTGGTTGTAAAGGGCACTATGCAAAATGTTGTGACAAATCATATTGAGATCACTACACCAGTTATAGAGAGGCTACAAAAGAACAGGCAACGATCTGAATCATTATTAGGACTGCTCAGAAAGCCTACTGGGAGAAGGGCGTCAGAGTATCTCACTAATGACTTAACATGAACATGAGGACATTTAAAGGAGGCTTTGACTTAGTTAATTAGAGCACAATACAAAGTTGGAAATGTGCTTTCCTTTCTGCATTTTAGCAAGAATGTGTTGTGCTGCTTTTCTGATTGCCTAGGGCCTCATTCAGACATCCGCTTTTGTTGTACATATTCTTCTTGTGTTTTTCTCAATGTGGTGGGAGGAGATGACATCAACCCTGCCTATTAATCTTCTTTTTTTAAAGCTATTGTCTTCTTCCAGCTCTTCCATTTTACTTCTTGTTTTTCACATATAGAACATTCACCCATCATAATGTACGGGTTATGCTCATATGTCTATTTTTAATTTTACAGACTGACTGTTTCTGATCAATATTTGTCAGTTTTTTGGCTGGTTTTTGACTCAAACTCACTGATTCATGTGGGTAGGTCCATAAAAATAACATATAACACTCAGATGCCATCTGAATACTGTGCATTTTTTACAGTCTAATGAGAAGGAGAAAACTGAAAATGTCTTATTTTCTGCATATGAGAAAAATGAATGCAACACAGCTGATAAAAATGCAAACCAAAAATGTATGAACATTGGATCCACCATACTGATGGAAATTATTTCTTGTATAAAATAATCAAATATAAACAGATGTCTAAATTAGACAACGACAAAGGGGTGTCTGCCAAGATTGTCTTCAGTGTTTTTTTGCATGACATTGGGCCAATTGTGACCTTCCTGTTTCCTGTTAGAAGGCCTGAACAAGTTACAAGGGGGATGGGTCAACCCTGCTCTGTCCCATAACTCCATAGGAACTGCAATGTCTACCTGTATGGAATCTTCCATGATAGGTTCTTCAGGCTCAAACACTTTGACAGTTTATACAGACAGTAGGTAGGTAGCAACTTGATTTTGTATAGGTTTAGTGTGTTAATATGGTGCAATACATTACTTACGGCACTCCGGCATCATACACTTTTCAACTTCAGAAGTCTCAGTCTTGCACATTGACCCATCTGCTGGTGTCATCTTAGTCATCCTATGTCGCTTTTTCATGCCCATTCCACAGGTTGCACTGCATTCCTCCCACTCACCCCACTCTGTTACTATACAGCTGCTTGGCTCTATACAGTAAATGACATAAAACAAATAATTGTTAACCTGGGTTTTTACATCTATGATACGTTAGAATGCACAATACATTACTACCATCAAAACAATTTACCTATAGGAAAATTTCTTAGCTATGTAATATAAAAAAGCTATGAGTCCTTTAAGTTCAACCTTCTTTGACTACTTAAACATTGTCTAGAACTAGATCATAGATACCCACTATTTATATATAGTATAAATGAGATGTCCTCTGAGGCATCTTTTTTTAAGCTAGTCAAGCCCTACTGGATCCCATATTCTAGATGTGGCCTCTACAGTGATTTATAAAGGGGTAATAATACGTTGTGATCGCGGGATTTTCTCTTTCTTTTTATACACCCTAAAATCTTGTTTGCTTTTGCAGCTGCTGCTCAGCTTACTTGTAACCAGAATACCCCAGTCCTTCTCCTGTTCTGTAGTCCCGAGTATACTCCTATTTAATGTATGTGCAGCAGTACGGTTATTCCACTCATGGTGCATCACTCTACACTGTGCATGATTATTAGGCAATTTGCATTTTTGATGATTAATTTTAGGCTACTTTCACAATAGCGTTTTTTCGTGCTGCGTTTTGAGCGCACATGAAACGCATGTCAAAAGCGCATACAAACACTGGTAAACACTGGTAAACACTGGCAGTGTTTTTATGCGTTTGTAAGTGTTTTTCATGCGTTTGCATTTTTTATGCGCAATAAACAGGAGAAAAAATCCTTGAAAAATTCTTGCAACACACTTCACCAATGGGACACCAGTGGGCGTGTTTATGGAAATTCTTTATATAGACCCTGTTTACACCTGAATTCTTCACATTTGCTTGCATTTGACTTGAGAAACATGGATCTGCGCTGGAAGAGCTTTTACTTTGACTTGGATCTGGACATGAGGACGGCTCAGGCTTATGCTGTTGCTTGCCATGAACAGAGGGAGAGAGAGAGGCAGCGAAGACGGCAGCAGCGGCGTATGTGGATACATCCCATTATTGAACTCCGGGAGAGCCGTGGAGCATACCACACCCTCTACAGTGAGCTACAGGCAAACCCGGAGAAATTTACGGATTATACCCGGATAACCCAAGAAACCTTTAACTATTTGCTTGGTCGGGTCAAAGAAGTCATCCGGAGACAGGACACGCAGCTCCGGCGTGCGATTACTCCTGAGGAACGGCTCCTGGTCACATTAGGCCTGTTTCACACTTCCGTTTTTGTGTCCGCCAAACGGATCCGTTTCCGTTTTTTTGACGGAAACTGATGCAAACGGATCCGTTTTTTTAAAAACGGATCCGTTTTTTTGACGGATCCGCGGTAACCGTAATGGAAGTCTATGGGACAAAAAAAAACGGATCCTGCAAAAAATGGCGGATCCGTTTTTTTACGGAAAGCAACGGATTTTGACGGATTTGAAAAAACGGAAGTGTGAAACAGGCCTTAAGGTACGTAGTTTTGCTAAACCAATGCCTGTTGATTTTTCTTGCTTGTGACATGTACTCTTCCAAATCTGGCATAATTACAGTTCTGCCATGTCGGTAACTACAAGCTGCGTTAATTTTTGGATGGCATGTATTGAACCAAAGGCTGCAGAATTTTTTTTTTTTTAATTTAACGTGTTAAAAAAATTATGTATACACAAATATTAATTATTGTTTTCTTTGTGTCACAGATTCATGGCTACTGGAGAGAACCTCTCGTCACTGCACTTCCAGTACCGGATTGGAATCTCCACATTGTCTGGATATGTAGCGGACACCTGCCGAGCTCTCTGGAACATTCCTTGTCCCGAATTCATGCCCATGCCAACCGCAGAAAAGTGGTTGGAAATCGCCAAAAGATTCTGGACAATCTGCAATTTCCCTAACTGTTTGGGAGAGGTGGATGGGAAACACATCCGGATTATCAAGCCCAAAAGAACAGGCTCTGAGTTCTTTAACTACAAAAAGTACTTTTATACTGTACTGATGGCCATTGCGGATGCAGACTGTATGTTTATTGCAGTGGACACTGGGGCATTTGGCTGTGGGAATGACTCCAAGGCTTTTAAGACCTCGGACATGGGCAGGAGGTTGTATGGCAACAACTTCAATTTCCTCATGCCACGGCCTCTTCCCAACACCGAAGGTCCGCCACAGCCATTTGTAATGGTTGGTGATGAAGCGTTCCAGATGTGCCAAAACCTGCTTGAACCCTACTCCAGCCGGGACTTGGACCACAACAAAGAGTTTTCAATTACAGGCTCACCAGGGCCAGGAGAACAGTAGAGTGTGCATTTGGTATCCTTGTATCTAGATGGCGCATTCTTGGCACAGCTATAAATCTGAAACTGGAAACCGTGGATGAGTTGGTCAAGGCCTGTGTTGTTCTACATAACTTTGTACTTTCTCGAGAGCACCCGAACTTTGATCTTGATGATGTTGATCCTAATCCATTGCCTGAATTTACACAGCACCCTCTCAGGTCATCCGTTGAAGTTGGCCAAATGAGGGACCAATTTGCGGCATACTTCAACTCAGATGTAGGATGGGTGGAATGGCAAGAGCAAATGGTTTAAAAAATTTTTATTACATGTTCTTTGTATGTTAATAAAAAAAACTGTTTTGATACCTGTACTGAGTGCATTCTCTGTTTTTACACTCCCTATACCATTAGCAAGTAGCCAGGTGTATCAGTGAATTTATGATGCTGTGTTTTGTGCATCATGATTTCACTAATACTCCAGAGTAGGTGACTATATAGAATATGTGGTTATTTACAAGGTATATCTATAGTTCCTTGCCTTTTTGTCTAATAGTTAAATGAGAACAATAGATATGCCTTGCACTCAACACCATCCTCTATAGCCATGGTTTTCAAAATGTAGTCCTAAATGTCAACCAACATATCATGTTTACTTTTTTTAAAATTTTTTTTAACTCAAATTTAATTACTAAAAACATGCTATGTTGGTTTTCTTTGAATACTGTAGTTGGGAAACCCTGCTCAATTCAGTGTGTGAAATACACCAGATATCTCGATTACTGACGTTTCTTGTGTCAGTCTTGTAGATATGTTTTGTCAACGAAACCAATTTACATGACTTGTCTTTTTCACAGCAGTGTCGACATTCTAGTAATATTGCACAGACAGACTGGATCCAGCAGGGTTCCCCAACTCCAATCCACAAGGTCCACCACCAGATCATGTTGTAATGAAATCCATAGCTCTGTTGATAACTGTTTCACAAGAGCCCAAAGAAAAGAGGATTCCATAAAACATGATCTTTTGGTGGACCTTGAGGACTGGAGTTGGGGAACACTGCTGGATCGAGTATGTGCAATATTACTAGAATGTAGAGACTGTTTTTGAAAAGGCAAGTCATGTCGATTTGGTTTGTTGACATCACACATATCTCCAAGACTGACACAAGAAACAAGGCTCACACAAGAAACAGTAATGAAGATATATGTTGTTGCAAAAACGCTAAGTGTACGGCGCAGTGTGTGTACGGCGCAGTGTGTGTAGTCGGCGATAGACACAGTAACCATTCCAAATTTTTTGAAAGCACAAGTGCACATTTATTTTGTAACAAAAAAAGAACCAAAAAAAAATTTATTAGGAATGACGTTTGGGGGAAGATTGGGAGACTTTGGGTGTGTGGAGAGGCGAGGAACGACTGGAGGTAGAGGAAGGGGTTCTAGGAGAAGGGGCGACAAAAGTACTGGGGGAAGGGAGCACTGGAATGGACATTGAGCCAGCTTGAGACACATTAGGAGGAGACGGTGGATGGACAAACAAAGTTTTTTTTTTCTTCTTCTTTGGCGCAGGAATATCCTGCCCGGACCGACTTGCAGCCTGTGACCGCCTTACTTTTGTTGACCGCCTGGTGACGGTGGACTGTGGCGTTGCCCTGTAAAATAGGTAATGCAGATCACCCCTTTGCTGCTCTGTGGTGGCGGTGCTGCTAGAAGTGGCGGTGCTCCTAGGAGAGGAATTTGGGTCGGTGCTCTGAGCAGGAGGCTGCCTGTCTGGGATCTCATCCAAAGTTCTTGGGGGATTCAGAGGAGGAGAATTGGTGGCGGTTATGTTGACATGAGGAGTGGTGGTGGTGCTCCTTTGCTGAGAGTTGTGGCGGTGCTCCTTTGCTGCAGAGTGCTGGCGGTGCTCCTTTGCTGATGAGTTGTGGTGGTGCTCTGTTGCTGCGGAGTGCTGGCTGTGCTCCTTTGCTGAGGAGTGGTGGTGGTGCTCTGTTGCTGCGGAGTGCTGGCGGTGCTCCTTTGCTGATGAGTGGTGGTGGTGCTCTGTTGCTGTGGAGTGCTGGCGGTGCTCCTTTGCTGAGGAGTGGTGGTGGTGCTCTGTTGCTGCGGAGTGCTGGCGGTGCTCCTTTGCTGAGGAGTGCTGGCGGTGCTCTGTTGCTGCGGAGTGCTGGTGGTGCTCCTTTGCTGAGGAGTGCTGACGGTGCTCTGTTGCTGTGGAGTGCTGGCGGTGCTCTGTTGCTGCGGAGTGCTGGCGGTGCTCCGTTGGTGTTGACTGGTGGTGTCGGTGGCCCAAGCAGGTTCTGTAGTGGTTTGGCTCCAAGCTGGTGGTGCTGTGGCGGTGGTGGTGCTCCATACAGGAGCAGCGCTTGCCATAGTGAGGGTGGCGGAGGAGTGTCCAGCAGCACTCAGACTTGAGGTGATGTAGTGATGTCCGGCTTCGCTGGGAATGCAGGTGGCCGTGCAGTGGTATAAAGCAGAAGTCGGTAGTGTGGTAAAGCGATGGAACTGTTGGAAATGACACCACTGACTGCTGAACATACCGATTCTGCTGCATAGCCTGCAAGTAAGCAGTGTTGCAGGCCTGTAACACACTCAGCTGTTGCTCAGGACTAAGGTGTTCCGCCATGCCCTGTTCAATTTTACTGAAAAAATGGTGCGCTGGTCTGTTGAGGTCGGCCTCCAGACGGTCAAGGCGCTGGTCAACAGATTGGAATCGGTGTTCCATGTGGTTAAAACCACGTTCCATCAGGGAAAAAACGCTTTCCGTTCTGGCGGCCAGTGCCTTGAGGCTGGCCTTAAAGGCCTCGCTCCAGTGCATGAACTCGGGCATGACATTCCTGCCCAAGGCCCTCTGCCGCTGGCGGGTAGTGCCCGCATAAACAGTGACAGAGACCTGGGACAGGGGAACACCTGATGGACCAGCTTCCTGGTCACCAGCTGTCTGTGTTGCTGACCTGCAAGATGCTTCCTGGCTGTCGGATGGCTGGGATGGGTCCGAGGTCGATCGATGAAGAACCGCTCCCAGGACAGGTTGCAGGGTGCTGCTCCAAGTGCTGTGGAAAGAAAGGGAAAACATGAGTATCATGCATTTACAAGAAGCATCACCTGTGGAATAGAAAAGCACATAGTAATAACAAACCAAATAAAAAAACTTACGCTCTGCTGGCAAGGACCGGTCTCAGGAAAGCCAACTCGCGATGATAGCGGTACTTTCTTCTGCGCCTTGCCGCAGAACCACTCCGAACCTGTCCCTCAGCACGAACATCAGTGTTGAAGCGGTCCTTCATCGAGCGCCAACGTGTGCGGATTTTGTTCACTGTTGGGGAAGAAAAGAAAAAAAAAAATTAGAAAATGCACTTAAAGGGAATCTGTCACCCCTTTTTTGAAATATCATATAATGATATCATTCAATTGTGTGTCACATAAGGATTCTCTTAGTACTTTTACTTCCCACTGACCCCGCACCTTTCATGCATAAATACCTTTTTTTTATATCGGTTCAGATGTATGTAAACTGCCATGGTCCGGTCCGATGGGCGGGGCTTATTCAACTGCTCCCTCCCTGTCTTGCTCTACACAAGAAGAAATGCGTAGAGCAAGACAGGGAGGGGGGAGCAGGTGAATAAGCCCCGCCCAGAGGACCGGACAGCGGCAGTTTACATACATCTGAACCGATATAAAAAAGTATTTATGCATGAAAGGTGCGGGGTCAGGGGGAAGTAAAAGTACTAAGAGAATCCTTATGTGACACACAATTGAATGATATCATTATATGATATCTCAAAAAAGGGGTGACAGATTCCCTTTAAGGCAACTTAATTATCAGCACACACACCGGATAGAACTTTGCAAACAGTCAATGCTGCAGCACAAATAAAATTCTAGACACAATGCAGTCACTGTTGATACTGAGGACACTGTTATGTTTCCTGCTAGAATACAGTATATGTATCAGCGAAAACAACAGTATCATCAGGAGCAAGAGTGAAAACAGGATCAAGACAGCAGTTGAGAAAGCAATCACAGTTTTTCACAAGGCATTGTTGTTTTAAATGCAAGAGTATATCTTGCCAAAAAAACACCAGCACCATCAGGACCATAAATCAATGCAGCAGTTGAAGACCAAACTCAATCACAGTTTTCCACAAGGCATTGGTGCTTTTCAAGCAAGAACATATCTTGCCAAAAAAACACCAGCACCATCAGGACCATAAATCAATGCAGAATCAGAGCATCTTTATACTTACTGAATGCCCTTTTTGAAGCTGCAGAGGCGCTGTCCCAGACATCCATCATCGCTGCGGCCACCTCATTCCAGAGCTGCCGGGTCACCACTGTGTCTTTGTACTGCTGGTCACGGCTGTCCCACAACGGGATACGCTCCTCAACAAGGCGGATAAGGTGCTCGTTGTCGATGTAGGCTTCGTCATCCCATTGTGGAACCTAGAAAAAAAAATATAGAATGTTTAGAATTTTGGAAAAGATACAAAAAGAAACAGAAAAGAAGCAAGATAAATAAAGACAGAAAAAAAAAAAATATATATATATACACACTCACATTGCGTCTCCTGGCCATGACTTGACTTCGCTGCTCCCGCTCAGACTGCTCCCGCTCAGAACACTCCCGCTCAGACCGCTCCCGCACTTCTTCTTCAGTGCCCGTGTCCGATGTCTGTAAAGAAAGAAAAAATTAAAACACATTTCTAGAGGCAGCTATACGTACCAAAAGGCAGCAAGATTCTCACCTCACGATCAGCTTGGGCCAGTTCTTGCCGGGTTGGCGAATACATTGAGCCAGAAGAAGACATGCTGAAAAGAAACAAAAAAATACATTAGTACATTATAAAATTGTACAGGACACACAGACATTATGTTGAAGAATACTCACATTTTGGCTCCTGAAGCTTGAATCCACACTTGTAGACTCTTGTCTGCTCTCTGCAAGGCTGTCTGTAGAGTAATTGTCTGACCCTGAAGACACCTTCTTTTATTTACACTCCTCCAAAACAATGTTGCTTGTTTAGGGGGAGTTCTATACCAGTGTCTAGACATTGTTTACTCAAATCGTGCGCGCGCACAAGGCGCTGATGTGCGCGGTGCCAAGCGCTCGTCAGCAACCACATAGACTGTAATGCTAATTGTGCGCACACCGAGCGCACACGTGCGCGCGCTATTTTTTTCACGATGTCGCCGTAAAAAAAATGCAACATGTAGCGTACGGCGCATCTGGGCGCACACCTGTAAAATGCGCAGTGCACGCTAAACGCTGAAGAGCGTGTACATTTGCAAGACCCTGCGATCACCATGTTAAACATAGGGGAACATTGCGTGTGCGCCCGATAGCGCACGATGCGCTGCGCGATCGAACGCTAGTGTGAAACCAGCTATTGAACAAGGACGGTGCTGTCGGTCATTCCACAAGGTTCATGAACTCGAAACCTGAATATTTAAGAAGGTAAAAGTGAGATTTTGTCTTTGTTAGGAGAATATTTATTTGTGCAGAATTATTATACAATGGAATGAAAAACATTTTTTTCCATCTAAGTGGTTTATTTTCATTTGTTGAAATGAGAATAATAACCAAACAACTAAAAATGCATAAAAATACATTTCTGACATATCTTCGGATATTCCTTGGCCCAGTCATGTTCTGTGGTGGTCTGATTTCAGCCTTCCTCACCTCTTCCAAGTCTCTGAGCACTGAACACCTTGTACTTCTGGGCCACAATCGCTTCTTGGCTACTTCACATTTGATTCTTTTCAAATCTTTGGCAGTTATAGTGCATCTTTTTTATTCTACACTTTTTTTACATTGTTGACTATTTGCCCAAAAACTTTTGATTGTTCTATGATCACGCTCCAATATCTTAGCAATTTCAAGAGTGCTGTATCCCTTTGTAATACTTGTAGTAATTTTTGACTTTTTAAAGTCAATTATAAAATTTTTTGAACTATTTTATCTGAAGAAAAAAGTTGCTTAATAAATCTGCACACTTCGAGGCCCCCTTCACACGTCTGTTTTTTATGTCAGTATGCAGTCCAATTTTTTCAGGACCGCAAATCTGAACATACACACACCCATTGTTTTCCATGGTGGCGCGCACATGTCAGATTTTTCACATGGATCGTGTGTCCGTGATAAAAACTTGCAGACATTTCAGTTTTTTATGCAGACAACGGACAAAATGCATGCTACACACACGTCTTGTGTCATCAGGGTGACACGTACCAGCGCCTGGGAAAAAGCGGTACTGTTCGTGCTGATCCAAGGCGCCAGCTACTGAAGGCATCTCTCATCATTGTTGCATGGTCACCCAGATTTTACTGCGACCAGGCCACAATGATTTGTGTTGTATTCAACACCAGTGTATTTCCTGTGTAAAATTAAGAATTAAATAAAAATAATGGTGTGGGCTCACACAAAATTTTCATAACCAGCAGAGGGAAGGCTGACGACTGGGGTTAATGTTAATAATATGGGAAAAAGGACAATATCCCCATAGGCTCCCAGGCTATTAATAACAGCTCCAAAGGTCATTAGTACTGTAGAGATGAGTGGATCGGGCATAATTGGAATTTGCCTGTGCACATGGATTTCCCCAAGAAATTTGATCTGCAGTGAAACTGTTCTCTGCAAATTTAATGTGAGCTGTTTTGATGCTTTGAGGACCAGTCGGGTGATGTGGTAGAGCAAGGGGGCCAGAGAGCTGAATGGTGAGATGTTTTTTTCTCTTATTTTTTTAATCTTTTGATAGACTTTTTAGCTCATAAAATGGTAATTACATTTTTTTTAAATTCAAATACAATTCAGTTCCACTCAAATATATTTGCTTATCTATGTGTGGCAATAGGATTTTTGACTGTTTCAAATAATAATCAGCAGAAATATGAAAGCAGCTCTGGATTGTAATGCATGTAAACTAGAAGAGTAATTTAATGGATTTTTCAAGCTACACATCTTTTAGTGTAGAACATATCTGTGCAGAAAATTAAAAAAAATAAAGAAAATTAAGAAAATTAAAAAGTATGGTAAAGGTAAACATTTTCATTGCAACATTTTCATTGGAATAAGTCACAATGGCATACAATTAGTTTCTCATCATAGATTCCTTGATTATAATTCCAGAAATAAAAACTTTAGAACAGCAAATAAATCAAAGTTTGACTTACCACATTCCTCATTGACTATACATTTCTCTGTCTCTTCTGTAGGGACTTTACACATAGATCCATCTTCTGGAAATTGCTTTACATATCGTTCCCTTGATCTCATTCCCATTCCACAGGTGACACTACAAGGGGACCACATGATCCACTCTGACATCATACATGTGGATGCATCTGAATAAAGAAAAAAGAAACTGAAGATCATGGCAAACCTAGAAAACTCTATAGTAATCAGGGGACAGCTCCTGTCAGGTGCTGTATGGATCGTAAATCAACAATACCAAAAATCAAAACTATGAGATGTTGGATTCCAATTTAAAACCTTTAACTAGGTGTCACGCTCGCGCCTTGGCTGAATGGCGCGAGCTGGGGGGTTGTGGCCCCACTGTGCCACAAACCAGACTACCCTGGAAGGGGCGTGACTACGACAGCTACCTCGGTCAACACTGGAGCCTCTGATGGTGAGGTCAGGCTCGTGCGGCAGGTAGCTGTCGGGTGCCACTCCAGGGTGGTGTCTGGCTGTGGCTGCTGATCCCACTCGGGGACAAGTCACTTGGACAGGTGTGACTAACAAGCAGGCTGAGACACTGGGCAAGCAGGCACGGCTGAGACACAGGGCAAGCAGGCACGGCTTGGAGACACAGGGCAAGCAGGCACGGCTCGGAGACACAGGACAGGTGGGCATGGCTTGGAAAGGAACAGGTAGGGGCCTGTTCACACAGCAGGGGCAGGTATAGGTTTAGGCAGGAAGAAGTGGAGTATGTTGGAACAGGTTAGGAACTGAGCTGCAGGAGTGCAGAGTAGGCGGAGCCGCAGGAGTGCGGAGTAGGCTGGGCTGCAAGGGAGCCGAGCAGGCAGAGCGGCAAGGGAGCCGAGCAGGCAGAGCGGCAAGGGAGCCGAGCAGGCAAAGTGGCAAGGGAGCCGAGCAGGCAGAGCGGCAAGGGAGCCGAGCAGGCAGAGCGGCAAGGGAGCTGAGCAGGCAGAGCGGCAAGAGAGCAGAACAGGCAGAGCTGCAAGAGAGCAGAACAGGCAGAGCTGCAAGAAAGCAGAGCAGGCAGAGCTGCAAGGGTGCAGAGCCTCAGATAGGGAGGACACAAGGAAAGACACAGCAGAGAAGTAAGCCAAAGAGAAGGAGACTGATAGACAGAGGTAAGACTGAGTTCAGACAGAGACACAGGGACAAAGACACAAGGACCAGGATATTCTGCCTCCTGGCAGGCGGACAGAGAAGTACTAGGCAAGGTACCAAGACACAGGAATACGCAATAAGAGCCTTCAGAGAAGGCAAGACATAGGACAGGGCCTGGCTAGCTCAGCAGCAAGGAGCTGAGTTTAGATATTGTACAGGCCAGGGTTAGTGGATGTGGTGGAACTAAATAGTCAAGGGCGCTAGGTGACTGGTCCAGGACAGATTACACAGGTGCACCCTGACTGCATAAAACCAGAGAGTTCTGGCGCTGCCTCCCTATACACACATAGCTTGGAAGCATACAGGAGAGGAGAGGCACAGGGCTGGCAACAGACAGAATTCACAGCATGGCTTGAAGCAGTAAGATGGTGTGCGGGGGATGGGAGGCCATGCAGTGATGCCAGCAGGGTTGTTACAGTACCCCCCCTTTACGGCCCCTCTTCCTCAAGCCTGCCAGAATGACCAGAAGAAGGAGTACAGGACCACACACAGTCCAGGCTGACAGGGCATCCTTCTGGTGAGGTGAAGTAGGCGTGCCATCCGGAATCACCGAGTGCCAAGTTTCTTGGTGGCCAACAGCTTCCAACACAGAGGGTACAAGGACTTCTTCCTCCTGATTGTCAGAAAATAGGGACCTGGAAGCTTCAGACTTGATCCCTACATCAGCCGGCCAGCTGGAAACTGAAGACACCTTCACTAAGTCCAATTTCAGCCCGTTATCAAAAGAAAATTTGACCTCCTCCAGGAGGGTGAGAAACGGAGATACGTAGGCCAATGTTCCAACCACTTCATCCACCTGCCACATGGAAGCTGGAGGCATACATACAGGGAGCCATTTCAGCCTGTTACCCTGAAAAAACTGGACCACAACTTCCTGGTTAGAGGATGAGTGAAGCTCTGTCTTGGGACCTTCACCCCTAGGCCACAGGGGAGCTGAAGGCATACACTCTGGATCCATCTTCAACCCTTTATCCTGGGGAAGACAATCAAGAGGCAGGGGTGCTCTTGGGAGCAGAACACTGGTATAGTCGCTGGGGATGTGTGAGGAGACTGAGACCACCTCCCCCTCTTCCGAGGCATCCTCACACCTTGACTCGGCGACTAGCAAACCAGGTGAAGAAGAGAAGAAGATGACCTTGCTGACTGAATGCGACGCAAGGGAACCAGACACTTCTTGTCACTTGGTTGTTTCAAGTGTGGTGCCCTGCTGGGTCTCCAGACATAAACGGGCACAAGGATCTCTGGTTCAGAATGACCCATGGGCATACCAGTCAACACGTGGAAGATGAACTTCTTCATGTAAAAGCTCCAACCCAGAGCTGTAGTTGTCCTTGTAGGACCAGACTGTTCTCCAATAGGGCTCGGCCACCTCGAGACAACGCCTATGTCGGCTTTGGGAGCTGTATGACAGAGACCACATACTGACTCCGTATGGCTGGCGGTTTATACACACCAAAGCTCCCTGAAGGCAGAGAAACAGTCATTGGCTTCACAGGACAGAGACCGTCAGGATGTTCCTTCACCAGACCAGATTGCTGCTGCAAGCTTGCCAGCCGCTTTTTCTTAGACCTCTTGGATCTTACACGGGAGGCCGACTTGGCAGGCTGTGGAAAAGAAGTGTCAGGGACGGTCACAGGCGGTTGAGCCGATTCACCCACAGGTTCCTCTGCAAGCTTGGAGGGGAAGACTTTTCAGGAGCATCTGGACGAGGCATGTCGAACACTTTATGGAAGGCCACCAGGAAGGCCCCCAGGCTCATGACGATAGGATCCCCTGCTTCCCAAAGGGGACAGATCCACATCAAGGCATCACCAGCTAGGAAGGACATGATGTATCCCACCTTGACCCGGTCCGAGGGGTAACAAGCTGCATTCTGCAGGATGTAGCGCAGGCACTTTTTTAGGAACCCTTGACACTCAGTAGGGTTCCCATAGAACCTAGGCGGGTCATCTGGGTTGTGCTCCTCATAGGCCAGAAGTTGCTCATACATAGCCCTGGAGACAATGAGTGGTTCAGAAGTCTCAACAATTGGAACCACGCAAGGCGGAACAAATTCTTCCGGATGCTCATACTGGCAGGGAGAAAGTTCACCATGCTCTTCGAGCGGAAGGACATGGGACTCAGCGGGGACCATGGCCTGTGCAAACTGTCACGCTCGCGCCTTGGCTGAATGGCGTGAGCTGGGGGGTTGTGGCCCCACTGTGCCACAAACCAGACTACCCTGGAAGGGGCGTGACTACGACAGCTACCTTGGTCAACACTGGAGCCTCTGATGGTGAGGTCAGGCTCGTGCGGCAGGTAGCTGTCGGGTGCCACTCCAGGGTGGTGTCTGGCTGTGGCTGCTGATCCCACTCGGGGACAAGTCACTTGGACAGGTGTGACTAACAGCTAGGCTGAGACACTGGGCAAGCAGGCACGGCTGAGACACAGGGCAAGCAGGCACGGCTTGGTACACTGGCAGGCAGGCACGGCTTGGAGACACAGGGCTAGCAGACACGGCTTGGAGACACAGGGCAAGCAGGCACGGCTTGGAAACATAGGACAGGTGTGCACGGCTCGGAGACACAGGACAGGCAGGCAAGGCTCGGAAAGGAACAGGTAGGGGCCTGTTCACACAGCAGGGGCAGGTATAGGTTTAGGCAGGAAGAAGTGGAGTATGTTGGAACAGGTTAGGAACTGATCCGCAGGAGTGTGGAGTAGGCGGAACCGCAGGAGTGCGGAGTAGGCTGGGCTGCAAGGGAGCCGAGCAGGAAGAGCAGCTAGGGAGCCGAGGAGGCAGAGCGGCTAGGGAGACAAACAGGCAGAGCGGAAAGGGAGCTGAGCAGGCAGAGCTGCAAGGGAGCCGAGCAGGCAGAGCGGCAAGGGAGCCGAGCAGGCAGAGCGGCAAGGGAGCCAAGCAGGCAGAGCTGCAAGGGGGCCGAGCAGGCAGAGCTGCAAGGGAGCAGAGCAGGCAGACCTGCAAGAGAGCATAACAGGCAGAGCTGCAAGAGAGCAGAGCAGGCAGAGCTGCAAGGGTGCAGAGCCTCAGATAGGGAGGACACAAGGAAAGACACAGCAGAGAAGGAAGCAAAAGACAAGGAGACTGATAGACAGAGGTAAGACTGAGTTCAGACAGAGATACAGGGACAAAGACACAAGGACCAGGATATTCTGTCTCCTGGCAGCCGGACAGAGAAGTACTAGGCAAGGTACCAAGACACAGGAATACGCAATAAGAGCCTTCAGAGAAGGCAAGACATAGGACAGGGCCTGGCTAGCTCAGCAGCAAGGAGCTGAGTTTAGACATTGCACAGGCCAGGGTTAGTGGATGTGGCGGAACTAAATAGTCAAGGGCACTAGGTGATTGGTCCAGGACAGATTACACAGGTGCACCCTGACTGCATAAGAACCAGAGAGTTCTGGCGCCGCCACCCTATACACACATAGCTTGGAAGCATACAGGAGAGCAGAGGAACAGGGCTGGCAACAGACCGAATTCACAGCATGGCTTGAAGCAGTAAGTTGGTCTGCGGGGGATGGGAGGCCATGCAGTGATGCCAGCAGGGTTGTTACACTAGGTTCCAAATTATCAGGTATAATTTATAGTTCTGATTTTCTCATATGAAGTAAAACATTTTTTGTGAAGTCACCATAGGATATGTTGTCTGATAGAGCCCAAAACCTGTCACGATCCATTTTTGGATCTGTGGCAGGTTTTGCTTTGCATATTAAACCTTTTTTCCTTTCAGGCCATCGGGGGTTAATATCTGTTTTTCCCCCGGTGGCCGCTGGTGTAATTGCATGGCTGGTCAGTTTTGCTGACGCAGGTGGTGGCCACTCCCACCTTCCTTTAAAAGGTCACCTGGTGCTCAGCTAACTGTTGGTGATACTCTTCCTCTTTGGAGACCAACCAAGCAGGAGTCAGGAGCTGGCTGAGTGCAGGGGAGCTTCAGCTAATACCTTGTTCTGGTGCCTAACTCTGCTGTGCGAAGCATTGCAGCAGATAAAGCTA
Organism: Dendrobates tinctorius; assembly: GCF_039654945.1. Taxonomy (NCBI): domain Eukaryota; kingdom Metazoa; phylum Chordata; class Amphibia; order Anura; family Dendrobatidae; genus Dendrobates; species Dendrobates tinctorius. The sequence continues at coordinate 25,296,604 of NW_027361716.1, read as the reverse complement.
AGTTTTGTTTTTTAGCTGAATTAACCCCGAGGTGTCTGTCTTATCTTTTCTTTTGTTTTATTTGTGCAGTTCACTTTTTTCCCTGTCTCACCTCCTGGTGAGGGGGTTTGGGGTTTAGCTCAGGGCTAAACAGGAGATAGGGACAGGTTGGTGACTTGGGCCTCACTACCATCAAGTGTACTCCCAAGTTAAGGAAAGTCAGGGTACCCCCTTAGCCTGAGGGGCAGTTCAGGGGTCCAGGTTCCTTGTCCCCTGTTTCCCGACTACTGCCTCGTGACAAAACCTTTGTAATTGTAAACTGTGGTGTCCTGTGCATGTCTTTATATCTAAAGAATATCTAGCTAAAAAGACCAAAAAGTTCAGCAATACTAGAAAACATGGCTGATTTCTTACAAAACAGCCTGTTCATATGTTTTTGGGATTGTTGGTCAGTTCCATTGTTGAGAATTTGTGTTAATTGCAATATCAAGGGCAATTTGTGAGCATGAACGTTTTGGAAGGAATCAGTCCTGTTTTTCTTATCCTGTACACCTCCTGATTCAAAAATATAAACAATGCTGAAGACCAGACCAAACAATATCTAAAGTCCTTCCACATAGCCCCTTCCGACATCCCGCGCAGCCTTCCCGCCTCTCTCCACGCTCCCGGTCCCAGTAATCCTTTGCGAGCGATGACGTCCGTTCTCGCGGGATCGCGAAGTCTTGCGGTCAGTCGCGCGACGTCATCGCGAATGACTGCGAGACGTCGCGATCCCACGAGAACGGACGTCATCGCGGTAATTCTCGCAAAGGATTACTAGGACCGGGAGCGTGGAGAGAGGCGGGAAGGCTGCGCGGGACGCCGGAAGGTAAGAATAACAATATATTTTTTTTTAATTATTATTTTTTTACATCCTATCTTTTACTATTGATGCCGCATAGGCAGCCTCATTAGTAAAAAGTTGGTCACACTCGTGAAACACTATGTTTGACGAGTGTGACCAACCTGTCAATCAGTTCTCCAAGCGATGCTACAGATCGCTTGGAAAACGCTAGCAATTCTGCAAGCTAATAACGCTTGCAAAATGCTAGTTTTTCCGCGGGAAAATCGCGGGAATTTAAAATGCGATTTTCCCGCGGAATGGAATTCGGAATTCTCGCGGTAATTTCCGTGAGAGTTCCGCTACGTGTGAGCGTAGCCTTAATAGCAAAAATGTTTTGACAGATTTATCATAGAACTTGCAATCACAAATGAGTCATAACATATGACAATAAGGTAGTTTATTTTTAATTTAGATAATAGCTAAAATAATACTACTTTTTAAAAACTTATAGCATAGTCTGTTAATTATAAGGTTTTTGGCACCAAATTCTTGCAGTTTGTTAGGGAAATCATGGAGCCTGTGCAGAAACAAAAAGAATAGACCTCATTCACTATTGAAAATGAAGGGCCAGGATACGAGAAATATGTAATCGACCAATGAAATCTTCATATACGTCTCAATATATGATATGATGTCTACAAAAAACCCTTCATCTTAATGTAATGGCATTAAATGTAGCAATAAAATGGTTGAAGACACCTCACGGGTCTACCCCTTTAACCTTTTGTGTTTATTTGACTTCCAAATTACCATCATCACTGCATCCTGGACCCATACAGGGTTCAAAGTCCTGTGTGTCTGGACATGGCACACTGAGATCCAGCTGTGCTTTCAGCATACGTTGTCTCATTCTTTTGCCTTTCTCACAGGTGGCAGAGCTACAAGCAGACCAGGGAGACCAGTTGGAATAGATACAAGTCTCCGGGGTGTCATCTAAAAGACAATAACAGAACAATCATTCAGATGACTTTAACTTTTGAATATAATAGAAAAGCTTCATTTTTTGCGATAACAAAGTTTGGCAATACCTGATTGTGGCAACATCGCATTTAATCTGAATTATCCAGACATATTATTTCAGTGGGCCCAGGGACATAAGCTGGAATTCATGTGAGAATGACTGTTGTCTCTTATTGTCACTAAATTATTGTTCAATGGCTGTCATTTGTTGACTGGCTGCTGATTAGCTATTGTATTGCAGTCCTAGTATTGTTCTAGTATAGAAATAGAAATAGTACAATTGCGCAGTATTTTGACAGAGGTTGTGTGCAGGTAAGAACTGGGAGACTACGTCATAGGTGTATGAAGGAGACAGATTATGGATGGCTTTGTATGCCAGCATTAGGGTATTGAAGTTGTCTCTCTGAGTAATGGGGAAGCCAGTGATGGGATTAACTGAGTTGAGTGGCCGGGGAACAGAGGGTCATAAGTAGATTAATCGGACAGCAGAGTTTAGGATAGATTGGAGGGGTGCGAGACTGTTAGAAAGGAGGCCACAAAGCAGGAGGTTGCAGTAGTCAATGTGGGAGATGATGAGTGTATGGACTGTTTTTGTAGATTCTTGATTAAGGAATGTACAGATCCAGGAAATATTTTTATGGAAGTGTAGTTGAGGCAGCGAGCCTGCTTGACGCCCTTATCTGCGCTGTTTAGATGAGGGACAGAAAGAGCATGTGCTCCAGTGGATGGCAAGTGGCCTCTCCTCCTCTTCCTCCACCTTAACATCGCACTTATGTTATACGCACCCCGCAGACCATCGACTTGCATCACTGCAGAGGTCTTTCGGCCTACTGGTTAACCATTTGATATGCGATATGCTAACATGGTGAAATTCCACTCTGCACATGTTGCAGTGACTGTGGCAGCAGTATGAGCCCTGGTGCAGTATGTCCATTTCCATAGCCTGGGCTAATGTGGAATGGACGTTGTGCAAATCATGCTTGTGGAGTGGGCACAGATGAAGGACCCTTCTGCACAATTTCGAAATGGCTACTAACATGGTTAGCGCTGACAATACCCCCATCAGCATGACTACTTTATTCAGGTGATCTACATGCTGGAGAACATTTGGAATACCCTGTGGGAGGAGGTGGTGGCTCTAGAGGAAGAGATGGAAGCAGAGGAGGATGCGGAAGGGATAACAATATCTCTAAGTTCCAGACTGACATCAAACAGGCTGGTGCCATGGGAGGGTGGAATACAGCTATCGAGAGGGGCTCATGGTACCAGACAAACTGTTACTGAATTTGCAGTAGCTGAGGATGAGGAGGAAGAGGTCAATAGTCAGGAGATGAAGAGGGTAATGAGTCCCTTGCTGTTGTCCGTGGTTGGCGGAAGGGGATGGAGGAAACAAGCATGAGTGTTACCCCAACACCAGCACACCATAGACTTGGACCACATGGTAGCGGCCGACACATGAGCACCTTCTTGCTGCACTATCTGCAACATGATGCCCGTATTCTTAGGAGTAAAAATAGTGTTTTATAGTGGGTTGCCACTCTGTTAGATCCATGGTACAAGAGTAAGTTTTGCCAGATGCTTTCCCCCAGGAAAGGTACGTGCGCATGCTGGAGTATAGAAACATGCTTCTAGAGAATCGTAAGAGTGATTTTCACCAGGACAGTTTTGAGGCACACAGTATGCATCGCAGCTATAGACTTCCAACCATGGGAACATCAAGTCATCAATGCAAAAACATTAGCAGCAGCAGTGTAAGTGGCATAAGCAATTAATGTGAGCTGTTTTACACATTTGTACCAGTTCATCCAAGAACAGAATAGAGTAGAAGTCTGACACGTTGTGAACAACTGGAAAGGATGGTGCAGGAGTATCTCGAGCTCAATATCAATGTCATCAGAGGGATTTTGGCCCCTTTTACATTTTGGTTTTCAAAAATGGAAGAATGGCCTGAGCTTGCCTGCCCCGCCTTGGATTTTTTGTCAAGCCCAGCAGCCAACGTTCTCTCAAACATGATATAGGTAGGGCATTGGCAAGCACGCAGTGGTGTCAACCACAGATATTGATTGTGGACCCAAGCAATCAGCCCACTGGGTGCTAGAATGACATGAGCCTGAGCATGCTGGTGGGGTAAGACTTGTAATGACAGGCCTCTGCTGAGCTTGGTACGACTCCGGTTGCAAATGACTATTCTCTTGTATTCCAAACTTTCTGTAAAAGAGTGCCATATTGGGGACCACCTAACACTGGCCTGGGTACTGGCCATGTGTGGGTGCTCCAGGGAGCAATTGACCTCCTTCTCCCTCTGTCAGCCCCACTACCTCTTCCTGTCTGTAGTGTTGCTGCAGATCCTCCCCTCCTGCAATGGTGTGCTCACTGTGCACTGTGTAACCTTGCTAGGTTTGGTCAGAGACTTCATCATCCACCGTCTCATCTTCTACTTCCTCACTTTGGTCCTGCTCCTGACTTGTTCTCTTAACATGACTTGTTGGAACTGTGTCTCATCATCATCCACCTCTTTCGATAGTAATTGCTGTTAACCACAGTCATCTTCTACTAACATGGCTGCCCAAATATTTGGCCATCACCACACACAATCTCCTCATGTCACTCTTGAAATTTGCATGGTGACAGACCAGAAGAAGCCATAAATGGGAAGATATAGAGTACTTCGGAGAGTACTAGTATGGGGTAAATTGTCTCCTGAGATTTGGCATGGTTGGAGGAAGGAGGATTAGGTTGAGGATTATGTGGTTCAGTCTCTCGGCTAGTGAGACTGGACCATGTGGAAGAAAGGGTGGTGCTAGAAAACAGACTAGAAGCAATATTTGCCATTCAACACACAACCTGCTCGCACTGTTCTGGCTTCAACAGTGGTGTCTTTTGCCCCCCTGAAAAGTGGGACAGGAAGCTATGTCTCCTGGATGAGTGTGTTTGTTGTGCCCCTGCAGCAGGGACAATTTAACCTAGACCACAGCCTCTGAGTGCACCATCAGCAACATGTTCATTTCCCCATCCCTTACTGCATGCCTGGCACATTTTAACTTATGTATACAGCTACGCGCAGTATTATTAGATAATAAAATCTGTTTAAATTGTTTTGTCTAGCACAGGTTCTGGTAGTGGGAAACTCAATTATTAGGGGAACAGATAGGGCAATCTGTCACAAAGACAGGAATCGTCGAACGGTGTGCTGCCTACCTGGCACTCGAGTCCGACACATCGCTGATCGGGTTGACAGATTACTGGGAGGGGCTGGTGAGGATCCAGTGGTCATGGTGCACGTTGGCACAAATGACAAAGTTAGAGGTAGATGGAAGGTCCTTAAATGCCCCGTCACACTAAGCAACTTAGCAGCGATCCTGACACCGATATCAAGGTGTCAGGATCACTAGTAAGTCGCTATGTGATCGCTGGTGAGCTGTCACACAGACAGCTTCACCAGCGATCAGCACAGCGATGCCGAGCACCCGGCATCGCTTGCCATCGCTGTAAAAAATAGAATCAAGATAAAAAATAAAGTTATTCTCACCTTCCGACGTCCTGTTCAGCCATCCTGCCTTTCTCCACGCTCCGGTCCCAGTGATCCTTGCACGAATGACCGCGAGATGTCACGGTCTCGAGGGATAACAAAGTCTAGCGGTCATTCGTGCAAAGGATCACTGGGACCGGAGCGTGGAGAGAGGCAGGATGGCTGAACAGGATGTCGGAAGGTGAGAATAACTATATTTTTTATTTTTTTTATTATTTTTTACACCTGATTGCTGGTCTCCTGCTGTCACACATAGCGATGCGTGCTGGCCAGCGGGAGACCAGCGACCAAAGAAATGTCCAGAGGTTTCTTCCAGCGATCAGCGATACCGGCAGGGGGGCCGCTCGCTGATCGCTGTCACACACAGCGATCTCGCTGGTGAGATCGCTGTTACGTCACAAAAGTTGTGACTCAGTAGCGATCTCACTACCGAGATCGCTTAGTGAGACGGGGCCTTAAGGATGATTTCAGGGAATTAAGCTGCAAGCTTAAAGCAAGGACCTCCAAGGTGGTATTTTCAGAAATACTTCCTGTACCACGTGCCACACCAGAGAGGCAACGGGAGATTAGGGAGGTTAATAAGTGGCTCAGGAATTGGTGTAGGAAGGAGGGGTTTGGGTTCCTGGAGAACTGGGCCGACTTCTCAGTTGGCTACAGGTTGTACGCTAGGGACGGGCTGCACCTCAATGGGGAGGATGCAGCTGTGCTGGGGAAGAAAATGGCTGGAAGGTTGGAGGAGTGTTTAAACTAGGGACGGGGGAGGGTATTCCTTTTATAGGAGGGGAAGACAGTGCAGATAGAGACCTGGGCACAAATAATGAAATTGGGGGTGGGGGTGGCATGGGGGTGGGGTTAGAACAGTTAATAATTTAAGAAAGAATAGAGGTACAGAGAGATACATAAAGTGCATGTATACTAATGCCATAAGCATCGCCAACAATATGGAGGAATTGGAGGTAATGTTGTTGGAACATAATTATGACATGGTGGGGATATCTGAGACCTGGCTGGACGAGAGCCATGACTGGGCGGTTAATTTACAGGGCTATAGTCTGTTCAGAAATGACCGTACAAATAAGCGAGGGGGAGGCGTGTGTTTATATGTAAAATCATTCTTAAAACCCATCCTGCGTGATAATATATATGAATCTAATGAAAATGTAGAGTCCCTGTGGGTAGAAATAAGGGGAGGGGGAAAAATAATAAATTACTGATAGGGGTTTGTTATAAGTCTCCAAAAACAATGGAAGCAACAGAGAATATCCTCATAAAGCAAACAGATGAAGCGGCGACTCAAGGAGAAGTCATTATTATGGGGGACTTCAAATACCCTGAAATACACTGGGGAACCGAAACCTGCAGTTCCAGCAAAGGTAATAGGTTTTTGACAACTATGAGAGACAATTACCTTTCACAAATGGTTCAGTACCCAACAAGAGGGGGGGGGGCACTGCTAGACCTAATATTAACCAACAGGCCAGACCGCATATCAAATGTAAGGGTTGAGGGTCACTTGGGTAATAGTGATCACAAAATAATAAGTTGTCATGTATCCTTTAATAAAATGTGTAGTAGAGGGGTTACAAGGACACTAAACTTCAGGAAGGCAAATTTCCAACGGATGAGAGATGATCTTGGTGCAATTAACTGGGACGATATCCTGAGACATAAAAACACACAAAGAAAATGGGAGACGTTTATTAGCATCCTGAATAGGACCTGTGCACAATATATACCATATGGGAATAAACATGCTAGAAATAGGAGGAGACCACTATGGTTAAATAGAGCTGTAAGGGGCGCAATAAGTGACAAAAATAAAGCATTTAGAGAATTAAAGCAAGTAGGTAGTAGTGAGGCATTAACTAAATACAGAAAATTAAATAAATTCTGTAAAAAGCAAATCAAAATAGCAAAGATTGAGACAGAGAGACTCATTGCCAGAGAAAGTAAAAATAATCCCAAAATATTCTTTAACTACATAAATAGTAAGAGACTAAAAAATGATAGTGTTGGCCCCCTTAAAAATAGTCTGGGTGAAATGGTGGAGGAGGATGAGGAAAAAGGCAATATGCTAAATGACTTTTTTCAACAGTATATACACAAGAAAATCCCATGACGGATAACGTGATCAGGGATAAAAATTCTCCATTAAATGTCACCTGCTTAATCCAGCAGGACATACGGCGGCGTCTAAAAATCACTAAGATTGACAAATCCCCGGGCCCGGATGGAATACACCCCTGAGTACTGCAGGAATTAAGCGCAGTCATAGATAGACCATTATTTTTAATCTTTAAAGATTCCATAATAACAGGGTCTGTACCACAGAAATGGCGTATAGCAAATGTGGTGCCAATATTCAAAAAGGGGACAAAAACTGAACTTGGAAATTATAGGCCAGTAAGTTTAACCTCAACTGTGGGTAAAATCCTGGAGGGTTTTCTAAGAGATACTATACTGGAGTATCTGGAGAAGAATAACCTCATGACCCAATATCAACATGGGTTTACAAGGGACCGTACCTGTCAGACTAACCTGATAAGCTTTTATGAAGAGGTAAGTTCCGGACTGGACCAAGGGAATGCAGTGGACGTGGTGTACATGGACTTTTCAAAAGCTTTTGATACGGTGCCACACAAAAGGTTGATAGGGGATAGGGGAAAATATGTGTAGGTGGGTTAAGAGCTGGCTCAGGGATAGGAAACAAAGGGTGGTTATTAATGGAGCACACTCAGACTGGGTCACGGTTAGCAGTGGGGTACCACAGGGGTCAGTTTTGGGCCCGCTTCTTTTTAACATATTTATTAATGACCTTGTAGGAGGCATACAGAGTAGAATTTCAATATTTGCAGATGACCCTAACCTCTGCAGGGTAATCAATACAGAGGAGGACAATTTTATATTACAGGAGGATTTATGTAAACTAAAAGCTTGGGCTGATAAATGGCAAATAAGATTTAATGGGGATAAATGTAAGGTCATGAACTTGGGTAGAACAAACAAGATGTATAATTATGTGCTTAATTGTAAAACACAGGGCAAAACTATCACTGAAAAAGACCTGGGTGTATGGGTGGACGATAAACTCACAGGCAGCTGCTGCAAATTCAAATAAAATAATGGGATGCATTAAAAGAGGCATAGATGCTCAGGAGGAGAACAGAATTTTACCTCTATATAAGTCACTAGTGCGACCACACTTAGAATACTGTGTACAGTTCTGGTCTCCGGTGTATAAGAAAGACATAGCTGAACTGGAGCGGGTGCAGAGAAGAGCGTCCAAGGTTATTAGGGAACTGGGGGGTCTGCAATACCAAGACAGGTTATTACACTTGGGGCTATTTAGTTTGGAAAATCGAAGGCTTAGGGATGATCTTATTCCAATGTATAAATATATGCGGGGACAGTACAAAGACCTTTCTAATGATCTTTTTACTCTTAAGGTACTGTCACACTAAGCGATATCGCTAGCAATATCGCTATAACTTGTGATGTTATATCGATATTGCTAGTGATATCACTGTGTGATACTTACCTACAACCCGCTCCCCCGCTGGTTATCGCTGATCGCGCGAGAACAGGCTGGACTGTTTCTCGTCGTCAGCTTCCTGCGGCGCTTCCTGTAGAGAGACAAGCGACGAGCGTGGAGCTGGGCGGGAGGACGCAGGATCGCCTAGTGTGACAGGTAAGTAGCGACCCCAGTCCCCTGCGATGTCGCTGGTGAGATCTGCCTGTGTGGCAGCTCACTAGCGACCACTTAGCGATGTACCAGCGATCCTGACCACGTCATATCGCTGGTCAGGATCGCTGGTACATCGCTAAGTGTGACAATACCTTTAGACCTGTGACGGGGACAAGGGGGCATCCTCTACGTCTGGAGGAAAGAAGTTTTAAGCATACTCACAGACGCGGATTCTTTACTGTAAGAGCAGTGAGACTATGGAACTCTGCCATATGATGTTGTAATGAGTGATTCCCTACTAAAATTTAAGAAAGGCCTGGATGCTTTTCTTGAAAAGTATAATATTACATGGTATATACACTAGTTTCCTTAATATTGCCTTGATCCAGGGAGCTAGTCTGATTGCCGTATATGGAGTCGGGAAGGAATTTTTTTCCCCAATGTGAAGCCTACTGCTTGCCACATCGGTTTTTTTTGCCTTCCTCTGGATCAACATGTTAGGGCAAGTTAGGATAGGATATGGGTTTGAACTAGATGGACGTAAAGTCTTCTTTCAACCTTAATAACTATGTTACTATGTTACATATCAGCCACAAGATCTGTAAAGCAATCAACTGAGCCGCAATATTTCTAATACGCTAATACCTACTCCACCAGCAAATCCTAAATTATTTTCACATATGAGCGGTATTATGAGAGATTAGAATCTATTTGAATTAACCCTAAATAGGACTACTGGTTTAATGTAGCAGCACCAGAAACTATGCAGTCGACCCTGCTCTAAGTGACTTCAATACACTCCTCCTAATACAGCAGTTAATCCTACCCTAATTGCAGCTAAGAGCAGTATTAGAGAATAAAATTGATCTTAATTAGACCTAAAAAGGGCCGTTAATTTTGCACCAGCAGCTAAATAAATCCTATAGAACACACTGTACGTTCTGCATCAGCGACTCACCCTACTCTATTTCCGGATACAATACGCCCAAGATGGCTTATACCGACCTGCTGATGTAAAGCACTAGCCAATCACAGTAATGCCAGAAGAAATTACCATAGAAGGAAGCAATCGACAGACACAGCTGTTCAGCTCCGGGATAATGAGGCAAATCAACTCGAGGGACACGGGTGCCAAGATCAAGTGAAGATAGCAGCAAATGTCCAGAACCAACATGAAAAAGAAGAATCTGGCACTCACCATCCCATAAAAATTGTCCTTTATTGTGGAATCATGTGAAACAAAAGCAGGCAGGCATATCTGTGAAAACATGCTGTACGACAGCAGTAGAAGCGCAATTTAGTGTGAAACGGCCATAGTCCAGCACGTTTTCATTGATATGCCTGCCTGATTTTGTTTCACATGATTCCGCAATAAAGGACAATTTTTATGGGCCGGTGAGTGCCAGATTCTTCTTTTTCATGTTGGTTCTTCACAGTAATGCCAGAAGCCAACATGGCTATGGCATTACCCTGATTGGCAGGCAATGCCCGCTTTTTAGTGGCTCAAAATCAAGCACTAAACATGCGGGGCAGGAAAATGAGCATGGAGAGCAAGTACCCAGACACTCATATGAGTGCAGAGCTCCTCAAGAACAGTGATCCTCAAATGAGCACCGAGCAGTACCAAGCATGCTCACCCGTCACTACTCTCTATGCAGTAATAACGTGAGTATCGTTTAATGATATGAGCATATCTATCTATCTGGCTTAAGAAAGCTATTTTCATAGCCCATTTGTGAGCGACGTTTTGGCTCTCTGTGTGAGCCTTTCTCAAGCCTCTCACACACAGAGCCGAAACGTCGCGCACAAATGGGCTATTAAAATTGTTTTTTGAACTAAAATGTTGGTGTGCTGCTTCTTTGATTTTTCTAATATAAGGAGTGGTATGTACCTGTGAAACCTTGCACCCAACTATTTCCATTGTTCAGGTGCTGCTCTGTGCTCAATTTTTTCTATCTATCTGGCTAGCTATCTGTTTATCTATAATAATGTAGAGTGGTAATTTGTTTAATCAGGAATGAAATATATGTGTTAAACTATTAAAACTCTAGCGCTAAATGCCCATGCAATAAAATATAGGATTTACTACACGAGAACTGCGCAGAAAAACTAGAGAACATGTTCTGAACATAAAGGCAGCAACTGAAACAATTAGCATTATAGAATTGAAGCCCACACCTCCCCATTTCAAATTATACAATGATTGTGATCCCTCTTTACTTAAGGTTAGTGGCCTTGATAAAGTCAATATAGACATCCGGGGTGGTAATTGGAAAAAGTGCTTGGCACAAAAATAAACTAGATTAATTATCACTCTGGACACTGTGTCACCTAAAGGGCATCAAGGAAGCCCTTATTTTTGTCCCGTTTATCTAAATAAGTTTTTCCTCTTCGTATGAATAATAACTTTTAAAAAAAATCTTTATTAATGCTATTGTATTTTAATCATTTTCTAATCATTATTAGTGTTGTTTTAATTCTTATTTTTAATCTACAGTGCTGTGCAAATTAATTGGGATAAAGCATTTTTTAAGTAAAATCGTAAGTTGGTTACTTGTCAGTGATTCAAACCAGTTTTACCTGCTTTGAACAGGCACTCACATCTGTTCACAGCAGTCAAAACTGGTTCGAATCACTGACTAGTAACCAACTTACGATTTTAGTTAAAAAAAATGCTTTGTCCCAATTAATTTGCACAGCACTGTAATTTTTTCTAATTATCTATTATTTTCTAATTATCTTTTTCTTTTTTTATTTCAGATATTTCACCTTTGAGGTATAAATTAATGACATTCTGTTTATTCTGCCAATTATGATGTTGTGTTATATAAATAATAATCTAATGAATAATTTATTAACCCCTTTCCTACATTGGACGTACTATTCCGTCCATGTGACCTGGGACCTAAGTCCCAAGGACGGAATAGTGCGTCTAGTGAGATCAGCGGCGCTCACGTGGTGAACGCCGCTGATCGCGGCTGGGTGTCAGCTGATTATCACAGCTGACACCCGGCACAATGTGTCAGGGGCGGTCACGGACCGCCCCGACACGTTAACCCCTTGCACACCGCGATCACACACGATCGCGGTGTACCGGGGGTTAAAGGGAAGCATCAGCAGGGAGGGGGCTCCCTCCGTGCTTCCCTGAACCCCCCACGGCAGCACAATGTGCAGCGCTGCTGCGGGGGGCTCCTTTCCTGCAGGTCCCCGGATCCAACATGGCGACGGGGACCTTTGGGGGCCTGCAGGGAGCTGACTTCCTCAGTGCCTGCAAAGTGCAGGCATGGGGAAGTCTGCGTCTATGCCTGTGACAGATCGCTGATCTGTCACAGTGATCTGTCACAGGACAGTGATGTCCCCCGGGACAATGTAATAAAGTTAAAAAAAAAAAAGTGTAAAAATAATTTTTAAAAAATTGCTAAGTAAATTCCAAAAAAAAAATATTCCCTAATAAATTCATTTTTTGGAAATAAAAAAAAAAACAATAAAAGTGCACATATTTGGTATCACCGTGTCCGTAATGACCCGCCCTATAAATCTGTCCCATTAGTTAACCCCTTTAGCAAACCCCTTAAAAAATAAAAATAAAAAACGAAGCAAAAAATAATGATTTATTATCATACTGCCGAACAAAAAGTGCAATAACATGCGATCAAAAAGCCGCATACAAATATCCATGGAACCGCTGAAAACGTCATCTTGTCCTGCAAAAAACGAGCTGCCACACAGCATCATCAGCGAAAAAATAAAAAAGTTATAGCTCGCAGAATAAAGTGATGCAAAAATAATAATTTTTTATATAAAATTGTTTTCATTGCATAAAAGCGCCAAAACATAAAAAAATTACATAAATGAGGTATCGCTGTAACCGTATTGACCCGAAGAATAAAAGTGCTTTATCAATTTTACCGCACGCGGAATGGTGTAAACGCACCCCCCAAAAGAAATTCATGAAACGCTGGTTTTTGTTCATTCTGCGTCCCAAAAATCAGAATAAAAAGCGATCAAAAAATGTCACGTGCCCGAAAATGGTACCAGTAAAATCGTCAACTCGTCCCGCAAAAAATAAGACCTCACATGACTCGGTGGGTCAAAATATGGAAAAATTATAGCTCTCAATATGTGGTGATGCAAAAACTATTTTTACAATAAAAAGCGTCTTTTAGCGTGCGACAGCCGCCAAACATAAAAACCACCATAAATAGTAACTCAAACCCCCCTTTATCACCCCCTTAGTTAGGGAAAAATAGAATAAAAAAAATGTATTTATTTCCATTTGGGTTAGGGCTAGGGTTAGAGCTAGGGTTAGGGCTAGGGTTAGGTCTAGGGTTAGGGCTGAGATTAGGGTTAGGGGTGTGTTGGGGTTAGGGTTGGAGTTAGAATTGGGGGGTACCACTGATTGTGCACATCAGGTGCTCTCCAAACGCAACATGGCATCTGATCTCAATTCCAGCCAATTCTGCGTTGAAAAAGACAAATGGTGCTCCTTCCCCTCCAAGCTCTGCCATGCACCCAAACAGTGTTTTACCCCCACATATGGGGTATCAGCCTACTCAGGACAAATTGCAAAACAACTTTTGGAGTCCAATTTCTCCTGTTTCCCTTAGGAAAATAAAAAATTGGGGGCAAAAATACAATTTTTGTGGAAAAAAATGATTTTTTTATTTTCACGCCCGGGCGTTATAAACTTCTGTGAAGCACTTGGGGGTTCAAAGTGCTCACCACACATCTAGATAAGTTCCGTGTGGGGTCTAGTTTCCAAAATGTGGTCACTTGTGGGGAGTTTGTATAGTTTAGACACATCAGAGGCTCTCCAAACGCACATGACACCCGCAGACGATCCCATCAAAGTCTTCATTCCAAAACGTCACTCCTTCCCTTCCGAGCCCCGACGTGTGCCCATACAGTAGTTTTCTCCCACATATGAGGTATCAGCATACTCAGGACAAATTGGACAACAACTTTTGGGGTCCAATTTCTCCTGGTACCCTTGGGAAAATAAAAAAATTGGGGACTAAATGATCATGTTTGTGGAAAAAATACGATTTTTTTGTTTTCACGCCCGGGCATTATAAACTTCTGTGAAGCCCTTGGGGGTTCAAAGTGCTCACCACACATCTAGATAAGTTTGTTAGGGGGTCTAGTTTCAAAAATGGTGTCACTTGTGGGGGATTTCCACTGTTTACGTACATCAGGGGCTCTCCAAAGGCAACATGACACCCGCAGACCATTCCATCAAAGTCTGCATTCCAAAACGTCACTACTTCCCTTCCGAGCCCCGACGTGTGCCCATACAGTAGTTTTCTCCCACATATGAGGTATCAGCGTACTCAGGACAAATTGGACAACAAATTTTGGGGTCCTATTTCTCCTGGTACCCTTGGGAAAATAAAAAAATTGGGGACTAAGTGATCATTTTTGTGGAAAAAATACAATTTTTTTATTTTCACACCTGGGCATTATAAACTTCTGTGAAGCACTGGGGGGTTCAAAGTGCTCACCACACATCTAAATAAGTTCCTTGGGGGGTCTAGTTTCCAAAATGGTGTCATTTGTGGGGGGTTTCCACTGTTTTGGTACATCAGGGGTTTTCCAAACGCGACATGGTGTCCGATCTCAATTCCATCCAAAAACGTTAAATGGCGCTGCTTCCCTTCCGAGCTCTGCCATGCGCCCAAATAGTCGTTTACACCTACATATGGGGTATCAGCGTACTCAGGACAAATTGCACAATAACTTTTAGGGACCTGTTACTCTTGGAAAAATAAGAATTCAGGGTGAAAAGATCATTTTTGTGGAAAAAATATGAATTTTTAATTGTGCGCCTGTACGTTATAAACTTCTGTGAAGCCCTTGGGGGTTCAAAGTTCTCACCACACATCTAGATAAGTTCCTTGGGGGGTCTAGTTTCCAAAATGGGGTCACTTGTGGGGGGGTTTCCACTGTTTAGGCACATCAGGGGCTCTCCAAACGTGACATGGCGTCCGATCTGAATTCCAGCCAATTTTGCATTGAAAAAGTCAAACGGCGCTCCTTCCCTTCTGAGCTCAGCCATGCGCCGAAACATTGGTTCCCCTCCACATATCAGGTATCATCGTACTCAGGACAAATTGCACAATAACTTTTGCAGTCCAATTTCTCCTGTTACCCTTGGTAAAATAAAAAAAATTGAACTTGAAGTATTTTTTTTGTGAAAAAAAGTTAAATGTTCATTTTTTTTAAATATTCAAAAAATTCCTGTGGAGCACCTGAAGGGTTAATAAACTTCTTGAATGTGGTTTTGAGCACCTTAAGGGGTGCAGTTTTTAGAATGGTGTCGCTTTTGGGTATTTTCTATCATACAGACCCCTCAAAGTGGCTTCAAATGTGATGTGGTCCGTAAAAATAAAATGGTGTTGCAAAAATGAAAAACCCTTATAACTTCCTAACAAAAAAAAATTTTGGTTCCAAAATTGTGCTGATGTAAAGTAAATATGTGGGAAATGTTTCTTATCAATTTTTTTGTGTGCCGTATCTCTGTGATTTAAGAGCATAAAAATTCAAAGTTGGAAAATTGCGAAATTTTCAAAATTTTCACCAAATTTCTGTTTTTTTCACAAATAAGCACAAGTTATGTGAATGAAATTTTACCAGTAACATGAAGTACAATATGTCACGAGAAAACATTGTCAGAATCACCGAGATCCATGGAAGCATTCTAGAGTTATTACCTCATAAAGGGACAGTGGTCAGAATTGTAAAAATTGGCCCGGGAGTTAACGTGCAAACCACCCTTGGTAGTGAAGGGGTTAATGATATGTATTTTAGTGATGAGCAAATACATTCGGCACTATTCATTTCTCGCATGAATAGTACACTATTCGGGCTATTCGTTACTTGGCGAGTAATTTGCTACTTGCCTCGGTATATTCGAGTGACCTGCCCAGCATTTTTTGCACTTTATTTGCAGCTAATGAACATGCTGGCCTTTCTTGCCAATCACAGTAATGTTGGCACCATCTTTGGCATTATTGTGATTGGCTGACCTTGTATGACTGATTGTTGTCCTATGGACAGACTGTCCCACCTCAGCTGTAGATCTCTGCAGTTCATCCAGAGTGATCATGGGCCTCTTGGCTGCATCTCTGATCAGTCTTCTTCTTGTTTGAGATGAAAGTTTAGAGGGACGGCCGGGTCTTGGTAGATTTGCAGTGGTGTGATACTCCTTCCATTTCAATATGATCACTTGCACAGTGCTCCTTGGGATGTTTAAAGTTGTGGAAATCATTTTGTATCCAAATCCAGCTTTAAACTTCTCCACAACAGTATCATGGACCTGCCTGTTGTGTTCCTTGGTCTTCATGATGCTCTCTGTGTTTCAAACAGAATCCTGAGACTATCACAGA
This sequence comes from Dendrobates tinctorius, assembly GCF_039654945.1. Classification (NCBI taxonomy): domain Eukaryota; kingdom Metazoa; phylum Chordata; class Amphibia; order Anura; family Dendrobatidae; genus Dendrobates; species Dendrobates tinctorius. The sequence goes on along the minus strand of NW_027361716.1, from coordinate 25,280,183 downwards.
GCAGGTGCATTTATACGGAGACTTGATTACACACATGTGGATTATATTTATCATCATTAGTCATCTAGGACAACATTGGACCATTCAGAGATCCACAATGAACTTCTGGAGTGAGTTTGCTGCACTGAAAGTAAAGGGCCCGAATAATATTGCACGCCCCACTTTTCAGTTTTTGAATTTCCACAAAAATGTAAAATAATCAATAAATTTCATTCAACTTCACAATTGTGTCCCACTTGTTGATTCTACACCAAAAGTTTACATTTGGTATCTTTATGTTTGAAGCATGATATGTGGGAAAAGGTTGAAAAGTTCCAGGGGGCCGAATACTTTCACAAGGTACTGTAGTTCTTGTCAATAATACATCAACTAAGATTATTATATATTGCTAAGTGCCGCTAAGTACTGCATTTAAATAATTAACAACAGTTTGACTAATTGGCAGTAAGCCAAGGGGAAGACAATGTAAAGAACCATCACTTAAAGAAAAAGAAACAGTCTCACCCAATCTGCCAAAGGAAGGGACTGTAAAGTTCATACAGTGATGGTGCGGGTTCTTTAAATGAACGCTTAACACTGCACCGCTTTGTGGTATGACACCGTATCAGCGTGTGACTTTGTTTTTGGGGTGGAGATGGCCTCATCATCCTGGTTCTTATTCCCCTGATGCATCTTAATGAGAGGAAAAGCGTTGGGATTAGCGTAACCCCTTCATTTAAAGAACCTGCACCATCACATCAATAATCATGGTTGATTTATTATTGACAAGAACTATGTACTAATTGCTTGACCACGAATGATAGTTCGTGTATGTGTTTTTTCGGTGTAGCGTTGCACTAATATGGTTTTCAAATCTAATTTTTGCCTTTTATAACTGTCTAAATTAAAGGTTAAGTTTTATTTCTACTTTCTGCTAATACATCTTACTGATCTCAGTGGATAATTTATATACCCGTTGCTTTTTTTTGTTTAAATAAATTAATCTACTGTCGGCATGTCTCATAATGGTGATCTAAAAAAATTAGAATTTTCTACTGGTTAAATAATTAACACATCCTTATCTAGCAGTTGTGCGACTGGCACAAAGCTTGCAGTGATACGCAAACATGAATATTTACCTGTAACTTTTGTGAGTCTGCTGTTGCCATGTGTAATAAAGATGATATCTGAAAAAAAAGCCACACATTGCTAGATACAGGGAATTTGTACATAATACCTCTGTGAATATACTTGTGAAAAATAAACCCAGGAATTTTTTTTCTATAACGTATTCAATATGAGAAAGGGTGCCGTTAAGGGATGTGGATGTGGTATTGCCAGCCAAGGTCGTGTGACAGATCAGAAGAAGACTGTATCTCGTTCTATCTTTCTGTAAAAATTTGGTCAGCGCGCTACACCACTGTCGAACACATACAAGTGCGAGGATGTTGTGGTTTGGACGGCAGACAAAGGCTCCAGTGTGTTGACAAGCAGAACAACAAAGTCTTCCACACAGTCTAGTCTCAGTAGCCAAGAGGCTGGGACTCTGAATCCTCAACCTGGTCCTCCATCCTCCCCCCATCAAGAGTCACAGGAGACATATCACCCCAACAATGGCCACCCCGATGAACTGTTTACGTTCCCTTGTAATTACTCAGGCCTCTCAACGTGCACCATTAAAGAGGGTCATGTGGGGGTGGAGTGCAGTGATGCCCAAACATTTGAGCACCCACGGCCAGGAAAAAGCCACATTGGGGAAGGTCAATTCATATCTGAAGAGGTGAAGGATAATCATGACACACAGTTGCCATCAGGTCAGCCTAAAATTGCAACTCAGAAGGAGTGTCAGATTGATGAATTGTAAGACGACATGGTCGATGATGAGGCCAATTATCCAACCTGGCACGGTGGAACGCCTAGCAAGCACAGCAGTGCAGAGAGGGTTGGAATTGTAGAACGAAAACAGGCTAGAAGAGGTAGTGGTTTGACCAGAGGGAGAACTCGGTCAACTGTTCCACAGAGCACCCCCACTCGGCTAGATAACAGGCCAAAGGTACCTTGTTCCCTTGTATGGCAGGATTATTCTGAAAGTTCTTCAGGTAAAACAACTATAATTTGCAGCAACTGCCATACCAAACTAAGAAGAGGCAAGAACACTGCAAACACAGCATTCAAAAGCACATGGACGCCAAGCACCCCAGAAGATGGGAAGAACACCTGGGTACAAAATCTGTGTCTGATGGTGAAACCACTGCCACTTTCCCTGTGTTACGGCCTTCTCAACCTGCTGTCTTTGAAGCATGTGCTGATGCCTCCTGCCCACAACCTGCTGTTGCACAGACACAACAGTCAGCAACCACGTCCAGTTTGTTGACCCAACACAGCGTTCAGTTGTCCCTGCCCCAGATGTTTCAAAGGAAGCAGAAATATCCACCCTGAGGCCCAAACGCTAAACACCCACATTGACGGATTGTAAGTGTCATGATGTGACATGACCCAATGGGGGGGTCAGTCAGCGGCGGTGCCACGCACTCACAATGGGATTGAAATGGGGAGGAAGGCCCTATTGATAGGGAAATGAGGGATGGTCACCACCTGAGCCTGTCCCTGCACTATCTTAACACCCTAAGTGGGTCCTTCATTCAACTGCTATCAGGAACCTCGTCCCTCACTGTCACCTAAAACTCCCCTGCACTGCCCAGCAAGGGGCGCTAGCCTCACCACTGCAGGGGGACAGTGACAAACACGAAAGAGACAGGGTAGTAACACAACTTAGCTTTAACTTCCTCTGCTGCAAAACATTGCACAGTAGAATAAATGCACCAGGATCATGAACTCACGAAACCAGCTGATATACCACAGCAGTCAGTGAGCTCCTCACTCCAGGCTTGGTCACTGTAGATTGCTCTATCACAGACAGTCAGCTGATGCATCAGGTGACCATTTAAAGGATGGTGGGAGTGGTCACCACCCACGTCAGCTGACCAAGCAACACTGCAGTCATAACACGCTGTCTGCAAGGAAAACTGACATACCCCCGCTGACGTGAAAGCAAAAAATCTACATTTAAATAATAGTAGAACCAGAGCTGCCACGCATCCAAAAATGGATCGTGACAGTACCCCCCTTTGTAAGGTGTCAGGTTCCTGTCGCTGCACAGCGGGAATCCCGAGCCTTGCTTTCGGCAGTCTCCCATTCCTCTCCAGCTGCAGAAGCGGTTGCTCAGCAGACTTGTCAGTCCCAGCACTCTGCCCAGACTAGCTCTGTAGGTTTGGTTGCTGCTGCCACCTCTGGTCCAGCTACAGCAATGCATGCTAGTCAGCAGCGAGCTACTCCAGGGACAAAGTACTCCTTTCGGTCCACTGAGCATGCCCGTGGGACGATCTCTCATTGGAGATCGGAGGTCACATGCTCAGGTCCTTCTCCAGCTCGGATTGGACCATCAGAAAGGTCAGGAAGGTCCCGGAAGGACGCGGCTATAAAAGGTTCACATGGCCGCTCGGCCATGCGCTAGTATAGACTGCATTACCAGACTATGAGGAGTGTTGTATGCAAATATGAATGTCTCTGGTGACTGACTCATTTGAAACTCCTTCCCTTGGTACGCATGTGTTGTGCAGCCTAGCCTGTTTAGCTCCCAGGCTTAGGTGTAGGTAGAGGCAGAGTCTGAGACTAATATCAGTGTCCACTGGTGGCTCTGCACGCCACGGTGCACGTGCTCGACACTCCACCTTAGTCAGCAGCTATAGTGGCGTCTGCAGGTGCGACGCCGCACGCTCAATAGGTCTAGAGGGACTCAGACCTTGTGTCCTTGGGGCTGAGTTCTGTGACCGCATACTGAGCACTCTCTTGCCGAGTGCTGTGATTTTAACAGGCTCCGGCATTTATGTTCAGCGGTGGCACGGCTCTGTGTCGTAACAGAGTTGGCTTCTGTTCACACTGGGTGACGTTAACCCACGTGTGACCTCTTGAATACCGCTTTATACTTCCACCATTACTAAGCAGCACCTCACTATTATTTTATTATTTGTAAATCATACAAAGAAAAATGGAAACTATATGCCATAAAATCAACAACATTTTATTACAAATCGATTAAAAGGCATTGAAATACAATGCAGTATATGTAGGAGCAATTGATGGAAAAGATAAGGCCTATAGACCTGGTACACTATAATTCATAAAGAGAATATATGTGTAAATGCAAATCCAATAATCAATCTATGTAGCTCCAAAACATAAAGAGTGCTCCCAGGGAAAAATCTCAAATAGATATGCAAATAACAAAAATTATATTCAAAGAGTTCCTTTCATAGAAAGCCCGCAGAGACTTCAATCATGCAGTAGCAAAAAATATATATATATATATATATATATATATACTATTTAAAAAGGCATAATGCAAAGTGTTAACAAAGTGTATCAATCAAATATATGCAAATTGCCTAAAATAAATAGTGGTACATACAGTAAGAACGTGAAAAGTCCTCAATCCCTAAACAAAGCTGTATTTATAGAGAATCATAGGCATAATGCAGTAGACAAGCAAACTAAAAGTTAGTACATAATGCGATTGTAAGAACACATAAGCTGCCTGCAAAAAGATATAGCATAAAATACGCCAGAAAGGGGAGGAAAGAGTTACTGCTGCTGGGCAGATACTGTACCTAGGATGGCCGTGGCACCCCTGACGCGCGTTGCGTGGTGAGGCTTTTTCTCAAGGGATAGTACGTCAATTATAATGCGTATTTTATTATTTGGTGCGTTCCGCAAGCCCAAACATTATACTAGCGCCAGGGTCTGGCTAGTAATGGCGGACAAACAACGACTGCAGCGGTACATCCAGCAGCTGGAGGGCAGGCTGGCGGCTCTTGAGTGCTCAGCTTCGGCTGTGGATGTTACCGCAGTCGCTGTTCAGGCAGCCACAGAGGCTGTCTCCCGTTCTCCCTCTGGTAGTGACAGGAGGTAGTGAGGTTAGTTTAATTGGTAATGGTCTGCCACCTGATGAGGAGGATAGTGATTGAATCTCTGGAGTATCAGACTGGATATAAGACAGCCAATGCCCTATCCTGTTGCTGGTGATTCAGTCTGTTTCTCAGGTCTTGGACTTCAGCTCTGCTCCAGTCATCTTAAGTTAAGCTTGTTTTTTTGCTAATGTTCACACTTGCTCTTGTTGGTCAACTCAGTTTTTGTGTGGTCAGCCAGCCCGGCTGGGCTGTCCTGAATTTCCACTCTTATTTATCTGTATTTGCCAATTTGCCTTTTTGTCCTTTAATAGATTGGCCTCTTTTTGCTCTGTCTCAGAATATTCCAGAGTGCTGATATAGTGGGAGAAGTGTTATCAGAAGCGTTGGACATTATTTTTGGTAGGGTTTTTTGGCAGATTGCAGACAGTATCTTTCCTTTCCTGTCCTTTCAAGTTAGCTTGGCCCCATCGTTTGCTCAGCCTATTTTTCTGCCTTTGTTTGTGTTTTCATCTTGCTTCACCGTCACCATCTTTCCTTTGTGGTCTGCTCTGGGGAGTTAGTTTTCCTCTTTTCTTACTTTAGGCTTATTTAGCTCTCCGGCTGTGACGAGGCGTCCAGGACCACTGTAGGCACGCTCCACGACTGCTTCTAGTTGTGTGTTAAGATCAGGGCTCTGCAGTCTGCATAGTTATCAACCTCTCTGGTTTTCTGAGACTTAGCGTGTGTTGCTTTTTTCCTCCTCGGTGACCCATTCATAACAGCCTACTAGATACTGCAATGTTTTCCTCCAAGCTAACCTTTGAGGGCACGCTTGAGTTTGGCTCTTCCACTCTGACGGTGGAGGTTTGCGTGGATGCCGGGGCGGAGGGCAATTTCATGTCGTCTGCCTTTGCACAATGGCATGCAATTCCTCTAGTTTTGCTACTTCAGCCAGTCACCATCAGAGTGGTGAATGGAGCGACATTACCCTCTCAGATCACCCACCAAACCACCCTGCTGATACTCTCGTTGTCTCCTTCCCATCAGGAGACACTATCTCTCCTTGTCATGCCCAAGGGTATCGACCAGGTCCTCTTAGGGGTCCCCTGGTTGTGTCATCACTCTCCCCAAATAGAGTGGTCCTCAGGGAGAATTCTCGGGTGGAGTAAATCCTGTGAGGGTAGATGTCAGAGGGAGTGCGTTCAGGTTGCCTCCACTGAAGTCCCCGCAGACCTTTCCTCTCTCCCCAAATGCTATCGACAGTATGCAGATGTATTTTCCAAGAAGGCAGCGGAGACCCATCCGCCTCACCGTCCCTACGACTGTCCTATTGACCTCTTGCCTGGTGCTGAGCCTCCCCGGGGTCGAGTCTATCCCCTATCTCTCCCGGAGACAGAGGCCATGTCTCAGTATATCAGGGAGAATCTGGCAAGAGGATTCATTATGAAGTCGGTGTCACCAGCGGGGGCGGGATTTTTCTTCTTCCAAAAGAAAAATGGAGAATTATGTCCCTGCATCGATTACAGGGGTCTTAACGCCATCACCGTTAAGAATAAGTATCCTCTGCCCCTGAAATCGGAACTGTTCGATAGGCTACGGGGAGCGAGAGTGTTTACTAAGCTTGATCTATGGGGGGCTTACAACCTGATTTGCATCCGTGAGGGGGACGAATGGAAGACAGCTTTTAACACCAGGGATGGGCACTATGAATACCTGGTGATTCCCTTCGGGCTCTGTAACACTCCAGCCGTCTTCCAAGACTTTGTAAACGACATCTAACGGGGTATGCTCACCACCTCAGTTGTAGTCTATCTGGATGATATCCTCATCTATGGCCGGATATAATGTAACGTCCGTCTGCGGTTCTGGGCTGCAGCCAGGCAACACCCCGAGAAACACTGATACCCTTTACCCCTATACAGGGATCTGGATTTACAACAGAGCCCAGGAGGCGCTGTCTGAATATGAGCAGCGGCCAGAGCAGGACGGTCGTCAGAGTGAAGTACAAAAACGGCAGGCAATAGCAGAGTCAAATTCAGGCCAAGGTCAGAGTCAAAAACCAGGAGGGCGGCAGAGGTACAGAATCGTCAGGCAAAAGAGGGGTCAGAAATCCAGGCTGAGGTCAGAGTCAAACAGAAATCAATCACTAAGTAACACACAGGGGAACCAAGAATATATCCGGCGGCTTGCAAGACCAGTCCCAAGGTATTTGAGGGATCAGGTCATCCCTCACAGGTTCCTGGACTGGTGATGTCATTAGGGCCGCCCCCAGGACCAGGCCAGACGGTGATGCAGTAACCCCCTGATGACTGACAGAGGGGCGGAGCCTGCGCAGGAGCCACTTCTCTGTCACCACCATAACTCACGGGTGGACCACGGCGCCTCCCAGTGGCCGAGGCAGGAACAGCCGTCCCCGAGTCTGACGGTGAAGTGGCGGTCCGGCGCCTCCTAGTGGCCGTGACCGGAACAGCAGGCCTCGAATCCAACGGTGACGTGACAGACCGGCGCCTCCTAGTGGCTAAAGCTGGGACCATAGGCCCTGAGTCTGACGGCGACATAATAGAACCACGGCGCCTCCCAGTGGCCGAGGCAGGAACAGCCGTCCCCGAGTCTGACGGCGAAGTGGCGGTCCGGCGCCTCCTAGTGGCTGCGACCGGAACAGCAGGCCCCAAATCTGACGGAGACATGACAGTACCCCCCCTTCCAAGAGGTGCCTCCGGACCCTCAAAACCTGGTTTGTCAGGGTGAAGGAGGTGAAACCTTCTAATTAGTGCTTTTGCATGGATGTCCCTCGCAGGGACCCAGGACCTCTCCTCTGGGCCATAGCCCTTCCAGTGTACCAGATACTGTACGGACCCTCTTACAAGGCGGGAGTCAAGGACACCCTGGACTTCATACTCCAAGGACCCTCCGACCGAAACGGGAGGAGGAGGGGATGGGACAGGGTGAATTGGGAAGCGATACAACTTGAGGAGAGACTTGTGGAAGACATTGGGTAATTTGAAAGACTGAGGGAGTTTTAAACGGAAGGCCACCGGGTTAATCACCTCTATAATCTCGTATGGACCAATAAATCTGGGACCCAGTTTGGCAGACAGTACTTTAAGCTTGATGTTTTTGGTGGAGAGCCAAACCTTGTCTCCAACTCCCAGGTGTGGTCCTTTGGATCGCCGTTTGTTCGCTGCCGAGGTCTGTCTAACCTGGGCCCCTTTCAAGTTCGAGTTTACCTCAGACCAAATGGTTTTTAAACGATGTATATTTTTCTCTACTCCAGGAAGCTCCGACATTCTGGCCGAGAATGAGCCAAAGCGCGGATGCAGCCTGTGATTGCAGAAAAAGGGGGTAGACTTAATGGAGTCCTGATACTGATTATTTAGCGCAAACTCGGCTAGTGGCAGATGTTCTGCCCAATCGGACTGGTGTTCTGAGAAGTAGCAACGAAGGTATTGCTCCAGAGCCTGGTTGACACGTTCGGTTTGACCATTGGTTTCAGGGAGGTAAGCCGAGGAAAAAGATAGCTCAATACCAATGCGTTTACAGAACGCCCTCCAGAACTTTGACACGAATTGGGTACCCCTGTCAGACACAATATTGACTGGGGCACCGTGTAAACGTACCACATGTACAATAAACCATTTACTCAACGTTTCCGAGTTAGGTAACCCCGACAGGGGGACAAAATGACATTGTTTACTGAACCTGTCCACCACCACCCAGATACACGTCTTTCCATCTGAGGATGGTAGGTCCGTAATGAAGTCCATGGAGATGTGGGTCCATGGACTCTCGGGGGTGGGCAAGGACTGGAGCCAGCTGGCAGGGCGATTATGGGAGGACTTGACGCGGGCACAGACCTCACATGCTAAGACATTTTCTTTGCAGTCCTTAACCACCATCGGCCACCAAAAATTCCTAGTTATCAATCTGGCGGTATTATTGAGACCGGGATGGCATGCCAAGACAGAGTCATGTGATTCTCTAAGCACTTGTAGGCGAAACGCAGGCGGAACGAACAATTTGTTGGGTGGCGTAGTGTCAGGGGCTTGTTCTGGGGATTTACGGATCTCCTCCAGAAGGTCCAATGACACTGCGGACACAACGATCCCAGTGGCCAATATCGGAACTGGTTCACAGTCCTCAGCTTGTGAGGGGCAGAAACTGTGAGAGAGGGCATCGGCCCTCACATTTTTTGTACCAGGATGGAAGGTGATTATAATATTAAACCTAGAGAAAAAAAATGCCCACCTTGCTTGTCTAGGATTTAACCTTTTTGCTGATTCTAGGTATGTCAGGTTCTTATGATCGGTAATTACCGTGATCTTGTGTTTGGCGCCCTCGAGGAAGTGACGCCATTCCTCGAAGGCCCATTTAATTGCCAATAGTTCCCGATTCCCTATATCATAGTTTTTCTCCGTGGAAGAGAATTTGCGGGAAAAAAACGCACATGGACGAAGCTGAGTGAGGGCTGTAGTGCCTTGTGATAGCACTGCTCCCACTCCTACTTCAGAGGCATCCACCTCCACAATAAATGGACGGTCCAGATCAGGCTGAACCAAAACTGGGTTGGCCACAAAGCACTCTTTTAACGTAAGAAACGCCTGAATTGCGTCAGGATTCCAGTTTGCCACGTCCGCCCCTTTCCTGGTCAGATCCGTGAGTGGCTTGGCATTCTCTGAGAAACCTCTAATAAACTTGCGGTAATAATTAGCGAACCCCAAAAATCGCTGCAGCGCTTTCAGCGATTTGGGTTGCACCCAAGCCTTAATAGGCTGGACCTTGGCAGGATCCATGCGGAAGCCTTTACCTGGAACCATGTATCCTAAAAACTGTACCTCCTCAGCAAAAAAGACACATTTCTCCAGTTTAGCACACAAGGAGTGTTCACGTAGTCTTTGTAGCACAGAACAGACGTGTTGAGAGTGTGTCACAGGGTCAGCAGAGTAAATCAGAATGTCATCTAAATACACCACAACATACACCCCACAAATGTCTCTAAAAATATCATTAACAAAGTGCTGAAATACGGCAGGTGCGTTACTGAGTCCGAACGGCATTACCAGGTACTCAAAATGGCCAAGGGGTGTATTGAAGGCCGTTTTCCACTCATCTCCTTTTCTTATGCGGACCAGATTATATGCCCCCTGGAGGTCAAGTTTAGTAAACCAACGGGCTCCTGTTAGCTGATTAAAAAGATCAGGGATGAGTGGAAGCGGATACTGTTTTTTTATAGTGATTGCATTCAACTCCTGATAATCAATGCAGGGTCTGAGACCACCATATTTCTTCTCCACAAAGAAGAACCCGGCCCCAACTGGAGAAATGGACGGTCTGATAAATCCTTTTCTTAGGCTATCTGCAATATAGTCATTCATGGCCTGACGCTCTGGGCCAGAGAGATTAAATATTCTTCCCTTAGGGAGACGGGCATCCGGAATTAGATCAATAGGGCAATCATACTCTCTGTGAGGGGGTAGCTTTTCAGATTCTACAATAGAAAAGACATCCTCAAAATCTCTGAAAGCAAACGGTATGTTGGGGGTTTTAACCTTAACTTGGTTTACTGCCAAGGATATGCAATTTCTCTGACACTGTGGGCTCCAGCGTACAACATCACCCAAGTGCCAGTCGATGACAGGATTGTGCTGGCGTAACCATGGCATACCCAGAATAACTGCAGAGGTTAAATTGTCCATCACAAAAAATGACACAAGCTCAGTGTGTAAGGCTCCCACAGACATAGCAACCTTGGCAGTAACAAACTTAGCCCCCTCCTGAATAATGGATGTGCCATTAATAGCCGTGGTTTTAATAGGGGCGTTAAGTTTTAGTAGTGTTACACCCAGATTCCTAGCAGTCAAGGAATCCATAAAATTTCCTTCAGAGCCACTATCCACATACGCGTTTAAACACAGTGTTTTCTTACCACATGAAACTGAAATGGGTAATAAAACTTTAGCCGCATCTGCGGGCAATACCTGAACCTCTGGGCAACCATAGCCAGAGTAGTTGCCCAGAGGTCGACGTGCCAGGAGCATGGATCTCTGAGGTGCAGCTCTCTCCCTGAAGACTCCAGACTGCCGCATAGTTGTCCAGGAAAATGAGAGTGATCTTCCAGGCTGGGCAATGCAACAGGTGTTCAGGCTAAAAATCAGCTCAGTCAGAAGAAGGGAAAAAAAAAGTTCAGGGAGACTGCTTTTGTATATGTTGGGTATATACACAAGAAGCAGTTAATTTTATGGCCGGATATAATGTAACGTCCATCTGCGGTTCTGGGCTGCAGCCAGGCAACACCTCGAGAAACACTGATACCCTTTACCCCTATACTGGGATCTGGATTTACAACAGAGCTCAGGAGGCGCTGTCTGAATATGAGCAGCGGCCAGAGCAGGACGGTCGTCAGAGTGAAGTACAAAAACGGCAGGCAATAGCAGAGTCAAATTCAGGCCAAGGTCAGAGTCAAAAACCAGGAGGGCGGCAGAGGTACAGAATCGTTAGGAAGTAGCAGAGTCAGAATATCCAGGCCAAGGTCACAAACCAGAGTAGCAGAAGTACAGAATCGTCAGGCAAAAGAGGGGTCAGAAATCCAGGCTGAGGTCAGAGTCAAACAGAAATCAATCACTAAGTAACACACAGGGGAACCAAGAATATATCCGGCGGCTTGCAAGACCAGTCCCAAGGAATTTGAGGGATCAGGTCATCCCTCACAGGTTCCTGGACTGGTGATGTCATTAGGGCCACCCCCAGGACCAGGCCAGACGGTGATGCAGTAACCCCCTGATGACTGACAGAGGGGCGGAGCCTGCGCCCACCAGATGCCTGCGCAGGAGCCACTTCTCTGTCACCACCATAATTCACGGGTGGACCACGGTGCCTCCCAGTGGTCGAGGCAGGAACAGCCGTCCCCGAGTCTGACGGTGAAGTGGTGGTCCGGCGCCTCCTAGTGGCCGTGACTGGAACAGCAGGCCTCGAATCCAACGGTGACGTGACAGACCGGCGCCTCCTAGTGGCTAAAGCTGGGACCATAGGCCCTGAGTCTGACGGCGACATAATAGAACCACGGCGCCTCCCAGTGGCCGAGGCAGGAAAAGCCGTCCCCGAGTCTGACGGCGAAGTGGCGGTCCGGCGCCTCCTAGTGGCTGCGATCGGAACAGCAGGCCCCAAATCTGACAGAGACGTGACACTCTCCAGATATTGACTCTCACCAAAGAGATGTTTGCAAAGTTTGCAACCTCCTACGGGCAAACTCCCTCTACGCCAAGTTGGAGAAGTATGTGTTTGAGCACGAGTCCTTGCCTTTCCTGGGCTATATCATCTCCGCCCAGGGATTGGCCATGGATCCTGCCAAGCTACAGGCGGTGATGGATTGGCAGAAGCCCCATTTTCTCAAAGCGGTGCAGCACTTCATGGGGTTCATAAATTATTACCGCCAATTCATTCCACATTGCTCAACGTTGGTAGCCCCCTTGGTGGCCCTCACCAAAAAGGGTGCAAATCCCAAGTTGTGGTCGGAACCTGTCTCCAAGGCCTTCTCCTCCATTAAGTCCCATTTCGCTAGTGCTCCCATTCTACATCGCCCCGATGTAGATAAACCCTTCATTCTGAAAGTGGATGCCTCTTCCGTCGGTGCTGGAGTGGTCCTGTTTCAGAATGACACGCAAGGTCGGAAGCACCCATGCTTCTTTTTCTCCAAGACCTTCACACCGGCGGAGAGGAATTATTCCATCGGGGACAGGGAGTTCCTAGCGATGAAGTTGGCCTTCTCGGAGAGGAGACACCTCCAGGAGGGGGCTTGCCACCCTTTCCAGGTGTTCACCGACCACAAGAACTTGGTGTATTTGCAAACAGCCCAGCGGCTAAATTCTCGTCAGGCCAGATGGTCCTTGTTCTTCTCCCGGGTCAACTTCACCCTCCATTTTCTCTCTGGGGAGAAGAACGTCCGGGCCGATGCTCTCTCCCGCTCCATGGTGTCATTGGAGGAAGAAGAGGAAGAGCCTTGGCTGATCGTCCCATCCGAGAGCCTGAGGCCTGTGGTTCTGGTCGCCCGTGAGTCAGTACCTCCGGGCAAGACATTTGTCCCTGCCCATCTGCGACTGGAGGTCCTCTCTTGGGCTCATTCGTCCAGGGTGGGTGGACATTTCGGGACAAAACGGACCTCTGAGCTTCTGGCGAGGACGTACTGGTGGCCGCATATGGCCCGTGACATCAGGGGCTATATTCAGGCGTGCGTCTCTTGCGCTCAGAATAGGTCTTCTCGGCAGTGGCCCGCTGGGCTACTTTATCCCCTGCCGGTAGCGGACAGGCCCTGGGAGATGGTCGGTATGGACTTTGTGGTGGCGCTACCCAAGTCCAGTAGCAGCACGGTCATTTGGGTTGTCACCGACCATTTCTCCAAGATGGTGCATCTGGTACCTCTCTCCCGATTACCTTCTGCACGGGGCCTGGCAGCGTTGTTCATTAAGCACGTTTTCCGCCTGCATGGCATGCCAGACAAGATTGTCAGCGACCAGGGTCCCCAGTTTGCATCTCGGTTCTGGAGAGAGCTCTGTAACCTGCTCAGCATTGAGCTAAATCTCTCCCCAGTCTATCATCACGAGACAAACGGGTTGGTAGAGAGCCAACCAGACCCTGGTCACATTATCTATGACATTTTGTCTTGGCCAGGCAGGATGACTGGGCATCCTTGCTGCCATGGGTGGAATTAGCTTTGAACAATGCTGTGGCCGACTCCACCGGCCAGACCCCATTCCTCCTGAATTACGGCCAGCATCCGCGCGTCCATGTGCCCATGCCCGTGTCGTCCACCGATTTCAGGGTGGCAGACTGGGCGGTGGATGCACGTGACATTTGGGATCGCACTCAGGATGCTATCTGGGCCTCCAAGGAGAGAATGAGGGCCTCCGCCGACATGCTCCGGCGCCCCGCTCTGACCCTTACTCCTGGCGACTTGGTGTGGCTCTCCGCCCATAACATCAGGCTGCGGGTCAAGTCTACAAAATTCGCACCATGCTACATTGGCCCCTTCAAGGTCCTTGAGCAGGTCAACCCTGTGGTCTACCGTCTGGCCCTTCCACCACATTTGGCTATTTCCAACACCTTCCACGTGTCCCTCCTTAAGCCAGTCCTCATGTCCCGGTTCTCCGAGTCATCTGCCAGGTCCTCGGACGAGTTTGAGGTTAATGCCATCATGGGATGCAGGGTGGTGCGTGGTAACAAGTTTTATTTGGTGGACTGGAAGTGTCATGGTCCAGAGGCTCGGACCTGGGAGCCAGTGGAGAACATCCGCGCTCCACTTCTCATTGCGGAATTTGAGCGGAGCGAGGCTCAGAGAGGAGGGGGCCCTAGGAGGGGGGTAATGTTAGGCGTCGGGTTCCTGTCGCTGCACAGCGGGAATTCCAAGCCTTGCTTCCGGCGGTCTCCCATTCCTCTCCAGCCGCAGAGGTTGCTCAGCAGATTTGTCGGTCCCAGCACTCTGCTCAGACTAGCTCTGTGGGTTTGGTTGCTGCTGCCATCTCTGGTCCAGCTATAGCAATGCATGCTGGTCAGCAGCGAGCTACTCCAGGAACAAAGTCCTCCTTTCGGTCCACTGAGCATGCCCGTGGGACGATCTCTCATTGGAGATCGGAGGTCACATGCTCAGGTCCTTCTCCAGCTCGGATTGGACCATCAGAAAGGTCAGGAAGGTCACGGAAGGACGCGGCTATAAAAAGTTCGCATGGCCGCTCGGCCATGTGCTAGTATAGACTGCATTACCAGACTATGAGGAGTGTTGTATGCAAGTATGAATGTCTCTGGTGACTGACTCTCATTTCAAACCCCTACCCTTGGTACGCATGTGTTGTGCAGCCTAGCCTGTTAAGCGCCCAGGCTTAGGTGTAGTCGAAAAGCTGAAAGAAAAAAAGCGCAATAGGGTCTTACCCGAGTAGAGATTGATGTAAAATCAAATCATTATACTCACCTTATGCAGGGGAGATTCAGACATATAGGAACAGAAAGTCAGGCTGCTGCACATCCAAAGGGCCACTCCGTGACCACGAATCATCAAATTGCAAAGGAGAAAGTTTATGGATTAAACGTGCGCTGCTTGACAGATCACTCCTTCCAGTTTATGTTAATTGTACTTTTATTTCCCAACGCGTTTTAAATTGTCAGTCTAAAATCCGGTGGTTATTGCAAATCTTAAAACATCTTCAGCAGGACAGTGGAGTGTAAGGACGATGGCCGCTTTGCACAATTGCGCTTCTACGGGTCATGGTTTTTAGAGAATTTCTGCGTGGAAAAAACGCAGCGGAAATGCAACAAATCCACATCGTGTGCACATAGGCAAAAACTTCAGTAAAGTCATTAACAACTATAATTAAGGGGGAGATCCATGAGGGCACACAGTCAATCCATGTGCCCTCATGGATCTCCCCCTTAATTATAATTATTAATGACTTTACTGAAGTTTTAGCCTATGTGCACACGATGTGGATTTGTTGCGTTTCCGCTGCGTTTTTTCCACACAGAAATTCTCTAAAAACCATGACCCGTAGAAGCGCAATTGTGCAAAGCGGCCATCGTCCTTACACTCCACTGTCCTGCTGAAGATGTTTTAAGATTTGCAATAACCACCGGATTTTAGACTGACAATTTAAAACGCGTTGGTAAATAAAAGTACAATTAACATAAACTGGAAGGAGTGATCTGTCAAGCAGCGCACGTTTAATCCATAAACTTTCTCCTTTGCAATCAGGCTTAGGTGTAGGTAGAGGCAGAGTCTGAGACTAACATCAGTGTCCATCAGTGGCTCTGCACGCCACGGTGCACGTGCTCGACACTCCACCTAAGTCAGCAGCTATAGCGGCATCTGCAGGTGCGACGCCACGCGCTCAGTAGGTCTAGAGGGACTCAGACCTTGTGTCCTTGGGGCTGAGTTCTGTGATCGCATACAGAGCGCTCTCTTGCTGAATGTTGTGATTTTCACAGGCAACGGCATTTATGTTCAGCGGTGGCGCGGCTCTGTGTCATAACGGAGTTCGCTTCTGTTCACACTGGGTGACGTTAACCCACGTGTGACCTCTTGTATACCACTTTATACTTCCGTCATTACTAAGCAGCAGTTTACCACCCCTGCACGGTGGACCCCAGGCTGCGAACGCACCTTACTATTATTTTATTATTTGGTGCGTTCCGCCAGCCCTAACACCCTTTCAACGAGGGGACTCGCCGCGATCCACAAAGATTCTCCTCCACAGTCATCTGATCCTCAGGTTTACGGCAAACGCAGCCCAATAGAGATGGCGATAACGTAGGCTCCAGAGTCGCCACGAATATCCAGAGTGTTGACCTGTGGAATGCGTTGTGTACGTGCATTACTGGGGGTAACTCCAGCTGGAAAGTCCCCAGACTGAGAATGGCCGACAGCTGATATAGCCTGATCACCCTGGAACTCCAAGTCCCAGTTGCGTACTTCCACATGATGTTTTTGGTGAACATCCACATGTAGAGTTGAGCGACTTTGGTCAGATCGGGTTTCGTGAAACCTGAATTAAATAAAATTTGAGTGGGATGAAACTGGTCCGACTAGGGCAAAAAAGTCGGAGTTTCGTCCGAAACCCGACCCCAATGCAAGTCAATGTGGAATAAAAGTCTGCATTGAGTGGATGAATGTTATCTGCTCAATGCCGACTTTTATTTCCCATTGACTTTGCATTGGGGTCGGGTTTCGGACGAAACTCCGACTTTTTTTGCCTTAGTCGAACCAGTTTCATCCGACTCAAATTTTGTTTTATTCGGGTTTCACGAAACCCGATCCAACCAAAGTCGCTCAACTCTACCCACATGTATTCTTTCACACACAGGTCCCGAATTGAATGTTTATTTCCATGCATGCATCTGCCAAAGGAGGGTGCACTCTTTGAGTAGTCAACAACAGAGGCATCTCCTGTGTCACCAAACTTCTACCTCCACTACATACAGAGAGAACCACTTGACACTGCAGCTCCTTAACCTCATCAGTGAGGGTCTGGATCAGCTGATCAAAAGCCTGTGCTTGTGTCATAGGTTCACCGGAAAAAAGTGATGGTCGGTGATAATGTCACGATGTGACATGTCCCAATGGGTCAGTGGATGGCGCAATACACTCACAAAGGGATGGAAATAGGGGGATGAAAGGTCCTACTAATAGGGAAATGGTGGATGGTCACCACCTGAGCTCAAACCTGAGCCTGTCCATGCACTCCCCTAACACCCTAAATGGGTCCTTCCCCCCACCACCGTCAAAAACTGTCTAGTACACTGGCCAGCAAGGGGAGCTAGCCTCACCACTGCAGATAATACCTCACAGGGGACAGTGAAAAAGATGAAAGGGATGGGGTAGTAACAGAACTTAGCTTTAACTTCCTCTGCTGAAAAGCACCACACAGCAGAATAAATGCACCAGGATCACAAACTCACAAAACCAGCTGATATACCAAAGCAGCCAGCGAGCTTCTCACTCCAGGCTTGTTCACTGTAGATTGCTCTCTCATCAACAGTCAGCTGATGCATCAGGTGACCATTTAAAGGATGGTGGGAGTGGTCACCACCCACGTCAGCTGACCAAGCAACCCTGCAGTTATAACACGCTGTCTGCAAGGGAGACTGACATTAACTCCCACTGGCCTGAAAGCAATAATGCTACATTTAAATAATAGTAGAACCAGAGCTGCCAAGCATCCTAAAATGGATCATGACAGTAATCCCTGGAAATGTTGCTGTTTTGGCTTATGGGAACTGAGTCTTTCCACAACCTCTAGGCGGTGGCAGCCTCACGGTACTCGTTTCCCGGCCGCCACTATTTTTCCTGGTATGCCGTCCCTGCGTTACATAAGCACGTGTTACACAATATCAGCCGTGCTCTGGCCAACGCAGTTGTAGGGAAGGCCCACCTAACCACAGACACGTGGACAAGTTCTTCTGGACATGGACGCTACAAAACTTTGAGTACTGCACCGCTGCTCTATTAAAACGTTTGTTGCAGAATCTAAAAAAGAAGCTTTGAATGCCGAGCAGGTGACTTTGTAGTCTGCCACACATGGCACAGTTCATGTCCAGATGCCTTTCCCAAGACCCTCGCGTGAAACATATTTTGTTCAACATGAAATACTGGCTGTGTACCTTTCTTGACGCACGGTACAAGGAGAAATTTCCTTCTCTCATGTCGAAAGTAGACGTGCCATTTTCAGAGCATGAATGCAAGAGGGCCATTGTGGAAGACTTGCTGAAAAGATTACCCTCAGAAAACACTGATGGCAGATGTACCAGCTCTTTTAATCTACAAGGCTTACAGGGGAGGGCCACTCACAACAGGTGCAACTCGGGAGGGGGGATGTCCACCAAATGGGTAGCCATTTTCATGAAACCGTCACATCAGCAAGGGCTATCTGTGGGTGTAACTAGGACGGGGAGGGAGTTGACCAAGATGGTGAAGGACTACTTAAGTGACCATACCAGCGTCCTTCCTGATTCTTCAATGCTTCAGTGCCTTTTAACTATTGGTTGTCCAAGCTGCATACAGGGCCCGACTTCTTGTACAAATTGGAGGTGCTGCCATGCCCTGCCGCAAGTGTGTAGTCTAAGCAGGTTTTTAGTTTGGCAGCTGCAATCATAACGGATAGGCACATGCCTGTCAACTGAAAATGCAAACAGAGTGACTCTTCTAAAATTGAACAAGGGCTGGATTTCCTCCAATTTTGTAAGCCCTACGGATGACAGCAATGTAATTTAAATGCAGCCCAAATGTTTTTTTGGAAGTTGTCTTAAAGTCCATGCCTTAGGCTGGTTTCACATTTGCGTTTTTTAGCGCTGGAAAAAAACGCATATGTGCGCATGCGTTTTTTCCCCTATATTTAACATGGGTGCGCATACCTGCGCGCTTGTAAGCGCATGTATGCGATTTTCATGCGCTGCGTTTTTTTGGGGTGTGCGTTTGTATTTTCCAGACGCAGCATGTTGCATTTTTTGGCCCTGCAAAAAAGCGCATGCGCACATATGCGCATGTTTTGCGCTAAAAATGGCCATTATAGCCTATGGATGCGCATATGTGCGCACTGGCATGCTCATGTATGCGTTTTTTTGCATATGCGTTTTTTTTTTTAACCATGGAATTTAGGGGTTTGGGTTAGAGTTAGGGTTAGTTAAGGGGGTTTAGGGTTAGGGTTAGGGTCAGGGTCAGGGTTTGGGTCAGGGTTAGGGTTAAGTATGGTTTGGTTAAGGGTTAGGGTCAGGGTTAGGGTCAGGATTAGGGTTAAGTATGGTTTGGTTAAGGGTTAGGGTCAGGGTTAGGGTTAGGGTCAGGGTTAGGGTTAAGTATGGTTTTGTTAAGGGTTAGGGTCAGGGTTAGGGTCAGGATTAGGGTTAAGTATGGTTTGGTTAAGGGTTAGGGTCAGGGTTAGGGTTAGGGTCAGGGTTAGGGTTAGGGTCAGGGTTATGGTCAGGATTAGGGTTAGGGTCAGGGTTAGGGTTAAGTATGGTTTTGTTAAGGGTTAGGGTCAGGGTTAGGGTTAGGGTTAGGGTCAGGGTTAGGGTTAGGGTCAGGATTAGGGTTAGGGTCAGGGTTAGGGTTAAGTATGGTTTTGTTAAGGGTTAGGGTCAGGGTTAGGGTCAGGGTTATGGTCAGGGTTAGGGTTAGGGTTAGGGTTAAGTATGGTTTTGTTAAGGGTTAGGGTCAGGGTTAGGGTTAGGGTTAGGGTCAGGGTTAGGGTTAGGGTCAGGGTTAGGGTTAGGGTTAGTTAGGGTTTAGGGTTTGGGTTAGGGTTAAGTATGATTTGGTTAAGGGTTAGGGTCAGGGTTAGGGTTAGGGTTAGGGTCAGGGTCAGGGTTAGGGTTAGTAAAGTCATGGTTTGGGTTAGTGTGAGGGGCCACCTAATGTTGGAAAAAAATGCAAACGCGGTAAAAACGCACTAAAAACGCATACATACGCATAAAAACGCTGCGTTTTTTTCATGCATGCTCATAAAAATGCTTGAAAAAAACGCAGCAGTTGTATGCTTTTGTATGCGTTTTTTCAATGCGTTTTTTTGCGGGAAAAACGCGCTGCAAAAAAAAGCAAGTGTGAAACTAGCCTTACCATGCAAACCCATTTTGTTTAGGAAATCTTGTCCTCCTCCTGCTTCTGCAACAAGTATTTAGTGGCCATCGATGTATACCCCACGTGGGTAATGTTTTTTAACTTTTGAAAACTTTGCACATTGTGCAATGGTGAAACTTGTACTCTCTATCTCTACCTATTGTAATAACTGCAAAATGTATTGTGATGTCCCCTTCACAGTCTCTTTCAGCTTGTATGATAAAGACCCCTTAGGAAATTTTTGGAAACATTTGTACATTGTGCAATGGTGAAACTTGTCCTACCTACAGTAGCTCTAGCAATGATAATAACTGCAAAATGTATTGTGAGGTCCCCATCACGGTCTCTTTCATCGTGTATGATAAAGACCCCTTGGCTTAATTTTTGGAAACCTTTGTACATTATGCAATGGTCAAATTTCTACTCTCAATTTCTATATATTATATTATAATAAGTTTTTATTGTGTTGATATTCTCACGGTCTCTTTAATTGTCTATCTGGTAGCCTGATGATTTTTGGGTCTGCACTTGGACTTTTTAGTACATCAATGCATTGACATGCTCCACACAATTCTTCACGGTACAGCCTTACACCAAATAAAAATATGAGTAATGAAACATGCTCTATGCATATGCTGCTAGTTAAAAAAATCTTACCCACACATCCCTTTATAAAGGGAAATTCGACATAATACCTCTGTTAGCATACGCCTCATATGCGCAGAACCCCAGTAGGTGGGTGGAATGCCTGGGTACAAAATCTGTGTCTGAGGGTGAAACCACTGACCATTCCCCTGTGTTACATCCTTCCCAATCTGCTCTCCTGGAAGCAGACGCTGATGCCTCCTGCCCACAACCTGTAGTTACACAGAGACAACAGTCAGCATCCACGTCCAGTTTGTTGTCCCAGCACAGCTTTTAGTTGTCCCTTGTCAACATATATGTCTGTTCACAAATTGTTAGTTAGATAGTGCATACATATTCGTTACCACTTTATATTGTCTGGTGCTGGACAAAGACCATTATTAAACTGTCGCTTCCCTTATATTTTCTAAATATTTGTCCTAAGAAAAATGGTGGTGGGGTATTGCCCAGTTTCTGTACATTTTAAGCATGTCTAAGAGACTGTATTAATACGCTGAACAGACCTATTCAGGCCGCAGACTTACACATATTGGATTATGGTCATTGCCACGCTAAAGGCTTTACCTGAGCTCTGTCTACAGACCTTGTCACTCTCTAGGACATATCCTGTAATTACTCCATTGCTGCTTAAAACCATGCAAAATATATTTTCTGCCTGGTTGTGTAGTTTCCAGAAGAAGTGCGTAGGCTTGTGTAAATTGGTCAATGGCACTCCTGTATCTTTCCCTTGAGGATTCTGCTTCCAAATAACATGAGTCTTGTACATGTTCCTGACATGGGTTTCAGGCCTGACAGCCTGAGCACAATACAGGCCCTCGCTTGCATACACTGTATTCAGAATTTAATTCTAATATTTTTGCTGTATGGTGGAATCCAATTTAGTGACATTTATCATAAAGCCCCCCCAACTCCTGTATTATATTCACCTTTCAGTGTTTCCATTGTGATCTGGTGGCCAAAATGAACAGTGGAGCTCACAAAAGGTTTCACGGCACTTGCTGGCCCTGAGGGCCACACGGTGATATGGTGGTGGACATGGTGGTGGTGATGGGCGAAGCCCAAAATTCACATGGGTATGTTTTCGCTGGCATTGTAAAGTTGTAAAGTGCTGGGGAATATGTATTCCACTTTCTAGCTAACAATTTGGAATGACGGAGGGTCCTCTCAAATGTAAGAGTGAGAGCCCTCACAAATGTTAAAGGAAAAAATAAAGCCAAAACGCTCCGTGTGAACATATGCTAAATGTGAGGTATAATTTATTTATTTATTTTGCGTTATATACATGTAATTATGAAGGCAAAAATGTTTCTTAGCATTTTTCCCTTTAACCCCTTAACCCCCAAGGATGGTTTGCATGTTAATGGCCAGGCCAATTTTTACAATTCTGACCACTGTCCCTTTATGAGGTAATAACTCTGGAACGCTTCCATGGATCTGGGTGATTCTGACATTGTTTTCTCATGACATATTGTACTTCATGCTAGGGGTAAAATTTCATTCATATAACTTGCGTTTATTTGTGAAAAAAATGGAAATTTGGTGAAAATTTTGCAATTTTCCAACTTTTAATTTTTATGCCCTTAAATCACAGAGATACGGCACACAAAAAACTTAATAAGTAACATTTCCCACATGTTTACTTTACATCAGCACAATTTGGGAACCAAAATTTTTTTTTGTTAGGAAGTTATAAGGGTTAAAAGTTGACCAGCGATTTCTCATTTTTAGAGTGCTGTGCAAATTAATTGGGACAAAGCATTTTTTTAAAGAAAAATCGTAAGATGGTTGCCAGTCAGTGATTCAAACCAGTTTTAACTGCTTTGAACAGGTGTGAGTGCCTGTTCAAAGCAGTTAAAACTGGCTTGAATCACTGACTGGTAACCAACTTACGATTTTACTTAAAAAAATGCTTTGTCCCAATAAATTTTACACAGCACTGTACAACACCATTTTATTTTTAGGGACCACATCACATTTGAAGTCACTTTGAGGGATCTATATGATATAAAATACCCAAAAGTGACACCATTCTAAAAACTGCACCCCTCAAGGTGCTCAAAACCAGATTCAAGAAGTTTATTAACCCCTCAGGTGCGTCACAGGAATTTTTTGAATGTTTTAAAAAAAATGAACATTTAACTTTTTTTCACAAAAAAATTACTTCAGGCAATTTTTTTTATTTTACCAAGGGTAACAAGAGAAATTGGACTGCAAAAGTTATTGTGCAATTTGTCCTGAGAATGCTGATACCTGATATGTGGGGGGGAACCACTGTTTCGGCGCATGGCAGAGCTCAGAAGGGAAGGAGCACTGTTTGACTTTTTCACTGCAAAATTGGTTGGAATTCAGATCAGATGCCATGACACGTTTGGAGAGCCCCTGATGTGACAAAACAGTGGAAACTCCCCCAAAATGACACCATTTTGGAAACTAGACCCCCCAAGGAACTTATCTAGATGTGTGGTGAGAACTTTGAACCCCCAAGGGCTTCACAGAAGTGTATAACATACAGCCATACAATTGAAAAATCATATTTTTTCCACAAAAATGATCTTTTCACAACCAATTTTTATTTTCTCAAGGGTAACAGGACCCCAACAGTTATTGTGCAATTTGTCCTGAGTACGCCGATACCCCACATGTGGGGGTAAACCACTATTTGAGCACATGGCAGAGCTTGGAAGGGAAGCAGCGCCATTTAACTTTTTTGGCTGGAATTGAGATCGGACGCCATATCGCATTTGGAAAGCCCCTGATGTGCCAAAACAGGGGAAACCCCCACAAATGACACCATTTTGGAAACTAGACCCCCCCAAGGAACTTATCTAGATGTGTGGTGAGAATTTTGAATCCCCAAGGGCTTCACAGAAGTTCGTAACGTAGCCGTAAAATTAAAAAATCATATTTTTCCACAAAAATGATCTTTTCACCCCAATTTTTATTTTCCCAAGGGTAACAGGACCTCAAAAGTTATTGTGCAATTTGTCCTGTGTACGCTGATACCCCACATGTGGGTGTAAACCACCTTGTGCGCATGGCAGAGCTCGGAAGGGAAGCAGCACCATTTGACTTTTTTGACTGGAATTGAGATCCGACGCCATGCCGCGTTTGGAAAGCCCCAGATATGCCAAAACAGTGAAAAGCCCACAAAAATGACACCATTTTGGAAACTAGACCCCCCAAGGAACATATCTAGATGTGTGGTGAGCACTTTGAACCCCCAAGTGCTTCACAGAAGTTTATAACGCCCGGGCGTGAAAATAAAAAAATCATATTTTTTCCACAAACATGATCTTTTAGTCCCTATTTTTTTTTTTTTCCCAAGGATAAGAGGAGAAGTTGGATGATAAAAGTTGTTGTCCAATTTGTCCTGAGTACGCTGATATCCCATATGTGGGAGAAAACTACTGTATGGGCACACATCGGGGCTCGGAAGGGAAGTAGTGACGTTTTGGAATGCAGACTTTGATGGAATGGCCTGCGGGTGTCATGTCGCATTTGGAGAGCCTCTGATGTGCCTAATCTGTTGAAACCCACCACAAGTGACCCCATTGTTGAAACTAGAGCCCCCAAGGAACTTATTTAGATGTGTGGTGAGCACTTTGAACCCCCAAGTGCTTCACAGAAGTTTATAATGTAGAGGCATAAAAATAAAAATCATATTTTTTTCCACAAAAATTATATTTTTGCCCCCAATTTTTTATTTTCCCAAGGGTAACAGGAGAAATTGGACTCCAAAAGCTGTTGTGCAATTTGTCCTGAGAAGGCTGATACCCCATATGTGGGGGTAAATCACTGGGCGCATGGCAGAGCTTGGAAGGGAAGAAGCACCGTTTGACTTTTTGAGCGCAGAATTGGCTGGAATTGAGATCAGACCCCATGTTGCGTTTGGAGAGCACCTGATGTGCCTAAACAGTGGAAACAACCCAATTCTAACTCCAACCCTAACCCCAACACACCCCTAATCCTAATCTCAGCCCTAACCCTAACCCTAACACTAGCCCTTACCTTAACCCTAGCCCTACCCCTAACCCTAATGGGAAAATGGAAATAAATACATTTTTTTTTATTTTATTATTTTTCCCTATCTAAGGGGGTGATAACGGGGGGTTTGATTTACTATTTATAGTGGGTTTTTATATTTGCCAGCTGTCACACGCTAAAAGATGCTTTTTATTGTAAAAATAGTTTTTGCATCACCACATTTTGAGAGCTATAATTTTTCCACATTTTGACCCACCGAGTCCTGTGAGGTCTTATTTTTTGCGGGACGAGTTGCCATTTTTATTGGTACCATTTTCGGGCACGTGACATTTTTTGATCGCTTTGTATTCCGATTTTTGCGACGAAGAATGAATAAAAACCAGCATTTCATGAATTTCTTTTTGCGGGGGACGTTTACACCGTTCCGCGTGTGGTAAAATAGATAAAGCGGTTTTATTCTTCGGGTCAGTACGATGACAGCGATACCTCAATTATGTCTTTTTTTATGTTTTGGCGCTTTTATGCAATGAAACAATTTTATACAAAATATAATTATTTCTGCATCACTTTATTCTGCGAGCTATAACTTTTTTAATTTTTTGCTGATGACGCTGTGTGGTGGCTGTTTTTTTGCGGGACAAGATGACGTTTTCAGCTGTACCATGGTTATTTATATCCGTCTTTTTGATTGCGCGTTATTGCACTTTTTGTTCGGCGGTATGATGCTAAAGCATTATTTTTTGCTTTGTTTTTTTTTTTTTAAGTGGTTCACTAAAGGGGTTAACTAATTGGACAGTTTTATAGGGCGAGTCATTATGGACGCGGCAAAACTAAATATGTGTACATTCATTGTTTTGTGTTTTTTTATTTCCAAAAAATGAATTTATTAGGCTAGTTTCACACTTGCTTTTTTTTGCAGCGCGTTTTTCCCGCAAAAAAACGCATTGAAAAAACGCATACAAAAGCATACAACTGCTGCGTTTTTTTCAAGCATTTTTATGAGCATGCATGAAAAAAACGCAGCGTTTTTATGCGTTTGTATGCGTTTTTAGTGCGTTTTTACCGCGTTTGCGTTTTTTTCCAACATTAGGTGGCCCCTCACACTAACCCAAACCATGACTTTACTAACCCTAACCCTGACCCTAACCCTAACCCTGACCCTAACCCTGACCCTAACCCTTAACCAAATCATACTTAACCCTAACCCAAACCCTAAACCCTAACTAACCCTAACCCTAACCCTGACCCTAACCCTAACCCTAACCCTGACCCTAACCCTTAACCAAACCATACTTAACCCTAATCCTGACCCTAACCCTGACCCTAACCCTTAACAAAACCATACTTAACCCTAACCCTGACCCTAACCCTAACCCTGACCCTAACCCTTAACCAAACCATACTTAACCCTAATCCTGACCCTAACCCTGACCCTAACCCTTAACCAAACCATACTTAACCCTAACCCTGACCCAAACCCCAACCCTAACCCTGACCCTGACCCTAACCCTAAACCCCCTTAACTAACCTTAACTCTAACCCAAACCCCTAAATTCCATGGTTAAAAAAAAAACCGCATATGCAAAAAAACGCATACATGAGCATGCCAGTGCGCACATATGCGCATCCATAGGCTATAATGGCCATTTTTAGCGCAAAACGTGCGCATATGTGCGCATGCGCTTTTTTGCAGGGCCAAAAAATGCAACATGCTGCGTCTGGAAAATACAAACGCACACCCCAAAAAAACGCAGCGCATGAAAATCGCATACATGCGCTTACAAGCGCGCAGGTATGCGCACCCATGTTAAATATAGGGGAAAAAATGCATGCGCACATATGCGTTTTTTTCCAGCGCTAAAAAACGCAAATGTGAAACCAGCCTTAGGGATTATTTTTTTTCTTTTTTTAATTTATTTAGTGATTTTTTTATATTTTTACACTTTTTTTTTACTTTATTACTTTGTCCCAGGAGGGGACATCACTGTGAAGTGTCAGATCGCTGATCTGACACTTCACACAGTGCTGTGTCAGATCAGCGATCTGACAGGCGCTACAGAAGGCTTCCTCATGCCTGCTCTCTGCAGGCACTGAGGAAGCTGCCTTCGGGGGCCTGCAGGGAAGGAGACCATCGGAGCAGCACAGCACACCGTGCTGCTCTGGTGGTCTCAGGGAAGCATGGAGGGAGCCCCCTCCCTGCCGATGCTTCCCAAATCCCCCGGTACACTGCGATCATGTTTGATCACAGTGTGCCAGAGGTTAATGTGTTGGGGGCGGTCCGTGACTGCCCCTGACACATAGTGCTGGGTATCAGCTGTGATAATCAGCTGACACCTGGCCGCGATCAGAGGCGCTCCCCCCTGGGGGCGCCGTTGATTGCGATGACGTACTATTCCGTCATTGGTCATAGGGGCCCGGGTACTGTGGACAGGATAGTACGTCAGATGTCAGAAAGGGGTTAAAAATAACATTTAGGTTTGGTTTGGTAGATCTTTTTATAAATCAGTAAAACCGGTGCAATAGTTTGACAAGATTATTCCCAGATACCACATGTGAGTCAGAAAGGCATGCAGGCATCTTCTTCATGCTGTTCTCATTTACAGTAGTTTTAGCTCTTTCCCATCCATTTCAGCTTTTTTCAGACTTGTTTGTTGGGTCCAGCAGAAAAACATTAGGCTTTCCCATTGACTTGCATTAGATTCGTTATTCAGTACTAACACACAGATTTTAGAAATTATTTGTGCCGATTTTCTCCAATCCGAATATTTCAATATTCGCTCAACACTAATGTATTTGTCTATATATGTTGGTATCTATCATGAATTTATGTCTATTGTTATCATGTCACTGACACATAAATAATAATCTAATTAATAATTTGTTAATAACAATATGTATTCGTCTATATATGTTGGTTGTATTTATCATGAATATATATATATATATATACACATATGATAAGTATACTATGAATATATATAAATATATACTCTATATATATATATATATGTATATGTATATATATATATATATATACACTAGCTATGAACCTGTTCTATGCCCGTGGCGGGCGTTTTTATTGGTATACGGTCTCCCATCCTGGTATGTGCTGCCCCCCTCATCCCCTTTTATTTGTATATAGTCTCCCATCCTGGTATGTGCTGCACCCCTCATCCCCTTTTATTTGTATATGGTCTCCCATCCTGGTATGTGCTGCACCCCTCATCCCTATCCTGGTATGTATGGTACCCTCACCCCTCAATCCTGGTATGCATGGAACCCCCTCATCCCTATCGTGGTATGCATGGTACCCCCTCACCCTATCGTGGTATGCATGGTGCCCTCACCCCCCAATCCTGGTATGCATGGTCCCCTCACGCCCCAATCCTGGTATGTATGGTCCTCTGACCCCCCAATCCTGGTATGCATGGTCCCCTCACCCCCCTATCCTGGTATGCATGGTACTCTCACTCCCATATCCTGGTATGCATGGTCCTCTCACCCGCTTATCCTGGTATGCATGGTCCTCTCACCCCCCCTATCCTGGTATGCATGGTCCTCTCTCCCCCCCTATCCAGGTATGCATGGTCCGCTCTCCCCCCCCTATCCTGGTATGCATGGTCCTCTCTCCCCCTCTATCCTGGTATGCATGGTCCTCTCACCCCCCCTATCCAGGTATGTATTGTCCTCGCACCCCCTATCCTGGTATGCATGGTACCCCTCATTCACCTATCCTGGTATGCATGGTATCCCTCACCCCCCTATCCTGGTATGCATGGTACCCCTCACCCCCCTATCCTGGTATGCATGGTACCCCTCACCCCCCTATCCTGGTATGCATGGTACCCCTCACCCCCCTATCCTGGTATGCATGGTCCTCTCTCCCCCCTATCCTGGTATGCATGGTCTTCTCTCCCCCCCTATCCTGGTATGCATGGTCCTCTCACCCCCTATCCTGTTACGTATGGTCCTATCACCCCCTATCCTTGTATGCATGGTACCCCTCATTCACCTATCCTGGTATGCATGGTATCCCTCACCCCCCTATCCTAGTATGCATGGTATCCCTTACCCCCCTATCCTGATATGCATGGTACCCCTCACTCCCCTATCCTGGTATGCATGGTACCCCTCACCCCCCAATCCTGGTATGCATGGTACCCATCATCCCCCAATCCTGGTATGCATGGTACCCCTCACCCCCCAATCCTGGTATGCATGGTCCCCTCACCCCCCTTTCATGGTATGCATGGTCCACTCACCCTCCTTTCGTGGTATGCATGGTCCCCTCACCCTCCTTCCGTTGTATGCATGGTCCCCTCACCCCCAAATACTGGTATGTATGGTCCCCTCTCCCCCCTATCCTGGTATGCATGGTCCCCTGACCCCCTCTCCTGGTATGCATGCTACCCCTCACCCCCCTATCCTGGTAGGCATGGTTCCCTCACCCACCTATCCTTGTATGCATGGTCCCCTCTCCCCCCTTTCCTGGTATGTATGGTCCCCCTCACCCCTATTAAACTACACACATACAAAAAAAACATTTATACTCACCTTTCTTTCCTGTTCCAGCACTGACGTTCTGCTAGAGGTCGGGGGAGGAGTCAGGTGCCGGAGTACGCGCATGCCCATTGCGCTGTCTGGCGCCATATTGCTGAAGACACAATGGAAATGTGTCTTCAGTAAAATGGCGCCAGATCGCGCTATGTGCATGCGCGATTCCGGCCACACTTCTGCCCTGGTCTCCGGCCGAAGAGAAGCGCCGCGGCAACGCTTCTCCCGGTCAGGTAAGTACGTCATTATGGCAACCGAGATCACGGTATGTACGCATACCGCCATCTACGGGCGCCATACACACCCCTCACCGCTGGATGCCTCATTCTGTCTGGAGCCAAACTGCGCAGGAGCGTCGCACTTGCGCAGTCTATAAAGTCTTCAGACAGAGTGACGCTTAGCCCGTTAAATTAGATTTATATAAAAATACATACATCTATTTATATAATTGCCTTGTAATGTTTTCATTTCCTGTTCTGTCCAGATGTCACCGTATCCCAGAATTCCAAGCGGAGGAAGTTCACCGACCGCCATATTGGGACACCCAAGTGTCTCAATATGGAAACTGCTGCTAGTACCAACCTACACCAGCGGAACACCGTTGCACCACACACACTCACTCTATGCGCCGTACGCACCACACACACACACACACACTCACACTCACACAGCCTCTTGCACGGTTCCACCAGTGGGACACCAGCGCACTGCGCCTGCGCGAATGCCGTGCAGGCACAGTTAATCATTCGGCTGCTTCCGGCGGCAGTTGCGCGACGTTTCTACAGGCAGAGGAAGCCGATCACATTAAAGGAGTTTTCCCACGAAGTAAAGTTCATTT
This sequence comes from Dendrobates tinctorius, assembly GCF_039654945.1. Taxonomy (NCBI): domain Eukaryota; kingdom Metazoa; phylum Chordata; class Amphibia; order Anura; family Dendrobatidae; genus Dendrobates; species Dendrobates tinctorius. Next base: position 25,250,149 of record NW_027361716.1, on the reverse strand, counting down.
TAAAAATTGTCTGTGTCTGACCGTGTATGGAGAATACCATATATCCTGGGCAGGGGAGAAAGCAAAAGACAATACTGTCATTACAGCAGGGGATCACAGAGGTAAAATTTGTGAGGTAAAATATTTCACTGTTTTTAAACAATATTTTACCTCACAAAATGCGATCTCCTGCTGTAATGTCAGTATTGTCTTTTGCTTCCTCCCTTGCCCAGGAGCTGTGGTATGTTCTATACACGGTCAGACACAGGGGTGAGAGAGACGGAGCACAGGGAGGAGACAGTTCAAACGGGACAGCACATGAGGGGAGAACACAGCACAGGAGGGAGAGAGACAGCAGACAAGGGGGATAGCACATGGGCTACACAGGTCAAAGAAGAGAGCACAGACGGGAGAAGTCAGCACATGGGGAGAGAGTAGATATGTGGGTGAGCACATGGAGGGGAAATTCTCAAAGCCTGCACCCATCGTGACATTACCGCCCTCCCGATGTGATAGCATCAGGCCTCCATCTAGTGTATACATATATACTTCCTTCTCACCCCCCAATGGGGGTGGTCTTTTTTGTCTTTCCTCATTCTTGGGTCCTCTACCAGAGGCCTGGGAGTTTGAGGCTTCTGCGCAGGATCTTTGCTGTTCCCAGTATTGCGCTTTTCTGGACAGAGAGCTTAGACATTGCTCCTGGGATCTGATGTAGCCATTTTCCAAACTTATGGGTCACTGCTTCAAGTGCTCCTATCACCACTGGAATCACTGTTGCCTTCACCTTCCAGTTCTCCTTTGAGGCCCTGGTATTTTCCAAGATTCTCATATTCCTTTTTTCTGATGTTGCTGTCACATCTATTATCATTGCTGTTCTTATGATACTTGTCTACTATCACAATATATCAGAATATATATTTATCTTGCTTTCACCATATACTACATATAGATTTGTATATATTTATATTGTCCTCCACCACCCACGTCATTATACACAAACATTCCTTTCTTTAAGTTGGCATTTTACTTCATACCTCATCACACATTCACTTCATTCGTTCACTTTATATGCTCAGTATGTTCCCCTCACATGCAATACACTGACACACTCCGGAGAGCTTTCGGATCCATTTGCGTTCCAGCCTGGCGTGCATGCCGATGTCAATTCTGCTCATGTGGTGCGCTCCATGGAGATGCTTCCTGTGGGCAGTATTACCATGCAAGGTATGCCACACTGCTGACGCCAGCCGAACATAATCTATCACCACATATGATTGACTTCTCATGACTTAAATACAACTCATTTCCATTTACTTCACATCTCCTTGTCAAAGCTCAGGCGAAACGCGCATCGGGGCAGGTGCAGGCTGTTGCGGGGTCCATTTGCTGGTTAGTATACTGCTGTTTTCTTTCATGCATTTGCACTTTACTACAGTTGTGGCCAAAAGTATTGACACCCCTGCAATTTTTTCAGATAATACTCAGTTTCTTCCTGAAAATGATTGCAAACACAAATTCTTTGGTATTATTATCTTCATTTAATTTGTCTTGAATGAAAAAACACAAAAGAGAATGAAGCACAAAGCAAAACATTGATCATTTCACACAAAACTCCAAAAATGGGCCAGTCAAAAGTATTGGCACCCTCAGCCTAATACTTGGTTGCACAACCTTTAGCCAAAATAACTGCAACCAACCGCTTCCGGTAACCATCAATGAGTTTCTTACAATGCTCTGCTGGAATTTTAGACCATTCTTCTTTGGCAAACTGCTCCAGGTCCCTGATATTAGAAGGGTGCCTTCTCCAAACTGCCATTTTTATATCTCTCCACAGGTGTTCTATGGGATTCAGGTCTGGACTCATTGCTGGCCACCTTAGAAGTCTCCAGTGCTTTCTCTCAAACCATTTTCTAGTGCTTTTTGAAGTGTGTTTTGGGTCATTGTCCTGCTGGAAGACCCATGACCTCTGTGGAAGACCCAGCTTTCTCACACTGGGCCCTACATTATGCTGCAGAATTTGTTGGTAGTCTTCAGACTTCATAATGCCATGCACACGGTCAAGCAGTCCAGTGCCAGAGGCAGCAAAGCAACCCCAAAACATCAGGGAACCTCCGCCATGTTTGACTGTAGGGACCATGTTTTTTTCTTTGAATGCCTCTTTTTTTCTCCTGTAAACTCTATGTTGTTGCCTTTGCCCAAAAAGCTCTACTTTTGTCTCATCTGACCAGAGAACATTCTTCCAAAACGTTTTAGGCTTTTTCAGGTAAGTTTTGGCAAACTCCAGCCTGGCTTTTTTATGTCTCGGGGTAAGAAGTGGGGTCTTCCTGGGTCTCCTACCATGCAGTCCCTTTTCATTCAGACGCTGACGGATAGTACGGGTTGACACTGTTGTACCCTCGGACTGCAGGGCAACTTGAACTTGTTTGGATGTTGGTCGAGGTTCTTTATCCAACATCCGCACAATCTTGCGTTGAAATCTCTTGTCAATTTTTCTTTTCCGTCCACATCTAGGGAGGTTAGCCACAGTGCCATGGGCTTTAAACTTCTTGATGACACTGCACACGGTAGACACAGGAACATTTAGGTCTTTGGAGATGGACTTGTAGCCTTGAGATTGCTCATGCTTCCTCACAGTTTGGTTTCTCAAGTCCTCAGACAGTTCTTTGGTCTTCTTTCTTTTCTCCATGCTCAATGTGGTACACACAAGGACACAGGACAGAGGTTGAGTCATCTTTAATCCATGTCAACTGGCTGCAAGTGTGATTTAGTTATTGCCAACACCTGTTAGGTGCCACAGGTAAGTTACAGGTGCTGTTAATTACACAAATTAGAGAAGCATCACATGATTTTTCGAACAGTGCCAATACTTTTGTCCACCCTCTTTTTTATGTTTGGTGTGGAATTATATCCAATTTGGCTTTAGGACAATTCTTTTTGTGTTTTTTAATTTAAGACAAATTAAATGAAGATAATAATACCAAAGAATTTGTGTTTGCAATCATTTTCAGGAAGAAACTGAGTATTATCTGACAAAATTGTAGGGGTGTCAATACGTTTGGCCACAACTGTATCTATAGCACCTTTGTATGCCATACTTGCTTTGGCTAGTTTCTGACCAAATCCATGATTCTTTATTAATATTTCTGTAAGATGTCTACCATATTAATCTATTTTTTACTTTTGTGGCAGCTATACTTACTAGATCAATGAATTTGTATCCCATGATCCCATGACATACAAAAAAAACCCTTCCAACATCTGACCCTATTATTTTGCTACTTTGCATATTTGATATCATATATACCGTACATTGATCCCCCATCATGTACTCTAATACTTTGTATGCTTCCTAAACTTATTACAATTATTAATTTACTTACTGGATTAGATAGGCATATTACTCTGGATTTATTCACTGTCATGTATTTATTTATTTGGACAGTGATAGTTTGTGCATATACTTACCCCGCACCCCCTGTACCATTTTTCAACCTGTTGGGAGTTTCCTCTTCTGTTTTCCTTTTCTCTTCCTTTGTTATGATTTATAATTATAAATAAAAAATACTTTGTATTACCTTAGTTGTGTATCATATTTGTAGGTCTAATGCATTTCCAGCGGGTACACTACCTTTTGCTTTATTGTTTATGCGTACGTTATACTGTATGTGTTAACCCCTTCATGACCCAGCCTATTTTGACCTTAATGACCTGGCCATTTTTGGCAATATTGACCAGTGTCCCTTTATGAGGTAATAACTCAGGAACGCTTCAACGGATCCTAGTGATTCTGTGATTGTTTTTTCGTGACATATTTGGCTTCATGTTAGTGGTAAACTTAGGTCAATAATGTTTTCATTTATTTGTGAAAAAAATGGAAATTTGGCGAAAATTTTGAAAATTTCGCAATTTTCACATTTTTAATTTTTATTCAGTTAAACCAGAGAGTTATGTGACACAAAATAGTTAATAAATAACATTTCCCACATGTCTACTTTACATCAGCACAATTTTGGAAACAAAATTTTTTTTTGTTGGGAAGTTATAAGGGTTAAAAGTTGACCAGCGATTTCTCATTTTTACAACAAAATTTACAAAACCATTTTTTTTAGGGACCACCTCACATTTGAAGTCACTTTGAGGGGTCTATATGGCAGAAAATACCCCAAAGTGACACCATTCTAAAAACTGCACCCCTCAAGCTACTCAAAACTATATTCAAGAAGATTATTAACCCTTCAGGTGCTTCACAGCTACTAAAGCAATGTGGAAGGAAAAAATGAACAGTTTAATTTTTCCAATAAAAAATTTCTTTTAGCATCAATTTTTTCATTTTCACACGGGCAACAGGATAAAATGGATCCTAAAATTTGTTGGGCAATTTCTCCTGAGTACACCAATACCTCATATGTGGTCATAAACCACTGTTTGGGCGCACGGCAGGGCTCAGAAGGGAAGGAGCGTCATTTGACTTTTTGAATGGAAAATATGCTGGAATATTTAGCGGTTGCCATGTCGCGTTTGGAGAGTCCCTGTGCACCTAAACATTGGAGCTCCCCCACAAGTTACCCCATTTTGGAAACTAGACTCTCCAAGGAACTTATTTAGATGCATAGTGAGCACTTTGAACCGCCAGGTGCTTCACAAATTGATCCATAAAAAAAAAAAAGGACTTTTTTTTCACAAAAATTTTCTTTTAGCCTCAGTTTTTTCATTTTCACATGGGCAGTGGGATAAAATGGATCCTAAAATTTGTTGGGCAATTTCTCCTGAGTGCACAGATACCTCATATGTGGTCATAAACCACTGTTTGGGCACACGGCAGGGTCCCGAAGGGAAGGAGCACCATTTGACTTTTTGAATGGAAAATTAGCTCCAATCGTTAGTGGACACCATGTCGTGTTTGGAGAGCCCCTGTGTGCCTAAACATTAGAGCTCCCCCACAAGTGACCCCATTTTGGAAACTAGACCACCCAAGGAACTTTTCTAGATGTGTGGTGAGGACTTTGAACCCACAAGTGCTTCACAGAAGTTTATGACGCAGAAAAGTGAAAATAAAAAAATAATTTTTTTTCCTCAAAAATGATTTTTTAGCCCGCTATTTTTTATTTTCACAAGGCTAACAGGAGAAATAGGACCACAAAAGTTGTTGTGTAATTTGTCCTGAGTACACCGATACCCCATATCTCAGGGGAAACCACTGTTTGGGCGCATGGGAGAGCTCAGAAGGGAAGGAGCGCAATTTTGGAATGCAGACTAATGGGATGTTCTGCGGGCATCATGTTGCGTTTGCAGAGCCCCTGATGTGCCTAAACAGTAGAAACCCCCCACAAGTGACCCCATTTTGGAATCTAGACCCCCCAAGGAGCTTATCTAGATGTGTAGTGAGCACTTTGAACCCCCAAGTGCTTCACAGAAGTTTATAAACGCAGAGCCATGAAAATAAAAAATCATTTTTTTTCCTCAAAAATGATTTTTTAGCCCGCTATTTTTTATTTTCACAAGGGTAACAGGATAAATTGGACCCCTAAAGTTGCTGTTCAGTTTGTCCTGAGTACGGTGGCACCCCATATGTGGGAGGGAACCACTGTTTGGGCGCACGGCAGGGCTCAGAAGGGAAGGAGCGCCATTTGACTTTTTGAATGGAAAATTAGCTCCAATCGTTGGCGGACACCATGTCGTGTTTGGAGAGGCCCTGTCTGCCTACACTTTGGAGCTCCCCCACATATCACCCCATTTTGGAAACTAGACCCCCTAAGGAAGTTATCTAGATGCATAGTGAGCACTTTGAACCCCCAGGTGCTTTACAGAAGTGTATAACGCAGAGCTGTGAAAATAAAAATATTTTTTTTCCTCAAAAAATGATTTTTTTAGCCCGCTATTTTTTATTTTCACAATAGTAACAGGAGAAATTGGACCCCAAAAGTTGTTGTCCAGTTTGTCCTGAGTACGCTGGTACACAATATGTGGGTAGGGACCACTGTTTGGGCACACGTCGGGGCTCAGAAGGGAAGTAGTGATGTTTTGAAATACTGACTTGATGGAATGGTCTGCGGGCGTCATGTTACGTTTGCAGAGCCCCTGATGTGCCTAAACAGTGGAAACCCCCCACAAGTGATCCCATTTTGGAAACTAGACCCCCAAGGAACTTATCTAGATGTGTGGTGAGCACTTTGAAAACCCAAGTGCTTCACAGAAGTTTATAACGCAGAACCGTGAAAATAAGAAATCTATTTTTTTCCTCAAAAAATGATTTTTTAGCCCGCAATTTTTTATTTTCACAAGGTTAACAGGATAAATTCGACCCCAAAAGTTGTTGTACAGTTTGTCCTGAGTACGCTGGTACCCCATATGTGGGGGGGGGGACCACTGTTTGGGCACACATCGGGGCTCGGAAGGGAAGTAGTGACGTTTTGAAATACCGACTTGATGGAATGGTCTGCGGGCGTCATGTTACGTTTGCAGAGCCCCTGATGTGCCTAAACAGTGGAAACCCCCCACAAATGACCCCATTTTGGAAACTAGACCACCCAAGGAACTTATCTAGATATGTGGTGAGCATTTTGAACCCCCAAGTGCTTCACAGAAGTTTATAACGCAGAACCGTGAAAATAAAAAAATCTTTTTTTTCCTCAAAAAATGATTTTCTAGCCCGCAATTTTTTATTTTCACAAGGTTAACAGAATAAATTCGACCCCAAAAGTTGTTGTACAGTTTGTCCTGAGTACGCTGGCACCCCATATGTGGGGGGGACCACTGTTTGGGCACACATCGGGGCTCGGAAGGGAAGTAGTGACGTTTTGAAACACCGACTTGATGGAATGATCTGCGGGCGTCATGTTACGTTTGCAGGGCCCCTGATGTGCCTAAACAGTGGAAACCCCCCACAAGTGACCCCATTTTGGAAACTAGACCCCCCCAAGGAACTTATCTAGATGTTTGATGAGCACTTTGAACCCCCAAGTGCTTCACCGAAGTTTATAACTCAGAGCCGTGAAAAAAAAAAAATCATTTTTTTTCACGAAAATCATTTTTTTAGCCCCCAATTTTTTATTTTCCCAAGGGTAACAGGAGAAATTAGACTCCCAAAGTTGTTGTGCAATTTTTCCTGAGTACGCTGATACCCCATATGTGGGGGTAAACCACTGTTTGGGCACACGTCGTGGCTCGGAATGGAGAGAGTGCTGTTTGACATTTTGAACGCAAAATTGGCTGGAATAAATCGTGGCGCCATGTCGCGCTCGGAGACCCCGTGATGTGCCTAAACAGTGGAAACCCCTCAATTCTAACTCCAACCCTAACCCCAACACACCCCTAACCCTAATCCCACCCTAATAATAACCCTAACCACAGCCCTAACGCCAACACACCCCTAACCCTAATCCCAACTCTAACCCTAACTACAAGCCTAACCCTAATCCCAACCCACCCCTAACCCTAATTCCAGCCCTAACCCTAATTCCAGCCCTAACCCTAATTCCAGCCCTAACCCTAATTCCAGCCCTAACCCTAATTTTAACCCTAATTTTAACCCTAACCCTAATTTTAACCCTAACCCTAATTTTAACCCTAATTCCAACCCTAACCCTAATTCTAGCCCTAACCCTATTTCTAACCCTAACCCTATCTAACCCTTATTCCAACCCTAACCCTAATTCCAACCCTAACCCTAGTTCGAACCCTAAATGGAAAAAAAAATATTTTTTTTATTTTATTATTTGCACCTGGCTATGGGGGTGATAAAAGGGGGGTGTATTTACTTTTTTTTTTCATTTTGATCACTGTGAGAGTGTATCACAGTGATCAAAATGAAAAATGAACGGGCAACCGGCAAATTCATGGGCGCCGCCATCTTGGACAATGCGCATGCGCCTGCCATTTTGCAAGATGGCGGCGCCCATGATCCGGACGCCGGGAGCCACGGCGGGACACTGGGAGCACCATCGGAGGTCCCAGGGGGGATCAGAAGGTGGGAGGAAGTGATAGGAAGGGGAGGGGGAGCAGATGATGACGGCGGCGAACGATCGGCCCGCCAGTCGGTGTGTGGGGGGGTCGGGGGTCAGTGTCCAGCCATGTCCGATGCTATTGCAGCATCGACCATGGCTGGATTGTAATATTTCACCAAATTTCATTGGTGAAATATTACAAATCGCTCTGATTGGCTGTTTCACTTTTAACAGCCAATCAGAGCGATTGTAGGCACGTGGGGGCTAAGCCACGCCCCCAGGGATTAACTCTAGAGTGTCCTTTGTGTGCGGGTCGGGTGACCTTTCAGTGACCCCGGTCACCCGACCCGCAGGGGGGCTATTTATAGCATGACGCCTACGTAGGCGTCATAGGTCGTTTGGGCACGACTTTTCATGACGCCTACGTAGGCGTCATGGGTCGTGAAGGGGTTAAACTGTGTAAGTGATTGATACCAAACTAGATCACTGCGATTTTTGCCTTTGTCTTTGCAGGTATTCAGCACAGAATAATTTTTGTTTTTAATTATATGAATGTGTTATAGACATGCTTGAAGAGTACCCATAAACAAATGGACGTGACAGAAGTAATAAAAACAATCTATGCATATGTAAGACTTATAGTTAAAATAAAATAAATATATAAATTCAACTACCAAAGATCTATACGTCCAACAAACCAGAGTGAAAAAACACTCAAAATTAGATAAACTTGAACCCTGGAAGTGGATTTATAATAAATAAAAAAGAGGAAATTGTATGTGTACAAAAATATATGGTAAAGGAGGGGACAATCATATAAGGTAAAAAATGCCATTATTACAAGTACTGTAATTGGCAAAACAATGGCACTTTATACAAAATATACATAAAAAATAACAATATAAGACAAAAAATACACATAATTATAAGAATGAATAAAATATGATAGTCACCACATAAAAGATATTAAGTATAAGGAGACTATGTATATTATTAAAATATTAGATAATGATTCATTACAGTAAAGTCAATAAATAATTAAAAATATTAATACAGTCCCTCATACACACTGTATAGTAATCCACACCACAAATATGATAAATAACTTTGCTATGGGATTCATTAGCATCCTGTATAAAATCATTAAATATAATATGGCAGCTGCTCTCAAAATCATAGTCCAAATAAAATTGCTGATAATCACAATTCAATAATTAAGATCTAATAGGCTACCATCATATATAGTATAAAAACAAATAGGAAACTGCCACTCAAAGACTCATGAGACTTATTATCCAAGAACTAGAGAAACAAGGTGTCTGGGATAAGACTGCAAAAAAACAGGAGATTATCTGTTCCTATACCCAGCATGGAGGTAACAAAGGGAAGTGTTACCTGACAATTGGTGTGGTGGTGGTCCTGGGATAGGTGGCTCTATGGTAGAGAGCAGGGGATTGGCCAATGCACGTGCGCGTCAGGATGGGGGGCGTTGGTGAAGCCGCCCGTGGTTCACATCATAGCCAGCTAAGACATGCTCTGTTTTGTGTTTTCAACATATACTGTATAGGAATGTGTCCTCCTGATGTGTCCAGTAAATGTATGCTGGACGAAACGCGTTGAGGTTATAACAGTGCCTAGGTCATATATTAGGATCTGGCACGATCTATATGGATGCTTGTCCCAGTAATATCACTGGGGACAGCACTGCTAGACAGTGGAATGGATATTTATGTGGGGTAAATTTGGAATGAACCTCAATAAACCCCAACGTTTCCACCATTATGTGAATATTGGGAGCAGATATAATTCAACTAGCTGTGCCGATACTGCCCTTTGGGTTGCAACAATAGGGATGGTAGATACACAGTAGGAATGATGTAGATATGAATGAGATCAGCCCCAATACAGCTTCATTCCTAATATATCAGTGTATGTAGAGCCCTTTTTATGTGCTTAGTTTAGTGACTCTGGTTATCAGTCAGCACTATATAGCGATATATTGGGTGCTAAAACATCTGGTCAGCAAAGAATAATGATGTCTGACTTATTGATGGGCAAATGTGCAATAGATCTTGGCTGGAGTGGTTGATACTAACCCAGTGAGATCAGATTTGAAGCAACCTACTGACATTAACCCTTTTGTGGGGAATTGTGAGGATATAATATAGGGCCCTAGTGCAATATCAATAAATATTTATTCCTCTTGTCTGTTTTTGAGATGGAAAATTTTTTCCTGATAGGAACATAAATATCACCCATTTTTGTTTTGTCACCAGTGTCTGGTTGTATATCAATATCAACTAATTTAAAGTGGATAGACTGTACACAAATATGGTGGTCACTTGATTTTATTATAATAATATTAAAGGTTATATTTTAGTATAAGGCTAAGTTCACACGTAGCGGAATTCCCATGGAAGTTACCGCGAGAATTCCGGAATTCCATTCCGCGAGAAAATAGCATTTTAAATTCCCGCGATTTTCCCGCAGAAAAACTAGTGATTTGCAAGTGTGGAGAGAGGCGGGAAGAAGATCGCCGGCTGTCGGAAGGGGAGAATAACAATATTTTTTATTTTAATTCTATTTTTTACAGGGATATGGTACCCAGAGCCCGGAGGACATTCTCCTCTCCTCCGGACCGTGGGTATCATCCGCAAATGTTCTGCTTACTTTTTGCATGGTGGGCACAGCCACATGCAGAAAGTAAGCAGAACAATGCATTCCTATGTGGGCGGAATCGCCGCAATTCCGCTAAATTAATGAGCATGCTGCGCATTTTACCGCGATGCGATTCCGCCACGGGAAAATCCGCAGCATTAGCACAGCATTGCGGAATCCCATAGGATTGCATGGGATGCTGTTTTTTTGCGTTTTCGCGGCAAAATCACGCGTTTAAAATCACCGTGAAAACGCAAAAAAAAGCTACGTGTGAACCCAGCCTAATTGTTTGTCCACCACAGTCTGTGAATTTCTTATATGATTGTCCCCTACTTTACCATATATTATTGGTTACTTTTGTACACATATAATTTTCTCTTTTCTTATTTATTATCAATCGACATCCAGGGTTCAGGTTTAGACATGCTTGAAGGCAGAATATGGTACAGTGATGCAATGGTTAAGTCATGGTATTGGACACTGATGCGATACATCACTTCCGGCTACTGGGTATTTCTGAACATGCATGCTATCTATACAGCAGGGGTGGGCAATTAATTTTCCCATGAGGTCACAAGAGAAACTGGCACGGTTGTGAAAGGCCGATCAATCAGCTGAACTTAAAGGAGCGGTCCAAAACCAAAGGCGAATTTCATAATAAATGTACCTATTAAGTGTAATCTAATCTCATTACATTCTGACTTCCTCTCTGTCTTTCTTTTTTAAAACTTCCAACGATATTTTGTTTGAGATTCACCAGTGCATGCTTGGATACTCAAATGAGCAGTCATCAGGGTGCAAAGGCCTCTATGCACTCTCTGAAATGAAGCATCATCAGTGATATCTGGTGATGTCTGTTTCAGGGGCTGGAGTAGTCTTGCTCACCTGATAATGCATCGGTTGTAAATTCTGGCATATGCTCAGTATGGGCTCCCTGTACTATATTCCTTTGAATGAATAGTGACAATGCGCTCCCTTGCTGGCTCTAAAGAGAAGTGACAAGCCGGCAACAGAGCGCACTGTCAGTGCAAATTGTAAGGAGGCAAAAAATTTGCATTTGGTTACTCCACCCCACAGCTTCCTCTTTGTGACCAGCAGGGTAATTAACCCCGATATGATATAAACCGTCAACCTTTGATTTGTATTCATCCTTGTACATCCGACCTGAGGAAGAGGTCATGGAATGGACCTCGAAACGCGTTGTCTTTGTATGTTCCATGAAATAAAGCATTGATATTGGAACCTACTCCTAGAATCGACTGGATTTCCTCCATTTGAGGGTTGAAGTATAGCAGCGCGGGAACCAGGTGGTTTTTTTTCCCTTTTGGGATCTCCTCTTTGAGTAAAAAAAAAAATCATGATTTTCATCCAGAAAAACAGACTATTTTCCATCTGTATTCTCATCTGTAAAGCATCCATTTTTATACATCAGAAGGGAATAAAATTTACAAGATCAAAAACAGTGTTCTATGTTAGTAACTGAAATGTACACACGTGGTCAAAATTGTTGTTACCCCTCTTTTAATGACAGAAAAACTCGAAATTGGTCACAGAAATAACTTCAATCTGATAAAAGTAATAATAAATAAAAAATCTATAAAAATGAACATATGAAAGTGACATTGCTTTTCAACCATGCTTCCACAGAATTTAAAAAAAAAATAAAACTCATGAAATAAGCCTGGACAGAAATGATGGTACTCCTGAAAATAATGTGACAAAAGGGACATGTTAAATCTCGGTGTGTCCACTAATTAGCATCACAGGAGTCTACGATCTTGAAATCAGTGAGTGGGCCTGTACAGAAGGCTACAGATACTCACTGTGCTGTTTGGTGACATGGTGTGTATCACACTCAACATGGACCAAGAGGAAGGGAAGGAAAGAGTTGTCTCAGGAGATTACAAAGAAAATTGTAGACAAACATGTTAAAGGTAAAGGTTATAAGACCATCTCCAAGCAGCTTGATGTTCCTGTGACTACAGTTGCACATATTATTAAGAAATTTAAGCTCCAAGGGACTGTAGCCAACCTCCCTGGATGTGGCCGCAGGAAGAAAATTGATGACAAATCAAAGAGACGGATAATACGAATGGTAACAAAAGAGCCCAGAAAAACTTCTAAACAGATTAAAGGTGAACTTCCAGCTCAAGGAACATCAGTGTCAGATCGCACCATCCGTTGTTGTATGAGCCAAAGTGGACTTCATGGGAGAAGACCAAGAATTACGTTTTTTTGGTCGCCGCGACATTGCATTAAAATGCAATAACGGGCGATCAAAAGAACGTATTTGCACAAACATGGTATCGTTAAAAACGTCAGTCTGGCATGCAAAAAATAAGCCCTCACCCGGCCCCAGACCACGAAAAGTGGAGACGCTACGGTCTCGGCAATTGCGCATTTTTTTTTTAGCAAACTATGGAATTTTTTTTTCACCACTTAGATAAAAGAGAATCTAGGCATATTTGGTGTCTATGAACTCGTAATGACCTGGACAATCAAAATGGTAGGTCAGTATTAGCATTTAGTGAACTTAGCAAAAAAGCCAAGCAAAAAATAAGTGTGGGATTGAACTTTTTTTGCAATGTCACTGCACTTGGAATTTTTTTCCCATTTTCGAGTACAAGACATGGTAAAATCAATGATGTCATTCAAAAGTACAAGTCATCCCGCAAAAAATAAGCACTCACATGGCCATATTGACAGAAAAAATATAAAAATTATGGCTCTGGAATGAAGGGGATCGAAAAACGAAAAATCAAAAAAAGATCCAGTCATTAAGGGGTTAATCTTATATAGCCAGTTTCGCACCTCTTCTTGGGTTAGATTAGAGACCCTTAATATAGGGTTTTCTTTGTCTCTCAGCATTTCACCTAGCATTTTATTTTCTACCGTGAATACCGTGGAGAAGAAGATGTTTAGTATATTAGCATTTTCCTCGTCATCTACAACCATTCTTTCCTCACAATTTTTTAAGGGGCCTACACTTTCGATTCTTTTACTATTGATATAGTTGAAGAACAGCTTGGGATTAGTTTTACTCTCCTTAGCAATGCGCTTCTGTTTCCTTTTTGTCAGCTTTAATTAGCTTTTTAGATAAAGTATTTTTCTCCCTGTAGATTTATAGAGCTTTCACGGTGCCATCCTGCTTTAGAAGTTTAAATGCTTTCTTTTTACTGTTAATTGCCCCTCTTACTTCTTTGTTTAGCCACATTGGGTTTTGCCTATTTCTTGTCCTTTTATTCCCACAAGGTATAAACCGCTTACAGTGCCTATTTAGGATGTTCTTAAACATTTCCCACTTATTATCTGTATTCTTATTTCGGAGGACATCGTCCCAGTCAACCAGATTAAGGGCACCTCTAAGCTGGTTAAACTTTGCCTTCCTAAAGTTCAGTGTTTTTGTGACTCATTGACAAGCCCTCCTAGCGAAAGACAAGTGAAACTGTACAATATTGTGGTCGCTTTTTCCTAGATGCCCGACGACCTGCAAATTTGTTATTCTGTCAGGTGTATTAGATAGTATTAGTTCTAAAAGTGCTGCTCTTCTGGTTGGATTCTGCACCAATTGTGAAAGATAATTTTTCTTGGTTATTAGTGGAAACCTGTTGCCTTTATGGGTTTCGCAGGACTCGGTTTCCCAGTTAATATCCGGGTAGTTAAAGTCCCCCGTAACAAGGACCTCATTATGGGTTGCAGCTTCATCTATCTGCCTTAGAAGTAGACTTTCCATGATTTCTGTTTTTCTTTGCTAGCTGGTAGTGCCTCATCCTTAGGTGTGCCATCTTCATCCTCCACAAGGCCTTGGCATCGGTTTCTCAGTTGTGTGGTTGGTGATATCTCTATGGTGTTCTTGCTTCTTTTGGTTACATGCTTCCACTTCTCTGCTTTTGAAGGTTCTTGGACACTTTCTTCACCTTCTATGACCAGTAGAGATGCTTCTGTTTTGTATAGGAAGTCTTCATTTTCTTTGATGAGTTTCAAAGTTGCAATTATTTCTTCCATACCCCGCACCTTTTCTTCTAAAAGGGCCAATTGTCTACACTTCTGGCAGGTGAAGTTGGATTCATCTTCTGGTCGATCTATGAACATGTAGAACATGTTGCAGCTCACCATGTAGGTTGTCACATCTGCCATGTTGCTCCTAGATCCTGCTGACTTGCTGTGTGTCTTCCTTCTTGTGTAATCTACTGTGTGTAACCTTCTTGTGTAATCTGTTGTGTTTTTTCCTTCTTGTGTAATCTACTCAATCAGCCAAGCTTTCTTGCAATACTGTCCTAGAGGCAAAAATTTGTGCACCGTAAGGTGCGCGGTTTGACGATGCTTTCCAACCAGCTGGTCCCGGCTGTACCCAACAATCTTCTTGCTGAGGGAGACTCTCTGCTTTTCCTACACCTGGAATATGCAAATTGTCCCCCTCAAGCTTCAATCCCTGATTTTGGTAATTGTCCACTAGTTTTCGCATGGATCTGGCATAAGTCTGGGCGTTACTGGATTGGGATCATCCTGAAAACTTAAAAGCTTTACAAATGTTTTTAAGGTTCACCAATTATTAGCATAAGTTCATCAAGAATGATTTGGGAGTGGCCAAACCACTGATGGGTATGACCAGAAAAGGGATGGACTTTTCTAAATAGTCCAGTCTGGCCAAGGAGGCTTTTGGTCTTTAAAAGAGATGTTTTGCTTCTGCAAAGATTCTTAGACAGCCTGACGTCACTCAGCCATTCATTGAAGCAGTTGATGCATCATAGGTGGGGTTGGGGCTGTAGGCTGTATTATTGCAAGGTTCATCTCCAAGAAAATGACATCCGTGTGCAATCTTCTCCAAGAAAATGTCATCCTCCAAGAGAAACTAAGACATTGGTAAATGGGAACTTTTGGCAGTAAAGTAGGCATTTGAAGAGTGGCATCATTTTTGGAGGGGGCATTTCATCCAGTCATGGTAATCTCCAATCATAAGAATCCTTCGTATTTTGAATCTGCTAAACAACTGACACCTAGGCAGGCAAGATGGTCATTGTTCACCAGATTCAACTTTTTTTGTGATTTATACGTCGGGGGATAAAAACATCAAGGCAAATGCTTTATTGCGTTGTTTTCAGGGGGAGGAAGTGATTGCATGTCGGTTCCTATATTACAGAAAGGGGAAGTTTATGCCACTATATGTTCTGATATGGACAAAGAGGCTCAGGAGGAGGGGCCTGCTGCCTGCTCTTCAGGTAAACTGTTTGTTAACCTCCATCTTAAAATTTTGAGTGAACATCATGATTCTATTCTGGCTGGACATCCTGGTAGCAAAGCCACCACAGATCTTCTTACTCATTGTTTTTGGTGATCTAGGGTGCCCCAGGATGTTTGGGAATATGTAGCTGCCAGGTACTTATGCGTGTTCTAAGACCTCTCATACTCAGCCTTTCGGGGCTCTTCAACCTCTGAAGACCATGGACTCATTTGCTAACGAAATCGTTAAATTACACAGGATTCCATCTGATATTGTTTCCGATCAGAATGAGGGGGTCAATTTATTTCAAAATTTTGGAAAGCCTTTTGTGCTCCCTTAGTGGTTTAGCGTTAATTCTCATCAGCCTTTCATACACAGTTCAATGGGCAAACTGAAAGAGTGAACTAGAACCTTGAGACATATTTTAGGTGCTTTGTGTCCGAGAATCAGGAGGATTGGGTTTCTTACTTACCGTTAACTGAGTTTGCTGTGAATAACGGGTGTCACTATTACTAGTAATTATCCTATTGCAGTGAGTTTAGCCTACACTTTTACTTTACTACACCTTGCCTCTTTCTAAAATCCGTTTACAATGAACAATTCTGCATTGTAAGACTTTAGGTTGGCATGCTGTTTGACCATTCAATGTTGTAAATATTTTAATATTTTTATATACCGTATATACTCGTGTATAAGCCGAGATTTTCAGCACATTTTTTGTGCTGAAAATGCCCCCTCGGCTTATACACGAGTCATTGTGAAGAAAGACAGAGGAGGAGGGGGAGCGGCGGCAGGAGTCATGAATATGGACGCAACTCCACACCTATGGATGTGGAGGCATATTCATGACCTTAATGAGCGGTACCATGTGACAGCTCAACACAGGAAGAAGCTGTCAGCTCTGGGACAACGAAGGACACAGGGGACGTTCAGTGACGGCACAGGAGGGTGAGTATGATGGAGGAGGATGGGGGAGCACGGAGGAGGACTGGTGGAGGATGGGGAGCACAAAAGAGCACGGAGGAAGACTGGGGGAGAACAGGAGAGTACAGAAGAGCACGGAGCAGGATGGGGGAAGCATGGAGGAGGACGAGGAGCATGGAGGAGAACTGGGGGAGGACAGAAGAGCACGGAGAAGGACGGGGGAAGCACAGAGGAGGACTGGGGAGGGCGGAGGAGCACAGAAGAGCACGAGCAGGACAGGGGAAGCATGGAAGAGGACGGGGAGCATGGAAGAGGACTGGGGAAGCACAGAAGAGCATGGAGCAGGATGGGGGAAGCACAGAGGACTGGGGGAGGACGGGGGAGCACAGAAGAGCACAGAGCAGGATGGGGGAGCACAGAAGAGCACAGAGGAGAACGGGGAGCATAGAGGAGGACGGGGGAGCACGGGGGGAGGACAGGGAGCTGAGCCATACATAGAAGGATGGGACAGGGGAGCCGAGCCATGCATACTGGGAGGGGGAGAGCCACACAGAGCGGGACAGGGATCAAGGGACAATGCATACCCGGCTTATACTTGAGTCAATAAGCTTACCCAGTTTTCCGTGGCAAAATTAGGGGCCTCGGCTTATACTCAGGTCGGCTTATACTCGAGTATATAGTACATTGCATTGAGTTGTTTTATGGCTTCCAGGTCTTTTGTGAGAATTTTTATTATGTATTTTTACTTTTTACATGTTTACTTGATTGCATTACTCTACCTATTATATATTATTCATTAACTAATTAAAGATTATGCACTGTTCATTCTGCGTTTACATATTCTTATTTATATCACTGTATTCACGTCACACATGATACAACTCAATGTTTGAGTGGATTTGACTAAGTAATATATATATGTATATATATATATATACTCTAGATGGTGGCCCGATTCTAACGCATCAGGTATTCTAGACTCTCTCTCTCTCTCCCTCCCCACGCCGCAGATCTCCCAACAGAGGCGTGTGTTTTTCGAATGCGCTGATTGTTCGCGGCCGGCCGGGCGCGAACAACCAGCGCAGTGGGATTTCCGTTACAGACAGCCAGAATTAGATGATTATATAGTATATATATATATATATATATATATATATATATATATATATATATATATATATATCACTATGAATGCACTACTTAGATTTATCTCTGATCAATTCAGCTATAATTGCACAGGCACATGAATATGTGCATTAGGTGTCATGTGTTATGCTTGACAAACGCTTCAGCACATGTGTTATGCTTGACAAACGCTTCAGCATAGAAGCTGAAATGTCACATGTACAGTATTTGAGTGGATAAAGTCCAATTTTTTCACTTGTTTTCATTGGAGTGCAGTTTCCATTCTATTTTTCTACACTTGAACCTTGGCTGGCTGTTTGTGGAAGTTTTGCACCCATGACATCAGGGCTGTTTTTCCTTGGAAACATATGTTATTCTTATAATATTTTTACCTTCTTCTTTATCTTCAGTGACAAGATCAGCTACGATATCATCTATGTTGTCGGGGACTATATTGCATTGCTCTCCCTGTAAGACATGAAACATGATTAACGGACTGTAAAAATGTGGTGCTGGTCTGATCAGTGATTCTTTTGTTACTAATGGTAGCACGATTTTTCAGCATGCTAATTTTGAATATCATTCTGTACACATTAATCACACAATGTAACAATTATAGCAATTTGCTACGTTCATGCTGTTTAATTTCAAATGGTAGCACAATGAATCATATTCAATTTCTTGGCTAATTATCTACACATAATAGTAAATAAAATCCTTAGCAAAAACTGTTCATTGATATAGCTTGATGTTTCGGGCATTAGCATACCCTGTCAACTAAATAGCCATATCTTTGTATATTTTCACACTAAGCATCTATGCTTGTCAAAATAATGAAATATTTTTTTAAAGGTTTGTTGAGATATTGCAGCTCATCCCCATTGAAGTGAATAGGTCAGACTTAACAGAAATTTCCACACCTAACAGTTTCAAAGTGAACTAAATTTTGAACAAGGACGTGGGAATGTGGCGACAAAGATGACTCTACATAACTAGCCCATACTTTGGGCTAGTCTTGACTAGCCCAACATAACTTGTCTTCATAGTGCAAGGCATTCTGTCCAAAGTATGTTTTCTCTGAAATGTTGCAATGTTTCAGAGCTAAAGATAGATATTTGTATGATAACTGAGCCTGCCTATGGCTCCTCTTGTCCCTGGTTTGGGCAACACGAATCAAACAACAGGCTTCCTTTAATACAATGAGTTAAAGATTAATTTCAGAACTGCATATTAAAAACATTTTTGACATATTATGGAGACATGTCAGAACTTTGGATTGAGTATGTACATGTTGAGAAACCCAGCAAACACTAAAATGAAGGAGTAAAAGTGACCAGCTGAGCTCTAGTTTACTCCAAGGAGGATTCAATATGGAGTGCTCAGTAGGGATATTATAACGTCGACTCCATCCAATTACATTATATGAACTGTCTCCATAACATGTTAAAAATTTTCTAAAATTGAAGGTAGTCTTTAAATCGATTAAACTTGATTATATAATTATATAATGAAGGAAAAAAAATATCTTTGTGCCATGGTAGACAGTATCTAGAAAAATATTAAAATTTGAGAGTCTTCAGTGGTTGATCTCCTTTAATGGCTGACTGAAAAATGGCAATAAATAGCAAGATGTCAAGTTTTTTAGGTCTGTTCATCAGGCATAATATTATGCAAAATTTGAAGAGTCATGTATTTCTACACAACAGGGCAAAGAATAGTGCCGTAAATAAAACAAGTCACATGAAGGAGAACTAGTAATATGGGAAGGAGAGAAACAGTTGTGCCAATAAATTTCGAAGCAGTTCATAGATATGAAGTGTGAAAGTTTCATTGTCCTCTGATTGGGGTCTGGTTCTGTGCTGTGATGCCCCCGAATGGTCTGAGGAGCACATTCCTTAATTGATGCAAAAATACATAAATCCATGTGACACATTCATTCCTGCGCTGAATGTGTCAAAGGCCATCATAAGTTTGAACTCCCAGAGTCTTCAGTCTTTCTTTATTGCACTATTCTATGTACTGGTTTTTATAAACATGTCACTCTTCAGATTTTGTGTTATACCTCTGCTCTGCCTACTTCTGCCTTTTTTGATGAGAAAGAGAGGTGTACTGGCCTTCTACTTTTCCAGGCCTGGTTGCTTAATAGAGGTGTCACATAACTGCCACAAGCCATATATAAAGAGTGGAAAAGTTAACTGAAAAAAACAGTATTACTTGGCAACCTGAAAAAAGCACCTACTGTTCATCTGGCGAACTATACTTAAAAAGAAAAAAATATATATTAAAGAAAATAATTTCCTCCATGTTAGTGCATGAAAGAATAGATTTACTTATTTATTTTTTAAAAAGCCTATTAATATTATTCTTCACCATAAAACTATTTAATAATTGTATTGATTATGTATGATATTTAATGTTACCTACCTTTCTTGCAATTCGCTCAATAGCAACTCTAGACACTGGAATGATTGGACCTCCTTCTGGATCATAAAATGGGCTCTGTGGATGGTCCAAACTAGTCAATGGACGGATTTTATCTTGTGGTATTGTAGGTTTGTTAGGTGACTAGGTATAATGAGAACACAGAAAAGATATATTACTGAAAAGATCTTTACAAGCAAATGATTGACTTGATCTAAATAAATCTCTAGTCTTTTTAATTACGAATAGGGATGAGTAGATCAATTAAAGTTTGGGTTCGTACCAACTTTACTCCAAAGTTCGGTTTGGGTACAAGAACTTGACCCAAATTTAACCCCAGACCTGAACTCCATATAAGACATTGGGGACCTGAACTTTGATGCTGTAAAATGGCTGTAAAAATGGTCATAATAAGGTTTAGGTTGGCTGCAAAAAGGAAGCAAAATGGGGGGTAAGAGCAATATAAATGCCCTGCAAACAAATGTGGATAGGGAGTTTATTTAAAATAACATACAATAAAAAAAAACAATCTTGAACCAGGAGGCGATGATCCAAGTGGACGAGTGGAGCAGTGTTTTGCGTGTCTAGTTTAATGTAATTGTAAATAAATAAATTAAAAAAAACAACTTGGGATCCTCCTTATTTTTAATAACTAGCCAAAGGAAAGTAGACAGTTGCGAGCTGTTTTTATGCCGGCCAATTAATATCAGCCCCAGATGTAAGCTTTACCTTTGCTGGTTACTAAAAATAGGGGTGTGAGGAGCTTTACAAAGACTAAAGATTATTGGACAACTGAATATAAAACAGAGTCCACACTGTAAGGGATGCAGACTTTTTCCACCACGGAGCACCAGTTACATCAATCTTATTGCTGTGTTTTATTACAAATTAAAGCCCCCGTCACACACAGCGATCTCGCTAGCGAGATCGCTGCTGAGTCACAAGTTTTGTGACGCAACAGCGATCTCATCAGCGAGATCGCTGTGTGTGACACTTACCAGCAACCAGCCCCCATGCCGGTTATCGCTGATCGTCCTGGAATGGCCAGGACAATTTTTTGATCACTGGTCTCCCGCTGACCAGCATGCATCGCTGCGTGTGACAGGCAGGAGACCAGCGATGAGCGAGCAGGAGCTGGTAACTAAAGTAAACAGATTGTTTGTAAGCGTCACGCAGCACTTAGAAACCCGATGTGTACCTTCGTTACCAGCGCGCTGGTGCAGGGAGCTGGTAACCAAGGTATACATCGGGTTTCTAAGTGCCCCGCGCCACTTAGAAACCCGATGTGTACCTTGGTTACCAGCTCCCTGCACCAGCGCGCTGGTAACGAAGGTACACAGTGGGTAACTAAGTGACATGCGTCGCTTGTTACCTGCGTGTCGCTGGTGCTGATCGCTGGTGAAGCTGCCTGTTTGGCAGCTCTCCAGCGATCATGTAGCGACACACCAGCGATCCTGACAAGCTCATATCGTTGTCAGGATCGCTGGTGCGGCGCTATGTGTGACGGGGCCCTAACTTGCTGTGTTTTATTAGAGATTTGCTTGCTTATCAGTTTAAGTGCACTAATTTCACCTGGAAAGTGTTCAGCTTCAGGAACCAATGTTTCCTTTCAGTGACAGTAAGTAGAGCTAGACATGCAGGCTGGGTCTTAAGTATAGATATGGCCAGACACAGGATTGGTAATCAGGTAAATCAAACATTCCATTAAGGGGGTTTTACACATAGCGATATCGCTAGTAATATCGCTAAAGCATCACCGATTTTGCGACGCAGCAGCGATATTGCTAGTGATATCGCTATGTGCGATACTTACCTCCGACCGGCTCCCCCGCTGTCTGTCATTGATCATGCGAGATCGCGCAGCTCCATTTCTCGTCGGGCATTTCCTGCTGGTGCCAACGAGCGACGCGTGGACAAGGACGGGAGGACGTCAGGATCGCCTCATCTGAAAGGTAAGTAACGACCGCTGTATCGCTGCTGCATCGCTGTGAGATCTGCCTGTGTGGCAGCTCACTAGCGACCATTTAGCGATGCACCAGCTATCCTGACTGGGTCGTATCGTGGTCGGGATCGCTGGTGCATCGCTAAATATAAAGGGGCCTTTACTCTTGTTAGTGTCTCAGGAGCCTCAAGCCATTGTTCTCCCAAACATTAATCCCATTATGTGGATAGGAATAGTAGACCCAGTGGAGCTGTCACTACAGGGGGTCTCACATGCAGTCACAGGTGATGAGGAAAATATCTCCACCAGTGCATAGTTAGCTTGGTATGAAGTTTTTCCCGAAAGCCGGGCTCAATTCCGTGCAGGCGACTTGGGGTATTTAGGACACTGACGAGGGAATGGAGGGGTTGTTGCTGGCTGGAGTTGGATACACATGCTATGGTCGTGGAATCTGTTGTCTGGAGGAGCATGGACTATGACTATAGACTATACTAATGGGACATACAAAAGCTGTGGGCCACCCAAAAATTGGGAGACAGTGGGTATTGCCTGGTAGAGGGGCAATGTAACTACCGGACAAGGGTTTGGATCTTGTTGACTGGCGGCATTTTAGCCATCTACCTGGAGTTGCTGTAAGACCATGGACGTAAGGAACAAAAAATAGTTGCATTCTTAACCTGCCAAGGTGAATATTACAACCCACAACCTCACATCTTCACAATGGAGACCTCCCCAAAAAATGACATGGGGTCACCCCTAATTTTAATAACCAGCTAATGCAAAACAGACAGCTACAGGCTGATATTAATAAGCTCATAGATCATAGAATCGTAGAGTTGGAAGGGACCTCCTGGGCCATCTGGTCCAACCCCCTGCTCAATGCAGGATTCGCTAAATCATCCCAGTTAGATGTCTGTCCAGCCTCTGTTTGAAGACTTCCATTGAAGGAGAACTCACCACTTCTCGTGGCAGCTTGTTCCACTCCTTGATTACTCTGTCAAAAAGTTTTTTCTAATATCTAATCTGTGTCTCCTCCCATTCAGTTTCATTCCATTGCTTCTAGTCTTTCCTTGTGCAAATGAGAATAAAGTTGATCCTTCTACAATGTGACAGCCCTCTAGATATTTGTAGACAGCTATTAAGTCTCCTCTCAGTCTTCTCTTTTGCAAACTAAACATTCCCAAATCCTGCAACCTTTCCTCATAAGACAGTGTTTGCAGACCGGTCACCATTCTGGTTGCTCTTTTCTGAACTTGCTCCAGTTTGTTGAAGTCTTTTTTAAAATGTGGTGCCCAAAACTGGACACAATATTCCAGATGAGGTCTGACCAAAGAGGAGTAGAGGGAAATAATGACTTCACGTGATCTAGACTGTATGCTTCTGTTAATACATCCTAGAATTGCATTTGCCTTTTTTGCTGCTGCATCACACTGTTGACTCATATTCAGTCTGTGATCTATTAGTATACCCAAGTCTTTTTCCCATGTCATCTTGCTTAGGCCTATCCCTCCCATTCTGTATATGCTTTTTTCATTTTTATTGCCCAGATGTAGTACTTTGCATTTTTCCCTGTTAAAAACCATTCTGTTAGTTGCTGCCCACTTCTCCAGTTTATTTATATCTTTTTGAATCCTCTCTCTCTTCTCTAGTATTAGCTATCCCTCCTAGCTTTGTGTCATCAGCAAATTTAATCAGTTTACCCTCAATTCCTTCATCTAAATCGTTGATAAAGATGTTGAACAATACAGGGCCCAGGACAGAGCCATGTGGTACCCCACTTGAGACATTATTCCAAATGGATGTGCAGCCATTTACGACCACTCTTTGGGTCCGATCACTAAGCCAGTTATGAATCCACCTAACAGTTGCCTTGTCGATTCCATACTTAGTCATTTTTTCAATAAGGATTGTATGAGATACTTTGTCAAATGCTTTGCTGAAGTCAAGATATACTATATCTACAGCATTTCCTTGATCCACCCAATCAGTGATTCTGTCATAGAAGGAAATTAAGTTAGTCTGACATGACTTATTAGTTACAAACCCATGCGGACTCTGTTTAATCACTTCATTCTTATCCAGGTACTGACATACATGTTGTTTAATAATTTGTTCAAAGATCTTTCCAGGTATAGAAGTCAGACTCACTGGCCTATAGTTGCCTGGGTCCACCTTCTTCCCCTTTTTGAAGATAGGAACAACATTTGCTCTTCTCCAGTCTTCTGGGACTTCTCCTGTTCTCCAAGAATTTTCAAAGATTATGGAGAGGGGTTCAAAAATTTCTTCTGCTATCTCCTTCAGTACTCTGGGGTGTAATTCATCTGGACCTGGAGACTTGAATTCATTTAGGTTAGCTAAGTGTTTCCTCACTATCTTTCTGTTTATAGATATCCTGGATTCTTCTATTCCCTTAATAAGACAGTGAAGAACAGTTGATGTTACATTTCCTTTCTGAGAGAAAACAGATACAAAATAGGAATTTAAAAGTTCGGCCTTCTCAACATCCTGAGTCTTACCATTTCGTCATTTTCATCCTGTAAAAATCCTATAGCACCTTTGACTTTTCTTTTACTTTTGACATATCCCCAAAATCCTTTATTATTGCTTTTGACATCTCTTGCAAGCCTCAATTCATTGTCAGCTTTAGATAATCTGATTTGTGCCCTGCGGTTCTGCAGACAGCATTATATTCTTCTTTAGATATGCCTCCCTCTTTCCATTTTATAAACATTTTTTTCTTCCTTTTTAGCATGTGCTTAAGTTCTGTGTTCATCCATCCTGGCTTCCTTAAATGCTTCCTATTCTTCCCTCTTTTCGGAATTGTTAACAATTGTGCTTTGAGAATTTCATGTTTCAAGATTTCCCATCCTTCCTGGACATTTTTGTCTTTAAGGATATCCAGCCATTGGATCCCTCCAATTCTCTTTCTGAATCCCTTAAAATCTGCCTTTCTGAAATCTAACCTTGACATCTGAGTCTTCACAGGTCTTCCTCCTCTAGTTATCCAAAATTCTAAAATAGCATGGTCGCTACCTCCTAGGGTCCCAGCCACTTTTACCTCCTCAACCATTTCCTCCCTGTTTATAAGGATTAGATCCAAGGTAGCAGTTCCCCTTGTTTTCTCCCCTACCTTTTGGAAGATACAGTTGTCAGCAAGAGAGGATAAGAATTTCCTTGACCTGTTAGTTTTGCCTGAGAGAGATTCCCAACAAATGTCTGGATAGTTGAAATCTCCCATGACAACTATGTCATATTTTTTGGAGAACTTGGCCATTTGATGCATAAAGAGTTCATCCATATCTTCAGCTTGCATAGGCGGCCTGTAGTAAATGCCTACAATGGTGTCCTTTCCATTGTTCTGTCCTTGTATTCTTACCCAAACAGTTTCCACAGAACTCCCAGTCTCTGAAGCTTCAATCTCTGTGCAAATATACGCATTTCTAACATACAATGTGACACCTCCTCCTCGTTTATCAAGTCTGTTTCTTGCAAATAAGTTGTATCCTTCTAGTCTTGTATTCCAATCATGTGTATTGTCCCACCAAGTTTCAGTGATTCCAATGACATCATATTTCTTTTCCTGTGTTAGTAGTTCCAATTCTCCTTGTTTGCTGCCCATGCTTTGTCCATTAGTATATAAACATTTTAGTTTGTGATTGGTTTCTCTTTCTCCAATATTTTTATTAATTAGATTCTTTTGTCTTTGTTCTTCCTTTCCACTTCTAATAGCAGAGTTCTCAATAGCATTTGTCAGGTGTATGGCTTTTTCTGGTCTTTTGCTTCCCTTCCCATGTTGTTCTAGTTTAAAGATCTCCTTACAAGTGTAGCAAGGCGACTTCCAAATACATGTTTTCCAGTCTTCGTAAGGTGCACCCCATCTCTAGCAAGTAGTCCATCGTAAACGTAATTCACTCCGTGATCCATAAATCCAAATCGTTGCTGACGGCACCATCGACGTAGCCAGTTGTTCACCTGCAGAATCTTATTCCACCTACTTGTTCTATGGCCATCCACTGGGAGGATGGAAGAGAAGACCACCTGCACTCCCAGTTCTTTCACTTTCTTGCCTAAGTCTTCAAAGTCTCTGCAGATGGTTTCCAGGTCGTTTCTTGCGGTGTCATTTGTCCCCACATGTAGTAGCAGGAATGGGTAGTCATCTGTAGGTCTGAAGAGTCCTGATATCCTGTCAGACACATCTTTAATTTTTGTACCTGGAAGACAGCACATTTCTCTTGAAGTTATATCCGGTCTGCAGATAGCGGCCTCTGTTCCTCTCAACAGGGAATCCCCCATGACCACCACTCTCCGTTTCCTCTTCACAACATTTTTCTTTCTCCATCCAGGAGGACTCTGAGGGTGTACAAGGTTGCTGTTTGTGGGCAAAGTCTTATCCTGATGTATTTCTTCATCGTTTTCCTGCGTGAGAGCCTGGTACTGGTTCCTGAGAAGTATGGGTGCTGACTGCCTCCTGATCCTCCTGCTTCTCAGGGTCACATGTCTCCATTCCTCTGTTTCTTCAGGTGCACTTCGAATTTCTTCTCTTTCTGTAACATGAAGAGATAATTCTGCTCTGTCTAAGAACTCTTCACCCGCCTTAATGATCTTCAACGTAGCTAACCTCTCTTTGAGATTTTGCAACTTTTCCTCCAACAGGGACACAAGCTTGCATTTGTGGCATGTGAAGTTTGGCTTTTCCACTGGTAAGTTTGTGAACATGTAGCAAGAAATGCAGCTCACCAAATGGCTCCTGGCCTCTTCCATATTGAGATTTCTTAAAAACGATGAAAGATGAGCCAAAATTCAGCGCGCGGCTTTCCGATTTCCTCTTTTCAGCTGCAACTGCCAAAACCCAGTGATCGTTGAGCTCGCGGAGACTCTTCACTTATCCCAGAAGGCACTAGGAATACGCAAATGATCTCCTCAACACTCTTCCCCTGGCTTTCCGATTTCCTCTTTTCAGCTGCAACGGCCAAAACCCAGTGATCGTTGAGCTCGCGGAGACTCTTCACTTATCCCAGAAGGCACTGGGAATATGCAAATGATCTCCTCAAGACTCTTCCCCTGGCTGGGAAGGTACATGCATATTGGCTCCTTCCCAGCCTAATAAGACTCTAGTACCAGTACCCAGTACCATTGTAAATGTTATATATTTTTGATATAAAAGAATATAGGAGCGCTCCTGTGGATGGAGGAGTCAGAGAGCCGTTATTCGGACAGCAGCTATATCTTGTGTATAGGACCCCTTACCTCAGTAGCCCCCGAAATGTTGCATCATTACAGTGGGTACGGAACGTATTCAGATCCCTTTAAATTTTTCACTCTTTGTTTCATTGCAGCCATTTTGTAAATTCAAGGAAGCTCATTTTTTTCTCATTAATGTGCACTCTGAACCATAAGAAAGTTCTTTTTATTTCATTACTATACACTCTACACTCCATCTTGACTGAAAAACAAAACAGAAATGTAGAAATTTTTGCTAATTTAAAAAGAAAAAGTGAAATATCACATGGTCTTAAGTATTGAGACCCTTTGCTCAGACACTCATATTTAAGTCACACGCTGTCCATTTCCTTGTGATCTTCTTTGAGATGGTTCTCCTTCATTGGAGTCCAGCTGTGTTTAACTAAACTGATAGGACTTGATTTGTAAAGGCACACACCTGTCTATATCTGACCTCACAGCTCACAGTGCATGTCAGACCAAATGAGAATCATGAGGTCAAATGAACTGGCCAAGGAGCTCAGAGGCAGTATTGCGGCAAGGCACAGATCTGGCCAAGTTACAAAAGAATTTCTGCTGTACTCAAGGTTCCTAAGAGCACCGTGGCCTCCATAATCCTTAAATGGAAGAAGTTTGGGACCACCAGATATATAGATATATACAATATATATACTACTACGATATTATATATATATTACTATATATTATATATTATTACACTGCTCAAAAAAAAGGGAACACTTAAACAACAGAATATAACTACAAGAAAATCAAACTGTCCACTTAGGAAGCAACACTGTTTGACAATCAATTTCACATGCTGTTGTGCAAATGGAATAGACAACAGATGGAAATTATTGGCAATTGTGTATCCAAATCCGGCTATAAACTTCTCCACAACAGTATCATGGACCTGCCTGTTGTGTTCCTTGGTCTTCATGATGCTCTCTGTGCTTCAAACAGAACCCTGCCTGAGACTATCACAGAGCAGGTGCGTTTATACAGAGACTTGATTACACACAGGTGGATTATATTTATCATCATTAGCCATTTAGGACAACATTGGATCATTCAGAGATCCACAATGAACTTCTGGAGTGAGTTTGCTGCACTGAAAGTAAAGGAGCCGAATAATATTGCACGCCCCACTTTTCAGTTTTTGAATTTCCACAAATATTTAAAATAACCAATAAATTTCATTTAACTTCACAATTGTGTTCCACTTGTTCTTGATTCTTCACCAAAAATTTACATTTGGTATCTTTATGTTTGAAGCATGATATGTGGGAGAAGGTTGAAAAGTTCCAGGGAGCCAAATACTTTCGCACAGCACTGTATAGACACATAGAATAGAGTAGAGAGAAAAATGTCAGTCACACATATACATATATATATATATATCCAATCCAACCACCAGGGCAACCAGATTGCAAGAAATGGCTGATAAGCTTAAAGTCCACATTTACCCCACAGCACTCCTTAATACAGAAATCACCAAAGCACTAGAGGAGTCTGATGACACCACAATAGCCACTTGCAAAACTCCAAGACTCCCCTTTGTCCATAATCATCACCCCACAATGCGTAGGATCCATAATCTTATCCGAAAACACTGGCCCCTTTTAAACAGGGCCTATCCTAACATCCAGATTTTCAAGAACCAACCACTAATATGTATGAGACGGCCACAAAACCTTAGGGACAAAATAGTTAAAGCAGACTTAGGATCACGCAAACCAACAGTGTCAAGGACTCTGACTGGTCAAAGGAGGACAGATACTTTCCCATGCTTAAACTGCATGAGCTGCTCCAACATTATCAAGGGCAATGAGGTTGTTCATCCCCGCACTGGCAAGTCATACCCTATTAGGGATTATTACACATGTGAAACAAATTTTGTGGTTTACATTGTCAAATGCCCGTGCAGTCTAGCCAGGCGAGAATCCAGTATCTTCTCAACCTCATATTCCACATTACCTTCAACCAATACAGGGTCAGGAGGTGCCACCACAGGAACTACTGGCTCAACAAACCTCTTCAACAGAGACTTATGAAACACGTTATGGATCTTAAATGTAACAGGAAGAGCCAAACGAAAAGAGACCGGATTAAGAATCTCCAAAGTCTTGTAAGGTCCAATAAATCTAGGTTTAAACTTTGGAGAAGCCACCTTCATAGAGATATTCTTTGATGACAACCAAACCATATCACCCACCTTAAACCGGGGACCAATGGTCCTATGCCGGTTGGAAAACCGCTGGGCCTTTTCCTGGGAGCGAGACAACTTATCCACCACTTGGTCCCAAATCTGGTGCATTCTCTCCACCACAGTGTCAACACCTGGGAAGGCAGAAGACTCCACCTGCCCTGAAGAGAATCGAGGATGAAACCCAAAGTTACAAAAAAAGGTGACATCAAAGTGGCAGAACTAGCTCTATTATTTAAAGCAATTTCGGCAAAGGGCAAAAATGAGACCCAATCATCCTGATCAGCAGAGATAAAACATCTCAAATAAGACTCCAAAGTCTGGTTTGTTCTCTCCGTCTGCCCATTGGTCTGAGGGTGAAACGCAGAGGAGAAGGAGAACTGAATTCCCAGCTTGGAGCAAAAAGTCCTACAAAATCTAGAGACAAACTGAACTCCTCTGTCAGATACAATGTTCTCAGGAATCCCATTCAAGCGAACCACCTGGTGCAAAAACAAGGGCACCAACTCTGAGGAAGATGGCAACTTAGGGAGTGGTACAAGATGGACCATCTTAGAGAATCTATCACAAATCACCCAGATAACAGTCATTCTCTGAGAGACAGGCAGATCAGAAATAAAATCCATTGAAATATGGGTCCATGGCCTCCTGGGCACTGGCAAAGGCATCAACAACCCACTAAAGCGAGAACAAGGTTTAGACCGGGAGCAAGTCCCACAGGACTGCACAAAATTCCTGACATCACGAGATAAGGCGGGCCACCAAAAAGATCGACTCACCAAATCTCTAGTACCAAAAATACCTGGATGACCAGCCAATGCGGAGCAATGAACTTCAGACATCACTCTCTTCCTCCACTGGTCTGGAACATACAATTTTCCAATGGGACAATGCTCAGGTTTGTCCTCCTGAAACTCTTCCAGAGCACGTCTCAAATCGGGCGAGATGGCAGAAAGAACTACCCCCTCACCTAAGATGGTAGCAGGCTTGGTCACAATAGGTGAATCAGCAAAGAAACTCCTAGAGAGGGCGTCTGCCGTGACATTCTTAGTGCCCGGAAGAAAAGAGACCACAAAATCAAAACGTGTGAAAAACAAGGCCCACCTAGCCTGTCTAGGATTCAAGCGTTTGGTCGACTCCAGGTAAATCAAATTCTTGTGGTCAGTAAGGACCACAACTTGATGTTTAGCTCCCTCCACCAATGTCTCCACTCCTCAAATGCCCATTTCATGGCTAACAGTTCCCGATTCCCCACATCATAGTTGCGTTCAGATGGGGAGAACTTTTGGGAAAAGAAAGCACAGGGATTCATTTTAGATGTTATCGGATCTTTTTGGGACAAAACAGCTCCTGCACCAATCTCAGAAGCGTCCACCTCTACCTGAAACGGGAGTGAGACATCAGGTTGCAGAAGTGAATCTCCGCTTCAGCTCCTGCAAGGAAGAAACATCCTCTGGAGACCAATTCAGCACATCAGCACCCTTCTTAGTCAAATCAGTCAATGGTTTGGCAATACCAGAAAAATTAGCTATAAATTTACGATAAAAATTAGCAAAACCCCAAAACTTCTGGGGGGCCTTCAAAGAAGTGGGCTGAACCCAATCATAAATGGCCTGTACCTTGGCCGGGTCCATTTCAATAGTTGACGGAGACAAAATAAATCCCAAAAATGAAATCCTCTGTACACCAAAAAGGCATTTCGATCCCTTAACATACAGGGAATTCTCCCTCAAAATCCAGAACACAGTCTGAACATGTTCCACATGAGAGTCCCAATCCCTGGAAAAGATCAAAATATCATCCAGATAGATGATCAAAAATTTATCCACAAAGTCCCGGAAAATATCATTCATGAAGCACTGGAAGACAGAAGGGGTATTAGTGAGCCCAAACGGCATCACCAGGTACTCAAAATGTCCCTCCGGAGTATTAAACGCCGTCTTCCATTCATCCCCATGCTTAATGCGACTAAGATTATACGCCCCCTGAGGTCAAGCTTGGTAAACCAGCAAGCACCTTTAACTCTGGAGAATAGATCAGAAATCAGGGGTAACGGATACTGATATTTAACAGTAATTTTGTTGAGGGAACGATAGTCAATACAAGGCCTTAATGAACCATCTTTCTTGGCCACGAAAAAAAACCCAGCACCCAAGGGTGAAGAGGATGGTCTAATATGACCCTTCTCCAACGACTCCTTAATATAAGATCGCATAGCCTCGTGCTTGGGTACAGATAAATTGAAAAGTCGACCCTTGGGAAATTTACACCCAGGGATCAGCTCAATTGCACAGTCATAACTCCTATGAGGAGGCAAAGACGCAGACTTATTCTCACTAAATACATCATAAAAATCAGCCAAATAGTCAGGAACATCATGCGACTGGGGAGAGGTGGAGAAAACAGGAGCGTCACTAAGAGCACACCGACAACCCCAACTCACCACAGACACAGATTTCCAATCCAAAACTGGATTATGGATTTGCAACCAGGGAAACCCCAGAACGATGGTATCATGCAAATTATGCAACACCAAAAATCTGCAATTTTCTTGATGGTCTGGGGCGACCCGCATTACCACCTGGGTCCAAAACTGAGGTTTATTCTTCGCCAAAGGAGTAGCATCAATACCCCTCAAAGGGATAGGCGTCCGCAGAGGTGTCATAGGAAACCCACAACGTTTAGCAAAATCCAAGTCCATCAGGTTCAGAGCCGCTCCTGAATCCACAAAAGTCTTAGCGGAAAATGTGGACAGGGAGCAGATCAGAGTAATTGCCAGAAGAAACTTAGGTTGTACACCACCCACAGCAAATGTGTGTGCAAAACGTTTCTCTCATTTAGGGCTGACAGAAATAATATGAGAGGCATCTCCACAGAAAAAACACAGCTTATTACGCCTTCTGAACTCCTGACGTTGCGCCCTAGACAAAACTCTATCACATTGCATAGGTTCAGACATTTGTTCAACAGGTGGCAACATTTCTCGCGTAATTTTACGTTCACGTAAAAACCGATCAACCTGAATGGCTAATCTAGTAGAATCATCAAGACCAGAGGGAACAGGAAATCCCACCATAGTATCTTTTACGGTTTCTGACAAACCCTTCCGAAAGAGAGCTGCCAAGGCACCATCATTCCAAGTAGTAAGGACCGCCCACTTTCGGAATTTTTGACAGATCAACTCTGCAGAATTCTGACCCTGGCTCAAGGCCAACAGGGCTTTTTCAGCTTGATCAATAGCATTAGGTTCATCATACAACAACCCCAAGGCTTGAAAAAATGCGTCCACATTAGTTAGAATAGGATCATCAGGTGTCAAAGAAAACGCCCAATCCTGGGGATCGCCGCGCAGCAAGGAGATGACAATTTTAACCTGCTGCGCAGAGCTCCCCGATGAGCTAGGCTTCAAGGCAAGAAATAATTTACAGTTATTCTTAAAATTCAAAAATTTAGACCGATCCCCAAAAAACACATCAGGAGAAGGAATCTTTGGTTCAGCAGCATGTGAATGAGCAAGATAGGCGGAAATTCCCCGCACTTCAGCAGTGAGCTGCTCCACACGATCAGACAATTGCTTAATCTCCATTAAGAAAAAATCCTCCTACAGCCCCAGAGAAAAAGAGGAAAAAATATACATAAAAAAAAAAATTCTGACACTTTTTTTTTTTTTTTACAATTCTTTTCTGCTATTGAGTACCCTAGAATCTGCAGTATGGCTGGTGATTCTGTTATGAATGAGTCACCGGAGGAGGAAAAAACAAAAATGCAATCTAGGTCCAGAAAACCGGAGAGGTTGGTAGCTAGCAGATTGCAGACCCCTGATCCTATTCACAACAACTAACAGTAGCCGTGGAGCATTCCTACGGTGATACTAGACGCCTCTTCACAGCCGGAGAACTAACTAGGCCTAAAGAAAGAAAGGGGAAATCTAAACTGCCCCAGAGCAGACCCCAAAGCAATAGACAGCCCCCAACATGTATTGTCGGTGAAAACAGATGAAAACACAAACACAGACAGAAACACAGGCAGAGCAAACGATGGGGCCCAACTAACTAGATAGGAAAGGACAGAAAAGATGCTGGCTGCAATCCGCAAAAACCCTACCAAAAATGTCCCAACACGTCTGATAGGAAAAACAGCCCTAAAGTCACTAGACTTCAAAATCCCTATATCAGCACTCCGATATATTCTGAAGACAGAGCAAAAGAGATTTAACCGATCAGGGACAAAAATGGAAATTCAGCAAAGCCCCAGCCGGGGCTGGCAGAACACAAAACTAAGCAAATCAGACAAAATCTCATGGAACAATAACAGAGCAAAACTTAGCTTTAGAAGACAGGAACTGAACTGGAGGCCAGAGCTCAGAGCAGAGAAATCACCAGCAACCCTATAGGGCGTCGGCTGCCTTACATCCACTCAGAGATCCCGGATGTCCAATCGCAATCCACCTGTTCAGGTGACACGTCTCTCCCATCCAAATCAATTTCACGACCTCCCTTCACCAGCAGAGGGAGTTCATCGTACATCAAAGGTGAACGAGAAAATTAGCTCACAACAATCAGCACTCTAAAATATTCTGACACAGAGCAAAAAAGAGGCCAATCTAATAAGGGACAAAAAGCAAATTGGCAAATACAGATAAATAAGAGTGGAATTTCAGCACAGCCCCAGCCATGGCTGGCTGACCACACAAAAAACTGAATAGACCAACAAAATCAAGTGTGAACTGTTGTGAGTTCATTTTCCCCTTCACCGTCGATGTCTGATGAACTCCCTCTTCTGGTGAAGGAAGGTAGTGAGGCTGATTACCAAACACCTGATCTGGTAGAAGATGACTGGGTAACAGGAAATTCTGACTGGATATAAGGCAGCCGACGCCATTCTGAGTCGCTGGTGATTTCTCTGCTGGATTCTTGGAGACCAGTCTGATTCCTGCTTCCCAAAGATAAGTTTTTGCTCTGCTATTGAACTTATTAGTTTTGTTTACCTTGTTTTTTGGAGTTCAGCCATCCCCGGTCGTAGGGTGTGCTGCGTTCCATTTTTGTCTCTGATCAGTTTGTCTCTTTGCTCTGTCTTCAGAATTTACCTGAGTGCTAATATAGTCTTTTTGAAGTCCTAGCGACTTCAGGGCCTGTTTTTCCTATCAGATGGTTGGGACATTTTTTGGTAGGGTTTTTTACGGATTGCAGACAGCAGCTTTTCTATCCTGTCCTTTTTAGTTAGCTTGGGCCCTATCGTTTGCTCAACCTATCTTTCTATCTGTGTTAGTGTTTTCATCTTGCTTCACCATCATTATTTGTTGGGGGCTGCCTATTGCTTTGGGGTCTGCTCTGGGGCAGTTTAGATTCCCCTTTCTTTCTTTAGGCCTATTTAGTTCTCCGGCTGTGATCGAGGGGTCTAGGGCATTGTAGGAACCCCCCACGGCTACTGTTAAGTGTTGTGGATAGGATCAGGGGTCTGCAATCCGATAGTTAACAACCTCTCCGGTTTTCTGGACTTAGCTTGTATTTTTGTTTTTTCCTCCTTTGGTGACTCATTCATAACAGAATCACCAGCCATACCGCAGATCCTAGGGTTCTCAATAGCAGAAGAGAATTGTAAAAAAAAAAAAAAAAAAGAGCGCTTGTCAGAATTTTTTTTTTTGTGTATATTTTTTCCTCTTTTTCTCTGAGGCCGTAGGGGGAATTTTTTTTTTCTTTCTCAATGGAGATGAAGCAATTGTCTGATCGTGTGGAGCAGCTCACTGCTGAAGTGCGGGGAATTTCCGCCTATCTTGCTCATTCACATGCTGCTGAACCAAAGATCCCTACTCCTTGATGTGTTTTTTGGGGATCGGTCTAAATTTTTGAATTTTAAGAATAATTGTAAATTATTTTTTGCCTTGAAGCCTAACTCGTCGGGGGAGCTCCGCGCAGCAGGTTAAAATTGTCATCTCTTTGCTGCACGGCGATCCCCAGGATTGGGCGTTTTCTTTGAAACCTGATGATCCTATTCTTACTAATGTGAACGCATTTTTTCAAGCCCTGGGGTTGTTGTATGATGAACCTAATGCTATTGATCAGGCTGAAAAGGCCCTGTTGGCATTGAGCCAGGGTCGGGATTCTGCAGAGTTGTACTGTCAAAAATTCTGAAAGTGGGCGGTCCTTACTACCTGGAATGATGGTGCCTTGGCAGCTCTCTTTCGGAAGGGTTTGTCAGAAACCGTAAGATACTATGGTGGGATTTCCTGTTCCCTCTGGTCTTGACGATTCTATGTCAATAGCCATTCAGGTTGATCGGCGTTTGCGTGAACGCAAAACCGCACGAGAGGTGTTGCCACCTGTTGAACAAATGTCTGAACCTATGCAATGTGATAGAGTTTTGTCTAGGGCGCAATGTCAGGAGTTCAGAAGGTGTAATAAGCTGTGTTTCTTCTGTGGTGATGCCTCGCATATTATTTCTGTCTGCCCTAAACGAGAGAAACGTTTTGCACACACATTTGCTGTGGGTGGTGTTCAACCTAAGTTTCTTCTGGCAATTACTCTGATCTGCTCCCTGTCCACATTTTCCGCTAAGGCTTTTGTGGATTCGGGAGCAGCTCTGAACCTGATGGACTTGGATTTTGCTAAACGTTGTGGATTTCCTATGACACCTCTGCGGACGCCCATCCCTTTGAGGGGTATTGATGCTACTCCTTTGGCAAAGAATAAACCTCAGTTTTGGACCCAGGTGGTAAAGCGGGTCGCCCCAGACCATGAAGAGAATTGCAGATTTTTGGTGTTGCATAATTTGCATGATACCATTGTTCTGGGGTTTCCCTGGTTGCAAATCCATAATCCAGTTTTGGATTGGAAATCTGTGTCTGTGGTGAGTTGGGGTTGTCGGTGTGCTCTTAGTGATGCTCCTGTTTTCTCCACCTCTCCCCAGTCGCATGATGTTCCTGACTATTTGGCTGATTATTATGATGTATTTAGTGAGAATGAGTCTGGGTCTTTGCCTCCTCATAGAAGTTATGACTGTGCAATTGAGCTGATCCCTGGGTGTAAATTTCCCAAGGGTCGACTTTTCAATTTATCTGTACCCGAACACGAGGCTATGCGATCCTATATTAAGGCGTCGTTGGAGAAGGGTCATATTAGACCATCCTCTTCACCCTTATGTGCTGGGTTTTTTTCGTGGCTAAGA
This sequence comes from Dendrobates tinctorius, assembly GCF_039654945.1. NCBI lineage: Eukaryota > Metazoa > Chordata > Amphibia > Anura > Dendrobatidae > Dendrobates > Dendrobates tinctorius. The sequence goes on along the minus strand of NW_027361716.1, from coordinate 25,213,346 downwards.
AAGATGGGTCATTAAGGCCTTGTATTGACTATCATTCCCTCAACAAAATTACTGTTAAATATCAGTATCCGTTACCCCTGATTTCTGATCTATTCTCCAGAGTTAAAGGTGCTTGCTGGTTTACAAAGCTTGACCTCAGGGGGGCGTATAACCTTATTCGCATTAAGCATGGGGATGAATGGAAGACGGCGTTTAATACTCCGGAGGGACATTTTGAGTACCTGGTGATGCCTTTTGGGCTCACTAATGCCCCTTCTGCCTTCCAGTGCTTCATGAATGATATTTTCCGAGACTTGGTGGATACATTTTTGATCATCTATCTGGATGATATTTTGATCTTTTCCAAGGATTGGGACTCTCATGTGGAACATGTTCGGACTGTGTTCTGGATTTTGAGGGAGAATTCCCTGTATGTCAAGGGATCAAAATGCCTTTTTGGTGTACAGAGGATTTCATTTTTTGGATTTATTTTGTCTCCGTCAACTATTGAAATGGACCCGGCCAAGGTACATTCTTTGAAGGCCCTCCAGAAATTTTGGGGTTTTGCTAATTTTTGTCGTAAATTTATAGTTCATTTTTCTGGTATTGCCAAACCATTGACTGATTTGACTAAGAAGGGTGCTGATGTGCTGAATTGGTCTCCAGAGGCTGTTTCTTCCTTTCAGGAGCTGAAGCGAAGGTTCACTTCTGCTCCGGTTTTGCGGCAACCTGATGTCTCACTCCCGTTTCAGGTAGAGGTGGACGCTTCTGAGATTGGTGCAGGAGCTGTTTTGTCCCAAAAAGATCCTGTAACATCTAAAATGAATCCCTGTGCTTTCTTTTCCCGAAAGTTCTCCCCATCCGAACGTAACTATGATGTGGGGAATCGGGAACTGTTAGCCATGAAATGGGCATTTGAGGAGTGGAGACATTGGTTGGAGGGAGCTAAACATCAAGTCGTGGTCCTTACTGACCACAAGAATTTGATTTACCTGGACTCTGCCAAACGCTTGAATCCTAGACAGGCTAGGTGGGCCTTGTGTTTCACACGTTTTGATTTTGTGGTCTCTTTTCTTCCGGGCACTAAGAATGTCAAGGCAGACGCCCTCTCTAGGAGTTTCTTTGCTGATTCTCCTGTTGTGACCAAGCCTGCTACCATCTTAGGTGAGGGGGTAGTTCTTTCTGCCATCTCGCCCGATTTGAGACGTGCTCTGGAAGAGTTTCAGGAGGACAAACCTGAGCGTTGTCCCATTGGAAAATTGTATGTTCCTGACCAGTGGAGGAAGAGAGTGATGTCTGAAGTTCATTGCTCTGCATTGGCTGGTCATCCAGGTATTTTTGGTACTAGAGATTTGGTGAGTCGGTCTTTTTGGTGGCCCGCCTTGTCTCGTGATGTCAGGAATTTTGTGCAGTCCTGTGGGACTTGCTCTCGGTCTAAACCTTGTTCTCGCTCTAGTGGGTTGTTGATGCCTTTGCCGGTGCCCAGGAGGCCATGGACCCATATTTCAATGGATTTTATCTCTGATATGCCTGTCTCTCAGAGAATGACTGTTATTTGGGTGATTTGTGATAGATTCTCTAAGATGGTCCATCTTGTACCACTCCCTAAGTTGCCATCTTCCTCAGAGTTGGTGCCCTTGTTTTTGCAACAGGTGGTTCGCTTGCACGGGATTCCTGAGAACATTGTATCTGACAGAGGAGTTCAGTTTGTGTCTAGATTTTGGAGGACTTTCTGTTCCAAGCTGGGAATTCAGTTGTCCTTCTCCTCTGCGTTTCACCCTCAGACCAACGGGCAGACGGAGAGAACAAACAAGACTTTGGAGTCGTATTTGAGATGTTTTATTTCTGCTGATCAGGATGATTGGGTTTCATTTTTGCCCTTGGCCGAATTTGCTTTAAATAATAGAGCTAGTTCTGCCACTTTGATGTCACCTTTTTTTTGTAACTTTGGGTTTCATCCTCGATTCTCTTCAGGGCAGGTGGAGCCTTCTGCCTGCCCAGGTGTTGACACTGTGGTGGAGAGAATGCACCAGATCTGGGACCAAGTGGTGGATAAGTTGTCTCTCTCCCAGGAAAAGGCCCAGCGGTTTTCCAACCGGCATAGGACCATTGGTCCCCAGTTTAAGGTGGGTGATATGGTTTGGTTGTCATCAAAGAATATCGCTATGAAGGTGGCTTCTCCAAAGTTTAAACCTAGATTTATTGGACCTTACAAGATTTTGGAGATTCTTAATCCAGTCTCTTTTCGATTGGCTCTTCCTGTTACATTTAAGATCCATAACGTGTTTCATAAGTCTGTTAAAGAGGTTTGTTGAGCTAGTAGTTCCTGTGGTGGCACCTCCTGACCCAGTATTGGTTGAAGGTAATGTGGAATATGAGGTTGAGAAGATACTGGATTCTTGCCTGGCTAGACTGAGACTCCAGTATTTGGTTAAATGGAAGGGTTATGGCCAGGAGGATAATTCGTGGGTCCCTGCATCCGATATACATGCCAAAAGATTGGTTCGTGCCTTTCATCGGGCCCATCCTGATCGCCCTGGTGGCGTGGATGAGGGTTCGGTGACCCCTCCTCAAGAGGGAGGTACTGTTGTGAGTTCATTTTCCCCTTCACCGTCGATGTCTGATGAACTCCCTCTTCTGGTGAAGGAAGGTAGTGAGGTTGATTACCAAACACCTGATCTGATAGAAGATGACTGGGTAACAGGAAATTCTGACTGGATATAAGGCAGCCGACGCCCTTCTGAGTCGCTGGTGATTTCTCTGCTGGATTCTTGGAGACCAGTCTGATTCCTGCTTCCCAAAGATAAGTTTTTGCTCTGCTATTGAACTTATTAGTTTTGTTTTGTTTACTTTGTTTTTTGGAGTTCAGCCATCCCCGGTCGTGGGGTGTGCTGAGTTCCATTTTTGTCTCTGATCAGTTTGTCTCTTTGCTCTGTCTTCAGAATTTACCTGAGTGCTGATATAGTCTTTTTGAAGTCCTAGCGACTTCAGGGCCTGTTTTTCCTATCAGACGGTTGGGACATTTTTTTTGGTAGGGTTTTTTACGGATTGCAGACAGCAGCTTTTCTATCCTGACCTTTTTAGCTAGCTTGGGCTCCATCATTTGCTCAACCTATCTTTCTATCTGTGTTAGTGTTTTCATCTTGCTTCACCGTCATTATTTGTTGGGGGCTGCCTATTGCTTTGGGGTCTGCTCTGGGGCAGTTTAGATTTCCCCTTTCTTTCTTTAAGCCTATTTAGTTCTCCGGCTGTGATCGAGGGGTCTAGGGCATCATAGGAACCCCCCACGGCTACTGTTAGTTGTTGTGGATAGGATCAGGGGTCTGCAATCCAATAGTTACCAACCTCTCCGGTTTTCTGGACTTAGCTTGTATTTTTGTTTTTTCCTCCTTCGGTGACTCATTCATAACAGTGAACATTAGCAGAAACACTTAGCTTGAGATGACAGGAACAGAGCTGAAAACTAAGACCTGAAAAGCCAGAAGGAATCACCAGCACCAGAATGGGGCATTGGCTGTCTTAATTCCAGTCTGAGATTCCAGAGATCCAATCGTTATCCTCATCATCAGGTGGCAGATCTCTACTAATTAAATCAACCTCACTACCTTCTGTTACCACCAGAGGGAGCCCGGAAGGAGAACTCACAACTGGTAGACCAGAAAATGAGTTCACAACAGTACCCCCTCCTTGAGGAGGGGTCATCGAACCCTCATCCACGCCACCAGGCCAATCAGGATGGGCCCGGTGAAAAGCACGAACCAATCTATTGGCATGAATATCAGAGGCGGAGACCCAAGAATTATCCTCATGGCCATAACCCTTCCATTTGACCAAATACTGGAGTCTCCGCCTAACCAAACGAGAATCCAATATTTTCTCTACCTCATATTCCACATTGCCTTTAACCAATACAGGGTCAGGAGGTGCTGCCATAGGAACCACTGGCTCAACAAACCTCTTCAACAGTGGTTTGTGAAATACGTTATGGATCTTGAACGTAACTGGAAGAGCCAATCGAAAAGAAACAGGATTAAGAATCTCCAAAATCTTATAAGATCCAATAAATCTTGGCTTAAATTTTGGAGATGCAACCTTCATAGGAATATTCTTAGACGACAACCAAACCATATCACCCACTTTAAACCGGGGCCCAATGGTCCTATGCCTGTTGGAAAATCGCTGGGCCTTTTCCTGAGAGAGTGACAACTTATACCACCACTTGGTCCCATATCTGCTGCATTCTTTCAACCACAGTGTCCACACCTGGGCAGGACGAAGATTTCACTTGCCCTGAAGAGAATCAAGGATGAAACCCAAAATTACAGAAAAAGGGTGACATCAAAGTGGCAGAACTAGCTCTAATGTTCAGCGCGAATTCGGCCAAGGGCAAAAATGAGACCCAATCATCCTGATCAGCAGATGTAAAACATCTTAAATAAGACTCCATGGTCTGGTTTGTTCTCTCAGTCTGCCCATTGGTCTGGGGAAGAAACGCGGAGGAGAAGGATAACTGAATTCTCAGATTGGAACAAAAGGCTTTCCAGAATCTGGAAACAAACTGGACTCCTCTGTCCAACACAATGTTCTCAGGAATCTCATGTAACTGAACCACCTGTTGTAAAAACAAGGGCACCAACTCAGCGGAAGATGGCAACTTTGGGAGTGGTACAAGATGGACCATCTTCGAAAATCTATCACAAATCACCCAGATAACAGTCATTCTCTGAGAGACTGGAAGATCAGAAATAAAATCCATTGAGATATGGGTCCATGGCCTCTTGGGCACCGGCAGGGGCATCAGCAACCCACTAGAACGAGAACAGGGTTTAGACCGAGAACAAGTCCCACAGGACTGTACAAAATTCCTGACATCGCGAGATAAGGCAGGCCACCAAAAAGACCGACTCACCAAATCTCTGGTACCAAAAATACCTGGATGACCAGCCAATGCGGAGCAATGAACTTCAGACATCACTCTCTTTCTCCACTGGTCAGGAACATACAATTTTCCCATAGGGCAACGCTCAGGTTTATCCTCCTGAAATTCCTCCAGGGCGCGTCTCAAATCGGGCGAAATGGCAGAAAGAACAACCCCCTCACCTAGGATGGTAGTAGGTTCAGTCACATTAAGAGAATCAGCAAAGAAACTCCTGGAAAGGGCGTCTGCCATATCATTCTTAGTGCCCGGAAGAAAAGAGACCACAAAATTAAAACGCGTGAAAAACAAGGCCCATCTAGCCTGTCTAGGATTCAAGCGTTTGGCCGACTCCAGATAAATCAAATTCTTGTGATCGGTGAGGACCACAACTTGATGTCTAGCTCCCTCCAACCAATGTCTCCACTCCTCAAATGCCCATTTCATGGCCAACAATTCCCGATTCCCCTCGTCATAGTTGCGTTCAGATGGGGAGAACTTTCGAGAAAAGAAGGCACAGGGATTCATCTTAGAAGTCACAGGGTCTTTTTGGGACAAAACAGCTCCTGCACCAATCTCAGAAGCATCTACCTCCACCTGAAATGGAAGTGAGACATCAGGTTGCCGTAAAACTGGAGCTGAAGTAAATCTTCGCTTAAGCTCCTGAAATGCTGAGACCGCCTCAGGAGACCAATTCAGCACATCAGCGCCCTTCTTGGTCAGATCAGTCAGTGGTTTGACAATACCAGAAAAATTTCCTATAAATTTACGATAGAAATTAGTAGGCTGAACCCAATCATAAATGGCCTGTACCTTGGCCAGGTCCATTTCAATAGTCTATGGAGACAAGATAAATCCCAAAATTGAAATCCTCTGTACACCAAAGAGGCATTTCGATCCCTTAACAAACAAGGAATTCTCCCTCAAAATCCGGAACACAGTCCGGACATGTTGCACATGAGAATCCCAATCACTAGAAAAGATCAAAATATCATCCATATAGATGATCAAAAACGTATATACAAAGTCTCGGAAAATATCATTCATAAAGGACTGGAAGACAGAAGGGGCATTAGTGAGCCCAAAAGGCATCACCAGGTACTCAAAATGTCCCTCCGGAGTATTAATCGCCATCTTCCATTCATCCCCGTGCTTGATGCGAATAAGATTATATGCCCCCCTGAGGTCAAGATTAGTAAACCAGCAGGCACTCTTAACTCTGGAGAATAAATCAGACATCAGAGGTAACGGGTACTGATATTTAACCGTCATCTTGTTAAGGGAACGATAATCAATACACGGTCTTAATGAACCATCTTTCTTGGCCACAAAAAAAAAAGCACCTAAAGGTGACGAGGATGGTCTAATATGACCCTTCTCCAACGACTCCTTAATATAGGATCACATAGCATCATGTTCGGGTACTGATAAGTTGAAAAGCCGACCCTTGGGAAATTTTCACCCAGGCATCAACTCAATTGCACAGTCATAACTCCTATGAGGAGACAAAGATGCAGACTTACTCTCACTAAATACATCAGAAAAATCGGTCAGATAATCAGGAATATCATGAGACTGAGGAGAGGTGGAGAAAACAGGAGCATCTCTAAGAACACACTGACAACCCCAACTCACCACAGACCCAGATTTCCAATCCAAAACTGGATTATGAGTTTGCAACCAGGGAAAACCCAGAACAATAGTTTCATGCAAATTATGCAGCACCAAAAAATTACAATTTTCTTGGTGGTCTAGGGCAACTTGCATTATCACCTGGGTCCAAAACTGAGGTTTATTCTCCGCCAAAGGAGTAGCATCAATACCCCTCAAAGGAATAGGCGTCCGCAGGGGCATCATGGAAAAACCACAACATTTAGCAAAGTCCAAATCCATCAGATTCAAAGCTGCTCCTGAATCCACAAAAGCCTTAGTGGAAAATGTGGATAAGGAGCAGATCAAAGTAATTGCCAAAAGGAACTTAGGTTGTACACTGCCCACAGCAAATGTGTGTGCAAAATGTTTCTCTCGTTTAGGGCAGACAGAAATAGTATGAGAGGCATCTCCACAGAAAAAACACAGCTTATTACGCCTTCTAAACTCCTGACGTTGCGCCCTAGACAAAACCCCATCACATTGCATAGGTTCAGACGTTTGTTCAAAAGGTGGCAGCGCCTCCCGTGTAGTTTTACGTTCATTTAAACGCCGATCAACTTGAATGGCTAATGACATAGTATCATCCAGACCAGGGGGAACAGGAAATCCCACCACAACATCTTTTACGGTCTCTGATAAACCCTTCCGAAAGAGAGCTGCCAAAGCACTATCATTCCATGTAGTAAGGACTGCCCACTTTCGGAATTTTTGACAGTATAACTCTGCAGAATCTTGACCCTGGTTTAATGCCAACAGGGTTCTCTCAGCTTGATCAACAGCATTAGGTTCATCATACAACAACCCCAAGGCTTGAAAAAATGCATCCACATTAGTCAGAATTGGATTTTCAGGTATCAGAGAAAAAGCCCAATCCTGGGGATCGCCGCGCAGCAAGGAGATGACAACTTTAACCTGCTGCGCAGAGCTCCCCGATGAGTTAGGCTTCAAGGCAAGAAATAATTTACAATTACAGTATTCTTAAAATTAAAAAATTTAGACAGATCCCCAGAAAACACATCAGGAGTAGGGATCTTAGGTTCAGCAGCATGTGACTGAATGAGGTAGGTGGAAATTCCCTGCATTTCAGCAGCAAGTTGCTCCACATGATCAGACAATTGCTTAATTTCCATTAGGAAAAAAAAAATCCTCCTACGGCCCCAGAGAAAAAGAGGAAAAAATACATAAAAAAAAAAATTCTGACACTTTTTTTTTTTTAAACAATTTTTTCCTGCTTTTGAGTACCCTAGAATCTGCGGTATGGCTGGTGATTCTGTTATGAATGGGTCACCGAGGAGGAAAACTAAACAAGCTAAGTCACAGAAAACCAGAGAGGTTGGTATCTATGCAGATTGCAGACCCCTGATCCTAACCACACAACTAGCAACAGCCGTGGAATGTTCCTACGATGAATCTAGATGCCTTGTCACAGCTGGAGGATTAAATAGGCCTAAAGCAAAAAAAGGGGAAAACTAACTGCCCCAGAGCAGACCCCAAAGGAATAGACAGCCCCCACACATGTATTGACGGTGAAACAAGATGAAACACAAACACAGGCAGGAAAATAGGCTGCGCAAACGATGGGGCCCAAACTAACTAGAAAGGACAGGAAAGGAAAGACACTGTCTGCAATCTGCCCGAAAAACCCTGCAAAAATAATGTCCAACACTTCTGATAACAAAATTAACCCTGAATTCACTAGACTTCTCCCCCTATATCAGCACTCTGAAATATTCTGAGACAGAGCAAAAAAGAGGCCAATCTAATAAAGGACAAAAAGCAAATTGGCAAATACAGATAAATAAGAGTGGAAATTCAGCACAGCCCCAGCCGGGGCTGGCTGACCACACAAAAAACTGAATAGACCAACAAAATCAAGTGTGAACATTAGCAGAAACACTTAGCTTGAGATGACTGGAACAGAGCTGAAAACCAAGACCTGAAAAGCCAGAAGGAATCACCAGCACCAGAATAGGGCGTCGGCTGTCTTAAATCCAGTCTGAGATTCCAGAGATCCAATCGTTATCCTCATCACCAGGTGGCAGATCTCTACTAATTAAATCAACCTCACTACCTCCTGTTACCACCAGAGGAAGCCCGGAAGGAGAACTCATAACTGGTAGACCAGAAAATGAGTTCACAACAGAGAACATAATTTTACTTCTATATAAGTCACTAGTGCAACCACACTTAGAATACTGTGTACAGTTCTGATCTCCGGTGTATAAGAAAGACATAGCTGAACTGGAGCGGGTGCAGAGAAGAGCGACCAAGGTTATTAGGGAACTAGGGGGTCTGCAATACCAAGACAGGTTATTACACTTGGGATTATTTAGTTTGGAAAATCGAAGGCTTAGGGGTGATCTTATTACAATTTATAAATATATGCGGGGACAATACAAAGACCTTTCTAATTATCTTTTTACTCTTAGACCTGTGACGGGGACAAGGGGGCATCCTCTATGTCTGGAGGAAAGAAGGTTTAAGCATTCTCACAGACGTGGATTCTTTACTGTAAGAGCAGTGAGACTATGAAACTCTCTGCCATATGATGTTGTAATGAATGATTCCCTAATAAAATTTAAGAAGGGACTGGATGCCTTTCTTGAAAAGTATAATATTACAGGGTATATACACTAGTTTCCTTAATATTGCGTTGATCCAGGGAGCTAGTCTGATTGCCGTATGTGGAGTCGGGAAGGAATTTTTTTCCCCAATGTGAAGCTTACTGTTTGCCACATGGGTTTTTTTTGCCTTCCTCTGGATCAACATGTTAGGGCAAGTTAGGATAGGATATGGGTTGAACTAGATGGACTTAAAGTCTTCCTTCAACCTTAATAACTATGTTACTATGTTACGGTTAAGAATACCTACCCACTTCCACTCATCCCTGACTTATATAATCAACTTCTGGGGGCCAAGGCCAGCATTAACTAACTACACTTTTGTCTCTTCCTTCTGTTTATGACGTACCTCCTGGCTTCTGACCTTGGGCTCCTTGACCACTCTGACTCACGGCTTGCATCACAAAAATGCTTGGGAATATGAACATGAATCCAAATGTGCAACGTTCCTGCAGAATTTGAGATTGGCAAACGTTTTCCAAACAAGTTCGCTCATATCTACTCCTAAAGGGTATTATAAAAAACCTGTCATGCCTTTTGGTGTGAGTAATTACCCAACCGTTTTCCAACATTTTGTTAACATTTTTCATCATCTGGTGGGTAGATTTTTAGTGGTGTGTCCTGACAATATTTTAATATACTCACCGGATCTCAAGTCACATCAAGTACAGTACATGTCCTGCAGATGTTACAGGTTTAGCAGCATAATAAACTGTAAATTTGAAAAATGTGTATTCGCTGTGCAAGAGGTTCAGTTCCTGGATTTACTAGAGTCTGTTGCAGATTTTGGATGGATCTTGAAAAGGCCCATGCAGTTCTGGGATGAGATCTGCCAGAAAATGTTAAAGCATTGCAATGCTTTTTGGGGTTTGCTAACTTCGCGTTGATTGTCAAAGTCAAACCCCTCAGTGACACGACAAAGAACAGTACGGAGTTCCTGAGGTGGTCCGACAGCAGCCGTGAGGCATTTTTTTCAAGGAAATGCTTATCCACTGCTCCTGTACTCGTTCAATCAAATGTTTCTCAAGCATTTATTGTTGAGGTTGATGCATCTGAGGTGGGGGTCGAGTCTGTGTTTCAAGAGTCCCCTGGTAAGTAGCATCCATGTATATTTTCTTTACAAAATGATCGTCGTCCGGAAGAAACTATGATGTATGCAATAGAAAACTTTTGGCTATCAACTCGGCTTTTGAGGAGTGACCTCACTTTTTTAAGGGGGCAGTCCACCCTCTCACTGACATTACTGATCATTAGAGATGGGCGAACCTCAACATTAAAGTTTGACGTCTGTACCGAACACCTACTATTCGGGTACTGACACTGAACACGGACTTCACCAGGAAGTCTGTGATACTGTTCGGGTTCAACAGCCATGTGCATGACAGGGCGGCAAATACTGCTTCTGATCAGCGGTGAAATCATCCCCACCGGTCAAAGAGTCGCGGTTCCCACGCTGTCAAAAGACAGTGTGAGCACTCTGCTGTGATCAGAGGTATAAAGTTTACCTCCGGTCACTGGTGTCAGCTGATAGGACTACTGATCCCATCATCCGACACCTGTTACCACTAATTACAGTGAGAGCAGGAGCGGCAGATGGGAGTATTCATCAGCCGCTGCTGCGCTGTAAATAAATAATTAAAAAAAAAAAAACAGCATGGGTTCCCCTGTATTTTTGCTAAACCAGCCAGGCAACACTCACAGCTGGGGGCTGCAACCCTGAGCTTTCAGCTTCAGCAAGGCTAGTAATCAAGAATATAGGGGTCCCCACGCTGTCTTTTCAATTATTTAAATAAATAAATTAAAAAAACGGCATGGGGTCCCCACCAATCTTGCTGTCTTAATTGTAATGGATAGGTTTAATAAAATGGCACACTTCATTGCTTTACCTGACTCCCTAAACCAAAGACCCTGGCTCAGGTTTTTGTCACCAATATTGTAAAGCTTCATAGATTTCCCTTCGATGTGGTTTCAGATCGGGGAACCCAGTTTGTATCTAATTTCTGGAGGGCATTTTGTTCTCATCTGGGGATATATCTATCCTCAAACTAATGGCCAGAATGAGTGTCTAAACCAAAGTCTGGAGACATACCTCTGGTGCTGTGTGTCACATAACTGGGGAAATTGGTCATCTTTTCTACCATTAGTTGAGTTTGGTTTAAAATTTGTATCAGTGCGTCCACTGGTAAGTCACCATTTTTGGTGCATATGGCTTCTATCCACACTTCTGCACCTTCAGTTAGGAGGGGTCATCAGGGGTTCCTGGGAGGAACGATTCTCTTCACTCCCCCCGTATGGCAATTGGTTCAGAACAACTTAAAGTTCATGGGGACCAGATACAAACGCAAGGCTGTTAAACAGTTTTCAGGTTCAGACCTGCATGCGAATGATTTAATATGGCTGTCTACCAGAAATATTCCTGGAAATTAGGTACTAGGTTCATTACTTCTTACAAGGTGGACACCATAAATAACCCTGTAGCCTTTCATCTTGAGATTCCTCTAACTCTAAAAATCCACAACGTTTTCTACCGGTCATTTCTCAAAAAATATATAGCGCCTGTGGAGCCGTCTCCATTGCCACCGCCACCGACTATTGTTGATGGTAATTTGGAGCTTCAGGTGGTAAGAATTGTAGTGTCTTGTATGGTTCGCCACTCTTTATAATAATGCACTGGAAGGGGTATGGTCCTGAGGAGAGGATGTGGGTACCAGCATCAGAGGTTAATGCCAGTAAACTAATTTGGTCCTTCCATTTGGCCCATCTGGTTAAACGTGGTTCTGAGGTTTCATTGGTTCTTTGTAGAAGGGGAGCTACTATCACTAGAGTGTTGCGTCCTTTTGCCAGACATGGAGTTAGGTTACGTAGTTGGCTAATGAATCGTAGTTCTCTTTAGAGACTGTGTGATTCATGTCCTATTTTAAGTGTATTTCCTTTGCTTCAGCGCTGAAAGCGTTAAGGATTCTTTCCATGCTGGCTGGGATAATTCAGCTTTTGTGCACACAGCTGTTTCTGCTGCTAAATCATCTCGACTCCCTACATACACCAGCTCTGGCATCTCTTCTTTTGCTAGTTAAAGATTCTTCTTCCTGAGCTTAGCGAAGTAGTTGGATTGGGAATTGTACTTAGTTATCTGTAGTTTGCTGAAGAAAATTTATATCCAGGTCTCTATTTCTATTTAGTTCATTCCCCTCTGTCCCTATCTTCATCCCTATTGTTGGTGAGTGCTGTGACAAACTTGTGGCGCCCATGAGGGTTCAGTTGCCACAGAGGTACTGAACCTCATTATGAGGTATAGTATCCCACTACCCAGGTAAGGTGGGAGCACCTGACCGCACTCAGACACCTGCATCCAATACACACCTTAGAATAGCAGGGCACCCTAGATGACCCCTGCTTGGTTCTGGAAGGGTGTGGGGAGGTGGGTGGAGCTTAGGTTTCGAGCTAGGGAACTGTAGGAAGTTAGAACAGTTCCCCTTAGGGGGAGGAAGTGGAAGGACGTGGCTGGAGCAGCTCCTAATCAGGAGGAGCTGCTGGACAGAGTAGCTTTGAAAGGAAGTTCCCTGGAGGGGAAAAGGGTTCTCCCAGAGGCACGGGTGGAGAGTGCTCCCTGTGGGGCTCGTTCCACGTTGACGGACATCAGGTGGGGGAGAATCCAGGTCACAGCAGGGTCTGGGCCCCTAGCCTAGTGGAGTGGATAACAGGACTTAACTAGAAAGCCGACAGCTGTGGCAACTTAAGGGGCCACAGTTAATTACCACAGTTATCTTCTCCGGGAAGTCAGCCAGAAGGAATCAAGGAAACGTAGTGGGTCACGTTATCACACAGGATTCGCGGCAGCAGGCCTGGGACACTGACTGTGAGGTGCTGGAAGGGAAGGTAAGTGGAAAGCAGCACCGTGGAGATGGCCAGGGAAGGCAAATATTGAAGGGAGTGCTGGAAAGGTGTACTTCACTTGCCTGGGAGTTTACAGGGCACCTCACCTGAAGAATGCTGCACCAAGCGGGCATCTGTGTACGCAAGAAATGTGAGTAAAGCTTTGTAACTGCACCCCACTGTGTCCTTTGAATTCTTGCCTTAACACTCACTCAGCACTGCTACATCTACATTGTCTTTGTGTCTTCCTTACCTTACATTTGTCCCATGGGGTGAGGGAGGGGACAGATTAGGGCTTAACAGCAGAATGGTAAGGTTGGAGACTGGTGCCGCCTCTCTACCTTCAAGAGTTCTCCTGGGATGGAGATAGTTAAAGTTCCAGAGTCAGTCTGAGGCCTCTCTTTCTTACTCCAGGCCGCCACAGCGTGACACTAGGTTACCGTCCATAGCTGCAAGCGCTACTTTGAAACTGGCCAGATTGATGGAGTGAACAGTTAGCTCTTGATTCAGACTGCTTCATGGCAACTGTGCTCCTCTGATACAGTAGAGTCAAAGCTTTCATCTTAAAGACCACACATTTCATGTCAGTCAATTGTAAATCAAGTACCAGTCCCCCAACAAGTAGAAAGCCAGGAACCTGGGGAGTGGTGCTCTTTTGCAGAAGATAATGATTGCAACCTTTTAGCTTTCTCCAGTCACTGGAGGGAAACTGTACACTTACTGCCAGATATTATCACAGATTAATGCTCATATTTTGAAGTTCTTGTTGGGAGACAATGATCTGCCACATTTGAAAACCAAATAAATTCAAGCAATATATTTCAGTCTTTTCACAGTTGATGACAAATGCGTGTTAGCCAGCAAAGATTCATCATCTGATTTATGGCCATAATCTACATTTCACTAGAATAAACTTATTTTCTTCTTGAAAATGAAGAAATCTAATAGGCATTGCTAACACAAATTTTCTTGCATAATTTTGATTCACGTCATACATGTCTCATATCTTTGCCTTTGTTGCACTTCTGGAAATTATTATTTTTATTTATTTTTATAGCACCATTGATTCCATGGTCCTGTTATGGCACCACAGGTGTCCGGTAGCCACAGTGCCATTGCCTTCCTCCCGGGGGGGTGATGTCATGCCTGGAGGCAAGGAGGGATTCATTGGCCAGGTACAACAGCATACAACACTTTACAACTCCAGACCAGAAGGGGGAGCTCTAAACCCAGTTTCAGGGGAGCTTTCCAGCAAGTTCTGGGCTGGGGGTGGAGTTAGTTGGTCAGTCTGAGGGAGACTGAGAGGAGGGAGGACGTGAATGAAGGACCTGAGGAGTGGAGTTAGATTTAAGCTCAGCTCAGGGTCAAGTGTTGTGAACACTTTTGACCAGGCTTCTGAGGTTGGGCTCCCTCTGGTGGTTGCTGCTGGTAATGGAGCTGGTCTGGCTGACAGAAGTCAATCACCTGAGGAGGATGATTGGAGGTCAGGTGTTACAGACTGGAGAGATTTAAGTGAGCAACCTTCCCTCAGTTGTTGCCGGTGATTTGGTTTTCTTCCTAAGCATTTTGGAAGTATGCTTTCCTCCTGCTTTGTCCTGCACCTTTCAGATAAGTTATTTGTCTGCTTGAATCTTTTTGCATTTGATCCATTTTTTGCTTTTCTCTGATTTTTGCTCTGCTGGTGTGAGTTCAGCCTTGTTCCCTGCTGGGACCTGTGCTGGACTCTGTTCCATATGCCACAGCTCATGTCAGTCTTTTCAGTATTTCTAATCCCCTGTTATATCAGTATCTTTTGTTTTGCGTCTAGATCACACCAGAGTTCTGATTTAGTAGGGGAGAGGTCGTGTGGCCTCAGTATTTTTGCATATCAGACGTGTTGGATTTTTTCTTAGGGTTTTTTGCGTGATTGAAGACAGTATCCTGTCCTGTTCTATCTAGACAGTTTGGGCCCCATCATTTGCTTACTCTAGTTTCGGCCTGTGTTTTGTGCCTCATCTTGTCTCACCGGCAATATATGCTCGGGGGCTATCTATTCCTTTGGGGCTCTACTCCGGGGCAGTTTAGCTTTCCCCTTTCTCTCTTTAGGCTTATTTAATTATTTAACTGTGCCGAGGCGTCTAGGGCATCGTAGGTACGTCCCACGGCTAATTCTAGTTGTGTTGTTAGTTTAGGGGTCTGCAATCCGCTAAGTTACCAACCTCTCTGGTTATCTGGTTGCCTAGCCTATTCCCCTGCTATCCTCCTCGGTTACCTAATCATAACAGTCAAGTGCTAAAGACCGGATACCGCAGTCCGTAGCTGTGTGGGTGCTGAAGCTCCGACAGCTAAATCCAGAGGGCAGGGGATTGCAGGTCCCCTGGTCCCAACAAATAAAACCTGAAAGCACAGCAGCAACAGACCAGAGCCGGAGCCACAGTGAAGTAGTGACACCTGCAATAGGCTCAAGCTGCCTGCTATACAGGCAAGAACCAAAGGAACAGAAAAGAACCGAGGACTGAGCACAGCTTTAGGCAGCCAGGACTTTAGTATACAGCACAATAGGGAGGCCTACTCTGAACCCAACCTGGCTATATGGATCCCAAACTGCTTCCAGGCTGAGCGGATCTCCAATAACAGCTGTAATCAGTGCCCTGGACTATATCACAAACTGTGAGTAAAAGAGTGAAGACTGCACTTTGCTGTGTCCTTCCCTTTATTTGCTGTGACACCTGATCTGAACTACCATCACCACCTCCATATTTCACACTATACAGCTCTGGGACTAGCTCCACCTGTGGGGAGCTGTACCAACTCTGCTGCATTACCATCAGCCCCAGTGGTCTCCTCAGCAGCGTCGGCTAACACCTTTATTGCCGAATACCACAGGTGGCGTCACAAACTACAAACTATATTTTCTAAACTTTAATTCCCCTTTCCATCATTCTTATTGGACGCCCAGGGCCACGGACTGGGTCACTGCTGCTGTGACACATCCCATTAAGAACTGGCCTGGTGCCGAGTATCCCCACGGCCCTGGCAGGGCGTTCCATTTAGGCGTCACAAACAGGATTGTGAGCCCAGCATTGCCGGGTACTGTGTGCCAGAAACTTTGCGGAATCACCACCATTGCTGAGTCGCACGGTGTGAGGGAAGAAAGGGACGTGTCATCGTGGGCAGATCCAAAAAAAAAGGAACAAAGTAAAGCGTGGGCCGCGCTCTGTGACCAGAAGCAGGAAGCCTTGACCTGAAAATGGGAAGGAGGATGATCCGGACTACATGCGGAGCAGCCGCGCACAAAGGTAACGATACGCAGAGCCTGGCTGAGGTTCACTGGGTGGGGGAGTAGAAAATGTCTGATTCGGATGGAGATGCAGTGGCGGATGCAGCCGCAGCCCCTATATTGCCACCAGGCTCAACGGCGGCCGCAGCCCCGATGCGACCGCCAGGTCTAGCGGTGGTCACAGCTGCAGCTCCCATTATGCTGCTATCAATGCCATAAATACCAGGTGTGGCCTGGTTACTGCAGTACTCAGGGAAGTCACACACTCTGAGTGATTTCAAGGAGAGACTATGTAGCCTGTTTGAAGTGTATCTCCTGTCTTAGAATCAAAAAGTCAGCTTCCGCATTGGCCAGTTAACTGGTGCGGCCCAGAGGGAAGTAAAGTCCTGGCATGACACAGATAAAAGAACTGTCAAGCAAATCTTGACCAGGCTGAAGGACACCTTTGACACACGACCTGCAGCAGAAATAAAAATGAGATTCTCTGGGTGCAAACAAAGGCTGCAGGACAGTATACGGAACTATGCCCTTAACCTACAGGAGGTGCTATGGGCTGTAAAGCAGGTTGACCTTGACAGCGTGCAAGACTAGGATAAGTTGCTAACGGAGCAGTTCATAGAGGGACTCCTTTCTAACAATAAAAGGACACAGCTGCACATAATGGCACTACAAAATCTTGACCTGGACTTTGCACACTTCAAGCATGGAGCCATCCGGGTGCTGCGTGAACCAAATCCTAGAGGCACAGCACCCTCTAGGCACCCAGCCATCACATATCAACAGGAGGCAGCATCCTTCCCCATACCTGTGTCGGGACCGACACACCAACTAAAGATAATGACTCTTCTGCAGATCTACGTTTCCAGGAACTGACCAAAAGTATGGCTGCACTAATGAAAACCATGCAATCCATGCAAGTGTCCCCAAAGGAGAAGATCCAGCTGGCCTCCAGTCCAGATGACGGCCCGTGGCAACAACAGAGGAGAATTCCACCGACCAGAGGGAGAGACAATGACTGCTACAAGCAGGACGGACAACCCATCTGTCGCCGCTGCAACAAGGTGGGACACATCGCAAGATTCTGTAATTTAAACGAGCAACCCCTGGGGCAGAGGGCCAACCCCCAGGAGTAAGATGACCAGGCCCACAAAATGGCGAGACAAGTACATGGGAAGACGGCCGGTTCTGCCCATCGTGATTGATGGCTTCCCAGTGAACGCCATATGTCCATTCGCCTGGTAAAGGAGTTGCTAACATAAGCTGACTCATAACCTGGTCCAGATGCCCCACAGGAAGCACAGTAGTTGTGGAAGGAGAGAGGGGAGCTGTTCATCTATGGAGGTAAGCTGTGTCGGAGGAACATCAACTGGTCTGGCAGGTGGTAGTCCCGAAGCGGGATGCGCCAATGGTCTTAGAAGCGTACCATGATGGAGCAGGACATTTCGGGTAGAAGAAGTTGGAGGTCCTACTTCGTGAAAGATTCTACTGGGTTGGCATGAGGAAAGACATTGAGTAGTGGTGCAGAGAATGTGGCCCATGTAACCTGCGCAGGAAAGACCGCAACAGCCAGAGGGCTCCCCTATAGCCCATAGTCACCAAACAGCCGCATGAACTAGTAGCTTTGGATCACATGAAGTTGACTCCGAGAAGAACTAGCTACACCTACGCTCTAACCATCGTTGATCATTACTCAAGGTTCTTAGTAGTCGTGCCCGTCAAGGACCAAAGAGCAAAGACGGCAGCCAAGCCGTTTCAAGAATACTTTTGTAGACCGCACGGTTACCCTGAACAAGTACTCACCGACCAAGTCCCAGTCGGATATAACTTCAAGAGAAATGTGCTGTCTTCCAGGGGCAAAAATTAAAGATGTGCCTGACAGGATATCAGGACTCTTCAGACCTACAGATGACTACCCATTCCTGCTACTACATGTGGGGACAAATGACACCGCAAGAAACGACCTGGAAACCATCTGCAGAGACTTTGAAGACTTAGGCAAGAAGGTGAAAGAACTGGGAGCGAAGGTGGTCTTCTCTTCCATCCTCCCAGTGGATGGCCATGGAACAAGGAGGTGGAATAAGATTCTGCAGGTGAACAACTGGCTACATCAATGGTGCCGTCAGCAATGATTTGGATTTATGGATCACGGAGTGAATTACCTTTACGATGGACTACTTGCTAGAGATGGGGTGCACCTTACGAAGACTGGAAAACATGTATTTGGAAGTCGCCTTGCTACACTTGAAAGGAGAGCTTTAAACTAGAACAACATGGGAAGGGACGCAAAAGACCAGAAAAAGCCATGCACCTGACAAATGCTATTGAGAACTCTGCTATTAGAAGTGGAAAGGAAGAACAAAGACAAAAGAATCTAATTAATAAAAATATTGGAGAAAGAGAAACCAATCACAAACTAAAATGTTTCTATACTAATGCACAAAGCATGGGCAACAAACAAGGAGAATTGGAACTACTAACACAGGAAAAGAAATATAATGTCATTGGAATCACTGAAACTTGGTGGGACAATACACATGATTGGAATACAAGACTAGAAGGATACAACTTATTTGCAAAAAACAGACTTGATAAACGAGGAGGAGGTGTTGCATTGTATGTTAGAAACACGTATATCTGCACAGAGATTGAAGCTTCAGAGACTGGGAGTTCTGTGGAAACTGTTTGGGTAAGAATACAAGGACTACAAGGACAGAACAATGGAAAGGACACCATTGTAGGCATTTACTACAGGCCACCTGTGCAAGCTGAAGATATGGATGAACTCTTTATGCATCAAATGGCCAAGTTCTCCAAAAAATATGACATAGTTGTCATGGGAGATTTCAACTATCCAGACATTTGTTGGGAATCTCTCTCAGGCAAAACTAACAGGTCAAGGAAGTTCTTATCCTCTCTTGCTGACAACTTTATCTTCCAAAAGGTAGGGGAGAAAACAAGGGGAACTGCTACCTTGGATCTAATCCTTATAAACAGGGAGGAAATGGTTGAGGAGGTAAAAGTGGCTGGGACCCTAGGAGGTAGCGTCCATGCTATTTTAGAATTTTGGATAACTAGAGGAGGAAGACCTGTGAAGACAGACGTCAAGGTTAGATTTCAGAAAGGCAGATTTTAAGGGATTCAGAAAGAGAATTGGAGGGATCCAATGGCTGGATATCCTTAAAGACAAAATGTCCAGGAAGGATGGGAAATCTTGAAAAATGAAATTCTCAAAGCACAATTGTTAACAATTCCGAAAAGAGGGAAGAATAGGAAGCATTTAAGGAAACCAGGATGGATGAACACAGAACTTAAGAACATGCTAAAAAGGAAGAAAAAATGTTTATAAAATGGAAAGAGGGAGGCATAACTAAAGAAGAATATAATGCTGTCTGCAGAACCTGCAGGGCACAAATCAGATTAACTAAAGCTGACAATGAATTGAGGCTTGCAAGAGATGTCAAAAGCAATAATAAAGGATTTTGGGGATATGTCAAAAGTAAAAGAAAAGTCAAAGATGCTATAGGATTTTTACAGGATGAAAATGATGAAATGGTAAGACAGGATGTTGAGAAGGCCGAACTTTTAAATTCCTATTTTGCATCTGTTTTCTCTCAGAAAGGAAATGTAACATCAACTGTTCTTCACTGTCCTATTAAGGGAATAGAAGAATCCAGGATATCTATAAACAGAAAGATAGTGAGGAAACACTTAGCTAACCTAAATGAATTCAAGTCTCCAGGTCCAGATGAATTACACCCCAGAGTACTGAAGGAGATAGCAGAAGAAATTTTTGAACCCCTCTCCATAATCTTTGAAAATTCTTGGAGAACAGGAGAAGTCCCAGAAGACTGGAGAAGAGCAAATGTTGTTCCGATCTTCAAAAAGGGGAAGAAGGTGGACCCAGGCAACTATAGGCCGGTGAGTCTGACTTCTATACCAGGAAAGATCTTTGAACAAATTATTAAACAACATGTATGTCAGTACCTGGACAAGAATGAAGTGATTAAACAGAGTCAGCACGTGTTTGTAACTAATAAGTCAAGTCAGACTAACTTAATTTCCTTCTATGATGGAATCTGTTATGAATGAGTCACCGTAGGAGGCAAAAACAGAAATACTAGCTAAGTCCAGAAAACCAGAGAAGTTGGCAGCTATCGGATTGCAGACCCCTGAACCTATCAACAACTATCAGTAGCCGTGGGGGGTTCCTACGGTGCCCTAGACCCCTCGATCACAGCCGGAGAACTAAATAGCCTAAAGACAGAAAGGGAAATCTAAACTGCCCCAGAGCAGACCCCAAAGCAATAGGCAGCCCCCAACATATAATGACGGTGAAGCAAGATGAAAAAACACTCACACAGATAGAAAGATAGGCTGAGCAAATGATGGGGCCCAAGCTAACTAAATAGGACAGGATAGAAAAGTTGCTGTCTGCAATCCGCCAAAAACCCTATCAAAACAAGAGCCAACAGACTGATAGGGAAAAAAGCCCTGAAGACGCTAGGCTTCAAAGAGACTATATCAGTACTCACAATACTTGGGAGATGTTCCAGCAACTTCGACCAAAGGATGGTTAAAATCAAAAGACTTTATTCCAAAAAAATTAATTAAAAGCAGAATAGATGCATAAAAAACATATGGTTCACCAATGTGACAGACGCTTACGCGTTTCGGACTAGAGGGTCCTTACTCATAGCTTAACATCTTACAAATAAACATGTACCTATATGCACTTGCTGGCTGAAGTAAAGTGGGAGGGAAAAAAAAAAATGGGCGAGGTCCACAGTAGCAGGAAGGGAGGATTTTCTCCACCATACCATAAAGCATTGTATCTGAACATGAAGGAAATCACCACATCATCTTAATCATATATATATATATATATATATATATAAAAGATCAGATTTCAAATTCATGCCTGCGGGATATCGTGTTTTTAACTTTAAAATCCACATTGCTTCTTTACGCTGCAATTCCTTTTTTCTATCGCCTCCCCTCTTGGGGTTTGGGACAGTTTATATTATATTAACCCTGCAAGTACTGACATCTCCTCCATGTACAGAAATAAAATGCTGAGAGGCTCCCGAGGGACTCCTTGTAGTTTTATTACATGAATCATAAAGATGTTCAGAAATCCTTTTGCGAAGAGAACGTGTGGTGTTGCCCACATATTGAATACAGCATGTTTCACATGTTATTAAATAAACAACATATGTGGAACTACAGTTGGCAAACATATTTATAACATATTCATTTTTTGTAACTGTGGATTTAAATGTAGACGTATTATACATGTATTTACACTCACTGGCCACTTTATTAGGTACACCTGTCCAACTGTGTGTTAAGACTTAATTTCTAATCAGCCAATCACATGGCGGCAACTCAGTGCATTTAGGCATGTAGACATGGTCAAGACAATCTCCTGCAGTTCAAACCGAGCATCAGTATGGGGAAGAAAGGTGATTTGAGTGCCTTTGAACGTGGCATGATTGTTGGTGCCAGAAGGGCTGGTCTGAGTATTTCAGAAACTGCTGATCTACTGGGATTTTCACGCACAACCATCTCTAGGGTTTACAGAGAATGGTCCGAAAAAGAAAAAAAATCCAGTGAGCGGCAGTTCTGTGGGCGGAAATGCCTTGTTGATGCCAGAGGTCAGAGGAGAATGGGCATACTGGTTCGAGCTGATAGAAAGGCAACAGTGACTCAAATTGCCACCCGTTACAACCAAGGTAGGCAGAAGAGCATCTCTGAACGCACAGTGCGTCGAACTTTGAGGCAGATGGGCTACAGCAGCAGAAGACCACACTGGGTACCACTCCTCTCAGCTAAGAACAGGAAACTGAGGCTACAATTTGCACAAGCTCATCGAAATTGGACAGTAGAAGATTGGAAAAACGTTGCCTGGTCTGATGAGTCTCGATTTCTGCTGCGACATTCGGATGGTAGGGTCAGAATTTGTCGTAAACAACATGAAAGCATGGATCCATCCAGCCTTGTATCAACGGTTCAGGCTGGTGGTGGTGGTGTCATGGTGTGGGGAATTTTTTCTTGGCACTCTTTGGGCCCCTTGGTACCAATTGAGCATCGTTGCAACGCCACAGCCTACCTGAGTATTGTTGCTGACCATGTCCATCCCTTTATGACCACAATGTACCCAACATTTGATGGCTACTTTCAGCAGGATAATGCGCCATGTCATAAAGCTCGAATCATCTCAGATTGGTTTCTTGACCATGACAATGAGTTCACTGTACTCAAATGGCCTCCTCAGTCACCAGATCTCAATCCAATAGAGCATCTTTGGGATGTGGTGGAATGGGAGATTAGCATCAGGGATGTGCAGCCGACAAATCTGCGCCAACTGTGTGATGCCATCATGTCAATATGGTCCAAAATCTCTGAGGAATGCTTCCAGCACCTTGTTGAATCTCTGCCACGAAGAATTGAGGCAGTTCTGAAGGCAAAAGGGGGTCCAACCCGTTACTAGCATGGTGTACCTAATAAAGTGGCCAGTGAGTGTACATAAACCGCATGATCTTATTCCACAATGATAGCTACCAGAGACAGATAACCAGCTTGAATTATTTTCTGATGAAAAACGCAAAGTGTGATCACTGGGGGACAAAATATTCGCAATTGTAGTTCCTTTTTTAGGAATAAAATTGCTGCCTTTATCCAATATAGTTCTCAAAGTTGGATCCACCCGTAAAATAGGTAGATTTGATTTAATGATTTCCGTTATTTGATTAAATTGATCACTATATTTAGTAATAAAAACTGGTTTCTCCTGAAAATTACTAAATTTTGATTTTATTTCCAAATAATCATCTCTAGTTTTTCTTTCTGCTACAATTTTACCCCTATTAATTTGATGCTTGCGATAACCTCTAGTCTTTAATCGTTCGTCAATTACTTCACATTCCTGTCTGTAAAATGAATCAGTTGTGCAGCACCTCTTGGCACGCACAAATTCACCTACTGGGAGATTATTAATGACATGTTTGGGATGGTTGCTGCTAGCATGCAACAAGGAATTACCTGATTGCGGTTTTCTATATAAACATACTTCAACCCTAAAATCTGCTTCATTTCCAATCAACATCATGTCAAGAAAAGCAATTCGTTCCTTATTCATATGATATGTAAATTTTAGATTATGATTATTAGTATTAAGGAATTTTATAAATTCTTTTATATTATCTGGATCACCCTTCCATATTATTATCAGATCATCAATAAATCTTCCAAAAAATTCTATATGATCCATAAAAATATTTTCCTGACCATAAATTTTTTCTTCCTCCCACCAAGTAACAAATATATTTGCATGCGATGGGGAAAATTTTGCCCCCATCGCACATCCTTGTAATTGAAGGAACAAGTATTGTGCCTACAAGATTTTCCGGAATCCAAGTTCCCTGCACCGCCCAGGATTGATTGCATTCCTCCAGACTTCGCATTTGCTACGGTTTGGTGAGCTGACAAAAATTTTTTTTCCTTTGTATATCAGTACTCAGGTATTTTCTGAAGACAGAGCAAAAAGGAATTCAGCTCACTGGGGTGAATGGCAGAAATCCAGAAAAACAAGGCAAAACAAAACCAAAACACAAATGCAAAAAGCAGAGCAGAAAACTTAGCTTTTGAGGAGCAGGAATCAGACTGGTCTCCAAGAATCCCTCAGAGAAATCACACGCAAGGCAGAAGGGCGTCGGCTGCCTTATATCCAGTCAGCAATTCCAGTCACCTAGTCATCATCATTCTGCTCAGGTGCTTGGTAATCAGCCTCACTACCTTCCTTCACCAGAAGAGGGAGTTCATCAGACCTCAATGGTGAAGGGGAAAATGAACTCACAACACCAATCACTGATTGGGTGGATCAAGGAAATGCTGTAGATATAGTATATCTTGACTTCAGCAAAGCATTTGACAAAGTATCTCATACAATCCTTATTGAAAAAAATGGCTAAGTATGGAATGGACAAGGCAACTGTTAGGTGGATTCATAACTGGCTTAGTGATCGGACCCAAAGAGTGGTCGTAAATGGCTGCACATCCAGTTGGAAGAATGTCTCAAGTGGGGTACCACAGGGCTCTATCCTGGGCCCTGTATTGTTCAACATCTTTATCAATGATTTAGATGAAGGAATTGAGGGTAAACTGATTAAATTTGCTGATGACACAAAGCTAGGAGGGATAGCTAATACTAGAGAAGAGAGAGAGAGGATTCAAAAAGATATAAATAAACTGGAGAAGTGGGCAGCAACTAACAGAATGGTTTTTAACAGGGAAAAATGCAAAGTACTACATCTGGGCAATAAAAACGAAAAAAGCATATACAGAATGGGAGGAATAGGGCTAAGCAACAGCACATGTGAAAAAGACTTGGGTATACTAATAGATCACAGACTGAATATGAGTCAACAGTGTCATGCAGCAGCAAAAAAGGCAAATGCAATTCTAGGATGTATTAACAGAAGAATACAGTCTAGATCACGTGAAGTAATTATTTCCCTCTACTGCTCTTTGGTCAGACCTCATCTGGAATATTGTGTCCAGTTTTGGGCACCACATTTTAAAAAAGACATCAACAAACTGGAGCAAGTTCAGAAAAGAGCAACCAGAATGGTGACCGGTCTGCAAACCCTGTCTTATGAGGAAAGGTTGCAGGATTTGGGAATGTTTAGTTTGCAAAAGAGAAGACTGAGAGGAGACTTAATAGCTGTCTACAAATATCTAAAGGGCTGTCACATTGTAGAAGGATCAACTTTATTCTCATTTGCACAAGGAAAGACTAGAAGCAATGGGATGAAACTGAATGGGAGGAGACACAGATTAGATATTAGAAAAAACTTTTTGACAGTTAGAGTGATCAATGAGTGGAACAAGCTGCCACGAGAAGTGGTGAGTTCTCCTTCAATGGAAGTCTTCAAACAGAGGCTGGACAGACATCTGACTGGGATGATTTAGCAAATACTGCTTTGAGCAGGGGGATGGACCAGATGGCCCAGGAGGTCCCTTCCAACTCTGCGATTCTATGATTCTATGAGAAGTGTTCCAGGAGTTTTGTAACCTGTACAACTGCAAGAAAATCAGGATGATGCCATACCATCCACAGACAAATGGCATGTGTGAAAAGATGAATCAAGTGGTAACTGATCTATTGAAGACCTTGCCTCTGAAAGAGTGAAGCCTGTGGCCAGAGAAATTGCCAGATCTGGTGGATCTATACAATCATATTCCAGTGAACTCTACCAACTGTACACCAGCCTACTTAATGAGAGCAAAACCTGGCAAGCTACCCATTGATTTGGACATGGGAGTCTTAACACCTGAGACAACATCACCAGATGCAGACTGGGATAAAGAACGGCAGCAACAATACCGCAAAGGAAGAGTCTGTCCCAGGCAAGACAAAGGCAGGAAAGAAACTATAATCAACATGCTCCTGCAGTTCCCTTGTCACCAGAAGAACAGGTACTCAAAAGACAGAGACAGGTTCATAAACTTGACGACCAGTGGGAGGCTGAACCATACACCGTTTTACCTTCAAGTTTTGATAACACCAAGGTGTGCCTCATCAGTAAAGATGGAGGAGAAACCTCAGAGGCAGTGTCAAGAGATCACCTAAAACTGTGTCCTGACCAACTAAAAGAAAGGATTGAAGACCAAGACATTCCTCAGCCCGTAGAAGAAAAGATCAGCACCGTACTCGATGAGTTCCCTTTAAATTGGACAAAGGTAAATCAAGCCATCATAGTTCCTGTCCTAATCTTTCCCCATCCAGTCTGGCCTAAGCTGTTACAAGTGGTTCAGCTGCTCGACCCTTATTCACATTCACGCCACTTGGCAAGTGAAAAGGTTTTAAATACTAGAGTAGGGACTGTCCCACAAGGGTTGCCGTGACGTGGCGGGATGGCTTGTACATTATTTTGATCAAAATTATGTTTACTAAATACCCTTATTATTAGTATTACCTTTATGCATTATTTGCAGTATATTTTTTATTTTTAGTTCAGGATATTTGTGTTTTTTGCTTTTTCTAATCTTTCCCCAGCCTACTGCACCTGAAGCAGCAAGTACTCAAGACTCTTTGGCTCCAGTTACAGATGCCACATCAGCAGAGGAACACGAAAATCTGCCCCCTGCTAGCGGTGAATCTGTCAGACCCATGGTGAGTCTAAGAGTTCTCAGACAGCTGCCCAGTTTACCAACATCAACAACAGGCACACTAGCCCATATTAGATCATTAGAGATACCCATGCTGCGTAGATCTAACCGTAGTACAAAAGGTCAGATCCCAGCCAGGTACAGGGATTAAAATGCAAACAGTATATGTAAATTTGAAATGTACAGTTGTTGCCAAAAGTATTGACACCCCTTCAATTCTGTCAGATAATACTCAGTTTCTTCCTGAAAATGATTGCAAACACAAATTCTTTGGTATTAGTATCTTCATTTAATTGGTCTTAAATGAAAAAACACAAAAGAGAATGAAGAAAAGAGCAAAACATTGATCATTTCACAGAAAACTCCAAAAATGGGCCAGACAAAAGTATTGGCACCCTCAGCTTAATACTTGGTTGCACAACCTTTAGCCAAAATAACTGCGACCAACCGCTTCCGGTAACCATCAATGAGTTTCTTAAAATGCTCTTCTGGAATTTTAGACCATTCTTCTTTGTCAAACTGCTCCAGGTCCCTGATATTTGAAGGGTGCCTTCTCCAAACTGCCATTTTTAGATCTCTCCACAGGTGTTCTATGGGATTCAGGTCTGGACTCATTGCTGGCCACCTTATAAGTCTCCAGTGCTTTCTCTCAAACCATTTTCTAGTGCTTTTTGAAGTGTGTTTTGGGTCATTGTCCTGCTGGAAGACCCATGACCTCTGAGGGAGACCCAGCTTTCTCACACTGGGCCCTACATTATGCTGCAAAATTTGTTGGTAGTCTTCAGACTTCATAATGCCATGCACACAGTCAAGCAGTCCAGTGCCAGAGGCAGCAAAGCAACCCCAAAACATCAGGGAACCTCCACCATGTTTGACTGTAGGGACCGTGTTCTTTTCTTTGAATGCCTCTTTTTTCTCCTGTAAACTCTATGTTGATGCCTTTGCCCAAAAAGCTCTACTTTTGTCTCATCTGACCAGAGAACATTCTTCCAAAACATTTTAGGCTTTTTCAGGTAAGTTTTGGCAAACTCCGGCCTGGCTTTTTTATGTCTCGGGGTAAGAAGTGGGGTCTTCCTGGGTCTCCTACCATACAGTCCCTTTTCATTCAGACGCTGACGGATAGTATGGGTTGACACTGTTGTACCCTCGGACTGCAGGGCAGCTTGAACTTGTTTGGATAGTAGTCGAGGTTCTTTATCCAACATCCGCACAATCTTGCGTTGAAATCTCTTGTCAATTTTTCTTTTCCGTCCACATCTAGGGAGGTTAGCCACAGTGCCATGGGCTTTAAACTTCTTGATGACACTGCGCACGGTAGACACAGGAACATTCTGGTCTTTGGAGATGGACTTGTAGCCTTGAGATTGCTCATGCTTCCTCACAATTTGGTTTCTCAAGTCCTCAGACAGTTCTTTGGTCTTCTTTCTTTTCTCCATGCTCAATGTGGTACATACAAGGACACAGGACAGAGGTTGAGTCAACTTTAATCCATGTCAACTGGCTGCAAGTGTGATTTAGTTATTGCCAACACCTGTTAGGTGCCACAGGTAAGTTACAGGTGCTGTTAATTACACAAATTAGAGAAGCATCACATGATTTTTCGAACAGTGCCAAAACTTTTGTCCACCCTCTTTTTTATGTTTGGTGTGGAATTATATCCAATTTGGCTTTAGGACAATTCTTTTTGTGTTTTTTCATTTAAGACAAATTAAATGAAGATAATAATACCAAAGAATTTGTGTTTGCAATCATTTTCAGGAAGAAACTGAGTATTATCTGACTGAATTGAAGGGGTGTCAATACTTTTGGCCACAACTGTAAATAAGTTCATAATGTACTGTATATAATAGCAACCACAAAGCATAAGAGCCTACAGAGACTTACTGTACGAACTTTTAAATAACCTTAACTTGTTGAAGGACAATTGGGCCACAGGACTATGTGTGGGCAGGCCCTTACTTGTATATAGTTAATAACTTGGCTCAGGAATGGACAATGGCGCATGGACTAGTCGCCATCAGGACTATTTTTGAGCTCTTGGTTCTTGTAACTTTTATTTTGGAAATTTTGTAAATGGTTATTATTTTTCATTGTTATAATTTTTAGGTTTTCCTCAGACCAGGAGTACTGAATTTCACTAGGGGGGAATGTGGCACCTCTGGAGTCCGGTTACCGCAATGGCGTTGCCTTCCTCCCAGGGGGGTGTTGTCATGCCTGAAAGCAAGGAGGGATTCACTGGCCAGGTACAACAGCATACAACACTTTACTACTACAGGCCAGAAGGAGGAGCTCTAAACCCAGTTTCAGGGGAGCTTTCCAGGAAGTTCTGGGCTGGGGGTGGAGTTAGTTGGTCAGTCTGAGGGAGACAGAGAGGAGGGAGGACGTGAATGAAGGACCTGAGGAGTGGAGCTCACCTCAGGGTCAAGTGCTAAAGACCGGACACCGGAGTCCGAGGCTGTGTGGGTGCTGAAGCGTCACAATCTTCAAACTATATTTTATAAACTTTAATTCCCCTTTCCATCATTTTTATTGGATGCCCAGGGCCATGGTCCGGGTCACTGCTGCCATGACACATCCCCATAAGAACAGGCCTGGTACGAGTATCCCTACGGCCCTGGCAGGGTGTTCCACTGTTCATGAGAAGGGGTTACATACAAATTACAGATATCACTTACAGTAAACAAACTAACAATAACAGACTGATACAGGGGGGAGATGACCCTGCACTTGGGAAATATCTGTGTACTGACCTCCGCTAATGAAATTTTCAGAAGACATGCTCGAATTAATGTGGATCGACATAAGCTGCATGACACTGGACCTTTTTAAAAAATTCTCCTTTCATGCAACATTCTAAAAGCCAATGCCTCTACAATCACAACTTAAGTATTATGGGGAGCTATTTAAACACAGTTTGATGACAGTAGTGCAGCAGTAGCACACTTATGCAGTGCGGAGGCAGTGTCCCAGCAAAGTTCCAAACAAAAGTTTTTTTTAATGTGTTTACTTCATAGCATTAATGTCCAACTCGTATAAACACAGCACACGATATCCTCTGGATCGCAGCCGGGAACATATCCTCTGGATTACAATCAATAACCGCACCCTCCTCCTTGACTAGTTGCCGTGGATGACTACACTGCTGTGAATGCTGTGGGTGAAAGACCTCTCAGCTCCCTTGGCTGTCTGGCTCCGTTTTCTTGTGTTGCCTCACATAGGTGGAGCTCTGCACTCTAATAAACACCAACTCACTCTGGCCCTGACACACCCAAACCCTATACTGCAGGGTTTTTAACTAGAATCTGTGGCCTTCAGCCACTTGGAAAACCCGGCCCAGAAATGAAATGGACTGCACCACTACCATACTGCAGTCTGTTTCAAACACAAAAACCCAGAGCAGGTTTTCCCTAAATCTGCCTTGGACAGCTAGAATGTCCAAGACCTATACTCATTTTAGTCTGCTTTGCAACCACAGCTGCGCCTGTGATTGCAATGCCCTCTCATGGCCTCAATACGTCTCCGTGCACATCCTGGGGGGAACATACAGCGACCCTCACATGTAACTCCAGTCACTGCCTCACACGACCTATTTAAAAAAATGAATCAGAATTCTATGTCAGTCTCCCATCTAGAAAACACTTCAGTTTACTGAACAAAGCACGCTTTATTAAATTCATTTGTATCTCTTGGAGATGACCTAGATCTGTTACACATTGAGAAATTGCTGTTGCTTGATGATTGGAAATGCAGAGAATAAAAAAAGACAGCAGTCTAATTTGTACTATAAAATACACTGCACATAAGAGTGGTCAGAAATGCTGCTGGTGGTAGGAGACCTCATTCCTATACAACTGACATGGCACAGAATCTTTGGTTGAAAGCATATTGCTTTTCTTAAAAGGGCTGTCTTATCAATAAGCAGCTTTCCATCTTGATGAGACACTTCTTTTATCATTTTTTTGACAGTGATTGATATTGAAATTTTGCGGCCATACCTTACAGAATGAATTGTTTATTGAAAATATTATTATTATGTGTAATATATATATACAGGAAAACATGTAGATATGGCTGAAAAATTAGAGCTGGCTGGAAACTAATTATAGAATACACAATACTTTTATGCAAACAAATCTCTCTTAGCTCTCACCAATTCTATATTAATTATACAAAAAATAGGAAATACTGATATATTCAGTAATGTGGACTTGCTATAATACTATTATTTTCCTATATTGCCAGGAACGTGAACTACTGTAAACACTGAAGGCTGATAATGCAAATGCCACTGGATAACAGGATTTTCAGACAGCTTCTAAAGCCCCCGTTACACACTGCGATATCGCTAGCAATATCGCTGTAAAGTCACCGATTTTGTGACGTTGCAGCGATATTACTAGCGATATCGCTGCATGTGATACTTACCTCCGACCGGCTCCCCCGCTGGTTATCGCTGATCGCGCGAGAAGCTGCTGGACCATTCCTCGTCGGTTACTTCCTGCTGCGCTTCCTGTGGTGCCGACGAGCGACGCGTGGAGCCGGGCGAGAGGACGCAGGATCGCCGCGTCTGACAGGTAAGTAGCGACCCCCGTCCCCTGCGATGTCGCTAGTGAGATCTGCCTGTGTGGCAGCTCACTAGCGACCACCTAGCGATGTACCAGCGATCCTGACCGTGTCATATCGCTGGTCGGGATCGCTGGTGAGTCGCTAGGTGTAACGGTACCCTTAAACATATATACATACTAATCTCTACAGCAGTAGGAATAGCATCAAGATCAAGAAGTGTGACTAACTAGAGATAATATTTTAAAAAACAATATTTTATTTAATCAATATTTTAAACATACACATAAAATAGGATACTCTTACCCATAAGCACACCAAAATGTCAGCTCCAGCAATACTTGAAATTAACAGGGAAAATGTATGTAGGTCCAAATTAGCATTTCTAATTACATTGCGATCAGCATATCAAATTTTATACACAGTAAATAGCTGAATACATTAATGTAATGATGATATAAAATATCAAACAGAGGCTCTATTCAAATACCCCAAATTAATTTATATGTAATCCAAATCAATATTTCTGATCATACTGCAATCAGCATATCCAAATATATATACCATAAACTTTTAATTTAGAGATGAGCGACTTTGCCTTTTTAAGGGTCGAGTCGGGTTTCATGAAACCCGACTTTCTCAAAAGTCGAGTCGAACAAAATCGGCCGACTATAGGCAAAAGTCGGAGTCCAACTGAAACACGAAACCCAATGCAAGTCAATGGGGAAGCAAAGTCAGCAGTGAGTGGAGGAAAGGAAACACACCTACAGTGCCCATTTCAATGCCAATGACATCAATTCTTATTACTTAAGCTTGACAACCTTAATTTACTTTATAATAATAGTTATGCATTGAAAACTGGGGGTTATTTGGCTAAAGTTGTGGGGGGGGTAGGGCTGGCTCCAGGTTTTCTTGTGCCCCGGGCCAAAGAGTGTCAGTGGGCCCCTTTAATACATAACACAATTAATGATGCTCCGATACGGCAGAGAAATAGTGGTATAGTACAATGAAAAATACTTCACTTCTTACATGACATGACTGATATCTATTTTAAATTCAACAATAGCTCAAAAAAAGGACAGTATATTACTCCATACAGTATTATGGCCACCACATAGTGCGCCATACAGAATAATGAGCCCCATATATTTCTCCATACAAAATAATTGGTCCCATATTATGTTCCATACAGTATATGATCTGCTCCACATAATGCTACAGTATATTTTGTCCCCATGTATGATGCTCCAGTGTCTTATGGGCCCAAATAATGCTCCATATGTAATGGGCCCCATTTCTAATGCTCAAGTGTATAATGGGCCCCATAGATGCTGCTCCAGTGTCTGATCTGCCCCATTTAGAATGTTCCAGTATATGATGGGCCCCATGGATGATGCTCCAGTGTCTTATGGGCCCAAATAATGCTACATATATAATGGGCCCCATGTAAAATGCTCCAGTGTATAATTGGCCCCGTAAATGCTGCTGCATTGTCTGATGTCCCCCATTTGGAATGCTCCAGTATATGATGGAAGTCATGGATGATGCTCCAGTGTATGATGGGCCCAAATAATGCTCCATATATAATCTGCCCCATTTAGAATGCTCCAGTATATCATGGGCCCAATGGATGATGCTCCAGTGTATGATGGGCCCCATATCTCATTCTCCAGTGTATAGTGCTCCCAAAAAATTGATCCCAACCTTTAAAAAAATTAAATACCTCTCCTCGCTGGGCACTGCTCTACTCTGGACTCCTCAGTGTCAACATCTTCCCGCTCTTTGCACTTGGACTGTTTAGGCAGAGGGCATACAGACGTGATGTCATCACACTCTCTGACTTGAATGTCACTGTCAGGAAACGCGGAAGACATCACGGCGGTGGAGCAGGGAGAGGTAAGTATTGCAAGTGCAGTGGCCCTGAGCAGGCAGGGGGGGAGGGGGGCCCACTCATGGGCGACGGCACTGGCACAGGGCCCCTCATAGTACGCCGGTGTGTCTGACGGTGAGTGGGCCCTCCCACCGGCAGAGACACTTTTGCGTACTATGAGGGGCCCTGTGCCAGTGCCGTCGCCCACGAGTATGCCCCCCTACCTGCTCAGGGAACCAGAACTTTCATCAGCACCTTCCTCTGTGTCACTGTGTAAGGTCTCTAGTATGCGGGAAGGGGCACCTGAGTTTCATCAGAGTCAGATTCTAGCTCTGTAGAGTGCGAGGGGAGTGCTGTTGGTGAATGTACCAGCAGAATCATCTAGCAGTGGCTGTGCATCAGTGCACTCCATGTCAGATTCATCTTGGACTGGGGAATTCAGGATTTGACTTGATAACCCAGGCAAGGTATGAGAAAACAGCTCCATGGAGTAATCTGAAGTGTGGCCTGCCGCATCCTTCACTTTTGGTGTGGGTGAAGGACACAAGGAAAGGTGTTGTTCCTGACCAGAAGCCTGCACTGACGACTCAGTGCTTGCAGATTTTGAAACTTCAGAAGAGGAGGCAATAGAGCTGGAGGCTGTTTCGGCAATGTAAGCCAAAACCTGTTCCTGATGCTCCAGCTTTAAAAGTGGTTTACCTACTCCCAGAAAAGGGAACCTTAAAGGCCTTCTTGTGCCAGATGATGATGCAGGCTCAACACCTCCTTCCTTAGCTGCTATTGTGCTTTTGACATAACCAGCAGATGCCCCACCACCACCATCAGTACCAGGCTGCGCCCCCCCGCCCACGTATGGGGCCTCTTCCACCAGACTTCCTCATGTTTGGAAAAATGTACCAAAAATACCAGCAGAGATATGGTACTGTATGAGAAGCGGACAGCTCTATACGGTGTATGGATGGAAAATTTTAATTATCCGTCTATTTTTTAATGGAGTCACACACAGACGCTGTCTCTGTATCGATTTGACCGTAATCAAACAGCAGATATGGGATACTGTTTGACAAGCGGACAGCTCTATACGGTGTATGGATGGAAAAATGAAAATCTCTGTCTATCTTTGTATGGAGTCACACACAGATAGCATGTATTTGTCTGTGATACCAGCCGGTAGACGGTAGTGTGTGAGGAGCGTACAGCTCTATACGGTGTGTGAAAAAATGAACGCTCGCTAACTGTGCAGAAAAAAGGAATAAAAGTATTTTTGCTTTGAAAAAAGCAGTCTGCACAGCAGTGTGCAAATAGCAATGCAGCTATCAGGTAGCCTTATAAGGCAGCCTAATAACCACCAGAGCTGCTGCACACAAAAGTATCCTCCCCTGTCACTGCACACTAACTGTTGTGTTGTACAGTGAAAATCGCTAATAGCAGAAGCAGATTTTTTTTTTTGTTTCCTGCCTAAACACTCTCCCTATTGAGAACGAGCAGCAGCAACCTCTCCCTATGCTAAGATCGGCAGAAGTAAGATGGTGGTTGGCGTTCAGGGCTTTTATAGCCACTGTGACGCCACACAAAGCCAGCCAATTACTGCAATGCCCATATATAAGATGGTGGGGGCCGCTGCCTATGTCATCACGTTGCCCACAGTGTGCGTCATTGATCATTGGCTGAGAAAAGGCACTGGAAGCATAATGGGAAACGCAACTTTGGCGCGCAGGTCGGCGACCTCATGGCTGACTTCACGCTATGGTCGGGTTTCGATTGGCGAAACCCGACTTCACCAAAAGTCGTCGACTTTTGAATTTGACCGACCCGTTTCGCTCAACTCTATTTTAAATATATTAATATGATGATAATATATAATATCCAAATAGAGACTCTGTTCAAATACTTCCAATAGCAGCAATATACAGCACAATAGTGCAAATAACATAGAAACCTCTGATTAGATAGCAATGAATTGAATTTCTAAGTTGTGAATAATCACACCTGCAAAGTGATCTAGTGCTTAAATAAACAACGGCCGCCAGGTATAGATAGTGGAGCACAATAAAGATTAAGTCCTTACAGAGTGCAATGCCCTCATTCCAATAAGATGTGCCACTAGCTATTTACCGGTGCTGACAATGAACTGCCAAAAACCCTCCCCAAATACATATTACCTGAATTAAAGCTGCTGAGCCAATGTAATATCCAGTGACACGCTGACACTTCTACCACTTGTACACTTCTTAAACATATTGCAATGGGAAACTAAAATAAACCAGTTAGATTATAGAGGGAAGGGTAGGGACTTTTAAAGTAAACCATATTAATAAAAAACGATTATATTATTAAAATAAATGAACAGAGTGAAAATCAATATTGGTTTTGAATTATCCCTTTAAAGAATAATGTGGAGATTTTGTGCAAGCTTTATGTGTAACTGCATTACTTATTGTGCTATGAATGGGTTGCTTGCCATCTTGATTTCGTATCCCCCTGATATTGTTCCCCTAATGCAGACTATATTTCCCATGATGGCACAATCTCATTATATTTCTCTTGCTATCTTGTGCCAAAAATGATAGATCATTTACATAAAACTGTTGCTCCCCTGATTCATACTCTACAGTCTCAGTATAAACAATGTGATGAATACAGCAGAGTCTCAGTGTCTCCTACGTGATGCATATACAGCAGTCTCAGTGTATTGTATGTGATATATATGTAAGGGTGTCTCAGGATCAATTCATAGCCTGCATCCCTTCCTGGTAAGATAGGTACATTTTAAGTGTAACATAGTAACATAGTATGTGAATACAGATGTGTAATGTACAGTTGTGAATTTTTATGAGACTAGGCAAAGAGTTAAGAAACTAAAGTACGAGTGTAGGAATTAGAGTAGTTAGAATGGTTAGGATTTGGTTAATTACAGGAAAATTAAATACAGTGGGTATGGAAAGTATTCAGACCACTTTAAATTTTTCACTCTTTGTTTCATTGCAGCCATTTGGTAAATTCAAAAAAGTTCATTTTTATTTCTCATTAATGTTCACTCTGCACCCCATCTTGACTGAAAAGAAAAACAGAAATGTAGAAATTTTTGCAAATTTATTAAAAAAGAAAAACTGAAATATCACATGGTTATAAGTATTCAGACCCTTTGCTCAGTATTGAGTAGAAGAACCCTATCGAGCTGGTACAGTCATGAGTCTTCTTGGGAATGATGCAACAAGCTTTTTTGGGGGATCCTCTGTCATTTCTCCTTGCAGATCCTCTCCAGTTCCGTCAGGTAGGATGGTGAACGTTGGTGGACAGCCATTTTCAGGTCTCTCCAGACATACTCAATTGGTCAGGGCTCTGGCTGGACCAGTCAAGAATGGTCACAAAATTGTTCTGAAGCCACTCCTTCGTTATTTTAAGCTGTGTGCTTAGAGTCATTTTCTTGTTGGAAGGTGAACCTTTGGCCAAGTCTGAAGTCCAGAGCACTCTGGAAGAGGATTTCATCCAGGATATCTCTGCACTTAGCCACATTCATGTTTCCTTCAATTGCAACCAGTCATCCTGTCCCTGCAGCTGAAAAACACCCAGACAGCATGATGATTCCACCACCATGTTTCACTGTTGGGATTGTATTGGGCAGGTGATGAGCAGTGCCAGCTTTTCTCCACACATACCACTTAGAATTATCACCAAAAAGTTCTTCGTCTCATCAGAGCAGAGAATCTTATTTCTCATAGTCTGGGAGTCCTTCATGTGTTTTTTAGCAAACTCTATGTGAGCTTTCTTATCTCTGACACTGAGGAGAGGCTTCAGTTGGGCTACTCTGACATAAAGGCCCGACTGGTGGAGGGATGCAATGATAGTTGACTTTGTGGAACTTTCTCCCATCTCCCTCCTGCATCTGTGGAGCTCAGCCACAGTGATATTGGGGTTCTTCTTTATCTGTCTCATCAAGGCTCTTCTCCCATGATTGCTCAGTTTGGCTGGACGGCCAGGTCTAGCAAGACTTCTGGTGTTCCCAAACTTCTTCCATTTAAGGATTATGGAGGCTGCTGTGCTCTTACGAACCTTGAGCACTGCAGAATTTATTTTGTAACCTTGGCCAGATTTGTGCCTTGCCACAATTCTGTCTCTGAGCTCCTTGGCCAGTTCCTTTGACCTCATGATTCTCATTTGGTCTGACATGCACTGTGAGCTGTGAGGTCTTATATACACAGGTGTGTGACTTCACAATAAGTCCTATCAGTTTAATTAAACACAGATGAACTCCAATGAAGCAGTAGAACCAACTCAAGGAGGACCACATGGAAATGGACAGTATGTGACTTAAATATGACTGTCTGAGCACAGGGTCCGAATACTTATGATCATGTGATATTTCAAATATTCTTTTTAAATAAATTTGCAAACATTTCTACATTTCTGTTTTTTTTCAGTCAAGATAGGGTGCAGAGTGCACATTAATGAGAAAAAAGAACTTTTTTAAATTAATAAATGGCTGCAATGAAACAAAGAGTAAAAAATGTAAAGGGGTTTGAATACTTTCCGTACCCACTGTTTGATTAGTATAAGAATAGCTAAGGTTATGAGGGATTTTTCCAGTTGGGAGGGGTAGGAGTAGTTATAGTAGGGACATTTTCTGGTTTAGGGTAACATAGTAACATATAATTAAATGTAAAGAATATAGAAAATATTGCCATATAGATATTAGCCACTTTTACCCATATTTATCCCCATGTGACACCTGACCCACAGCCCCAATGCGCATTTCAAGTAGGCTTACTCGAGGAAACGGAAGCGGCTCCACCCACGGAAGGAGGAAGTCCGGAAAAAGGAAACCACATGTTGAGCAGGGCGGCGACATTACGAGATGTGTCACCAGTATTGATGGAACATACTTGTGTCAAGTATCACGGCGGTGTCAGCCACGTGGAGTGAAAGTGGTGGCTCACCGAGGAAGAAGCACATCCTGGAGGTCTCCAGGAACCGAACGAAGAACCCGAGCTCGACAGCTTCTTCTTTCTACTTGGACAGCGGTAACATCGTCTACCAGAACCTATGAGTAACCGTAGAATGGACACGGTCAGGGATCGTAAAGCGTAAGCAGCCGTGAAACTGGCAGGTTCCATTCAATGGAGAGTGATAAGACAGGCGAAGAGAGCATCTGTTGCTGTGTCTAGGCTCCAGACAGAAAGTGCAGTACTATCACCAAGCCCGGCAGTCAGGGAGTTAGAAGGGAGAGTGGAGACTCATCCTCCAGCGGGTCATCTTCTGGACATACGTTTATTTTTGCACAGGGCCAGAAAGCGGCCCACTACTCTGGTCACAAGGATGCAGGAGATTGACAGCGGATGGTTTGAACATTGACAACCAAACCAAGTTGTGCTTGCTGCACAGATTAAAGAGTGAATAAACAAAAATAAAGAGACTGTTCCGTGTCTCTTAAAAAAGGGCAAGAAGCCCTGATTGTGATGAGAAGATATTGGTAATGGCAAGCAAGGTCA
Organism: Dendrobates tinctorius; assembly: GCF_039654945.1. Lineage (NCBI taxonomy): Eukaryota > Metazoa > Chordata > Amphibia > Anura > Dendrobatidae > Dendrobates > Dendrobates tinctorius. Next base: position 25,174,954 of record NW_027361716.1, on the reverse strand, counting down.
CATTTAAATAAGTTTGTTTTGTGTGTGAGTCCCTCCTCCAAGTTTTTTTGCACATGTTTAGGCATTCTCCTGCTGGATTACGGGACTGAGACTTTAACAGAGTCAATCATCTTTATGAAAAATAAAAAAGGACTGCATCTGGCTGCTCTCTGTATTGTGCTCATTGACTTTGAACTTTCTTAACAAGAGCTTAGAGCAACGCTTTTGTTTTAAAGGAGCCGTCCTCTGCAAAAAGGGGAGAGGGGAAAAACCTAAACAGAGAAATTGATAGCAGTTTTGTGCTCAGTAACCTACAGACAGTGTCAGGTTGGAACCGTTATACTGATTAAAATGATTCCTTAGTTGATGAAATCCATCTTGTGGTTGTTGTTGTTTAATCTTTATTTTCAATTTTGAACTAATGATATGTTTCTCCAAGATGGCGTCAGTAGTGCCTGCTCAGTAGCTGCAATTGCACGGGCGCTGGTGGCGCCATCTTGGAAGAGGAATTTTTTTCTGTATCAAAATGGTGCTGCTGGCACCTGTGTAATAGCAGCTATCAGATCACCAATAGCTGCTACTGCGCAGGTGCGGCTGGCAGGAAAATCAGGATAACATGAAACAAAATTAATTATATACACATTCATAGTACCACCTCTACATTAACCCATGATAAGGGAGAGATGAATTATAGGTGATTAAAGTAAATGCAATCATACGTGTCTTTGTGGTTACTTGTATTCATTTCTCAGTAGAGGCAAAACCTAATCAGGTACACGGATGAGAAGAGCTGTGAGGGAGCTGTTTAACAGCCCTAGTTACTACCCAGTGTTCAAGAAAGTCTCTTGAAATATAACACAAGTCCAGGCACAGATATTGTATACTTCCCTAGATTGTTGAGGTAGAATTGAGTTATATTAACTGAAGATTTAGGACTTAGAATCATAGAATCGTAGAGTTGAAAGGGACCTCCTGGGCCATCTGGTCCAACCCCCTGCTCAAAGCAGGATTCGCTAAATCATCCCAGTCAGATGTCTGTCCAGCCTCTGTTTGAAGACTTCCATTGAAGGAGAACTCACCACTTCTCGTGGCAGCTTGTTCCACTCCTTGACTTCACTGACCATTGCCAAGAAAGTGTTGATAGACAACACAAACATACAATTTTTTATTGTTCTTAAATAGCTTTAATTAGATTATTGAAGGACAAATACCCAAAGAAGCAAAGTCATACTTGAATGTAAACCATTACAAAACCAGAAATAGAGAACAGATACAGCTTTCTTTACTTAAAACATGGAAATACCTCATAAGTGACCCCACTGTCAGTGCCAGCATCCCATGGGATTAGATCCTGGATGACTCGTTGGACCCAGCCACACTCTTTAGTACATAGATCTTCTGCAGACAGCCCAACATTCCAGTCTGGGCTTGGACCCAACATGGCCAAGAAAGACATCAGATGTCGAGTCCTGTCAACTGAGAACTCAGCAGATGGAGCAGCTCTCCTGCCCAAAAAAAAAACAAAAAAAACAAACAAATTGAAGTCGAAATACAATTTCTCTTAAGTAAAAAATAAAGTTTCAATCTTAGCATGGTATTGTGAAAGAATTTACTGTGTATGTAACCTTTGCCCTTTATAGCAAGTAATATTTAGAAAACACCTTTGATCTTTAGCTTAGATTTGAATATTTGAAGAAGCACATGGTATATTGGATGCATGTGCTGTTAATAAAACAATAGGATGGCCACAATACAAGCTCAGGAACTATTGCAATATGTATTTCCATTCATCTGTTAGAAAGTTCCGAAAAATGTTTAGGTTACAATTATAAGACACTAGCAAACGCAACATATTGTCATGTTGTTAAGATCATCGTCAAATGATATTACTTTTCACATGATACATCATCCTCTTCAAAGTAGTTTTAAGAAAATGGGCAGAGAGTGTCCGTTGTTGGGTAGCAGATACTCAAAACAATACAGTTGGGAGACATGGGTCTTTAAAACATGCTCAACTGGTATTAAAGCGTTTTACCCCCTTAATACTATTTAATGTACATATCTGTCATCAGCACATGTCACTTTGTGGAAGAGTTTGACTGAAAAACACAACAGGGCTCGTGCTGTAACTGCCAGGATCAATGTCCTCACGGATTCCAGCTGTTTATCCCCACAATAATGCCGCCAGCATTGACTGCAGCACATGAGAAGTTTGAAGAGAGGGTGAGGTATTCTATTAAAGGGTGAGGTTTTCTGTTAGGCCGGGATCACACTACCATGTGTGATGCGTGAAACTTGCACGAGTCTCTCGCATCAACACCCAGCACTGCCACCGGCACTCAGGACCGGAGCTGTGGCTGCATGTATGTCCAGTCCTGAGTGCCGGGTGTTGATGTGAGAGACTCGTGCGAGTTTCTCGCATCACATACGGTAGTGTGATCCTGTACAGGGTGGACTGACCTATGGACCTGTTTGATAAAGAGGGGAATGCGAAAAGGATGATGTATACAATGCTTTATTTTGACTTGTATGTAGATGTGTGGGATAACAGCTAGAATTAGTGAAAGATGGTGTAGTCCTGGGTTTTGGCCACAAGATGGGGACATAGAGTAGTGAGAGGACTTAACAGCAAGCCTTAGGCTAGGGAAACTGCATAGTCATGGTGGGCGGAGTTACGGGACTGAGAAGGGGATTTCCAGAAAGAGGAGATATAAGGAAGGAGAGTCCCAGGGGAAGGGCAAACACCCAGGAGGAGGAGAGAAGTGGGAAGAGCTCAGGAGAGGACAGAGGAAGGAGAAGCTTGGGAAAGACAAAAGAGAAAGAGACGGTGACTAGGAGAAGGGGGTGGCCCTGAGAGGAGAGCTGCAGGACAGGACGGCAGTGACTAATGGAGGTCTGGGGTACAGGACGGCTAGACACCGAATATTGAGTTGGTGTTGCATCAGACAGACTCGGACGGGGGAAGCGCTGTGGCCGTAGGCCTAACGGCAGCCACAGTGAAGGAACCCAGGGGTCTTCTTGAACAGAAGCTGAAGGAAGGTGACAGGTACCCAGGCTAGGGAGCAGAAGCTGTTGTGTCTGCTGTGGATGTCAAGAGGACACCCAATAAAGTTTGGACCTGATTGAATGGATTTCTGTGTCTGTCTCCCGTCTGTTCCGCAGCCGAAAGGGACCACCCCCCAGTCGGCGCAAGTACTACACTCCCAGCCTTAGAGGGTGAGGTTTTCTGTTTGAGGGTGAGGTTTTCTGATTCCTATGGCAAGCAAAGGCCCGACAATAGCCTCCAGGTCTGCAATACACTACAGCTTATCAGACCTCAATAGAGGTGGGTATTTGACAGTCTACCTGTCAATCTTACACTGAAAGAGTATGTAGCAAGTGTGCAGGGCAGTGTACTATGTGTGTAATCACAGAATCAAATGTTCCAGTCTCCTTGAGGGACTAATAAATATTGTAAAAAAAAGTCTATACATTTTTTAAGTCTTTTCACAAAAAGTGAAAAAAACCTCATCAAAATCATAGTTTCAACCCTAAAAAGTCACCAATTTGCTAATGTGGCATCCGTGAAGATGTGTACTATAAAACTATATTGGTATTTATTCTGCACAATAAAAGCTGCACAAAAAAAGAAAAAAAATGCCAGAGTTGTAGTTCATCCCATCCCCCATAAAATAAAATAAAACATCATAAAACAAAATTGTTTGTTTCCCAGAAGGGTAGCAATAAATACTATATCTTCACATGGAAAACTAAAGCCTTAATAAACCTCAGTAAAAGAAAAAAAAATAAAAGTTATGAATCACAGAGTATGACGGTCGAAAAAATATTATCGGTAAAAACCCATTTTGCTGTGTAACAGTAGTAAGGCATAAAATAGTGTGTACATTTACAGTGGGGAAAATAAGTATTTGATATAATGACGATTTAGCAAGTTTTACCACCTACAAATAGTGGAGAGGTCTGTAATTTTTATCGCAGGTACACTTAAACTGTGAGAGACAGAATCTAAAAATAAAAAAACCCCTGTGTGACAATGGACGTACTATTCCGTCCATGTGCTCTGGGCCTTAATGACCATGGACGGAAGAGAAAGTCATATGCAATCAGCCGCGCTCCCGCTGTCACAGCTGACACCCGGCACTAAGTGCCAGGAGAAGTCACGGACCACTAACGGTACATTAACCCCGGGAATACTGTGATCAAACATGATCACAGCATTCAGGGAGCAGGCAGAGGGGCTGTCGGCTGTGACAGCCCCTCTGCCTTTGGATCGGAGACCCCGCGGCATGACGATGGATCCCGATTGCTCCCATGGTAACCCGATGTCATCATGATAATATCCGGGTTACCAGAGCTCAGAGACTTCCTGTCATGCACAGTGCATGTCAGGAAGTCTCTGAGGTTAGTGAGAAATTACATGCAGAACTGACAGCTTAAATGACATGCAGATCTGCATGCTATATAAGCGATCAGCCGACAAAATGAGTGTACCATAGTGGGACACAGTGTAAAACATAGAATGAAATAATTTTTTTTTTAAATAATTGTAAAAATATAAAAAAATAAAAAATAATTAAAAAATAAATATTTATGCTACCATTAAATTAATATTTGAATAAAAAAAATCTAAACAATAAAAGTACACATATTTGGTATCGCCGTGTCCGTAATGACCTGACCTATAAATCTGTCTCACTAGTTAATCCCTTTAGCGAACACCATTAAAAAAAGGCAAAAAAACAATGCTTTATCATCATACAGCCGAACAAAAAGTGGAATAACACGCTATCAAAAAGACGGATATAAATAAACATGGTACCGCTGAAAATGTCATCTTGTCCTGCAAAAAAAACAGCCACCATATAGCTCCATTACCGGAAATATAAAAAAGTTATAGCTCTCAGAATAAAGCGATGCAAAAAATAATTTTTTCTATTAAATAGTTTTTATTATATAAAAGCACCAAAACCTAAAAAAATGATATAAATGAGGTATCGCTGTCATTGTACTGACCAGAAGAATAAAACTGCTTTATCAATTTTACCGCACGTGGAATGGTATAAGGGCCCCCTCCCCAAAAAAAGAAATTCATGAATTGTTGGATTTTATTCATTCTGCCTCCCAAAAATCGGAATAAAATGCGATCAAAAAATGTACCCGAAAAACGTACCAATAAAAATGTCAACTCGTCCCACAAAAAACAAGACCTCACATGACTCTGTGGGCCAAAATATGGAAAAATTATAGCTCTCAAAATGTGGTGATGCAAAAACTATTTTTTGCAATAAAAAGCGTCTTTTAGTGTGTGACAGCTGACAAACATAAAAACCTGCTATAAATAATTCAAACCCCCCTTTATCACCACCTTAGTTAGGGAAAAATAATAAAATTAAAAAAAGTATTTATTTCCATTTTCCCGTTAGGGTTGGAGCTAAAGTTAGGGTTAGGGTTGGGGCTAAAGTTAGGGTTGGGATTAGGGTTAGGGGTGTGTTAGGGTTAGATTTGTGGTTAGAGTTATGGTTACTGTTGGGATTCGGGTTATCGGTATGTTGGGGTTAGGGTTGGAGTTAGATTTGGGGGGTTTCCATTGTTTAGGCACATCAGGGGCTCTCCAAATGTGACATGCGTCTGATCTCAATTCCAGCCAATTCTGCATTGAAAAAGTCAAACGGTGCTCCTTCCCTTCCGAGCTCTGCCATGCGCCCAAACAATGGTTTACCCCCACATATGGGGTATCAGCCTACTCAGGACAAATTGTACAACAACTTTTGGGGTTCAATTTCTCCTGTTTCTCTTGGTAAAATAAAATAAATTGGATCTGAACTAAATTTTCTGTGAAAAAAATTTAAATGTTCATTTTTTAAACATTCAAACAATTTCTGTGAAGCACTTGAAGGGTTAATAAACTTCTTGAATGTGATTTTGAGCACCTTCAGGTGTGCAGTTTTTAGAATGGTGTCACTTTTGGGTATTTTCTATCATATAGACCCATCAAAGTGACTTCAAATGTGATGTGGTCCCGAATAAAAATGGTGTTGTAAAAATGAGAAATCGCTGGTCAACTTTTAACCCTTATAACTTCCTAACAAAAAAAAAATGTTGGTTAAAAGATTGTGCATATATAAATTAGACATGTGGGAAATGTTATTTATTAACTATTTTGTGTGACATATTTCTCTGTTTTAAGGGCATGAAAATTAATTGTTGGAAAATTGCAAAATTTTCTCCAAATTTCCATTTTTTTCATAAATAAACGCAAGTCATATCAAAGAAATTTTACCACTGACACGAGAAAACATTGTCAGAATCACCGGGATCCATGGAAGCATTCCAGAGTTATTACCTCATAAAGGGATAGTGGTCAGAATTGTAAAAATTGGCCTGGTCATTAACATGCAAACCATCCTTGGGCGTCGAAGGGTTAAATAATTAAATTGCATTTCATTGCATGAAATAAGTATTTGGTCAACTACCAACCAGTAAGAATTCTGGTTCTCACAGACTTGGTAGTTTTTCTAAAACCTTCCTACTCTGCACTCATTTCTTGTATTAACTACACCTGTTTGAACTTGTCACCTGTGTGAAGATTTGAGGTCGTAGGTTGTGATAATCACCTATGCAGGTTAACAATACAACTATTTTTTATTACTTACATCCATGGTTTTACAACAACTCTGGGTAGGTGGACAAAATACATTGCCCCCAGTCCACAAAATACCCTCCCTGGGCCAGTAGTCCCACTGTCCCCGTACCAGGCAATACTCAATGTCTTCCAACTTATGGTTGGTCAAAGAATTTGTATCTCTCACCTGTATAGTCTATAGTCACAGTCCACGCTTCTCCAGATGACAGATAACACAACAGAAGAACATGTATCCAGCAGCAACAATCCTTAAGAAAGTTCATTAAATCCATATGACAGGTCCCTCAACTGTAACAGAAGGAACCAGTCCAGCTGGCAACCCATTTCCAAACTCCATAAGCCATCCATTCATGAGCTCCAGTACCTCAGCCTAGATCCTCACTCAACGTCATTCCAACAACCTCCTGACTAGACATATGACTTCTTGTTCTCCCTTCCAGGGATCAGCTCCTTGGATGGGCAGAAGTGTTCACACCTTCCCCCGTAAACATTCGCTTTTAGCTCAAAGAATGAAGAATGTTGCAGAAGCCCATCATCTGGGACTGCATGTGAGACCCCTTGTGGTGACGGCTTCATTGGGTCAAATATCCCTATCCACACAATTGGACTAGTGACTGCAAGAACAATGGAATGATTGCTTTCCTTGATTGCAAAACTTGTGTCTGGTCTTATACATGCATAAGATCTAGCCTGCACATCGTCTTCTGCTTACTGTCACTGAATGAAAACATTGATTCCTGAGCTGATGAGCAAGCAAATATCTAATAAAACACTTAACTGGGGCTCCATGCTGGAAAAATTCTGCATCTCTTAGAGCTATGGATTTCACTCTATGTCCATTTGTCCAACAGCCTTAGAATAAGGCCAGCCCATCACAACCTGAAGAATAGAAACCTGGCCACTCATTCAATCACACTTCAACCTCTCCACCATGGCCAAGATCAAAGAACTGTCTAAGGACATCAAGGACAAAATTGTAGAACTGCACAAGCCTGGGGTGGGCTACAGGACAATAGACAAGCAGATTTTTGAGAAATCAACAACTATTGGCACAATTATTAGAAAATGGAAGAAGCAAGATGACTGTCAATCTTCCTCGGTCTGAGGCTCCATGCAAAATCTCACCACGTGGGGTAAGGATGATTCTAAGAAAAGTCAGGAATCAGCCCATAGTTACCTGTGAGGACATGGTCAATGACCAGAAAAGAGCTGGGATCACAGTCCCAAACATTACAGTTAATAACACACTTATGCCATCATGGATTAAAATCCTGCACTACACACAAAGTCCCCCTACTCACACCAGCACATATCCAAGCGCGTTTGAAGTTCACCAATGACCGTCTGGAAAATCCATGGGAGAAAGTTATTTGGTCAGATGAGACCAAATAGAACTTTTTGGTATCAACTCTACTTGCCATGTTTGGAAGAAGAAGGCGGATGAAAACAACACTAAGAACACAATCCCAACCATGAAGCAAGGTGGGAGAAACATTACATTTTGTGGGTGCTTTGCTGCATTGGGGACAGAACGACTGCACCGTATTGAATGGAGGATGTATGGGGTCATAGACCATGAGATTCTAGCCAATAACCTCCTTGCGTTAGTAAGAGGATTGAAGATGAGTCATGACTGGGTCTTTCAACATGACAAAAACCCAAAACACACAGCCAGGGAAACTAAGGAGTGGCATTCCAAGATCCTGGAATAGCCTAGCCAGTCTCCATACCTGAACCCAATAGAAAATCTTTGGAGGTAGCTGAAACTCAATGTTGCCCAGCAACAGCCCCAAAGCCTGTAAGATCTGGAGATCTGTATGGAGGAGTGGGCCAAATTCATGCTGAAGTATGTGCAAACTTGGTCAATAACTACAGGAAGTATCATAAAGGCTACGCACTTTGAGGGTTATATACAAAGGAAATGTACTCCAGACCACGGAATAGTCTATAGGTGAACAATATAATACTAATACATTTTTTTAACAAGTTTTTTGAGGCTTATATAGCAATGACCTGCACCCAAGAAGTTGTAATACCCTACTGATGAGCCATATAATACCAATACATTTTAAACAAGTTTTTTTAGACTTATTGTAATAATTATAATGGATGATTCAGGAGTCTTTTGCATGGAGCAAGACTCTACAGAACGCAGTTTATGAGTGGTAAAGATTAGAGTTGAGCGACTTTTGGTTTTTTAGGGTCGCGTTTCGTTTCGTGAAACCCGACTTTTCCAAAAGTCGGGTCGAGCAAGATCGTCCGATTATAGGGAAAAGTCGGGGTCGTCCCGAAACACGAAACCCAATGTAAGTCAATGGGGAATAAAAGTCGGCAGTGAGAGGAGGACAGGAAACACACCAACAGTGCCCATTTGAATGCCAAAAGCATCAATTCTTCTTACTTAAGCTTGTCAACCTTAATTAACTTCATAATACAAGTTACGCACTGAAAAATGGGGGTTATTTGGCTACAGACTGTGGGGGGGAGGGCTGGCTCCAGGTTTTCATGTGCCCTGGGCGAAAGAGCGCCCCTTTAACACATACCACAACTCATCATGCTCCGATACGGCAGAGAAATAGCGGTATAGTACAATGAAAAATACCTCACTTTTTACATCCCATGACGAGGCCCATCTATTTCTCCATACAGAATCATTGGTCACATATAATGTTTGAAACAGTATATGATGAGCTCCACATAATGCTACAGTATATGTTGGTCCCCATGGATGAAGCTCCACTGTCTTATGGGCCCAAATAATGCTCCAAACATAATGGGCCCCATTTCTAATGCTCTAGTGTATAATGGGCCCTGTAAATGCTGCTCCAGTGTCTGATGTCCACCTTTGGAATGTTCCAGTGTATGGTGGGCCCCATCTATCATTCTCCAGAGTATAGTGCTCCCCAAAAATTGCTGTCCCAACATTGAAAACAATCAAATAAGTCTCCTCGCTAGGGAATCCCTGTACTTGTCTGGACTCCTCGTCGTCCCCATCTTCCATCTCACTGCACAGTATTTCAACTTTGCAAGTGCTGTGATCCTGGGCAAGCAGGGGGGGCCCACTCGTTGGCGACGGCACTGGCACAGGGCCCCTGATAGTACGGTGGTGTGTCTGATGGCGGGTGGGCCGAACCTGCACTTTCATCTGCAGCTTCCTCTTTGTCACCGTGTAAGATGGAACTGTATATGGGAAGGGTAACCTGAGTTTCATCAGGGTCAGATTCAGGTCGTGTAGCGTGCGAGGGGAATGTAGTGGTCTGGGTCAATGTACCAGCAGATTCATCGAGCAGTGGCTGGGCATCAGTGCACTTGTGTCGCCCCCAGGAGTACGGTCGCCACAGTGGCATTACCTTCTTCCTAGGGAGTGTGATGTCATGCTTGGGAGCAACGAAGGATCTCTCTAGCAGGTTAACTGATTGGGCGGCGTTATTCCCACGAGTCATGACCCTCCAAACAGCGTTCATGAAGGCAAAGTGTTTGTTTTACGTGGGCAGTATGGTTGCAAAGCTGAACCTTAAAGGAATGTCCAGAAGGGCACCACCAGGAGTGGAGCCTACGGTTAAATTCGACTCCACCTGGGAAACCTCAACCATGCCAGCTACAGAACAGATGCACACATTGCAAGCTTAATTCCGTTAACGAACGAGACTCCGTCATGCCCCGCGGTCCGAGTCCGGCTTACTAGAGGGACACGTGAGGCTCTGGCACATGAGATTGGCCAATAACTGGTGTGTCATGCCCTTACATGTCCGTGGCTGCATGTGCGCTACACTGAAAAGGCCAGCGTTTGTCGCTTACAGGTGCAGATAACCCGCTGAACAACGTTAGTGATGGGGATCACTGATTACAATTATTACCCGCGAAGAATGATTTCCCAGTAAGTGCAGGTCAACCGCAGTTCCGGAATTAGGCCTAACCGTCATTCCTGAAAAAATGAAAAACTTATGTGTGCAAACCACAGGTGCTGTAGCTTGCTTAACAGCTCGCCAGCCGTTCTCACGCCCAGTATGGATTACACGTGATTGCACAAAGGTTAGAAAGGGTACCGTATCCCCGGATAACATGTATGGATAGTGTACACATTCAAAATATATGTCTCAGGAGGCAGGCTCAGAGGGTGTCAGGCCCAGTATGGATTGCACGTGATTGCACAAAGGTTAGAAAGGGTACCGTATCCCCAGATAACATGTATGGATAGCGTACACATTCAAAATATATGTCTCAGGAGGCAGGCTCAGACGGTGTTAGGCCCAGTATGGATTGCACGTGATTGCACAAAGGTTAGAAAGGGTACCGTATCCCCAGATACCATGTATGGATAGCGTACACATTCAAAATATATGTCTCAGGAGGCAGGCTCAGATGGTGTTAGGCCCAGTATGGATTGCACGTGATTGCACAAAGGTTAGAAAGGGTACCGTATCCCCAGATAACATGTATGGATAGCGTACACATTCAAAATATATGTCTCAGGAGGCAGGCTCAGACGGTGTTAGGCCCAGTATGGATTGCACGTGATTGCACAAAGGTTAGAAAGGGTACCGTATCCCCGGATAACATGTATGGATAGCGTACACATTCAAAATATATGTCTCAGGAGGCAGGCTCAGACGGTGTTAGGCCCAGTATGGATTGCACGTGATTGCACAAAGGTTAGAAAGGGTACCGTATCCCCAGATAACATGTATGGATAGCGTACACATTCAAAATATATGTCTCAGGAGGCAGGCTCAGACGGTGTTAGGCCCAGTATGGATTGCACGTGATTGCACAAAGGTTAGAAAGGGTACCGTATCCCCAGATAACATGTATGGATAGCGTACACATTCAAAATATATGTCTCAGGAGGCAGGCTCAGACGGTGTTAGGCCCAGTATGGATTGCACGTGATTGCACAAAGGTTAGAAAGGGTACCGTATCCCCGGATAACATGTATGGATAGCGTACACATTCAAAATATATGTCTCAGGAGGCAGGCTCAGACGGTGTTAGGCCCAGTATGGATTGCATGTGATTGCACAAAGGTTAGAAAGGGTACCGTATCCCCAGATAACATGTATGGATAGCATACACATTCAAAATATATGTCTCAGGAGGCAGGCTCAGACGGTGTTAGGCCCAGTATGGATTGCACGTGATTGCACAAAGGTTAGAAAGGGTACCGTATCCCCAGATAACATGTATGGATAGCATACACATTCAAAATATATGTCTCAGGAGGCAGGCTCAGACGGTGTTAGGCCCAGTATGGATTGCACGTGATTGCACAAAGGTTAGAAAGGGTACCGTATCCCCAGATAACATGTATGGATAGCGTACACATTCAAAATATAAGTCTCAGGAGGCAGGCTCAGACGGTGTTCGGCCCAGTATGGATTGCACGTGATTGCACAAAGGTTAGAAAGGGTACCGTATCCCCAGATAACATGTATGGATAGCGTACACATTCAAAATATATGTCTCAGGAGGCAGGCTCAGACGGTGTTAGGCCCAGTATGGATTGCACGTGATTGCACAAAGGTTAGAAAGGGTACCGTTTCCCTGGATAACAAGTATGGATAGCGTACACATTCAAAATATATGTCTATACATCAGGAGGCAGGCTCAGACGGTGTCAGGCACAGTATGGATTTGACGGCCCAGATTACACAGCGGAGGAGCAGGGAGAGGTAAAGATTGCAAATGCTGGGGCCCTGCCCAAGCAAGGGGGGCCCACTCGTGGGCGTCGGTACTGGCACTGGGCCCCTCATAGTACAGCGGTGTGTCTGACGGCGGGTGTGCACCACCACCGTCAGAGACACTTGATTGCACTATGAGGGACCCTGTGCCAGTGCCCGCGCCCAAGAGTCGGCCTACCCACCTGTCCAGGGCAATGGCACTCGCACGGTGTCGTGCGCTAGGTGGTGACCCCGGCCATGGGGGGGGAGGCAGCACAGTTAGGGAGTTTTAGAAAGTGGCATATGTTGATGTTGGATATTCAGCTGATGCAAAAGGCGAAATAGGTGAAGTACCAGGAAGAGGTGGACCAAAGCAAGCCATTTTTCTGTCACCCTATGTGTCATCAGGGGAAGGTGGGAAAAAATCCTTGGAAACCCATGCGTGGTTCATTTTAATGAAGGTTAGATCATCCACATTTTGGGTTGACAGACGGGTCCTTTTTTCTGTCAGGATTGATCCAGCTGCACTGAAGACTCTTTCCGATAGCACACTTGCAGCTGGGCAAGCGAGCTCCTGTAAGGCATATTGGGCCAATTCAGGCCAGGTGTCCAGTTTAGCGGCCCAATAGTCAAAGGGGAATGACCTGTGTGGGAGAACATCGATATGGGAGGAAAAGTAGTTTGTAACCATAGTTGACAACTGCTGTCTCCTGTCACTTTCCATCGATGCAGTATTACCAGTTGTGTGAGCGGTATTTGAAAAATCAGTCCACAACATTGTCATGAAACCCCTGTCTCCAACGCCACTTCTGCTGTGTGCACCACGAACACCTCTGCCAAGCTGCCCCCGGCCCGTACGGCTCGTGTGAGAACCATCACCGCTGCTGTGTGCTGGGAATGCCTCAAGCAACCGATTTACCAGAGTTGCTTGTTTATTAGCCAATATTAGGTCAAGGTTCTCCTGTGGCATGATGTTTTGTAATTTGCCTTTATAGCGTGGATCCAGGATGCTGGCCAACCAGTAGTCGTCCGACTCGTCATCGTTCATCATTTTGGCAATGCGGGGGTCCCTTTTTAGGATCCGCAAGGCATAATCTGACATGTGGGCCAATGTTCCCGGTGTCAATGATGCACTGCGAGTGCTGGGTGGAGGAGCACTTTCTGGCAAATCCACATCCCTCCAGTCACGCACAAACCCTGTACCAGACCTTGCCACCCCAACATTTTCACTTGCCCCACGAGATGCATCCTCCTCCCCTAAGTAATCATCCCCATCATCATCCTCCTCCTCCTCTTCTTCCTCCACCTCGTCCAGGAGAGGTCCCTGAGCAGACAGTGGCTGAATGTCATCAAGGATTCCCTCCTCCTCTTCCTCCTCATCAACATTGGCTGCAGACGCCTGCTCCTTAAGGTGCGTCAAAGTTTGCATGAGCAGACGCATAAGTGGGATGCTCATGCTTAGGATGGCGTCGTCTGCGCTTACCAGCCGTGTGCATTCCTCAAAACACTGAAGGACTTTACAAAGGTCTTTCAGCTTCGACCACTGCACACCTGTCAACTCCATGTCTGCCCTCAAAGTGCCTGGCCGTGTATCCTCCCACAAATGCATTATGGCCTGCCTCTGCTCGCACAGCCGCTCCACCATGTGCAGGGTGGAGTTCCACCTTGTTGCAATGTCGATAATGAGGCGGTGGTTGGGAAGGTGGAGCAATCGCTGCAGCTTCTGCATACGAACGGAGTGTACAGGCGACCGGCGGATGTGCGCGCACAGTCTTCGCACCTTCTGGAGCAGGGCTGTTAACTCCGGATAATTTTTGAGGAAGCACTGCACCACCAGGTTCAAGGTGTGAGCCAAGCAAGGTATGTGGCTGAGTTTTGAAAGGGCTATGGCTGCCACAAAATTACGGCCGTTATCACTAACTACCTTGCCTGCCTCAAGATGTACACTGCCCAGCCATGACTCAGTTTGTCGCTGAAAGTACTCGGCCAGCACCTCGGCGGTGTGTCTGTCGCCCAAACACATCATCTGCAACACAGCCTGCTGACGCTTTCCACTAGCTGCTCGATAGGGGGACACATCGTGTGCAACAGTGGCAGCTGCAGATGGAGTGCTCGTACGACTGCGCTCTGTGGACGAGCTTTCGCTTCTGGAGGAGGAGGAGGGTCGAACGCCTACAGCCAACTGTTTCCTATACCGTGGGCTAGGCAGCACTGTCCCACCACCGCTGTCCCCTGTGGACCCTGCATCCACCACATTAACCCAGTGCGCAGTGATGGACACGTAACGGCCCTGGCCATGCCGACTGGACCATGCATCAGTTGTGAGGTGCACCTTTCCGCTCACTGACTGCTTGAGTGCATGGACAATGCGGTCTTTCACATGATGGTGGAGGGCTGGGATGGCTTTGCGAGAGAAGAAGTGGTGACTGGGTAGGTCATAGCGTGGTACTGCATAGGCCATGAGTTCGCGGAAAGCTGTGCTTTCCACCAACCGAAAGGGCATCATCTCAAACGAGATTAGTTTGGCAATGTGGGCGTTCAAACCCAGTGTACGCGGATGAGAGACTGAGTACTTTCTTGACCTACTCATAGTGTCTGGGAGGGTGAGCTGGACTTGAGAGCTGCATATGGTGGAAGTAGCGGTGGACAGGGCGGACTGAGAGAGGGTTGATGATGGTGATGGAGTTGGTGTTCTTTCTGATGGCCTAGAATCAGTCTTTCGTTGATATAACAGTGGGATTCCCTGACTGCTGTGGTCTTGCAACGACACCTCAACATTTGCTGCTGTGCTAACCGGTGGGCTTACAGTGGGGGAAACAATGTAGCGTTGCTGACTACCTTCGTTGTGATCAGTTGCACATGTGGCACTTGAGGTTTGGTGTTGTGTCCACGCTTGCAAGTGCATGCTGGTTAAATGTCTAAGCATGCAACGGGTATTCAAATTTTTCAGATTTTTCCCTCGGCTAAAGGTCTTTGCGCACTTCTTACAGATAACCTTGGCCTGATCATGAGGATTTTGGTCAAAAAAGTGCCACACTGCACTCTTCCTACTTTGGCAGACATTTTGCGGCCTAGCACGCTGTGATCTTTTGACCCTCTGGACAAGCTGTCCAGCAACTCTTTTGATGTTTGGAACCTGTCTTTGGAGTGCTCCGGGCCTGCCAGATAACAGCTGTTGCGATGTCGATGTCTGCTGTGGATGCTCCTCATCTGAGCTATTGGAAGCAGCACCCTCTTCCCCCAATGGATGCCAATCTGGGTCAACAACTGGGTCATCCATCACCTCCTCTTCTATGTCATGTGCACCTTCCTCTGTGTCACCGTGTATGGTGGTATAGTGTGCGGGAAGGGGCACCTGAGTCTCATCAGGGTCAGAATCTGGCTCTGTACACTGCGAGGACAATGTAGTGCTCTGAGTGAATGTACCAGCAGAATCATCCATCAGCGGCTGTGCATCAGTGCACTCCATGTCAGATTCATCTTGGCCTGGGTAATTCACCATTTCACTTGATAATGCAGGCATGGTATGTGAAAACAGCTCCATGGAGTAATCAGTAGTATGGCCTGCGTCATCCTTCAATCTTGGTTGGGGTGAAGGACACAAGGAAAGGTGTGGTTCATGAACATGAGCCTCCAATGACGACTCAGTGCTTTTACTTTTTACAACTGAAGAAGAGGAGGCGATAGAGCTGGAGGCTGAGTCAGCAATGTAAGACAAAACTTTTTCCTGATGCTCTGGTTTTAAAAGCGGTTTGCCAACTCCTAGAAAACTAAGCGTTCGAGGCCTTATGTAGCCAGACGATGATGCAGGGTCAGCACCTCCTGCATTCGGTCCTATTTTGCTCTTGCCACTACCATCAGATCCACCACCAACACCATCATTACCAGCTGCCAACCCCCGCCCAATTCCACGGCCTCTTCCACCAGCCTTCCTCATTTTTGGTAGAAATGTAGACAAAATCCAACAAACTATATAGTAATGTAAAACAAGGTACAAGGTGTCTATAGGACAGGGGAGATTTTGAATTTCTGCAGACACTTGTGGACACTGGACACTTTTGGATTGTGTGAGGCCCACTGAATATCTGAGCGCTATGTGACAGGCTCGATGGCACAGCTGTGACAAAAGTGACTAGAGGATAAGGGAGATTTTGAATCTCTGCACACACTTTAGGACACTGGACACTTTTGGATTGTGTGAGGCCTACTGATATTTGAGCGCTATGTGACAGGCTCGATGGCACAGCTGTGACCAAAGTGACTAGAGGATAAGGGAGATTTTGAATCTCTGCACACACTTTTGGACACTGGACACTTTTGGATTGTGTGAGGCCCAATGAATATCTGAGCGCTATGTGACAGGCTCGATGGCACAGCTGTGACAAAAGTGACTAGAGGATAAGGGAGATTTTGAATCTCTGCACACACTTTTGGACATTGGACACTTTTGGATTGTGTGAGGCCCAATGAATATCTGAGCGCTATGTGACAGGCTCGATGGCACAGCTGTGACAAAAGTGACTAGAGGATAAGGGAGATTTTGAATCTCTGCACACACTTTTGGACACTGGACACTTTTGGATTGTGTGAGGCCCACTGATATCTGAGCGCTATGTGACAGGCTCGATGGCACAGCTGTGACCAAAGTGACTAGAGGATAAGGGAGATTTTGAATCTCTGCACACACTTTTGGACACTGGACACTTTTGGATTGTGTGAGGCCCAATGAATATCTGAGCGCTATGTGACAGGCTTGATGGCACAGCTGTGACAAAAGTGACTAGAGGATAAGGGAGATTGGATTGCTTTTAAAAAAGCAGTTTGCGGAGCAGTGGGTAAACAGCAATGCAGGAATGTCAGGAAGCCTTCGAAGGCAGCCCAACAACCAACACCACTGATACACCACTATATAGCCTCCCCTTGCACTGCACACACAGTGACTGGTGTGTTGTGCAGGCCAAATTGCTAGCAGCAGAAGCAGTTTTTTTTTCTTCTCAGCAGGACAAAAAAAAAAAATTGGGATTGCTTTTAAAAAAGCAGTTTGCGGAGCAGTGGGTAAACAGCAATGCAGGAATGTCAGGAAGCCTTAGAAGGCAGCCCAACAACCAACACCACTGATACACCACTATATAGCCTCCCCTTGCACTGCACACACAGTGACTGGTGTGTTGTGCAGGCCAAATCGCTAGCAGAAGAAGCAGTTTTTTTGTCTTCTTCCCTGCCTAACGCTCTCCCTACAGAATCAGCAGCAACCTCTCCCTATACTAAGATCGGCAGAAGTAAGATGGCGGTCGGCGTGCACGCCCTTTTATACCCCCTGTGACGCCCATCAAAGCACTTGCATGCCCTTCTGAAAGATGGTGGTGACCCGTGCCTATGTCATCACGTTGCCCACAGTGTCCATGGATCCTGATTGGCTGAAAAAGAGCGCAAAACAAACTTTTGAAACGCGACTTTGGCGCGTAAGTCGCCGACCTCGTGGCCGACCTCATCCTAGGGTCGGGTTTCGTTTCATGAAACCCGACTTTGCCAAAAGTCGGCGACTTTTGAATTTTTTCGACCCGTTTCGCTCAACTCTAGTAAAGATATCACACAGTGTTTCAAACAGGTGCAGGGAAAACATCAAAGTCCATAAACACACAGTGAAGATTGTTATGATGGAGTCACCATAGGAGGCAAAAACAGAAATGCCAGCTAAGTCCAGAAAACCAGAGAGGTTGGCAGCTATCGGATTGCAGACCCCTGAACCTATCAACACAACTAGCAGTAGCCGTGGGGGGTTCCTACGATGCCCTAGACCCCTCGATCACAGCCGGAGAATTAAATAGCCTAAAGACAGAAAGGGAAATCTAAACTGCCCCAGAGCAGACCCCAAAGCAAAAGGCAGCCCCCCACATATAATGACGGTGAAGCAAGAAGAAAGAACACAACACAGACAGAAAGATAGACTGAGCAAAGACGGGGCCCAAGCTAACTAGATAGGAAAGGACAGGAAGGCTGCTGTCTGCAATCCGTGAAAAACCCTATCAAAATAAGAGCCAACAGACTGACAGTGAAAAAGGCCCTGAAGACGCTAGGCTTCAAAAAGACTATGTCAGTACTCAGGAATATTCTGAAGACAGAGCAACCGGCAAAAGGAGAATCAGCTCACCCCAGCAGGGAATGGAAGAATCCAGAAAAGCAAGGCAAACAAAAACAAAACACAAATGCTAAAAGGCAAAGCAGAAAACTTAGTTTTAGAGGAGCAGGAATCAGACTGGTTTCCTAGAAGTCCACAGAGAAATCACCCGCAGGGCAGAAGGGCGTCGGCAGCCTTATATCCAGTCCGTGACTCCACTCAGCCAGTCATCCTCATTAGGCTCAGGTGCCTGATAATCAGGCTTATTACCTTCCTTTACCAGAATAGGGAGTTCACCAGACCTCAGTGACGAAGGGGAAAATGAACCCACAACAGAAGATATTGTACAGAGTATGTAGGTAACCTCAGAGGAAAATGCAATCAGCGGAGCAGTCTGCGAAGCACACTTGAGGATGTTTGAAAAAAAATAAGTCCTTGTCTAGTCCATACAGGGATAAATATATATAAGGCAGTTCAAATAATATATTTACTCCTCCAGGGAGGTCTGGGTAGGAAGTCTCAGTTATTGAAGACAAGAGCAGCAATCAGCTTACGTGTACAACAAATGCAGGTTAGAGCAGCACCAACAGCCGGAAGTAGGAGGAATACTGAAAACCGGAGTATGCAGCAGAAACTCTGAGAGCGGAGAAACAGGATATCCACAGCGGTTCACAGAAGCAGGTAGAAAGCCAGGAAGACACCAGGGTCAGGAGTTGGACACAGGCCGAATACTCTAGCACAGACTAAAGGCTGGGGTTGATCACTAGTCTGGCAATGGATATGCAGGGCCTCCGGGCTTTCACAAGATGCCGGCGGAGCCCCCCACACCACAGAGCACCACTGCCAAGCCTGCCGCACCAGCCTGGTATGGGATTTCCCGGAGGCCATCGCACCTACCGCACCAGCCTGGGACGGGAGTCATATCACCATGTGCGTCTTATGGTCAGGTGAGTCTTATAATCCGAAAAATACGGTAATACCGATACATTTTTTACCAAGTTTTTTGAGGGTTGTATACCAACGAAATGGACTGTATACCTCAGAATAGTCTGTTTGTTAGCAATATAACATAGTAACATAGTAACATAGTTATTAAGGTTGAAGGGAGACTTTAAGTCCATCTAGTTCAACCCATATCCTATCCTAACTTGCCCTAACATGTTGATCCAGAGGAAGGCAAAAAAACCCCATGTGGCAACAGTAAGCTTCACATTGGGGAAAAAAATTCCTTCCCGACTCCACATACGGCAATCAGACTAGCTCCCTGGATCAACGCAATATTAAGGAGACTAGTGTATATACCCTGTAATATTATACTTTTCAAGAAAGGCATCCAGTCCCTTCTTAAATTTTAGTAGTGAATCACTCATTACAACATCATATGGCAGAGAGTTCCATAGTCTTACTGCTCTTACAGTAAAGAATCCGCGTCTGTGAGTATGCTTAAACCTTCTTTCCTCCAGACGTAGAGGATGCCCCCTTGTCCCCGTCACAGGTCTAAGAGTAAAAAGATCATTAGAAAGGTCTTTGTATTGTCCCCACATATATTTATACATTGTAATAAGATCACCCCTAAGCCTTCGATTCTCCAAACTAAATAACCCCAAGTGTAATAACCTGTCTTGGTATTGCAGACCCCCTAGTTCCCTAATAACCTTGGTCGCTCTTCTCTGCACCCGCTCCAGTTCAACTATGTCTTTCTTATACATCGGAGACCAGAACTGTACACAGTATTCTAAGTGTGGTCGCACTAGTGACTTATATAGAGGTAAAATTATGTTCTCCTCATGAGCATCTATGCCTCTTTTAATGCATCCCATTATTTTATTTGCCTTTGCAGCAGCTGCTTGACTCTGGCCACTAAATGTGAGTTTGTCATCCACCCATACACCCAGGTCTTTTTCAGTGACTGTTTTGCCCAGTGTTTTACAATTAAGCACATAATTATACAACTTGTTCGTTCTACCCAAGTGCATGACCTTACATTTATCCCCATTAAAGCTCATTTGCCATTTATCAGCCCAAGCTTCTAGTTTACATAAATCCTCCTGTAATATAAAATTGTCCTCCTCTGTATTAATTACCCTGCAGAGTTTAGTGTCATCTGCAAATATTGAAATTCTACTCTCTATGCCCCCTACAAGGTCATTAATAAATATGTTAAAAAGAAGCGGGCCCAAAACTGACCCCTGTGGTACCCCACTGCTAACCGTGACCCAGTCCGAGTGTGCTCCATTAATAACCACCCTTTGTTTCCTATCCCTGAGCCAGCTCTTAACCCACCTACACATATTTTCCCCTATCCCCATTGTTCTCATTTTATGTATCAACCTTTTGTGTGGCACCGTATCAAAAGCTTTTGAAAAGTCCATGTACACCACGTCCACTGCATTCCCTTGGTCCAGTCCGGAACTTACTCTTCATAAAAGCTTATCAGAATAGTCTGACAGCAACGGTCTCTTGTAAACCCATGTTGATATTGGGTCATAAGGTTATTCTTCTCCAGATACTCCAGTATAGTATCTCTTAGAAAACCCTCCAGGATTTTACCCACAGTTGAGGTTAAACTTACTGGCCTATAATTTCCAAGTTCAGTTTTTGTATAATAATATAATAATGATAATTTTTTTTAAATGTTTTTTGAGGCTTATACAGCAACAAACTTTAGCCAAGGAGTTGTAATACCCTATGGATGATTAATATACTACCAATACATTTTTGAACAAGTTGTTTGAGGGTTATAAAAGAATAAAATCTACCCAAGAATATGTAATAGTCTAAGGATGAGAAATATACTACAATGATACATTTTTTAACAAGTTTTTTGAGGCTTATGTGCTCTCAAAATATACACAAGAAAATGTAAAAGTATAGACAGAGCAGGATAAGCCATATAATACCGACAGATTTTTAAATATGCATTTTGAGGGTTATATACCAATGAAATGGACTCCAGACCACTGAATTGTCTATGAGTGAACAATATAATACCGATAAATATTTGAAATTTTTTTTTGAGGCTTATATAACAAAAAAATGTACCCAAGAATTTGTCAAAGTCTATGGATGAGTAATATATTAAACAAATCAATTTATTTATGTTTTTTGAGGCTTATATACTAAGGAAATGTACCCAAGAACATGTAATTCCGCATGGATGGGCAATGTAATTTTGTAAAAAGTTTTTAGAGGCTTAGAATAGCAATGAGATGCACCCAAGAAGACATAATTTAACTATGGGTGAGCAACATAATACCAATAAATTTGTAAACACGTTTTTTGAGGGTTACATACTAAGGAAATGTAACCAAGAACATGTAATACTGTATGGCTGAGAAATGTAACCCAGCAACATTTTTAAACTTTTTTTTGAGTGTTATATATTACAAAAATGTACCCCAGAACATGGAATAGTGTATAGGTAAGAAAAGTAAACAAACAAGCAATATTTTTAACCCCTTAAGGACCAAGCTACTTTGTAGGTTAACGACCAGGCCTTAATTTTGAAATCTGACCACTGTCACTTTATGTGTTTATAACTCTGGAAGGCTTAAACGTATCCCACTGATTCTGAGAATGTTTTTTTCGTGACATATTGTACTTTATGATACTGGTAACATTTCTTCAAAATGTCTTGTGTTTATTTGTGAAAAAAATGTAAATTTGGCAAAAATTTTGAAAATTTCTCAATTTTCAAACTTATTTTTTATGCCCCTAAATCAGCGCATTATGTCACACAAAATAGTTAATAGTAACATAGTATCATAGTAATTAAGGTTGAAGGAAGACTTTAAGCCCATCTAGTTCAACCCATATCCTATCCTAACCTGCCCTAACATGATGATCCATAGGAAGGCAAAAAAAACCCATGTGGCAATCAGTAAGCTTCACATTGGGGAAAAAATTCCTTCCCAGCTCCACATACGGCAATCAGACAAGCTCCCTGGATCAATGCAATATCAAGGAAAATAGTGTATATAACCTGTAATATTATACTTTTCAAGAAAGGCATCCAGACCCTTCTTAAATTTTAGTAGGGAATCACTCATTACAACTCATACGGCAGAGAGTTCCATAGTCTCACTGCTCTTACAGTAAAGAATCTGTGTCTGTGATTATGATTAAACCTTCTTTCCTCCAGACATAGAGGAAGCCCCCTTGTTCCCGTCACAGGCCTAAGAGTAAAAAGATCTTTGTACTGTCCCCTCATATATTTATACATTGTAATAAGATCACCCCTAAGGCCTGTTTCACACTTCCGCTTTTTGACGTCAGTCAAAATCCGCCAATTTTTGAAAAAATCGGATCCGCCAAAAAAGAGGCGGATCCGTTTTTTCCCCCCATAGACTTACATTAGTGGCAGATCTTGACTGACGTTCATCCGTCCCACCCGTTTTTTGACGGATCCACCAAGATTTCAGCGTCTCCCAGGTGGATGGGACGGACACTGCAACGTTTTTTTTCTTTGACGGTCCGCTATATTGCAGTGCGCATGCCCGGAAGCTTCACGCCGGGAAGCATCTTAACTATGAAATGCCGTTTCGGAGAGCGGAGAATCTCTCTCTCTCTCCCTTCCTTGGTTGCGGTTCCTTTAAAATCCAGACTTCGGCGGATCTGTCAAAACAACGGTCCGGTGGTACCCGTTAGTATCTCAATGGACATGGATCCGTTCTCCGCCTTTTTCACGGATTGCAACTGACAGATAAACTAAACTAAAATAACTAAACCAAACTAAATAACCCCAAGTTTAATAACCTTTCCCACATGTCTACATGTCCCACATGTCTACATTACATCAGCACAATTTTTTAACCATAATTTTTTTTATGAAGTTATAAGGGTTAAAATTTGACCAGCGATTTCTCATTTTTTCAATGATGTACAATACAAAATAATATTGTGTTACTGTGTTAGCCAGAAAAATCAATGCAAATACTTATGTCCCAAAAAACTGAGAAAAGTATTAAAGGAGTGATACCTTTATTGGCTAACCAGAGAGATTATATTTGCAAGCTTTCAGGGCTCAGAAGGCCCCTTCATCAGGCTAAATATATATATAAGTGAATTACTGGCAACATTTAAATAGGAATTACACAAATACATGAGGTGATGCTTGCTAGAGATAGGCCAAGGAAATCAAATTAGGTTTTTTGTTATACAAGCAGATGAGGTGGAAGTTCTATTAGACATCTGAAGAACTTCTTATAGAGCTGAGAACTGGAAGTGTTCTATTAGACATCTGGAGACATTCTTTTGGCGGTGTGAACTGTGTCCATGTATTTAGTCATGAATCCAGGTGTCAAATTGTGTCCCACTGTTAGCAATTGAAACATATTTATAAATTTGAACTCCCATATTTTTCTCTCTCTGTCACTATTAAAGTGACCATTCAATGTTTGGACTTTTAGATCTGCCATACTGTGTCCAGGTCTAGATAAGCGCATTCCTACAGGTGTGTCCAGCTCATTTTTTATCATATGTGTATGCTGATTCATCCTTGTTTTTGTTTAGTTTCCCCGAGTTTTGTCCCTGCATTGCACCTTGTACACTGTATCATGTACACTACATTGGAGGAAGTACATGAAGAAGAGTCCATGATCTTATAGTCCTGATTTGTGTTGGGTATGGGGACTTTATCTGTTGGTGATATGTGGGTGCAGGTCTTGAATTTCTTACTGTTACAGAGGACTGTGCCGGTCTCTGATGGTGCTGCGAGGACACTTCTGACAAGTGGGAGGTTGGGAGGCTGTTTGTAGGAGAGCAGTGGCAGTTCTGGGAATATTTCTTTCAATCTGTGGTCTCTGTGGAATATGGGTTGGAGGTCAGCGCCAATTTTCCTTAAAAGGTTCATGTGGGGGTTGTAAATGACCTCAAGGGGAACCCTGATGTTGTCCTCCTTCTGTTTGTAATCCAGGAGGCTGCTTCTTGGGATCCTTGCAGCTCTGTGGATCTGTTCGTCAATTACAAGTGGATGATAGATACCCTTGTTGTAGGAATGTTTTCCTCAGTGATAGTAGGTGTAGTTTTCTATCCTCGTTGTGTGAACAGATCCAAATGTACCTTAAGGTACTGTCACACTTAGCGATGTACCAGCGATCCCAACCAGTGATATGACGCGGTCAGGATCGCTGGCACATCGCTAAGTGGTCGCTAGTCAGCTGCCACATAGGCAGATCTCACTAGCGACATCGCTGGGGATGGGGGTCGCTACTTACCTGTCACACCAGGCGATCCTGCGTCCTCCTGCCTGGCTCTACACGTCGCTTGTCCTCACAGCAGGAAGAGCTGCAGGAAGCTGACGACGAGAAACAGTCCTGAACGTTCTCGCGCGATCAGCGATAACCAGCGGGGGAGCGGGTCGTAGGTAAGTATCAGACACAGCGATATCACTAGCAATTTCGCTATAACGTCACTAGTTATAGCGATATTGCTAGCGATATCTCTTAGTGTGACAGGCCCTTTAGAGCTTGATTGCAGATTATTGATTTTTTTGTGTGTCTTGGATGAAAGCTGTTCCATCTCAGGTATGCCGGACATCCTGTGGGTTTATGGTAAATAGACGTTTGTAAAGGTATTGTCTTTGATGTATATGGTCGTGTCTAGAAAATGGATTTGGGACTTTGAAAAGTTAAGGGTAAGCTTGATGGTTGGGTGGAACTTCAACTAATATAATTTCTTTGGTTAGCCAATAAAGGTATCACTCCTTTAATACTTTTCTCATTTTTGGAGGGCTTAAGCATTTACATCATTTTTTTCAACAAAATTTACAAAACCATTTTTTAGGGACCACCTCACATTTGAAGTCACTTTGGGGGTCTGTATGACTGAAAATACCCAAAAGTGACATTCTAAAAACTGCACCCCTCAAGGTGTTCAAAACCACATTCAAAAAAGATTATTAACCGTTCAGGTGCTTCACAAGAATTGAAGCAACCTGGAAGGAAAAAATTAACATTCAACTTTTTTTCACAAAAATTTTACTTCGGACACAATTTTTTATTTTGTTAAGGGTATCAGGAGAAAATGAACCACAATATTTGTTGTGCAATTTCTCCTGAGTACACTGATACCCCATGTGAGGAGGAAGACCACACTTTAGGCGCACGGCAAGGCTCAGAAGGAAAGGAGCACCATTTGAGGTTTTGAACGTAAAATTGTCTGGAATCGATAGCTGATGCCATGTCGTGTTTGAAGAGTCCCTGATTTACCTAAACAGTGGAAATCCCCAATAAGTGACCCCATTTTGGAAACTAGACCCCCCATGGAACTTATATAGATGTGTGGTAAGCACTTTGAACCCTCAAGTGCTTCACAGAAGTTTACAACGTAGAACCGTGAAAATAAAAAATCATATTTTTTCCACAAAAAATTATATTTTGGCCCCCAATTTTTTTTCCCAAGGGTAACAGGAGAAATTGGACCACAAAAGTTGTTGTGCAATTTGTCCTGAGTATGCTGATACCCAATATGTTGAGCGCCGTTTGACTTTTTCAATGCAAAATTGGCTGAAATTGAGATGGGACACCATGTCGCATTTGAAGAATCCCTGATGTGCCTAAACAGTGGAAATCTCCCACAAGTGACCCCATTTTGGAAACTAGACCCAAGGGAAACTAGACTAGAGGAATGTATTTAGATGCATGGTAAGCACCTTGAACCCCCAGGTGCTTCACAGAGCTGTGAAAATTAAAAATCACATTTTTTTCCTCAAAAATCATATTTTAGCACAAAATGTTTTTATTTTAAGAAAGATAGCAGGAGAACATGGACCACAACAGTTGTGCAATTTCTCCTGAGTTTGCCGGTATCCCATGTGTGAAGCAAGACCACTGTTTGGGCGCACAGCAGGACCCGAAAGGGAAGGAGAAAGGTTTGACTTTTTGAACACAAAATTGGATGCCATGTCACTTTTATAGGGTCTCTGATGTGCCTAAACAGTGGAAACTCCCCACAAGTGATATCATTTTGGAAACTAGACCCCCCAAGGAACTTATCTAGATGTGTGGCGAGCACCTTTAACCACCAGGTGCTTTACAGAAGTTTATAACAGAGCTAAGAAAATTAAAGAAAACACATTTTTCCCACAAAATTTTTCTTTTAGCCCCCAATTTTTTATTTTCTCAAGGGTAACAGGAGAAAATGGACCCAATAATATGCTGTGCAATTTCTCCTGAGTGTGTCAATACCCCATGTGTGGGTAAAAACTACTTTTAAGGCACAGTGCTAAGCTAAAAAGGGAAGGAACGCCATATTATAGTGCAGATTTTACTATTATGGTTTGAAGGTGCCATGACCCACTGGGAGAGCCCCTGAGGTGCCAGAACAGTAGATCGCCCCATAAGTGGCCCCATTTTTAAAACTACACCTCTCAATGAATTAACTTAAGGATGAAATGATCATATTGCTACCAAGGGTTTGTCACAGAATTTTATACCATTGGGCAGTGAAGAAAAAATAATTAAATTTTTACCACAAAAATTTTGCTTTAGCCCCAGATTTAACATTTTCACACAAGAAGTGGGTAAAACTGTCACCACAATGTGTCCCACAATTTCTGCTGAATATGAAAATACACCATATGTGGCTGTACAGTACTGTTTAGCCATGCGGAGAATCTCAATAGGGATGGAGCGCTATTTGCCTCCTGGAGAGCAGATTTTCCTTGAATAGTTTGCAGACTCCATATATAGAGCCCCTTAAGTGCTAGAGAGCAGATTCCCCCCAAGTGACCCAATTTTGGAAATTATGCTCCTGGCAAATGTGAATGCTAAAGATGGTTTATGCACACTGGGGCTCCGAAGGGAGGGGGCATTTGGATTTGGGAGCACAGAATTTGCTGAATTTCTTTTGGCTTTTCCAGAGGCTTTGTGCTACCAGTAATGTGGAAGCCTCCAATATTTCTGTCAACAGAAGACAGACCTGAGTGGGGACTTTTTTGTGGATTGAGTTGAAGCTTTTATTGAGAACATTTTTCATAACATTTATGATCACATTTATCCATCGCTCTACGCTGAGCACATACTTTGGGATTTCCATCTAAATCTCCGAGCTACGTGACAGACGAAATCCCTGAGGGATCCATTCACTATAATGAGGCAGCAGAGATACTCTGGACTCCATCTGGCCTCTGTTCAGTGTTGTCCTTCCTTTCAGAGGTGCACAAAACTATGGTGGACTACGTTACTATGTTAATGCCAATGCCATTCCTATTGCCTAATGAACATCCTATTTATATTGCCCTATCTATATTGCCCTATATAATGGTGTGGAAAAAGTGTTTGCCCCCTTTCTGATTTCCTATTCGTTTGCATGTTTGTCACACTCAAATTTAAATATTAGACAAATATAACTCAAATAAACACAAAATGTAGTTCTTAAATGAAGGTCTTTATTATTAAGAGGAAAGGAAATTCAATCCTACAGGGCACTGTGTGAAAAAGTGATTGTTCCCCCATTAAAACATAATTTAACTGTAGTTTATCACATCTTTGGGAAGCTGAGTTCAAATTCCATAGCCACACCCAGATCTGATTACCGCCACACCTGTTTTCAATCAAGAAATCACTTAAATAGGACATGCTTCACAAAGTGAAGTAGACTTAAAGATCATCAAAAGCTAGACATCATGTAGCGATCCGAAGAAATTCTGGAGCAAATGAAAAACAAAGCAATTGAGGTCTATCAGTGTGGAAAAAGTTATAAAGCCATTTCTAAAGCTTTGGGACTCCAGTGAAACACAGTGAGAGCCATTATCGCCAAATGGTGAAAACATGGAACAGTGGTAAACCTTGCCAGGAGTGACTGGCTGACCAAAATTACCCAAGAGTAAAGATGTGCGAACCCGAACAGTATAGTTCGGCGTCCATACCGAAAACCTACTTCACCAGGAAAAATAATTAAAAAATATGGAGTGGAGACCCCTCTATTCTTGATAACCAGCCTTGCTGAAGCTGACAGCTGAGGGTTGCAGCCCCGGGTGTGAGTTTTGCCCAGCTAGTTATCAAAAATACAGGGGAACTCACGCAGTTTTTTTTACTTTTTATTTATTTATAGCGCAGGAGCCGGCTAATGAAAACTCCCATCAGCCACCACCTGCTCCTTTTTATAGGCGTGCCTTTTCGTGCCTCTCCTGCATCCATCATTATATACATTTCCCCTATTTCCGTGGTTATTTTATTGTTTTTAACTCTTTGTGTTTTTTTCACCCTAGTATTTTTTAATTTGTGGCTGTTTTGGATTAATGGGATCTTCCTGGGACCTGCACTGTGGATGTTCCTTCTGGACTCGCTGCTGGTCTGACATGTTATACTAGTGAAGATATTATTCCGGATATGGATCCACTCTTCTGTCCCCTACAGATGTACTTTATGGACAATCTCTATATACATCATCGATCTATTGGGGATTTTTTGTGGATTTGTCTATTTGATATCCATTTTCTACGGCTTTTTGATTATAATCTGAATATGCTTGTGCTACTTGTCCTATTATTTGTTCTCATTGTCGCACCTGTTATATGAATATAATTGTGCGTGTTTGTATGTTTTTAATATTTGGCTTGTCTATGTGATTATGTTGCTATACATGCACCAATAATTGTTGTTAGAAGTGGGAGGTGTGTTCAGTTCTCGTCCGTGCGCATGTGGTTTGTGCTTCCCATTCGTCTTCTTCATGTGACCGGTGTCTATCTGCCTCAGACGTTGGCGCCGGGATCATTTCCCTGCGCGTGCGCTCTGACGCTGGACGCCTGTTTGCATGGTGGAGGACATGGCGGTGGCATGGCGCATGCGCTGCTATGGCCGCTCTCATTGGTTGAGACAGGTCACGTGACTTTCCATGTAACCGTTACCATGACTACATAAGGTCCTTTAGCTCATTACGGCCCCATCTCCTTGAGAAAGCGCCTCCTTAGCGCGAAACGTACGTCGGGTGTCTTATCCACGGCTGGGGGTAATTGTGCACCATCTGGTAAACTTCTCCTTTATGACTTTGATGTAATGTATGATGAATACTATCGATTTAGCTTACCACCGTTAGCCCCTTTTTTCTGACTGCACACTGGCTGGCCACCCTTAGAGAAAAAAAACTTTTTTCAGCCTATACGGCGATTATTATGTGGCAGCCTTTGAGCATGTCGGTATATTTTACAAACTACTGTGGCTGATGTTATGTATAGGTGCAGTCATCTCCTTTACCCTTGCCCGCCTTTTCTGTTACTGGTGTCTATTTGTCATCTGCAACTTTGCCTGCTATTTATATATGTTGTTCGTGCTCACATCTAATAAAGAATTTGATATTTTTTATGCTACTTGGATTCGTTTGCTCCCAATTTTCCTCCTAAAATTTGCATGCTTATGGAGCAGAACTTAATAGTACTATGGCGGTTTATTTCCATGGATTGCTGCATTGTGGTTTTTTGAAAGTATTGGGCTCATGTTTATTTCTAATCTTGTTTTCTGTGTTTTTCACAGATTTTTCTAGCCCTACTATGGATTTCCGTGCGCGGGATCGCACATGGCATGCACAACTTAATGATGCCTTTCAGGATGGCAGCGATGGGGTTAATGGTGGATGCAGTAGAGATCTACAGGGCACTATGGCGAGGTTTAGGGAGTTATTGAGAAAACGCACACGTGTCTGGTGGAATTATGAATTTTTAGATAGATATATTCAAAAAAGTTTGATCCCGAGGTGGTTGCGCATTCAAGTCTTCCCCTCCTTTCGGATCCAAGATGATGATTTCAAGGATAAATGGGAGGATTTGGCTAATACCTGCTCTAGAGGCTTTCTTGAGCTATTGAAATCATATGACTTAAGGACCTTGAATACCCTTGAGAGTGAGATCGAGATTTTGCAGGTTGAACTACAGAAGGATCTCACTGGTGACCTTTTAAAGAAATTTAATGACGAGCTGGATACTGACCTTCAAAAGTGGGTTTTAGATATCCAGACTCTAAAGACCAAAAAACTTAAAAGAGATATACAGGATAAGACAGCCTCTAGAGCCTATAGATGGCACAATCCTAACGAACGTTCCCGTCAATTCTACAGAAATATGTCACGTTTTAGGTCAAGATCAGCATCAACTAAATCTAATGTTTCTGGGGATGAGGACCATTCATCACAGTCCTCACACCCTAGTGGGAATTCCACATATGATCATGTTGCAAGACGGGTGGTAACACGTGAATCTGCCAAAAATAAAAGCGCTATGGGATGTAGTCATCCAGAAGGTTCCACCGCTGGTCTCCAGGTGATTAATCTTTCCTCATAAGGTCTCACTCAACCCCAATTGGAAGTTCTAAGTAAGGGTCTGACCTTTTCCCCCACTAACTCCTTTAATTATTTTGTAGCGTTAAAGGACCTCCACCTGTTTTCAAGGAAACTTTTGTTGCAAAAACTTCACCATAAGGATGCGAGCAAAGAGATGATGAGTGAGAGCGAGAGGGAGGCTCTTCGCGCTCTAGAGGATCTCTTGGAGGAACAAACATCACCCATTCGGGGTAAGTTTCCTCCAAATATTGTGCCTAGATCTACGAGGTTCCCCCCTTGACACTAAGTCCCGCCATTGACATATTTACCAAACTGGTTACAGAGGATTTTAAAAAATTATCCTTGCGGCGGAGACACGACAATCTAACTTACAAACAACGACGGGCAATTTCAGAATTGCAATCTAAAGTATGCCAGGAGTATTGTTTAACCCGCCGACAAGGGGGGGAAACATCGTGGTCTGGCCTGTAAATATGTACGAACGCGTGGTATACAGACAGCTTAAAAATTCTTACACCTATGAAAAGCTGTCATATAATCCAACTTCCTCCTTCTCGCTCACACTCCAGCGCATCTTAGTTCGTGCGTTGGATGATATCATTACAAAGGCAGTTTTTGAGGGGTTAATGGTCAGGAATCCTAAGACACCCACCTTCTACCTCCTGCCCAAGATACACAAGGACGTCGCCGACCCTCCGGGGCGTCCGATCGTGTCCGGTATTGAGGGTTTATGTGACCCGGTATGTAAGTTTTTGGATTACTACCTGAAACCTTTAGTTGAATTATTGCCCTCATACATTAAGGACACGACGGACGTCTTTACGAGGGTCGATGGCATCCTTGTTGATTCTCATACTCTCATCATCACTGCCGATGTCGAATCCCTGTACACCTGTATCGATCATGCCCTTGGTCTGGATGCGGTTTGCCTCTTCCTGGGTATGTCCGACCTGGATGGATCTTTGTGTGAGTTGCTCGTCGAGCTGTTGCACTTTGTCCTTACCCATAATTTTTTTGTATTTAAGGATCAGTTTTATCTTCAGCGGTGCGGCATCACCATGGGAGCGGCCTACATGCCTTCGTACGCTAATCTCTTCCTCAGATCGTGGGAGAGATTCATTTTTGGCGACGGGGGCGCGCCGGACACTTCCCGTGTGCTGTGCTGGCACTGCTATATTGATGATATATTGTTCTTTTGGGATGGGACGGTGCAGCAGCTTGGTGAGTTCATGGCGTGGCTTAATGTCAATGACTTTGGTATTAAACTTACCTTTAGGTATGATTTTAAGTCTATCGACTTTCCGGACGTCACTCTGGAGGTGGATCATGTTTGCCATATCCAGACTGACGTCTACAGAAAGTCGACCTCAGTTATGCTTTGTTGCACGCTGAATCTGCGCACAACTTTTCTACTATCAGAGCCATCTCGGTCAGGCAGTTTCTAAGGATGAGGCGAATCTGCTCCACAAACGATAGATTTGAAAACCGTGCTCGCAATTTGCGGGCACGGTTTCAGGACCGAGGATATAGTAACAGGTGTATAGGGAGGGAATACAGCAGGGCGAGGAGAACGGCATG
Source organism: Dendrobates tinctorius (assembly GCF_039654945.1). Taxonomy (NCBI): domain Eukaryota; kingdom Metazoa; phylum Chordata; class Amphibia; order Anura; family Dendrobatidae; genus Dendrobates; species Dendrobates tinctorius. The sequence goes on along the minus strand of NW_027361716.1, from coordinate 25,142,706 downwards.
TAGGGATTTGTTATACCCCCGGGTGGATAGCGGCGGTAGAAGTGTTGGGAGGGGTATGTCTGGTTCTATTGGCCCCATTCGATTTATTTCAACTTTTAATCATGAGTGGGACCATATGAGGGAGATTTTATCTAAACATTGGGCCATTTTGAGCTCCGAACCATCGTTGCGTTCGACCACTGGAGATCGTCCTATGATGAAGGTCAAAAAATTTAAAAGATCTTCTTGTTAGGAGCCATTATGTTCCACCACGGACTAATCCGTTTGGTTCTAGGGGCCCGATCGCTGGATCTATCCATTGCGGCCAGTGCCTTGCCTGCTCGAATGTCCTGCGATGCTCTACATTCCACACCTCAGATGGCTCTAAAGAATTCCAGATTGTCCAGCGTATATCATGTGGCAGCACTAATGTCATATATTATGCGACGTGTGGGTGCCCCATGATATACGTTGGCTTGACTTCAAGAGAATTGCGTGTGAGAGTGCGTGAGCATGTGCGGGACATCCGGGCGGCCAAGACGGTGGCCGATTCTTCTAACCTCAAGACGATCCCTCGCCACTTTAAAATGTTTCACAATTGTGATCCTCAAACATTTATAGTGAGAGGGATCGACTGTATCCATCTGGGGGTTAGAGCAGGGAACTATAAGAAGATTTTGGCCCAAAGAGAGACTAAATGGATTGTCACCTTGGATACGGTGACTCCGAAAGGTCTCAATGAGTCCCTAAGTTTTGTTTCCTTTTTATAGTCGTGCCTTTTTGTGCCTCTCCTGCATCCACCATTGTATACATTTCCCCTATTTCCGTGGTTATTTTATTGTTTTTAACTCTTTGTGTGTTTTTTTCACCCTAGTATTTTTTAACCCCTTTATGACATTAGACGCACTATCCCATCCATGGGACCCGGGCCCCTATGCCCATGGACGGGATAGTACGTCTAGCGCGATCAGCGGTGCCCACGTGGTGAACGCCGCTGGGTATCAGCTGATTATCACAGCTGACACCCGGAACTATGCGTCAGGGGCGGTCACGGACCGCCACCGACACGTTAACCCCTTGCACACCGCGATCAAACACGATCGCGGTGTACCGGGGGTTAAAGGGAAGCATCGGCAGGGAGGGGGCTCCCTCCGTGCTTCCCTGAGCCCCCCACAGCAGCGCAATGTGCAGCGCTGCTGAAGGGGGCTCTTTCCCTGCAGGTCCCCGGATCCAAGATGGTGACGGGGACCTTCGGGGGCCCGCAGGGAGCTGGCTTCCTCAGTGCCTGCAAAGCGCAGGCATGAGGAAGCCTTCTGCACTGCCTGTGACAGATTGCTGATCTGTCACAGTGATCTGTGATGTGACAGATCAGCGATCTGTCACAGGACAGTGATGTCCCCCCTGGGACAACCTAATAAAGTTAAAAAAAAAAGGTGTAAAAATAATTTTTAAAAAAATCGCTAAATAAATAAAAAAATATATATATATTCCCTAATAAATTCATTTTTTGGAAATAAAAAAAAAACAAAACAATAAAAGTACACAAATTTGGTATCGCCGCATCCATAACGAACTGCCCTATAAAACTGTCCCATTAGTTAACCCCTTTAGCGAACCCCTTAAAAAATAAAAATAAAAAACGAAGCAAAAAATAATGATTTACTATCATACCACCGAACAAAAAGTGCAATAACGCGCGATCAAAAAGACGCATATAAATATCCATGGTACTGCTGAAAACGTCATCTTGTCCTGCAAAAAACGAGCCATGACACAGCTTCATCAGAGAAAAAGTAAAAAAGTTATAGCTCGCAGAATAAAGCGATGCAAAAATAATTATTTTTTATATAAAATTGTTTTTATTGCATAAAAGCGCCAAAACATAAAAAAAGACCTAAATGAGGTATTGCTGTAACCGTACTGACCCGAAGAATAAAACCGCTTAATCAATTTTAACGCACGTGGAACGTTGTAAACGCACCCCCCCAAAAGAAATTCATGAAACGCTGGTTTTTGTTCATTCTGCGTCCCAAAAATCAGAATAAAAAGCGATCAAAAAATGTCACGTGCCAGAACATGATACAAATAAAAACGTCAACTCGTCCTGCAAAAAATAAGACCTCACATGACTCAGTGGGTCAAAATACGGAAAAATTATAGCTCTCAATATGTGGTGATGCAAAAACTATTTTTACAATAAAAAGCGTCTTTTAGCGTGTGACAGCTGCCAAAAATAAAAACAGCCATAAATAGTAAATCAAACCCCCCGTTATCACCCCCTTAGTTAAGGAAAGATAATAAAATTAAAAAAATGTATTTATTTCCATTTTCCCATTAGGGTTAGGGCTAGGGTTGGGGCTAGGGTTGGGGCTGAGATTAGGGTTAGGGGTTTGTTGGGGTTGGAGTTAGAATTGGGGGGGTTTCCACTGTTTGGGCGCATCAGGTGCTCTCCAAACGCAAAATGGCATCTGATCTCAATTCCAGCCAATTCTGTGCTGAAAAAGTCAAATGGTTCGCCTTCCCTTCCAAGCTCTGCCATGCGCCCAAACAGTGTTTTACCCCCACATATGGGGTATCAGCCTACTCAGGACAAATTGCAAAACAACTTTTGGGGTCCTATTTTCCTGTTGCCCTTAGGAAAATAAAAAATTGGGGGCAAAAATATCATTTTTGTAGGAAAAAAATATGATTTTTTTATTTTCACGCCCGAACGTTATAAACTTCTGTGAAGCCCTTGGGGGTTCAAAGTGCTCACCACACATCTAGATAAGTTCCTTAGGGGGTCTAATTTCCAAAATGGTGTCAATTGTGGGGGGTTTCCACTGATTAGGTACATCAGGGGCTCTCCAAAGGCAACATGACACCCGCAGAGCATTCCATCAAAGTCTGCACGCCAAAACATCTCTACTTCCCTTCCGAGCCCCGACGTGTGCCCATACAGTAGTTTTCTCCCACATATGGGGTATCAGGGTACTCAGGACAAATTGGACAACAACTTTTGGGGTCCATTTTCTCCTGGTACCCTTGGGAAAATAAAAAAATTGGGGACTAAATGATCATGTTTGTGGAAAAAATACGATTTTTTTATTTTCACACCCGGGGGTTATAAACTTCTGTGAAGCACTGGGGGAGTTCAAAGTGCTCACCACACACCTAGATAAGTTCCTTAGGGGGTCTAGTTTCCAAAATGGGGTCATATGTGGGGGGTTTCCACTGTTTAGGTACATTAGGGGCTCTCCAAAGGCAACATGACACCCGTAGACCATTCCATCAAAGTCTGCATTCCAAAACGTCACTACTTCCCTTCCGAGCCCTGATATGTGCCCATACAGTAGTTTTCTCCCACATATGGGGTATCAGGGTACTCAGGAAAAATTGGACAACAACTTTTGGGGTCCATTTTCTCCAGGTACCCTTGGGAAAATAAAAAATGGGGACTAAATGAACATGTTTGTGGAAAAAATATGATTTTTTTATTTTCACGCCCGGGCGTTATAAACTTCTGTGAAGCACTGGGAGAGTTTAAAGTGCTCACCACACACCTAGATAAGTTCCTTAGGGGGTCTAGTTTCCAAAATGGTGTAATTTGTGGGGGGATTCCACTGTTTAGGTACATCAGGGGCTTTCCAAACGCGACATGGTGTCCGATCTCAATTCCAGCCAAAACAGTCAAATGGCGCTGTTTCCCTTCCGAGCTCTGCCATGCGCCCAAATAGTGGTTTACCCCCACATGTGGGGTATCAGCGTACTCAGGACAAATTGCACAATAACTTTTAGGGTCCTGTTACCCTTGGGAAAGTAAGAATTGAGGGTGAAAAGATCATTTTTGTGGAAAAAATATGATTTTTTAATTGTACTGCTGTACGTTATAAACTTCAGTGAAGCCCTTGGGGGTTCAAAGTTCTCATCACATTTCTAGATAAGTTCCTTGGGGGGTCTAGTTTCAAAAATGGGGTCAATTGTGGGGGGTTTCCACTGTTTAGGTACATCAGGGGCTCTCCAAGAGTAACATGGCGTCCGATCAGAATTCCAGCCAATTTTGCATTGAAAAAGTCAAACGGCGCTCCTTCCCTTCTGAGCTCTGCCATGCGCCGAAACAGTGGTTCCCCCCCACATATCAAGTATCATCGTACTCAGGACAAATTGCACAATAACTTTTGCAGTCCAATTTCTCCTTTTACCCTTGGTAAAATAAAAAAAATTGAACCTGAATTATTTTTTTTGTGAAAAAAAGTTAAATGTTAATTTTTTTAAAAATATTCAAAAAATTCCTGTGAAGCACCTGAAGGGTTAATACATTTCTTGAATGTGGTTTTGAGCACCTTGAGGGGTTCAGTTTTTAGAATGTTGTCACTTTTGGGTATTTTCTATATATAGACCCCTCAAAGTGGCTTCAAATGTGATGTGGTCCGTAAAAATAAAATGGTGTTGTAAAAATGAGAAATCGCTGGTCAACTTTTAACCCTTATAACTTCCTAACAAAAAAAAACTTTGGTTCCAAAATTGTGCTGATGTAAGGTAAACATGTGGGAAATGTTACTTATTAAGATTTTTGTGTGCTGTACCTCTGTGATTTAAGGGCATAAAAATTCAAAGTTGGAAAATTGCGACATTTTCAAAATTTTCGCCAAATTTCCGTTTTTTTCACAAATAAACGCAAGATATATGAATGAAATTTTACCACTAACATGAAGTACAATATGTCACAAGAAAACAATGTCAGAATCACCATGATCCATGGAAGCGTTTCAGTGTTATTACCTCATAAAGGGACAGTGGTCAGAATTGTAAAAATTGGCCCGGTTATGAACGTGCAAACCACCCTTGGGGCGAAGGGGTTAATTTGTGGCTGTTTTGAATTAATGGGTTCTTCCTGGGACCTGCACTGTGGATGTTCCTTCTGGACTCATTGCCGGTCTGACTTGTTATACTTGTCATGATCCAGGATGGGGTTTCGCTTTGGACCGTCCTGGTCAGACAGGTGGTTAATTTTTTCTGCCTCTCTCTGGCAGAGGGTGGCTATTTAATGCTCATTGAACCTAGGTCCGGTGTCAGTTATACTCCTGCCCTCGGCTGAGTTAGTTGACCTCTTGTGTACGTGTGCCTTGTGCCAGATAACTTGTTGCTTGTTTGGTTTTGATCCGGTTCTGTCCCTGTTACGAGTTCTGCCTGTCCCTCTTGTACCGCACCGCCCTCTCGTGTATGACTCTGCTTGTGACTTGACTATTCTCTGCTCGTCCCTTTGGTACCGCACCGCCCTCTCGTGTGTGACCTCTGCTTGTCTGACCTGCGTTTTCCTCTCCTCTACTACAGTATTCCTGCAGCAGGTACATTACATCATCTGCAGTAGTAGGACGCTAAGCCCCGCCCCCTGCAGTCACATGATCGTAGGTCCTGGTACTCCTTACTATTTTCCGTGGCTCAGGTCCTGTCTGCTTAAACCTTCACTACCGTATTGGTCCCCGTGCTCTCCCGCAGTGTGGGTAAGTCACCTTGCTCAGCCGTGGCAGTTGCCGACGCTGACAGGATCCCGACATTATAACTGACTGTTACCATTTTTTTTCTCTGCTCCCCTTCTCCTGTGTGTATGATGGATCCTATGAATGCTCTTTCTGAGCAGGTAAAGCACCTGACTCAGATGTCTCAGAGACTCCTGGGGGAACAACTAGCCCTGGCTCAGTCTCAGCAGCTGATCGCTGACACTGTGCAGGGGGTTTTATCATCAGGGGCTCGGGAGGTTACAGTAATTTCCCCTGAATCTCCGGTTAAGTTACCGGATACTTTTTCTGGAGATAGAAGGGAATTCAAAGTGTTCAAGGAGGGCTGTAAGCATTTTTTTTTCACTGAGACCACACTCTTCGTGGGATGAAAGTCAGAGTGTAGGGGTAATTATGTCTCTGTTAAGGTGAGCTCCCCAGACTTGGGCTTTCTCCCTTCCTACCACTGCCCCTGAGCGCATGACTGTGGATGCATTTTTTGAGTCCTTGGGGCATATTTATGATGAGCATGATCGGATGCGTATGGCTGAGGACAGGGTGATGAGTGTGTGTCAGGGGAAGCACTCAGCCGAGTGGTTCTGCCCAGAGTTCAGACGCTGGTGTGCTGAGGTCTGCTGGAATTATGCCGCCCTCCAGGGTTTGTTCCGTAGAGGCCTGTCTGAACATCTGAAAGATGCCTTGGCTCTCCACCCTCTGCCTGATTCCCTGGAGGAGGCTATGACACAAGCCATCCGAATGGATCGCAGGCTACGGGCCAGGGGAGTGATGCAGGTTGAAACCCCATTATTTTCTCAAGGAAGGGGAGCCAGTCTTACATTGGAAACCATGAAGATGGGAACCATCGACTTCAAGGAGAAAGGAAAGAGACAACGGTGCTTGGGAAAGTGCTGTTTTTTCTGTGGCGATTCCGGACATTGGAAAAAGGATTGCCCTTCTTGTCCAACAACCTGCAAGCGACTGAGCCTGGGTGAACTTTTTTGACTCTGACTTGGTGTCCAGGTGTAAGATAGGGACAGTTAGGTTGGAGACTCCTATTCACGTTGTTGCCATTGACAAAACACCACTGGCTAAGAATGATGTCATATTTCGTACAGAAGAGTTTCTCCTTAAAGTGAGTTCCTTGCACCAGGAACATATTTCATGTTTTTTTATGGACAACCTGCCTGCGGGACTGGTGTTGGGGTTCCCCTGGTTACAATTACATAATCCTGTTATTAATTGGGAATCTCGGGACATTGTTAAATGGGGTCCCTATTGTTCTGAAAAATGTCTTGTTACTGTGTCTGTGTCGTCCGTGGGTCTGGAAGGTATTCCGGAGTACCTAAAAGACTATACGGACGTTTTCTCCGAAAAGGAGGCTGAGGTTTTACCACCACACCACCCATTTGATTGTGCCATTGACCTGGTTCCAGGTGCTAAATTGCCCAAGGCCCACTTGTATAACCTTTCAGGTCCAGAACGGGCTGCGATGAAGGAATACATTTCCAAGAGTCTCTGTAAGGGACATATTTGTCCTTCTGTTTCTCCCGTGGCGGCGGGGTTCTTTTTCGTAAAGAAAAAAGAGGGTGGTTTACGCCCATGCCTCGATTTTCGTGAGTTAAATAAGATAACTGTGAGAAATACGTTTCCCCTCCCACTTATTCCTGATTTATACGTACATCCAGTTGTCCGGAGCGAAGTGGTTTTCGAAATTAGATCTGCTATGAATGAGTCACCGAAGGAGGAAAAAACAAAAATACAAGCTAAGTCCAGAAAACCGGAGAGGTTGGTAGCTATTGGATTGCAGACCCCTGATCCTATTCACACAACTAACACTAGCCGTGGGGGGTTCCTACGGTGCCCTAGACCCCTCGTTCACAGCCGGAGAACTAAATAAGCCTAAAGAAAGAAAGGGGAAATCTAAACTGCCCCAGAGCAGACCCCAAAGCAATAGACAGCCCCCAACATGTATTGTCGGTGAAAAGCAGATGAAAACACAAACACAGACAGAAAGACAGGTTGAGCAAACGATGGGGCCCAATTAACTAGGCAGGACAGGACAGAAAAGATGCTGGCTGCAATCCGCAAAAAACCCTACAAAAATGTCCCAACCGTCTGATAGGAAAAAAAGGCCCTGAAGTCGCTAGACTTCAAAATCACTATATCAGCACTCTGGTATATTCTGAAGACTGAGCAAAAGATCAACTTGACCAGAGACAAAAATGGAGCTCAGCCTGAACCAACAAGGGCAGGCAGAACACAAACACTAAGTAAACAGACACAATCTCATGGAAAAATAAGAGAGCAAAAACTTAGCTTTCAGAAGACAGGTACTGAACTGGTTTGCAAGAGCTCAGAGCAGAAAGGATCACCAGCACCCTTGCAGAGCATCAGCTGCCTTATATCCACTCAGTGATTCCGGGTGTCCAATCACGCTCCGCCTGTTCAGATGACAGGTTTTTCCCATCCCAATCAATTTCACTACCTCTCTTCACCAGCAGAGGGAGTTCATCAGACATCAACGGTGAAGGGGAAAATGAACTCACAACATAGATCTATGGGGAGCGTATAACCTTATCCAAGTCTGGGAAGATGATGAGTGGAAAACTGCTTTTCTCTGTCATGATCTCAGTGCGGGTTTGACTCGCACACGTGGGGTTAATGTATGGAACCAGTACTGATGACTGGCATTTCTGGGGTTAAAGGTTGTGGTCCCGGTGCAGGCTTACCTGCACACCTGGGGCTATGATTGTGGCCTCTCCCTGGTTCTGGGGGAGGCTTCTTATAGCCTCAGGATGCTCCCATCCCTGTCAGTTATACTTTCGCCCTTGGCATTGTGTGGTGAGCCCTGAGTGTGTTAGTGCTATGTTCTGGTTACTTGATTCTCTGTGTATGACTCGGTCTGTTTCCTGGATATCGCTTTGGATTCTGCCTGGTACCACCTATGTCTGTTTGGTTTTGATCTCTGCTTGGCCCTGATTATCCGCTGTCTCATCCCTGGTACTGTACTGTGATCCTGTGTATGACCTTTGGCTTTGTCTGACCTCCCGTCTGTTTATCCCTCCTGTACCTCGTTTAGCACTGCTTCTGTACTCAGGACACGCGCACTGGCTCTATGAGCAAGTGTAGTGCGGTGTCTCTGACATTCTCACTACTGAAGGGTTGTTTGAAAATTTGGTCATGCCTTTCGGTCTGACCAATGGTCCAGCGGTCTTCCAAAATTTCATAAATCACGTGTTCTCTGATTTTATTGGACGTTTTATGGTGGTGTATTTGGATGACATATTGATCTACTCTCCTGATAAACAGGCTCACATTGGTCATATTCGGGCAGTTCTCCAAAGGCTTCGGGAGAACTGTCTCTTTGCGAAACTAGAGAAATGTTTATTTTTTGTTCAGGAACTGTCTTTTCTGGGGTTCATTGTGTCTGCTGAAGGGTATCGCATGGATCCTAATAAGGTGCAGGCCATTGTCGAGTGGGTTCAACCTTGAGATTTGAAGGCTCTGCAGCGTTTCCTAGGAATCGCCAATTATTTTTGCAAATTTATAAGGGGGTTCTCACAGGTGGTTAAATCCCTCACAGACGTGACTCAAAAGGGGGCCGATATCAAGAATTAGTCAGCCGCAGCGATAGCGGCGTTTCAGTTTTTAAAAAAATGTTTCATGTCTGCTCCGGTTCTTATTCAACCGGACCCGTCTGAACCATTTATTGTTGAGGTGGATGCCTCAGAGGTGGGGGTGGGGGCGGTATTGTCCCAGGGACCCGCCACTTTGACCAATTTGAGACCTTGCACCTTTTTCTCGAAGAAATTTCCCCTGCGGAGAGAAACTATGAAGTTGGGAATCGAGAACTTCTGGCCGTAAAGTTGGCCTTTGAAGAATGGAGGCATTTTTTGGAGGGGGCTGTCCATCCTATAACCGTAATTACGGACCACAAAAACCTAGCTTACATTGAGTCAGCTCAAAGGTTGACTCCCAGACAGGCTAGATGGTCAATTTTTTTTTCCCGATTCAACTTCTCGATCACTTTTCGGCCAGGATCCAAAAATGTCAGAGCTGATGCCTTGTCACGCAGTCTAGATCCAGTGTACCTCCCCCGAACCTCCATCCTCCATTTTTCAGCCTGGGGTGGTGGTGGCAGGTGTTTCTAATATGTTGGAACGGGAGATTCGGATAGTCCAGTCTCTTGCACCTCCGGCTAAGCCGGTGGATAAACTTTTCGTGCCAGCTCAGTTTCGTCTCAAGGTCCTCTGGGAGTTCCATGACTCAGTTCTGGGTGGACATCCAGGGATCTCGGCTACCCGGAAGGCCATTGCTAGAGTATTCTGGTGGTCTTCTTTAGCCTCTGATGTTGGGGAATATGTGTCTGCATGTGATGTTTGTGCCCGTGCAAAAACCCCCCATATCCGGCCGGCTGGGGAATTAGTATCACTGCCAATTCCTGGGAGACCATGGACTTCATCACCAACCTTCCCCCCTCCAAGGGTAATACCGTAATTTGGGTTGTGGTGGACAGGTTTAGTAAGCAGGCACATTTTGTACCTTTGGCAGCTCTACCTAATGCGGAAACATTGTCCAGATTGTTTGTTGAGCATGTGGTGCGGTTGCATGGGGTACCCTTGAATGTGGTGTCTGATAGAGGAGTGCAATTTGTTTCCAGATTTTGGAGGGCTTTTTGTAAGAGGTTGGGTATTGGTCTGTCCTTTTCATCCGCTTATCATCCAGAGACTAATGGGCAGACCGAGCGGACCAATCAGTCTCTGGAGCAAATTCTGCGTTGCTTGACCTCAGCCCGACAGGATGATTGGTGTTCTGTGTTACCGTTGGCCGAGTTTGCATTTAACAACCGCATTAACCAGTCTATGGGTACATCTCCCTTTTTCTGCAACAATGGGTTTCATCCTCATTTTGGAGAATTTTTCCGTTTGAACTCTGGGTGTCCTGGGGCGGATAAGACTATCCAGAGGTTGGGGGAGGTATGGCGGGAGGTCCAGAGTAACAGTACGAAGGCCCAGGATAAATTTAAATTTTTTGCAGACAAAAAACGATCCGCATGACCGGTGTTTCAGATTGGGGATAAGGTATGGTTATCTACCAAGAATATAAGGCTCAAGGACCCCTCTGCGAAGCTTGGACCTAAGTTTATAGGTCCCTATGAAATTACCGAAGCGGTTAACCCGGTGGCTTTTCGGTTGCGTCTCCCGCCATCTCTACAGATCCCCAATGTTTTCCATAGGGCACTTTTGAAACCTGTGAGGTCCGGTGGGGAGGGATCATCAGCTTCCCCGCCACCGGTTTTGGTAGACGGGCAGTCTGAGTACGAGGTGGAACGAACTGTCGACTCTAGGTTGGTCCGTCGTGCCCTTCAATATCTGGTACATTGGAAAGGCTACGATCCTGAAGAACGGTCGTGGGTTCCTGCTCGATCGGTTCATGCAGATCGGTTGGTCCGGGCCTTTCACGCCAAGTATCCTGAGAGACCTTGGGGTCCAATGGCCCCCCATTGAGAGGAGGGTACTGTCATGATCCAGGACGGGGTTTCACTTTGGCCCGTCCTGGTCAGACAGGGGGTTAATTGTTTCTGCCTCTCTCTGGCAGAGGGTGGCTATTTAATGCTCACTGAACCTAGGTCTGGTGTCAGTTATACTCCTGCCCTCGGCTGAGTTAGTTGACCTCTTGTGTACGTGTGCCTTGTGCCTGATAACTTGTTACTTGTTTGGTTTTGATCCGGTTCTGTCCCTGTTACAAGTTCTGCCTGTCCCTCTTGTACCGCACCGCCCTCACGTGTATGACTCTGCTTGTGACTTGACTATTCTCTGCTCGTCCCTTTGCTACCGCACCGCCCTCTCGTGTATGACCTCTGCTTGTCTGACCTGCGTTTTCCTCTCCTCTACTACAGTATTCCTGCAGTAGGTACATTACATCATCTGCAGTAGTAGGACGCTAAGCCCCGCCCCCTGCAGTCCCATGTTCGTAGGTCCTGGTACTCCTTACTATTTTCCGTGCCTCAGGTCCTGTCTGCTTAAACCTTCACTACCGTATTAGTCCCCGTGCTCTCCCGCAGTGTGGGTAAGTCACCCTGCTCAGCCGTGGCAGTTGCCGACGCTGATAGGACAATACTGACAATACTAGTGAAGATATTATTCCGTATATGGATCCACTCTTCTGTCCCCTACAGCTGTATGGACAATCTAGAGATATACATATGATATATCTCTAGATATAGATATACATCATGGATCTATTGGGGATTTTTTGTGGATTTGTCTATTTGATATCCATTTTCTCCGGCTTTTTGATTATAGTCTGAATATGCTTGTGCTACTTGTCCTATTATTTGTTCTCAGTGTCGCACCTGTTATATGAAAATAATTGTGCGTGTTTGTATGTTTTTAATATTTGGCTTGTCTATGTGATTATGTTGCTATACATGCACCAATAATTGTTGCTAGAAGTGGGAGGTGTGTTCAGTTATCGGCCGTGCGCATGTGGTTTGTGCTCCCCATTCGCCCTCCTCATGCAACCGGTGTCTATCTGCCTCAGACGCTGGCACCGGGATCATTTCCCTGCGCGTGCGCTCTGACGCTGGACGCCTGTTTGCATGGTGGAGGACCTGGCGGTGGCACGGCACATGCGCCGCTATGGCCACTCTCACTGGTTGACACAGGTCACGTGACTTTGCATGTGACCGTTACCATGACTACATAAGATCCTTTAGCTCATTACGGCCCCATCTCCTTGAGAAAGCGCCTCCTTGAGAAAGCGCCTCCTTAGCGCGAAATGTACGTCGGGGGTCTTATCCACGGCTGGGGGTAATTGTGCACCATCTGGTAAGCTTCTCCTTTATGACTTTGATGTAATGTATGATGAATACTATTGATTTAGCTTACCGCCGTTAGCCCCTTTTTTCTGACTGCACACTGGCTGGCCACCCTTAGAGAAAAAAACTTTTTTCAGCCTATATGGCGATTATTATGTACCTGTGGCAGCCTTTAAGCATGTCGGTATATTTTACAAACTACTATGGCTGATGATATGTATAGGTGCAGTCATCTCCTTTACCCTTGCCCGCCTTTAATGTTACTGATGTCTATTTGTCATCTGCAACTTTGCTTGTTATTTATATATGTTGTCTGTGCTCACATCTAATAAAGAATTTGATATTTTTTATACTACTTGGATTCGTTTGCTCCCTTTTTCCTCCTAAAATTTGTTTTCTTACTGTTATTAGCGGCAGCAGAAGTCGGCTGATGGGAGCAGTATTCCCATCATCTGACACCAGTGACCGGAAATAAACTTTATACCTCTGATCACAGCTGTGAGGTTGCGCTGTTATTTGACAGTGTGGGAACCGTGTCTGTTTGACCAGCAGTGATGATTTTTGCCGCTGATCAGAAGTGGTGTTTGCTGCGCTGTCATGCATATGACAGCGTGGCAAACACTCGATGTTTGGGCCCTAATTCAAGTAAATGAGGTCTGGGTTTGACTCCGGGTCCTGTTCTTGTACCCAAACCCAAACTTTTTGTAACTGTTCGGCCAAACCCCCCGAACCCGAACATCCAGGTGTCTGCCCATATCTACCCAAGTGCGCAGAGACAACTCATTCAAGAGGTCACAAAAGACCCCACAACAACATCCAAAGAACTGCAGGCCTCACTTGCTTCAGCTAAGGTCAATGTTCATGACTTCATCATGAGAAAGAAAGTGGGCAAAATGATCAGCATGGCAGAGTACCAAGAGGAAAAGCACTGCTGTGCAATAAGAACATAAAGCTTGTCTTGTTGTGAGAAAGCATCTTGATGATCCCCAAGACATTTGGGAGAAAACCCTGTAGAATGACAAGTCAAATGTTGAGCGTTTTGGAAGGTGTATGTCCCATTACATCTGTTGCAGAAGTAACACAGCATTTCAGAAAAGGAATATCATACTATCAGTAAAATGTGGTTGTAGTGTTATGGTCTGGGTCTGTTTTGCTTCTTCAGGGCTTGGAAGACTTGCTGTGGTATATGGAACCATGAATTCTGCTATCAAACAAAAAATTCTAAACGAAAATGTTCGGCCACCTGTTCGTGACCTCAAGCTGAAGTGCACTTGGGTTATGCAACAGGACTGATCCAAAACACACCAGCACGTCTATCTCTGAATGGCTTAAGAAAAACTAAATCAAAACTTTGGAGTGGACTTGTCAAACTACTGACCTTAATTTGATTGAGATGCTGTACCTTGACCTTAAAAAAGTGGTTTGTACACGGAAATCCTCCAATGTGGCTGAATTACAACAATTCTGCAAATATGAGTGGGCCAAAATTCCTCCAGAACATTGTAAAAGACTCATTGGCAATTATCGCAAATGCTTGATTGCAGTTGTTGCTGCTAAGGGTGGCCCAACAAGTTATAGGGGGCAATCACTTTTTCGCACAGGGAACAGTAGGTTTGCATTTCTTTTTCCCTTAATAACTTCATTTAAAAACTGCATATTGTGCTTACTTGTGTTGCCTAAAATATAAATTTGGTGATCTAAATCATTTAAGTGTGACAAACATGCAAAAGAATAGGAAAGCAGGAAGGGGGCAAACACTTTTTTTTACACCACTGTATAGTTTGTGACATGTGTTGTGCTTTGGTCTACAATATAACTACAATATAGTTAAAAAATCTGATGTGCTTGTTAGCAGTGATTTGTCAGAGTGAGCCACCTCTAGGTTACTCAGTTCATCACTTTATCTCTGGGACAAAGCAGGTGTCACATATTCCGCAACAAAATTAGAAAGAGCTTAAAATGAAAGAGAAACTTGTCTTTTCACACTTACACATTCAAAGGTTGCCAAGCTGGCCACTGTGCCTTGGCTTTGATGACAGTTAATACTTCATCACCCTAAAAAAGAAAGGAATGTTACTATTAAATCAAAAAATTCTACAGTACTTCATGATGCAAAAGTTTACTCCAAAACAGCACTAGGCAAAGTGCAGCCTGCGGGCCACATGTGGCCCATAGGATGTTCCGGAATAGTCCTTTGACAAGAACAGTCTAAGGCCTAGATATAATGGCATCTAGGAAAACATGGCCACACTTAACCCATCATCTTATTTTCTCTCGTATCTGCAACATTGGAATGTATATACTGGTGAATAAAATGATGGAACAGGGAACTATCAGCTCCCTCTTTTAACATTGAGACTGTGTGCCTGAGAGTGAGGAAGGTTTAATGATGTCACTAGGTGCAGTCACAAGCAATGGGAGAATGGAGGCTAGGTGAGTAGTTTTATTAATTTGTTTTTACATTGTCAGTATTTGTGGGAAATTGTGAGAACATCATACTCTATGGGAGACTGTGTGAGGATATAATACTGTGTGAGGGAATGTAAAGAGACTGTAGTGTAGTGGGGCTAAGAGGACATAATACTGCATGGGGCACGGTGTGGAGACATAATGCTGTGTATGAAGGCTGTGTGGAGCACCGTGCCGGTGCTATGCTTTGTCGATATGAAATAAAGTGAATCATTTCAAGAGAACGGTGAGTGCCATCCTGCTGTCTTTTTTACTATGACATTTCATGTTTTTTCTTCACATGGATAGAGCACCCGTTCAGTAAAGGGTTACAGGTGTTACACTGATAGCGGTTACATGCAGCTTTGCGGGTATTTCTTTCCCAGGGACAGTGCCGGATGTTGTCTTTCTTTCTTTGGACTGATATTTGCGAAACATACTAATACTCTGTAGGTTGCTGCAAAGAGACATAAGTCTGTATAGGGATGCTGAGAAAGACGTAATTTGAAGGGGCTGTGTGGTGTCATAATAGTGTGTGGGACGAGCTGTGTGGGGTCATAACACTATATAGGGAGCTGTGAGGGAATATGATACCTGTGTAGAGGCTGTGAGGGAACATAATAATTTGTAAGAAACCCCTGGGTGGACATCATACTGTGTGGGGACATAATACTGTATGTTGGCAAGAGAGTTAGGAGAATGAGTGAAGTAGTACATAACAAGATATAGTGTCCCAACAGCTCCAGCTTATGCAGACACAGTTGAGGAAAGATATATTGTCCCGACAGCTCCAGCACATGCAGACCCTAGGTTAGGTGTGATGCTGCTTCTACCCCGAGAGAAAAATCCCAGGCCAAATGTTCCTGGTCCATCTTAAATTTATTAAAAAAATGTTGCCTAATTGGGAGGAAAGTAAGTGAGTGTTTTGTTAGGACGATGCAATCTGAGGTGAGGGGTGATGAGTCTAATGTTTTTGCATGCCATTCACCTCGGGATGTATCTGCTGATTCCGGGAGGCCAGGAGTTCCGGGGGGTATGCGCAGCTGCCGAGAATGGGCAGGTCCCGTTCGGCAGAGCCCCCACGGGATCCCATGAGAGGTCCTTCCTTGTGTTATTTTTGTGGACATCTGGGACATGTTAGACGTTTTTGTCCCAACTTTGTGCCAGGGCCTATATCCCAAGAACCCCGGGAGCCCTTTAACCCCCAACGGCCCCGGGAGTTTTCTAGACCACCTTTCGGAGTTAGACCTCCGTATCCAGCAGTGAATGACCCTAGGCAGTATCAGCAGTACAGCGGTCTTCAAATGGTTAACCCAGTCTCACAGGAGCCTTCTGCTCCTGCTCCTTCCCCAATGGCTTTCACTCATCCGCACCCGGAGATCCATGCTATTAAGGGAGGGGTCACTCCTCCTCGTCCCTACGCTCCCCTGATCAAGGAGCTACGGGAACATGAGGACCGGACCCTGACTAAGGATCTCTTTGGGGCGGAGATGGCAGCTGTTGGACGGAAGCCATGTCCAGATGGGGATGATGGATTTTTCGGGCTTCCCACGGCAGGTAACACTGATTGATGGAGTGCTCCCCCTGTTCCCCTTACCCTCCTTGCCCCCCTTTCCCTGGGCAAGGACGGTAGACCTTATGTCAGAGGGAGAATAGAGGGGCTGCCTTGGGAGGACATCCTCATCGATACAGGAGCCTCAGTTTCAATAACATGACACAAATTGCAGTCACCCCCTGGACTGCCTGAGACTACACTTTTGTAGAATTTGAGGACTCCTGTATTCAAGCAGTAAAAAGTCGTCCAGTAAACCTGAGATTTCAGGACACAGGGGGATCGAAGCAAAGGGGTCTTCGATGCGTTTTTTGGGTAAACTCACAGTTACGGTACACTATTTTGGGAACTGATGTTTTGGGAGCAATGGGAATTGTTGTTGATTTATGTAACAAAGTCTTGTGGCGGAAGAAAGAAGCCACTATCTGTTCTGTAATTGTCCATGTAGAGGAGGAGGAGAGTCATAAATTACCCATTGCTAGTTTCAGAGCATGTACTGGTGAAAATGTTGAAAATGCTGACAATGATGCTTTAAAGAATGAATTGAAGCAAAAGTTCCCTGAATTGTGGATCTCAAAGAAAACTGATTGTGGGTTAATGCAAACTCAGGTTAAAATTGATGGTGAAAAACTGCCACCTTTCCAGCGTCAGTACCGTATTCCGGAGGACGCAATCCCTTACATAAGGGTAGCAGTCAGTGAATTGGAGAAACAAGGTGTGGTTGTGAAAGGTAATTCTCCATGTAACAGTCCTATTCTACCTGTAAAAAAGGAAGATGGCAGTTTTCGAATGGTAGTAGACCTGAGACTTGTAAATAAGTACACTCCCTCAGCTGCTCACCTTGTTGCATCTGTCCCTGAAGTTATGTCGCAGCTGAGGAGTGATTGTAAGGTATTTTCTTGTTTGGATATTGCAAATGGCTTTTTCTCAGTACCCCTAACACCTGAATCTGCACTCCGCTTCGCACGCGGTTGCCCATGGGATTTCACAGTTCTCCTGTGTATTTCCATCAGGCATTGGCTCAGATGTTAGAATCCCTTGGTTACGGAGACAAAGTCTTACAGTATGGGGATGATTTATTGATTCAAACTGTCGATGAATGTGAACACAGAGAAACCCTTGAAAATGTTTGTCAGGCTTTACAAGAGGCAGGACTCAAGATGAGTCTAGATAAAGTACAATTGATGAAATCAGAGGTTAAATTTCTGGGTGTGTCTGTCTCAGCAGAAGGAAAGAAGCCCATGTATGATAGGGTTAAAGCTATTCAGGCTGTCCCCATACCAACTAATATTACTGAACTCAGAAAATTTTTGGGTCTTATTAATTTTTCCAGAGAATTCATTGAAGATTTTGCTTATTTGGCTAAACCACTGTATGATTTATTGAAAAATGTTGATAATGACTTTGACCTTGTTAATGTAGAGGGAGCCGCCTTACAGGCTTTTGAGGGATTAAAGCGCACCCTTACGGCAGCTACTGCATTGATTAACCCTGACCCTTCCCAGCCTTTCTACATTCAGACTCACACCGGTGATATCTCTATTTCTTCTGTGCTCCTACAAAAATGGCCCAAAGACAGCCCAGAGGTATCTAGTCAGTTGTATGCCCTAGGTTATTACTCCAGGTTGCTGACCCCCGTGGAAAAAGGAGTCACTCAGTGCATGAAGCACCTACTGGGCGTGCACTGGACTATGAATCAAGTGAGACATATAGTGGGATTTGCTCCTTTAATTTTACATACCCCGCATGTCACCTTAAAAACTTTGCTGAAGGGAAAAGCTTCAGGTATTAATTCACAGAGAATGGCCCAATGGATCATTGATTTTGAGACTAGAGACTTACAAGTCGAAGTGGGTGAGAAATATCACTTAGCCCAGATGATGCAGTATGCAGGAAAAAGTCACGATTGTCAAATTGAACAGGCTAATGTTACTCCCTCTCCCTTCCGAGCAGACTTTCAAGAGGGAATCCCTTGTGCCTATATCGACGGAGCTCGCTATTGGCATGAGGGGCATTACAGGCTTCGCTGTGTGGTTTCCAGCTAAGCCATTGCTGCTGCAGTATAAACTCCCTGGTCATTGCCCCGCTCAAAGAGCTGAGTTGGAAGCAGCTTTACAGGTCATTCTCGTGTGTCCAGAGCCAATGAATATCTTCAGTGATAGCACATATGTCGTGTCGTCACTCACTCTATATCTTAATGTATGGGCCCTTAGGGGGATGGTTGATTCTCAGAACAAGCCCTTGCAGCATGCAGACATTCTAAAACAAATTGAGCAACGGGGTAAAGAATTTCCAAAATTATGGTCCTTCTGCAAAATTAAAGGACACCAAAGGCTAATTCCTGACCCTCACATCCTTGGCAATGCATATGTAGATCACGCAGCCAGGGAAGCTGCGCTCACAGGCGAGGACAAATATCCCCAAGAAGTCATCGCTGCAGTTACTAAAAAAACCCCGAGAGCCCCCCTCCCTTGTTTATTCTTCTCTTCAATATCTCGTAAAAGCACAGGAGAAGGATGGAGACTCATCTCTGTTCAATTCCCTTGAGTCCCTGCCCATTGAGGGGGAGTGCTTGTACTACAAACGGGTTAATGATAGACTAGTGCTTTACATCCCAACAACAATGGTTAAGTCTTTGCTCAAATTTTCAAGCTAAAAAGGTGATTAAAATGGTTCATATCAATCAGTATAGACTTCTTAATTATTTTACTGAGATTTCTGGTAAGGACTGATACTCCACTCTTTTTTTTCTATTTTCTCCAGGTCCGCTGAAGATTTTCATATTCGACTCCTGGGACCATGAACCTATTGGATGACCAGGAGAAGATGTTTCACACTATACAGTGGGACTCTGCTAGTGTGAGAGGGGGAGAAGATCAGGAAAATCCAGAAGACAAAGAATAAGAAGAAAAAGACCAAAAGACTTGACTATTGTGCAACTTATTTGGGACTATTTGAGATCAGGAAAATCCAGAAGACAAAGAATAAGAAGAAAAAGACCAAAAGACTTGACTATTGTGCAACTTATTTGGGACTATTTGAATTATTTTTTTATTATGTGTTTGTGCTATTTTTAGGGACGTTTGCCTTACACACACACGTGCATAAAGTGCTGAATTACCTCAATATTCTTATTTTCAGTAATTCACCAATGAATATTACAGTCCTGTATGTTGTACTCTGGATAGAGTACAAGAGGGGGACTTGTAAGAGAATGTCAGTCATAATATACTGAGCGGCCATGTTGTCTCTAGCAGCCATTTTGTTGAAAGTTAGAGAAGATTCAACTTTTACAAAAGAGCTGATAAAATGTATTAAATGGAGGATGGAAAATGAGATCATGTCTCCTAGCAACCTCAGCCGATGTGCGTAGAGGAAGATTGGATCAATCAATAGGGTCACAGGTTACCAAATATATGGTCAGTATGCTTATATGTGATAGTGTGGTAGCGAAGTGTAGAGTAGTTAAAATATCAGGATGTAAGAATTTAGGGACCTAGACTGGAGACAATGATAAGATTTTAGGACAGTAGCCATAGATACCAATGACTTATGGGTTTTAGTGTTGCTTGAAGAAATGTTAATTAATATCTTCGTATTATGTCATTATAGTCTCTTTTCTAAACCACGTTTCTGTAGATTACCATGAAAACGCCTTAGAATTATAATGTTAACGCCCTCTGCGGCAAAATGCAGCTTTCTTTGTTCTGGTAATGTATAAGAAGCCCCTGTTACTGTCGATCGGGGCCATTCCATCGCCATCATGCCACTGTGCCTCACCATGGCCAGGGCACAGAGCCTTACCATCGCCAGACTTCCTAGCAAATCTCTGCCTGTCTGAATTCCTGTTTTTGCCCGCATATTCCAGCTCCTCTGTTATTCTGTATCTGTTTTGCTGTGTATCTCCGAATAAACTTCGACCTCAGCTTGATAAGAGATCGTCTGTGGAACTTCTTCCCGACTCTTCCAGCTCTCAGTAGGACTTTTTCTTACAGTGGGGACATGATATTATGTGAGGGGACATTCCAGTCTGAGAGGTTGTGTGCATGGACAACATACTGCTTGAGAAACTTTATGGGTATATAATAATGTCTGGGAGTTGATATCGTGCCATGGTGGGGATATCTGAGGGGTCACTTTATTACGGGGGTGCTGTGTGGGGAGATTATTTCATTATAGTACGGTACATGGGGCTGTGTGGAGAAATTATATTGCATGTGTGGCTTTTTGGAGACAGCATACTGTGTAAATGGACATTATAATGAGCTTTGTGGGGACATCATACTGTGTTTCTGGTTTTGTAGGGGCATCATACTCTATGACGAGCTTTGTGGAGATATAATACTATTTCAGGACATGATACTGTTTGAGAGGCTGGGTGGGAACATTGTACTGTGTGGTGGGACTATGGAGAAGAATCAATTTACCACTGTTGGTTTGGCCATCCACAACCATCACAGGCTCTCATATGGTGCTTGAGGAAAATTCATTGCCCACTTGAACATTAAAGAGATATTTTTGGGGGATCTGGAAAGGAGTAGGAAATGTAACCTACGGAAGCTGATCACCTCAAAGTTACATTTCAACACTGTAAAGTTGGTATTCTTGTTGGACAAGTAATTACTCATCAGAGCCAAATACATTTGTTAGGCAAAGTGTACTATGTCATAGCCAAATTTATACACTGGGCAAGGTTACCGTCACAAATTTTAATGTTTACATATGCCCTCATTGACCAAAAAGAGGCTAATAAAACATCTACTTACCTTCTCTTATATTTTTGCATAACACTTTTTGATTGTATAGGAAAGGGAATAGAGTTTCTACAATTAAATCTAGTTTGCAGCAATTTGGACAGAAGGGAAGACTACCTAGATGACTTATTAGACATTAATTTCTTGTGAGGGATTCTGATTGAAGTCTAGTGTCTAAGCTCAGAAAGGACTCTGGACAAAAATAAAATGTTTTCCTTGGTATAATATCTATAGCATTTAGGGATGATTTAATTATATTATCAGTAAAGTGTTACTCCTCTTTCAAAGGTAATTAAATCTAAGATGTAAAAACTAGACTAGTATATTCAATTCAGGATTTTTCCATTGGGCGCAGATTCTGATAATCTCATAATAACAGAGTGCAGTCACAAAGGGACATGGAGTACAGGAGTGCAGTATTCAAAATCACTTTGGATGGGATCTCATAATCTTTTCCTCAGGCATTAAAGAAACTTCAGCAATATACTGATCAGGAACAAGAGGAAAAAGTCTTGTACTCTTGATACACGTATTGTTTTGGTTGTGGGACGACGCTACAAGCTCTGTTCTAGAAGGAAGGGGTGTCCTGGTGGTGAAAGGCTGTGGGCCCTGAGCATTCATAAAATGTAGGAGCTGAGCGGAGTCCCCTTTCCCAGGGCCCACAGCTTTGCACCGCTGGGACAACTGCTCCTCCTAGCATGGGGTCAGGAGGATCACTTCTGCTGCCGCAGGCCTCCTGCGACCCCGCTCCCCGGTGGCCATCCCCTCCCCTGGTAAACTACATTCAGAACATAAAATGCACCCCCATTTTCTTCCCAAATTTTTTTGTGAGAAAGTGCACCTTACGATCCAAAAATACAATAAATAAACAAGAAAAAAGTATAGATATTTGCTATTGTTGCATTCGGAATGAACCGAGCTATAAAATTATCCCACTAGTTAACCCCTTCAGTGAACACCATAAAAATTAACATAAAATGTGGAAAAAAAACTATGCGTTTTATTCCACTTTTGTATAATGAAAAAGCAATCAAAAAATCGACTGGTAATAACAATGGTATAGCTGAAAACATCATCTTGTCCTGAAAAAAAACAAGATCTGCCAGCAGACAAGTAAAAAGTGATATCTCTCAATATATAGTGATGTAAAAACAATTCTTTTTTCCAATAAATAGTTTTTATTGTGTAAAAAAGTGGCAAGTCAAAAAAACAATATAAATGTGGTATTGCTGTAATTGTACTAACATGAAGAATAAGTTGTCAGTAGTGATGAGCGAGTATACTCGTTGCTCGGGTTTTTCCGAGCATGCTCGGGTGTCCTCCGAGTATTTTGGAGTGCTCGGAGATGTAGTTTCTGCTGCCGTAGCAGCATGATTTGCGACTGCTAGACAGCCTGATTACATGTGTGGAATGCCTGTTTGTTAGGGAATTCCCACATGTATTCAGGTTGTCCAGCAGCCACAAATCATGCTGCTACGGCTACGAAAACTAAATCTCTGAACATCCCAAAATACTCGGAGGTCACCAGAGCGTGCTCAGAAAAACCTGACAGAAACAAGTATACTCGCTCATCACTAGTTGTCAGTTTTACAACACATTGAATGGCATAAAAAAACAGTAATATGTGATTTAGACTGAACCCACGATGGAAGATGCTCTAGAATGAGATTGATGGAAACACTGTGGACTCTCTGTCCTATGATCTTTTATTTAAGCGTGCATAAAAGCATGGTCGAATACAGTTTTGTGCAGTTCTGAAAAGGAGACTGCTGCACATAGGCCAAACACAGTCCAGAATAACTCTGCTGCCTCATAGTGAATGGATCGGGGGTTTCATCTGAATCAAGCCATTTAGAGATTTAGAGGATAACCCTGATTGAAGTGCTCAGTGGACAGAGTAAAAGTGATCCAAAATCTTATGTAAAATGTTCCAACAAAAGCTTCAACTCAGTCCACAAAAAAAGTAAGTCCCCTCAGGTCCATCATGTTAATAGAAAAAAGTGATTGTGCGCCCTTCGGGTGGCGCGCTGGGATTACGAACCACACAATGGGGTGTAACCATGCATCAGACTGAACTCGCAATAGGGAGTAACCACGCACCAGACTGGTGCAGACTAACAGCAAACATAAATACCTGGTGTACCTCTCCTGCCACTCCTACCTTGTGTATTAAAAAGCTCTGTCGTTAATACTATTCCGGTAGAGCTATTCAATAGGGCTATCCATGAAGAAAGTGCATGGGTAGAGCCATCCCATAGCTCTATTCCTAAAGGAAATGAACGGGTAGAGCTATTCGATAGCGCTATCCCTCAATGTTCCTGAGCGCAAGCTATTTCACATGGTTGAGTGCACCTGTACACACTTAGAATGGTAGGTGCTACCGTTTTGTAGTAAGGTAGCCGCCAATCCTGTAGAGGCTACAGAGCAAATAGACTTCTTTTCTGCTTGTAGCATCTTGTGCAAGCAGTTGTACAAAAATGTTTTCCCACTGCCTCCTGGGCCGTCTAGAAAAAAACAGTGTGAGCTAGTGTTGTCTGGCTGTGATGCAGCATTGACTGCTTGCATAATTGCATCGAAAGCTGATTTCTGAGCTTCATTAAGCATAGCTTTCAATTGCTCAGCCTTCTGCTTTATTACAGCATAATTCAATTGGTCCAGTATTTCATCTGGAACATTTACTAGAGTTGGCAATCCGTAGTCAGTACAGGACTTTTTATTGCTTAAGAGCACTTCATTAATATCACGAAGAGCCAGTTGCTCAGCAATTTCTGGAGTTTACCGCCTGGTGTAATCCTCCATAAATACGGTTTTATATTTTTGCCATAATGCCAATGGTTTACCTGGTTCCCCATATACACAAATTATAACAAATAATTTGCAAAGTTGGTAGGGCATTTTGAAAGCGATTGCATCCGTTTTACCGTCTTCCCATTGGGAATCGTCTTCCAAAAGATGAAGATCAATGCACGCATTTTTGTACGTGTCATGTATGACTCCATTGACAGTCCTTAAGTCAGCATAAGACTTTGCTCCTCTTATGTGAAGTAAAAGGATTCTTAGGTAATACAGCTCACCATCTGTTAAAGAGACTGTATACATTCGGGCAATTTTTTTCCCAAATTGAGCCTGTCGTTTTTTCCATCTTTCTGGTAGAGCATTTCTATCCCAGACATAGTGTCCAGGGATTTCACTGTACAAATACTGACGGGCGGAAGCGTCAACTCTGTTTAGCTCAAAATAAGCCTGCAGTGTAGAGGATCTTGAGTCTGATCCGTATGCGATTCGCTTCTCTATGTGCAGCAGCGCAATCAATTTGATCCATCTTTGCAATGCTGCCTCACACTGTTGCCTCAGTGTTGCCTCCCATTGTTGCCTCACACTGCTGCCTCACAGTGTTGCCTCACAGGCTAACGTTCAAAAAAGGTTTATGCCTTAACTTAGAAAAATATTCAGGATTGAGAGTCCTCAGTAGTTGATACCTTTTAATGGCTAACTGAAAAGATGGTAACACATTGCAAGCTTTCGAGACTACTCAGGTCTCTTCATCAGGCTAGACTAATACAAAATCTGAAGTCACATATTTATGCACAATACAGCCTAGAAAAAATGCAATAGATAAGACAAGTGACGTGAAGCAGAACTATCAATATGGGAGAGGGAGAAACATAAATATAAACATTGGACCAGTTCATAGATAAGGAGTCCGGATGTTTTATGGTTCTCTGATTGGGGTCTAGTTCTGTGTTGTGATGCCCCCACATGCCTTAACTTGTCACCAGGGCGAGCTCCTTTCCTTATTAGATATGTCACTTAACTCCTATAAAGGGCCTTACAGTACTTAGGTATCCATGGGTATGCCGACGCATATAGTCAGTTAGCTGCTAGTGGTAGTAACTATGGATACCTAAGTTATTGTTGAGCTGTAGATGACTCATTGCACACAGACAGATGGTTGGGCTGTGGATGACTCATTGTGCACACATGGACATGTCCAATTTAGGTATGTGGATATAAGGAGCTTCAACATTACTGGTAGTCAAAGGCTCTGGAAAAGCAAAATGGCTCCTCGACCCCAAAAGATATTCAGCGAATTCCGCACTCCCAAATCCAATACCCCTTCCTTGTGCGCCGCACAGTGTGTATAAACCACATTTATCAAAGTATTTGACATTTCTGTAGTGATGAGAGCCAGCCTAATTTATGGGGCTTATGTCTCCATAGGATCCATGTCTCCAGAAGCATGATCTAGGCACAATCAATGCATGGGCAATTCAATGTACTGGGCACTAGAATGTACGGGCACTACTGATTTCAATTTTCACTCAGCAACATCCACTACGGCTTGTTTTTGGAGAATGCACATAGAGTCAACATCATCACTACACTTGTAAATAGATTCCCTATCTTAGTTTTTAGATTGGTGTCACTTTTGAGTATCTTCTATCATATAGACCCCTTAAAGTGACTGCAAATGTGATGTGGTCCCTAAAACAAAAATGGTTTTCTAAATTTTACTGGAAAAATGAAAAATTGCCGGTCAACTTTTAACCCTTATAACTACCTAACATAAAAAAATTGGTTCCAAAATTGCGCTGATGTAAAGTAGACATGTGAGAAATGTTATTTATTAACTATTTTGTGTGCCATATCTCCGTGATTTAAGGGCATGAAAATTCAAAATTGGAAAATTGCGAAATTTTCAAAATTTTTGCCAATTTCCGTTTTTTTCACAAATAAACGCAAGTTATATTGAAGAAATTTTACCACTTACATGAAGTACAATATATCACGAAATATCAGACTCAGAATCACTGGGATCCGTTGAAGCGTTCCAGAGTTATTACCTCATTAAGTGACACTAGTCAGAATTGAAAAAATTGGCCTGGTCATTAACATGCAAACCATCTTCGGGGGTAAAGGGGTTAAAAGATTTGAAAAACCCTCTCCTGGGAGCTTACTAAAGAGGATGTCACAGGAAAAGCTAGATAGTTTCATGCTCCAAGAGTAAGCACCCTCAACAAGCCTCTATGCTGTGGTACGGTGTATGGTTCTAATGAGACTATTACAACATTAAAGTGTGAAAAAAAAACATTTTTTCTACAACATGCATGCTTTGTGAGATAGACAGTGTGATCATTTACATACATACAATGGGCTCTTGTCTTAAAAGTGTTAACTTTCTGAGTGCTGATCTAAGTATTGTTTATCCTTTGTGGATTGTTCTTATTGTGACTGAAAAAACAGGTCACTTTCTTGGTTGTGGTAGTCCCAGAAATATAGTGCAAGTCACACCTTTTTGGCACAAACTGGTTAAGATAAAATTGCTCCTGATTTTCTCCAAAACTATAGATGTTTGAACCATATTAAACACTATTCGAAAGTGTGCAGAAGAGCTGGTGTGGCTTTGGCCACTCTATAAACACACCAGTTTTTAGGCACATGTTAATAGTCACCTAAAATATGTAGTTGAAGTTAAATATGGCACGCAAACTATCACATACTATGCATCATTGTGATCAATTTGCTGCATCTTCGGGTGCCTGGACTAAAAGTACATTGTATGTTTCATTGCATTAGTAAATGTGGACCAATGTTTTGTTATCTTGCTTTTTTTAACATCCTAGACTAAATATTTTAGAGAACGCTTAAAATAATACTGTTACACTACCAAACGGTAAATTACCTGTGCATAATAAAAAGTCACCCCCTGCAGATAGCACAAAGCTTGACTTAAAGGGGTTGTCTGGGCTTTTCACATAATCTCAGTGCATATCTGGGCTGCAGAATGCTGACAATAAGTAATTTACCTTCTGTGGCTAGTCTGCTTGGTTTCCAAGATATCATCTCTTGCTTCTATGAAAAACGTCCAGGGGGGTGGGGTGTTCTGGCATTGAAATGAGAACTGGTCGTTTCCTCCTCACTACAGTTTCACTTTCCATAGATCAGTGTTCAGCGTGTGTCTGGGGGAGGAGCAGCTGGGTGGTTCTGCTCTCTGCACTGAGGCTGCTAGAGGGGGAGGATTTGTTACTGTGTGAGGAGGGCTTGTTCATGTGGTCAGGAAGGGCCTGTAGCTATGGAAGGTGGGGTTGTTGCTATAGAGGGCATGTTTCCCTTGAGAAAGCGTGGTTATACACACGCGAAATGCGCGTCGGGCTCTCCCCCACCTGGCCCCGGGTCCACTCAGTTCCTGCCTCCATCCCCGGTAAGATACCGCTTCTTATATTTGGCGCACTTAGCGCTTTTGGTGCACTATAATTTTTACATATGGCGGTGTAGGAAATCCTAGGTGAATGGAGTGAGGCAGCATGTACTCATTTGTTGAATTCTATACACTTTAGTGCCACTTCATGCAGGGTGGCTGAGTTGTTTCCTTGGGCGTCTTTTGTGCTCTATCCTGTGGTGCTGTCTCTTTATGATTTTATTTATCATTACTTGCAACCTTACTTGTATGTATTAAACTAATAAAGATGATCTTTTACTCTATCTACCCGTTTGCTCTGCTTTTCTACTTGCATGTATGAGTTGATTTTGGAGTGGGTGCTTTTGGTTTTCTTGCCCAAGGGGGGCTGTTTTTACAGCCTCACCTATTTGCTGACATTCTTACAATGTCACTGAGGTTTGTGCTTAAAATTATTAGAAAACATGATGCTCACATTTATTCACATTTTAAGTAGGACCTTTTTTTTCCAACAAATGGAATAATAATATCATCACACTTACTCATTTTCATAGCTAGTTAAATGGTAGAGCATTTAGAATAAGTCAAAAGAAAGAGGAAAGCAGAAACTATGTATCTAAACTTTACAACCTACATAAACATTTCTAAATTAAATGTATCAAATGTAGTGATGAGCGAGTATACTCGTTGCTTGGGTGATCTCCGAGTATTTGGAAATACTCAGATTTAGTTTCTGTTGCCGCAGCTGCATGATTTATGGCTGATGTACAGCCTGAATACATGTGGGAATTCCCTAACAAACAGGCATTCCTC
Organism: Dendrobates tinctorius; assembly: GCF_039654945.1. Taxonomy (NCBI): domain Eukaryota; kingdom Metazoa; phylum Chordata; class Amphibia; order Anura; family Dendrobatidae; genus Dendrobates; species Dendrobates tinctorius. The sequence continues at coordinate 25,114,685 of NW_027361716.1, read as the reverse complement.
ACATGTATTCAGGCTGTCAAGTAGCTACAAATCATTCAGCTGCAGCGACAGAAACTAAATCTCTGAGCACGCCAAAATACTCGGAGGCCACCCGAGCATGCTCTGGGAAAACCGGAGCAACGAGCATACTCGCTCATCACTAAAAATGTTATTACACGTTGATAAACAAGTGGATATAACAATTTTTTACCTGGAGAAGTAATCCTTCCAGCCGTATTTGATGACATAGGTGTGATGTTCTCATTTATATTCTAACCTGGGAAACTACAGCAGTTCATTTTGGACTCAGAAGACACAGCACTTGGAAAAGGCAACACATGATCAAAAGGAGGACAATAAGAATCACATCTATGAGTTATCTACAAGGTTTTTAAAAAAACTAGAACGGGGGTAGTTTTAGTGGTGTATTGGCTATATATTTGCTTTCTTTATTCCTTTTCTTATTATATCTTTTATTGTGAAAGTTGGACTTTATGTTTAGTTTACTAGTAGATATCGTGACATTTTTGGGAAATTTTATAAATGCTATTGAATTTTGTCGGTTGTAGATCAGACTACTTTTATAATTATTAAAATAAAACCCTTTCAAATATAATGCAGTTTTCAGTATCATTGTCTGACATTTCTTTTAACATGTAGAATGTAAACAATTTAAATACTACTTGTGATACGATCTGCAAAAGTTACAGGGCCCCATTAGTGAATTTGTTTTCAGCAGTTTTTTGGCATAAAATACCTTTAAACGTTGCAAAATTTTTTCACAATTCAGCAGTCCCAGTCAGTTGTGCCAAAATGGGCGCTGCCATGATGGGGCGAGGTATGGTGAAGCCCGCCCACCTTATTAAATAAAATTGATTACACTTTGGTGTTGTAATATTTACCAGAAATGTGCTCCAGTCCTGGTGAGAGTGTACACCAGTAAAGATACGTGACTCTTAGGGTGTGTGCACACGTTGCAGATTGTGCTGCAGATTTTTCCAAGCGGATTTGGCAAAATCCGCAGGTCAAAAGACCTGTGGTTTATCTGCGGATTAGCCTCAGGTTTTGCCCTGTGGTTTGACACCTCTACAATGGAGCAGGACAGGAAGGAAAGAAGAGGACGGGATTGTATGAAGATGGGAGGCGCCGGACTGGACCAGGACACCCATCAGACCGGACCTCCCCTCCCGGTGAGTATAATCTAACTTTTTTTCTTATCTTTCAGGTTACATCGGGCGCTTATCTACAGCATTTCAGAATGCTGTAGATAAGCCCCTGATGTCGTTGCCAGCAGCTCATATTCGAAAAAAGGGTGACATTCCCTTCAGTGAATTAAACACAGCTTAATTCCGTGATCCAGTTCCTTAAGACTGCCATGAAAAATGCCACTTTCAATTAAACAAGGGCATTGTTTTTTTTCTGACTTGCAATAGCTAAGTTAAACTTGCATATTGTATTCAAGGAAGTGATAGTATGGTCATAAGCCACAGCATCATCCCTGTCAATGACTGTTAAGTTGTGGAAAAATTAAAAGAGGACAATAAAAGCCACCATTTTTGGACTCTTGGGGTCATACACATGAAATACTCAGATGATCAAAATATATGATCTAACATGATTGAAAATCCTGCATTTAAGAAGTTTTAACATGGTCACTATTACTCACCCTCCATGTCATTTGAAAGCTATTTTTCTTTGTGGTATGCATTTTGTTTTTAAACCTTTCCAAATGAAAAAAAAAATCTAGTCTCTTAGATTGTTGCAAAAACTACAACCATGTGGTATTTTCTTTAGCATATGGATGTTTCACCAAGCTATCAGTCTGAATATCTAGCACAAAATATGTTGTCTTGGAACACTGCCTGCAAAGCATTTCAGAACAGATTAGGCTGTTTCTAATATCACAGATTTTCCCAGATGACAAAATAAACAGAGCAGTATGTCTCCAAAGTCTCCGAAGAGCCAAAAAAACCCTTTAAGCAAGTATAAAATAAACATTACAGGATACACAAGGGATAAAATAAACCTTGGACCATGTGAATAGTTTAACATGTCAAATAAGTAATTTGTGTGAGAAGATGATGATGGTCACATTGCAGTGCCAAGCACATACTTGCATCTTTTACATAGCAGTTATTATTGTAGTCAGGTTTTTTTATTAGAAATTAATAGTCTAAGATTTTCCACAACACTGTAATAGTAAAGGTAGCAAAGGCAAAATGTGTAGTAAACATTCTACTATAGAAAAAAATCTCACTTTGCATTTTTCTTTAAATTACTTTAATCTTTCTCTTCTAACCATAATGAAGTACCACTATAATGCTTTTTGGGTTTTTATGTTTTTTTTTATAAAGGCAAAAAGCTTGGTTGTCTATTTGTGTGGTTGCCATGTGATGCATATAGATGGGCAAACCTTTCCTCATCTCTGGGATGTCCAGCTGCCAAACATTTGTCAATCAGCTGATTGTAATTATAAATAATTATTCGAGTGGATGTTGTTTGAGGATATGCTATGATCGTGAGATAACCCATTTTAGAGCAAATTTTTACGATAGCGAAAAGACATGTTCTTCACAAAAAAACAATAATCAGGTGATATATGGATTGGAATTGGGAGGTTTAAGTCCCCATTCTCTTTAGATGTACTTTTTAAGAGTATAGCTTCACTTGTCAACTCATAAACTGATAAAATGGTTCTTGAAAATGAAGGTTACTGACCTAAGTGTCACACCGCCCTTCCGTCCAACAATGGAATAACAGAGTCACTAGATGCCTTTTATCCTCTCATGATGATTTTTCACTGTGTGTATAAGTATAAAGAGAGGGTTTGACTTTTGACTGAAATTTTTTCCTAGCAGGATTTTCAGAGGACATAATCCTATAAAATGCCAACCAAAGATTTCATATACACTACGTTCCCAATTATTAGGCAAGTGAGTATTTCGACCAAAACATTATTTTTATGCAGCTTTTCCAACTCCACACTGTATATATCTGAAGACTTATAGGATGAAGCAGATCACGTAATGGGTATTTGTGTAATGATGGTTTATTCTCTTGCTGTATAGAGATGATATAAGGAGAATGGAACATTTTGAAACTCACCACAGCTATGGATCACACTTGAACACACTGGTGAAGCATTGAAACAATAGGAATGAGAGAAAAGAGGTTGAGAACATCAATCTAGGTAACATAAAATAACGTATAATCTTTATTGACAATCCATTAAAAACAGAGACGTTAGGCAAGGTTAAAAATGGAGGCGTTTGAAGCACCTTAATCATAGCATAGCCTCAAGTCAATGTTAGGAGTCTCAATTTAAACATAATGGAACCAATCACCAGCATCTGAAAGTATGATGAATATCAACGAATAAGTGAAACAACACTTTGTACTTTTGGAGGTAGATAGGCCCAAGTCTCCAACCTTACTATGCTCCTGTTAAACCCTAATCTGTCCCCTCCCCCATACTATGAGGCATGGGACAGAAATGCAAGGTAAACAAGAAACAAAGACAAAGCAGAGATAACAGAAAATCTCTATCATACAAAAGCACTAACCAACAATAAGAAGGAAAATAGGGACAGGGAAGAATAAACTAAATGGGAACAAGGACCAGGAGATACACACACATACTAAAGCAAACTACAGATTGCTATTACAACAACTCTACTCCAACCACTTAACTTTAGCGCACAACACAGGAAGACAAATCTTTCAGGGATAAGAAGGTCTGTCCATTTTTTATGGGAAGAGGTAATGACCAAATCAGAGGTAGCTGAAATTGAGCTGCATGTTTCTGACCAACATAGAAAAGATCATTAACATCTTCAGTACCAGAAGAAACTAAACCCATTTAATTTGGGACACAAATGGCACCATCTCTAAAGAAGAACTGAGATTCATTACCCAATGTGACCCTCTAACTCCAGGTCTTCCAGGGGGATGAGACACACTCGTGACATAATTACAGAAAATGCATGCGAGTATAATGCAGATTAAATAAGCCCAAAAATGCAAACTTAGACATATATCCGTGCAGACCATGCATTATAACATTTATAATTTTATATTGGCAGCACAAAGCAAAAAATAAAAAATAATTCTCAAAAAAATTAGTTTTGTTTTCCCTTTCTCTTCCTTTACACATATTCATTTCAAGGATCACATAATGACTTCCAATACTATGCTTAGGCATCTGAAAGTATGCAAATGAAACATACAAAATAGCAACAGCAACATAATATTAATGCATATTCAAAGACACAGATGACTATTACCGGTAAACGAAGATAGATAAACGGATGGTTTGTGATAGAAACTTCACATTCAACAATTACATCCTCGCCGTAGAAATATTTTGGAAGATTCATTCAAAATCATCTGTGATGGCCGTCAAAGCGACCTTGCGTCTTCAAAATGAGACCGCGTCTAGACCATGAGGATGTGGAAGGACTCTCCATCAGAAAGCAACATACAAAGTTTGTGGGAATAATTAACAGAAAGGCAAGTAGAGCAGGATTGATATATTAATGAATCAATCAATAAACATGGCATAATTTCTGTAATTGTTGCCCTTAGGAAATTTTGTATCTAATTTGATGATTCAAAATACTTCTCTGAGGAATAGTTTATTTTTCCAATCTCTTTCTCTATTGGGTGAAAAAACTTTTTCAAGACCAAAATAGGAAAAACTGTCAGTACCACCATTATGTAGGTCAATAAAGTGCCTTGTTGCACCTGAATATGATCTATTACTGGTAATATTTTGTATTTGTTCAGAAATCCTTTTCTTCAAATTTTGTCTGGTGCATCCAATGTATTAAACCTGACAAATGTCACAACCTATAGAATAAGCCACATATTGTGAAGTACAATTACCGTATATATTCGAGTATAAGCTGAGATTTTCAGCCCATTTTTTGGGGCTAAAAGTCCCCCTCCCGGCATATACTCGAATCATATACTGGGGTTGGCAGGGGAGGGGGAGAGCTGGTGTCAGAGATCATACTCACCCCCTCCTGGCTCGTCTCTGCACCCCCAGCTCCTTCCATGGTCTTGGCGCCCGAGATCTTTCCTGCGTTCAGCGGTCACGTGGCACCGCTCATTAAAGTCATGAATATGTGCATATTCATAACTTTAATGAGTGGTACCACATGACCGCTGAAACCTGGAAGAGCTGCGGGGTCGAGACCATAGAAGGAGCAGTGGCTGCAGAGACCATGCGCCAGGAGGGGGTGAGTGTGACGGGGGAGGACAGGGAGCAGAACAATATTCACCTGTCTCCGTTCCACCACCGCGTGTTGCTCTGTCCTCCGCATCCTCTGACTGTGACGTTCAGGTCAGATGGCGCGATGACATAGTCAGTGTGCGCCCTCTGCTGAACGCCACTGCAGAGACCCAGGAGATAGAGCGGTGCACAGCGGTGGAAAGGGGACCGGTAAATATCCCCAGTGCAGGGGGCCTGAGCTAGCGGCGACACCGGCACTTGGCCCACATAGTGCGCCGATATCCCCGCCTGCTCAGGACACCGACACCCGGCCCCCGGCAACAGAGAGGTGAGTATGACTTTTTTTAATTGCAGCAGCAGCAATATATGGGGGGTATTTATCTATGGAGCATCTTCTTGGGCCACCATTAACCCTTGTGCAGCAATATATGAGGGGTATTAATCTGTGGAGCATCTTCTTGGGCTACCATTAACCCTTGTGCAGCATTTTATGGGGGGGTATTTATCTATGTAACATCTTTTTGGACCACCATTAACCCTTGTGCAGCACCACCCTCGGCTTATTCTCGACTCAATAAGTTTTCCCAGTTTTTTTGTGGCAAAATTAGGGGTCTTGGCTTATACTCGGGTCAGCTTATACTCGAATATATATGGTAATAAAATAATTTATTTTGATGTTGTCAGAGATATCCTTTGCTTTCTTATTATGCTTGCATATGGTGCATTTGTTGCCTGCACAATTGAAAAAACCTTTAACATGAAGCCAGGTTTTCTGATCCGGTGTTCTATAATGTAGACTAGCAGATAATATGTTACCTAATGAGCAACCTTTTTTGCTACACATCTATACCAAGTATCATCTTGGGAAAGTACCTGGCACTAAGGTGCGCAATTTCACTGTAATGAAGACTATAAAGTGTACTAAAAATGATCTGGTGCTTATGTTGATGTTTGACTATGATAGTACTAGCATTAGTAGTTTTGGAACTAAGCATTTCATCTCTCATTAGTTCTTTTTACTTTAACAAACGTATGGTGCGCCAAATCATTTTTATACCCTCTAGACATTTGTCTACTTCGAATAATTTGACTTTCCTTATCAAGTTCTTTACAATCTGAACAAATTCTTCTAGCTCTAACAAATTTACCATAAGGAATGGACCTAGTGGTTTGCTTGGGATGACAGTTGTCAGCTCTTATACTAGTGTTGCCACTAACTTGTTTTCGACATATCGCGTGCACTTTTTCTGGTGCTGTTGTCCTCAAAGCTTTGCTGTGAGGAATACATGAATATAAATTGATTACGGTATGCCACATCAGAGAAAAGAAAAATTAGAAAAAGAATTCATCATTTTCAAAACAGAGGTACTATCTCTCAAAAAATGTTAATATCAAGATTCCCAATCCCAGTTATTACCCTACGGAATCTCGTGTTCCGGCACTTGATACTTTTCTGAATCTAATAGACAGAGTCATTAAAATTATAGTGACCAATACTAAGACTTTATCTCATAAACAACAATATACAGTAACTAAATCTGAATTCATAGCTGTTCTAAATTTGAAAAAAAACACAAAAATGTGTAATTAAAAAGCCAGGTAAGCAAGATATATAGTTGCCATGGACACTGCTCTTTATGAAAAACAAGTTTATGATATTTTAAATGATGTCTACACATATAGATGCATTTATTTCAAACCTTCGTTTGTAAAAAAAAAACCAAACAAACCTCATTTCATTATTGCAAGAAGGTATTGGGATGGGCATTATTAACTATGAAAAGAAATGGCGTCTTCTTAAAGATTTTTCTACCATCCCAATATTAAACGGTCTCCCATAAACCATAAACTTAAATTCATTTTCCCACCTCCCCCTTATCCCAATAATTTCTGGGAATGATTACTTTAATGAGGGACTAAATATCTAGGTTGATAAACATTTGCATCCTCTTGTTGCCAGAACAGCAGGATTTTTGACAGATAGTAATTCTTTTGTGAAAATTATGAATAAGGTGGTTTGATCTCATAATTTTTCTTTTCTCTCATTCAATATAATTAATTTATATTCATGTATTCCTCACAGCAGAGCTTTGGAAGCTTTTGCCTTTCATCAAAATAAATTCAGAAAGTACAGTCCAAAATTAAGAGAATTTAACTTTAGAAGCACTGAATATCTTTTGAAATATAATTTTTTCATATTTAATTCTTATTTTTGTTTCAAAGCTAAAGGAGCACCAATGGGGTCACGGTTCTCCCCTTCGTTAGCTGTACTATATGTTGCATGGTGGGAAGAGTTTTTTATTTTCACAGATAATAACCAGTTTCACCCACATATCATATGGTACAGACAGTATGTGGATGACGACCTCATTATTTGGTCCAGTGATAATAGTGATATATCTGCCCTTTTGTACTATTTCAACCAGAATAAATTAAACCTTAGATTTAGTTTTTCTGGCCCAAATAATATTAATTTTCTGAATCTAATACTTATTGGGAACAACAACACGAGAAAAATTGATTGCACGCTACATCGAAATCCGGTCAGTGGCAATATTATTTTAAGAGCTGACAACTGTCATCCCAAGCAAACCACCAGGTCCATTCCTTATGGTGAATTTGCTAGGGTTAGAAGAATTTGTTCAAATTGTAAAGAATTTGGTAAGGAAAGTGAAATTATTCAAAGTAGACAAATGGCTAGAAGGTATAAAAATGATTTGGTGCATCATACATTTGATAAAGTAAAAAAAAAAAAACTAACAAGAGATGAGATGCTTAAATACAAAAAACCTAATACTAGAACTAACAGACAAAAATCAACATAGGCACCAGATCAGCTTAAGTACACGTTATAGTCTTCAATACAGTGAATTTACGTACATTATTTCCAGGTACTTTCCCATTCTTTACCAAGATGATACTTTCAATCAAATCCTGAGGAATGGACATAGATGTGAAGCAAAAAGAGGTCGCTCATTAGGTAACATATTATCTGCTAGTCTATATTATAGAACACCTGATCAGAAAACCTGGCTTTATGTTAAAGTTTTTTCAATTGTGCAGGCAACAAATGCACCATGTGTAAGTATAACAAGAAGAAAAAGAATGTCTCTGACATCAAAAGAAATTATTTTATTACCATAATTGTAATTCACAATATGTTGCATATTGTATAGTTTGTGACATTAGACAGGTTAAATCCATTGGATGCAAAGGACAAAATTGATGAAAAGGAATTCTGAACAAATACAAAATATTACCAGTAATAAAAAAGATAATATTCAGGTAACATAGTAATACAGCTAGCAAGGCCAAAAAAAGACATTAGTCCATCCAGTTCAGCCTATATTCCGTCAGAATAAATCCCCAGATCTACGTCCTTCTAAAGAACCTAATAACTGTAAGATACAATATTGTTGCGCTCCAGGAAGACATCCAGGCCTCTCTTGAACCCCTCGACTGAGTTCGCCATCACCACCTCCTCAGGCAGGGAATTCTAGATTCTCACTGCCCTAACAGTAAAGAATCCTCTTCTATGTTGGTGGAAAAACTTTCTCTCCTCCAGCCGCAGAGAATGCCCCCTTATGACCGTCACCTTCCTTGGTATAAACAGATCCTCGGAGAGATATTTGTATTGTCCCCTTATATACTTATACATGGTTATTAGATCGCCCCTCAGTCGTCTTTTTTCTAGGCTAAATAATCCTAATTTTGCTAATCTCTCTGGGTATTGTAGTTCCTCCATCTAGTAAAGAGAAAGCCAGCTCACCTAGTACTTGAAGTCCAGCTTACACAGAACCAGGTGGATCCACACCATATAATGTGCTCAAGGAAAAAAAAGTTGTTGTTCCAGCATCTGGTAAAATAGTTCTTTCTTTATTTTAAGTCCATTACAAATTTACAAAAATTACAAAGGTTGCATAGACAGGGCAAGGGGGCAAGACGTCTTTCAAACACTCACTTGCGTTCTTTATCAAAATGTGCTTCTCTGTTTCCTTTTGGCAGCGTTAATTAGTTTTTTTTAGATAAAATATTTTTCTCCCTATAGGTTTTAAGAGCTTCAAAGGTGCTATCCTGCTTTAGTAGTTTAAATGCTTTCTTTTTACTGTTAATTGCCCCTCTTACTTTTTTGTTTAGCCACATTGGGTTTTTCCTATTTCTTGTCCTTTTATTCCCACAAGGTATAAATTGCTTACAGTGCCTATTAAGGATGTTCTTAAACATTTCCCATTTATTTTCTGTATTCTTATTTCTGAGGACATTGTCCCAGTCAACCAGATTAAGGGCATCTCTAAGCTGGTCAAACTTTGCCTTCCTAAAGTTCAGTGTTTTTGTGACTCCCTAACAAGTCACCCTAGCAAAAGACAAGTGAGAATTTTGTTACTATTTTTCCCTCCATGTATTTCAACCCATATGGTCTAGACATCCTCCTTCCCTTTGCTAATATCCTTCCTGAAAGTAGACTTCAGACAAGACTTTACATAAAGACAAACCCCTCCTCCACTCCGATTTTTACGATCCTTTCTAAACAGACTGTAACCCTGTAAGTTACCTGCCCAGTCATAGCTTTCATCTCACCATGTCTCGGTTATTCCCATTATGTCATAGTTACCTGTAGATATTTCTGCTTCTAGTTCTTCCATCTTGTTTGTCAGGCTTCTGGCATTTGCGAGCATGCAGTTTAGAGGATTTTGTTTTGTTCCAATCTCCTCCATGTGGATTGTTTTAGAAATTTTCTTACCTCCCTTCTGAGTATGTTGTCTTAGGTCTTTGCCACACCTCATATCCTTCACCAGTATGTTTTCTGGCTTCATGTTCCTGTTTAACGTTTTTCTTCCCATCCCCTCTTCTTCAAGTTTAACACTCCCCAAGGCACTTTATTGATGTGCATAATGGTGGTACTGACAGTTTTTTCTATTTTGGTCTTGAAAAAGTTTTCACCCAATAGAGAAGGAGATTGGAAAAAGAAACTATTCCTCAGAGAAGCATTTTGCATCATCAAATTAGATACAAAATTTCCTAAGGGCATCAATTACAGAAATGATACTATGTTAATTTATTGATTCATTAATATATCAGTCTTGCTTTACTTACCTTTCTATATGTTTTTCCCACAAACTTTGTATGTTGCTTTCTGATGGAGAGTCCTTCCACATTCTCATGGTCATGTATGCTCATTGTGAAGGCGCAAGGTCGCGTTGAAGGCCGTCACAGATTATGAAAAAACAAAAGAGGCGTTTGGTACCGTTGTAGCCAGTTGAGATAATAATGCTCTCAGTGTGAAAAACAAGATAATCTTGTAGTTATGATACCTTTTAATGGCTAACAGAAATAAAAGAAATGATATTTCAAAGCAACCTTTCTGGACTTCTTAGTTCCCTTCCTCAGGCATGGTATAACAAAGTTTCTGAATAAACACAAATATATGCACAGATGATTATGAATGCATGTTTCTGGATATCTCCACAGCGAGGATGTAATAGTTGAATGTGAATTTGAATTTGCTATCACAAACCATCCGCTTATCCATCTGCGCCTGATATTCATCTGAGTCTTTGAATATGCATTAATCTTATGTTGCTGTTGCTATTTTGTATGTTTCATTTGCATAATTTCAGATGCTTAAGCACAGTGTTGGTATTCATTATTTGATCCTTGAAATTAATATTAATATAAAAAAATTTGAAAAAAACATTTTTTGGGGGGAGATTTTTTTTGTTTGCTTTGTCCTGCCATTGTAAAATTATAAATGTTATTGTTAGGCGCTCAAGCCTTGCCTGGTGCTGTGGTCTCCCATTCAGGCTCAGCCACTGGGATGACTGCTCGGCACAGAATTTGTTCCCAGCGCCTTGCCCAGGATTGTGCTGCAGGTGTAGTTATTGCTGGCCCTCCAGATAAGCCTATGGTGACTACTAGTTTACATGTGCAGTGCTATGCTCTGGAGCCTAAGTCCAGATTTCATCCTACTGAGCATGTCCTTAACATGGTGCCTTCCCACTGCTGCTCGGATGTCAGGTGCTCTGGTGATATGGCTGCTTCAGATTGGCCCACAGGCAAGGTCCTGTCTGTCTGGACTTGATCAAGGTATAAAAAGCACTTAATGGCGCAAGCCTGTGCACTAGTACCATGTGTGGTGAGTTGGTGACTCCTTTACCACCCTGTGTGCACGTGTGCCTCTATAGCACTACGAGTATTGGTCTAGACAGGCAGTGTAGGGTGGGAACTCCTGCTTGAACTTAGCATCTGCACCGGGCGCCCTCAGGCGCGTGAGTTGAAGCACACCATGTGTCACAGCAGGGTCAACCATCATCTTTGTCTTCCCTGGAAGGTTAAGTTATAGGGACCCCAATTAGTACTTTTCTATATGCCTGTGCAGTCTAACAGGGTATAGTCCTTTTTGCTTTGCTTCATAGTACCGCTCTGTGGTGTAGCAGAGCTTGTTAATTTGCGCTCTGTACACATCGAGTGGCATTTAACTCAGTGTGCTTTAAGTGTTTTCTTGAAGCCTTTCTCCGCCATTGTGCTAGCTGAGGTTTCTCCATCACTGCACGGTGGACCCCGGGTTGCGAACGCACCTTATTATAATTTCTTATTTGGTGTGTTCCGTCAATCCAAACAGTTATATTGCATGGTCTGCATGTATATACAGTGGGTAAGGAAAGTATTCAGACCCCTTTAAATTTTTCACTCTTTGTTTTGTTGCAGCAATCTGGTAAATTCAAAAAAGTTCATTTTTTTTCTCAATAATGTACACTCTGCACCCCATCTTAGCAAACACTATGCGGACTTTCATATGTCTTGCACTGAGGAGAGACTTCCTTCAGGCCACTCTGCCATAAAGGCATGACTGGTGGAGGGCTGCAGTGATAGTTGACTTTGTGGAACTTTCTCCTATCTCCCTACTGCATCTCTGGAGATCAGCCACAGTGATCTTGGGGTTGTTCTTTACCTCTCTCACCAAGGCTCTTCTCCCACGATTGCTTAGTTTGGCTGTCCCAAACATCTTCCATTTAAGGATTATGGAGACCACTGTGCTCTTAGGAACATTGAGTACTGCAGAAATTTATTTGTAACCTTGGCCAGATCTGTTCCTTGCCACAGTCCTTGGCCAGTTCCTTTGACCACATGATTCTCATTTGGTTTGAAATTAAGGAGAGAGAGTGCACAAAGGGCGATAAAAGTGATATTTTGGGTGACAATACACAGTTGGTGCACTCACCTTTAGAGGTTGAGAACAGTCACAACCCCTTGCAGAATGTGAAAGCAACCAGTGGTCGCTGCAGACTCCCGTGGATGCCGATGTCACAGAAGAAGAAAAAAAAAAGCCGTTTTTTTCAATGTATCCGCGCTGACCACAAGAGGACAGAAATATTCTGGAAAGCTTTATTATGCCGATGCATTTCGTGGACAATCTGCCACTTCCTCAGGGCTAAAGAATTTGCGTCAGCATAATAAAGCTTTCCAGAATATTTCTGTCCTCGTGGATACATTGAAAAACCCGCTTTTTTTTCTCATCTGGTCTGACATGCACTGTGAGCTGTGAGGTCTTTTTTAATAAATTTTCAAAAATTTCTACATTAATGAGAAAAAAATGAACTTTTTCTCTAGTCACCTTCCACGACAGCATTGGAGGCTGTCTCCAAGCTCTAATGGGGGACAGGAAGCACAAAGAGGTTAAAAGTCCCTCCCCACCTCCTATTCGCCAGTGTCTTTTCTGTCCCCCATGGAGAGGTTTTTGTTTTATTCCGTATGCTGTGTGGCTTGGCACCACAGTGTACCTGTTTTTATCCGGGCAGTGGTGGTCGTGGGATTCGCTCTCCTCCTCCGTGCTGCTCCTATCTCCCTGTGGTCAGTGGGTTCGGGACCTTCCTGGCCAATCTACGCTCCTGCTGGGGTTAAAGCAGGCCAGTGATCCCCATAGTTGGAAGTCTCCCAGAGCTCTCAGTCTTCCTCTCCCTCAGCACATGCTGTTTGGCGACCTGGAAGTGATGTCATACTAAGTGCGAGTCACTTCGGTCCTTGCGTTCCACTGTAGGACGCTTTAACTTCCGGTTTCTGCTGCCTCCCGGCTCCCGAGCGGCGTGCAGAGCACGCTGAACCCGCTGACGCCTGCTCAGGACCCAGAGAGAGAGGAGGGAAAATTGTAAGGCACTAGGGGCAGGGCTTATTTCAATATAAACCTGTTGGAAGACACCTCCAGGTAAGGCTAATCACTGCAGTATGGATGGTGTCTGCTTCCTGCCCTGCATTTGCAGAGCCCAGCACTGCCCCAGCCTCAGTAAGTCTGTGGATGGGGGGTCCTAGCCAGTGTCCTGGGTTCAGGGATAGTGGGTCCCTTTTAGTAATACTTTTCTCCCTTTTTCTTCCTATGGAGACAAGTCTGTCCACAAAAACACGGCTAAGAAGGTCCTTAAGTGTGCCATCTACAATAAGAAGTTTCCCTCTCATTGAGAGAAGAAGCTGTGTCAGGAGTGTACGGATAAGGTGGTAACGGCTGAACATCCCTTGCTCCTGAATGACGTGCGTCGCTTGTTACCCGCAGTGTCGCTGGTCCTGATTGCTGGTGAAGCTGCCTGTTTGACAGCTCACCAGTGATTATGTAGTGACACACCAGCGATCCTGACAAGGTGATATCGTTGTCGGGATCACTGGCGAGTCCCTATGTGTGACGGGGCCCTAAGAGTCACCTCCCTGCCATCCCAGGGAGCCCAAACTTACTGATATCAGGTCTACAGAAACTACTAAAGTCAAATGTAATCTCCCCAGTACCAGTGGACGAGTGGGGAAGAGGTCACTACTCCTGCCCTTCTCTTGAAAAAACCTTCAGGAGATGCACGGATTATAATAAATCTGAAGGGTCTCAACCGTCATATTGTATATCGAAGATTCAAGATGGAGTCAGTGAAATCAGCAATTCCACTGAAAGGACCTCATTATCTTATGGCAACCATTGACCCGAAGGATGCTTATTTTCACATTCCAATTCATCTTCGCCACAGAAAGTACCTGAGATATGCAGTCCTACAAAACCAGCATGTGAAGCACTATCAATACAATGTGCTCCCCTTTGGCATTTCATCAGCACCAATGGTGTTCTCCAGGATGTCAGAGGCAGTGACCTACATCCGGGGGCAGGGTATCTATATTGTGGCTTATCTGGACGATCTCCTAATAGCTTCATCTGCTCAGACTCTCAGGAGTCATGTAGTGAGGTCTCTGGACATTCTACAATCTTTAGGGTGACTCCCAAACCTGGAAAAATCAGAGTTCCAATCCTCCACAAAAAGAAGGTTCTTAGGAATGCTACTTCCTACGTGAAGATCATCGCCTGACTCTGATAACCAAAATGTCAGGACTCTGAATATTTTTGATTACCTTTTGAGCATTCCTGCCCTCTTTCAAGATGCCGTCTTTTGTCTCATGTGCCCCGTGTCTTCCTGCTTTATAATTCCACCCCAACCTTTAGTCTGTGCTAGTGTATTCTGTCTGTGTTCAGCTCCTGACCCTGGTGACTTCCTGGCTTTCTACCTGCTTCTGTGAACTTGTGTGGTTATTCTGTTTCTCCGCTCTCAAAGTTTCTGCTGCATACTCCGGTTTCCAGTATTCCTCCTGCTTCTGGCTGTTCGAGTTGCTCTCACTTGCATTTGTTGGACACAAGCTGATTGCTGCTTTGCCTCCCTGGATGAGTTACTATATTATTTGGACTGGCTTATATACATCCAAGGACTTACTTGTTTTGAAGCATCCTCAAGTGTAATTGTGCTACACAGACTGCTCCGTTGATTACATTTTCCTCTGAGGTTACCTACAAACTTTGCTAAGTTGCATTCAATATCTACACAGTGTGTTTATAGACTTCAATGTTTTTCCTGTACCTGTTTGAAACACTATGTGTTAAAATATAGACTTTACCACCTATAAACTGTGTTCTGCAGTAGTCTTGTTCCACGCAAACAGACTCCTGAGTCATCCATTATAATTATTACAAAAATCTCTGAATTCAGGAAACAGAGGTCCCTACCTTTCAGGCAGCAATGTCTGTCCTAATCTTCATGACCTCTTGCATTCAGTAAGTACCTTGGGCCCAAGCCCACTAAAGGGTCCTACAGGCTCTTATTCTCAAGAGCTGGAACAGAAATCTCAACTCACTGAATAGGAGAGTTCAGACCCCGGGCCGAGTAAAGGCTTCCCTGGCTTGATGTTTGAGCCCCAAAAATCTACGCAAGGGTGTAGCCTCGTCCCAATCACCTCTGGTTACGGTAACAACCGAAGCCAGCAAGAGAGGCTGGGGTGGCGTAGCATCCCACAGCTCTTTCCAGGGACACTGGAGTCCCAATATAAGTGCCAGGTCATCCAACTTCAGAGAGTTGAAGGCAGTGGAGACTCTGTTTGCAGCAGGAAACCTAGTCACCAGTTGTCATGTCAGGGTTTATTCAGACATCACCACCATAGCCTACCTCAGACATCAGGAGAGCACAAAGTTCAACAGCTTGAAAAACATATCAAGCCAAACATTTTGTTGGGCTGAAAAGCATCTTCTCTCCCTGATGGCTGTCCACCTAAAGGGGTCCTCCCACCTTCAAGCGATCTTCCTGAGTTGTCAGGACATGCAACCAGGATAATGGAGCCTGAACCAAAGAATCTTCCGGATGCTGGTAGCAAGATGGGGTTTGCCAGAGATCAACTTATACACCTCAGGCCAAAATTCACAGGTTGAAAGCTATTTCTCCCTGAACCCCAGGGACAGGTCCAGGGGAGTATACGCCAGCGCTCAACAGAAGAACTTCCAGTTAGCCTATGCATTTCCTCCAATTCCGATGTTGGCAAGGACTCTTGGAAAGATTCGGGAAGATTGGGTTCCAACCATCCTAGAGGCTCTAATTTGGCCAAAAAGGAGCTGGTTCAATCTTGTAATTGATCTTCAGGTGGACGGTCCAATTCAGTTATGTCTGCATCATCGGGACCCACAGAAACTGAAGTTGGCTGCTTGGCTAATGAGGCCCAGGTGTTACGTGCACAGGGGCTTTCGGACAAAGTAACTGCCACCTTACAGATGCCCAGAAAGCCATTCACTAATGCTATTTACAACAAAGTGTGGAAAAAAATTTCTCAATGGTGCATGCCTAATGCACCAGATCCATTGCACCCCAACATTTCACAAATATTGGACTTCTTACAGAGAGTGTTAGAATTGGGCCTCAAACCTAGTACCTTGAAGTTTCAGGTCTCTGTATTTGAACAGGACTTAGCCAACCATCATTAGATTAAAAGGTTCATGGTGTCAGCCCTTAGACTGTGTCCCAGGAAACAGCCTGTTTTCCCTTATAGGATCTAAATCTAGTCCTCAAGGGCCACAAACAACCCCCATTTAAACCTCTATCCTCCTGAACCCCTTGGATCTTTCTTTCAAAGCAGCCTTCCTACCAGCTATAACTACAGCAAGACGAATAGGGGAACTGCAGGCATTGTCTATAAAATAACCTTATCTAATAATCAGAGACGATTGTATAGTTCTCCATCTTGATCCATCCTTTCTGCCCAAAGTAGTGTCCGATTTTCACCATTCACAGGACATCGTACTCCACTCCTTTTGCCAGAATCCAACAAATGCAAAGGAAGAGGAATTCCATACTCTCGATGTTCGTTGTACGATTTTGTACTACTGTACCTACAGCAAAGCAAATCAGGGAGAATTGACCAGAATCTGTTTGTTCATCCATTTGGTCGAAATAAGGCAAAGAAGGTGGCAAAGAGTACCATTGCAAATTTGATCAAGAGAGCTATATCTGAAACATATCTAAAAAAAACAAAAAACCTGAGGGCACTACCAATAACTAAGGGGGACTGCTGACCACACACATAATTAGATATACAACCAACAAGAGAAGCCACGCTTGGGTTAGCGATACGCGTGGGGTCTCCCCCTCCTCCTCCTATTACATCATGCGGGTACTGGGTCTTTGTCCATGATTTTTTGAGGACTCTCCTTATCTATGGGTTTGTGGCAGATAGGCATCTATTGTGTTCTTTTGCCTCTATTGGATATTCACCAGCATTATTCAATGTTCGTTTATTGGTCTGCCTTCCATGTATATGGATTTACATTCTGCCCTCATCCCTTTAAATCTTGACCAATGGGTCATATAGGGTATTGATATTTCTCAGATCTCTTTCAACTTGCAACAATTATTTTTTCACTTTTAGTGATCTGCACTTTATTTGCTGATTTTGCACATAATGCCTTGTCATGATGCATATTATTACTATATTTGACATTTTATACTTGTCATAATGCCTTGTCATGATACACATCATTATAATATTTGACATCTTTATCGGATTATTGTCTTGTGTATTATTTTTGTATCTTTGCTGTATAGAGTACTGTATATTTATTCCTATACAAACCCTTTGCCTTAGCATCGTGGAGGAGTGGAGCATTAGGTTATTTTAGAACCTTTTTTGGAGTGTTACACACAGCCAATTTGTCCTGACCTTTTTTAATTGCTTTTATTCTTATCAATGTCACTCTTTCTGTGGAATTTTTTGTGTTAATAAAATGTATTCATTTGTTTATATATTTTTGTGTTATATTGTGGTTATGACCATGGGGTTGATCGCGTCCATTATACACACTTCTTTCTCTTGTTGGCTGTATATCTGAAACATATCTAGCCCAGAATATGACACCCCCTCTGGGGTCAAAGCTCACTCCACGAGATCTACCTCTGCCTCCTGGGCTGAAATAGCTGGTGCATCCACCGAGCAGATTTGCAGGGCCGCTACGTGGTATTCACTTCATACGTTTACCAGACACTATAGATTGGACTTGTTGTCCTATAGGGACTTAGCCTTTGGCCGAAAAAGTTCTTCAGGCCGTTGTCCCCTCCAGTGGAAAATTGGTTGGTATTCCTCCTATGCTGTCGTGGAAGATGACTAGAGAAAATAGAATTAGTCTAAGGCTGGTTTCACATTAGCGCATTTTCAGCGCGCGCACGGCCGGGGGTAGCTCCGCCCCCGATCCGGCTCTCTGCCCGGCGTGCCCGCCCCTTCCTTGTAGCGCCGCCTCCTAGCGGACAGCGGCGCCTGCGATCGGCGCACCCTATCTTTAGCATAGGGTGCGCCGATCGTGCGCAGGCCGTGCGCTAGTTGCGCTTTGACCTGCGCTGCGCACTTTTGACGGTGCGCCGTGCGCGCCAAAATCAAACTTTTCGGATTTTGGCGCGCACGGCGCACCGTCAAAAGTGCGCAGCGCAGGTCAAAGTGCAACTAGCGCACGGCCTGCGCACGATCGGCGCACCCTATGCTAAAGATAGGGTGCGCCGATCGCAGGCGCCGCTGTCCGCTAGGAGGCGGCGCTACAAGGAAGGGGCGGGCACGCCGGGCAGAGAGCCGGCTCGGGGGCGGAGCTACCCCCGGCCGTGCGCGCGCTGAAAAAGCGCTAGTGTGAAACCGGCCTTATAGGTACTTTTTTTCTAGGAACCTTCCACAACAGCACTATTTCCCTCCCTATGTTCCTTGGATAATTTTTGGGACTCTAAAGGTAACCGGTGTTATGGTGTTAGTTGTAAGTCACTGGAGAATAGGTGGGAGGGGCTTTTAGCCTCTTTGTGTTCCCTGTCCCCATTAGGGTGTGGAGACAACCTCCTATGCTGTCATAGAATGTTCCTAGAAACCGAATTACAGGTAAGACTAATTCAATTTTTGAATTTACCAAATGGCTGCAATGAAATAAAGAGTGAAAAAATTAAAGAGGTCTGAATACTTTCCGTATCCACTGTATGTCTAAGGTTGCATTTGTAGATTAAGTTAATCTCCATTATACTCTCAAGCATTTTCTGTATTTATCTGTCCATGTGTGCATTTAACATGTATTAGGTGGTTTAAGGGCACCTAGATGTGATCATGTAGTTAGCAATCTTTTCTTATATATATCGCACTTTATATCATTGTTAATATTCCATGACTAAGGGCAGTTATGCCAGAAATGCGTAAGAATCACTCTATTTTTACATCATGGACATTCTTGTTTTTAAATAAACACAAGTTTTATTCAAGTACCAATCCTTTTTCCAGTTTTTTTCTAATTGCACATTGCTGGTCGGCAGCATGGAAAGAGGTACTTATTACTGATGCAGTGACAAGGCACAGTGACATGTTTCATGTTCCTGCACATTTTTGCTATATAATACAGTGGATTGCAAAACTATTCACTCCCTTGACATTTTTAGTATTCTGCTACCTCACATCGTGGAATTTCACTGTTTCTCTTTTTGAAGGTTTGCATCAGTTTATGTAAAGACCATGCCTACAACTGTGAACATTTGATTTTCTTTTTATCGTAAAGCAAACAACATAGTAACATAGTTATCAAGCCCGAAAAAAGACATTAGTCCCGTATTGTCCTGATACTGCCAATATTGTCCCAGGTCAACATTTCCCAGGACAGAGTCCCCAAACAGCAAGGACAGGGCAATCACAAAAATGGTGCAGAGTAGGCTCCAAGAGGGGAATCCGAAAGGACACAATTTACCATTGTGAAACCTGCCCTGAGAAACCTGACCTTTGCATTAAGGATTGTTTAAAAGCGTACCACACATCCACAAATTAATAAAATTAGTTCATACGCTGTTGACACAACACACTTTTATAATCTGATGTACCCCGCACATCTTACACATAACACTACATTATAAATTCATACACCAGTAAAATCAAAAGCATTATAATCAATAATATAAAACTATGCCTAGAGATAAATTCCTTCAGGGGTCTAGTTTCCAAAATGGAGTCACTTGAGGAGGGTTTCCACTGTTTAGGCATATCAGGGGCTCTGCAAATGCAACATGACGCCCGCAGACCATTCCATCAAAGTCTGCAATCCAAAACGTCACTTATTCCATTTCGAGCCCCACAGTGCGCTCAAACAGTGGTTTTTCCCCACATATGGGGTATCGGCGTACTTGGGAGAAATTGAACAATATCTTTTTCGGTCTATTTTCTCCTATTACCCTTGGGAAAATGAAAAAATTGTGGCTAAAAGATCAATTTTGTGGAGAAAATGTTTTTTTTTATGACGCAATGTTATAATTTTCTATGAGGTACTTGGAGGTTCACAGTGCTCACCACTTATCTAAATAAATTCCTTGGGAGGTCCAGTTTCCAAAATGGGGTCACTTGTCTGAGAATTCTACTGTTTAGGCACATCAGGGGCTCTGCAAACGCAACATGATGCCCGCAGACCATTCCATCAAAGTCTGCAATTCAAAACGTCATTCCTTCCATTCTGAGCCCTGCTATGCACCCAGTGGTTTTTCCCCACATATCGGGTATCAGCGTACTCAGGAGAAATTCCACAACTTTAGCGGTTCATTTTCTCCTTTAACACTTGGGAAAATAAAAAAATTATTTCTAAAAGATCATTTTCGGGTAAAAAATGTGATTTTTTTTTTTCACAGCTCTACGTTTTAAACTTCTGTGTAGCACCTGGGAGTTTAAAGTGCTCACCACACAGCTAAATAAATTCCTTGAAGGGTCTAGTATGCAAAATGGGGTCACTTGTGGAGGGTTTTCCAATGTTTAGGCATATCAGGGGCTCTGCAAATGCAACATGACGCCCACAGACCATTCCATCAAAGTTGGCAATCCAAAACGTCACTCCTTCCATTCTGAGCCCTGCCTTGCACCCAGTGGTTTTTCCCCACATATGGGATATCACCGTATTCAAGAGAAATTGCACAACAACTTTTGTGGTCCATTTTCTCCTTTTACACTTGTGAAAATAAAAAAATCGTTGCTAAAAGATAATTTTTGGGGAAAAAATGTGATTTTTGATTTTCATGCCTCTACGTTCCAAACTTCTGTGAAGCACCTGGGGGCTTCAAAGTGCTCACCACATAGCTAATATTGGTTTGAAAAAGTCAAACGGCGCTCTTTCCATTCTGAACGCTGCCGTGCCACATATGGGGTATCGGCATATTCAGGAAAAATTGCACAACAACTTTAGCAGTCCATTTTCTCCTTTAACCCTTGTGAAACTAAAAAAAATTGTTGCTAAAAGATCATTTTTGTAAAAAAAAAAATTTAAATGTTCATTTTTTCCTTCCACATTCCATTAATTCCAGTGAAGCACCTGAAGGGTGTCACTTTTGGGTATTTTATATCATACTAGATGGTGGCCCGATTCCAACGCCTCCCTCGGGTATTCTAGAATATGTATGTAGTTTATTTATGAAGATTACGCGCCAATATCGCTGATTGCGGCAAATCTGTGCGGCAGATGACCCGCGGCAACCGTCGGGAGATCAGCGGCTAGCACCGCAGATCTCCCGGCGGTAGTGGTGGCGTGCGTCATTCAGTTTAGATGATTATATAGTAGATAGACCCCTCAAAGTGACTTCAAATGTGATATGGTCCCTAAAAAAAAATGGTTTTGTAAAATATGTAAAAAAAAATGAGAAATCGCTGTTTAAATTTTAACCCTTATAACTTCCTAACAAAAAAAAATTTTGGATCCAAAATTGTGCAAATGTAAAGTAGACATATGGGAAATGTTATTTATTAACTATTTTGTGCTACATAACTCTCTGATTTAAGGGCATAAAAATGAAAGTTTGAAAATTCCGATATTTTCAAAATTTTCACCAAAATTCCTTTTTTTTTCACAAATAAACACAAGTCATATCAAAGAAATTTTACCGCTATCATAAAGTACAATATGTCAAGAGAAAACAATGTCAGAATCACCAGGATCCATGGAAGCGTTTCAGAGTTATTACCTCATAAAGGGACAGTGGTCAGAATTGTAAAAATTGGCCCGCTCATTTAGGTGAAAACAGGCTTCGTCTCAAAGGGGTTAAAAAGAAGCACAGTGGGCAAGAGATTTCAATAAATTCCATCCACTTTGCTGGCTGGAACTGAAAGATGTTGCGTTTTTGACACAGCAAGCACATGCATTAAAAGTTCATCATGGGTATGTAGCCTTAGATTCCTTCTTCAATAGTAATATAAACTAGCTTCTAAAACTTCCTCTTATATACATGCAAAGAAAATGAAAAAACTGAACTAAATTCCAATTGTTATCCTTGTTTACATAAAACCTATTAGCTAAAACATTTTATGTAGCCTCTACTTAAAAAAGTACAAACTACACTAAACACCTGCATACACAAATAATATATGATAGAAATACACTATACATTAATAAGACATTAATAAAATTCTAATATTCTAGTATTACAAAAGGATATTGATTTGAGAAACTGGAAATCAGCCTGACGTGATGGTGATGAGCAGAGCCCTTTCCCAAGAAAACAAACTATTCCATCTCTGCATCTACACCTCTTGGACTTAGTGCTTCAAATTCATAAAATTTCCTTGACTCTGCTCTTGACATTTGGCAATACTCCAGTATTTCTTAACTGACTGGGATGCCACAAATGTAAAAACTTCAAAATCCTGATTGTGATTTAACTTCAACTGTTGGCATGAAGTATTTATTTAGACCCATCTTTTTATTATACAGTGGTGAAAAAAGTATTTAGTCAGCCACCAATTCTGCAAGTTCTCCCACTTAAAAAGATGAGAGAGGCCTGTAATTGACATCATAGGTAGACCACAACTATGAGAGTCAAAATGAGAAAACAAATCCTGAAAACCACCTTGTCGGATTTGGCAAGATTTATTTTATTTATTCCTAGCCCTATGTCCATATTGTTAGTCTGTGGCTGCCGGACTAGAGGCCTGTGAAGCTCCTCCTATCTTTTGACATCCTCAATGCTTCTTCTGATTTATGATCCTTGTGCAACGTCATCATTGAGGCATGATGTTCGTATGACGTCACACCAAGCCTACTAGTCAGAAGAAGCCATTTGGAAGCTGGCAGGTAGGAGGTGATGCACAGGGCTCTTGATTGGCACCCATGGACTACCAATGCAGCCGATAGACGAGGGTGAAGCTAATTTTTTCATTTCCTGCTACTCTAGAAATAATATACTTTTGATAGATAAGATCTAATGAACCATTACTGAGCTCTAATTGTTGGTGTAAATATGATGTATTTTAAATATGGCATCAAAAGTGCTATAGAAAACGCAGATTATTGCTCTACAGTACATTGTGGTATGTGACTCATTTACTGGGGAAGAATCTGTTAAGTGGAACATTTCAAAATGCGCTGCCAAGTATACTATTTATTCAGTTCCAGTCTTCTGTTTGACACCCAGCAAAATGCCGCTGAGAAAATATGCCTTGAGTCCAGACGCATTCTTGAATAATTTTTCCTATTTATCACATTAAATGTTCACAGCATAAGCTATCATTTAACATGTTAATCAGACTGCAGAATCACAGGTACCTTTATTACTAACTACATATTAATATCCTGAGTAGTCCAAACTAACCATGAGAATAGAAAGATTTTTTAATTAAGTGAGTTTCTCAGGCTTAGACAAATATGGCGGGTTGTGTCTAGTA
This sequence comes from Dendrobates tinctorius, assembly GCF_039654945.1. Lineage (NCBI taxonomy): Eukaryota > Metazoa > Chordata > Amphibia > Anura > Dendrobatidae > Dendrobates > Dendrobates tinctorius. The sequence goes on along the minus strand of NW_027361716.1, from coordinate 25,090,999 downwards.
TTGCAGCTTTGTTACGGTGACAGCAGTGGAAATTCAATTTTACACAAAAAAAACGTGGACAAGTATGACATTGGTTATTGATTTTAGAAGAAAGTAGTCATGTTTTTGTGCTCCTTTACAAACCCTTTACCATGGCCACAACAGTCACACATTAATTAGTACATACACACACATATATGTAAGTAAAAAGCAACAGTGGTCTGTTGTGAGTTCATTTTCCCCTTCACTACTGAGGCCCGAGGAACTCCCTCTTCTGGTGAAGAAAGGTAGTGAGCCTGATTGTCAAACACCTGGGGCTGATGATGATGACTGGCTGAGTGGAGTTAATGACTGGATATAAGGCTGCCGACGCCCTTCTGGCCTGCGGGTGATTTCTCTGTGGACTTCTAGGAAACCAGTCTGATTCCTGCTCCTCTAAAGCTAAGATTTCTGCTTTGCCTTTTTGCATTAGTGTTTTGTTTTCCTTGCTTTTCTGGATTCTGCCATTCCCTGCTGGGGTTAGCTGAATCTCCTTTTGCCTGTTGCTCTGTCTTCAGAATATTCCTGAGTACTGACATAGCTTTTTTGAAGCCTAGCGTCTTCAGGGCCTTTTTTACTGTCAGTTTGTTGGCTCTTATTTTCATAGGGTTTTTCACGAATTGCAGACAGCAGCCTTCCTGTCCTTTCCTATCTAAGCTAGCGTGGGCCCCATCTTTGCTCAGTCTATCTTTCTGTCTGTGTTTTGTTCTTTCTTCTTGCTTCACCGTCATTATATGTGGGGGGCTGCCTTTTACTTTGGGGTCTGCTCTGGGGCAGTTTAGATTTCCCTTTCTGTCTTTAGGCTATGTAGTCCTCCGGCTGTGATCGAGGGGCCTAGGGCATCGTAGGAGCCCCCCACGGCTACTGCTAGTTGTGTTGATAGCTGCCAACTTCTCTGGTTTTATGGACTTAGCTAGCATTTCTATTTTTGCCTCCTACGGTGACTCAATCATAACAGTGGTCACTGAAAAAACTGCAACTGACAAAATTAATGTTCGATTTGAATTTACTGATCATTACAGTAAATGTATCAATATCGTAAATGTACTAGTCAAATTATTTATCAACTAATGATAATTAGACATTGTTTTTGAATTGTGGCTCATCGGAAACAAAATAGTGAAAATGTCCTGAACAAAAATCATGGCACACTCTAGAAAAGATTGAAAATAATGTAGCCATATGGACAGGTTAAACTAAAGTTCAGCCTGAAATTACAATCACAGGCGTCTACAAACTCGTAAACAGTTTACCTATTTATACGTATAGAAAGAGGAAGTAAGCATGCACAGACACATGGAAAACCAGGTAAGTATACAATATTTTATTAATATACAAAAAAGCCAAACTGATTAAAACCATTTAAAAACCAAACTGGTGCATGCCCACCTACGTGAAATGACAGGCCAGAGCTCCTGACACCTATAAATGCAATACTGGATACGAAGAAATGCAATGATATTAGAAACTGCTGACCAAAATCTTAGATGATGAATGGCTGACACCCAGTATAAAGACCTGAGAACCACAGAAACATGTCTGTCTCAATATTTATATTAGCACAGATGAGACCCAATGCAAAGGCAGGGAAAATGCCATATGGTAACACCCACTGGAAAAATAAGCCATCATAGGATACATCTGAAAAATGCCAAAAACAACCAGTTAAGAGCAGTGGATGCTAATTGCAGGCACCAGCTACTTAAGAAATGTACCTTAAGGAAAGATAATAATAGGACTGTGAGGACCACAATATGCGAATGTAAGGAGAAGGACCACGCTGCGGGTACCTGTGCTCTGTCGGGTCCGGAACTGTTGAGGCTGCATCCAGTGTTGCCGAGGGAAAGAATGAGAAGCCGGACAGGACTTGGTAAAAGGGGCGTAGTGAGCAGAGGGAGGAAAGAGCAGGAAATGCGGGAAGAGACAGAAGTTTCCTGCTGGCAGAGCGAAGAGGCAGGTTTGTGCCGCACTTGGTAGAGAGAGAGAGTGCAGAGCTGGGACAAGGCAGAGGCTACTGAGGGCCCCGCAGAATCAGTTAGCACGCGGAGCGTTGGTGCTCACATTGAGAAGCGAGTGCCAGGTGCCGGATCATGAGCAGTATCCCCCCCTTGTTGGCAGGCATACAGCACAGCACACACCAGGTAGAGACTTCTAAGGCATTACCCATTTCAGCTTTACAAGTTGATGGACTAGGGAGGGGCTCAACGGGCAAAACCGGTGACCACCCGTTACCGCCAGAAGCTGGATCGTGTGTTGGTGAGAAATGCCTGAAGACGTCGTGCCGGCCGTTGCCAGTATTACAACCCTCATCAGACTGCATGAGATTGAGGAATAGAGGAGTCACGATAAGTGGAGTTTAATAATAAGAATGTTGTGTAAAACCAAAATTCTATTACTAATCACCTGTTGCCATCCAGCCAGGAGTTCATTATAATAATAAATTAAACCGCATTATTGTTAACCCTTGATCTGCATTTTCTGCATTACTGCATCTCTTCACCTGCATACACAAGACCTAAGAATAGGTGAGGAAAGAAGTGTGCCACAGAGCAATGTCTTACCCGCTGTATTGCGGTTGCATTACTGCAAGTGAAGTAGATGGTTGAATGCTCACAGAAGAGGTCAAGGCTCAAAAAAGTGCAGGAGTCCTGGTCAGACACGTGTAAGCTGAACGCGTGTCGCCACACCAAGTGGCTTCTTCAGGGCCTGTGGTGAGGCTTTGTTGTACATACAGTAGGTGTTAGTAAATACAAAAAATTAGTGGGTCAATCAGAATCAGCTGTGAAGCTTACCACTACCGGAGTGGAGTGTAACGCCAGCGGCCATCATCGCTGTACCGGAAGTGTGGTACTAAACTAATAGGGCACATGAGCCACAACTTCACAGGAGTATTGGATGGCTGTGGAATACTGTGCGTGCCATCAGGCAAAAAAGTGTAGGAAGAGGCTGTCAGATACAGTGTGTGCGATGAAGACAAATGCTGCATTGCATGATGTGCGCATGCTCCTAGTCACCACCAGGAGACAGGCAAGAAAAAACCCTGCAGAAAAGTGACGTGATCCGCGGCTTAGCCTGTGCTGCAGCCAAGACTGTTCATGGAGCTTCTAAAGGTAAAAGAGGAAAGGGGTAGAGACAGTGTATCAAAGTCTCACCTGTCTGACTAAAATACCAGTGGAATCTAGTACAAATGATTTTGTAATAAACTTTATGGTGGTAAATACTACAACCTGTCTAAGAGATTATTTTAAGCAGCAAATACCCAATATACAATATGTCGATGGAGATATGCTATTTTTAAAACTGCATTACTCACATGTACTGAAATTGCGGGATATCAAATATTCAAAAAAAAGGACAGAATGTACAATCTATTTACCACCATAAAGTTAATTGCAAAAACATTTTTGACCGGACACCGGAAAATCTAGCCCTGATCATGTTCTCACTGGTTCTACCACTGGTAGCCAAAACCCCAGAGATTTTCCAACTCTGTGGGGCCTTATTACTTCAACATTTTAAAACTATTTTTTTCTCCATGTCTCAATATCTTGCAACACAAACAGCCTTTTCCATTGCATCTACAGGAACCATTGATTCCATTGCTGAGTGTAGAAAGTGAAAATGGTATTTTTGACTGGTGATGCCTTATTCTATTTGGAGCAACATCATGTTTGTGTTTCATGTTCCTCCTAAAATTAATATTAGGATGTGAAGGAATATTTCCCGATAATATGGGGTCATTGGTGGGTATCGCCCAATGTTTTGATAACACACCTCTTATCAGTTTGTGAGATTGATTAAAGGTGGTTATCAAACCGTATTTGATTTTGCTTTCCATCTTATTGGGCTTTAGGACTGGGCATGATGTTGCAGTTTTTTCGGATTTTTTTTATACAGTCTTCCTGTTGCATGGTTACAGTCTGTTTGAAGGCACCAGCTATGAGTTTTTAGGATAATACTTCTCTTTAAACCTTTTTTTTTAAAATGCGGAACTTTTCCCTCTATATTGCCCATATGGAAAAAATAACATGCTTCCAAAATAGCTTAGAATAGATTTCCTCATGTGAGAGACATGCAATTACAGACAGTTTACATTCATTTATCCTACTACAGAGCTGTACAAAGCACCCCAATGGGACCCCATGAAAGTAAAGCAGATTGTGATTATATACATTTCTCAGCTTTTTTCTTATGGCAGTCAGTGTTGAAGGAGAAGCAGTACAGCAGAACTAAGCTCTGTCTCATGGCAAACACCTCTGTAGCTGCAGCTCTCCTCTCACACTGCTGTCAGCTCTGCTGTACTACCCCTTCACCCATCCTAGTTGTCATGGGATAAAAGATGAAAGTTGTAATAATCTTTGCAATCACTGTGGTGTTTTGTACTCACTATGCTGCGGTTTGATGGAAGGAACAGGAAGCAGTTTCATGAAAATGTTCAGCAAGGTTTATTAAGACTGCATAAACCGCTCAGGGAACCAAATGAAAGAACAAAGCAAAAACACAAAGTAATAAGTCCATACAATATTGTGAGTCTGTCCGCTCAGGATAGTCTCTAGATCTTTAGGCCTTAGCACAGACCAACAAACAGGCGATCCACACATTTCCAGATCCAGCCACTGACTGAGACACTAGGTCTCCATTTTACTGTCATTCCACACCCCTGGGGTTGGGATATGTGAGTAGTCATTCCCACCTATCTCTTTTGATTGCTTGTAAATCCCGACTCTGGAATGGCCTAAGAACACTCTCAGCATTATATGTGCTGAAGCATGCTTTCCGAGCTCACATCACTGAAGCTACCAACTGCAATAATACATATCTCCCCTCAAGGAATAGGCCGGTGACCACCTTACATCACTCACAGCTCAGCAGTAAGATCAGTGAGGAGAGCAGAATGTCATTATATGCCTCACACAGAAAGCCAGTTTCACACAAAAAGCTATGGTGGGGGAGTGTTCTTTTTCCCCCAGTGTTACATTGCTCTTATGACTAGTCAGCCTCATGCAGGGGAAGAAGTACACATTCCCAGTGGAAAAAATATAGTAATGTCCCCTTGGACTTGACATAAACTATAACCTTAGTTTTATAAGCTAATATCTCTGCAACGAATAGGAAGAGGGTGATTTCTTGTTGAGGTGATTTTACAGCGCTGCCCTCGAACATCGAGTCCAGACCGAGAACGGTAGGTTTTAAAAACTTTATTTGCTACGAGTTTCAGAGCAGTTCCTGCTCCTTCATCAGTCAAGCACATAACATGTATGATGGTTACAACTATTATATACAATGCCGTGATTATTGGCTAACAACTCAATGCTAGACACAACAGGTGGTAATCCAAATATGCAAATGGACCTCCTCTCCATTCTTGGTCCTCAGCAAATTCCTATGCTGGCACCACGAAAATTCCAAAAGAAAAGAAAAAAAAAATATATACATATATACACATACACACAAACACACACACATATATATATATATATATATATATATATATATATATACACATTCAAAAAGAAAAAAACTTTATTTTTTCCTTTCCCTCTCTTCTTCCCTTCCCCTCAATACAGAGATTATATATACTGTGAGAATCATGTGGGAATAGTGGATGAGGGCAGGTATATCTCGCCCAGATTCCTTTCCTATGTGGCCTAGTCTGGTCAGTATCGCACCTGCTTGCTAATGAATAATGGGAGGTGGATATAAAAGGATGCCAGTTAGTTGTGTGAGTGTCTCAGCCTGGGAACACAGAGAGCCTGTCTGTGTGAGAGACACACGTGAGTGAAAGCAGTGCCAACTGCAACTGTGGTTTGGCTGGACGGAAGAAGCCCGCCAGTTGGTAGTTAGGTTGTCCATTGTTTAGTTAGTGCCGGACAGGCAATGATTTGTTTTGTTTTATTTCCTTTTGCATTGCTTTCACCGTTAATAAACCTGACCCAGGGTCAGTTACACCCGTATCCCAGCTCTGCGCCTGAGTTTAATGCTGAACGCACGTGACCTTTGACCCCAGCAAAGCCGATCCCGGAGTGTTTTATCACATTGTGGTGGAGAACGCGGGCATCACGTTGCAAGCATGAGCATGGAGGACGTGGTGAAAGCGCTAGTACAGTCCACCGCCGTCCAGCAAGAAGCTAATCGGGTGATGATGGCCCAGCTGAAGGAGTTGGTGGACATGACAGTTACCGATCGTTCGCTTCTCCAGCAGGTGGCGCAGCGCTTGGCAAGCTTACCTGAGCTTAACCTGGAAGCCGAGTCGAGAGTGATTCACGTGAGTCGGTACTGGCAGAAAATGACGTCCGAAGATGACGTCGAGGCATACCTGACCACGTTTGAACGGACGGCGGTGCGAGAAAAATGGCCGAAGGCACGATGGGCCGGCCTGATTGCCCCGTTTCTTTCAGGTGAGGCCCAAAAGGCGTATTATGACTTGGAACCTGAAGCTGCGCAGGACTTTGACAAATTGAAAGCCGAGATCTTGGCCCGGCTGGGAGTGACGACCGCTGTCCGTGCACAGAGAGTGCATCAATGGACTTATCAGCCGGATAAACCACCGCGGTCACAGATGTTCGACCTGATCCGCGTGACGAAGAAGTGGCTACAACCCGAGGTGTTGACAGCGCCAGAGATAATCCAGAGAGTCGTCATGGACAAGTACCTGAGAGCTCTTCCGCCAGCCCTGAGGAAGTGGGTAAGCCTTGGAAATCCTACGACGGCAGATCAACTGGTGGATCTGGTTGAACGTTACTCCGTGGCGGAAGGACTCCGAGACGACGCTACCCCATCTCGTTCTTCATCATCTCCACGTGGAACCGGTAAGACTGTTCCAGGGAGTAGGGGAGATGGAAAAATCCCTAAGACAGTAGGGGAGGAAAACGGGACTGCCCGCACTGCGAGGCCGAGAGTAACGAACTATGGTCTAAGCAAGGGGCCCGTTAGGTGTTTCCGCTGCCAAGAGATGGGACATATTGCTGCGAACTGTCCGGTCACTACTGAACCCATGCAGTGCGACGTCACAGACTATAAAAACCGCATGTCTATGGTTGCACGGGTAGTGAGTGTGAATGCCGGTCAAAAGGATGTGGAAAAACACTTGTGTGATTTAACAGTTGATGGCAAAAATGTGGTGGCATTGTTAGACTCGGGAAGTGTGGTGACTCTGGTGAAGGCTAGTCTGGTGTCAGCCCCGAATGGACCATCAGACAAATTTTCTGTAACGTGTGTGCATGGAGACACCTGTTCGTACCTCACCACGGTCATATGCATTGCATTACTACTTCCTATGGGTCTGTGCAACATAAAGTGGGACTCGTCCCGGTGTTATTGCATGATGTTATCCTGGGCCGGGATTTTCCCCACTTCTGGCAATTGTGGGAGAATCAGTTGATGCCCTCGGGTAATAGTGTACATGATTCTTCTCCCAGGGCACGTGGGGGTCTCGAACCCCTGGAAGATGTCTCCCCGGAAGACTTGGGGGAAGAGTCTGCGGGAAATGACCTGCAGTTCCCGTTTTTAGTCATGGCGGGTGATACGGAGGAGACCGGGGAAGAGGAGGAGGCCGACAGCCGTCCACCTCCCCGTTTGCCGGATTTAGAAGTTCAGAAAGATGACTTCCAAAGCGAGCAAATAAAGGATCCTACCCTTTCTCAGGCTAGGACAAATGTAAAAGTGATAAATGGGGTACCCGTAGAACCTGGCTCTAGGCTGGCATATCCTTACATGGTTCTGGAGAATGATTTACTCTATCAGATAGAGAAAAAGGGGGAAGATACGGTGCAACTATTAGTCGTGCCAAAACCCTACCGGCGGCAGGTGCTGGACCTGGCCCACGGACATGTGATGGGAGGTCACCTGGGAGTCCAGAAAACCACCGAAAGGATATTACACTGTTTTGTTTGGCCAGGCATGCATCACGATATTCGTGTATATTGTGAGTCTTGTCCTGACTGTCAAGTCTCTGCACCTAAGCCCCGGTTCTGTAGCCCTTTGGTACCCCTACCTATTATTGAAGTCCCGTTTGAGAGGATTGGGATGTATTTAGTTGGGCCCCTTCCACGGTCTGCACGTGGACACCAACATATCCTGGTCATCTTGGATTATGCCACTCATTACCCGGAGACCATCCCTTTGCGTAACACGGCCACCAAGACGATTGCCAAGGAACTGGTGCATGTGTTTAGTCGGGTCGGTATACCAAAACAGATACTCACCGACCAGGGGACCCCCTTTATGTCCAGGGTAATGAAGGAGCTCTGCCGATTGTTACAATTGAACCGTTACGCACATCCGTGTATCACCCTCAAACAGACGGGTTGGTCGAACGGTTCAATAAAACTCTGAAGCAGATGCTGAGAAAGGCGATAGACAAGGATGGGAAGAACTGGGACTATTTACTTCCATATTTGCTTTTTGCCATGAGGGAAGTAACCCAGTCTTCCACGGGATTCTCGCCTTTCGAGTTATTGTACACCCGACGTCCTCGCGGACTGTTAGACGTTGCAAAAGAAACCTGGGAGGGTCAGGTCACTCCGTTTAAAACAGTGATAGATCACGTCACACAAATGCAGGACCGTATTGCGGCTGTTATGCCTATCGTCAAAGAACACATGATACAGGCTCAAGGAGCCCAAAAAAGAATCTATGATAGGGGCGCCAAGAACCGTACGTTTGCACCCAGAGATAGGGTGTTGATCCTGGTCCCCACGGTGGACAGTAAGTTCCTGGCAAAGTGGCAGGGCCCCTTTGAGATCAAGGAAAGAGTTGGTGAAGTAAACTACAAAGTATACCAGGCAGGTAAACGGAAACCTGAACAGATTTATCATGTAAATCTGATAAAGCCCTGGAAGGATCGGTCTGCCTTGTCAGCGGAGCTGGCCCGTCCTGTCTGCTCGCATACCGTACCGGAGGTACGGGTTGCAGAGACTCTCTCAGAGCGGCAAAAGACTGAGGTCAGGCAGTTTCTACTTCACAACCAAAAGTTTTTCTCAGAAAAACCCGGGCAGACTATGCTAATGAAACATGACATCGTAACGGAACCTGGTGTCACAGTTCACGTAAAGCCCTACCGAATCCCGGAAGTGCGCCGTGAAGCCGTTTCCCGAGAAGTGAAGGCAATGTTAGAGCTAGGAGTCATTGAGGAATCGCACAGTGCGTGGTCCAGCCCGATTGTGCTAATTCCTAAACCAGACGGCACCATCCGGTTCTGCAATGACTTCAGGAAACTGAATGCGGTCTCAAAATTTGATGCCTATCCTATGCCCCGGGTCGAGTTAATAGATCGGTTAGGAAAAGCCCGGTATATTACGACCCTAGACCTAACAAAGGGGTATTGGCAGATCCCTCTGGCTGAGGCTGCCAGAGAAAAGACGGCATTTGCTACGCCGGAAGGTCTATTTCAGTATGTGTATATGCCGTTTGGACTGCACGGGGCACCGGCGTCCTTCCAGAGACTGATGGATCGAGTCCTGAGGCCACATAGGCGGTACGCTTCGGCCTATTTGGATGACATTGTCATTTACAGCTTGGACTGGGAAACTCATCTCCAGAAAGTACAAGCTGTGATTGACGACCTGTGGGAGGCAGGTCTAACCGCGAACCCCAAGAAATGTCACATCGGGCTAGAAGAAGCCCGGTATTTGGGGTATGTAATTGGGAGAGGTGTTGTTAAACCCCAGGTTGATAAGATTCAGGCGGTTCAGGACTGGCCACAACCTGTCAACAAGAAGCAGGTGCAAGCCTTCCTGGGGATCGCCGGCTATTATCGCCGGTTCATACCCAATTTTGCAGCCATCGCTACCCCCCTGACGGATCTTACAAAAGGGAAAGACTCCGTCATGATTAAATGGAGTTTAGCCGCTGAAGAAGCCTTCCATAGCCTAAAACGGGCACTTTGCTCTCAGCCCGTACTGGTGACTCCGGACTTCCGCAGCGAGTTTGTGGTACAAACGGATGCCTCTGATACTGGTATCGGGGCCGTACTGTCACAAGTGAGGGACGGAGTGGAACACCCAGTCCTCTATCTTAGCAGGAAGCTGAATAAACACGAGCAAAGGTATGCAGTCGTAGAAAAAGAGTGCCTCGCCATTAAGTGGGCTCTAGAGGCCCTCAAATATTACCTGGTGGGCCGAAAGTTCAGGCTGATCACTGACCATGCCCCTCTCAAGTGGATGCACTTGAACAAGGAACGGAATAGCCGGGTGACCCGGTGGTTCCTTGCCCTGCAGGCCTACACTTTTACGGTGGAGCACCACCCAGGGGTACAGATGGGAAATGCAGATGCCCTGTCCCGAGTGCACTGTTTGGCGGGTGTCATTGCTCGACCGGAGTGGTCTGAGCAGAGGGGGGGATATGTGAGAATCATGTGGGAATAGTGGATGAGGGCAGGTATATCTCGCCCAGATTCCTTTCCTATGTGGCCTAGTCTGGTCAGTATCGCACCTGCTTGCTAATGAATAATGGCAGGTGGATATAAAAGGATGCCAGGTAGTTGTGTGAGTGTCTCAGCCTGGGAACACAGAGAGCCTGTCTGTGTGAGAGACACACGTGAGTGAAAGCAGTGCCCACTGCAACTGTGGTTTGGCTGGACGGAAGAAGCCCGCCAGTTGGTAGTTAGGTTGTCCATTGTTTAGTTAGTGCCGGACAGGCAAGGATTTGTTTTATGTTTTATTTCCTTTTGCATTGCTTCCACCGTTAATAAACCTGACCCAGGGTCAGTTACACCCGTATCCCAGCTCTGCGCCTGAGTTTCATGCTGAACGCACGTGACCTTTGACCCCAGCAAAGCCGATCCCGGAGTGTTTTATCACAATACATACATATATATATATTATATATATGCCAATTTGTGTACTAAGAACCTTCATTTTCATCTTACTGTTTAAAAAAATTTTTTTGAAAAAAATATTTTTGAGGATTATTATCCAAATTGAATGTTTTTAATGTGTTTCTGTGTTTTCACATGGCCTAGATTCATGCACATGTGCTGCTGTATTCTTTTTGTTTTTATATGTATATATATATATATATATATATATATATATACACACACACAGATATACATTCAAACCACATAAGATTGTGCACTGATGCTTCCCAGTTGTCGTTTTTCCCTACCGCTGAAAAACCCAACCCTCCCGATGCTAACCTGTATTTTCTATACACTCGTTTAGGTAGTCAGGCTTGAGTGTGGATAACTTGAGTATCAAAAAAGATTCCCTGTTGATCAATCTCTGCAGTCTGTTGGGTGAATCTTCCTGTATTAGTTCCTTTATGATTAATTTTAGATTGGTAGGATCTTTACTGTGTTCGGTTGAAAAATGTCTGGAGAGACTAGGCTGCATGTTTCCAGTTCTTATGTTGTGTGCCCATTCATTCTTCTGTGTATGGCCTGAGTGGTTCACCCCACGTATTGTAACCTGCATTCACATTCCAAAAGGTAGATTACAGAATTAGAATTGCAATGGATAAACTGTAAATGATTCCCCTGTTGAAAATAAAGATAGGGCAATCGCAGTATATTGCTGCCTGCTTATGATTGGTCAAACAGGTGAAGATGTACATGTTTCCAGAAAAAATATCTCCTAATGCCCCTTTAGACTTAATACGGTAAATTATAACCTAAACTTTACAAGATAACATCTTTGCAGCGTACATGAAGAAATTAAAAAATAAAAACTAAGTGGAATGTGTCCAGTTAAATATGTTTAAGCTGGTCCTCTTTTGCTTAATATACTCACAAAGCACAATTATTTTATTCGTCTCCCATGGCAATAATAAAACATAATGGAAAATGCTTAAGCTAACACATTAGTGACTTATGAAGAAGCTAGGCATCATTACTTAATTTGTATTTCTTTTCTGGCAAATAATTTGCAACCATTGTAGTTTGTTATGGATTATAACCTAAAATCCATCCTCAAGCCATTATTAAACAACATAATTATTCATTAGACAACCGATATGCATAACACTCTCTTACAGCTATAAAACAACGTTGGATACTTTAGTTACTTAATGTCGTGAGACTCAAAAATGCTGATGTGTCTGTGCTCGTTGGTCACATCAAACTTGGCTCCAGGGTACTTTACATATTATTAACCCCTTCCTGACATCCGACGTACTATCCCGTCCATGGGACCCGGGCCCCTATGCCCATGGACGGGATAGTACGTCTACCGCGATCAGCGGCACCCACGTGGTGAGCGCCGCTGATCGCGGCCGGGTGTCAGCTGATTATCACAGCTGACACCCGGCACAATGTGTCAGGGGCGGTCACGGACCGCCCCCGACACGGTAACCCCTTGCACACCGCGATCAAACACGATCGCGGTGTACCGGAAGTTAAAGGGAAGCATCGGCAGGGAGGGGGACTCCTTTCCTGCAGGCCCCCGAATCCAAGATGGCGATGGGGGCCTTCGGGGGCCTGCAGGAAGCTGGATTCCTCAGTGCCTGCAAAGCGCAGGCAAGAGGAAGTCTTCTTCAATGCCTGTGACAGATTGCTGATCTGTGATGCGACAGATCAGCGATCTGTCACAGGACAGTGATGTCCCACCTGGGACTATGTAATAAAGTAAAAAAAAAATGTAAAAAAGTGTAAAAATAATTTTAAAAAAATCGCCAAATAAATTAGTAAAAAAAAAAATAAATATTCCACAATAAATTCATTTTTTGAAAATAAGAAAAAACCAAAACAATAAAAGTACACATATTAGGTATCGCCGCGTCCGTAACGACCCGCCCTATAAAACTGTCACATTAGTTAACCCCTTTAGCGAACCCCTTAAAAAATAAAAATAAAAAACGAAGCAAAAAATAATGATTTATTATCATACCGCCAAACAAAAAGTGTAATAACGCGCGATCAAAAAGACGCATATAAATATCCATGGTACCGCTGAAAACATCATCTTGTCCCGCAAAAAAGGAGCCGCCACACAGCATCATCAGCGAAAAAATTAAAAAGTTATAGCTTGCAGAATAAAGCGATGCAAAAATAATTATTTTTTATATAAAATAGTTTTCATTGCATAAAACCGACAAAACATAAAAAAACGACCTAAATGAGGTATCGCTGTAACCGTACTGACCCGAAGAATAAAACCGCTTTATCAATTTTACCGCACGCGGAACGGTGTAAACGCACTCCCCCAAAAGAAATTCATGAAAAGCTGGTTTTTGTTCATTCTGCGTCCCAAAAATCGGAATAAAAAGCGATCAAAAAATGTCACGTGCCCGAAAATGGTACCAATAAAAACGTCAACTCGTCCCGCAAAAAATAAGACCTCACATGACTCGGTGGGTCAAAATACGGAAAAATTATAGCTCTCCATATGTGGTGATGCAAAAACTATTTTTACAATAAAAAGCGTCTTTTAGCGTGCGACAGCTGCCAAAAATATAAACCGCCATAAATAGTAAATCAAACCCCCCGTTATCACCCCCTTAGTTAGGGAAAAATAATAAAATTTAAAAAATGTATTTATTTCCATTTTTCCATTAGGGTTAGGGCTAGGGCTAGGGTTAGGGCTAGGGTTAGGGTTAGGGCTAGGGTTAGGGCTGAGATTAGGGTTAGGGGTGTGCTGGGGTTCGGGTTGGAGTTAGAATTGGGGGTTTCCACTGTTTGGGCACATCAGGGGCTCTCCAAATGCAACATTGCGTCTGATCTCAATTCCAGCCAATTCTGAGTTGAAAAAGTCATATGGTGCTCCTTCCCTTCCAAGCTCTGCCATGCGCCCAAACAGTGTTTTACCCCCACATGTAGGGTATCAGCCTACTCAGGACAAATTGCGAAACAATTTTTGGGGTCCAATTTCTCCTGTTACCATTAGGAAAATAAAAAATTGGGGGCACAAATATCATTTTTGTGGAAAAAAATGATTTTTTTATTTTCACGTCCGAGCGTTATAAACTTCTGTGAAGCACTTGGGGGTTCAAAGTGCTCACCACACATCTAGATAAGTTCCGTGGGGGGTCTAGTGTCCAAAATGGGGTCACTTGTGGGGAGTTTCAATAGTTTAGGTACATCAGGGACTCTCCAAACGCACATGACACCCGCAGACCATTCCATCAAAGTCTGCATTCCAAAATGGCACTGCTTCCCTTCCGAGCCCCGACGTGTGTCCATACAGTAGTTTTCTCCCACATATGGGGTGTCAGCTTACTCATGACAAATTGGACAACAACTTTTGGGGTCCAATTTCTCCTGTTACCCTTGGGAAAATGAAAAAATTGGGGACTAATTGAGCATGCTTGTGGAAAAAATAAGATTTTTTTATTTTCATGCTCGGGCATTATAAACTTCTGTGAAGCCCTTGGGGGTTCAAAGTGCTCACCACACATCTAGATAAGTTCCTTAAGGGTTCTCGTTTCCAAAATGGGGTCATTTGTGGGTGTTTCCACTGTTTAGGTACATTAGGGGCTCTCCAAAGGCAACATGACACCCGCAGACCATTCCATCAAAGTCTGCATTCCAAAACGTCACTACTTCCCTTCCGAGCCCTGACGTGTGTCCATACAGTAGTTTTCTCCCACATATGGGGTGTCAGCGTACTCAGGACAAATTGGACAACAACTTTTGGGGTTCAATTTCTCCCGTTACCCTTGGGAAAATAAAACAATTGGGGACTAATTGATCATGTTTGTGGAAAAAATACGATTTTTTTATTTTCATGCCCTGGCATTATAAACTTCTGTGAAGCCCTTGGGGGTTCAAAGTGCTCACCTCACATCTAGATAAGTTCCTTAGGGGGTCTAGTTTTCAAAATGGGGTCATTTGTGGGGGGTTTCCACTGTTTAGGTACATTAGGGGCTCTCCAAAGGCAACATGACACCCGCAGACCGTTCCATCAATGTCTGCATTCCAAAACGTCACTACTTCCCTTCCGAGCCCTGACGTGTGTCCATACAGTAGTTTTCTCCCACATATGGGGTATCAGCATACTCAGGACAAATTGGACAACAACTTTTGGGGTCCAATTTCTCCTGTTACCCTTGGGAAAATAAAAAAAATGGTGACTAAAAGATCATGTTTGTGGAAAAAATAAGAATTTTTTATTTTCACGCCCGGGCGTTATAAACTTCTGTGAAGCACTGGGGGGTTCAAAGTGCTCACCACACATCTAGATAAGTTCCTTGGGGGTCTAGTTTACAAAATGGTGTCATTTGTGGGGGGTTTCCACTGTTTAGGTACATCAGGGGTTGTCCAATCGCGACATGGTGTCCGATCTCAATTCCAGCCAAAAACGTCAAATGGCGCTGCTTCCCTTCCGAGCTCTGCCATGCGCCCAAATAGTGGTTTACCCCCACATGTGGGGTATCAGCGTACTCAGGACAAATTGCACAATAACTTTTAGGGTGCTGTTATCCTTGGAAAAATAAGAATTGAGGGTGAAAAGATCATTTTTGTGGAAAAAATATGATTTTTTAATTGTACGGCTTTATGTTATAAACTTCTGTGAAGCCCTTGGGGGTTCAAAGTTCTCACCACACATCTAGATAAGTTCCTTAGGGGGTCTAGTTTCCAAAATGGTGTCATTTGTGGGGGGTTTCCACTGTTTAGGTACATCAGGGGTTTTCCAATCGCGATATGTTGTCCGATCTCAATTCCAGCCAAAAACGTCAAATGGCGCTGCTTCCCTTCCGAGCTCTGCCATGCGCCCAAATAGTGGTTTACCCCCACATGTGTGGTATCAGCGTACTCAGGACAAATTGCACAATAACTTTTAGGGTGCTGTTACCCTTGGAAAAATAAGAATTGAGGGTGAAAAGATCATTTTTGTGGAAAAAATATGATTTTTTAATTGTACGGCTTTATGTTATAAACTTCTGTGAAGCCCTTGGGGGTTCAAAGTTCTCACCACACATCTAGATAAGTTCCTTAGGGGGTCTAGTTTACAAAATGGTGTCATTTGTGGGGGGTTTCCACTGTTTTGGTACATCAGGGTTTTCCAATCGCGACATGATGTCCGATCTCAATTCCAGCCAAAAACGTCAAATGGCGCTGCTTCCCTTCCGAGCTCTGCCATGCGCCCAAATAGTGGTTTACCCCCACATGTGGGGTATCAGCATACTCAGGACAAATTGCACAATAACTTTTAGGGTCCTGTTACCCTTGGGAAAATAAAAATTGGGGTGAAAAGATCATTTTTGTGGAAAAAATATGATTTTTTAATTGTACCGCTGTACGTTATAAACTTCTGTAAAGCCCTTGTGGGTTCAAAGTTCTCACCACATATCTAGATAAGTTCCTTGGGGGGTCTAGTTTCCAAAATGGGGTCACTTGTAGGGGGTTTCCACTGTTTAGGTACATCAGGGACTCTCCAAACGTGACATGGCGTCCGATCTGAATTCCAGCCAATTTTGCATTGAAAAAGTCAAACGGCGCTCCTTCCATTCTGAGCTCTGCCATGCGCCGAAACAGTCGTTCCCCCCCACAAATCAGGTATCAGCGTACTCAGGACAAATAGCACAATAACTTTTACAGTCCAATTTCTCCTGTTACCCTTGGTAAAATAAAAAAAATTGAACCTGAAGTATTTTTTTTGTGAAAAAAAGTTAGATGTTCATTTTTTTTTTAAATATTCAAAAAAATTCCTGTGATGCACCTAAAGGGTTAATAAACTTCTTGAATGTGGTTTTGAGCACCTTAAGGGGTGCAGTTTTTAGAATGGTGTCACTTTTGGGTATTTTCTATCATATAGACCCCTCAAAGTGGCTTCAAATGTGATGTGGTCCTAAAAATAAAATGGTGTTGTAAAAATGAGAAATCGCTGGTCAACTTTTAACCCTTATAACTTCCTAACAAAAAAAAATTTTGGTTCCAAAATTGTGCTGATGTAAAGTAAACATGTGGGAAATGTTAGTTATCAAGTTTTTTGTGTGCCGTATCTCTGTGATTTAAGGGCATAAAAATTCAAAGTTGGAAAATTGCGAAATTTTCAAAATTTTTGCCAAATTTCCGTTTTTTTCACAAATAAACGCAAGTTATTTGAATGAAATTTTACCACTAACATGAAGTACAATATGTAACGAGAAAACAATGTCAGAATCACCGGGATCCATGGAAGCGTTCCAGAGTTATGACCTCATAAAGTTACAGTGGTCAGAATTGTAAAAATTGGCCCGTCATGAACGTTCAAACCACCCTTGGGGTGAAGGGGTTAAAGATTTTCAACTTTTTAATTGGTTTCATTAGTCACTGCATATGAGATTTTGTAATGGATAGAAGTTTTTATGCCTCTGCGCATTGCTGAAATTATTATTATTAATTATTAGTAATTTTTATAAATGTGAAAAAATGTTGGTGTATATCATGCAAAATTGGTGATGATACGTTGTCCTATTAAAGGGGTTGTCCTGTTTTACAAAATTTTCATCCCTGGCTACAGTGTTTTGCAAAATAACAAACAGCTCGTTACTCGCCAGTCCCCGGTTCTGTTGAGTCTCCATTGTTCATTCCAGTGTCTGGCTGACATCACTACGACAGAGTCGCACAGAGGTCAGTCAGAGCAGACAGCTCCAAAAGGGGCATTCTGTCTGCACAGGCCAAGCAGCTGAGCTTACTGGTTGGATACTGCACTATCAACATGATAAAAATAGCTCAACAGAGATACCGGTACCATTATTGGTTATTAAATATGTTTAACCCCTTCATGACCCAGCCTATTTTGACCTTAATGACCTGGCCATTTTTTGCAATTCTGACCAGTGTCCCTTTATGAGGTAATAACTCTGGAACGCTTCAACGCATCCTAGTAATTCTGAGACTGTTTTTTCGTGACATATTGGGCTTCATGTTAGTGGTAAATTTAGGTCAATAATTTTTGCATTTATTAGTGAAAAAATCAGAAATTTGGCGAAAATTTTGCAATTTTCAAATTTTGAATTTTTATTCTGTTAAACTAGAGAGTTATGTGACACAAAATAGTTACTAAATTACATTTCCCACATGTCTACTTTATATCAGCACAATTTTGGAAACAAATTTTTTTTGTTAGGAAGTAATAAGGGTTAAAAGTTGACCATCGATTTCTCATTTTTACAACAAAATTTACAAAACCATTTTTTTTAGGGACCACCTCACATTTGAAGTCACTTTGAGAGGTCTATACAGCAGAAAATACCCAAAAGTGACACCATTCTAAAAACAGCACCCCTCAAGCTACTCAAAACTACATTCTAGAAGATTATTAACCCTTCAGGTGCTTCACAGGAACTAAAGCAACGTGGAAGGAAAAAATGGACATTTTAATTTTTCCAACACAAATTTTCTTTTAGCATCAATTTTTCATTTTCACATGGGCAACAGGATAAAATGGATCCTAAAATTTGTTGGGAAATTTCTCCTGAGTACACCGATACCTCATATGTGGTCATAAACCACTGTTTCGGCGCACGGCAGGGCTCAGAAGGGAAGGAGCACATTTGACTTTTTGAATGGAAAATATGCTGGAATATTTAGCGCTTGCCATGTCATGTTTGGAGAGTCGCTGTGTGCCTAAACACTGGAGCTTCCCCACAAGTGACCCCATTTTGGAAACTAGACCCCCCAAGGAACTTATCTAGATGCACAGTGATCACTTTGAACCCCAGGTGCTTCACAAATTGATCCGTAAAAAAAGGACTTTTTTTTCACAAAAATTATCTTTTAGCCTCATTTTTTCATTTTCACATGGGTAACAGGAAAACGGGATCCTAAAATTTGTTGGGCAATTTCTCCTGAGCACACCAATACCTCATATGTGGTCATAAACCACTGTTTGGGCGCACAGCAGGGCCCGGAAGGGAAGGAGCGCCATTTGACTTTTTGAATGGAAAATTAGCTCCAATCGTTATTGGACACCATGTCTCATTTGGAGAGCCCCTGTGTACCTAAACATTGGAGCTCCCCCACAAGTGACACCATTTTGGAAACTAGACCCAATAAGGAACTTGCCTAGATATGTGGTGAGCACTTTTAACCCCCAAGTGCTTCACAAAAGTTTATAACGTAGAGCAGTGAAAATAAAAAATCATTTTTTTTCCTCAAAAATGATTTTTTAGCACGCTATTTTTTATTTTCACAAGGGAAACAGGAGAAATTGGACCACAAAAGTTGTTATCCAGTTTGGCTTGAGTATGCTGGTACACCATATGTGGGGGGAACCACTGTTTGGGCGCACGGCAGGGCTCAGAAGGGAAAGAGCGCCATTTGACTTTTTGAAATTAAAATTTTAATCCAATCGTTAGCGGACACCATGTCGTGTTTGGAGATCCCCTCTGTGCCTAAATTTTGGAGCTCTCCCACAAATGACCCCATTTTGGAAACTAGACCCCCTAAGGAACTTATCTAGATGCATAGTGAGCACTTTGAACCCCCAGGTGCTTCACAGAAGTTTATAACGCAGAGCCGTGAAAATAAAAAAAAATTTTCTTTCCTAAAAAAAATATATTTCAGTCCACAATTTTTTATTTTAACAAGGGTAACAGGAGAAATTGGACCCCAAAAGTTGTTGTACAGATTGTCCTGAGTACGCTGGTACCCCATATGTGGGGGGAACCACTGTTTGGGCACACGTCGGGGCTCGGAAGGGAAGTAGTGACATTTTGAAATGCTGACTTTGATGGCATGGTCTGCGGGCGTCATGTTACATTTGCAGAGCCCCTGTGTGCCTAAACAGTAGAAACCCCCCACATGTGACCTCATTTTGGAAACTAGACCCCCCAAGGAACTTATCTAGATGTGTGGTAAGCACCTTGAACCCCCAAGTGCTTCACAGAAGTTTATAACGCAGATCCGTGAAAATAAAAAATAATTTTTTTCCTCAAAAAAAATGATTTTTAGCCCACAATTTTTTTTCACAAGGGTAACAGGAGAAATTGGACCCCAAACGTTGTTGTACAGTTTGTCCTGAGTACGCTGGTACCCCATATGTGGGGGGGAACCACTGTTTGGGCACCCGTCAGGGCTCTGAAGGGAAGTAGTGACATTTTGAAATGCTGACTTTGATGGCATGGTCTGCGGGAGTCATGTTACATTTGCAGAGCCCCTGTGTGCCTAAACAGTAGAAACCCCCCACATGTGACCTCATTTTGGAAGCTAGACCCCCCAAGGAACTTATCTAGATGTGTGGTAAGCACCTTGAACCCCCAAGTGCTTCACAGAAGTTTATAACGCAGATCCGTGAAAATAAAAAATCATTTTTTTTCCTCAAAAATGATTTTTTAGCACGCTATTTTTTATTTTCACAAGGGAAACAGGAGAAATTGGACCACAAAAGTTGTTATCCAGTTTGGCTTGAGTATGCTGGTACCCCATATGTGGGGGGGAACCACTGTTTGGGCACACGTCAGGGCTCGGAAGGGAAGTAGTGACATTTTGAAATGCTGACTTTGATGGCATGGTCTGCGGGAGTCATGTTACATTTGCAGAGTCCCTGTGTGCCTAAACAGTAGAAACCCCCCACATGTGACCTCATTTTGGAAACTAGACCCCCCAAGGAACTTATCTAGATGTGTGGTAAGCACCTTGAACCCCCAAGTGCTTCACAGAAGTTTATATCGCAGAGCCGTGAAAATAAATAATAATTTGCTTTCCTCATAAAAAATGATTTTTAGCCCGCAATTTTTTTTTCACATGGGTAACAGGATAAATTGGACCCCAAAAGTTGTTGTCCAGTTTGTCCTGAGTACGTTGATACCCCATATGTGGGGGATGTCCACTGTTTGGGCACACGTCAGGGCTCGGAAGTGAAGTAGTGACATTTTGAAATGCTGACTTTGACGGAATGGTCTGTGGGCATCATGTTACATTTGCAGAGCCCCCGATGTACCTAAACTGTGGAAACCCCCCACAAGTGACCCCATTTTGGAAACTAGACCCCATAAGGAACTTGCCTAGATGTGTGGTGAGCACCTTGAACCTCCAAGTGCTTCACAGAAGATTATAACGCAGAGCCATGAAAATAAAAAAATAATTTTTTTTCCTCAAAAAATGATTTTTTAGCTCGAAATTTTTTATTTTCACAAGGGTAACAGGAGAAATTGTACCCCAAAGGTTGTTGTCCAGTTTGTCCTGAGTACGCTGGTACCCCATATGTGGGGGGGGAACCATTGTTTGGGCACACGTCAGGGCTCGGAATGGAAGTAGTGACGTTTTGAAATGCAGACTTTGATTAAATAGTCTGCGGTCGTCATTACGTTTGCAGAGCCCCTGATGTGCCTAAACAGTGGAAACCCCCCACAAGTGACCCCATTTTGGAAACTAGACCTTCCAAGGAACTTATGTAGATGTGTTGTGAGCACTTTGAACCCCCAAGTGCTTCACAGAAGTTTATAATGCAGAGACGTGAAAATGAAAAAATCATTTATTTTCCACAATAATAATTTTTTAGCCCCCAATTTTTTATTTTCCCAAGTGTAGCAGGAGAAATTAGTCCCCAAAAGTTGTTGTGCAATTTTTCCTGAGTATGCTGATACCTCATTGGTTGGGGTAAACCACTGTTTGGGCACACGTCAGGGCTTGGAAGGGAGGGAGCACCGTTTGACTTTTTGAACTGTGGTGCAGTGACCGCTGTGTCCGCTAGGGGGCGCTGTGTGGGTGTCCCAGAACAGCAGAATAAGCATTTCCATTACCCTGATAGGTGTAGGATACTGAAAGATCATAATGATCAGCAGAGGTACTGCTGAGTAGCACGTTCCGTTACAATGTGTCAGGGAAGCCTGTGTGTGGTTGTATGCAATAGGACCTTGTGTGAGGTCATAGTCATGTGATCACCTGTGGGTGTGGTTATGGACCATATAAGGTACCTGAGGTCTGGTCACAAGGGAGTGAATGCTGGGACCTGATTGGTCCAGTTTGGAAGGTCCCGTGTGGAGAAGGATCTCCTCACTAACAGCACGTGTGGACGCTGTGACTAATGGCGATGTGTGCCTGACCGTTCCCAGGGAGAGGGAAGGAACGTTAGCAGTGTAAAGCAGCATGCAAGGTAACCCGGAGACGGGACTGCTCCTGAGAGACTGTATAGCCTGCTGGCTAGATGAAGCACAGCCTGTGTGACTAGGAGGGCTATAGGGGAGCAGAGCTCCAGTGTGAAGATACCCTGCTGTCTGCTATAAGACTGTTGCATATTACTGCTGGAGGTTTATGAAGGATGAATAAACCTCATGGACTATGATTTGTTGGAAAATCCTGTGCCGAATGTGTTTTTGATCGCGGCAAGCGAGTGTCCCCCAACCCTGAATGACAGCGCTACCTCACAGAACGCAAAATTGGCTGGAATCAATGGTTGCACCATGTCGCGTTTGGAGACCCCCTGATGTGCCTAAACAGTGGAAACCCATCAATTCTAACTTCAACCCTAACCCCAACACACCCCTAACCACAGCCCTAACCCCAACACATCCCTAACCCTAATCCCAACCATAACCCTAACCCCAACACACCCCTAACCATAATCCCAACCCTAACCATAACCCTAACCACAACCCTAACCCTAATTCTAACCCTAATTCCAAACCTAACCCTAATTCCAACCCCAACCCTAATTGCACCCTAACCCTAATTCCACCCTTACCCTAATTCCACCCCAACCCTAACCCTAATTCCAACCCTAACCCTATTTCCAACCCTAACCCTCTTTGCAACCCTAACCCTAACCCTCTTTCCAACCCTAACCCTCTTTCCAACAATAACCCTCTTTCCAACCCTAACCCTAATGGAAAAATAAAAATAAAAATATTTTCTTTATTTTATTAGTTGTGCCTACCTATGATAATCGGGGGGTTTATTTACTTTTTATTTCATTTTGATCACTGTGAGAGTGATCAAAATGAAAGAATGGAAACTGCAGCCGGCAGATTCGGGCGGGTGCACTGCGCATGTGCCCGCCATTTTCCAAGATGGTGGCACCCATGAGCCGGACCTGCGGGACACCGGGAGTGACAGGGGACTCAGAAGGTACCGGGGGGATCAGAAGTTGGCGGGGAGCGGAGGGAATGGGAGGGGGAAGATGATGACAGCGGCGGCAGATCGCCACTGTCATTAAAGTGGCGGGGGGGCGATCGCCGAGGGGGTTGAATCGGTGTCTCCAGCCATGTCCTATGCTACTGCAGCATCAGCCATGGCTGGATTGTAATATTTCATCAATTTTCATTGATGAAATATTACTATCACTCTGATTGACTGTTTCACTCTTAACAGCCAATCAGAGCGATCCTAACCATGTGGGGGCAAAGCCACCCCCCCTGGGCTTAACTGCATGTTGTCCTGTATCTGCGGGTCGGGTGACATTTCAATGACCCCAGTCACCCGACCCGCAGGAACGCTATTTATAGCATGACGCCTACGGGGGCGTCATGGGTCGTTTGGGCATGACTTTTCATGACGCCTACGTAGCGACTATGTTCAACTCAAAAACAAAAAAAACACATTCATACTCAGACACATAATTCCCCGATGCCCTTGATCTCCTGCAACAAATATAAATAAACCGACACAAATACTCGCTGGTCTGCCGTAGTCCTAAATAACGTGTGTCCCACGAGTATCTAACGTGTAGAACAGTCACATCAGGAGATGTGACTGCTCTACACGGCTCTGGTGATACAGTGACCAGAGGTATCCTCCCGCAGTGTATCACTGCGCCGCCGTCAGAGGTCACCGAAGTTTGTGCTGTCACCTGCGGCACTGCTGCATGAGAAAATTCTCACACAGCGATAGTGCGATAAAGTGAGAATACTGGAGTGATGAACTCTGGTGAAATCTCTCACAGCGGCAAAGTGATACACTGTGGAGGCATTACCTCCTGTCAGTGCATAAGCGGAGGCCCTGTAGATGTGACTGTTCTACACATGAGATCGTCGTGGAACACTCGTTATTTAGGACTACGGCGGACAAGGGAGTATTTGTGTTGGTTTATTATTTTATTTTTGCTGCAGGAGATCGAGGACGTCAGGGAATTAGGCGATACAGTAAGTATGGTTAATTAAGAAATTAAGATTATTAAAGGACTTTATTCTGGCTGTGTCTTTATTTACCATATAACTATAAGATTAGTAATGGATAAGTGTCTTATTGACACCTCTCCATTATTAATCCATGGGCTTGATGTCACTGGACAATACAAAGGTGACATCAACCCCACAAATATTACCCCACTTGTCACCACTAAAGGGCAAGTGGGAAGAGCAAGGCTAACTGCCAGATTTGGTGCACCTATAAGAAGTTCCATTTCTGGGGCAGCTGAGAGCTGATGTTTTTAGCCTGGGGGGTGCCAATATCCATGGCCCTTTCCCAGGCTATTAATATCAGCCCGCAGCTGTTTGCCTAGCCTTTGTTGGTTTGATTTTATAGGGGTCAAATTTTTTTCTGGGGTTCTAATTTTATTACTTTGTCCCACCATGGAATTATCCCACTTCAGTAGACTATTATCTGGCATCTGCATGCCATAGAAGCTATCAGCGGTGCACTGACAGAGAGATTTGCTGATCATGCACTGCGCATGATCAACAAGTTTCCTAGCTCTGGTGAGCCAGATGTCTTCATGACAAATGAGTCCACGGTCTTTCTGGAATAGGCAATGGAGACAATTTCCCGGCCAGCCGGTTATGACAGACTTTAGCGCATGCGAAAATCTCACAAGCGGATACTAATTCCTTAACATCGTTAAGCATGGATGGCCACCAAAAGAGTCTAGCAACAGCTTTCTGTGTAGCAATGACTCCTGGGTGACCACTTAAGATGGAGTCATGAAATTCCTGCAAAAGACGTAATCTAAGATACACAGGCACAAATAATTTAAATTTAGAGGATGAGGCCAACGACTGGACCTCACAAATTTCAGCTTTCAATTCTGAGGATACCATAGAAATCACAATTCCTAGAGGAAGAATGGGGGTTGGAGGTTCTGGAGGAGAAACGATATCAAGGCTGCGTGACAAAACTTCAGCCCTAACATTCTTAGACCATGGTCTGAATGTGATGGAAAAATTGAATCTAGAGAATAATAAGGACCATCTGGCCTGTCTAGAGGTTAAACGTTTAGCAGATTCAATATAGGCTAAATTTTTATGATCTGTCACCACAGTAACAGGATGAATAGCTACCTCCAGAAAATGTTTTCATTCTTCAAAAGCTAACTTGACTGCGAGCAGCTTGCGATTCCCTACATCATAATTTCTCTCAGCAGATGAAAATTTCCTGGAGAAAAATGCACATGGACACAAGTTGGTCAGCCTTTTGGAATCTTGAGACAAAACAGCTCCTAACCCAACCTGTGAGGCATCCACTTCTACGATGAATGGTTTCTGAAGATCAGGTTGAATCAAAACTGGAGCGGACATGAAGTACTCCTTTAATTTATCAAAAGGAGCCAACAGCATCCAACGACCAAACCTTAAGATTCGCCCCCATTCGTGTGAGGTCAGGAAGGGGTTTCACTATCTGAGAAAAACCCTTAATTAATTTTCTGCAGTAATTAGCAAACCCTAAGAATCATTGTAACGCTTTCAGGTCACGAGGTTGAACCCAATCAATTATAGCCTGCACCTTCCCAGGATCCATTTTAAACACTTCAGCTGACACAATGTACCCCAATTTTAAACCCTTCAGCTGAGACAATGAACCTGAGGAATGATATTTCCTGAACAGAAAAAGTACATTTCTCCAATTTATCAAACAAAGAATTTTCCCTGAGTTTCTGTAAAACAAATCGAACATGCTCATAGTGAGAATTAAGATCAGGCAAAAAAAAAATTAGAATTTCATCCAGGTATACCACAATAAACCTTCCAATAATATCAGAGAAAAAGTCATTCATAAAGTTCTGAAAGACTGCAGGTGCTTTGGTTAACCCAAAAGGCATGACAAGATTTTCAAATAAACCCTCCAATGTTAAAAATGCCGTTTTCCACTCATCACCCTCCCGGACACATATCAGATTATATACCCCTCTAAGGTCAAGTTTAAAAAACTATTTAGCCCCCTGTGAGATATGGGAAAATTATATGTAATTGTTATCATTTGGATATCTGATGGAATTCCCTGTCAGATACAGTTTGGCCCAAATATACATGCTACAAACTCAGCCCCCACCCTTGGCATTCCCCCAGGCCATAAGGGAAGTCAAATACACCTCAATCAATGGAACCTCATTATCCAGCGAAGGCACTTCCTTGGACAGTGCAGACCAATGTTTTTCTTTAATTAGCCCAAGCAAATAGACCTTTGAAGTTCTCTCCGGGGGGGGGAGAAAGCCATAGACCCTGTGTCTCCCAGCACCAAGTTCCGCAATTATCACAGGGGTGTGAGTTCTTGTGCAAGACCAGCCAACTGGAGTCCTTTGTTTGACTCAAACCACAGGCAGATACTGTGGCATCACAGATATTGTGGCACCATAAGGCTCTGAGATATTGAATCTGGAAAATGACCTATAATAACAGAATGCAATATCTCTGAGTCTAGCCGAGCACATAATCTGAATCAGCATTCCTTCCCCCACACTCCCATACCCTTCATCGACCTGTAGAACTCTGCGTTATTGAGTTATAAAGCATAACTACCAGGATTTATATACAGTAGGTATATTTGGTCTCCCTGCACAGATAAAATCCAGCAGAACCCAGTGGCGCCATTGCCATCTTAGTTAGACCCTCAGGCGGACAGATATGGGCCTCCACAGGTCTGCCTGGAAAATCATACTCTCAGATATGGGAGGAGGGATGGTGCCCAGCCCAGGGGCTGGTGAAGCATCTGGGAGGGAGCAGCCTAAGGGATAATAGGCAGCTCCTTATTTTGGACTCAGTCTTTCTACTGGCAGGAGGCCAGTTAGCTGATGCGGCCAGAGAATCACGTAAAAAAATTTGGACCTGTGATCCATCAGCACCTGCCTGTGGTCAAATGCTGCATAACACAGTAAATACAATCTATCTGTACCCTACCCTTGTACTACACTCCTTACTGAATACTTGTATATTTGCTTTTATATATACAGTATATACCTGTATTTTTCTACTGCGCCTTTCGGTGATTAAATAAAAAATTAATCTTAGGCTGCTCTTTTATCTCGATTCACAAATCCCCACATCCGCACACTCAGGTGGTTATATTATACGCTACCCCGGGGTTGGTTTCTGACCTGATATAAGCCTGTTGTCGGATGAGGCTTATATCGAATGAGGAACTGGTGGCAGCTGTCATGTCGGACGCTGTTCACACCACAGCGTCCGGCAGGCAGAGGTAGTTCCACCTCCAGCCACTATAGCCTCAGTGGCGCCGGCTTGATCTTCAGGCTCTCGGGGGTTAATCCTGCTGGAGACCAGGTTGGAAGGTTAGTCACGCCCACGGTCTTTAAATAGTCATACTGGCATATGGGCGTCGCCGATTATAGCTTGTGTTTTCATACCAAGTGGTTCCGGTCTGGAGTGGAGGTGTTGCAGAGAGAGAGATTCGTATCTGGTGTCGTATGATCCATCGTTATCCTTTCTCCTTCCCATATTTGTGTTTAGTTGTGCCCTGTTCACATTACTGTATATTCCTGTGTGTGTGCGGCGCAGTGCAGTTTAAGTTCTCCCTGTCTGTCTTATTTGTGTGGGAGCTTTGGTGGTGTGTCTCCTCACTGGGTGGAGGGTGGAGGGTTAAGTGCAGGGCTGAGCAGGCGATAAGGAAAGGGTGGAGGCTCAGGCATTTGCACCTTCAGCAAAAACCCTGGGTTGAGGGTCAGACAGGGTTTCCCCTAGTGAAAGGGACACCA
Organism: Dendrobates tinctorius; assembly: GCF_039654945.1. Lineage (NCBI taxonomy): Eukaryota > Metazoa > Chordata > Amphibia > Anura > Dendrobatidae > Dendrobates > Dendrobates tinctorius. The sequence goes on along the minus strand of NW_027361716.1, from coordinate 25,063,262 downwards.
CAGGGGCCCCGGGTATTTCTGCCTTAGTTGTCCTAAGCCCCGCGTGACATTATAATCGGCCCACATTTTTTCAGGAGTCCATGGATCCCATGGATTCCATAACCCGCTAGTTGGCGGCGCTGTCCTTACAGGTCTCCGAGTTGAAAGGGGCAGTTCAGCAGCAGGGCCTGGTAGTAGCAAAGGTGCAAACGGCATCTGCAGGTATCGGTGCAGAGCCGAAGTTTCCGCTGCCAGAACGATTTTCAGGCGATCGCAGCAAATTTGTCATATTTCGGGAGGCCTGCAAATTATACTTCCGCATGCGGCCAATCTCCTCAGGTAATGAGGCCCAGCGAGTAGGGCTGGTGTTGTCATTACTGAGTGGTGACCCCCAAGCATGGGCATTTTCCTTACCAGCTGACTCTGCTACATTTCATTCGGTCGATAATGTTTTTTCTGCCCTCGGGCTCATTTACGATGACCCTGACCGACTGGCTCTAGCGGAATCTAAAATCCGCGCCCTCCGCCAGGGGGAGCGCTTGGCAGAGGACTATTGTTCGGAATTTCGCCGCTGGGCTGTAGACACACAGTGGAATGACCCAGCACTGCGGAGCCAGTTTATTCATGGGGTATCAGGGAGGGTGAAACAAGCCCTCCTGATGTATGAGACTCCGGCATCATTGGAGTCTGCCATGAGTTTGGTGATACGTATTGATCGCCGTTTTCGCCAGGGGGCACAGGAGACGCTACCTCTGGGGGAAAGCAGAGGTGCAGGTGTGGTTGAAGTAGATGAGTCCCCTGAACCTATGCAGATTGCTGGCGTGGCACAGGTTCAGCCTCGCGCTCCGGGATTCCGGAAGCCCGGAGCATGTTTCTACTGTGGTAAAAGAGGTCATTATGTTAACGTTTGCCCGGTACTACCTAAGAGGGTCACATCGGCGGAAAACTGTTAAGCTCAGAGGGTATGGAGGAGACCCATCTGAGCATATGCATATCCTCCATGATGGTATCTCAATGTATGCTCCCTGCCAAGGTTATTATCGCCGGCAGAGAGCTACCTATATCAGTGTTTGTGGATAGCGGTTCCGCTACCAATCTCATAGATGAGGAGTTTGCACACACCGCCGGGTTTAAGATCGAAAAACTTCCTCACCCCATACAGGTGGTGACCATTAATGCTGTTCCCCTCCCTCAAGGGGAGATTACTGAGTTTGTGGCAGAGGTGAAACTCCACATTGGGGTCCTACATTCTGAGTCGGTTACATGTAGGGTCCTCCGTAATCTCCCAGCTCAAATGGTCCTGGGTTTTCCATGGCTGTCCAGGCACAACCCGGTAATTGATTGGAAAACTCAGGACATAGTGCAATGGAGTGGTTTCTGCCAAGACAATTGCTTGGCCACATGTGTGTCCGCCGTGACGCCCAGCCTGCCGGAGGCTTTGCAGGATTTCGCGGATGTTTTCTCTGAGAAGGGTTGCTCAGAACTGCCTCCACATAGAGCCTATGACTGTGCGATTAGGTTAAAACCCGGGGCCAAATTACCTAAGGCCAGGATGTTTAATATTTCTGGTCCTGAGAGGCAAGCTCTGAAAGACTACATCGCGGAGAGTCTGAGCAAAGGACACATCCGGCCTTCGTCCTCGCCTGTAGCCACAGGGTTTTTCTTCATTAAGAAGAAAGATGGGGGGTTACGCCCGTGTCTGGATTTCCGAGAGTTAAACCAGATTACTATCCGTGATCCCTACCCAATGCCGTTGATCCCGGATTTGTTCAACCAGGTAGCGGGGGCGAAATGGTTTTCCAAGCTGGACCTCAGGGGGGCTCATAACCTCATAAGGGTCCGTCAGGGGGATGAGTGGAAGACGGCGTTTAACACTCCTGAGGGTCATTTTGAGAGTCTGGTTATGCCGTTTGGGTTGACCACCGCGCCTGCCGTTTTCCAACATTTTATTAATGATGCTCATGTCCTGGGGAGATTTGTGATTGTATACCTGGATGATATCCTCATTTTTATTAATGATGCTCATGTCCTGGGGAGATTTGTGATTGTATACCTGGATGATATCCTCATTTATTCTAGCGATCGGGACACTCATTTGGAGCATGTTAGGCAGGTGTTACAGTTGCTCCGGGAGAACCAGCTCTATGCTAAGCTTGAAAAATGTTTATTTTTTGTCCTGGAGTTGCCCTTTTTGGGATATATTGTGTCCGCAGCCGGTTTTAAAATGGACACCGCTAAGGTGCAAGCGGTGCTGCAATGGGAGAGGCCGGAGAGTCTGAAAGCACTCCAGCGGTTCCTTGGGTTTGCGAATTATTATAGGAAATTTATAAAACACTTTTCCACTGTCGCCAAACCGCTCACGGACAAGACAAAAAAGGGTGCCGATCTGGCGAACTGGCCTGAGGTGGCTATACGTGCATTTGAGCATCTGAAGAATAGTTTTGCTTCAGCCCCCATTCTGGTGCAACCAGACGTGTCTAAACCTTTTGTGGTAGAGGTTGATGCGTCGGAGGTGGGAGTGGGGGCAGTACTGTCTCAAGGCTCGTCCTTGAGCGAGATGCATCCATGCGCCTACTTCTCCAAGAAGCTGTCGCCGGCCGAACGGAATTATGATATCGGCAACAGGGAGTTGTTGGCCATCAAACTGGCTTTTGAGGAATGGCGACACTTCTTGGAGGGGGCGGCTCACCAGGTCACAGTTATCACCGACCATAAGAATCTGCTCTATCTGGAGTCGGCCAAGCGTCTGTCTCCTAGGCAGGCTCGCTGGGCATTGTTTTTTACTCGTTTCAATTTTCTTGTGACGTACCGTCCTGGGGCTAAAAACACCAAGGCGGATGCTTTGTCTAGGTGTTTTCCGGGGGGAGAACCTCGGGAAGAGCCGGTACCCATCCTCCAGAAAGGGGTAGTGGTCTCGGCTCTCACGACGGAGGTAGAGGCGGAGATTGCCGAGGCCCAAGAGGAGGTACCACCAGGACTTCCCGCCAACATATCATTTGTACCCCTGCATCTTCGGCTTAAGGTGTTGAAGGAACACCACGATTCGGTACTGGCTGGTCATCCAGGGGTGAAGGGCACCTTAGAGCTGGTATCGCGTCGTTTCTGGTGGCCCAAAATCCGGCAGGACGTGGTCTCGTACGTGGCAGCTTGCATCACGTGCGCTAGGGCTAAGTCACCCCGAACCCGTCCTGCTGGCACGCTACAGCCTCTGGGGGTACCCAATAGGCCATGGACATAAATCTCCATGGATTTTATCACTGACTTGCCAGCCTCGGCAGGGAACACGGTCATCCTGGTGGTGGTTGACCGTTTTTCAAAGATGGCGCATTTTGTGGCGGTGTCTTCTTTGCCCAATGCTAAGACGTTGGCTCAGGTATTTGTGAAGGAGGTGGTCAGACTCCACGGAGTACCATCTGACATAGTATCTGATAGGGGTACGCAATTTGTGGCGAGGTTTTGGAAAGCTTTTTACTCAAGGTTGGGGATCAAGTTGTCACATTCATCGGCGTTTCATCCACAGTCTAATGGACAAACTGAGCGCATGAACCAAAATCTAGAACAGTATTTACGATGTTTTGTGTCCGACAACCAGGAGGAGTGGTCTACTTTCCTTCCTCTGGCCGAATTCGCGTTAAATAATCACCGCCAAGAGTCATCAGGAGAGTCTCCATTCTTTTGTGTGTACGGTCAACATCCTCAGTTTTGTACCTTACGTCAGGGTGACTCCGGGGGTGTCCCGGAGGAGGATCAGCTAGGAGCCCAATTGTCATCAGTCTGGAGGCGGGTGAAACAGCGTTTGTTGAGCATGAGTGCCAGGTACAAACGGGTGGCTGACAGTAGACGCGTGCCAGGTCCGGACCTGTGTGTGGGTGAATGGGTGTGGTTAGCTACGAAGAACATAAAACTCAAAATTCCATCTTTAAAACTGGGTCCCAGGTTTATTGGGCCTTTTAGGATTTCTGCCATCATTAACCCAGTGGCTTATCGGTTGGAACTTCCTGCGGTGTACAAAATACATAACGTTTTTCACAGGGCTTTATTGAAAAAGGTGGTAGGCTTGGTGGACACGACGCCGATGCCACCTCCAGTCATGGTGGATGGCGATTTAGAGTTCGAGGTTGCCAAGGTAGTGGACTCTCGAGTAGTACGCCGTACTCTTCAGTATTTGGTGCACTGGCGGGGTATGGTCCGGAGAGGTCTTGGGTTCCAGCCTCAGACATACATGCGGATCGGCTGGTCAGTTCTTTTCACCGTCGTCATCCGGACAAGCCGGGTCCTATGAGTCTTGAGGGCCCTGGGGTCCCTCGTAGAAGACGGGGTACTGTCATGTCGGACGCTGTTCACACCACAGCGTCCAGCAGGCAGAGGTAGTTCCACCTCCAGCCACTATAGCCTCAGTGGCGCCGGCTTGATCTTCAGGCTCTCGGGGGTTAATCCTGCTGGAGACCAGGTTGGAAGGTTAGTCACGCCCACGGTCTTTAAATAGTCATACTGGCATATGGGCGTCGCCGATTATAGCTTGTGTTTTCATACCAAGTGGTTCCGGTCTGGAGTGGAGGTGTTGCAGAGAGAGAGATTCGTATCTGGTGTCGTATGATCCGTCGTTATCCTTTCTCCTTCCCATATTTGTGTTTAGTTGTGCCCTGTTCACATTACTGTATATTCCTGTGTGTGTGCGGCGCAGTGCAGTTTAAGTTCTCCCTGTCTGTCTTATTTGTGTGGGAGCTTTGGTGGTGTGTCTCCTCACTGGGTGGAGGGTGGAGGGTTAAGTGCAGGGCTGAGCAGGAGATAAGGAAAGGGTGGAGGCTCAGACATTTGCACCTTCAGCAAAAACCCTGGGTTGAGGGTCAGACAGGGTTTCCCCTAGTGAAAGGGACACCACAGGGGCCCCGGGTATTTCTGCCTTAGTTGTCCTAAGCCCCGCGTGACAGCAGCATACCGTACTGTGTTAGGGAGGAGCCCTGACAGTGATGGCCGGGAGGTTTATATATATATATATATATATATCCCCAGCCTGGACAGGTGATGCAGATCCCCCCTCACTGGTAGCGCCTCAATAACTCGCACCTATAAGTGAAGCCTTTCTGGCAACTAGTTGCCCTCGGTGCAGTTCCCTGACTGACCTGGGGCAAGTGGTGGCATTAGAGAGCTTATTCCTGTTGGGTGCTTCTCTCCCCTCCCCAGAGGTGAGTGAAGTCGACACACCCCTTCCCCTATGTGATCCATCACACCCCATAAGCTGATTGTATAGGTCGGGAATAAATGGAAGCAAGTAAGTGTTCTTAACTGTAATTTTGTTCAGTTCACAGAAATCAAGGCAAGTACAGAGGCCAACATCTTTCTTTTTCACAAAAAAGAACCCCACAGCTACAGGCATTGAGGAAGGACGGATATGACCCTTCCATAAACTTTCATTTACATATTCCTTCATAACGGTCCGTTCAGGTCACAACAAATTATACAGCTTTAGGCAATTTGACATTAGAAAAAAGATTTATAGCACAATCATAAGGACGATGGGGATGTAGTATCTCAGCCTCTTTCTCCAAGAACACATCTCTGAAGTCTTTCAGGTAAGTCTGCAAACCCTCCAGACTAGCGGAACAAATTTGTATAGAGCTAAGATATTTATTATGACAGCAGGAACTTCATTGAACAATATCCTTCTGACACCAATCAATAACAGGATTATAGATATGCAGACATGGAAATCCCAGCATTAACCCAGCAGGTAAATTATACAACACATAGCAGAAGATGGACTCAGAATGAAGATTTCCCATTGTAAGTTTGAATTCCACCGTTACCAGCTGGACTAAGTTCTGAAATAATGGTGTCCTGTCAATGGTGACAATTTGAATAGGTCTTTCCAATCTAACTGTCCCTAATCTTAATTTAAGAACCAGTCCAGAATCAATGAAATTGGCGGCAGATCCACAGTCAATGAAAGCAAGAGCAGATAACCGCAGGTTCTAAAACAAAGTTCCACGATCAGCAATGCTTTATCTGAGGAGTAAAAGGGTACCTGGAAGTCTGGGTGAGTTCCTCGAATATCACCTAGACTTAGACATATCCCAATGGCTTGATTGCTTGAGGGTGGATGGAGAAGTCTTTGAGGAAATGTCTAGCACGACCACAATAATAATAATAATAATAATAATAATCTTTATTTATATAGCGCCAACATATTCCGCAGCGCTTTACAGTTTAACAGTTTCAAATCACAAGTCATAAGTAACAACGCTAACAATACAATAATTAAAGCAAAATAAGACGAAATAAGACGACCCTGCTCGTGAGAGCGTACAATCTACAATGAGGTGAGGGAGATACAAAGTACAGGTGTGTATTTACAATGGTGTATTTACAATGAAGGTCCAGCCATCTTGCAGGAGTGAAGGATGGATGGAGATAGTGAATGGGCTACGCATGCACACTTACACAGAGAATGACTTTGATTAGTGAATGTGATAGGCCGCTCTGAACAGGTGTGTTTTGAGGGAGCGCCTAAAACTATGCAAATTGTGGATAGTCCTGATTTCTTGGGGTAGAGCATTCCAGAGGATAGGAGCAGCACGGGAGAAGTCTTGGAGTCGGGAGTGGGAGGTACGGATTAGTGCAGAGGTTAGTCGAAAGTCGTTTGCAGAGCGCAGCGATCGGCTAGGCCGATAGACAGAAATGAGAGAAGAGATGTAAGGGGGTGCCGCACTGTGGAGAGCTTTGTGGGTGAGAACAAGTACTTTGAATTGGATCCTATAATGAATGGGCAGCCAATGTAAGGACTGGCGAAGAGCGGACGCGTCCAAGTACCGATTACCCAGATGGACGATCCTGGCTGCTGCATTGAGTATGGACTGGAGAGGGGATAGTCGAGTGACGGGGAGGCCAATTAATAGAGCGTTGCAGTAATCCAGGCGAGAGTGGATCAATGCAACAGTGAGGGTTTTTGTTGTTTCCATAGTGAGAAAAGGGTGGATTCTAGAGATGTTCTTTAGGTATAAGCGGCAAGAGCGGGCAAGGGATTGTATATGGGATGTAAAGGAGAGATTGGTGTCAAACATAACACCCAGACAGCGCACCTGCTGCCGGGGTGTTATTGTGGTACCACCCACGGAGAAGGAAATGTCAGATTTAGGGAGGTTAGTAGACGGCGGGAGCAGAAGAAGTTCAGTTTTGGAGAGGTTGAGTTTCAGATAGAGAGCGGACATGATATTGGAGACTGCGGACAGACAGTCACTGGCGTTCTGTAGTACAGCGGGGGTAAGGTCGGGGGGAAGACGTGTATAGTTGTGTGTCATCAGCATAAAGATGGTACTGAAAGCCAAATCTGCTGATGGTCTGTCCAATTGGGGCCGTGTAGAGAGAGAAAAGAAGGGGGCCAAGGACTGAGCCCTGAGGTACCCCGACAGCAAGAGGAAGAGGAGATGACGTGGAGCCAGAGAACAAAACACTGAAGGAGCGGTCAGAGAGATAGGAAGAGAACCAGGAGAGTGCAGTGTCCTTAATGCCTAGTGACTGGAGCCTAGAGAGTAGAAGATGGTGGTCAACAGTATCGAAAGCTGCAGATAGGTCAAGAAGAATGAGCAGAGAGTGGTCACCGTTACGTTTTGCTGTCAGAAGGTCATTGGTCACTTTGATGAGTGCAGTTTCAGTCGAATGTAGGGGGCGGAAGCCGGACTGTGAAGGGTCTAGAAGGGAGTGAATGGAGAGGTAACGGGTAAGGCGGGAGTAAACTAGGCGTTCCAAAAGTTTAGAGATGAAGGGGAGATTGGAGACTGGTCTGTAGTTGTTTGTGCAGGATGGGTCGAGAGCAGGTTTCTTTAGTAGTGGAGTAACGATGGCGTGTTTGAAGGAGGATGGGAAAATGCCCGAGGAGAGGGAGAGATTAAAGATTGTAGTTAGGTGGGTTGTGACGACTGGAGAGAGAGACTGGAGGAGATGTGAGGGAATGGGGTCGGTAGTGCATGTAGTCGGACGAGAAGAAGAGAGGAGTCTGGAGACTTCTTCTTCTGTTATGGGATCAAATGTGGAGAGTGAGCCAGGGGAGATGTAGGAAGGGATGGGAGTCACAGCACTTGGTGGTTGGGAGCAGATTTCTTGACGGATATTATCTATTTTTTCTGTAAAGTGGGAGGCCAGGTCATCAGCACAAATGTCTGTGATAGGGGCTTGTGCTTTTGGCCTGAGGAGGGAGTGAAAAGTGTCAAAAAGTTTCTTGGGGTTGTTGGCTAGTGAGGAGATCAGGGTGGTGAAGTAGGTCTGTTTGGCAAGGTGAAGGGCAGCGTTATAGGTTCTTAACATAAATTTGAAGTGGATGAAGTCTTCTGGTGTGCGGGTTTTTCTCCATAGGCGTTCAGCACTCCTGGAGCATCGCTGGAGAAGCTGAGTTTGCGATGTGAGCCAGGGCTCTTTTACTCTGTGTTTGGAGATTCTGAGGGTGAGGGGAGCTACTTGGTCAAGGGTGCTTCTAAGAGTGTCATTGTAGTGATGAACAGCCAGATTAGGACAGGAAAGAGAGGAGATTGGGGACAGAGATGAGTGTAGGGAATCTGAAAGTGTCTGAGGGTTAATAGCTTGTAGATTTCTGACTGTGTGGTAGGTAGGAATGAGCTGGGGTGGGCGAGGATTTGTGAGCGTGAAGGAGAAAATGTTGTGGTCAGAGAGTGGAAGCGGTGAGTTGTTTAGGTGGGAGATTGAACAGAGCTGGCAGAAGACCAGATCAAGGGTGTTACCGTCCTTATGTGTCTCAGAGGTTGAAAGCTGTGAGAGGCCTAGAGAGGTGGTTAGTGATAGAAGCTGGGATGCAGATGTGGAATTAGGGCTGTTAATGGGGATGTTGAAGTCTCCCAGGATGAGGGTTGGTAGTTCTGAGGACATGAAGTGTGGCAGCCAGGCTGAAAAGTGGTCAAGGAAGAGGGTGGGTGAGCCTGGGGGCCGGTATATGACCGCTACCCTGAGGGAGAGGGGACGGAAGAGCCTGATGGTGTGGACCTCAAAAGAAGGGAATAAGAGTGATGGGACTGGGGGGATGACCTGGAAAGTGCATTGTGGGGACAGGAGTATGCCAACTCCACCACCAGGTCTGTTTGTGGGTCTCGGGGAGTGAGAGAATTGTAAGCCACCGTAGGAAATGGCAGCAGGAGAGACAGTGTCAGAATCCTGAATCCAGGTTTCAGTGAGGGCCAACAGATTAAGAGAGTTGTTCAGAAAGTAGTTGTGTAGGAAAGGAAGCTTGTTACAAGCAGACCGTGGATTCCAGAGGGCACAATTAAAAGATTGAGATGAGGGAGTGCAAGTAATGTTAATCAGATTATTGTGGTTTCGATATGAGGTAGGGTAGGGGTCGAGGTTGGGGGATGTTGGACCAGGGTTGGGGGAGATGTCCCCTGAAATCAGTAGGAGAAGGAAGATAAAGAGCCAATAGTTGTTGGAATTGTAAGTAGTTTTTTTCTGCGATGTGTTTGGGCAAGATGGGCTGAGGTTTCTCAGGAAGGTGAGGAGTGTGTGGGAGCTGTACATGGGAGAAGGAAGTATAGAGGGGCTGATGTGTATGAATCGTGATGGAGGGGGGAAAGGGTGGTGAATGTGGATGGCAAGGGAACACAGGAGGGTAAAAATAAAGCACATGGTTAAAGGGGAAGGCAAAGTGTGGGTTACCTGACTCCTGCCCTGACTAACTGCCATGTATAACTGCCGTTTTGCTGGATGCTTATCTTCTGTGATGCTTTGCTTATGGGATGCTTGCGTGCTGTACCCCACACTGCGTGCTTCCCCTTAGCAACTACTACATATATAGGCCACACTACAGGGTCAGGAGAGAGGGATTGTGGGAGATGGTTGGGTATAATTTGGCAGCTGGGGCCAGCACACCAGGGGATGGTTAGATGATCAAAGGCACTAGACCAAGACCACAATAAAGGCAAAGTCCAAGATCATGCTGATGCCTCCTTTCCACGACACGAGAACGGGCTGTTCCTACCTTCATAGATTACGTCTCAGGCAAGTGAAAAAACTTGGACAGGATGACTGAAACCCCGTCGTTCACCGCATCGCTCACGAATTTGGTGATCCATTCGAATTGCCTGGGTCGTAGACTCCCCCCTAGGGAACAGGGTGGAGTATGCAAAGCCAGAGCGTCCTTTAGAATATCAGAAAGGCCATGATGAAACTGACACCTGAGAGCTGCATCTTTCCACAAAACCTCAGAGGACCACTGCCAAAACTCAGAGCTACATTCCTCTGCGGTGCGGCCCCCCTGCTTCAGGTTCATCATCTTAGCTTCTGCGACCTGTCAGGTTTGTGATAGATCATCCCTAAGACATCAAAAAAGGCATCACTGGAAGACCGTCCTGGGGCTAGTGGGGACATAGAGAATGCCCAAGTCTGAGGACCCCCTTGCAATAGGGACATGATTATTCCCACCCGCTGGGACTCATCTCCTGAATACCAGGGTCGCAAGGTAAAAAAATAGATTGCAGCTCTCCGTAAACACTCTAAACTGATCCTTCTCCCATGAGAATTTGTCAGGAAGTGCAACAACAGGTTCAGGAGAGACCAACTGCACATTGCAAGGTAAAGGAGTCATTACTACAGTCGATGGTGAAGAGCTTTGGGAAGCATTCATAGTTCTACAAAACTGACCCTGCAGCTGGGACTGTGAAGATTCTAGTTTTTGGTGTTCAGTTGCGAGATCCAGAACCATCTGGGTCAGATTCGCCACATGATCACACAGTGCACAAATAGGATCCATCGGTGAAGAGAGAGAAAGATAAAAAGTACTTTTGTGGCCAGTCAAAATGTGACGTTAGTCACAACCCATGGCCAGGCCTTGAATCAGCACAGTCAGACGTTCTGGTTTCAATACCAGAAGATCATGTAATAAACCAAGGGAAAATACAGTTGCAAGTGAGGCCACATGCCAGGGTAAGAATACCAGAGAAATGGCAGATAAGCAAAGGGGCAATAACAAACGGGAAGTCTGAACACAGTCCAAAGGTCAGCAGCAGAATATCAGATGCAAAAGGGCAATGACAAACGGGTAGTCTGAACATGGTCCAAAGGTCAGCAGCAGCAGAAGATCAGAACTTACAGCACAGGGTACAGGGAAACACACACCAGAAAGCACAAGCTTAGAACAAACTTTTGACTGGCAATGATCTGGGCCAGACAGCTCACCTTAATAACAGGGCACTTACCAAGAACATGGAGCACCTGTGGAAATCTCTGCACCTTCCAGTCAGAAAGGTCAAGAGAGCTGTCAATCAAAGCACCGACAGCTCAGTACACCCCAGCACATGATGGGATGACAGAGCTGTCCATCACAGAGTCCCAGACACTCTGAGTAGAGGAATCGTGACAGTGCTATTGACATGAAATTCTCACCAGATGTCAGTAACAATCCATCCAATCCACACAGGAAAATAAATCAAATCATAGATGTCCATAAATTATGTGTAATAATGATAAAAGACACATTGAAAAAGTATTAAACACATTTACTAAAATTTATTTTAATGCTTTAATTTATTTTAAAGCCTATGCTAGTGATGACAGCTTCAAGATACCTCCTGGATAGGGAAACTAGTGACATGCATTGCTCAAGTGTGATTTTAGACCATTGTTTCATCTGAACACTTTTCAAATCCTGAAGGTCCCATGGGCTCCTTCTAGGATCTCTGACCTGCTGTTCCTTCCATAAATTTTCTATTGGTTTCAGGTCAGATGAATGGCTCGGCCATTATAGCAGCTTTATTTTATTTCGCTGAAACCAATTTATAGTTTCCTTGGCTGTGTATTTGGGATCATTGTCTTGCTGAAATGTCCACCCTCGCTTCATTGTCACCGTCCTAGTAGATGGCAGCAGATTTTTATAAAGAATGTCTTGGTACATTTGTCCGTTCATCCTTCCTTCAGTCATATGAAGTTTGCCAGTGCCGTATGCTGAAAAACAGCCACACACCTTGATGTTCCCACCTCCAAACATAAATGTTGGTATGGTGTTTTCGGGTGATATGCAGTGTCTTTTGGCCTCCAAACATAGTGTTTATTATGGCAGTCAAAGAGTTCGATTTTGGTCTAATCTGACCAGACTAAATTCTCACAGTATTTCACAGGCTTGTCTAAACGTTGTTGAGCCAACTTTAGATGCGCTTGAACATTTTTTCGTGAGTGTGTTACTGAAGGCATCAAATTTAGACGCTTTATTCTTCCCTTTTTAAGAAAAATAAAAATTTGGGTTTTGATACTTGTTTGTTTGAAACAATTGTACCTGCTGATTCCAGGTCTTTCTGTAGCTCTCCTCATTGGGGTTCTGTTAAGACAACTCTTCAAATAATTCATTTCACTCCTCTAAAATCTTGCAGAGGGCACCTGGTCATGGCAAGATAATGGTGAAATTATGCCATTTCCATTTTTAGATTATGGCCCTAACAGTGCTCACTTTAACTTTCAATAGTTTGGAAACATTTCTTTAACCAAACATGCAGTGCAGGGATTCAAATTTCAAATTCAAGCACCGGTTAATGCTCATCGAGTGCCGAGCACTCCAAGAACCCAGATACTTGCATGATATACAAGTATCTCCGAGCACGTTCGCTCATCCATAATTATTAGTCGACGAAGTTCAATTTTTTTTGGTAATTTTCTATGATACGATGAGATGTTATGTGTTTTAATCTATACTAGCTGAAGAGCCCGGCGCTGCCCGGGCATAGCAACTAACTGTGGTTAGCTATAGCAAATTATAATTATCCTCCATCCCATAGTCCCGTGCCCATATACCCATCATACATATCCACCATCCCATAGGCCCGCGCCCATATACCCATCATACATATCCTTCATCCCATAGTCGAGTGCCCATATACCCATCACACATCCTCCATCCCATAGTCCCATGCCCATATACCCATCACACTTCCTCCATCCCATAGTCCCATGCCCATATACCCATCATACATATTCGCCATCCCATAGTCAAGTGCCCATATACCCATCACACATCCTTCATCTCATAGTCCCATGCCCATATACCCATCATACATATCGTCCATCCCATAGTCCCAGTCCCCTATACCCATCATACATATCCGCCATCCAATAGTCCCGTGCCCTTACACCCGTCATACATATCCTCCATCCAATAGTCCAGTGCCCATATACCCATCACACATCCTCCATCCCATAGTCCCGTGCCCATATACCCATCATACATACCCTCCATCCCATAGTCCAGTGCCCATATACCCATCACACATCCTCCATCCCATAGTCAACGATTATGACATCATAATGAGCTGCGGGGCTTGCAACCTATGATGACATCAGCATCGCCATGGCAACCATTATGACATCATAATGAGCAGCGGGGCTTGATACACACACACTTTTTCCCCATTATGTAGATAGGGGCAAAATTGTTTGGTGAATTGGAACGGGCGGGGTTAAAATGTCACCTCACAACATAGCCTAGGACGCTCGCGGGGTCCAGACGTGTGACTGTGCCAAATTTTGTGGCTGTAGCTGTGACGCTGCGGATGCCAATCCTGGACATACACACATACATACATACACACACACACTTGAGCTTTATATATTAGACTAGCTGAAGAGCCCGGCGCTGCCCGGGCATAGTAACTAACTGTGGTTAGTTATAACAAATAATTATCCTCCATCGCATAGTCCCATGCCCATATACCCATCATACATATCCACCATCCCATAGGCCCGTGCCCATATACCCATCATACATATCCTCCATCCCATAGTCGAGTGCCCATATACCCATCACACATCCTCCATCCCATAGTCCCATGCCCATATACCCATCACACATATTCTCCATCCCATAGTCCCATGCCCATATACCCAACATACATATTCGCCATCCCATAGTCGAGTGCCCATATACCTATCACACATCCTTCATCTCATTGTCCCATGCCCATATACCCATCATACATACCCTCCATCCCATAGTCCTGTGCCCATATACCCATCATACATATCCGCCATCCCATAGTCCCGTGCCCATATACCCATCATACATATCCTCCATCCCATAGTCCAGTGCCCATATACCCATCACACATCCTCCATCCCATAGTCCCGTGCCCATATACCTGTCATACATATCTTCCATCCCATAGTCCAGTGCCCATATACCCATCACACATCCTCCATCCCATAGTCCCGTGCCCATATACCCATCACACATCCTCCACCCCATAGTCCAGTGCCCATATACCCATGACACATCGTCCATCCCATAGTCAACCATTATGACACCATAATGAGCGGCAGGGCTTGCAACCTATGATGACATTAGCGTCGCCATGGCAACCATTATGACATCATAATGAGGGGCGGGGCTTGATACACACACTTCTTCCCCATTATGTAGATAGGGGCAAAATTGTTTGCTGAATTGGAACGCGCGGGGTTAAAATTTCACCTCACAACATAGCTTAGGACACTCTTGGGGTCCAGACGTGTGACTGTGGCAAATTTTGTGGCTGCAGCTGCGACGGTGCGGATGTCAATCCCGGACATACACACACATACATACATACACACACTTGAGCTTTATATATTAGATATCATCATATGATGTGATTGGACAAATTGAACGGGAAATAACAGAAATATGACATCAAGTTCACATGCTTTTATTCAATGAGTAAAGATGGTGTCTGAAACACATCTGTGGTTTTACATGGTGTTGGAGTGAATTTTTAATGCTTTTCATTAAAATCTATTTTTTAAGGATTGATTTTGCTGGATTTTACATTCCTTTTGCACTTGGCTTACTACGAGGTGTCCATGCAATGTGGTCCTTTTAACCTCCGGTGAGATGACTTCCTTTTCTTTTTAAGTGACAGTAGTGAAGAGTTGCAAGCAAAAAAATGTACAGAAATATTGCTCTGCTGGCAGCTGCTCCAGTGGAAATATATATAAAGTTGCAGTTTCCCCCATTGTAACATCTGATTACTATGGGTTTTTGAAGCTTGATCAATAGTGATAAGCTTTTTATTGATCGCTTTAGTCTGAAATGGGGTTTTCTTGATGTGACAATAACTTTAAAAAGTAATTGGTGTGCAGTATGATAGCATGTATTAAAATGCTAATTTCTCACATGTAATTACCCTCTATCTGGGACTATATTTTCAGCAACACTGCTAGAAAACTAGATAATGACATAATTCTAAAGACGTTCATTGTTATCTATTGACACCTGTCAGTTTCCAAAGTCAAGAGCCATAAGGTACATTCTCTATTAGCTCTACTTACCCTAACAGAACATTTGACATGTGGCTGTCTAAAGTAGGCCACCCCTTTAGAACATATTACTGCGTCATTGTCTTTATAGCTGCTGTATTCAGTATGCTGCATACTGTACATGTACCACAACAGGAAATTACATTTCCATGTCTGATTAGCAGAAACTATTAATAGCATTGATTTATTTTTATTTTTTTATTTATTTTTTTTTAACACAAACATAAGGTTACTAACCCCTTAGTGACGGGCCAAATTTTGACCTTAATGACCAGGCCAATTTTTTTAAATCTGACCAGTGTAATTTCATGTGATAATAACTCTGAAATGCTTCAACGTATTCTAGCAATTCAAAGAATGTTTTGTTTTCATGAAACATTGTACTTTATGGTAATTCTAAATTTGGGTCAACTTATTTTGCCTTTATTTGTGAAAATATTAGAATTTTGTTAAAGCTTTAGAATATTTTACAATTTTCAAACTTTCAATTTTAAGATCCTTAAACCAGTTGATCAGGTTGTACAAAATAATTAATAAATAAGATTTTCCATATTTCTACTTTACATATGCATTATTTTTCAATCATTTTCTTGTGTTAGGATGTTAGAAGGGATAAAAAGTTTATCAGCAATTTCTATTTTTTTCAAGAAATTTACAAACTGTTTCTTTTGGGACCTATTCAGAGTTAAATGGATTTTGAGGGACCTACACATTGGAAACACCTCAAAAATGATACCATTTGGAAAAAGACACCCATGAAATACTTGAAAACTGCTATCATGAAATTTTTCAACCTTTCAGGTTGTATTTTAAAATTACTACAAATTGTAATGAAAACAAATGTCATTTTTTTCTTCTAAAATGTTACTTTATCCCCATTTTTTCCACTTTTACAAGAAATAGCAGGAGATAATGGACCCTACAATTTGTCAGCCAGTTTCTTCTAAGCACACTTATACCCAACATGCAGGGTCCAAAGCGTTGCAAATACTGACCGTGGAGACATACCCCAATACTTCTTGCAGTGGTTTTTGGGGATATGGCAGGGCTTGGAAGGAAAGAAGCGACATTTCATATTTGGAATGTAAATTTGTCTGGAATAGACTGCAGACACCATGTCTCATTTGCAGAAACCCTTAGGTACCAAAACAGAAGAAACACCCACAAGTGACTATTTAGAAACTAGACCCATCGAGTAATTCATCTAGGGATGTGTTCAGCTTGCTAAGCCCATAAATGCTTCACAGAACATTTTAAAATGTGAATGTAAAAATGTATTCTCCCACAAAAATGTAAAATGTTCAAGTGCAAAATTTGTAATTTTCCCAATGGTAACAGGAGAAAATGGACAACATAATTTGTTACACAATTTCTCCTGAATGCAATGCGTGGCTTTCAGATCTCCAATTCTGGTTGAATAGATTGTGGACTCCATTAGCTGAGACCCTAAGGTGCCAGATCAGCAGAAACCTTCACAAAAGACCCCAGATTAGAAACTTCACTCATAACATTTAGCAGGCCTGATAACATTTCTCCAGACCTGGTCCAGGTTTGCCTCTTTGTCTCTTCCAACTAGTCTAGGCCCTGCAGTCCGCTTACCAGTTTCTGGATCCTGGCTCTATCATCTGCAAGAATCGCAGCGGTAAAGGATGTGGCCCGAGTTTGGCCCTTGGTAGTTCTGGGAAATTGTCCAGATCCAGACAACCTCTGCTGTTGCGCCAGCTTCCTCTGACTCCAATATTCCTCCGGTCACTCCCTCAGGAGTCTCATGGGGTTCTGACATCCTTGTCACCCACTAAAGACGTTACACTGTATCGATGGCTAATTCAATACAGTAAAACATTTTAACACTTTTTTGGAGTATTAGATAGCAGATACAGTGCCTTGCGAAAGTATTCGGCCCCCTGGAATTTTTCAACCTTTTCCCACATATCATGCTTCAAACATAAAGATACCAAATGTAAATTTTTGGTGAAGAATCAACAACAAGTGGGACACAATTGTGAAGTTGAACGAAATTTATTGGTTATTTTAAATTTTTGTGGAAATTCAAAAACTGAAAAGTGGGGCGTGCAATATTATTTGGCCCCTTTAACTCAATACTTTGTTGCTCCAACTTTTGCTGCTATTACAGCTGCAAGTCACTTGGGGTATGTCTCTATCAGTTTTGTACATCGAGAGACTGAAATTCTTGCCCATTCTTCCTTGGCAAACAGCTCAAGCTCAGTGAGGTTTGATGGAGATCGTTTGTGAACAGCAGTTTTCAGCTCTTTCCACAGATTCTCGATTGGATTCAGGTCTGGACTTTGACTTGACCATTCTAACACCTGGATATGTTTATTTGTGAACCATTCCATTGTAGATTTTGCTTTATGTTTGGGATCATTGTCATGTTGGAAGACAAATCTCTGTCCCAGTCTCAGGTCTTTTGCAGACTCCAACAGGTTTTCTTCAAGAATGGTCCTGTATTTGGCTCCATCCATCTTCCCATCAATTTTAACCATCTTCCCTGTCCCTGCTGAATAAAGGCAGGCCCAAACCATGATGCTGCCACCACCATGTTTGACAGTGGGGATGGTGTGTTCAGGGTGATGAGCTGTATTGCCTTTATGCCAAACATATCTTTTGCATTGTTGCCAAAAAGTTCGATTTTGGCTTCATCTGACCAGAGCACCTTCTTCCACATGTTTGGTGTGTCTCCCAGATGGCTTGTTGCAAACTTTAAACAACACTTTTTATGGATATCTTTGAGAAATGGCTTTCTTCTTGCCACTCTTCCATAAAGGCCAGATTTGTGCAGTGTACAACTGATTGTTGTCCAATGGACAGACTGTCCCACCTCAGCTGTAGATCTCTGCAGTTCATCCAGAGTGATCATGGGCCTCTTGGCTGCATCTCTGATCAGTCTTCTCCTTGTTTGAGATGAAAGTTTAGGGGGACAGCCGGGTCTTGGTAGATTTGCAGTGGTATAATACTCCTTGCATTTCAATATGATTGCTTGCACAGTGCTCCTTGGGATGTTTAAAGTTTTGGAAATCATTTTGTATCCAAATCCGGCTTTAAACTTCTCCACAACAGTATCACGGACCTGCCTGTTGTGTTCCTTGGTCTTCATAATGCTCTATGTGCTTCAAACAGAACCCTGAGACTATCACAGAGCAGGTGCATTTATACGGAGACTTGATTACACACAGGTGGATTATATTTATCATTATTAGTCATTTAGGACAACATTGAATCATTCAGAGATCCACAATGAACTTCTGCAGAGTTTGCTGCAATGAAAGTAAAGGGGCCGAATTATATTGAACACCCTACTTTTCAGTTTTTGAATTTTCACAAAAATTTTAAATAACCAATAAATTTCATTCAACTTCACAATTGTGTCCCACTTGTTGTTGATTCTTCACCAAAAATTTACATTTGGTATCTTTATGTTTGAAGCATGATATGTGGGAAAAGGTTGAAAAGTTCCAGGGGGTCAAATACTTTCGCAAGGCACTGTAAATGTACTCTAGTCCATGGAATGCTGTATGGGTGAGAAATGTAATCCAGCAAATATTTTTTACACTTTTCTGAAGTGCTAGATCTCACCGAAATGTACCCCAGACCAAAAATAGTGTATAGGTGAGAAATGTAATCCAGTAAAACTCTTTTTTTTCAGTTTTACAGATCACAGAACTGTACCCACGGAATAGTGTATGGGTGAGAAATTTAAGACTGACAAATTTTTAAAAGCTTTTTGGAGTGATATGTATCAAACAAATTTACCCCAGAACACAGAATAGTGTATGGGTAAGAAATTTAACCCAGTAAAAGTTTTTAATGATTTTTTGGAGTGTTACATAATACAAAACAGTAACAAAAAGCATGTAATACTCAATGGATCAAAATATGTTCAATTTTTTCACCCCCTCCCAAAAAAAAGCTGTATCTATATATTTTGCAAGGGACTGCACAGCCCTAATCCCTGTCTCCAGACTGTATTCTTCCATTGTTTCTGCTCCTGCGACTCTCTCTCCCTTCCCACAATAAATGCAGAATGTATGTAATACAAACATCAAAGCAAACAATTAGCCTTTAGAATGGCTGTTAGTATGATGGTTCAGCTTCAGCACAAGTATCAACACTACAAGCCTCTGATTTGTTATACTGTGCAGATACAGGCCTAAACAAGCACTTTCTCTTTCAAATAAGAAGCTTCTAGAGCTGTGCAATGGTGGCAGTGTGCCGAGCCTGTCAGAACCTGTTCTTTTATAACCCTTGATGTAGTCCCAAGGCTAGCCAGTTAAAAGAATGCCACAATCAAGATGGCTATGGCACTACAGTGACGTGCAAGCAATCCCCGCATGCTTATTGGCTGCGTAACAGGCGCCAAACATGCGGGGCGGAGATTAGCGTTTTATAACAATCACCACCCAATACTCACTGAGCAATGAGTACAACCGAGCACCATAATATTCAAGTGATAACTGAGTATCACAAAGAACATTCGCTCATCCCTTAAATCCGTTAGAAAAAAGCATCAGAGACTAGGACTGTCTTATACAGCATCTGCTGTTCTCTATCCGGAAGGCTGCATTGGCCACTAATGGATTCTCCCCATTCGAATTTCTGTATGTCCGACATCCCCGGGGTCTCCTTCTTATAGCGAAGGAAACCTGGGAAGCTGAAGTCATGCCCTGACAGAGCGCCAGTGAGAACGCCGCTCAGATGCAGGAGAGGATTGTAAAGGTGATGCTCTTCATAAAAGGAAATCTAAAATTTGCAGTATTATAATCGCACCTTATATGGACTTCTTATGCTCAAGTATCAATATAGCAATGCTATTTTTAACCATCCAAGTACTTTTTTGCTTTGATACACAACTGAAGCACTATAAATGCAGTACAACATTTGACTGCTGAAAAAAATTTGCAGTATTACTATTGCAGGAAAATTTGCTCCCTTCAGATGGACTTCTTACACTGCAGTATCAATATAGCGCTGCTATTTCTAACCAATCAAGTTATTTTTTTATTTGATGCACAAATGGAGCACTATAAAAGCTGTAAATTATTTCACTGCTGAAAATAAAATTACAGTATTACTATAGCACAAAAATATGCACATTTCAGATGGACTGGCTACACTGCAGGAGAAATATAGCAATGCTATTGAGATCCAACCAAGTCCGGCTGTATGCTTTTTTATATCAATAATTTTTATTAAGATTTTATATAAAACAGATTATACACCGCAACAAACATGCGGACAGTTGAAAAATTTGTCCTATAACAGCAGGACAATAAAATTCAAAGTAAAAACAGATAACAGCTGAAAATTCTGCATAGTAGGGTGAGGGGATACAATTTGCAACATAGGAAGTAAGGGTAGGGATGATAGGTAATAAGATCACAGGTCCACCAATCAGGACTGGAAGGATGATAATTTGGACACCACCCAGCGGAACCAGCGATTCCTTATTTTATTTTTGGTAAACATATCTGAGGTCAGAAGGAGATCATATTGGTAATGTTTATTGATTTTTTGGATATTTTCCAATTTAGAGGCGATAGTTATTTCTCTCCAGTGATCTGCCAGACACATACGTGCTGCTATTAGAATTTGGGATACAATTGGTCTCAAATCGCCAGGGAATATATGTAAACCGATCCCCAAAACTGCTAGCGGACCGCTCAAACTTACAGCCAAGCCTGTAACTGAGGTAATAATGTTAGACACTTCTTCCCAAAAAGCCCCGGATGAGCGGGCAATCCCACCACACGTGCCCTAGGGAACCAACACCCGAGCAGCCCTTCCAGCAGGATCAGGGATAGGAACCACTGAATTTGGAAATCTTCAGCAGGGTGTAATACCAGTCAAAGTGAACTTTCTTAAGCTGCTCAAGATGATTGATACAGGAGGAATATTTCTGCAAGTCGCCAGGAGCGGACCACCATTGGTCCGGGGTTGAGGAGAAAGCAAGAGCACCTTCCCAGCCCCTCATATACGCTTGTTTAGGACCATTACCGGGGGAATTAAACACTTTATATACTACCGAGAGGCCGTGTTTTTGAGAGGAGGAAGAACTAAAAATCCGCTGTATTGGTGAGCAAACAGCATTATGGCAGGATAAGGGAAATACACATGAATTTAAAAAATGCCGAATTTGCAGGTACTGGTAGAAGTTATTTCTGTGAAGGCCAAATTCATCCATTAGGACAGAGAAAGGTTTCAACTCCTGAATTAAGAGGATATCTTTCATGACCACAATACCATTCCTCACCCAATTGCCTAACGTGAGGCCATCCACATGAAGCTCCGAGGCTCTAATAGAGATAGACTCAAATTTAATCACCTGACGAGAAGAGACCAGATCAGACCAGTAAGAAAATGCCACTTTCATTGTCTGCAAGGGAAGAGAGGGGGCAAAGGAACTAAGCACTCGGGCCTCCAGTAGAAATCTCAAAGTCCCACGCGGGGCCAAGTATTTCTCCACAAGCACCCATTTGTGAGTACTAGAATCATCATACCACTCCCTTAACGCCTCTAGAACTGCTGCTTTATGATACAAATAAAAATTCGGGACCCCTAGACCACCATGTGAATAACTATAAAATAAGGTAGACATACCAACCCTAGGTTTCTTTCCTGCCCAAATAAATCTGCTCACAACTGCCTGCAGAAGAGAGAGAAACCTTTTGGGGAACCTCAAGGGAAGACAACGGAATAAATAAATAATTTTTGGTAGGAACATCATCTTAACTATCTGAATGTGCGCCATCCAGGAAAGGGGTAAATGTATTTGATTGTCTATGTCCTTTCGAATGGAATCAAGCAGAGTATTAAAATTCTGTTTGACAATATTGGAAAGTTTACAAATCCTTAGTCCTTGGTACGAGAAGCCGTTCCGGGCCCAAGTATATCGGACAAGTGAGGAGATTCTATTTCTAACAGATGGTGGAACATTAACCGAGAAGAGAACCGATTTTCCTTCGTTTAGCTTGTAATATGAAATCTTAGAAAATTCAAGGAGAGCGTTTTTGATCCCTATCAATGATCTTTCACTATCAGTGCAAGAGAGAATTACAGCGTCTGCATATAGACCGATCTTATGCTCTACAAGACCTATTTTAACTCCAGAGATTTCCGGGTTGAGCCTAATGGACTCCGCCAGGGGCTCCATGACTAGGCTGTATGCTTTTGATGCACAACTGCTGCAGTAAATAGAGTGTAGAATATTTCCTTGCTCACAACAAATTGCAGGAAGGAGGTTTCTGGTTGAGGTGATCGTAAGCTTTGTGACATAATTCAATTTTTGAATATGACTAGGCATGTTAATAAGAATATCTAAGAGGGATATATATATATATACACTTTTATCATGTCATGGGAATCAGCCCTTTGAGCTACAGCACAAATCACATGAGTAATACATGAGACAGCTCTATACAGAAGATTAAACAATGCTTATTATCAACTTAAAATTAGCAGCTACATCAATTTACTAATGGGGGTTACCGATAATTTGCTACATTAGTGCAACTACCAGCAGCTGAGAGGAGCTATAGGTTAATGTTAAATGGAGACTGAGAAGGCATAGTTAGTGATAGGTATGGATTATGGAAAATAGATATTTTGGGAGGGTAATAGCATTGAGTGGTTGAGAAAGGCAATATTTGACACAACTGACAGTGAAGACCATGACACCTATAATTTATTTACTAAATTTATTTTTATAATTGTAATTGGTTAGAGGGGTTGTCCACTACTCAGACAATCTCTTATTAAATGCTATATTCCCCATTGTATATTAAAAAAAGCAGTGGGAAGATATTCGGTGTCGGATCTTCTAGGGTTCCTATGATAATGTTATGCGACATGAGCAGTGCAGCCAATCAACGGTTGCAAATGGACTGAAGCTCTCACATTTCTTTTTTTTGTTCTACACATATTTTTTTTTTTATATATATTCTTTATTTAGAAAATTTCAATAACATAACAGGAAAGGAAAATTCCATTTAATTTGGCTGTCTAAGGTTTGTCCAAGAGAAAAGTGAAGTAGCCCATTAGCGTCAGTAAGTGAACTTGCCTATTAGCGACCTGGCTGCAGTGCCAGGAAGGTTGCTCAGTCACCTCCCCAGTGGGGAAGAAGCAATATATACATAATGTCCCACAGCTATTGGCTATGGAGGAAATAGCAAGTACACGCACTGACCCTTTAAGAGGGCAGGAGTTCACGCGCGAGTGCCCTAAGGACATGGCTAGAGGACCGGGTGGAAGCATGCAGACCATGGGGAAGGGAAGAACTGACCGCAGCATGGGTGAGTGAATAGACACTTCGGGGACCCTGCCTGTCAGAGCAGGACTCCGGCGTGGTGCTAACACAAAAAGACTTTAAAACCTTATGGAGTGGATGAGCAGACAATGAAGACAATATATGCAGACATATAAAGTGATGACTGCAACTTTGTGTAAAGATATTTATGAGGTTTTTGTGCATTCAAAGTAGTATCCCAGTAGACTACTAGTCTTTCTTTGATGAGTATTAAGTTGCCAGCTTTAATGTGAAAAACATTCTTCAATTATCTGTTCCTGATTGTTCACTTGCAAAGTGCCAGAGGGTTTGTAAAAACATTTGTCAGGAATGTGGTTGAAACTCTAACTAGCACTGCAGCTTCCTAAGTGTATTAACAAATTAATCTCCTTACTGATGCACTCAAATTTATGACAAGCCCCATTTTTCAAATATGTGTCACTTTCTATGGTAAAAATTCTGCAATGCCTCTACAGATATAGCCATGGTTAAAAGAACGCAGATAACACAGCACTGGGAAATCATTGCACAGAAAAGTGCAATTTGACATCTAAAGGAATCGGTCAATGGCTTTTATAATGGTAACTTATGTTAGTCTAGTTAAGTGTGACATTTGACCTATCTAAACTATTAATATGGGCGCATACCGTAGGTTATAGAGTGCTAAAAAAGTAACGCTCTTCATGTAAAATAATTTCTCGATGCAGAGTTATCTTCAGTCTCCATCCTTCCCAGAGCCTGGAAAAGATCATTTACAGTGTATATGAAGTGATAAAAGATGTCTCAAGAACAGTACATCTAATATGAGGCATACAGGGAAAACTTTTATCAGCATTTTGTAACCTTTAAGCCCATATTAAAAGCCCATATTAAAAGTTTAGATAGGTCAAATGTGGTGACAGATTCCCTTTAAACATCTGTACATATCTCAGTAATTCTGGGAATGTTTTCTAATAACAAAAATTTAATTTATGTTAGAGGTAAATTTAAGTTAATATGTTATGTATTTTTTAATGAAAATATATAAAATTTGCAGGCATTTTTTAAAGACAGGCAAATTTAAAACTTTTATAATGTTTAAAATCTTTACACCAATTAGTCATACCACACAAGCTAGCTAATAAATATTTAACCTACAGATATTTTGTCAACTTCATTTTTCTTATGTCCTTTTCATTTGTTAGGATGTTAGAAATTGAAAATTGAGCATTCATTTTTCATTTAATATCATGAGGGTGCAGGGCAGAGAGGCCACTTCTGCTAATAGAAGACATAAGGATGGATCAAGCTTTGGGGTCAGGACATGTACTGTTTTTTCATCAAAGCTGTTAAAGCTATGAATCCCTCTACTAAACAATGTTCATATGAAATCATCGAGATCGTCATACCTTTCGCCTTCCATCTAAAATCTTCCCCTTCCTTGTATCCATCCAAAGTTTTCTATAAATCCCTGTTTCAAGCCGAACCCTTGACCTCTTCAGCCTATCCCTCCCCCTGTCCAGGTTAGAGGAAGTCCTGAGTAATTGGAACAAAAAAACCTTGACTCTGGGTTTGTGAGAGGATCTTTAGAATATCTCATTCATTGGAAGTTTCATTCAATGGAAAGATCTTTTCTGATGGCTATTAACACCAATTCTGACAGATTGATCACGAACTTCCATCTACCTTTTGCTAATAACCCTACCCCAAAGGGCCTGCAGTTGACATGATTAGATCAATCGTCAGTTTAAGCTGAAATTCTTGAAATTCCAGATTTCATATGAATTTAAAAACATTGAGATTTGATTCGCAGTTTGCAAAAAATAAAAACTTGCCAACCATTTACAACACTGTTGAAGCATTGGAGAGTGGGCTAATGTGTTTTTCAGAACATCGCAGGCTTACACATAACACCCTGTAGCTATGACATCTAGCGGATTATCATACTTTGTACAGTGGTGGTCAGAACTGGGGCCATCACAGATCAGCAGGTCCCAGTAGAGCACAGTTTGTACAGCACAGTCACTGGGTAAGTCCCTCTCTCTTGTAGAGAGAAAGCTCTTATAATCATTACTGTCCACTTTCTCTCACTTGTAGAATGTAAGCTCTTATGGTCACTGGGGTCCTCTCTCTCCTTTCCCCCTCATGTATTTTCTGAGCAAGCTTTCCAATATCGAGTTTCAGGCAAATCTATTCACTAGAAATCAAATTGTTTAGGGAAAATTCTGTGGAGGCTGCAAATTTGAATTTCAAAAGCTATGTCTATCTCTAGTCTGTATGCTTCACAAAGTAGTAGGGTAGTGTGACACCTACGTTATTGCTTGCCCTCCCTCTTTCCACTTCTGTCACCAGGCAGCACCACA
Organism: Dendrobates tinctorius; assembly: GCF_039654945.1. Classification (NCBI taxonomy): domain Eukaryota; kingdom Metazoa; phylum Chordata; class Amphibia; order Anura; family Dendrobatidae; genus Dendrobates; species Dendrobates tinctorius. The sequence goes on along the minus strand of NW_027361716.1, from coordinate 25,037,366 downwards.
CTTTTGTTGATGGAGGGCAACAACACTTGTTCTGTGTTTTCTCACATGTGTAGTACTGTCCAGGTGGTGAGCTTTGTAGTTAACTTGTGTTAAAGGTGTTTTCTCAGAAACAAAAGTTCATTTTATTCACTAGAGCTTGGAATTAAAATAAGGTCCACAATAGGAATTGATTAAATAAAATGTTCCTGTGCTGAGATAATCTTATAAATGTGCCCCTGCTCTGTACTGTGTAATGGCCCTGTCTGACCATACAGGGACATGGTCTGATCATACCACAGCTCCTGGGCAGGGGAGGAAGCAAAAGAGTATACAGAGATTACAGCAGGGGATCACAGCTGATTCTTTCTGTGAGATAAAACATTCCTCTGCCTGTTTTTAAACCATATTTTACCTCACAGAATCAGCTTGTGATCCCATGCTGTCCTGTCTGTATACTCTTTTGCTTCCTCCCCTGCCCAGGAGATGTAATATGATCAGACCAGTCCACCAAAATAAATGGGTACTATAACTCAATAGTATATGAACTACAAAAAAATGGTTAAAAAATAACCCAGAACGAGTATAAACCCTAAAAATAATTTTTATTTACCATATATACTCACATATAAGCCGAGATTTTCAGCCCATTTTTTTGGGCTGAAAGTCCCCCTCTTGGCTTATACGTGAGTCATATACCGGGGGGTCGGCTTACCCCCCCGGTGCGGTCTCTGCAGCCCCCCTGCTTCTCCCGGTCTCAGGCTCCTTCCTTCAGCGGTCACATGGTACCGCTCATTAAAGTCATGAATATGTGCATGTTTATGACTTTAATGAGCGGTACCACATGACTGCTGAAGGAAGGAGCCTGAGACCGGGAGAATCATGGCTGCAGAGACCGCGCCAGGAGGGGGTAAGAATAAGCTATATTCACCTGTCCCCGGTCCATCACTGTGCGCTACTCTGTCCCCTCCTCCACATCCTCTGGCTGTGATGTTCAGGTCAGAGGGCGCGGTGATGTCATTAGTGCACGCCACGCCTTCTGCCTGAACGTCACTGACAGAGGGACTCGGCAAACAGAGCGACGCGCAGCCATGGAGCGGGGATCGGTAAATATCTCAGGTGCCAGGGTCCTGAGCCAGCGGTGACACCAGCACCTGTCCCCTCCTGGTCATGGACAGGTGCTGGAGCAGCATATGGGGGCATAAACTATGGAGCAAGCAGCATATGGGGGCACAATTTTGGAGCAGCATATGGGGGCATAATCTATGGGGGCATAATTATGGAGCAGCATATGGGGGCATAATTATGGAGCAGCACATGGGGGCATAATTATGGAGCATCTTAAGGGGTATAATCTATGGGGGCATAATTGTGGAGCAGCATATGGGGGCATAATAATGGAGCATAAACTATGGAGCAGCATATGGGAGAAAAAAATATGGAGCAGCATATGGGGGCATAAACTATGCAGTAGCATATGGGGGCATAAACTATGGAGCAGCATATGGGGGCATAATTATGGAGCAGCATATGGGTGCATAAACTATGGAGCAGCATATGGGGGCATAATTATGAGGCAGCATATGGGGGCATAATCTATGGAGCAGCATATGGGGGCATAATCTATGGAGCAGCATATGAGGGCATAATCTATGGAGCAGCATATGGGGGCGTAATCTAAGGAGCAGCATATGGGGGCATAATCTATGGAGCAGCATATGGGGGCATAATGTATGGAGCAGCATATGGGGCATAATTATGGAGAAGCATATGGTGGCGTAATCTATGGAGCAGCATATGGGGCAAAATCAATGGAGCATCTTATGGGGGCATAATCTATGGAGCATCTTAAGGGGCATAATCTATGAAGCATCTTATGGGACAGCACATACGGGCATAATCTATGGAGCAGCATATGGGGGCATAATCAATGGAACATCTTAAGGGTGCATAATCTATGGAGCATCTTATGGGGCAGCATATGGACATAATCTATGAAGCAGCATATGGGGGCATAATGTATGGAGCATCTTATGGGGCATTCATGAACTGTATGAAGCATTATATGGGGTTCCTGATTAAATATGGATATTCAAAGACATTTAACCTACTGATGTCTCAGTTAATTTTACTTTTACTGGTATCTATTTTTATTTTTGAAATTTACCAGTAGCTGCTGCATTTTCCACCCTAGGCTTATACACGAGTCAATAAGTTTTCCCAGTTTTTTGTGGCAAATTTAAGGGGGTTGGCTTATACACAGGTCGGATTACATATTTTATATATAAAAATTATTTATAGGGTTTATACTTGTTCAGGGTTATTTTTTAACCATTTTTTTTGTAGTTCATGTTCCTGTACTGTCTGACATTACACAGTACACAGTAGGGACACATTTATAAGATTATCTTAGCACAGGGACATTTGCTTTACTTGCATCTAATTTTGAAACTTATTTTTATTCCAAGATCTAGTGGATAAAATTAACTTTTGTTTATGGCAAAACCCCTTTAACTCCTTAAGCTTCCTTGCTAGAACAGTGTTTTTATCACAATACAATGCAAACAAAAATAAACTGTGCTGAATACCAATATATAAAGCTCAAATTATCATCATATAATGTATAATCTAGAAACAATGTTATGTGATTAAGATTCAAAGTGGTTTTAGCGTTGATTACAAAGCTGAGAGCAGCAGCTAAACAGTGACTGGAGCAGTGCTGTTCCAGATCTGCTCACGGCTTACAGCTGGCTGCCACTAGAGCTGAAAGCAGCTGATCTGTGGGTGTACCGCCTGTCACCTGTTTGTAATATGGAAAAGCACAAAATTGAAGAAGGGAACAGTGAGTTTTCTAATACTGGACAATCTCTTCTTAAATGTTACAGGTAGAATAAATGCAACACACACCTACCAAACGTATGCCATTCCAGTGATATCAGCATTGTTTCTCCAAGCGTCCACAAGACACTATAATGTGCGTGTTGTAGCCTATCAGCGGCTACTGATGGGCTGCAGCCTTTACAGTTCTGTCATACTAAACTGTAAGAATTTGAAAATGCATCTTAAGTTTGGTCACATGGATGAAACATAAAATCATGGCATCTCATGATTAAGAGCAAGTTAACCACTTAAAACACATAGGCACTGGATATCATTGTATGATGTTAAGGCCCCTTTATATTTAGCGATGCACCAGCGACCCCCACAACGATACGACCCGGTCAGGATCGCTGCTGCATCGCAAAATGGTCGCTAGTGAGCCACATAGGCAGATCTCACAGCGATGTAGCGACGCAGCAGCGGTCATTACTTACCTTTCAGACGTGGCGATCCTGACGTCCTCCCGCCCCCATCCACGCGTCGCTCGTCGGCGCCAGCAGGAAGCCCAGCAGGAAGCGCCCGACGAGAAATGGAGCTGCACAATCTTGCGCGATCAGCGACAGACAGCGGGGGAGCCGGTCGGAGGTAAGTTTCACACATAGCGATATTGCTGCTGTGTCACAAAATCGGTGACACTTTAGTGATATCGCTAGCGATACCGCTATGTGTAAATGTAGCGCCCCGGCCAGGGCTATCGGGGTACTCGGCACTGGGCCCGTTGATCTCAATGGGAGTTGTCACGGAAGCTGTGACCCGGTCCATGGCCCTGGGGCTCCATGGCAAAAGGGGGTGCAAGAACAATGAAGTAGAATTGATGAATAGTTTGTGACGCCACCTGTGGTGCTTGGCAAGGGAGATGTTAAGCCGACGCTGCAATCAGATCCTCTGGGACTGGTGGTATGCTGCAGCCAAGATGGTGAAGCTCCCCACAGGTGGAGCTGTAGTCCCAGGGCAGTGTGGATGTAGGGGTAGCTGAGAGGCGCGGGCAGTGTAGAAGCTGGTACCCAGATGTAGCGGTACCAGGTGTGTTGGCGCAGGAATGAATGGAGGACACCGGGGCTTGTAGTTCCAAAGCTTTACTCACAGTCTTTTGTACACACTGGTGCCTGCCTCCGTAATGTGTCCTCCGGGTCAGAGGCTCAATCAACCTCCAGGCCAGATGGAATGCTCCCTTCCAACGCTCCGCCAACATGTACGTTTCTGAACGTCTCCTCTTTTAGCGCCTTTAAGTGTGAAGATCTCCCAGTACTGAGTTACACTGGAGTTCCTCCTGACAGATGTTCCCAAGAACTCTACTTGTACGGCAGACAGCTGTAGCCTGCTTCGGGGACTCCTTACTCCTGAATCCCGGCTCACTATCAATGTTGCTGTTGTGCCCCCAAGTCTTAGATGGGAGTAGTGCATTTACAGCCCACTACTCCACCGGTGTCTGCTGCAGAACCATTAGTGTCCATACAACCTCGGGGACCGGGCCCCGGCCTTGCGCTTCTAGGCAGGGTTCTTCCTCTAACCCACGTCCTCTGTTCCCTTTTACTCCTATGTTCCGTACTAGTCTTTCCTTCTTATGGAAGATCAGGATTCTGTTCAACGTCTTTCTCCTTTCCTTTCCTGTGCCAGCTGGCTCAGGTCACTGATGCAGCTGCAGCACTCCTTCCTCTATCCCTCTCTCAGGGATCTTCCTTCCTCACTCCTCTCTGAGTGACTCTCCGTCTGACTGACCTGAAATCCTACACCTTCACGCTCTTTTATGTATTCTAAACTCCACCCGCCTCCCAGCAAGTTTCATGTTCCAAGCAGGGAGCTACCAAAGGTGCTCTGCTACACTCCAAGCAGGGAGCCACAATGTGGCTTTGCTGAACTACCGTGTTGTGTGGGATGCGAGTGTTGGAGTGTGGTTAGGAGCCTCCAACTCACCTGGATTGGTGGGGTACCACACCTCAGGAGGAGGTGCAGTACCTCTGTGGCAGCTGAACCCTCAGGGGCACCACATAAAGGCCCCTTTACTCTGTTACAATGTTTTTAGTCAACAAAGAACATTTTATGATTTATCCATGTGACAGGATTAAAAGATTAATTTTTGGATTCCATTGGAATGCTACTATCATGCTGTGACGGTCTTCAATAAGAAAGTGGGGCTTCAAACTGTCCCTGAAGCTAGAACCCTTACTATTCCTGTCCCGGGGGTATAGAATCATAGAATGTTAGAGTTGGAAGGGATCTCAATAGTCATCGTGATCAACCCCTTCTCAATGTAGGATTCGCTAAACCAGCTGATAAGAATCATAGAATGGTAAAGTTAAGCCCCCTTCTCACATAGCGAGATCGCTAAAGCGTCACCGATTTTGTGACGCAACAGCAATCTCACCAGCGATCTCGCTACATGTAACACGCAGCAGCGACCAGACCCCCCCCCCCCGCTGGATATCGCTGATCGTGCTCGAATGTCCTGGGCCATTTTTTCGTTGTCGGCGTCTCACTGGCCAGCATGCATCGCTGTGTTTGACGCCGATGAGCGACCTTGTTGGCGATGCAGAACACAGGGACGCAGGCTGGAATCGTCTGAAAAGCTGCTGTGTGACAAGGTACCAACGACTGGCGAGGTCATTACATGGATCGCCGCATGTTGCTGCATCGCTGAAGAGATCTGCTTGTTTGGCAGCTTTCTAGCGACTATTTAGTGACGCACCAGCGATCCTTACCAGGTCGTATTGTTGTCGGGATCGCTGGTGCTTCGCTAATTGAAACGGGACCCTTAGAAGGTCCCTTCTAGGTCATTGTGCTCAACGCAGCAAATAATTCACTAAACCATCTGTCCAGCCTCTGTTTGGGACAGAGTCATCCGAACAACTTCCTCCAGGAAATCTTTGGGACAAAGCATCAGCTTTGACGTTCTTAATCCCACGACGATAAGTGACAATGAAATTAAACCTGGTAAAAAACAAAGACCATCTAGCTTGTCTAGGAATAAAGGTACAAGAGATTTTTTTGACCATTAATGGCAGTGACACTGTAAACTGCCCCTTCTAAAAAGTGACATCACTCGTCAAAAGCCAACTTGATGGCCAAAAGTTCTCTATTGCCAACATCATAGTTCCTTTCGGCTGACAATAATTTTTTAGAGAAGAATGCAAATGGATGCCACTAACCAGGTAATTACCCTTGAGACAACACAGCCCCGACCTCCAACACAGATGCATCAACCTCAACAATAAATGATTGGAAAACATTGGGTTGAATGAGTACAAGAGAAGCAGAAAAGCATTTACTCAAAGAAAAAAATACCTGATGGGCACAGTCGTATCACCTTGAGAAGTCTCTACCTTTCTTTGTCATGTCAGTGGCTTTGACAAACAAGAGGTTTTTGATAAACTCATGATAGTAGATAGCAAACTCAATAAAGCATTGCAATACTTTCAGATTTTCTAGCAGATCCTGTTCAGAACTGAAGGACCTTATCAGGGACAGACAGATTGTATAATCTGGTTTTGGGTGATTTTACTGCAGGGAGCATGTTTACAGGGCAATAACACACACGGTGAGGAGGCAGTTCCTGGCACTCCTTTTCTGCGAACACATCCACACAATCAGACAGAAAAGAGGATATGGTTTTAATGGAAACAGTAGAAATGATGGTACCTATACAATTATTCTTGCAGAAATCACTCCATTTGACTATTTCTCTGGACTGCCAGTCAATAGTCGAATTATGCACAGTTAGCCAGGGAAGGCCTAACACAATAGAAGTAGGGAGACCTTCCCAGATATAACAAAAAAGGAGCTCCCTTTGAAGAGCCCCCAAACGCAGGTTCACATTATTCACTACTTACGTAAAATTTCCCTGACCGACAGGTGAAGAGTGAATTGCAAATATGGGGATGAGATTTGCCATAGTACTACAGGAAAGACCAAGGTCCAGTGCGAACCGAGCATCCACCAAAGTGGACTCGTCCCACTATCCAAGAGGAAATATATTTTCTCCATTTTCAGAACAATAATCACTGCTACGGGTAAGAAAAACCGAGATACACATTCGGAGGAGATATATACCCCTAGGTTCTTATCCTCCACACAACCTGGGGTTAGAAGTTTTCCGATGGCTTTTTGTGCTTTGGTAAAGAGGGACAGGCCAAATGAAATGCCTCTGTTGACCACAGAAAAAACACAACCCCGTTTTTCAGCGAACCTCAACAGACTCATACTGAGAGGAGGCACCTCCTAACTGCATTGGTTCTTCAGAGCACATAGGGAAAACCTCGGTTTTAGGGAGTACCATGGGGGCTCGAGTCACAACATGTGTATCCCTGAGGCATCTATCTATGCGTAGGGTCCGAGCCACAGCAGCTTCAAACGAATCAGGAGTTTCATAAAGCACTAGTGCATCTTTTAATCTTTCAGACAGACCCTGACAAAACTGACTCCTAAGAATAGGATTGTCCAACCAGGCATCAGTGGCCTATCTACGGAACTCTGAGCAGAATTCCTCTGCCGGACGGTCTGCCAGCTGGAGCTTATATAGCTCAGTTTCAGCAAAGGAGACATGATCCGGTTCATCATAGAAGAGGCCTAGAGCCTCAAAAAAAAATCCATCAACTGACTGGAGAGACAGTGATTCTGATGGAAGTGAAAAGGCCCAGGAATGAGTATCTCCTTGAAGTAGAGAAATAACAATCCCAACCCATTGCTCCTCACTCCCAGATGAACGGGAACAAAGGAACAAAGCCTAAAATAAAGCTTACAGGCTTCACTGAATGCAACAAATTTATCCAGTACCCCAGAAAATCTATCTGGGAAAGTCACCATAGGTATAGGTTCAGTCTGACTACCCGACAGACCAACTATCTGCTGCGGTGAGCCCTATATTCCAGGTCTGACAGTTGAGGCAACAGACCCTGCAAATATTTGGCAAGAAGTGCAATGGGATCCATACCAAGATACAAAATGTGGGGCCAGTGAAAATGTCATGCTGTGACAGGTCTTCGGTAAGGAGTGGGTGCCTCAAACTGTCCCTGGAAATGGGACCCTAACTCTGCCTGTCCAGCGGGTACTCTTGAAGGAAGAGAGGCCAGAGACTTTGACCTTACTCTGCTCCTGTTAAACCCTGATCTGCTCCCTCCCCCACCTCATGAGTCATGGGACAGAAATGTAATGTAAACAAGACACAAAGATAAAACAGGGATAACAGAAAACCTCTATCATACAAAAGCACTAACCAACAATAGGGAGGAGGATAGGGACAGGGAGGAATAAACTAAATGGAAACAGGGACCAGGAGATAAACACAAATGTACTACAGCAAACCACAGAACACTTTTACAACAGCTCTACTTCAACCACTTAACATTAGCACACAGCACAGGAAGACAAAAATTTCACTGGCAGGGACAAGAATGTCTGACCAGCTTATGTAGGAAAAGGTAGTAACCAGATCAGAAGCAGCTGAAATGGAGCTGAATGTTTTTAATCAGCATCGGCACTAGAAGAAACTAAATCAATTTAATATGGGACATAAATCACACCATCTCTAAAGACCTGCAATTCATCACCCGACGTGATCATCTAGCTCCAAGTCTTCCAAGGGACGTGACACCCTCGTGTCAGCTACACAGGAGCATGATCCTTGGCTTAGATTAAGCCTATCTTCACCTAGTGAGCTGGTATACCTTTTGCTTTTTAGACTAAACTACTCTAAAGGCTTTAATTGCCCTCAAAATCTGTGACATTGTGAAGTCTTCTAGGACTGTATCCAACCAAATATTTTAAGCTCTTTAACTAGAGATGAGTGGATTGCTTTTTGCAATCCATGGTCCTGATCAGTGCTTTCTGGCTGTGGACATGAACTTTTGAACAATTTTCTGAGTTTTTAGGCTTGATTCAGCGACCTGATGTGACATCATCTATCCAGCATTTCATACACAAGCAACATCTCACCAGCTTGGCTAATCAAAATTCATACTTGTGAAGTTGGAGGGTAAGGAAATTCACACAGCTCAAGTTCATGGCCAGAGAGCACTGTCCTGGATGTAGTCCAGGGTTGGTAGAGCGACCCGCTCATTTACATTTTAAGGCAAAAAGTGCTTTAATAATGTCAAAGTGAGTGTCCTCAGTGTGTCAAATAATGTCGAAATGAGCGTCCGCAAATTAGCCATCAGTTGTATGAAGCAGACTGTTTAATAATGCACATGTTATGCTTTTTAAACTGAAATAACAGTCCAAAACTGTTCCATTTCATGTTATCAGGCATGATTGGGATGTGTTCAGAATCTATCTTCGCAAATAAGCCTAGGAGAAAGGTGCAGGAAATTTCAGCCTATCAGTGGGATTCATATAGCTCAGCCTGTGTTCAAGGCTAAACCTTGTACTGTAGACCATGCATTTAAGGGCCCAATCCTGCACAAGGTACTACTATGGTAATTCACACCAGTCAATGCCCCCAAAAGGATGATAATAAATATAAGTAAACAAAATAGCAATTATTCAAGTCAGGTATTTTTGTTGAAAAAAGAATTTTGTGCCCTGTCCTGAGCTGAGGCCCAATTCTGCTTGGAGACCTACCTATACAATTCATACCAATTAATGTCCAGAAAATACACACTTTCACATAATAAGAGGAAGATTGGAAATAAAATTTGAATCATGAAAGTCCTGAATTTTTGTTACAGAAAATGTATGCCTTTTGTAGCTATTCTTGCACATGGGCATACTGGGGGAATTAAATCCCAACAAGATCCTCAAGCAGTATGATAAGCTGTAGATGATAATAACAATGATGATTAGATGAAAAATTTGTATGTAATTCAGCAATAGGGATCCAGCCTAACAACTAGAGATGATGATGACAAGAAGGAGGACAGTATTGCTGACATCGGTGGAGGGCTTGCTTTTCCAACATGAACTAGTAATGCTTGTGTATTTTTTGATGAAGAGCTGTAGTTTAGTCTATTTGTGCCATGGCTAGTTTTGTGGCTGCAGAGCATCCACTCTGCAATTGATTGGCCTTTTGGAACATAGCAAAGATTTCTCACCCCAGAAATGCCCACATGTAGTCCCTAACATGACCACGTACACAAACATGTCCACGACCAGAGATTTCAGGTGCATTTTATCTCACTGCACCAACAGCAGCTACTGCTTTACCAGCTCTCAGGCTAAACGCAGTAGGAGCAGGTCTGGCCCTCAAAACTTTTGGACTAATGTGAGCCTCAATTTTTATTGGTGGTGTCACTATGCTGATGAACTCATCACTGTCATCGTCATTAAAGATGAATGAATCATTTGAAATACAAATTCTCTAACTGTGACAAATTCTAAAAGAAAAAAAATGAAGCCAATTTATTGTTTCTGTTTTATACATGCTATTGATTGTCTATGCTACAACCCCTAGCAAAAATTATGGAATCACCGGCCATGGAGGACGTTCATTCAGTTGTTTAATTTTGTAGAAAAAAAGCAGATCACAGACATGTCACAAAACTAAAGTCAATTCAAATGGCAACTTTCTGGCTTTAAGAATCACTAAAAGAAATCAAGAACAAAAAATGTGGAAGCCAGTAATAGTTACTTTTTTAACCCAAGCATAGGGGAAAAATTATGGAGTCACTCAATTCTAAGGGAAAAAATTATAGAATCACCCTGTAAATTTTCATTCCCAAAACTAACACCTGCATCAAATTAGATCTGCTCGTTAGTCTGCATCTAAAAAGGAGTGAGCACACCTTGGAGAGCTGTTGCACCAAGTGGACTGACATGAATCATGGCTCCAACATGAGAGATGTCAATTGAAACAAAGGAGAGAATTATCAAACTCTTAAAAGAGGGTAAATCATCACACAATGTTGCAAAAGATGTTGGTTGTTCACAGTTGTGTCTAAAATCTGGACCAAATACAAACAACATGGGAAGATTGTTAAAGGCAAACATACTGGTAGACCAAGGAAGACATCAAAGCGTCAAGACCGGAAACTTAAAGCAATATGTCTCCAAAACAGGAAATGCACAACAAAACAAATGAGAACGAATGGGAGGAAACTGGAGTCAACGTCTGTGACCGAACTGTAAGAAACCGCCTAAAGGAAATGGGATTTACATACAGAAAAGCTAAGGAAAGCCATCATTAACACCTAAACAGAAAAAAAACAAGATTACAATGGGCTAAGGAAAAGCAATCGTGGACTGTGGATGACAGGATGAAAGTCATATTCAGTGATGAATTGCGAATCTGCATTGAGCAAGGTGATGATGCTGGAACTTTTGTTTGGTGCCGTTCCAATGAGATTTATAAAGATAACTGCCTGAAGAGAGCATGCAAATTTCCACAGTCATTGATGATATGGGGCTGCATGTCAGTTAAAGGCACTGGGGAGATGGCTGTCATTACATCTTCAATAAATGCACAAGTTTATGTTGATATTTTGGACACTTTTCTTATCCCATCAATTGAAAGGATGTTTGAGGATGATGAAATCATTTTTCAAGACGATAATGCATCCTGCCATAGAGCAAAAACTGTGAAAACATTCCTTGAAAAAAGACACATAAGGTCAATGTCATGGCCTGCAAATAGTCCGGATCTCAATCCAATTGAAAATCTTTGGTGGAAGTTGAAGAAAATGGTCCATGACACGGCTCCAACCTGCAAAGCTGATCTGGCAACAGCAATCAGAGAAAGTTGGAACCAGATTGATGAAGAGTACTGTTTGACACTTATTAAGTCCATGCCTCAGAGACTGCAAGCTGTTATAAAAGCCAGAGGTGGTGCAACAAAATACTAGTGATGTGTTGGAGTGTTTTTTTGTTGGTTTGTTTTTCATGATTCCATAATTTTTTCCTCAGAATTGAGTGATTCCATAATTGTTCCCCTATGCTTGGTTTAAAAAGTAACCATTATTGACTACCAAATTTTTTTGTTCTTGATTTCTTTTAGTGTTTCTTAAAGCCAGAAAGTTGCCATTTGAATTGACTTTTGTTTTGTGCCATGTCTGCGATCTGCTTTTTTTCTACAAAATTAAACAACTGAATGAACATCCTCCAAGGCCGGTGATTCAATAATTTTTGCCAGGGGTTGTATACCATGTGATATGATAATTGACAAACATTATAGAGAAGCATGTACAATCGCACCAAAGGCTCTGTCTGAGGCCGAGGTCCAATGAGTGCAAATTTCTCATCCAAGAGAATCGGATCAGTTATGTTCATGACGCTCCTATCAAATTCTTTTGATCAGAGTGTCAGTTTACTGTGATCTGATTCTCTCCTCTCTAGTCTTCTTTTGGAGCTCTGTGTAACATGGAACTTTATAGAACCACTGTACAGGCCATAACTAATACCATGTTTGCTTGGTTTCCAGGTTTTCCACTTCCCATACAGAATACGATACTTTTCAGTACAGGGTTAAAGCGAAACTGTCAGCAGGACTTTGCTAAGTAAACTACAGACACAGTCAGGTTGGCAGTGTTAAACTGATTAAAATGATACATGGGATGAAGAAATCCATCTTGTGGTTCTTGTGCAATCAGTGTTAGAAGTTTTGAGTTAAATGATATGCCCGTGCTCTGGGGTGACTTGTGGGTAGGTCTGTGGGCGGCATGTGGGCAGGTCTTTCCTTGGTTTCTATGGCTTAGAGCAGGAAGATAAGACTCTGCTTACAGGCCACCCTGAAGCACCAGCATCTCAATAACTGAAAACTTTTAACACTGTTTACACAGGAACACCAAGACAGATTTCTTCACCCCAGGTATCATTTTAATCAGTTTAACACTGCCAACCTGACAGTGTCTGTAGTTTACTTGGCAAAATCCTTCTGAAAGATTTGCTTTCATGGTGACACTCCATACAGCAACTTCCAAGCATGTTATACCACTATAATAATGCTCTACTTATCTATGTATTGAATTGTGCCTAACACCTTCCATTATAGCATCCTTTTAGAAACATTGCTTACAACATCAATTAGAGACAGATCCATTAGCTGTAACTTTTCACAAGTGTGTAATTATCATGCTTTGCATTTCTAAAACTGCACATTTTATCCAGGTCTGTGCCTTTGTGACATTATTACAGAATGACTCAAATTGTAGGACTCGCTGAAGCTAAGTGGTAAAGAAAAGTAACATTTTAATTCCATAGTTGTCTGTATGCCATTTGCCTGTTTAAGACATTGCAAAGACTTGAATTATAACAAAGGAAACTTTTACAGGAGCAGATTTTGCTCTGCTAAAAGCACCAATAATCGGGTAAAAATGCAGCTGGCTTTTCCTGTGTTCTTTGCAGATTTAGACTCACTTAGAACTTAGTTTATTATGGAGAGCTACTCTGTAGATAATCACAGCCTTCAGGTACAAACAAGCAAGTTTATCGCAATGGATAAGTTGGAACAAAACAGTCAAAGGAAGTCTGTATGTGATCGAGACAACTGCCAGTAGTGATTGTGGGGAAGAAAGTAAGTTATAAGTCCTAAATAGTGATGAGTGAGTATACTCGTTGCTCGGGTGGTCTCCGAGTATTTTGGGGTGCTAGGAGATTTCGTTTTCGTAGCCTCAGTTGCCTGATTTGCGGCTGCTAGACAGGCTGAATACATGTGGGAATTCCATAACAAACAGGCAACCCCCACATATATTCAGGATGTCTAGCAGTCACAAGTCATGCAGCTGCGTCGAGGAAAACTAAATCTCTGAGCAAGCTAAAAAACTCGGAGGACACTTGAGCATGCTCGGGGAGACCCGATCAGTGAGTATACTCGCTCATCACTAGTTCTAAACCTAATTCAGAGGCACCAATGTGTGTTGAGTTGATACAGCTAATTTATGTGACCACTACTGCGATATTAATTTCATTACACATCACATGCTTTGCTGCCATTTAAAGTAAATCTGGTTTAGATCTTTTTAAATCACTCTTTCTCATCTTGCTGATGAGTAATATTTTTGAAATTCCAATTCATCATCTTTGCTAAATTCTGAAAAAAAAAATGTTTCACGTCGAATAGAGCTATCAAGAATCACAATGCAATTGGCATGATAAACAATACAACCAAGTATTTGTAGCGGATATCTGCGAAATGATTCTATCATGCCGGTCGCAAGGTTTGGTTCCCAGTGGCAATTTTTGGCCTAAGAGAAAGGATCAGGAGCAATGAGTGCATTTTAAAATGTTTTTATTTGTCTTGTCTAGGTTTTTGTCTTTGCTACCTAATAAAAATTCTAATTTGAATTGCATTTGTCTTGCACATAGTTTGGTTAGCTTTCCATCAATACACAGGTGTATTTCTATGATACATATTGTAATTGGTGCTGCTGCTGCCATGTTCATTTGTAAAATTGTTAATTTTGTTGAAGAAAATTGGAATTATGGAACTCAAAGAATTTTAGTTTGATAATTTAAAACAGGGGTGGGGAACCTGTTGAGGAATCGCTCCTGTCAAACCAATTTAATTAGTTTTTATGAAGAGATAAGCTATAGACTGGACCAAGTTGAATCATTGGACGTTGTTTTTAACTGGATTTTTCCATAGTGTTTGATACCGTGCCACACAAGAGGTTGGTATACAAAATGAGAATGCTGGGTCTGGGGGAAAATGTGTGTAACTGGGTAAGTAACTGGCTTAGTAATAGAAAGCAGAGGGTGGTTATAAATGGCATATTCTCTAACTGGGTTGCTGTGACCAGTGGGGTACCGCAGGGGTCGGTGTTGGGACCTATTCTCTTCAATATATTTATTAACGATCTGGTAGAAGGTTTACACACAGTAAAATATTGATATTTGCAGATGATACAAAACTATGTAAAGCAGTTAGAACAAGAGAAGACAGTATTCTGCTACAGATGTATCTGGATAAGTTGTAAACTGGCCGAAAAGTGGCAGATGCAGTTTAACAATGATAAATGTAAGGTTATACACATGGGAAGAAGGAATCAATATCATCATTACACACTGAAAGGGAAACCACTGGGTAAATCTAACATGGAGAAGGACTTGGGGATCCTAATTAATTATAAACTTATCTGGAGCAGCCAGTGCCAGGCAGCAGCTGCCAAGGCAATCAGGATCATGGGGTACATTAAAAGAGGTCTGGATACACATGATCAGAGCATTATACTGCCTCTGTACAGATCCCTGCTTAGACCACACATGGAGTACTGTGTACAGTTTTGGGCACCGGTGCTCAGGAAGGATATAATGGAACTAGAGAAAGTACAAAGGAGGGCAACAAAATTAATAAAGGGGATGGGGAAACTACAATACCCAGAGAGATTAGCAAAATTAGGATTATTTAGTTTAGCAGAAAGATGACTGAGGGGCGATCTAATAACCATGTATAAGTATATAAGGGGACAATACAAATATCTCTCCGAGGATCTGTTTATACTAAGGAAGGTGACGGTCACAAGGGGGCATTCTCTGTGTCTGGAGGAGAGAAGGTTTTTCCACCAACATAGAAGAGGATTCTTTATTGTTAGGGCAGTGAGAATCTGGAATTCTTTGCCTGAGGAGGTGGTGATGGCAAGCTCAGTTGAGGGATTCAAGAGAGGCCTGAATGTTTTCCTGGTGTGCAACAATATTGTATCTTACAGCTATTAGGTTCCTTAGAATATTGTAGATCTGGGGATTTATTCTGATGGAATATAGTCTGAACTGGATGGACAAATGTCTTTTTTCAGCCTTGCTAACTATGTTACTATGCAACCTCCAGCCCAGGCACGCGGCCTGTGGTGAATTTTCGTGTGGCCCATGGGCAGGTCCCCGGAGTCCGGGTGGCAGCCGTATTCTGCCAGCTGCCAGCCCTTTAACTCCCAAGTCAACAGTATGCAGCGTTCATTACAGAATGCTGCCTGCACATGAATGATGACTTCATCGGGGTGGGCGGAGTTAGTGCCCAATGCACTCCCATCCTCCTGTCCCAGAAGAATAGCTTCTGCCAAAGAGTCCAGTGATCTCTGTGCTGGCAGCGTTGTGCCTGTCTGCTGGTGATCTGTGGCCCTCAGCTATATTTCAGCCTGTGTGCTCTGTGCCCCCTGTGATCTCTGTGCCCCCCAGCTATGTGCCCCAATATGATCTCTGTGCCCCCATGTGATCTCTGTGCTCCCCAACTATATGCCCTCTTTGATCTCTGTGCCTAACAGCTATGTGCCTCCATGTGATCTCTGCGCCCCCCTGTGATCTCTGTGGCCCCAGCTATGTGCCCCCCTGTGAACTCTGTGCCCCATAGCTATATGTCCCCCTGTTATCCCTGTGCCCCCCAGCTATGCGCCCCGTGATTTCTGTGCCCCCCAAGCTATGTGTCCCCTGTGATCTCTGTTCCCCTGTGATCTCTGTTCCCCTGTGATCTCTGTGCTCACCCAGCTATATGCCCACATGTGATTTCTGTGCCCTCCGGCTATATTCCCCCTGTGGTCTCTGTGCACCCCAGCTATGTGCACCCCTGTGATCTCTGTGGCTCCCAGCTTTGTGCCCCCTATGATCTATGTACCCCCTGTAATATTTGTGCTCCCATGTGAGCTGTACCCCCTGTGATTTCTGTCCCCTCCAGCTATGTGCACCTCCGTGATCTCTGTGCCCGCCAGCTATGTGCCATCTTGTGATCTTTGTGCCGCTCCTTGTGATTTATGTGCTCCCCATGATTTTTGTGACACTCCCTGTGATATTTGTGCTCCCATGTGATCTCTGTCCCCTCCAGCTATGTGTTCCTTTGTGATCTCTGTGCCCCCAGCTACGTGCCTCCTGTGATTTCTGTGCACCCCCTGTGATCTTCATGCCCCTGAACTATGTGCCCCCCGGTGATCAATGTGACCCACCCAGTGTTCTTTGTGCCTCCCTGGTGATACCTGACCCCAAGTGCTGTATATCTCCCTCCCTCAGTGCTGTATGTGCCCCCAAGTGATATGTATATTTCCCAGTGCTGCATTTATCCCAGAAGTGCTGTATATCCCCCAGTGATGTATATAGCCTCCAATGTTGTATATAGCCCCCAGTGATGTATATGACCCCACCAGTGATGTAAATTCCCCCAGAGACAAATATACCCCCAGTGCTGTCTGTGCTTCCTAGTGATGTATATAGCTCCTCAGTGATGTCTAGTCCCCCCAGCCTCCCTGGTGATGAATATGTCCCAGCATCTCCTGTGATGTCTTTGCCCCCCAGCCCCTCCTGTAATTTATTTGACCCCAAAGTCTCCTGTGATGCATATACAGCAGTGTCAATGTTTTCTATGTTATGTATATACAGCAGTCCCAGATTCTCCTATGTGATGTATATACAGCAGTCCCAGCATCTCCTATGTGATGTATATACAGCTGTCTCAGTGTCCTCTATGTGATAGAGATACAGCAGTCTCAGCATCTCCTAAGTGATGTACATACAACAGCCCCAGCATCTCCTATGTGATATATAGACAGCAAAGTGTCTCCTTTGTAATTCTTACAGTAGTCCCATTGTCTCATATGTGGAGCATATACAGCTGTCTCAGTGCCTTCTATGTGATGTATATACAGTAGTTACAGTGTCTCCTATATGATGTATATACAGCAGTCCCATCGTTTCCTATGTGGTATATATATAGCTATCTCAGCGTCTCCTATGTGATGTATATTATTTACAAAACTTCTTATGACAAAAACTTGATGGTTCTCCTGGCCGACACAAACCTGGAAATGCAGCTGTGAGAAGCAACATGATCAGTATCACCTAACATCACAGCTGCACCAAAGAGAAGCAGCTCCAGTCATCACATTAAGGGTGAGTTACCGTAATTAATTGTTTGACTAAATATACCAGGGTAATTTTCAAGGTGATTTTTGTATGGCCCCCGAATGATGGTAGACATTTCCAAATGGCCCCCAGCTGGAAAAAGGTTCCCCACCCCTGATTTAAAACATTTTAGGCCTTTCTGATATTTTTTCCTTTCTGACTTGCCCTGCGCTGGAGCCACACATACCTGACCTGCGCTGGAAGGTATCTGATGACTCTCCAGGAAGCAGAGAGGAGTCACCTGGTCACACAGTGGTTGGCAATCATATGCTGTGCAATTGCTTCACTGATTAGGGAGCAATAGATTTTCCTGATATTAAGGTAAATCAATAGCCCAAATTTTCTTTTCATTATGTGGGAAAAAAAATAAAATGTGGGGAAAGAAAACTGCAGTCTTGGTCACAGTCATATAAGAGAAATATCTTTGTTTTGAATATTTTAAATGGAGAAGTGAATGGAGAGGCATCTCCTTGTCAAATATAATGTCAGCATCTATTTGCTGTGCCAAAGCAAGCTTGATAAATTAGGGAAAAAAATTCCCTGGAAATATTTATAATTTCCCCCTCAAAAAAATCTAAAAGATCCAAACTATTTTGGAAAACTTGCATATTTTTTTAAGAAAATTTCTCTTATCAATTCAAAGAGTAAATTTTCAACAATTTTGTCCCTTCTGACAGTCCTGATCAGGGTGCTCTTTGAAAAAATGTACCCAGGTGCAAATACAAGTGAATTTCATTCAAATTAGAATGTAAGTGAGTTGTATAAAAAAAGATGTACTTAACATGATCAATTTTATTGTTGGAAAAATTTTGCACTTTGTGCCAGAACCTGTGTGCTTGCAAATCTTTTGCAAAAGGCAGTTTGGCATAAATTACAGTCACCTTGGACATATGTAAGCACAATTTCCAAGTAACTGGGTGATGGAACATATGTTTTAATGGCACATAAACATAGAACTGACAATGTGTATGAGCATGACAAGAGAGCAGATGACAACGACAGGGTACAACTTGTGGTTGCAGAATGGTTACCACAAAGATGACCATGAAGAGAGGAATGAGATTAGCTTGAGGTTTGATCATCTTGGTAGTCAGTTTGCTTTCTCTACACGAGTACATGATGTTATTTCATGAGCTGTTGGAATTGTAGTTTCTAGTTGATGTGAGACAGGATGAAATTAGTCTATATCCCCAACAGCATAACCTGTACACTGCAATAGTTTGGTTCTACGGCGGTACTGACAATAATTCCTACACATGAAATGCTCACATATAAGACTTGCTGCCACCACAATCAGGACCAAAGCTTTGTTGAATCTTCCACTTCAATAACAGTCGGGACATTACCTGCTCTAGAGCTGACCTAAGATGAACCAGAGTTTGCCCCCGTCGGTATTTCAGCCACAAATCACCTCATCTGTGTGTTGCAGAGGCCACCAATTTGCTATTATGGTGACGTAACCTCCTCAGTACGCCTGTCTGATTTCTAGATCTTGTTCACCACAGAATTATCATGATCTCCACAACTGCCGTCCCAGATTCAGCTGACAGTTGCCACTGTGTTGAAAATTTCATTACCTCCTTGCCTGCTCCACCCATCACCTGGTTCCCTCCTTGAAATTTGCTCCATAACAAAATATTAATACCACTTCCAGTGACTCTACCACTCAGAGCCAGCAACAAAACTTAACTTTAAAATTGCTTTTTTCCTCTCCTCCAGCACCATGTCTTGAAGGGTTGACTGTTTAT
The DNA here is from genome assembly GCF_039654945.1 of Dendrobates tinctorius. NCBI lineage: Eukaryota > Metazoa > Chordata > Amphibia > Anura > Dendrobatidae > Dendrobates > Dendrobates tinctorius. The sequence goes on along the minus strand of NW_027361716.1, from coordinate 25,018,023 downwards.
CAATAAATCAACTGTAAAAAGTTTTTCTGGTGTAGTATCTTCCTTAGCCCCAAGAATGTAATGGGTTAGAGGACTTTCCCACTTGTATGTATGCCAAAAGAAAATGAGGCCAAGTGTGACCTGTGTTTAGTACTACTACCAGGATGGATGCTGCTAGCAGTGCCGGTGATGTTGCTGTTGTGAGGGGCTCCAACATTTTTCTCTGTGTGGAATTTTTTCTATTCCACTACCATGTCCATTGCCTACACCACATTTTGGGCTAATATACATTTCTTTGCACAAAAATAGCGTTTAAATCAAGTCTAAAACTTTTTTACACACTTATCCAACCTTGGAAAAATACTTAATCAACTAAAATGCTAGTTCACATGACAGACAAAAAGGATAATTCAGCATCAGATTGTGTATGTCTTTTCAATTTGGAAATTTAAACAGACCTACACAGATAAATGTCTCAATTTATGCTACAAACAGTTCAGCAGTGTCTTTAGGCAAACAGGCATACAATCGTTTTCATGAAATCACATCCACTTCTATGCTTGGACAATTAAACAGCAGAATATAAGTGCAGAAAAAGCTGCAGAAAAAAATGAAGCATTTATGCTTCGTGTGAACACGGACTAAATGTTCAAGTGAAATGGATGAGATTTTATGAAAACTCCGCCATCGGTGTTGTCATGTACCATTTGTCATGAGGAGCTGTGAGCCCGGGAGAAAACATGGAATATCGAATATCAGATTTTCTATCCATCCGATATTAATGAGACGTATATTGTCGGCACCATGATAACTAGGCAATCATACTTGTATTTTCTCATAATTATAACCCCCACCAAAGGCCCCAAATCCATAGGGGTCATAGAATCACCATTAGCAAGGCCATGTTTGGTGTCTAAGCTTAGCTAAAATCCCGATAGAAAAGATGACATTGGTCAAAAACGTCTGCAATCATCTTACAAGGAGTTATTTAACAAATTGGGATTTCCTAAAATTATGGAGTGCTGAATTTGGCCCACAAACGGGACCTTGTGAAATCATCGTAGAGGGGCGTGTGGGTGGGACTCAGGGTCTGATAAAAGATCGATCCCAACTATCATAAGTGTTAAAACAGAGAGTTACATATCCTGTGTATGTAGGGACGGCCGAATAAAAACGCTCTCCTTCGGCTAAACTGAATCGTCTCTGCGATCGGTGTAGTAAGTCTTCTGTTAATCCCTTTTATTTTATGTAACTGTTTATGCTGTATTGTTTTGCCCCCTTTGTAAAATTTTTTGTATAGTTTTCATAAACACTGCTTGCCTTTGGATTAAATATAAAATGTAATAGTTCTGTTCCTTCTGTTCTGTAACTACACCCCAAAGCCATTAGCTATCGTTTTAACGGTGTCTAATCGACCAAATCAGATTAGTGGTGGTGGCAAATAGTCTGGGGTTATATGAGAGTTGGCTCTGACTGTAGGTATGTTCACATATTCCATGTGTTGGAATCTGGAGGTATATACGCTGTACACTCCTAGATAATTTTCCGATAGCCGGCCTAGCAGTGCGAACAGGCTGCGGCCTTCTCCGCTGATCGTCGGCAAATCATGTAATTGTCCGGACAATAGGAGGCAGCAGAGAGCACTGTTCGTTCCAAAGATCACAGCGGGTGGTACTCGAGACCTTCCCCGCCTGTGATATCAGGGATTTGAGGGATTAAGAAAATCCTTACAAATATCCGGGATCGCTGACAGGTGTGTCTAAAGAACTGTGCGGTTTTGATCCATTTTTTCTCTATAATCTTTTATGACGAATCTGAAAAAAACACATGGAAAAAATACCATTGCAAAGATTTTCTGTACTATTAAAAAGCATTAAAAATGCTGCATCACATCTGCACCAAAAATGCATCAAATAAAGGAAAAACACATAATAGGATATTCTTATTAAGAGCAAGTACATACAGTACCATGGCACCCTAATCCTTTTGGTTCCAGTGGACCAGTGCTGGATTGTTTTCCTTGTGGCCACTGCTTTGCCTGCACCAATGATTCAGGCTGTGCTACCTTTGAGTCTGCTGCTGGCAAACACCACCAATATAAGATTCTAGAGAATTGAGATTTAGAGTAAGGCTGGGATCACACATGCGAGAAACTCGGACGAGTCTCTCAACTTAATACTCGGCACTGCCTCCGGCACTTGGGAGTGGAGCATGGGGCTGCATAGAAATACATGCAGCTGAACGCTCCATTCCCGAGTGCTGCCGGCAGTGCCGGGTATAAAGATGAGAGACTCGTCCGAGTTTTTTACATGTGTGATCCGGACTAATGGAGCATGCGAGGGACATTGGTGCGGCCAAGACAGTGGATGACATTACGGTTTTGAAAACGTTACAATGCCATTTTAAAACACACCATGGATGCAATCATAGATCCTTATGATAAGGGGAATTGATTCTATCCATGCTGCTATTAGGGGTGGGAACATTACGAATTTACTCACTCAAGTGGAAATTTTGTGTACGATCTCCCTGGGTACTATGGCTCCAGATAGTTTGAATGAGACATTCAGTTTTGCATATTTCCTGTAGACATCTGTCTGTCATCTGCTATTGCTTTTAACTTATAATTATTTGTATATTTGTTGTATGTCTTTGACCGATTGCTTCTCTTTCTCAGACCCTCCTTTTCTTCTACATTTAGCAAGATTGCATACAAGTGCCTTGAGTCATGAATACATTGGAATCATTTAATGAAGACCATTGGGGCACTACAGGGTATTGCTTTTCTTTGGAATATGTTATTTTTTATTCTTGTATATATATATATATATTCACATCATATTTTTCTGTGTCTAATAAGTACTTTCAAAACACATTGAGCACTTTCAGTTATTCGCATTTGTGCACTAATCGCTCCTGTATGTTGGCACTTCAGGCACTCTTACAGTGGCATGTAAACATTTGGGCATCCCTGGTCAAAATGATTGTTAATATGAGCAGTTAAGCAAGTTGAAGATTAAATGATCTCTAAAAGACCTAAAGTTAAAGATGATACATTTCCTTTGTATTGTAAGCACAAAAAACAAAGTGAAATACAAGCAAGGACTATATATACTTTTGCACTAATGAGGAAACACAAAACACATGGGAAAGTATAAGGAAACCGACAAAGAGGGAGGAAAAGATGCACAATTGCAAGCAGCATAATGAACAGTTAAAAAAACAAATGAAAATATACTACAAAAAATTCAAAATATACTTAATATGTATAAAACAAAAATGTTATAAATATAATTTGATCTGGAAAAATTTTTTCCAAAAGGGGAGATGATAATAACCTGCATCAATACCAAATTTTTGCAACAGAAAACAACCATTTTGTATAGCAAAAAAAATAAATAAATATTTTTTTCTTTATATTTTTTTTTTTGCGAATAGTACAGCATAACTTCTCATCTGACATTTAACCCTGTGATTTTTATGTGGTCATGGCAGGTACGCGGGATGCAGTGATGAGTCACGAGACAGATTGAACTTTAGGTAGTAACTTTTATAGATAGATGCCGGTAAAGCTATCCTAAGCAACCAACAAAATAACAGTAATTGTCCTCGCAGGGACTAAATAAAAGCAAACACTTATTTTGAGAACACGGCTACCCCGGCAAAGACCGGTCACTATAGGGCCACGGTATGGCTGAATACGGGTCCTTAGTTACTATGTGTCACTTAGCCGTCCTGACGTCCAACGGTGTGCTGTTCGATGGTGCCTCGGCGTCACAGCCGCTGGGCCCAGCCGCTGAGGATCTGGCGAAGTCTTCGGGGGTTCCTTTGCCCGGTGAGGTAGGGGCACAACAGGCCCTAGGAGAGTTCTTTGGCGCGGTGTCCCCCAGCAGAGGCAGTGGGATACCACCTGGGAGTGGGAGAGTGGAAACCGCAGCCCCTGGATAGGGGCGGGCAGCGGCGCTGCTGAGTGGCGGTTGGTGGGCCACCGGCACAGCCCCAGGCTGCACCAGGGGACCCGCGGGAGGCTGCCTGGCCCCTACCACGGACTGGAGTGGAGCGGTGGCGGCTGCAGGCGGTAATGGACAAGCTGCAGCCGCGGACTGGAGCGGCAACGGCCGCGGGCGGCAGCGCTGGAGTGAGGCGGCAATGGCCGCAGGTGGCTGCGGGCAGGCCGCAGCCGCGGGCTGGAGTGAGGCGGCATCGGCCGCAGGTGGCTGCGGGCAGGCCGCAGTCACGGGCTGGAGTGAGGCGGCAACGGCCGCGGGCAGCAGCGGGCAGGCCGCAGCCGCGGGCTGGAGTGAGGCGGCAATGGCCGCGAGTGGCTGCAGGCAGGCCGCAGCTGCGGACTGGAGCAATGCGGCAACGGCCGCAGGCTGGAGTGAAGCGGTGGTCCTCTGTCGGTCGGCTCGGCGCAGTCTCCCTGCGGTCCACCGAGTCTCCCTCCTGTCGCTGTCCTCCTCTCTGGTTACGGCTGGAGGCTCAGGCTCCCTGGCGCCCTCTCGGTTTCCTGCTCCTTCTCTCCAGTTCTGCTGACTCACCCTGACTGGCGTCCTCCTCCCCTTTTATATAGGCTCCTCCCCCAACTGTCCTGGAAGTCTCAGCTGTCCGTCCCCTAACTCTGCTCCCTGGAAACAGACCCCCTAGGAACCAGATGACGGTCCTCTTGGTTCCGGTCCGGACACTCGGCGGGGGCCCTTCCTCCAACACTCCCCCATCCTGTATGCTCGCCAGTCCTCGGGCGAGGGCTTTGGTAGGCTCAGGTTGGCCTTTTGAGATTAAATTTCTCATTGCCATATGAACTGGTCCTGTTCATAGCATTCGGGGGGTTTGCCAGCTGTTGACCGCTCGGAGCGTCTTGGCTCGACTGCGGTGGAGCTTTCTGGGGTGGAGAAAGGTGGTGGACTGGTCGATTCTGGCGGGCTGACTGGACCTGCTGAGATACTGTCTCTTGGAGGGTCCGCTTGTACCGCTGGGCAGTCTTCTTTGTCATCCAGGTCCCAGACTGCTGGCAGTGGTTCGGGGACCTGAGGAGTAGGCTCGGGTCACATGGGGTCGGTGGATGTACAGGGCCGCAACATATTGTGGTGTACAGTGCGAGTGGGAAGGGCCCCGTCCTTTTCAGGCTGTATTTCGTATATAGGTCCGTCGGAACTTATTTGGCGCAATACTCGGTAGGAACTTTCTTCCCACCGATGTTCCAACTTGTTCTTGGGGGTGCTGGTCTAGCATGAGTACTCGATCCCCAGTCTGGAGGTCGGTGGGTGGAGGCAGAGTCCCCCCTGGGTGTTCTAGGTCCTGGAGTTTGGTATGGACGATTCGGTGGATGGTTTGTAGCCGATGCCGGTGGTTTCGGACCCATGATGACACCCCGGTCCAGGGTTGGGGTTCCACCGGGTTCAGTTCTACATCCATGATCCCTTTGCCTTCCTGTCCAAATAGTAGTGAGTAGGGAGTATAGCCTGTAACCCGGTGTACCCGGTTGTTATAAACCCACACTAGTTCAGGAACATACTCAGGCCAGCGGCCCTTCCGGTCGCTCTCCAGGGAAACGCAACATTTGAATTAGCATTCGATTAAATCGTTAGCAGGCCCCGTTTCCCTGCGGGTGGTACGGTGTGGTCCGGGATTTATTGATACCATAGAGACGATGTAATTCCGCCATGACTTTCCCCAGGAAGCACGCTCCCTGTTCTGAATGTATCCGTTGCGGGCAACCGTACACTTGGATAATATTTTTACAGATTGCATAGGCCGCCAGCTCAGAAGTCTGATCTCGGGTGGGGGTTACCATGGCAAATTTGGTGAAATGATCCACCATGACAAGAAAATGTTCATACCCCTAGTGTGCGGGGCCAATGGTCAAATAGTCCACCATCAAGAGCTTGAGGGGTGCTGGTGTCACTATCGTTTGTGCCGGGGCCCGTTGTGTGGGTGGTTTAGCTAGCTCGCATAGGCGGCAGGCCCGGCAAGTTTCTTCCACAGCAGCTTGTAAGCGCGGATGTTAAACGATATGCTGCATCCACTGAAAGGTCTTTTGAGTTCTAAAATGAGCCCCCTTTTCGTGAGCTTCCCGAGCCAGTTCACTGAGTTAGGTTCCGGGCACGACTACCTGTCAAATTGTTGCAGCCGTCGTCCGTGACACTGCCTTACGATACAATAGTCCTTTCTTGATGACTAGTTTCTCCCATTGGTGCAGCATTAACAACATATCCTGGGTCAAGGTCTGCCTTTGGGATTCGGTAGGTAGTCTGCCGGTGGTCACCCATCGGCGTAGGAACCCAATTTCTTCGTCTTCTTGCTGCTGTTAGATCCATTTGTCACGTGATTGTTCCAGCATACCCCTTGGGGGTCCTATATGGGATTGTTCCTGTGTGGCAGTCGTGAGCACGGTGGCGGTGAGGGCGAACGGCGTCTCTTCTTCTAATTCATCGTCTCGACTCTTCCCTGGAGTTACGTGTCGGACCCTGTAGAGGGCATCAGCGTGTACATTCTCTGCTCCTCCTTTATAAATGATCTTATAGTTGAACTTAGCCATCCGGGCCACCCATCACTGCTCCAGGGCTTCTAGTATGGCATTTTCAAGGTGAGTCAGCGGGTTGTTGTCAGTCCGCACCACCACCTCGGAGCCCGCCAGGTACTCTGCGAACCGCTCCGTCATGGCCTACACTACCGCGAGGAGCTGGAGCTTAAAAGAGCTGTTATTGTCAGGGTTACGTTCAGAGTCATGAAGTGATCGGCTGCCATAAGCGATCACTCTCTCCCACCCGTCTTGAACTTGTGACAATACAGCCCCTAGCCTGTGGAGGCTCCCGTCGGTGTGCAGCATGAACGGTTGCGAGAAATCCGCATAAGCTAACACCGGGGCACCCGAGAGTGCAGCCTGCAGCCTTAAGGTCTTGGAAGGCCTCTTCTTGCGGTTGTTGCCACTGGATTTTCTGCCCATTTGCCCTGGCAGGAGCCCCCTTTAGCAGGTCCTGCAGGGCTCGGGCCCAGCGTGCAAAATTCTTTACGAAACGACGGTAGTATCCGGCCAACCCCAGGAAGGCCCGCACGTCTTTTACTGTCTCCGGAGTAGGCCATCCCTGGATGGTGGCAACCTTTTCCAGGGACGGTCTAACGCCTTTGGCAGAGACAGTATGCCCCAGATATTCGATCTGGGTGTGAAACAGGTGGCATTTCTGGGGTTTTAACCCGTACTTCTGCAGCCGGCTGAACATCTGCCCCAACTGCCGCAGGTGGTCCTCAAACGTGGCGGCATAGATGATGTTGTCATCCAGATATATCAGCGTGGCCTCGAAGTTGAGATCTCCCAGACACCGTTCCATCAGCCGCTGAAAGGTTCCCGGGGCATTGGCCAGCCCGAATGGCATCCGATTGAACTCAAACAGTCCCATGGGAAGAATGAACGCCGTCTTGGCCCTGTCTTCCTCCGTCATCGGCACTTGCCAGTACCCGCTGGCCAGATCTAAAGTCGAGAAATACATCGCCATCCCCAAGGCGGACAGGGACTCTTCTATGCGGGCCAGCGGGTATGAGTCTTTGATGGTGCATGCGTTCAGTTTCCGATAATCCACACAGAACCGCAGGGTGCCATCTTTTTTGCGAACCAATACGATGGGAGCCGCCCAGGGCCTCTGGCTTTCTTGTATGACGCTCTTCCACAGCATTTGACCCAGTAAAGTTTTCACCTCCAGGTATAGCTGTAGAGAGATTTGCCGATATCGTTCCCAGATGGGGGCCATTCCTGCCATGGGAATTCCATGCGTGATGGCTGTGGTGCATCCAAAATCGTCCTCGTGGCTGGCGAAGACCTCCTGGTACTGCCCTAGTAGTGTTTCCACCTGGAGGATTTGGTCTGAAGCCAGGCCGGAGAGTTCGGCCTGCATTCTTTCCAGGATGCTTCGGCTCTTTTCTTGGGTCGAGGACCCAGCAGTCTGCAGAGTTCGGAGAGTCATTGCCCAAGGGTCCTCAGGCTGCACCTTTAATTGAATCGCAGGGGCTGGCAGCACCTCTTCCAAAGGCCTCACCAGCTTGGCCATTTCGGCCCGGGGCTTTAGAAAGATGTCTTGGTCTTCTAGGTTGATGCAGCGCACCAGGACGGTCCCTCTCCGCACAGTGTCCAGGGAGCGGGCCACCAGTACGCCAGGATGCAGGAGTTCTGAGTAGCAGGGCTCCACCTGCATCTCCATGCCCTCCAAAGGCACCAGGGCCTGGATAGGCAGGGCCACCACTGTCTGCCCGGAGGGCAGCACGAGCGGTGGAGGCGCTGGCGCGATGACTTTGCCCAGTGCCTCGCCCTCCTGGCAATCCTGGAGAACTCGCGCCTCTTGCACGAACTGCTGGAAGACCAGTCCTTGGACCATGCGGGAACCCCATTGGTTCAGGGTCTCTTGCACGGGGTCATTAATGAGTAAATTGCCGAACTCATGCAGTATATTCATACCCAGGGTGACTGCGAGTTATTGGTTTCCCCTTGGGTCAGGATCATTCCCTGGTGGCCGAGGGATTTGCCACAAAGCGTCATCTGCATCCAAACAACTCCGGCGACGGGGACCGGTAGCTGATTAGCGGCAACCAGTCTTATCATGGACCGCCACTGAGGTCTCACTGCATCCGGAAAATGCTGCCAAAAGTAAGTTGCAGGCATGGTCGTTACTTGCGACCCCGTATCCACTAGGCACCGTATGGCATGGCCCTCAACCTCTGCCCATACTACTGGACACTTTACGACCAGATCGCTCCGGGCATTGCAAGGTCCACATGGCCCCGGGTTGGAACTAGGCCGCCCATTCGTGACCTCGGTCCTTCTTTTCACTTCGGCCAATTCGCCCCTGATGTTCTTCAGCTCTTGCTTCATCTCTTCTATCCACTGGGGCTCTCCGACAGCGTTCACGGAGGCCTCCACACTCCGGACCTTCCCCACAGGGACCGTCAGCCCCTGCTCCCGAGCACGCGCCTGACTCGCCACCTCAGAGAAAGTCATATGAGGGTTCACTCGGACCTGCTCCCGTAATGCCTGCTTTATCAAAGGGTCTCGGAGACCAGGCACTAACAGGTTGCGTAGGGTAATGTCGATGGGTCCTACCCTTATGCCATCCTTACGCTCGATGGCCATGTATAACTCCTGGAGGACATTCATATACTGGATGATGGTCTCCCCCTCTTCCTGTATATGACTGAACAACTGGGTCCTCAACTCTCCCACATTTGTTGGATCCTCTTCCAGAATCCGCAAAACCCTAGCAAAGGTGTTGCGATGTCCCGGGGGCCTCAACATTACTGAATCCCGGGCCTCCCCATCCAATGCCATGAGAGCTACCTCGGCTTCCAGGTCAGGGGTCATCGGATGCATTCGGAAGAGCCCTCGCATCCGCTCTGTCCAGCTCCACAGCATGGTGTTGGTGCCCGAGAACTTAGGCAGGTTGCTTAGCATAGCCCCCAAAGAGATGCTGGATTGGGGGCCTTCGTTACTTGCTGAGTCTACAGCCCAACTCTGGTCCGAGGTACCGCTGTACGCACTCGGAGACTGCATCCTGCCGACTACGCCAAATGTGGTCATGGCAGGTACGCGGGATGCAGTGACGAGTCGCGAGATGGATTGAACTTTAGGTAGTAACTTTTATAGATAGATGTCGGTAAGGCTATCCTAAGCAACCAGCAAAAATAACAGCAATTGTCCTCGCAGGGACCAAATACAAACAAACACTTATTTTGAGAACACGGCTACCCCGGCAAAGGCCGGTCACTATAGGGCCACGGTATGGCCGACTATGGGTCCTTAGTTACTATGTGTCACTTAGCCATCCTGATGTCTAACGGTGTGCTGTTCGATGGTGCCTCGGCGTCGCAGCCGCTGGGTCCAGCCACTGAGGATCTGGCGAAATCTTCGGACGTTCCTTCGCCCGGCGAGGTAGGGGCACAACAGGCCCTAGAAGAGTTCTTTAGTGGGGTGTCCCCCAGCAGAGGCAGCGGGATACCACCTGGGAGTGGGAGAGTGGAAGCCGCAGCCCCCGGATAACGGCGGGCAGAGGCACTGCTGGCGGTTGGTGGGCCACCGGCACAGCCCCAGGCTGCACCAGGGGACCCGCGTGAGGTGACGGCCTGCCCTACCACGGACTGGAGCGGAGCGGTGGCGGCTGCAGGCGGTAATGGACAAGCCGCAGCCGTGGACTGGAGTGAAGCTGCAACGGCTGCGGGCGGCAGCGGGCAGGCCGCAGCCACGAGTTGGAGTGAAGCGCCAACGGACGCAGGTGGCTGCGGGCAGGCTGCAGCCGCGGGCTGGAGTGAGGCAGCAACGGGTGCAGGTGGCTGAGGGCAGGCCGCAGACGCAGGCTGGAGTGAGGCGGCAACGGCTGCGGGCGCCAGCGGCCTGCCTGCAGCTGCGGACTGGAGTGAGGCGGCATCGGCCGCGGGCTGGAGTGAAGCGGTGGTCCTCTGTCGGTCGGCTTGGCGCCATTTCCCTAAGGTCCACCGAAAATCTCCCTCCTGTCTCTGTCCTCCTCTCTGGTTACTGCTGGAGGCTCTGGCTCCCTGGCGCCGTCTCGGTCTCCTGCTCCTTCTCTCCCATTCTGCTGACTCACCCTGACTGGCGTCTTCCACCTTTTTTATATAGGCTCCTCCCCCAACCGTCCTGGAAGTCTCAGTGGTCCGTCCCCTAACTCTACTCCCTGGAAACAGACCCCCTAGGAACCTAGATGATGGTCACCTTGGTTCCGGCTCGGACACTCGGCGGGGGCCCTTCCTCCTACATTTAAAACCATGATCACAGCAAAAAGTTCAGTATTAAGAGCTTCCTAAACTGTGACAGTGACTACGTGGTATATATTATGGAATGTACAATTTGTAACCTCAAATACAGTCATATGTTAAAGTTTGGGCACCCCTATTAATGTTAACCTTTTTTCTTTATAACAATTTTGGTTTTTGCAAAAGCTAGTTCAGTTTCATATATCTAATAACTGATGGACTCAGTTATATTTCTGGATTCAAATGAGGTTTATTGTACTAACAGAAAATGTGCAATCTGCATTTAAACAAAATTTGACCGGTGCAAAACTATGGGCACCCTTATCATTTTCTTGATTTGAACACTCCTAACTACTTTTAACTGACTTCCTGAAGCACTAAATTGGTTTTGTAACCTTATTGAGCTTTGAGCTTCATAACCAGGTGTATCAAATCATGAGAAAAGGTATTTAAGGTGGCCACTTGCAAGTAGTTCTCCTATTTGATTCTCCTATGAAGAGTGGCATCATGGGCTCCTCAAAACAACTCTCAAATGATCTGAAAACAAAGATTATTCAACATAGCTTTTCAGGGGAAGGATACAAAAAGTTGTCTCAGAGATTTAACTTGTCAGTTTCCACTGTGAGGAACATAGTAAGGAAATGGAAGAACACAGGTACAGTTCTTGTTATGCCCAGAAGTGGCAGGCCAAGAAAAATATCAGAAAGGCAGAGAAGAAGAATGGTGAGAACAGTGAAGGACAATCCACAGACCACCTCCAAAGACCTGCAGCATCATCTTGCTGCAGATGGTGTCACTGTGCATCGGTCAACAATACAGCGCACTTTGCACAAGGAGAAGCTGTATGGGAGAGTGATGCGAAAGTATCCGTTTCTGCAAGCATGCCACAAACAGAGTCGCCTGAGGTATGCAAAAGCACATTTGGACAAGCCAGTTACATTTTGGAAGAAGGTGCTGTGGACTGATAAAACAAAGATTGAGTTGTTTGGTTATACAAAAAGGCGTTATGCATGGAGGCTAAAAAACACAGCATTCCAAGAAAAACACTTGCTACCCACAGTAAAATTTGGTGGAGGTTCCATCATGCTTTGGGGCTGTGTGGCCAATGCCGGCACCGAGAATCTTGTTAAAGTTGAGGGTTGCATGGATTCAACTCAGTATCAGCAGATTCTTGACAATAATGTGGAAGAATCAGTGACGAAGTTGAAGTTACGCAGGGGATGGATATTTCATCAAGACAATGATCCAAAACACCGCTCCAAATCTACTCAGGCATTCACGCAGAGGAACAATTACAATGTTCTGGAATGGCTATCCCAGTCCCCAGACCTGAATATCACTGAACATCTGTGGGATGATTTGAAGCGGGCTGTCCATGCTCGGCGACCATCAAACTTAACTGAACTGGAATTGTTTTGTAAACAGGAATGGTCACAAATACCTTCATCCAGGATCCAGGAACTCATTAATAGCTACAGGAAGCGACTAGAGGCTGTTATTTTTGCAAAAGGAGGATCTACAAAATATTAATGTCACTTTTATGTTGAGGTGCCCATACTTTTGCACCGGTCAAATTTTGTTAAAATGCAGATTGCACATTTTCTGTTAGTACAATAAACCTCATTTGAATCCAGAAATATAACTGAGTCCATCAGTTATAAGATACTGTATATGAAACTGAAATAGCTGTTGCAAAAACCAAAATTGTTATAAAGAAAAAAGGTTAACATTAATAGGGGTGCCCAAACTTTAACATATGACTGTATGTTGGTTCTACTATCCATAAGCTCAAGACTAGAATCAGAGAACATCTTTATGACATCGAGGAGTCTACTGACAGAAATATGTCACATGTATCTAAACACTTTATTGAGTGCCACAATCGCAGCAAAACAGGCTCACGAGTCTATGCTATTGATCGTGTACCTAAACATATTCGAGGCGGCAATCACACTGATGCCGTACACAACAAAGAAGCGTACTGGATTTTTTTTGCTGAGTACATATTCCCCCACAGGGTTAAATCTCAGACGAGAAGTTATGCTGCACTATTAGCTAAAAAAATTTTACATTTTTTTTTTAATTTATTTATTTTTTGCTAATACAAAATGGTTGTTTTCTATTGCAAAAACTTGGTATTGATGCATTACAGGTTATTTTCATCTCCCTTTTGGTGATTTTTTTCCAGATCAAATTATATATATATAAAACTTTTTTTGGATACATATTAAGTATATTTTGCATTTTTTGTAGTATATCTTCATTTGTCTATTATTTAATTGTTCATTAAGCGGCTTGCAATTGTGCATCTTTTCCTCCCTCTTTGTTGGTTTCCTTATACCTTCCCATGTGTTTTGTGTTTCCTCATTAGTGCAGTAGTATATTTAATCCTTGCTTGTATTTCACTTTGTAATCAGTGTTCAAGAGCCATGTTGCTCGAAACGCATATGGCCTTATCACACACCACCCCGTCATTGCTGTCATCTGAGATGTCCATTTGTAATCTTCAATTGTTAAAGGATAACCCAATAAAATTTTTCTGGTTTTAAATGTGCCCTGTGAGTGAGCTGGATGCACTTCTATTTTTCCTATGGTTAGAACCTAGCATCACCCCCTTTTGAAAGTATCACAGCTTGTAAAGGCTTTTGGAAGAAAGCCAAGAGTCTTTCAATTCTAGTTTGAGAGATTTTCATCCATTCTTACTTGGAAAATTCTTCCAGTTCTGTAAGATTCCTGGTTCATCTTGCATGCACTGCTATTTTGAGATCTAGCCACAGGTTTTCAATGATGTCGAGATCAGGGGACTGTGGGGGCCACTGTAAAATCTTCAGCTTGCACCTTTAGATGTACTCTATTGTGGTGGTTAGGATCATTATCCATTTGCAGAAGTCATCCTCTTTCCAACTTTTCATTGAATCCATTTTTTTCCTCTACCTGTGAAAATGTTCCTCATGTCACTGGTTGCAACACAGTGATTAATGGTTGGCGAGATGTTCTATTCCTGAAATTCTGTGCCCCATTTTCTCCACACATACCTTTGATAAGTGTGGTCAAATTGTTCTATTTTAACCTCATTGGTCCACAGGACTTGTTTTCAAAATGAATCAGGCTTCTTTAGATGTTTGCTTGAACACTTCTGATCCTGAAGTTTATTGTGAGGATGCAGGAGAGGTTTCCTTCTGATGACCTTTCCATTAAGGCCATATTTGTGCAGGTGTCTCTGAAAAGTACGACAATGTACCACATCTCCAGGGTCTACTACATATTTCTGCAGGTATTTAGCAGTCAAGTGGGGGGGGGTTCTAATTTGCCTTTCTAGCAGTCCTACAAGCAGCTCTCACTGAAATTTTGCTTGGTCTTCTAGACCTTATCTTCACCTCCACTGGTCCTGTTAACTACCATTTAATTACATTTCAAACTGAGGAAAGGGCAACTTGAAAACACTTTACTATCTTCTCATAGCCTTCTGCTTTGCGAGCCTCCACCATTTTCATTTTCAAAATGCTTGGCAGCTGCTTAGACAAACCAATGTTAGGTTAGTGGAAGCTGGGTTTTCATAAAACTGGGAATTTGCATCACTTGGCCTTTGCTAACTATGATAGTTAAAAAGCCATAACCCTAACAGACTAACTAACATCTGAAACCTTGGTTAAAGTTATCTGAACACACAAATTTCCAAGGGTGCCCAAACTTTTGCATTGCCCCATTTTAATTTTTGTAATTTTAAAAATGTAAAAAATTACACTATGAATTTTTTTGTGCGCGTAAAACACAAAGGAAATGTATCATCTTACTTTAGGCCTTTTAGAGCTAATTTCATCTTCAACTTGCTTAACTGTTCATAATATCAATAATTTTGACCAGGAGTGTCCAAACTTTTACATGTACATGAACACCTATGAGCATTGATGTGCACATGTGCGCTATACCGCTTTATGCCCTCTCTTGTTCCCCGGAATCTACATGGTGCCTGTGCATGTGGATCGCCCGCCAGGGCAGTGGGGATACTCAGTACCAGGCTGGTTCTTAAAGGGATGTGTCACAGCGGCAGTGACCCAGTCCGTGGCCCTGGGCGTCCAATAAAAGTGGATATTTACAGGGAAAAAATAAAGAGTTTGTAAAGTGTTCAGGTGAGTTGTGAGGCCTCCTTTCTAGCACTATTTTCTGAGGTACTTGCTGTTGTGAACACTATTAAAGTCCATCTCTCTGTCTGATGATTAGGTAGAACTCCAATCGCATGACAGGCAGCTGTAGCCTGCTTCAGGGATCGCTCCTCCTTGGCATCTCCGGCTCACCCGTGCTGCTGTGTCATTGAGTATCAGTTGGGGACAGAGGACCTGCAGTCTTTTATCCTCCAGATTCTGCTGCTAGGGCTTTAGTACCTACACAGCCTCGGATTCCGGGGTCCGGTCTCTGGCGCTCAAGCCTGGGGGTGAGCTCAGCTATAGCTCCTGTCCCCAGCTTCTCTCCATACATCCTGTTTCAACCCTGTTCAGGCACTAACTAGTAACTTCCTGCTTCTGACCAGAGAGAGCAGCTCCCCTGAAGTTGGGTTTAGAGCTCCCCCTTCTGGCCTGGAGCAGGAACTGTGTTGTATGCTAGAACTACCAGGTAAGTAGATTCCTTCTTTGCTTCCAGGCATGATATCACTCCCCCCTGGAGGGAGGCAAGGCCACTGTGGCAACCGAACTCCTGGGGTGCCACACATGCTCGGGAGCCTATGATGAACCATCCTACAGCCACGCATGCGCAATGCTACCTTGATGTCCCGGGTGACGATTGGTGGGTGTGTGCG